>NC_047045.1:71058973-72395223 GCF_011762595.2 Tursiops truncatus | reverse complement strand
CATGCATGCTGCAACTAAGAATTCGCATGGCACAACTATGGAGCCCATGTGCCGCAACTAAGACCCGGCGCGACCAAATGAATAAATAAATATTAAAACATAAAGAAGACATACAAGTAGACAATGAGCACATGGAAAGATGCACAACATCATTTGTCATTAGGGAAATGCAAGTGAAGACCACAGAGAGATACTACTTCCCACCCACTAGGATTGCTATAATCAAAAAGACAACAATAACAGGATGTGGGAAAACCAAAAACCTCATACATTGCTGGTGGGAATGTAAAATGGTGCAGCAAATTTGGAAAACTGTTTGACAGTTCCTCGAAATGTTGAACATAGAGTTACCACATGACCTAACTATTCAACTCCCTAGGTATATACCCAAAAGAAATGAAACATATGTTGGCACAAAAACTTGAACATGGCTCATTATGCAGAAGAGCCAAAAGCTGAAAACAACCCAAATGTCCATCAACTGATAAATGGATAAATACGTACAGCACATCCATACAACAGGATATTACTCAACAGTAAAAGGAATGAAATATTGATGTGTGGTATAAAATGGATGAACTTGCAAACATTGTTCTAAATGAAAGAATCTAGTCACAGAAGACCACATATTCTATAATTCCATTTTTATGAAACGTTCAGAATAGGGAAATCTCTAGCGATGGAAAGTAGATTAGTGTTTGCTGAGGACTCTGGGGATGGTGTTGGTGGCTGAGGGGGAACAGAGAATGACTGCTAATGGTTAGAGGGTCTCTTTTAGGGCTGATAAAAATGTCCTAAAATTGATTATGGTGACGGTTGCACAACTTTGTGAAAAAATATATGTATATAACCACTGAATTATACACTTTAAATGAGTGAATTATAAAGCTGTTTTAAAAAAATGTGTGTACAAATTTAGCATTATACTCTGCTTTGATCTGACCAATATTTCTTCGCTGGGATTCTTTGTTATTTTTGAGGCCTATACTTTATTTTTACATTTACAGCACTATATTTTAATTGTATTGTCACAAGCTATATGTCCCTAAGGACAGGAATCATTTTTATTCATTGTTATAGTTCCATATCCTTGGATAATATTTTGTGCAGAGTGTTTAATTAAAACATGTTTATTGAATGGATAAATTTTAGGCTAAATGAATGTAGTTTGCATTTGCTTTAGGGTAAATACCTTGCAGGTAATCAACTAATCCTGCTGTAGTCTCTTTTCATGTGGATTGCTGTTAAGCCAGGGCAATTCCATCTTGTGCTTGGGCAATACATTATTTTTTAATCAAACTGAAGAGCTTTACACTTATTTGGTAAATTTTCTCTTCTTAGATAACATCAGTAATTCTAGCCAGTTAAGACTTTCTTGGATCACTTCTCTGTTTCTCGTATAGTCTCTATTTCTACTCTGCTCTGCATTGCAAACAAATCTGAAACACTTATTATTAAAGACTTACAAGTTTATTATTAAAGACTTATAAGGCTTTCTCCAAGATGTTGATGAAAACATTGAAGAGCAGAGAGCTGAGGCCAAAGACTGGTGGAACATCAAAAACTACCTGAAGATAGATTAGTGAATGGCTCTAGCTAACTTGACTATAATCTAGTCCAGTGGCTAGAACTTCCTTGCGAGTGTTTTTCCACCCACCTTCCTAAATCCATCTGACAAGCTCAGATCCAGTGCCGTCTCTTTCATGGACCATTCCCTGATCATTGCAGCCAGAATATCTCTCTCCTTCTATTTAATTTGTTATAATATTTTGTTTGTACTCCTGTTGAGAGACTGACCTCATACTACCTTGAATTATAATTGTTCATGTACGTGTCTCGTGTCTCAGTAGCTGTTCTAGACCATAAGAAACTTAAAAAGAGGATTGGTGATATCTTTGATACTTTTGCCTCTTAGAATTTGTATGCTTAATAAGTTTTATAAGTAACAGATAAATAAAATATTCAGTGCTGTTAGAACTACTATTAAATGTCCATACCTTCAGGGGTTAGATATCTGAAAAACTATGTCAAATATTTAAAATAAATTGAAATAGTCCATATCAAAAACCTTCCTAGAGTAGGTACCTCTCCCCAGTCTTCTTCAATTATTCATGACATAATTTGCAAAGGCATCACACATTATGTTTAAAGTTTAAAGAATGCATCATCTTAGAGTTTTCAAACTGGTCCATACTAGCTTGAAATTTAATTTTTCTTGCACTTGTATTTTCTTTGTTTTGTTTCTGGCAGTCTTGGTCCAATGCTTGGCTAACTGCTCTGCCATTTTATGTTGATGTGGTGCTTACAGGTGTGTTTTTGTAGCTGTGTTCTTCCATTCCTCAGTCCTACTGGAGTGTAGCCCGATTAAACCTCTTCTCTCTGCACCGTGTCACAAAATCACCTTAACAAAAGGGTGAACAGTAACTGTTGTGGTATCCTCCCATCACAGGGGATGAACACACTGAACATGTGTATAAAAAGTGGAGGACTTTACATTTTTGCAATATAAAAATAATTTCTAAATCATGATTTCCATACCGTGGCTGGAGAGGGATTACAATCTCCTCCTTGAAATTTTCATCATTTACTCAAAAAAAATTTCTTGAGTGCCTACCATGTGCTGATTACCCTGTTCCAAGATGTTGGATACACAGCTGTGAACAAGACAAATACAGTCTGCACTCTCAAGGAACTTACATTCCAGCAGAGGCGAGAGACCAAAAACAACTTTGTACATAAAATCTTTTCTGACAGGTATTAAGAAAATAAAACAACATGATGTCTGAATTCTACGTTGCTCATTTTAAAGGCTGGAGTCCCTACGACTCCAATGAACATTTCTGAATTAATAATTCACACTTCATAGATCTATACTTATGCCAATATATGTTCAGTATGGCTACTTCTCAACAGCCAGCTGACACATCAGATCACTGCCCACCCGAAACTTCCATACTCAATAATCCAAAATTCTGTTGAGTTTACACTGTTCCCGCGGAATTCAGAGGCTAATCTGAATCCTCTATACCAATCAGAAGAATCCTATTCTCTCCGATTGTGATTGTTTTAGGCAGAGGCGTATGACTCAATCTTTGCTAATGAAACTAGAGGTCTGATGTGAGGCTTCTGAGAAGGATTTCCTGGCTCGTAAGAAAAAGGAAGACACAGGAAGAAGAGGTGGTCTTCTCTACCCCTGGAAATCTGGTGATGCTCTGGATGAGAAGCCTGTACCTGTGACAATCATCTTGCAACTCCAAAGACGCCAGCTCGGGTACAAAACCTACATGCCGAAGAAGGCACAGAAGAAAGAAGGAAAGAAGGGATCTTTTTTTTAAAAAAAATTTATTTATTTATTTTTTGGCCACACCTCACAGCTTGTGTGGGATCGAACCTGACCAGGGATCGAACCTGGGCCCACGGCAGTGAATGCACGAGTCTTAACCACTGGACCACCAGGGAATTCCCAAGAAGTGATCTTCTTGATGACAGAGTTGAGCCATGGAACTGTCCAACCCTGGAGTCACCCCACTTTGAGTCCTCTAGTTATGTGAGATAATGCCTTTTCTGTTTCAGCAGCCTAAAGCATTTTAACAGATAAAAGTAGATACAAACGCACGTACATAGCGAGCAGTCTGGCTGGCTGATTAAATGTATGTGTAGGTGTAAGTTATCTCCCCTCTCCATTTGCGACTGTAACATTTATTTTTACCTCAGGCAAAAGCAACGGTAGAATTAGAAAATTTCAGGGTTGAAAATGAACATCTGAATTTCCTACAATTAAAAAATCAATTCAATATGTAGTGGTATTACAGTAGAATAAAATAGATGTTTACAGATTTGTTAACTGCTGAAGACATAATAAGACATCAAATAAACCAATTTTTCTTTAAGTTCCTTAAGAAAAAAAATCTGATGTTGAGTCCAGTCTTTCATTTTATCACTGGAATAAATAGAAAACAGCCATTGCAATCAATCGCCTGTTTGTTCCCCCAGAGAGCTCTCCCACAAGCATATATTACGTATGGTGATGAGACGGGAAACTGGGCTCCTTTTCATACTGTCTTTTCTTCTAAACTACAGTTTCTCCTTTTAAATAAAATGAAAGCAAAAATGCTAAACTACTGCTGTCAGAAAATAGCTTTCTCTAAAAGTGAAATGCCAATTGTCTTGCAAATATTTTGTTTCTCATTTGCAATTTTCTACTGGTCACTTTGATGTAGTCAAAGCTTCTGAATATTTATAAAGATTTGTTTGTTTTGTTTTTTTTTTTGGAGAAAGACAAGAAAGGCAGTAACAACCTTACTGGGTTGTTATTTAGCAATTCAATCTTTATTTCAAAGGACAAATGGTAAGGAATTATATTTATAAAAGACCTCAATATATAGTCTTTATAAAGTTACTTTTGTAAGTGTAACTCTATCCATAACATTTGGTATAGTGCAGTTTGGCACACAGTTATAACTAACATCTGAGGCATGGTGGGTAGAGGGAGTAGACGGTATAGTGACGAAAATAGCCTCTCGTGCTTAAAACAATCACAGGTCTTCTTTCCACCAAGAACCAGTGACACCTCCTGCTGGAATCATCTTCCAGTTTATTCTTTCTATCTTACAAACCTGCAACAAGCAACCATAATACATATTTCTTCCTGCTTGCTTCCCTTAATCACCAACCTTCAGTGGCCCTTGGGAAGATAAAAAGCGTCCCCCTTCCTTCCATCCATCTGTTTGGTAGAAAGAGGGAGGTTGTGGAGGAACTATGGGTCATCTATACACATGTCCAGCTTTTTAAAAGAAATCAGTTTCAGTATCCTCAACTTCCATGTATATATATATATATATTTTTAAATTTTTTTAAATTTTTTTTTCTGAAGATGACTTACATGAGAGGGAGCTTGGTTCATTATTGTTTAGAAAAGATTCTAGTAAAATCGTTCCTATCAGTTTAGAAAGAAGAAAAGCATAGCCATCACCTGTGCCAACTCTTACTCTAGTGCACTGCCCAGGGGTGCAAACATTTTTGGACAGTTAAACAAAAGTATAAATAGAAATGACAGTTTGAGGAAGCCTCTTTTACTGATTTGTCAAGACAACTTAAACACAACCGGCTTATTATCTTTCCCCATCTATACACAATTCTGTAAAACATTGGTGCTGGTGAAGTGATATTTTCGATCATGTAGGGATGGATGATCTCAATTCCGGACAGCCAAAGCAGTACAGCCTACTGAAGTTGATCATTTTAAATGCAACTAGAGTGCTTTTTGTGAGTCTACCAAAAATTTGGTGATATATTTGATAAATCCACACATCAACACTTTATGTAATTTCTTTTAGATTTGTCATGCTTTATTATATAAGGTAGGTAAAGTCTTTTCTAAAAATCGAATCATGAGATACTTTTTGCAATTACAGTCGATCCTCATCTCATTTCAAATTTTCTACCTCCTAATAACAAAAATAAACTTACTTAAAGTTATAATACAATTTTCAATATCAAATTTAAACTGTGTGAGTTACATGAGCAAACATTTTCTTTAGTAGGTAGAGAAGCAAAATCGGTTAAAGACCAGTAGTTGATGGATTCTTATGGTCTCCATCATGCGGTCACTTCTTTCTCTCATCAGCGGAACCCCCTGTGTTTGAACTCAATTCTTTTTTTTTTTTTTCGCTGTACGTGGGCCTCTCACTGCTGTGACCTCTCCCGTTTTGGAGCACAGGCTCCGGACGCGCAGGCTCAGCGGCCATGGCTCACGGGTCCAGCCTCTCCGCCACATGTGGGATCTTCCCGGACCGGGGCACAAACCTACGTCCCCTGCATCGGCAGGCGGACTCTCAACCACTGCGCCACCAGGGAAGCCCTGAACTCAATTCTTACTCATGAGTGACAAGGACCAGAACTACATCTTTCCGGACAAGAGGGGCCTTTCTTTCTAGCATAATCAGAAATGTTAAATTTTTTGTTTGCACAGCATTTTGAGACTGAAGGCACTGTTCCAAGAATGTTATCAATATTAACTTGTATAATCCTACTTTCAGTGCTAAGGGGGTCACTATTATGCCTTCATCTCACACTTGGGGAAACTGTGGCAGCTAGTCAGTAGCAAAACAGCATTGAAATGTAGTCCACCCGGCTCTCTCAGGCTGTGCTCTCAATCACGGCTACAGCTGCCTCTCCAGAAACATTTTCAAGTCTTGGGTCTTTTTAGGAAGTTCTCAGGATCATCCCCTTCTTGCTTTGGCCACACCTAGAATATGTCCACTGTTTGAGGATGATGATGAAAACAACAGCATTCAGTTACCTCTCATCTGAGAATCAGTTTCCATGCAAAGTGTTATTTCCTCATTATATAGATAAGGAAAGGAGGAACAAGGGTCAGTTAAGTGAAAATGAGACCAAGTTGAAAATTTTATAGAAGTCCCCAGCCCTGTGATCTAATCATAAGAAAAGTTTCCATTCCCAGGAGTCGCTAGGGAAACAGATTTGAAGAGAGAGAGAATGAATATCACTGACGGGAACATAGGGAGAGAAACCTGAAATGCAAAACTCTGTGCCTGCAATGAGGTCATGGAAGCAAAATGATTTCATATATTCATTCAACTTCCTGTGTGGGGAGTAATGTATAATCATGTACATAGTCATAGGCATAATGCTGTGGCTATTAGCTTGGTAAACCAGCTGGGGGCTGAGCAAGGTGAGGGCCCTCGGTGTCTCTTCCCAAGGCGCGTGGCCCCATTTTCCTTTCCAGCTGAGGAGCCTGACCTGAGACAAGTCACACCGGCTCTGTGCAGGCACACTCCCTACCTAAGCAATCGCTTGAGTCACTTGCCTGATTCTCAGGTTTTAATGTAGGCGTGGATGAAAATGTATGGAATAGTTTCACATTGCTAGGCTATTAAAGACAGGGATATTGACTGTGTCTGGGGGAAAAAAGTCCTAATCGTTGATTTATCTGCACAAATTCACTATTCCTAAGCTACCTTAGAGTCCCTTTAGCCTGGGAATTCATTTGACATTGTGGTCTACTGATGCAGTGGAGGTAGACAAAATCTAGGTGTCCCACAAAAATAAGAACAATCGTAGGTTGGGAGGGGGAAAAAATCAAAAAGCTCAACTTGTTTTGAATTTAAGACGAGGGAAAATAAAACTTTAAAAAATAAAAGGGAATTCCCTGGCGGTCCAGTGGTTTGGACTCTGCACTTTCACTGCCGAGAGCCAGGGTTCGATCCCTGGTCAGGGAGCTAAGATCCCACAAACTGCACGGTGAGCACCCCCCCCACAAAAAAATAAAGTAACATAAAAAATTTTTTTTAAAAAAGGGAAAAGATTCATATTTTTCAGTTTCGTTTTGTGGGTAGTGAAGATGTAAAGAAAGAGGCTGGGGAAATGTATACAGAAAAAAAGGAAGGCTAGTGCCGAGGGTGAGGCTTAGAGACCAGCGGGCAGAGGAGACTACAGAACAGGGAGAGATGGGGGGAAAGGCTCAGTCATTGCAAAGTGTTTTAATGGACTTGAACTTCTGTAACTACATTCTGTTCGCCACTGTTATCACTGCCCTTTGAAATTCTGATTAGCCAATTAATCACTGTTCTCAGCCCCCATAGCTCACCAAAGGGAAAATTATGCTCCTGGTGTAGCCAAAGCAATATCACCCCATGTCTAGATGAGCTCAAATAAAACCAGTCTTAGAGTTTCCCTCCTCCTGCCTTAAGTAGCCACAGTAAATTCTAGGGGACCCAGGTCATTTTCAGATAAAAACGCTGCCTACAAGTCAGACTTTTAATATGTACCCTAAAACTTTTAAATACAGACAACTCCTCTCTACAGACTGTATTTTTAGTTTGACTCTGTTCCCTTTCAAATCTATTCGCTAACCTGTATACAGCTATGCAGAAGATACTTGTGCAGATAAGGGACATAAATTCAGCACTAAGCAAGCTCTGCTGAAGCTTTGTCATGTTAATACCAGCCACAAATGAAAGTAAAATTTTAGTTTTAGATTTAACCTCATAAATTGCCCAAAAGCAGTTTTTTTATTTCCAGCTGATTTATTTGAAGAAAATAGGCTCAGATTTATTGGGTCTGTTAATAAAAATAAATTAAATGACCTCCTGTAGTTTTGCCTCTATTTATTGATCTCTTTCAAATTTAGTAAGCAATTCAATCTGCAGTAAGGCGTGCTGAATGAAATGGACTGCGAATGTAAAAACGGAATGAACATTTAGAAAGCATTTTCAAGTCCCAGAAGTAGCTTTAATAAATGAGAATAAATTAAATTCACATCACTGGAGAAAAAAAGATGGATTTTGTCTTAATGGTGAACTACACAGAAACACTTTATTGGATGTAGGATCTATTGGACCTTTTTAAGAAGCCAGCTCATAGAATGGATTGCTGCAGCTCTGATGAGTGAAAGGTCCATCATAATCTGTCTTGTAACCATACCTTCTGAGACTTTGAGAAATTACTTCTAACATCGTTAGGGTAATTCACTCCTGTCTTCCCCATCCAACCTGTGAAACTGCTATGACCACCACTACTGGTAGCAGTAGTGATGATGATGATGACGGTGATGATGATAACATGACTTCAGAATGAGAAGAATTATGGGGTGCTTTCCCAGAATTAGATGACGTGACCTTCATATTACCAAACCCACATGTACGTTACAGTACATTTCCTATTTCACCTTTGTTATGGTTGCCACTATCAACCATCCCTTTCTTCTTGAAACTACTTTGGCTGACCCAATACCACGCCTCATTCTGTACTATTTCTCTGCAAAGTTCTGTCTTCTTCTAGGTCTTCCTTTTGGGATCTCTTGACTTAGCCAACTTTCTAACCTGCAACTTTAAGGTAAGCCTTAATTAATGAGGCTTCCCAGGGCTTTGCCCTGGATCTTTCCTTGGTTTATCCTTTTTCTAGGCAACCTCCTTTACATCCTTGGCATCAACTAACTCCTATATGTTGATTTCTCTCTCTCTCTTTTTCATAACTCACCACTCAGTCCTCATCTCAAACTCAGTATGATTAAACTTGACTCAGTATTTTTCCTCTAAATACGTTTCTACCTCTGTATTTCCCAGTGATACCATGATCTACCCAACTCTCAATGGGACTCCTGGGAATTCCCTGGCGGTCTAGTGGTTAGGACGCCATACTTCCACTACAGCGGCCATGGGTTCGATTCCTGGTCAGGGAACTAAGAAGATCCCACATGCAGTGTGGCTCGGCCAAAAAAAAATGGGAGTCCTCCTCTGACCTACACAACACAGGAACTGTCTTCTCAATTCTTCCAACAATGGCACATATCTAGAACCATTCTAGATACTTAGGAGGGAAGTTAATTAACTACACACAGTAGGTGCCTCTGGACATCAGAGCTTGATTCTCTCCAAGAATCCAGGCTGAGAAAGGCTGCATCTAATCTGAAACCCAGCAGCCACCAGAGATGGCTCCATCTCCTTCATTTCCTCCATGCAGTTGTCATCTTTCCCCAATTTTCCACCCTGACTATACACACAGGGAGGCTTACGTGTGGATTTGCTGACTAAAGCTGTCTACTTCTTATCTTCCTGATAGAAATCCTCTTCCCTCCTGTATACAGAAAGCTTCATCCTGACTTAAATCCCTGCCTCCATCTTTGCTTTCCCTGGTTTCTCCTCCCCCTTCACCCCAGGTCACTTCTAAGAGACAAATTTGGTCATACGCTTCTGCTCAAACCCTTCAATGACTCCTCCTGGCTTTCAGATTAAAGTTTAAACTCTAGCATGATCAAATGTATTGTCAACCCTGTCTATGTCTTCACATTTCCCACCAACTCCACCTCCCCAAGCCCAGGCTGTAGTCAAAACCAACTCTCCCCAGGTAACATTAGGTTTCTCCAATGGCTTCTGCAGCGCCCTGCACGAATCACATTCTATTGCAATCATTCATTCATTTAACAAAATTTACAGAGTGCCAACCATACGCACCAGGAAGGCAGTTATGAGCAAAACAAAGTCTTCGTTCTCATGGAATCCAATTCTACATGGACAAACAGTAAACACGTGAACAAATTAATAAAACAGAGTAATGGGATAATAAGGGACTTGGGATTTCTTTCATTAGGGAAGTTGGGGTAGATCTCTCTGGGAGGATAACATACGAACTAAGAAATAAGCAACAAGCAAAAAGAGACAACAAGAAAAAACTTGCTATAGAGAGAATAGCAAGTTCACAGGCCCCTGAGATTGGAACAAGTTGTTTGAGAGATGGAAAGAAGCCAGGGCAGGCTTGAGAAGTCACTGAAGTAGAGGATGAGAGGGAGAGATCCAGGAGATGGGCTGGAGAGTCAACGGGGGCCCGGTTACGGGTTTAGATTTTATTTTAATTGCAGTGGAAAGCCATTGGAGGGTTTTAAGCAGGGCAGAAAGGTCTTATGGCAGCTGGTGGGGAACAGACCATAAGCAGGCCAAGAGCAGAGGCATAGTCCGGATTCAAAGTCATGGTGCCTTAAACTGGGGTTTTAGCAGGGAAGATTGCAGCATGTGTCATATTTGCAATATGATTTGGATGTAATGCCAATGGAAGGTGCTGATGGAGTGTGCATGGCGGGTGGGTGTTGACTCTTTTTCTAGCCTATAAGCTCTTTGAGGGAAAGGCCTGTTTCTTCACATCTGTATTTTTAATTCCGTCATGGTGCCTGGCATCTAGAATGTCGCTAAGACTGGGTTATGAATGAAACCAGCTAAGGGGAAATTACATTGTAGCTGGGGGTTGGCAGTGCAGGCTTTATGGTAAAGGTGAGGATGGACCTGTAACTTAAAAGATGGGTAAAATTTCAACGGGTAGAAATGGAATAGAGGGAAGGCGAGCTCCTAACATTTCTGGATCCTGGGACAAGAATACAAATGGAACCCACATACCTCCTGTCTTAATATTTTTAAGTCTTAAGTCAAACTAACAGACTGTTAAAATGTGCTCTACCTGTTTTAAAGTTATAAGTGAAGCTAAATAAAATACGCTCTATCCTTTACCTTGACAAATACGCTTTATAATCACTAGGCTCTGGAACTTGGCAGTGGAATGGGAGAGCCAGCCTCTGGCCCCTAGATGAGGCATGCCCCCTGCCCATCCTACCCCAGGTCTGTCATATGCACACATGTAAACACCCAGGCCTGCAAGTCTAAGCTCAGTCCACTTACCACTCCTCCCCGCACCGCCCCCCCCCCCACCCCGCCACTGCGCAGGCCATGAAAGCTGCCATCGGGCCATCGGAGCAGGGAATTCTGGGTCTCAGGTGTTCAGCACATGGACTACAGGGCAGGACTTGGGCTCAGGGAGAGCACATCCCCTTGGGCCTGCCAATGTGTCACCCAACAAGGAGAAATAAGGCCAGAGCAAGGCCCCCTAGAGTGTGAGGCCGGAGTAAAGGCCCTTCTTACCTGGATCTGAGGGTAGTGCTGGTTGAGGGGGTGAACAGGGGGAACCGTGAGGCATATTAAGGGGATGGGGAAAGACTAGTTTGTCTGGAGCAGATAACTCATGCAGCCGAGTAGAGATTAGATCCTAGAGGGATAAGAATTTGTGGGTAAAGAACTTTGATCCCATGGGCAATGGAGGGTTCTGAACTCTTAAGCAGAGGAAGACATGATCAGACATTTGTGTGCAAGGAGAATGAGGAAATGGGAGAGACATGAGCAGAGTGACTTGACTGCAGAGTTTAGGGTACGAAGTACTGAGAACTGAAAGCAGAGAGAAAGGAGTTCGTGTAACATCTAAGAAGAAGAGACAACCAATTAGATGCAGGGGGCAAGGGGGATGGAGAAATTGGGCCGAAGATGATTTTGCAAGAAGAAATGTGGCTGGCGGCACTATTCCTAGTGCTATGCACTGAACGTTTGCGCCCCCTCCTAATTCATATCTTGGAGCCCTTGTGATGGTATTTGGAGGTGAGGCTTTTGGGAAATAATGAAGTCATGAGGTTGGAGCCCTTAGGATGCGATTAGTGTCCTTATAAGAAAAGGAACAGAGCTCTTTGTCATGTGAGGATACAACGAAAAGACAGCTATTTAAAAGCACCTTGATCTTGAGTTCCCAGCCTCCAGAACCATGAGAAGTAACAGTCTGTTGTTTAAGCCACCCTGTCTATGGTATTTTTGTTATAGCAGCCCGAGCTGGCCAAGACACTTACATAAGGCTCCTCTTTCTGAGAAGTCAGGACCTGGCGTGGGTATGCTTTGATCACTGTTTCTGCAACCAGTGCCAAGCCTGACTTCTCAGGACTCCTATGAACCTGGATTCTCTCTCAAGGTCTTTTCGAGTGAGCCCCCTCTGCACCTCAGCACCTCTATCCACCGTCAGGCTGAGTACGGGAATGCAATTTTAGTTACGAGTTCTAAGTTATGTTTATTTGGGGGTGGGAGGGGGATGTTTCAGAGATTATAAAAAGGTAGGCGTCTTTTAGGAAAGGATAAACAAGTCAGTCCTGAGGCAGGCACCCAGGTCATGGTCAGGAAAGGTTAAAGAAGAGATGACAGGGTGATGTGGACTCCAGAGTATCTGGGTTTGACCCTGCCTCTTACCAGCCACATGACCTAGAAAGTCCGGCCCGGAACTTCTTCCAAAGTACTGTAGCATGAGGGTTTTCTGTCCTGACGTGGGTGCTAGGAGCAGGAGGGCGGGGGCGGGGGCGGGGGAGTTGTCCCTCCAGGGTGCCAGCCCCAGCCCTCCTTCTGCTACGCCAAAGAGGCGAGGACAAAGGCCAGGGAGCTTTGGCTGCAAAAGTCAGATGCATCAGGGCTGCAGTGTTGTGATAGAACCAACAAATTAAAGGTCTTTCCCACTACAGAAATCTGTGCCATTTGATAGAAAAATAACAGTTTTCTATGTTACATATTGGAACAGAAAACAACTTGTGGCCCAGACCTCCATAATTTTCCTTGTGATGTTATTTTTCTCGTGTGGGCTCTTATTGTGGTGATGCGCTAACTGGCTGTTTGTCACTAGTTCTCTTCTTGTCCTCTTCCCTCCGTTGCCTGGCATCTGAGTTTGTTTTTCATTTCCATCAGTGGCACACAATTTCAAGCAGATGTTTTAAAAAGTGCTTGACTTTTAAGCCGGGTATGCCGTGCTCTCTTGATGGTGCCGTACTCAGCCCCAGATCTGGTTTGCAAATGAAGATGCTGGTGCGCTAGTTGGCTTGATTTTGGACTGATTTCCGCGGGGTTGTTATTGCTTGAACATACCCTGGAAGCCTGTCAGCATTTTGAACCTGCCCACGCTATTTTCGGGGGCGGGGGGGGAGACACAGGCCCAGCACAGACTGTAGGGCTGAGAAGCACACGCTTTAGAGCAGGGCGACCTGTGTTTGAACCCTGCCTTCACTGCATGCTGGCTGTGTGATCACAGACAACGCTTGCAAGTTTCTTGTCTGTAAAATGGGGGTAAGAATGGACCAGCACCTCATAGGCTGACAAGCGATAAAGTGTGTAAACCATTTCGGTTCAGTGACTAACATGGAGTAAGCACTCAGTACATCCCAAAAGAGTGGTATTATTTCTGTCTAGATTTTAAAAATCCTTACTAGAGTCCTACGGGGTAGGTTGCTATTAATATTATCATCACTGGTTGTGGATAAAAAAGCTGAGGCACAGAGTGGTTAAGTAACTTGCCCAAGGTGGCACAGCCAGTAAGTGGCAGAGCAGTCTGGCTCCAGGGTCTCTCTGGGTCGCTGTTTGGTGCTCACTGGGGCTGGGTGGTACATAACAAGCAGTGCATACTCTATTTCAGGCACCAGGAGTAAGCACTTCACAGCACAGGATTTTATTTAACTCCCTAACCTAACTCCCTTGCTACGTTCTGGGGGATGCTATGACTAGCTTTGTGATAGAGATGAGGGAAATCAGAGGGTCAAATGAGGTCAGGGAGGACTATGCTGCTGAGAGAGGCTGGCCCCCCAGTCTCTTTCTCTGCACGCCGCTGGGCATGGGTCCTTCAGAGCTGGACGGACCTGAGCGGTCATCTCATATACATGTCCCCAGGATGCCAAGGGGGCTCCTGGAGACCCATGGGTTGGAGCCCACATGCCCTGACTCCAGCCCATTGTTTTATGTTTTTGTTCATGGTATTATGATAACAATATCAATGGCCACTGTAAGTAATTCAATATAATTCATGTTTTCTTTTCCTCCGGCCACAAGTCTTCTAATAATAAAAAGTTTCTAAAATGAATAAGTATTAAAAACCTAATTTGCACAAGCACGAGGAAGTCCAGAAGGCCAAGTAAACAAGAAATCTGGGCACTTTTCTTTAGAAAATAAAAGTAGTAGGGAAAAAAAAAGGCTAAAAAGTGGTAAAAGTAGATGTGAGAAAGGAATACTGCAAAATTCCTTCATGTTATCCATATTCTGGAAAGTTACTGTCCACAGTTACATATTAGAAGATAATTCTGGTTATAGTTCTGCCAGGAAAAAGGTGGGTTTTTTTTCTGAATTAGGCATTCTTTTTGCTAATTCTGCCCACTATATACGTACCATAAATAAATTTTAGTGCTGTGGAAAAGTACAGGCATGCTCTGTGAGTTGATTCTAACTGATTTTACATTTGAACCTTACATCTGGGGATACAGTAAAACTAGGCCATAATTCATCATCAGTAACAAGACAGTCATTAAAACGTCGCTTTCCATGATACCTCGTACACAGCTGTTTATTACTAAGAGTCTCATTTTTAAATGCTTTAACCTATTACAAGTTTCCTTGTTACCAGCCAAAAGGAAAGGCAGCCCAGCAGAGTCTCTCTAAATGTCCTAAAGACAGCCTCTCTCCTCTCCAGAGCGCACTTCCAAATCCCAAGAAACACACAGCATTAGTTTTTGCCAAGTACGTTATGGAGGACCTATTTTCCATTAAGTTAAGCCAATTAGTCTTATACACTTTCCCTTTTTTTAGAACCTCTGCTTTTGTTTGATACACATTTGGAAATTTTATTGATTTCCCAAGAAGCTAAGTCCTGCACAATTTAGCAGAACCAGGAAAGGTATCGACTGAGTTTCCCACCGATTTTCAAATGGGATCATTTTCTTTCAAACACTCACTGGATTTCGGTTGGAATGAGACAGGTGATTTTAGGCTCAAAGCTATTCAAGGCTGACAGAATACTAAAGCAAGGCCAGCAGCCTTTCTCACAGACACCCTGTGCAAGTGCTGGCAGAACCCTGCAGGCTCTGCCCTCTACCTCTGCAGAGACAGGTGATCCCCACACTGACTTCAGATGAACCTGGCACCTCCGGGCTCCTGGGGATCCAGGGTGACTGATACAGGCCCACCTGCCTCCCTAGAATGTTTTGGTTTGGAACACATCTGAGTCCATTCACCTGTGCTGATCAAGGGCCACGACTGGGATGGACAGGGTGCCAGGGTGCGGGCAGGTGGGATGGGCCCAGGCATTCTCTCGGTCTTGCCCATTCAGCTCAGTTCAGCAGAAACACACTGAGTCCCTGCCAGGCTGCCACAGAGCACACAAGAAACTATTTGTCACGGAGGCTTGCAATCTCCCTCTCACGCAAAGCACTTTGGTAACACGAAATTCGTCTCCCTCGTCTCATCCAAGCACTAAGTCTCTGATACCTTAGAGCTGGGCGGAAGACCAAATAAATATACATCTCGGCACATCTGGGGACCCAGCTGTATTTAAGTCCAAACAATGCCAGAGAGGGTTCTTGTAGGAGAACAGAGTTGGGAAATCATTATCATCCTGTGTGCTAACATGAGCTGACATGTGTTGAAAAAGACAGTGTGCTAAGTACTTTACATGCATTATCTCAATTAATCCCTAAAACATCTCTAGAGGGAAATACCACTTTTAATACAATTTTTACAGAAAATGAGGCATAGAAGTAACTGTCGACAGTCATTTAGCTGATAAGTGATGGATTTGAAACCCAAACCCGGGTTGGATTAACTCCAGAGTCTAAGAATGTAACCATTTTTGCTAATCTGCATTTATCATTTAATCTTGTCTATTAACATGTGGGAAATGAGGAGCATACACGTGTTCTCCTCATCTGAACATGTCTTTTTTTAACTTCACATCAAAATGCATGCACCGTCAGTTTCTACCAATTACCAAACACACAAATCAGAAACACAGCTCAGCCCAGTGTCATGAGCCATGGTTACTCTCGTTAGAGAAAAGCCCGCTCACATATATTGCACTCGGTGTGGAGTGACAGAACTGTCATAAAGGTAATCATGTAAAAAACAAAATCTGCCATTATCCAGTTCCTGAATTTCTGAGTTGTTTTCTGTACCAGCTAGTGATGAACACTCTTCTTCTATTCATCATTCCCAGTTTTATACTCTTGGGACTAGGATATCATCACTATCAAACCAGAGATGTAAATGACTAGGAAACATTTAGTTTTAGGCTTAGAGTCCTAGTAAATCAAAAGAGCAAGACGGAAAATAAACTATAAAGTTACGATGTCAGCTGGAGATTCTTTATAGCGGGGCCTTGACAGTGGTTTTCAAGTTTTAGTATTGCAGATGGTGGAAAACAATCTGCCCAGGAGAACCAAAGTCTCCAAGCGCACACAGACCAAAGATAATTACAAGATCCTTGAACTGAAAGTCACCTCTATTGCAATCCCTGCTTTCAGGACCATTTTGTTGTTTATATGAGCAGAGAAGGCAAAGCCTTTAACAATACCTGTATGGGTAATTTACTTGAGAAGTCAGAGGACTCAACCCTAGTCTTTCCTCTTAACACCCTAACACACACACACACACACACACACACACACACACACACACACACACACTTTGGCCAGAGAATTCTAGGCTTCTACAGTAATTACATCTTAACTGAGTCACTGAATTAATTAACTGAATTAATTCAGTTAATTAATTAACTGAATTAATATAATTCAGTTATAATGTAACTGAATTATATTAATTAAAACAATCTTCACTCTTTAAAGTTGAATTTTGCTATAACTTTTTTCATGGAAACTTTACTAATCCTCTAAAAACTGGGAACAGAGATTCTTAATCTGGGGTTCGTGGATACGCTCCCCTGAAACAAGAAAAAAGATGAAGTATTTACTCGGTGGAGTTGCATGTGCAATGTACTGTGGAGAAAGTGCATAGCTTTCATCAGCTTCTCAAAGGAACCTGAGACCCCTTAAAGCCTCAAAACTACTGTCCTAGATACTGGTCCTCTAGTGTAACTGAAGGACATGGGAGTTAAAAAAGATCCTATTTCACTCTTACTCAGCACTTTCTAGAAGTTCATGCTGACAGGAGGTTCTAGCCCAGCAGTTGCTTCTTTTTTATAAAAACCAAAACAATTGTTGGAGGTGTCAGCGTCAAGGACAGGTTTTAGCAGGAGAAGGTAACAGTATCTCTGAGTCCCCTCCCCAGGAGCCACTGCTGGCCACCCTGCAGTCCCCGTCAGCACACTGCCCGGCGCAGGCATGTGCACAGAGCTGGGTTTCAATGCGTGGGGGTCAATCCTCGATCTGTTACTTTCTATTGGTTGCATGACCTTGGTCAAATAAATGCTTCCCTATCCTATTTTTTTCATCTATAAAATGGGGGAAATAATAATATCCTCTCAAGAGTTATGTAAGGATTAAATGAGATAATGTGGAAGTAGTACATGACACACTGTCACCTATCTGAAACCCTTGGAAACAGATGTGTTTTGGAATTCAGGTTTTTAAGAAATGTAATATATTGCTATCCTCTACATTATTTAATACCACCAGCATAACCCATAATAAATGGATATTTCTACAGCAAAACTATGAATATTCACATTAAGAGGGATGAACCAAGATTACAGACAGCCTTATGTCAATTCAGGACAGGTTCTGCCACCCCAAAATGTCAGTTTTCAGAGCATTTTGGATTTGGGGATTGAGAATAAGCAACTATCAGCCTGTTTGGAAGAATCCTACTCTCTTCAGTTCCCAAGGCCCTAATTCTCGTCATTGCTGAGTCACCAACCTTGGCTTGTCCTCATACTTCTATTCTCTGTGCCTTGGCGCCGGGCCTGTGGCTGAGCTGGTACCCAGTGTATTTCTCTTACCATAATGCTCATTTGAACCGTGTTCCGCTTGACCCGTGGTTCCCCTCTCCTACTATGGTTCTGAGTGAAGAAGACTCCTCTCTTCTCTTGGCTTTGTCTCAACCTCTCCCAGTTCCCGAGGCAATCTCTCTCCCACAGCTCCCCTGTTCCAAGGGCTGTCCGCCTCCTGTTCAATATATTCTCAGAAACTCTCAAAGTTACTCCCTGTGACGTTGGCAGGTACGCTGGTGAGAAGAACACTCTTCTCCTGGAGACAGACGAGACATTCCTCGGTTTCATTCAGGTATGCCTGAGAGTGGCTTGAGAGGAATGACGTGGCAAATCCTCCCGGACGGCACTCTGAGCCTCTCTCCCCCATTCCAGAGTGTCCCAAGAGAAAGAAGATGGACTCCAGCATCAACAGAACAGCCGAGGGGGACACTTCTAGGGGCTCAGTGACAGTCAGTGGCAGGTAGGAGCTGCCGAAGGCTACCCTCATGATACTACCTGGCCGTGGGATCACACGGTTTAGTACTGGTGGTGCAAAGGGGACGATCAGACATATGGGGGTTTGATTTCTCCTTCTTTCACATGCTGTGTGACCTTGGGTAAGTTACTCTAAATTCTCTGAGCCTCAGCTATAAAATGGGGATAACATTACCCACTTGACTAGGGCTGTAATTAGGAGTATGTCAGCTAACCTATATAAATGCCCCAATAACTATCCAGTCCCTTCCTTAAGTGCCCTTCCCTAGACTTTCCCTCACTAGCCCGGGAGACCCCTGAAGGGCAGGAACAGATCTTCTCCTTGTATTTATTTCTAGCGTAGGTTCTGGCCCATAGCAAGCAAGCCTGTAATAAAGTAGTGAATAAATGAATGCAATTGTTTTTGCAGTTGGTAGCACACCTTTAGTTCCTGCTAAATCAGATATCCACAATTTGAGAAGAGGAAACTAGGGTGAGGATGCCTGAGCCAGAGCTTCCTGGTCCAAATAACCATGTTTCCCTCTGATGTGGATAACAGAGGTAGACTGCACAAGCTCTTCCACTCCATAATAATGTTTTCTTTTTAAAATGGAACTTTAAATTTTATAGACGGAGTATTACATCCTAGTAACTAGAATGAAAAGTCTTTCTTCTACTCAACTGTCTCATTTAATTCTTATTACAGCTTATTTGGTAGGTAACATTGTTGTTTCCATCTTACAGCTACAGAAACAGAGATCTGTGTTCATAACGGATGCTTACCATTCGTATTAATATAATCCTAACCAGTGTATTCTTCCTTTTTCTTCCAGGTTTATTGAGCTATAATTGACATACAGCACTGTGGAAGTTTAAGGTGTGCAGCATAAGGATTTGATTTACATATCATGAAATGATTACCACAATAAGTTTAGTGAATATCATCTCACACAGATATAAAATTAAAGAAATAGAAAAAGTTTTTTTCCTTGCGATGAGAACTCTTAGGATTTACTCTCAACTTTCACATATAACACACGGCAATGTTAATTGTATTTATCATGTTGTACATTAAATTATATCCCTAGTACTGATTCATCCTATAATTGGAAGTTTGTACCTTTTGACTACCTTCATCCAATTTCCCCTCCCTCCAAAGTGCTGCATTTTTAAAAGATGTCTCAATTTAGAGTAAGACTTGAAGATCTACTACAGCTCAATACCTCTTTCACTAATCCTCAACTATTATTAATTAAACTAATTAATTATTAATTTCACTAATCCTCAACTATTATTAATTAATTTAATTCTAGCATTCTCTTGGGTTCAAGCAGATGATAATGACCAAACTAATTCTAAAATATTTTGTAGACCCCAAGATTCATTTAGGGCTTTGGAAATTAAGACACCTTGGATTTAAAAGCTTATTCAAGCAGCTTTGCATACAGTTATTCTGTTTTCTTGGACTAGAGAAGAAACTAAATGATTCCAATTTATCAATATAGAAATCAATGATGCTGTTTTTGCAGCATTTTTAATTAGCCTCAGTTCCTTATCTGTGAAGGGAACACTAACAGTATTTGCCATGCTTATGCGAGACACCCGTGGAAACACCAGGGCTTTGCCAGCTGTGAAAAGCTGCAGCTGCTAGATGTAACCCTATTGCGATAGACTGCCAAAGGTCCTTTCCAGTGCTAATTTTCCATAATTCCAAGATTCTGTAGTCCAGCAGTAAACAAGGTTTTTACTTACAATCTACATTTTTCTTTCTGTCTGATCCTTATTTTTGCTGTCTGAAAGAAACTTTGGGGAAAAAAAATGCAGTGCGTGTGTGTGTTTCTTTTTTCTTATAGTACAGTAGTTGCCCCCTTACCCAAGGTTACACTTTCTGAGGTTTCAGTTACCTCTGGTCAACTGCAGTCTGAAAATGTGAAATGGAAAACTCCAGAAATAAACAATTCTTAAATTTTCAATTGTGTGCTGTTGTGAATAAAGTGATGAAATCTCGAGGCTTCTAGCTCTGTCCTGCCCTGGATGGGAAGCAACACTTTGTCCAGCATATCTCACCCTCATTAGTCACTTAGCAGCCGGCGCGGTTATCAAATCGACTGTTGTGGTATTGGGGTGCTTGTGTTTGATTAACCCTTACCTTACTTGATGGCCCCAAAGTGCAAGAGTAGTGATGTTGGCAATTTGGATATGCCATAGAGTAACCATAAAATGCTTCCTTTAAGTGAAAGGGTGAAAGTTCTTGATTTAATAAAAAAGGAAGGAAATCATAAGATAACGCTAAGATCTACGGTAAGAACAAATCTTCTATTTGTGAACTTGTGAAGAAGAAAAAAGAAATTTGTGCTAGTTTTGCTGTTGCAATCTGCCAAAGTTACAGCCACAGTGTGTGGTAAGTGCTTAGTTAAGATGGAAAAGGCATTAAATTTGTATAAGATAATTTGAGAGAGAAACCACATTTATGTAACTTTTATTACAGTATGTTGTTATAATTGTTGTATTTTATTATTATTGTTGTTAATTTCTTACTGTGCCCAATTTATAAGTTAAACTTCATCATAGGAATGTATGTATGGGGAAAATACATGGTATATAAGGTTGTGCCTTGATATCTGTGAGGGACTGCTTCCAGGACCCTGGTGGATACCAAATTCCGTGGATGTTCATCTCTTATACAAAATGCTGTAGCATTTGCATATAACCTATGCACATTCTCCCTATACTTTAAATCATCTCTAGATTACTTATAATACCTAATACAATGTAAACGCTATGTAAATAGCTATGAATACAACCTAAATATTTTGTAAAACCCTCTGGTGGGATGCAAATTCAAGTCTTGCCTTTTGAAACGTCCTGGAATTTTTTTTCAAAATATTTTAAACTTGTGGTTGGTGAAATCCACGGATGTGGAATCTGAGGCTACAGAAGGTCAACTGTATAGGGTTTGGTACTATCCGTGATTTCAAGGCATCAACTAGGGGTCTTAGAACGTACTTCCCATGAATAAGAAGGGACTACCGTATACTTTTTTTTCTTTTTTTTGCCTATAATAGAGTAAAACAAAAGGCAGTCTCCATGAGAAAGCACTGTGACTAGAATCCAGGTAACAGAGGAGAAAGATCAGAGAGAAAAGGGAGCTGAAGTTAGAGGAGACTGGAAGGGCCCATTTTTGAAGAACGAGGGAGATACACTGGTTGGAAAGCACTTCCGCCGCTCTGATAGGTAATACAATGCATTTCTCCCCCAGAAGACATTGACAGTGTAGGTAAAACATGTTGCTCTGGAGGTTTGGAGGTAAGATGCTCGATACAGCTGACAACGGGTGAGGACCATGTGGGGGAATGAAGATGTATAAATTCCTCACACTCAGCCAATGTGATCTGGCGCTCCTTCCAGGATTCCAGAGCATGTGTACGCTTAATTTAGCCTGGCCCTGCACACTGCTCCCCACGAAAAGGAAAATCTCTCTTAATTTCTCTTTTCTGGCCATTCCCTTTTTATTTCTGTCAATAGAACCTTAAACTATGCCTAGATAGAGGCACACGGTCACACAGATGAGTCTACTTCATCTCTTCCGATGATGAGAGGCAGGTGTACATGATGTGAGATGCAGAAACAGCCTTTGATTAATATTTCAGTCACAGGAGAGGAATTCGGCTACAAGATGAAGGCGTATTAAGAAACAGCTCCCAGACAAATGGACTTTCTGAGTTCATCTCGAGGCATCCAACATCAGATTCACACTGCGTCAAAATTCAGATGATTTATACAGTCTCATTAGGTTCTATTAGTATTAATGGGAAATATGCATGTATATCGATATATGCATTAGTGCAGGCAGATTTCCCAAAGGATTTTTGCTTTGGGGCAAAAGCTGCTATTATGTGCACCTTCTCCACAATGGAAATAGAATTATATCCGCTAAATAAGTGCAGTTGGTCCAACGAAGTGACCACTAAAGCCTGGGGCTTGAAGCCAGCTCAAGCTGGCGTTTCTAGGTTTAGCAGGTTAGTGACAAACTGTTTTTGTTTGCTTTTTGGCTGCGCTGCGAGGCTTGCAGGATTTTAGTTCCCCAACCAGGGATCGAACCCAGGCCCCCTGCAGTGGAAGTGAGGATTCCTAACTACTGGACTGCCAGGGAAGTCCCAATGACAAACTGTTAAGCAGACTGTTTATTCTGAACCTGAACCTTTGACTCCAACTGACAATTGTTCTAAAAGGACAAAGAGGAGGAAATAAAATGATATTAATAGAGTTTAGATCTAGGGTATTGTTAGCTTTGCAAAACTGAAAAGCAGGGGGAATTAACATTTGATACCTCATTCTCTCCATTCTGTCCCCGCTCACCACACACCCATAAAGCTCCCAGCAGCACACAGAGTTCTCTGTTCTGTTCCTGCTTCCTTCTGCCATACCTCCTCCCAGAGCCTTCTTTCACGCTATGGTGTGAACATCTAATAGCAGCATAGCAGCATAAGTGTCATCCATTTCACTAATAAACTTGGCCGTGTGACATGACAGGCCTCATGGAAAGGGAAAGAACTTTAGAACTGATCAGTTCTGGGATGGAGACAGAGAATCCAAGAAGGATGGTCATAGCCAAAATCAAACACTCCGTTGCTGTCCCGTGCAATATGGTAGCCACTAGCCACATGTAGCTAAAGAGCTTAAATATAAATTGGTTAAAATTAAAAGTAACAATTTTCTTCCTCAGTCTCACTAGCCATGTTTCAGATGCTCAGTAGCTACGTCTGTCTAGTGGGTACTGAATTGGTGAGTGCAGACATAGGACATTTCCACCATCATGGAAAGTTCTATTAGACAGTCTGTTCTAGTGGGAAATGGTAAGTCAGGATTGTGACACCCAATGATGTTTCCCAGGAAAATCCAGTCTAATGGGCAGGGATGCTCTGTCAATGCTTAAACTGAGTTGGGGAGGTCTGTCTGGTCCCTTTGTTTTGGAACAAGAACGTGGGCAGTGGCTGGGTGTTGGTGGGCAGACAGTGAATAAAGGAAAACCGTGAACAGCGTAGGCACCTTAGAGCTAGGGTAGATCTGATCATTAACTCTACAAGGACTAGTAGAGGATAAGAGATGCTGAGGAACTCAAAACACTGGGGTTAGATAGAACATGAACATAAATTTAAAAATTTACATAACATTTGTGTTAATAATTATTAATGATTATTTTCTATTTTTGCCAAGTGTAGTCTCCTTAGGCCGCTACACCAAATTACCATAGACAGGTGGCTTAAGGAACAAACATCTATTTTTCATTGTTCTAGAGGCTGGTACGTCCAAGATCAGGGTGCTGGCAGAGGCAGTTCTTGGTGAGGGCCCACTTCCTGGTCTGCAGTCAGCTACCTTTTCACTGTGGCCTTACTTGGTGGAGAGCAGAAAGAGAAGCAAGCTCTCTCCTGTCTTTTCTCATATGGGCACTAATCCCACCTTGAGGACTCTATCCTCATGACCTAATTACCTCCCAAAGACCCCACCTCCAAAACCCTCGCACTGAGGATTAGGGTTTTTCAACAGCTGAATTTCTGGTGGGGGAGGATAAACATATAGTTCCTAACAGCAAGTTATACTACCGACATAAACTTTCTTTTCAAAATACAGTTATTAAAATTTCAAAGGGGGTACATTTAAGGAAAAATATTACATGAAAACTAGTATGGGAGAAAAGAGCAATACGGTAAAATTCCTAAATGTGGTTTGCAAAGGACGGAACTTTGAAACACTGATCCAAGGTAAAGGGTCTGGTCTGTTTCTCAGTAGGGCCACCCTAACCATCAGGGGCACCAGGCACAATGCCCAGAACCCACAATGCTTTTAGAGATCCATGCCAACGTGTTAATTTCTTTCAAGAAAATTAAATTCTGGAGAAAAAATACACTTTCAATTTATTATTTAATAAATTATATATATATATATAGTATGAACATATTTGTCTTTATACCAAGACAACTGTAAAACATAACTTTCAACATTTTTTTTTTTTTTTTGCGGTACGCGGGCCTCTCACTGTTGCGGCCTCTCCTGCTGCACAGCACAGGCTCCGGACGCACAGGCTCAGCGTCCATGGCTCACGGGCCCAGCTGCTCCGCGGCACCTGGGATCCTCCCGGACCGGGGCACGAACCCGCGTCCCCTGCATCGGCAGGCGGACTCTCAACCACTGCGCCACCAGGGAAACCCTTTCAACATTTTTTAATGGAGGAAGTGGCCCACAAAGCCAAAAGTGCCTGGGGCCCATGAAAATCATACCACCACCCCGTTTTTAGGTACACATGGGAGGAACCTTGAGGCAACGGGGACACAGAAGGGTAGCATTTGCTCAGCAGCATAATCAGTGGGCAGGGGTGGGGGACTCGGATTTCAGCAGGAAAGCGTAAGTACAAATCAGAAAGCAACAGCAGCATCCCATGCATGCCTGCCAGCTAAGCACGGTGTGAGCTAAGGTGCAGTCAGCAGACAGGGTGCCCAGGGCTCAGCCCAGGCCCACCAGACACCAGGCTTAGGACAGTAGGACTAACCCCAGTTCAAGTGATCACTACCTGCAGGTCAGGATGGGTTCTGGGAGTGGAGAGAGCTGAGCCTTCGGGGGAAGTTTCGCTGGGGACAGAGGAAAGGCAGGATAGTCAGATCATGGGATTTCAGTCATCATCAATTAGGAAGACCTATTCGGACTATTTAGCCCTGAAATCACATCATGGCGTTTAGGGACAATCACCTACTTGGCCTGAGTCAGACTTCTTACGATTATAAGAAACACAAATGAGAAGCAGATATACACATACACACACAGGCAGCAACTCCTAAACACAAAATGTGACTTGGGAATGTTGTCAGATATTCGTTTTGGCAAAGAAGTTTATGAAACAATTACCTAACGCACCCTGAAGGCAAAGACTGCCTAAGTGAAGGCTGACTCCAGGACCTCTTGACAAGGTCTGTGATGAAGGAGTATAAATGCCATTTCAAGTTGGAGAACTGTGGCCAAAGGCCAGGCACGCAGACCGATTCCATAATATCTTGTAGTTTCTCTCTCGTTGCCAAGTGAGAAGAATGACATTGATAAATCACCCTATTATAACTTGTAAAAAAAAAGGAACAGGTACTTAGAGAACTGACCAATACACACCTGAGTAAGACAAATGGCTGCGGGAAGATGGCCGAAACAAGTTGGAAATTAGTGATACCCGCTGTGGGAGGAACAGAAAACGTAGCTGACAGAGATAATATACCAATCTCACGCATGTCCATCGATTCAGGTCACCTGACAGTCTTCTTGGAAAAAAGTCTCAATTACTATTAATATACATGAAAACACCCTGAAAACTATGATACATCACGCAAGTGCAAGGTATTATTATAACTTAACCAACTGAAGTGGAAAATTAAAGCAATTATCTATATACTTTCATTTTAGGCTCAAGTTTTGGGATATTTGGTCAGGACTTTTTTTTTTCTTTTGGTTAAATGGTCTAGATATTTACCACTCTAATGTGTATAATCAGCAAAAAGAGTGTTTTGATTTTCTAAAACCTCCAGCTTTCAGGGGGACTCAGAATGACCGTGTAATGATAAGTGCCACAGATACCTCTCCTCTGTGAAACTGGGTTATTTTGTGCTGGTGAGCGTGTTGGTTTCTACAGTGGCATCCAGCACCTAGGCCACAAATGGCTTCCTTCTTAAACCTCAAGGGTCTCTGCAAACCACATTCCAGTGGTCTGTAGAAAGTGCTGCCCTACACTTTCCATTACCTCAGAGTTGGGCCAAGTTGGCCTGAGGGGGAGTCATTAACTGCTTCAGTGTCTTCATGTGTCTGATTAACTACAAATATATAATGCAGTTCAGCAGTGTAGGAAGCCACATGGGGAACCAGGGCGAAAATTCACTGCCATTTTCTCTGGCAGTTGTCAGCGGTCAGCAAGACCCAAACTGAAACCTTCAGTTGCCAACAGTTCCAAACAATACGCGTCCATGTTCCCGAGGTGGAGTGGCCCCGTGGGGGCCCAGGCTGAATGGGGGTAGGTTGGGTGAGAGGGACAGAATGGAAGTGGATAGAAAAATGAACTTCTGAGATATGAATAAAGAAAGGAATGGATTAATGGAAGGGACCCATATGTAGGTTTCTGGTGAATTGCTGGTGATACTGTGGAAAGTACATGTGGCGTCCAAGACAGCCCATTTTTACTTCAGGAAAACTCATTCTCGCATTCTGCAGCAGCTGCTACTATTTGGATTAGGAAGAGTAATAAGCCATATGGTGTGGGAGAAAGGAATCGCACGTCTTTTCACATGGACAAATATTATCATTCCAATACATAAACACGTCAATATAAGTGTTTTTTTCTTCTGGGAGCACTACAGCCCCTGATCTCATTTATAAGAAAATGACTCACTCCGGATGTGCAAAAATTACCTGCCACGGTTATTACTGGAACCTGCACCAGTGGTCTCCTCAAGTTTTTTTTTTTCCCTTATTTGCAGGAAGACAGGAAGAAAGGGGGGAAGGGAGGGAGAGAGGGAAGGAGGGAAGGAAGGAAGGGAAAGGAAGGACAGGAAGAAAGAAAGTCAGAAAGAAAGAGAGAAAGAAAAGAGAAAGAATGGAAAGCTGGTCCGAGGAAGAGAGGGCTCCCTGTTCCTAGCTCCCCACCTAGAAGGCAGCCCGACCCCAGAATGCTCATAACTAGCTCCCCACCTAGAAGGCAGCCCGACCCCAGAATGCTCATAACTGAGCCAGCGAAATACCTCGCAACCAAACCCAGGAGGCGAAGGTGGAAAAGACTTAAGCTACTTAGAGTGGTCAGTGAAGGCCTCTCTTGATTTTATTTTAAATGTCTCAAGGACAAAGCATCCATTGCGGACCATACATGCCTCCTAACGATCTATCTAGATCTTACATTTCTTAATTTGGTCTTGTTGCTTCTCTCTGCCATTTCATTTTTCTTTATTCTTCCTTGCCCTGGAACTTCCTAGATAAGGTTTTTCTCCTGAGAATCTACCACTTTTGGCACAAGCTGTTTTGTAATCAACCCCAAACTTCTCTTGCTTATGTCTCTTCCTGCCAAGGCTGGGTCATTGTCTTCCAAGGCTTTCCAGTGTCTGGCTTTTTAGGCCCATGTGTGTCCCTGCAGGGCAGACAAGCCCACTGGACTCAGAGAGGGCAGTCCTGGGGTGCTGTTTGCAGGGAGGGACAGAAGGGGCATGGCTTTGCTATTCAGGTCCTGTGTCCACCAAGGGTCAGCCCTAGTAAGGTGGAACCAAAGGAAGCCTCGGAGGGAGAAGACCTGGAGGAGACTGGGGGGACCTAGAGAGCTGTGCTCGATGGAGACAGCCATCCTAGGAAACAGCACAATGATGGACGATACTACTTCCATGGTAGCACAGTTTGTAGTGGGTGCTTTCCCCCAGTGTGCAATTCCTATAAGTGAACAAACTGGGATCAGTTTACCAAGTGACCCTTCTCTCATTCTATAGAGTCCAGATGGCAGATTACGGAAAAAAAATCAAATCCCTAGGAGTCTAGGATTAACATATCCACACTACTATATATAAAAATAGGTAATCAACAAGGACCTACTGAATAGCACTGGGAACTTTACTCAGTATTCTGTAATAACCTATATGGGAAAAGAATCTGAAAAAGAATAGACATATGTACATGTATAACTGAATCACTTTGCTGTACACCTGAAACTAACACAGCATTGTAAATCAACTTCACTCTAATATAAAATAAAATAAAATGAAAAAATCGAATCCAGCATTCACCTGCTGCTCGCTCAGCCTGTACCTCAGGGGCCTTCAGCTCCAGGGACATCTGTGGCCAGGCCGGTGAGCATAAATGGATGAATCATCAAGGCTAAGAGAGAGTAGGGGCTACGGGGAACTGGAGGATGGATGCATTCAAATTAAAACACCTAGCGGCCCTGCATACTCGCAGCAGACCCATCTGCAGATGCGTTCAGCCTCGGGGCCACCAGGTTGTAATTTTAGCTCAGAAACCCATCACCCTCCTCTGCGTGGGCACCTCCCAGGTTCCTCCACGGGCAGCCCACTCTATCTTGTTCTCCCTCACTCTCAGACGTGCTGGTCTCAATCCATACCTTTTGGCCAATGTCACATCCACTGTCCCAAGTGTATCACTTACAGTCCAGCCCTTTAATAGGCTGCTGGGTGGAGGTGAACAGCGGTGGACCCAGCAATCTGTGTTTAAGCCAGCCTTCCAGGAGATCCTGCTGCAGGCTCAAGTTGTTTTGGGGGTTTTTTGTTTTTATAAATTTATTTATTTATTTATTTTTGGCTGCGTTGGGTCTTTGTTGCTGTACGTGGGCTTTCTCTAGTTGCAGCGAGCGGGGTCCACTCTTTTTTAACATCTTTATTGGAGTATAATTGCTTTACAATGTTTTGTTAGTTTCTGCTGTACAACAAAGTGAATCAGCTATATGCATACATAAATCCCCATATCCTCTCCCTTTTGCGTCTCCCTCCCACCCTCCCCATCCCACCCCTCTAGGTGGACACAAAACACCGAGCTGATACCCGTGTGATGCAGCTGCTTCCCACTAGCTATCTATTTTACATTTGGTAGTGGATATATGTCCATGCCACTCTCTCACTTCATCCCAGCTTACCCTTCCCCCTCCCCACGTCCTCAAGTCCATTCACTACGTCTGTATCTTTATTCCTTTCCTGCCCCTAGGGTCGTCAGAACCACTTTTTTTTTTTTTAGATTCCATATATATGTGTTAGCATATGGTATTTATTTTTCTCTTTCTGACTTACTTCACTCTGTATGACAGATTCTAGGTCCATCCACCTCACTACAAATAACTCAATTTCGTTTCTTTTTATGGCTGAGTAATATTCCATTGTATATATGTGCCACATCTTCTTTATCCATTTATCTCTGTCGATGGACACTTAGGTTGCTTCCATGCCCTGGCTATTGTAAATAGTGATGCAATGAACATTGTGGTACATGACTCTTTCTGAATTACGGTTTTCTCAGGGTATATGCCCAGTAGTGGGATGGCTGGGTCGTATGGTAGCTGTAGTTTTACTTTTTTAAGGAACCTCCATACTGTTCTCCATAGTGGCTGTATCAGTTTACATTCCCACCAGCAGTGCAAGAGGGTTCCCTTTTCTCCACACCTCTCCAGTATTTACTGTTTGTAGATTTTTTGATGATGGTCATTCTGACTGGTGCGAGGTGATACCTCATTGTAGTTGTGATTTGCATTTCTCTAATGATTAGTGATGTTGAGCATCCTTTCATGTGTTTGTTGGCAATCTCTATAACTTCTTTGGAGAAATGTCTATTTAGGTCTTCTGCCCATTTTTGGATTGGGTTGTTTGTTTTTTTGATATTGAGCTGCATGAGCTGCTTGTATATTTTGGAGATTAATCCTTTGTCAGTTGCTTTGTTTGCAAATATTCTCATTGTGGTGTACAGGCTTCTTGTTGCAGTGGCTTCTTTAATTGTGGAGCACAGGCTCTAGGCACGCAGGCTTCAGTAGTTGTGGCACTCAGGCTCAGTAGTTGTGACGCACAGGCTTAGTTGCTCCATGGCATGTGGGATCTTCCTGGACCGGGGATTGAACCCATGTCCCCTGCATTGGCAGGTGGATTCTTAACGACTGCACCACCAGGGAAGTCCCCAAGCTCAAGTTTGAGAACCTCTGCTCTCTCCTGTTGCTCTCATCTTCACTTTGCCACGTGCCTCAGTTTGCCTGTATTCTTCCTAAATTGCATGCCTAAAACTAAACCTTGACCCACATAGACTATTATCTCATTCATTTTAGAAGAATAAAGAGGCATTATGAAGATTAAATTAGATAATACCCTTGAAATACTTAGCACAGTTCCTAGCACTTACTAAATATGTAATGCATGTTAGTTATTATTGTCATCATTTATCAATGTGTTATATTAATTATACAAGTTTTTCATTTGGTCTAAGACCAAATGAACTTTTAGTGTATGGTAAGTTTCTACTGTGGACACTCTGTGTCAAATTCCTCTAGAGTTTCTGTCTCTTATTTACAACTCATATATTTACATAGTGAATGGAAAAGCAAAACCTGTATTTAAAAAAAACCCCAAAACAAAAAAAAAACGTGTACTGAAAACAGTAGCATAAATGGTAGGGTTGAAACACCCTCATTGATGTAAGGAAGTGATCTTGTTACATCAGCTAAAAGCTGCACAGGTTTGGGGAGGAAGACGATAGATCCCCCCCAAAAGGAAGGAAGCAATCACAGAGGTACGATTCCTTTGAAGTAGTGAAAGGAGAGATCAAACATAAATTTTAAGCTTTCTGATATTTCAAAGAACACAGAGAATCTCTTTCCTAACCCTCCTCCAATTTTAAACGCGCTGCAAAATCTCCACCCTTCTTCCGTTTTAGTTAAAAGACTATTTTATATAGTAGAAAAAGTAGAAATGCCAGCCTGTGCTGGGTCTGTATTAAAATCCGCTCAATAAAGAATTCTGACTTTCATTAAAATAAGAGCTAAAGGAGGGCCAAGAGGCTGACCTTCACGTCGTTCACGAGTGACACCAATCACCAGGCCTTGGCACGCGCATGGATTTCTCGCAAGGATTTCGGCAGGTGTTTTCTGAATTGCATCCAGAATCGCACTGGACAGAAATGCAGCAGAGGTCGCCGAAGCCACATCAATAATGATAAGCAGGCTGATCGCGGCCCCCTCCGGCCTGCCCTGTGAGCCCACGGAGATCCCATCACCACTGAGTCCGCAGGAGGCAGCGTCTGCAGGAGCCTCTAGCCAAGTGCCAAAGTCATGTTAACACACTGGAGATGGACACTCTAACAGCGCAGGCCAGAGGTCTAAGGGAATGAAATGAGCTTAGGAGAGGAAAGTGGAGGAGAAAAAACACACAGATTTTTTTTTTTTTTTTATCAGTAGGTTTCATTTTAAAATTTGGGATATTTTCAATACAAATGCTTACAGTGTTACATCAACACTGTCATATTTTCAAGTATACTTTTTTTAAAGTTAAATTGTGCACAGGGAACTCTGCTCAATGTTATGTGGCAGCTTGGATGGGAGGGGACTTTGGGGGAGAATGGATACATGTATCTGTATGTCTGAGTCTCTTTGCTGTGCACCTGAAACTATCACATTGTTCATCAGCTATACTCCAGTATAAAGTAAAAAGTTAAAAAAAAATAAAGTTAAGGGCTTCCCTGGTGGCGCAGTGGTTGAGAGTCCGCCTACCGATGCAGGGGACGCGGGTTCGTGCCCCGGTCCGGGAGGATCCCACATGCCGCGGAGCGGCTGGGCCCGTGAGCCATGGCCGCTGAGCCTGTGCATCTGGAGGCTGTGCCCCGCAACAGGAGAGGCCACAGCAGTGAGAGAGGCCCGCGCGTATCGCAAAAAAAAAAAAGATTAAAAGAAAAAACTATTAAAAGTACTCTGCAGGGACTTCCCTGGTGGTCCACTGGTTAAGACCTTGCGCTCCCAATGCAAGGGGCCCGGGTTCGATCCCTGGTCAGGGTCCTGGATCCTGTTTGCTGCAATTAACACCCGGCAAAGCCAAATAAATAAATATTAAAAAAAAAAACTCCAAAGGTGAAATAGAACACGTGTATGGCCCCTTAAAGTTCTCCACCTTCTATGATTCACAATTACCTTTAAAATCTATCTAGGACTTTTCAGTCTAAACACGCAACCTCTTGATTTTCTTCACTTGTGTGCTTGTGATAACTTGCCTCCCCTTTCAAGCTCTCAGGTGAATTGTGTACCTCTTTCTCTTGTGGACAGAAGAGAGTTTAAGTAATACAACTATGTGTATGCCTGGCAGAGTCGATCATCTGAAGCAAAGGATGCTGCCAGGTCACCAGATTTCAGTGGGCAAATTGATACGAATAAAGCCAGAGAGGGGGAGATGTGAGAAGCAGACTAACTAGAGAGAAACTAACACAGTGAGTGTGAAAGAATAAAAAGGTTTCATGTTTAGCAACCAATCGCTAAGAAGGAGAAATGGGAAAATCTACCTACAATGTCATGAAAACAGAGAGACGAGGAGTTTTGAGAGTGCAAAGTGTTCCATACGGCAGGAGTGTTGCTAGCAGAGAAATTTTGTTCTGAGCTCTTAGGATGGGCACTGGTGCCTTGAGATTTTTGTAGAAAAGATTTGGCTACCTCAAGGAACAGGGAAGTATCAGAAAGGTTTGCTGGCCTTAGGAGTAGATCTAAGGAGAATCAGACTTCTCTTTTATCCTAAGCAGAGACAGACTGTTACCTAGTACACACGACAGCCATCATTTCTAACTTGATGTAGTTTACACCCTATAGGATCCCATTCATCAACCAGCATTTCATATTTTTCCTTAGAAATATGCTTCTTTCTCCCTGTCCAACTTATACCGCTCTGGCCTGGGGCCCCTGTCATCTCATGCTTAGGTCCTGTAACAACAGCTTTCTGACGGCCTCCAGAATCTTCAGAATCCAATCTATGTGGACAGACTACTTTTCCTTAAACGCTGCTTTTACCATGCCATTCTACTGCTCCCATACCTTCTATGGCTCCCAAGTCTTAACTCCTTTGCTTGGCCTTCAAGGCTCTCTAGGATCTGCTCAAGTTTCTCTCTCCCCGACCCTCACATGCATTTCCTGTTCAGTCACTCAGTACTGTCCCAGCACCAGGGGTGTTTCCGCATCCCAGCATGTATTCAACACCATCCCCTTCACCTGGATGCCCATCCCTCTCCTTTCAAAATTCTCTCCATCCTTCTTGATCCATTTCCTTCATGACACCTTCTCCAACTTCCCTGACTTCAGAATCCCTGTTGCATTTAGAGTGTGAACCACGCACTTGGATACTCTTTTATATATTAGTTTGTTCTCTAATTGTTTCGTGTACATATAGCTCATCTCTCAACTGTATTTTGACCTTCGTGAGTCAAGAGCGTGTCTTCTTCCTCTGTGTTTTCTGCAGAAACAGGAGAGTAAGTACAGAAGCCAGACTCGGTGAGCGCTTGCCTGATGCTTTGTTCAGTTGAGCTCATGTGGAGAGAAGGAATGGGGGTGAATGGGGATCTCAGGTTGGAAAAAAAGAAAAACGGTTTGGGTCTCGGGGGTGATGATGATCACACAGGACTACAGAGTCAGTTACCACTGTTCACTTCCCCCAAACACCTGTGCCCGTACATAGCACCCACTGGCGACTGCGGCCTCATATTAATCCGTCCGTGCTGAAGCTGGCGTGTAGAACCACTGTGCTAAGTCGTGTGCAGGGCAGGGACCTGATCTATCAACTGTCCTGGAACAGCACACAACCTTGGGGATTTGAAACTGCACCTGGAGGCAAGCTCCCGAATTTGAACTGGCAGGGGCTGCTCTTATCCTCTTAGAGGAGAGGATTATCTGGTCCTGTCCAGCATGGAGGTGAATTTCTAAGCGACACAAGCAGTCTGAAAGACCAAAGACATGCAGAAATTCAAATGCACTAAGAACAAAGAATAACTAGGGAATTATCCATGGAGGAACTCCTCTGGTCCTCCAGGCAGAGAAGGCTGAGAGCAAATGTCCCACATTATGGATGAAAGGACCTGCTTCTGACGGCAGAGGCTTATACTTCTCACTCCCACACTGCTCGCTACGCAGACAGCGCCTAACCCATCATTAAATCTCTGGGTCTCACCATCTATGCAGTTAAGGTAACGCCCTGCTGACCACAAGAGAGGTCGGGTGCATTAATTACGATAGAAAGACACTGTGAAGGTACACCAGCCTCTCCAAACTTCGTTTCTGTCGATGCACACAGGCCCCTGGGCAGCCACAGGATGCCAGTGAATTTCAGTCCCTCCTGCCCTGGGCTGGGCCCGACCCTGGCTGTCGGAGTTGGCAGGTATTTTACCCATTGCACAGCCCGGAAGGAGCTCAGGGGAGACCGGTGAGCTGCTGCCAGCAACCTAAGGCGGTGTCGGGGCCTGATGGCCTGGCGGTAAGTGGCCACCCACTTGCCAGGGGAACTGGTGACAACATGTAGTTGCCGAGATGGAGCCGAGATGCAGCCAGAGGCTGAAGAGCTTCCAAAAGAGGAGAGAATTTTCAAGACGGCAGTTTGAGTCACCAAGGTTGAAGAGAACAACAGGCGAGCCTGAATCTGTGATAGGTGTTTACTGTACAGTTCTGATCTTCTCTCATGGGACTGACTGTATCTTACCTGGAAACTCCTCGGGCAAGGAACTGGGGGGGGGGGGTCTAAGTGGGGAGGACCAATACCTACACCTCACCCCTTTGTGTATTTCCTGAGTTCCAGCCTCTGCCTGGGCCCCTCGGGCTGTCCTCGCATCCTGGACCCAACCAGCTGCTCTGTCAGTTCCCAGCCCCTTGGAGCACAGACATCCCTTCCTGCCCTGAGGGCATGCAGGAAAAAGCCCTTTTTATTTTTCTGGTTTGTCAAATGAGCTCCTAATCAAAACTAAGGCATTTAAACAATCGAAATATTACAAGAGCATAGAAATGGTTCAGTTTCCAGAATACAACTGATTGATAACATTTTGCTAAGTGAATGACTTGGATAAACGAAGGTGGATGTCTCCAAAGCTTGCATATGGATCTGAAAATTGGGCCTTTTTAGTTATGTCTGGGAACAGTATAGTATTTTTTTACCCTGATTTCTGCCAGCCGAGATACAGCATTTAAACCTAAGACACCGGGCATGGTGAGCATTCTTTAATGAACAGAAGTGATTATTCTAGAAACCAATGTTTTAATTTGTTCTTGGAGTCAACTTTATGTTATAAAAGAAGATAAGTCATACTGCCAAGGAAAAGACAGGTAGATCACATTGCTGCCACCAAAAGAGACTTTTTTATTCCGATCTAAAAATCACCCATGTTTGCAACAGAATCTTCTATTTCCAGTGAAGTTCAAATTCACATTAGAAAGGAGAAAACACAATGAAAAGTTATACTATGGAACAGTGAGATATACTAACTGAAAAAGCACTGCACTGGGGTTGGGGTCTAGGATCTTGTAACCCAACTCTTGGTTCTTCAAGTAGGGGAACTTCAGTTTATTCAGTTATAAAATGAGATGATCAGCCAGGGTCCCCGAGGCCTGGGAATCTGTGTTGTTCTGGCAGCCTTTCAGAACTTGACCAATTCATCTGAAGTAAACTCAACAGTTCTCAGTGACATAAAAAGAAATAAGAGGTCTGAATATGCCCAGTTCAAAAATCATAAAAATTAGCTTTAGACTTTAGTATGTGCCTTTTTCATGCTCTTCTGATCATAGTATACATTATGATCATTATATATATATACACTCACAGACAGGTGTATTTATATAATCCTAAATGAGATACATTTAAAGAAAATCAAAAGTAACAACGCAACCCAGAGTTCCAAGAAACACTTCATCTGTGTTAAAAACCTAGTTCGATGTTACAATCCCTTTCTATCAGCGAATCGTGTTGCTTCAATAAGGTAATGTCTTGCGTGCCCACAAGCTATGCGGTATGGTTCATCAATAAAATTAGAAAAATTTACACCCAAACAATTCATCCAAAGTCATTTATCACTAATACCATTTGGTATGTAGAAGGCATGTTTCACTTTAAAATAATGAGCAAGGCTACAGTCCTTTGATTATAAATTCCCCTTTCATCTTAATTTTATGAAAAGCCACAAGGAAAATGCCCAGCATGATGCCCTTGATATTTAAACACTTCGTTCCACTTACCATTAGTTTGCTCCAAAACTCAGCCTCCCTTGAAAAATGCTCCATATTGAAGAGATAAATTTCGTGTTCTGCCTTGTCAAATGTGTCACTTGGACTGCTCCAGTGACTGAGCACAGGGAAGCAAACATTTCAGCCAAGCTGCTTTCATAATACTGATGGTTTGCTTTCTCTCATCCCTGAGAGTCTTGGGAGCAATGAAATTTACATACGTTGGGGTGAGATGGGTGTGGGCATTTCCCATAGTTATGATTCAAAACCGAGTTATGTTTCATTCAGGGAGATAATAATATAACTCAAAGAAGAAAAGTATCCCCTAGCATTGCTGCCACTTAAGACATGACAACTCCTGTTGCCTTGTGCCAATGCACCACACCGCAGTCTCTGTGCCAAGAACAAACCTACAGTGGGTGGTGTCAACTGCTTCTGGCATTTTTTTTTTTTTTCATGGCAGACTCTAGTATCTATAAACCTCTCAGCTCACTTGAAGGTGTGCACAGTAACACAAGAATAGACATCTGGAATGCAAGTCTAAGGTTGCAAGGTCAGGGAGACAGCTTTTGACATTATTGTGGGCAAAATTAACCAAAGTCGACTACTACATGATTCATCCTGTGTGTGCTCTGTTAGAACAGGTAAAATATGATTTTTTTTAACAGCCGCATAAAGATATATGTGCTTGTAATAGTCTCACTTTTTTCGTATGAGAGATTGGAGAAGAAATAACTTCCTTAAAATGTCCCAGAGAATTGGATCTGTGGTTATCATCGTAGGCATAACTCAGATATGAGACACTCCCGTTTTCATTAGTTCTGACTATTCTAATGGTCACTCAAAAGAAACATATGTGTAAATAGAGAGGTTTTTTTTAAAAAAACATTTAAAAAAATTAAAAAGTTTTTTTGGCCATGCAGCATACGGGATCTTAGTTCCTCGACCAGGGATTGAACCCAAGCACCCTGCAGTGGAAGAGCAGAGTCCTAACCACAGGACGGCCAGGGAAGTCCCAATAGAGAGGTTTAACACTCTCTACCCATGATTCTTGCAAGCTGAAAAAGGAAAGGAAGGAAAAGCAGAGACTAGATAAAGCCTGATGGCAGAGACCTGGAAGAACTGAAGTTCTTTCTTTCTGGGCTTGCACGACCTTTACATGTTCAATGAACATTTCTCAGATATTTAGATTTAATGAAGTTGCCAAAGCTTCTGATGAAAAGCAAAACTCAAATGCACAAAATGCATATCCTTTGATAAACCTTCCCCTGAGTGTTCTAACAACATTTCCTTCCTTTGCCAGTTTCTAATTACACAGGACTTAATGAGCAGCGGCCCTTTACAGTAAAACCTGGCTGTGGTCAACTGCTGAGATCTACTTCCAAAGCCTGGGGTGGAAAATCAGAAGCCGACATCCTGCTGTTCCAACACGAAACAAACCACTTTGATAGTTATTCTCTTGCAGGAAGATTTTCCTCCCCTTATTTTAATACGGGTAGGGCTTTCTCAAACGCTTCATTTTATAGAGTTTCACCCTGGAAAGCAGTTATTTATGTTTGGTACATTTTCTCCACTTCTTTCATGCCCCAAATTAGTTTCAACTTTGTCAGATTAACTGCTTAAATATAAAAAAACAACTACCGACAACTAAGGGATCTGGGGAAACGGAAAGTTGGTAAAGAAGAGCACATTTTCAAGAGAAGAAAGATGATTTTGTTGGAGGAATATCTAAAAGTACTTGTTTACTTTTCTTCCCTGGAAGCCCTGAGGAGGGCTATACTTAGTGTAACTCTTCCATGAACCACTGCGCCCATCAGAACCTGTTTTGCGGGTCCTGCCTCACAGCCGAGTCCATCTCTAACTGCTGTTTGTGGCCAGGGTGAGTCATTTGAACACTGGGCAACTTTTCCAACCACGTGAAGCAACTATTTCTCTCTGGCAGGGAGTCTTCTTTCCCACTGGTAAAATCTGATGTTCTATCTGCTTACTATTCATTTCACTGAGTAGGGACACAGGTACTTTTATAAAATAGATACACTTCATATTAAATAGATACACGAGGAAGTTCTAAATTAAGTCATATGTTTTAAAAATTCAAGGGCATCTCGATACTTAAAGGAATCCATGGCACATCCACTTTTAAGAGGGAAAACAACTTTGCAAGTGTGAGGTTTTATAGACTGCATTGTCTTAAACTGAGGGACACGAGTTCAGCCTGCTGTGACTGACTCAACTAGTGTCACTGGAACACAAAACTGACTCTACAGGCACGTTTTGGTCGTCCTTTGCACAGAGAGTGGTTATGAGAGCTTTCTTGGTATCAGTGAATTTTACTCATTTGCAAACAATTTGCAAGAAAAAGAGGATGCAAAATCGGTTTACATTGTCCAAAAAGTTTAACTGATGCAAAGCGCAGTCTGTAAAGGATGAATCAGTGGTGCCTTGAGAATGTGCCTTCAATCCCCCCTACTTCCTTGCACAAATACAGTGGGTGGAGGACCCAAAGTCCCCTCTTTGTGCAATGTTCACTCCACTTGGTCTTGGAGAATGGCTTAGGCCCGCACATGGGGTGCAGTGCTGTGTTTGGTGCTAACCACACACACTCATGACAAAGTCTGGAGGTTTGAATTTAGGGTTGTTTCCCCCTCTCACCCTCATATCCTTCTTTTCCTCTCGGTCTCTGTGCCTCATTCACTGAGTGTGGTAGAAGCCAGACCCAGCTGCAAGACTTCCTGGCTTTTTTTCCCTAAGAGTCTGACTCCCAAAGGGAAGACTGAATTTAAAGGAAGGAGCAGAATATCTTTGAGAAACAGGTCTGGGGGTAGAGAGAGGTTCCAAGGTCCCAGGGAAGGGTGGTTCCCTGGCTTTGCCCTGGGGAAGCAGAGTGTCCCAGGGAGGAAGAGTTGTGGTGTGTCTACAGAGGAGAAACTGTAAGACTGTGACTCACAGCTTCCACAATGATCCTCATGCCTCAGGAGGACATGGGAGCAGCAGAGGACTGCTAGATGTCCAGGCAGCCCTGAAGGCCCAGGTAGCCCTGGAGGCCCAGGTGGTATGGTATCGGTGAGACCATGACAGACCCCAGAGCCAAGGCCCCTCACCTTTCTGGGCACTTGAACCCCTTCCTGAATCTGGTGAAGTCCTAGAAAGGAGAGGAACGCCCAACAAGGACAAAATGAAATGCAGCTGGGGGCTCAACGTTGCTTTAAAGGAAATATAAATCAAGTCACATTTAGTCCTCACTTGAGTTTGAGGACAAGGGTTGTATCAGCTACTCATTCTGATGCCAAGCAACATGGTGAGGCCTTGGGAAGTCTGCCATTTTTTTCTGTGTAAGCAGGTGGAATCACATCTCTAGTGTTACAACTAGAGAGCTAGATAAATGCTGTGTATTACTTTGCTCCTGGCCTCAAGGTCGCCTGGTAGCCTTTGCTCTTTGGGCATCACCTTGACCCTCACCATTGGGCTCCTGGTTGGGAAGTTTATTGCTGTTGTTTCCTGGCTCTGCAGAGGTAAGTGGCACAAGTTGAAACAACAGATGGTGAAATTTCTGAATTAGAAGTGGTTATTGTGTTCATTGTGATTTTAGCTTTTGGACCACAGTAGATAGAAAGCACATCTTGACCAAATAAAATTCTATGGCAGAGAAAAAGGTCCATTTAGGATCAATTATCAAAGGCCCCCTAGGATACTGAGCATGGCACACGCACCCCACAATTTGATCTGGCCTTTCTCTTCCTATGTTAAGTGTGGCGGTTTCTGAAATGTACTGTACATACTGCCCATGTCTGTTACCAAACAGTTTCTGGGACCTTTGACAGGGGCAATTAAAAAATAAAAATTAAACAAAAACCCCTGCCATATGTGTTGGCACCTATCTGACAACATAAAACCAGACACTCCTCAGTCTTTCCTGAATGATCCATAGAAGCGTGAGTAAAACAAACATACTGAGACTTAAGTGAACACCCAAAGCAATAGAAAACATCAACTCCCCAGTCTAGGACGCCACACAGGTATGGACTAGGGGAGCCTCCTGTGTCCTCAGAAGGAAGGTGCACAGCACACAAGAATAAGAGAGATGGGGTAATGAACAGCCTATGTCGAGGTGGATAATAAACTATGTGCTGAGACTGTGTCTTCATTTTTTTAAAAAAATTAATTAATTAATTTATTTATGGCTGTGTTGGGTCTTCATTTCTGTGCGAGGGCTTTCTCTAGCTGCGGCGAGTGGGGGCCACTCTTCATCGCGGTGTGCAGGCCTCTCACTGTCATGGCCTCTCTTGTTGCGGAGCACGGGCTCCAGATGCGCAGGCTCAGTAGTTGTGGCTCATGGGCCCAGTTGCTCCACAGCATGTGGGATCTTCCCAGACCAGGGCTCGAACCTGTGTCCCCTGCATTGGCAGGCAGACTCTCAACCACTGCACCACCAGGGAAGCCCGTGTGTCTTCATTTTAATCGGCTATTTCTGCAAGCAGCGTAGGGACATGGCAATTGTCACGTTGCTGTGGTCAGCTGCATCTTGTCCTGCGTCAAGCTGCCCTTGGGGGTACTACAGGGTCCCTGTAGGCATGGAAATCTGGTCCATTTTCTTCTGTCTGTCAATAGGAGATGGTGAGAGAGGCCAGGAAATGGCGAGCAGTAGGAGGCAAGACCCTCTTACCACTGAGCAAACAGAGCAAAACAGAGGCCTGCAGGAAGAGTGTAGGGATATTTTCTGCTTGTGCAACTTGTGTTGGACATTGGCCATGAGGGGTCTCTGAAGGAAAAGGAGAAAGGAGAGGAATATTTGTGTGCTACGTACATTTTTTGCTTCCTCTACAGCCTAAAGATTGATTTAGACCTAGCAAGCCTTGTAGGAGTGTGTGAATCTTTTCTGGACACAAATCCAGACATCAGGTTCAATTTACAGTGCATTGAAGGCTACCCTGCAGGCTCTAATCTAATCTCAGGATCAGAGTGAACTACCAGCCTGGGAATAACAAGCACTTGAAGAGTTTCTTGCAATTGCTAAGAAGAGGGGGAAAGAGGGAAAGATGTTGCACGACATTTATTGAACATACATGGCATGTGCTGAGCACTTTACAGATGTTCGCATTTCATTCTCTTCATAACCCTGGGAGGTAGACATTAGTATCTTTGTTTTGCTGAAGAGGAAACCGAGGGTCAGAGAGTTACCTGGATTCTATGGTGACTCAGTTGGCAGTTGCTGTAATAGTGAAATTAGTGGAAATGGTTGAAGTGGCAGTAATGAGGACCAAGACCTCAATATGTGCTAGGAGTTTTACATATTTATTTCATTTAATTGTCCAACAACCAAGCAAGGTCTCACTCCAATTTTGCAAATTAAGAATCTCAGAATGTTTGGGGGACACACAGTTTTGGGGGCATTAGCCCGCTGTGGCCCCCTTTGCCTGGCAAAGCAATAGAGTTATTCTTTTCTACTTCACCCCTCGCCCCGCAAAAAAGAATCTCAGAATGTTTTAATAACATGACCATGTTTATTCAGATATCAAGTCAGGATTTAAACCCAGGCTAATTTACTTCAAAGTTCATTGTATCACGTTGCTCTTTTCTCTTTAAGTTGTAAATAACCATACTGTTTTCATAAAGAGAAGGTAAAAAACAAAGTTTAAACAGAGAACAACTAAGAGGGCCTTGGAGAAAAAGTTGGTGAAAGTTGCTGTGTGCTAGGGCCACTGAGAAGATACAGGAAAGGCCTACCTCTTAGAAAGTCTAATTGAGTTATTTTATATAAACACAGAAACTATGCTGTGGTTAAATAAATAGTAACTGGCAATAGTTGAAAGCCAGAAAAGAATAGGTAGCCTATACCATCTGGCCAATATTTCTTTACTTATTAATTCATATTTCTTTATATCTTGCTCTCAACTATATCCTATTATTTAAAGTATAAAAATTAGTGACAGATTCATTTAAAAAATCAGAAAAGGTGATTGAGAAGAAAATCTCTCTCAGTTATTCTTGCCTAGACAATCAGAGTATGAGGACATGGGGTCCTGGGCACCATGGCCCATCTGAGGCAGTTTACCCAAACTACAGACACAGTGCCAAATGCAGAATAAGTCTCTGGAACTTCACAACCCAGATCCACAGGTGGATGATGGTCTCTGACAGACACAGCAGCCCTGAGCTTGCCTCCTGGGCCACTCCTGCCAGGCGTGGACGTGCTGGGGCCCATTCCTGGTCATAGTCCTTTGGGCATATCTCTGCTACCTTGTTCTCTCTCCTCATTCCCTCCCCTGAAGGAAAAGAGGGGAAAGTAATCATAAAGTAAGTCACCTTTTGTTTAGGAAGCCTGTTTCTGATGATCCCAGAATATTTTTCTGGAATCAAATCTGCCCATATGAAAAGTCAAGCAAAACATAGTATCTTGCACGTAGTGACAGGATCTAAATTTCTTGGTGATAGTTGATTAATAGAGTAACACCAAATTTACGACCCATTCTTCGCAATTATATAGAGTCCTAGAGTGTAAAATATGGCCTCATTTTGTGTTGCTACAATTCTCTTGCTTTTGCATTACATGCTAACCCAGTTTCTGCTGGACAAAGATAGGGATGGCCAGGATTTGGAAACTCCAGTCCCCTCCTAACTCTTGGCAATGTAGATAGCCCGTCTTTCATGGACCCTTCTCACAGCACATTTAAGGCAAAAGAATAGTCCATTGGTTTCATCCTGATACCCAGTGTATTTTCTTAGGCCATTAATTAAAGTGTCAATATATTTGAGCCGCAAAGACATCATTTACCCCTCTGGCTAAGTTTACACCAAAATCAGGCTTTGATATGTGCAAAAATAATTCTGACATAAGCTTCCTTTCCTCTGAGCTCCACTCTGATTCCTGTTGGCCTTTTACTATTTAGTTTGTGCTAAAGTACCATACGTACATATGAAGCACATATCACAGAGGTAGTTAAGATGGAGTGGGGGGGCAGTTAGACCATAAAAATAGAACCCCTTAAATTGGTCAGCCTGTCACTGCCAAAGGTCATCCTCTAGGGAGAATATCTTGCTTTTATCAGATGTTAGTGTTCATTATCGGAAAGTTCTAATTAACAGTACACATTTCTTGAATATGTTGATTTAAAACCAACACCTGGTAATAGTCAAGAGAAGATATGGGTTTTTTGGTAGTTAAAAACTAAGCAAGCCAGTTAGAGGATGTGCAGTCTCCCACTTTGGTAAGCCCAGTTTGGTAAACTCAGCCATTGTCTGTGGAAGCATTAGTTTATGGGTGTTAAATCAGACCCACAGCTCCTTCCCATATGAGGTGCAAGGGGCTATTTAAAAGGACATGCTAAGATCAGTCCTATTTGGAGGCAAGAGAAGGAAGGGAATGGCTTATTGAAACTGGGCCCGCCTAAGACCATCTAAGACCAGATTGGAGCTCCATGATCATGGAGCAAATGCTGTTTTCAGTTGCTCCCTCTGCCTCTAGTGGAAGGCTGGGGGTTGATGTGGAAATATCAGAGCAGCACCTGACAAGGCAGGTAACAGGAATTCCTCAGCCTGCTCGTCAACAGCAGATTACCAGTTCTGGCCCTAATAATCGAAACTTTCATGAGGACACACCACCATCTTCTTTTAAACTCAATAACCAGCACCTACCAAGTCTTATCCTCTATCTCCTTAACAGTGACCCCCCCCCCCCCACAATTCAGAGAACACCAAAAAATTCCATTACATTTTTTTCTCGAACACTAGAAAAAACATAAAAGGTAAGCCATTTCTGGGCACTGAGCCTAGAACACATCTACATTGATCTCCCAGAAAACCGGGGTTTTGAGTCATCTGAATGTTGAAGAATTCATGTTCTTTTAAGCATAACCTGAGCAAACAGTTGATAAAGTTCTTAGGTCTTCTAAGTTCAGAGGCATTTTGAAGAAGCACAGGTGTTACATAAAAATGTTGTAGGGCTGGGGCTTCCCTGGTGGCGCAGTGGTTGAGAATCTGCCTGCTAATGCAGGGGACACGGATTCGAGCCCTGGTCCGGGAGGATCCCACATGCCACGGAGCAACTGGGCCCGTGAGCCATGGCCGCTGAGCCTGCGCGTCCGGAGCCTGTGCTCCGCAACAAGAGAGGCCGGGATAGTGAGAGGCCCACGCACCGCGATGAAGAGTGGCCCCCGCTTGCCGCAACTAGAGAAAGCCCTCGCACAGAAACGAAGACCCAACACAGCCAAAAAAAAAAAAAAAAAAAAAAAATGTTGTAGGGCTGGCTCTGCCCTTACTTTCTGGAATTACTAAAACACAATGAAACCAAACTGAATTCGTCATACAGGACAGAAACAATCTGATGTGTAGTAACCCAGCCATTTCTACGATGCACATAATATTTATGTAGGGAAACAAATTGAATAGGGTTCCCTAACAGGAGTACATGTCTGGAGCCATGCTTGAGAATAAAAAGGGAAAACATAGAGGATCTTCATATTTTTTTTCTGGACCATCTAACCATGCAGCTACAAATGTTTAAAATTAGTTTAAATGATTATAAGTCCATTTTTTGGTAAGCATCACTGTAGACCTTCTCAGGTGGTCCTTTAGATTTCAGAATAAAGATTTCTCCTGTAAACGTCAACTGTTTGTCATCCAGCAGATGACTGACAGTGAAACACACAGTTAATCCTTTCAGGTCTTTAAATCGTGTGCAGTCATTCCTAGCCAATGGAGCCAGGCATAAAGGCCCCCTAGCAGGCAACTGGCCTCCAATGAACATGCACAGATGGCTCCTGCCTTCTCTGGGTGCACATGCCAGCTCTCCTGTCATCTGTGCTACAGCAGAGCCCCAACCCTTCCTACCGCACAGCCTCAGCAAGGTGCTTTTCTAGGGTTCGGGCAGAAGGGAGACAGGTTTGATTTGTGTCCGTGGCCATCAGCTTCTTGCGAGCCAAGCAGCTGTTATAGCTCAATAATGTGGAAAGTGGACGAACAGCTTCATAACCAGGCACATGGTCTCCCAGCTTCCGCTGGCCTCCCACTCATGGAGGACCACAGGTAGGGCCAGCCTGGCTGTAAGAGCACCAACGGGGCACATGCCCCTCATTGTCTAAGGCAGAAAGATGCCTCAGGAACTTGGATGTTTACTTCACGAGGCACCAGCACAGGGCAATTTATAAGAAACACAATTTCACACAGAGGGTAAAAAAAAGGACATATTTGTAATTGACGACGGGGAGGCAAAACTCCGTGTTCTTGTTCTTTCCTAGTCAGTGTGAGGACATGAAGACAGGAGAAGTGGCACCGAGGGGGCATTAGCTGCAGATTAGTTTCCCTGACTTACAAAACCTCCCCGAATAATTTAGTAATGAAGACCTCTTCTTTGAACTGTCAACTTTATTTATCTCTTCTACCTCCGTTCTGCATCAGAGTCATTTATATACTCTTTGTGGAGGAGTCCCATTCAGCCGAGAATACAGACGCTGCATGGATTCACGGAGGGAGGCGTCCTTTAAAGGCAACTAAGATGACAGTCTTTATCACACAGAATGTGACCCACAAAAATAGCTTTTTGAATTATTTCAGCGATAGACATACTCTATTTTGGTCTAGCAATCAGTACCATTATTTCTAACATTATTTCTCAAAACATCTTTAAAAAGCAGCCTTATGGCCTTATTTTGTGTTGTAAACAAGGTCACTTGAAGACATTGGTGGGTCCTGGACAAAATAAGATCTGGAGAGGGCAGAGGGGTTTGGTGTGAACCTGACTGGTCGGCGGAAGACCTGGGTCTGGGCTGTCCACCAGCCGGTTGGGTGACCTTGGACGGCCACACCCACACTGCAGTTTTCTATTCAACCTGCTTCACGGGGCTTAATGAAATTACAATGAAAATGTAAATGCTCTGAAAATGGCCGTGGCAACACATAGATATGGTGGTGCCCCCTCACCATACCACAAGTTACCCCCTTAGCTTGTACGAGTGCCCCTGTGTGTAGTTTTTAGGTCAAGGGAACAAACAATGTTGTGTTAATTTCTGGCGTACAGCAAAGTGATTTATATATATATATATATTTTTTTTTCTTTTTCAGATTCTTTTCCATTATAGTTTATTACAAGACACTGAATATATTCCCTGTGCTATTCAGTAGGGCCCTGTTATTTATCTGTTTTATACATAGTAGTGTGTATCTGGCTAATCCTAAATCCCTAATTTATCCCCTTGGCCCCTTTCCCCTTTGTTAACCATAAGTTTGTTTTCTATGTCTGTAAGTCTGTTTCTGTTTTAGTAAATAAATTCATCTGCATCATTTTTTTCAGATTCCACATATAAGTGATATCATAGGACATTTGTCTTTCTCTGACTTGCTCCACTTAGTATAATCTCTAGGTCCAACCATGTTGCTGCAAATGGCATTAGAAATAATAGATTCGTAATGAAACTTTTAGATTGATGGCTGGTCATTAGATGCTTTCTACGAGAGGACTTATAACACAGGAAACATTCAATCATTCACTCATTCCCTTTTTCATCCAAACCAACATTTCTTCAATCCCCACATGTTCCTTCAAAATCGACTTTTTTCCTTCAAAATTGGACTTTTCTGGAAGTTTTGAAACAATGACTTGAGAAACAAAATTATGAATTACAGATCAATGTTTAGAGTGAGAGTCCCTCCCTCCCAGCTGTTTCTCTGGGTTTTTACTAGTGGCTCTTTAAAATAGACATCTACCCTGCAGCTTTGTTCCAGTTATCTATCATTGCATGCATAACAAACCAGCCCCAAATTTAGTGGCTTGAAATAACCATTTATGATTATCCTTCATAGTCCAGTGGATTTGCTGGGCTCAGCCGGGTAGTCCTTGTCCAGCATCTGTCACATGGCTGCAGTCAGGTGGCGACAGGTGTTGGAAGGGGCTGAAGGCCCACGTGGGCTAGATGTCCAATATGGCTCCCTTGCGTGGTCTGCAGCTGATGTTGGCTGTTGACCGGGAGCCCAGCTGAGTTGTCAACTAGAATGTCTACATATGGCCTCTCTATGTGGTTTAGGCCCACTGGCTGGATTCTAAGAGGGAACATCACAAGGTCAAGCATACAAGAGACTTGTAGCCTTGGAAGCTTCAAGGCTTCTTAAGACCTAGCCTTGGGAGTCCCAGACTGTCACTGTCACTGTATTCTTTTGGTCAAACTAGTCACTAAGGCCAGTCCAGATTCAGAGAAGGAGAATCAGACTCTACCTCTTGATGTAAGGAGCACCATGTGAATACAAGGAGGGAAGGAATGGATGGCAGACATCTTGTAGACTTTCTATCCCAGGCTTCCTTGAGGCAAGTTCCCCAGCGACCGCTATCAAGTGGTTACTCTGTGCTTTATACAGCTTTACATGTTTTCTCAATTAATTCTCACAATGACCTGACAAGACAGGTATTATTAGTTTCCCTATATTAGAGAAGACAAAATAGGCTCAAAATGGTTGCATGACTAGTTCATGGTCAAACAGATTATAAGCGGCAGAGTTGGGTTTTAAATCCTGGTATGTCTGGCTCAAAGCACAGATTTTTCACATTATACAACGCTGCTTGAAATGATTACTGTGTGTGAATAATGTCCAAGGAAAGGAAAGATAAAGAGAAAAGAAAGAAATGGATAGAAGTGCTTTCATGTAAGTGACAATAGTTCTCTGATGACAGCAAGCTCTAGACCACAACCTCTGTTGCTCTTTAGGTAATAGTTTTAGATGTTCAAGCCCCCAAACATTCTTGTTTTATGAAAAACTATCTCTAATTTTAAATGAAGCATTTCAAGCGTTCATACTTCAGCAAAATGAAAGCCCTGGGCTTCCCTGGTGGCGTAGCGGTTGAGAGTCCGCCTGCCGATGCAGGGGACACGGGTTCGTGCCCCGGCCCGGGAGGATCCCACATGCCGCGGAGCGACTGGTCCCGTGAGCCATGGCCTCTGAGCCTGCACGTCCGGAGCCTGGGCTCCGCGGCAGGGGAGGCCACAGCAGTGAGAGGCCCACGTACCGCGAAAAAAAAAAAAAAAAAAAGAAAGCCCCATGTATAATCAGAATTAAAATTTACTGCAGAGTAATACATTCTTATTAAATGGAACGAATGTTGTCTAGTAATTTTTAAATTATCTTGAAAATAAGGCTAACATTAATCTTACTATCAAACCTGAGCTTTAAAAATTAATTAGAAAATGTGATTTAGTATTATGCTATAAGCTAGTTGAATTTTTAAAGAAACATTTATATCATTAAAATAAAACATGACTCAGGGAACAGGCACTCACTTGTTTCAGCCTCATTTCCTTTCAGCCACAGGGGGCAGCGCTGGTCAGTGGATGGCTTTTGTGTGTGTGTGTTTGTCCTTTCCTAACAAAAGGGGGAGAATCGTTTCCTTCGCTGAAATGTCATCATCTCTGCTCTTTATTGCATGAAGTGTCCCTTCTCGAGAAGTCCTTATCTCAAACTCCACTTCAAATGGGGGATTTTATTTTAGGGAGAGAAAGATTGGTAAAAGATTCCCATGTTTCTTAAATTTTAAAATTCCTTATACAATTATTCCTCCCCGACAAGAAACAAGTAGGACATAAAGAGAAGACAAAGATAAAAAGGAAAATCAACCATAAGCCATACCATGAGTGAAAGTGTCCACGGGAAACGTGGGTCGTCAGCACATCTGCTGCTGTAGGTGTTGGTGCCTTGGACATGTAATCTTTGGGGGCAAGGGCGTTCCTTGGCTTTGGCTCACTTATATGTTACTGGGCTGCTAAGAGCTGAGGGGATAAATCCCTTTCTCCCCACAGTTTTCCTAAATGAGGAAGGGCAAAAATACAGTGATTATCTAAGCAGTGCTGCCCCCTGCTGGTAGTGGTTATGCAACCCTGCAAACAGACGTTTCCTCTGTCCCAGTTCCTAGTTATCTGCTGGGAAATGTTTAGAGCTCTAAAGCTCTCAGAGATGATCCAGGTCACACTACCCTTGTCACACCACCCCTTGTGCTCAGTGGAAGCTGCAGCCAGCCTTTGGAGGGGAGATGACCTATTCATTATCACAGTTTTAGTTCAGGTCTCTTTCTATACTGCCTAGCTTCATGGAACACCCGACACCTGGAATTCACAGTTACAAAATAGACAGTGCTTAACCTCACTGTGCTGTGTGTAAATATATTCTTTTTTTTAAAAAATAGTCTTGTGCTCTATGGTGAATATTATCCTTCAGATCTGACCCATTTAACTAAAACTATCAGATTTTTCTTAAATGCTGAAATATGATTCCTCGGATATATGTGGTACTTATGATTCCCTACATCTCTTTCTTGAAATAAAAATCATAGAAAATTTTTGTTACTATTCTGTAGTCTAGTTTCTGGGGGAAAAGATTCTTTCATAACTAGAGCCAGTGATTTAAGATGGAATGAAAAGAAGTAAATTTGATATTTACAGAGCCAGACCGTCTTTAGAACCGTCTTTCTAAATATTCATGCATTTGGCTACGTTTTACTTAGACTTTATTAATATTTAAGCCTTAAGTATAATTCAGATGATCAAAAAATTGCATGTAAAATTTTACTGGTCAAAGTTTATTAGAAAGTTCAGAATCTCACAGCAGCCCGGCGGGGTAATTAATTTAAAATTTCAACTGGTTCGTCTATTCTTTTGGTACCTACACACACTTGGGTTAACTGGTTTGGTCACTAGTTCCAAGATTGTGTCCATGTTACATTCATGAAGACGTTACACATATATGGAGCGCTTTTACACGTCCACATCTAGTAAGATGTTTTCCACAACTATAATATAATGACAACTGGGCAGATTTTGTGGTTAGAGATTCTTTTTTTTTTCTGGTGGTACGCAGGCCTCTCACTGTTGTGGCCTCTCCCGTTGTGGAGCACAGGCTCCGGACGTGCAGGCTCAGCGGCCATGGCTCACGGGCCCAGCCGCTCCGTGGCATGTGGGATCCTCCCGGACCAGGGCATGAATCCGCGTCCCCCGCATCGGCAGGCGGACTCTCAACCACTGTGCCACCAGGGAAGCCCTGTGATTAGAGATTCTTAACTTCCTTTACCAAGAGCAAAGTCTATGGCCTTGAGATGCCTTCATCCTTTCTCTGGTCAAAGCCTCATCCCAAACATGGTGCCTACAAGAGGCTTTCTGTGACTCATCCCATCTGACTTTGGTTCCTCTCCTCTTGATAGTACCTTGGAATTTATGGTCTCAGCTCTTGACATGTTTTTACAGTGAAAATGGCTTTCTGTGCGTGTGTGCATGTGTGCACACATGTGCTAGTGTGCTGTTGTAGACTGAGCTAAGCTGTATGCTTTCTGAAGGCAGGTGCTGAGTCTTTCATTTCTTTGATATTGTCCAGAAGTGCCTGCTATAACCTTCTACCAAGGTAAGAACCCAAATGATGTTGACCAAATGCATCTGACATTTCTTTTTTTTCGTGGGGGGGGGGGGGGCAGTTCATCTCATCAGTCTTTTTGCTTTGCTTTACTGTGGTAACAAACTTCTTTTAAAAATTTTTTTTATTTTTCAGTTTTTGGCTGCGTTGGGTCTTCATTGCTGCGCACGGGCTTTCTCTAGTTGCGGTGAGCGGGAGCTACCCTTCGTTGCGGAGCACAGGCCCTAGGCGCGTGGGCTTCAGTAGTTGCAGCATGCAGGCTCAGTACTTGCTGTACGCAGGCCCCAGAGCGCATGGGCTTCAGGAGTTGCGGTGTGTGGACTTCAGTAGTTGCAGTGTGTGGGCTCAGTAGTTGTGGCGCACAGGCTTAGTTGCTCTGTGGCACATGGGATCTTCCCGGACCAGGGATCAAACCCATGTCCCCTGCATTGGCAGGCGGATTCTTAACCACTGCGCCACCAGGGAAGTGCCGCATTTGGTATTTCTTAGAAAACTGATTATAGAAAAAAACTTCAGCGAGGGTACCACACCACATCTTGCCCTTCTTAACAAATGTGTCTGTTCCTCCCAAGATGCTGTCTGCTTATCCTGCTGCCTGCCTGTTTTCTAGTCACTACCAATTAGCATAATTACCATCTCCAGGCTTTGCCCTTTATGGATCCTGGTGTTAAGGCAGTTTACAGTCAAGAGCCGTGCTGACAGAAGGTACAGATCTATTCACCAGGACCTCAGTAGAGTTTTGTGCCTTTTCTTGTTCTTCAGGATTGCTTTTGTCTGCTTTAGTTTTAGACTGTACTTTCCTTTGTCTCATCTCCCCCAAGTTTGGCGTGGCAGAAATTCAGTAGACCACTTAACCCAGCGATAGAGAGCTGTGGGAAGACGCTTATGATAAAAGTCTGGTTGCAAGACAGACTAATGTGATCATCTTGTCAAAATAAGCATAAAGCCATATAAATAATCAGCAAGGTATTTATCAAACGTCATGGCTGCACCATATGGAGGGTTATTCCGGGTTTTTTAGTTAACAGAAAGGGTTGAGGCTGGAGAGCCTGGATTCTGAAAAGACTTTCCCCACGATGCTGTTAAAGAAATGAACTAATAGCAAGAAAGCTGGCAAAAGACCAGCCTGTATCCTGAACCATTGTCAGAAAAATGTATTCTTCAGCCTCTAGAAATTAGGGGGGTATGGCAGCATTGCCTACCATAAAGAAGCCTGCTTCTAATTTACACAAGAGGTGCACCAAGCCACGGAACTTACTATATATTAAATCATTAGTATTTAATAGTGAATATGTAGCTTGTGCATATTTGTATGTATAGAAATAAGCATCGACAAAGATGGTAGATCAAAGAGGGTAGATCAGATTAGGAAATTGTCTTAGCACAGGTATCCCAGAAACCCAGTGGAGGCTTTAAGGCCAGGAGGGCAAGTGGCTCAGATTTCTTGAGCCAATTCCGATTGTGGTACAGGCTGCCTGGAGTCTGACCTGAGGAGGTTTTGTACAAGGCTGCCAGGTGTGGGCACAGAGGTGTGTACTGCACAACTCCTGAGTGTGTCGGTCACACAGACACACACTATGTAACCTTGACTCTGAGCCTTCCCGAGGCTCCGCGGGAACAATTGTCTTGACTGATCCACTGTGTTTACTGTGACACGAGAGGAGGAAGGGGAAGACGCCTATTATGTTTTACACATCCCTGCTCTACAGCTGGTCCTTCCTGCTTTCATCTGTGGTCAGACACCAACCAAGAGTGACACCATGTCCTTCCCTAGGCTGCAACTGCAGCATCTTTTGTTCTGTGGAAACTGATGGGAATGGGGCATCAATATTATCTTTTTGTTTGTTTGTTTGTTTGTTTTGTGGTACATGGGCCTCGCACTGCTGTGGCCTCTCCCGTTGCGGAGCACACGCTCCGGACGTGCAGGCTCAGCGGCCATGGCTCACGGGCCCAGCCGCTCCGCGGCATGTGGGATCTTCCTGGACCGGGGCACGAACCCGTGTCCCCTGCATCAGCAGGCAGACTCTCAACCACTGCGCCACCAGGGAAGCCCGATATTATCTTCTTGCAGTTAGATTTATCCTCCTCCACACTGGCATCTAAACAGCCAGATGAGATTTCACTTTATTAGAATGATGCTAAAATTAATATTTTTCCTAACCCATGGGGTACTGGAGAGAAATTTGAATGCTATGATTCCATTTGAATAATATCACTGTATATACACTTATTTGGTAATTTATTTAGCTGTTCATATGTAGGCATGTGCATAGGATTTTGGCCTTTATTTTGATTTAATGATACTCAGTGTAATGACTATTATTTTTATCTGCCCACAAGCCATTCTCCCTGTAGAATCAGCCATTTCTCACTCTTACCACTGTTTATGGAGGTGACGCCATTCCCAGATCCGGGATGCTCAAGTGACCCCGAACTGGCCCATCAATCCTTTTTGTCCCTTCATCATTGTGTTTGATTTAGGGACTGTTAGGAATTGAACTGTTTCCCCTGAGAAGATAGGCTGAAGTCCTAACCCTCAGTACTTCAGAAGGTGACCTTATTAGGAGATAGGCAATCAGGTTAAAATGTGGTTCTTAGGGTGGGCCCTAATCCAATGTGACTGGGGTCCTATAAAAGGGGAAATGTGGACGCTGAGACACCATAGAGGGAAGACGCTGAGCAGACACGGGGAGAACGCCATCCACGAGGCAAGGCTCCCGGAAGCTGGGAGAGAGGACGGAAGAGGTTTTTGCTCAGCATCCTCCCAAGGAGCTAACGACACCTTGATCTTGGACTTCCGGCCTCCAGAACTGTGAGAGGATACATTTCTATTGTTTAAGCCCCGCAGTCTGCCATACTTTCTTACTGCAGCCCTAGCAAAGGAATACAGGAGTGATCATGTGACTCCAGCCAAGCCAATCAGAATGAACCTCAGGATTTTCATGGAAGCAACTGGGCAAGACAAGATCTTTCCTTTGCAGTTGTGAGGAAACAAGACTGGAGCTTCTGGGGATGCTAAGTAGACAGATCTTATCTGAGGCTGGAGCCAGCACATCTGGGCAGAGCTATAAACCCTGAGCGAGGAAAGTGGTTCTGATGACATTGTTTGAGCTACAGGACTAAAACATTTTGAAGCAGCTTCTTGGTCTTGCGTTTTCAGTTTCAGTGGCCAATAAATCCCTGCCCCCTCTTTTGTTTTGTTCGCTTAATCCAGATTGACTTGGCTATTCTCTCGCTCACTCACATGGTCCCAACCAAGTTACTTGGCATCTGAGATTTTGGGCATGATTGAGCTACTTTTGGGGTGAGAGCTGCAATCAGCTGGTTCCTGTTACTGCATAAATATGGCTCAAAACAGTAAAGAGAAACATGGAAAAAAATTCTTCATCACTATGTTCTACAATATACTATATCACAACTACATGGATTGTGGATGCTTTCAGAGAGGTCATTCTGGGGCACACACAGTGACTTGAAAAGAATATGTATTCAACAGGGAAGTGTGAAATTAAATCGAATCATTTAAATATTACTGACACAGGTCAACTCTGTTTTTGCAATTATCAACCATTCTTTCTTCATGGCTATTCCCAAATGACTATGAGACAGATACTTTTAAGAAGGATAGCTTTAGAAATATCACTTAACACTAAGAAATAAAAGTATTGGACATTTTAAGTTCATTGATGGTGAAAATATTTCTATAATCTCCACTTTGGGACCCTGTGCCAGTGCATACAGGACATTTTTTTCTCCTTTAAGGAGAACAGTCACAGACTTGCCCAGTGAGACGGTTCTGGGTGGGGAGACAGACATGGAGGGAGCTACTGCTCGGCCAGGTTGGGGCTTCTATTGAGAGTCACTGGTGAAAACCCAGCCCAGGACACCCGAGTGATGGCCATCTGTTGATTACTGGTTTCAATCCAAATTTTCAGTCTGGTACCCACATTAAAAAAGATATGCACATACATTAGCATCAGAATAATTAACCACTACAGCAGCTGTGCCAAGGGCAGAATGAATGGGCCATTTTAAATACACTGTCCATTCACGCCTAAAGGTGACCTCTGCAGTAATTCTGGAGCACACTCCTGGATGATTTGGTGGGCTGGGAGCAAGAGTCTGACTTGATGATTTCTGGGATAAATAATGGATTACTCAAAGCCAGAACCCAAATGGGGAAAAATATATATGGTTACCCATTATTTATTTTTGATCAAGGATGTCCTTTATCCAAAAAAATGATTTAAAGAAGCTACACAGTTGCACATAATAATACAGCTACCTCAAGAGGTTTAAAATAAAAACAAAAAAACGAGGCAAAGAGAAAATAAAGTGCATGAAAATCAGAGGGTGCCAGGTGTGAGATTAGTCTTAAAAAAGCATGTCCTATAGTCCTAGATATTTTCTAGCATGAAATATGAAGAGGAAAACATGGTCAGTTCCAAGAGTGGGTCTTTATATAGAAAACACAAACAAAGAGAGAAACAAACAAAAACCCCTTGGTTCAAGTGAAGAAGAACTGCCTTATGTAGAGATGAGAAAGGAATTTTCCCTCGATGGCACTTCAGGGATAGAATAGAAAGAAAAGCCTCTGCTCCTCCCTCTTGTGGGATGGATATCCCACACCTCCTCCCTTTTGTCTTCCCAAACAAAAGTCTTTTCCTAATAGTAACGAAAACAGTGATACTGCCTGTTTACCAAGCCCTGACGGGGAGGTGGGCACTGCGCTAAATCACTCTACTCACAGTATTTCAGTCCTCAGGACCACAAACATCTGACCGGCTGGCAGATAAGATGGTCGCTTCACAGATGAAGATTGGCTCGGGGCAGGAGTGACAGAGCCAGTGGATCAGTGGATCTGTCGGACTCCAAAGCTCCTGTCCTCACCTGCTGCAATAAACAGCTTTTAAAGAAGAGGCTGAGAGATAACCAAGAACACATCTCTAGGTTTTTTCTATTACGGGTATATTTCCTTAAAGCATTTCCGCAAAGGCCCAGATTGTTTCTGCTGATTCCATCAGGAAAACAAGATGATAATCTGATTAACAGATCATGGGTGGGATCATAAAAGTTTATTGTGGGTCTTCCCTGGTGGCGCAGTGGTTGAGAGTCCGCCTGCCGATGCAGGGGACGCGGGTTCGTGCCCCCGTCTGGGAAGATCCCACATGCCGCGGAGCGGCTGGGCCCGTGAGCCATGGCCGCTGAGCCTGTGCGTCTGGAGCCTGTGCTCTGCAACGGGAGAGGCCACGACAGTGAGAGGCCCGTGTACTGCAAAAAAAAAGATAAAAGAAAGTTTATTGTGTACCATATTTATTTTCATGAAATGAAAGCCTAAAATAGACCTGAGAGCCTTCGTGTTCAACATACTCAAATGCAAGAGGCTCCACTTTGCTCTGATTTGAACTTCTCAATTTCAGGTTCAACAGAACTGAAACAATCAAGGGATGATTCCGAGCGTGGAAGTCTGGCCAATAAGACGGTTTAGGAGGGAGCCAGGTTGGCCCTTCATCCATAGGTCCTAGACCCGTCACACCTATAGGACTGACATTGCACGTGGTGTGTTGCACAGTGTAGCTTCACTGGTTAGAAAGGGGAAAGGGACAGAGGACAGCATCCTATCCTTCACGGCCGAGGATGCTATGAGAACAGTGTGGAGGCAGCTTCAAGAAAGACACGTTTCTACGCAGTATTATCAGCCAACATGTCAGAATGTAATGCATTAAAAGGAACTACAATTGGTCTGTTTGGCAAAACTGTTAATGGGACAAAACACAGAGACAAATATAGGGCTGGGCTCTTCAAGCACTGCGCGCGCACACACACACACACACACACTAAAGACAGAGAGTAAACTGATTGAGCTCATTATTGGCCAGCATTGTCACGTGTTGGATGTTTAGCTCCTCCATCTATACCACTGTTCTCTGTCAGATCTCAAAGGTACAGAGGGCAAAGTATGGCCTAAATGGGTTCTCCCAAAACCTAATATGGTCACACGCTCATGAAAATTTCTATTAATGAAGGTGGTGAAGGAGACAACTATGGTAATGGATATAGAAAGAGAACACTACCTACCTCTGCAAGATCTGCTGTGCACTGAGAAGAGTTCAACACTGGGGGCAGGGGGAGAGTTAGGAAAATACAGACGAGGCAAAAACTAGAAGGACTGAAGGATTCTGTGCATCCACCTTGCCCGCCCCCACCCCCAGACTTCTTGCGATGAGTCTCCTGAAATGTTTTCTTAACAAGTTTGTTTATTCACAGCAGGAGATATTTCAAACTGATCTGTCTGAGGATGCATTGAATTACTATCATGTTGATGAAATACATCGTATGCACACCCATCTCTTCTTACTAACTTCACTTCCCGTTATCTTTCTTTCCTGTCCAGAGCTAATCTTACATACCCTCTTGTTCTTCTCACTTCCTTTTAGAGCTTTCACCACCAACGATTCCCTTTCCTGTTTCTTTTTCTCTGTCTCAACTAGTATTTGCCCCCTTAGTTTATTCTCAAATTTCTCTCATCTTAGAAACACGGTATTCTTTAGTCTCGCTCACTTCTTTTCTATTACAGCTTCTGTAAGGAAGCGTCTATAGCATTGGTCTCTCCTTGGAGGCATGTTGTAACCGCCCGGGGAGCTTCGATTGGTCTGGGATGCAGCCTGGCCATTGGTAGCTCCTAAAGATCCTCAGTTGATGCTAATATGCAGTCAAAGTACAGAACTACTGGTTTATCTTTGTTTCTATTAATTCCTCAAACCCTTTCACTTTCAGAGTCTAATGACAAAAGTCCATAAATATTTTTCAGGTCTCCTTTTTGGTGACCTTGAAACGTCCCTACTTCTGGCTTCTGGACACTTGACTGCCATCACTCCAACCTTCATGCTTGTTTCTCGAAACTGCTATTTCCTCACTCATTCAAATGGCATCCTGCTTCACATACTCACCGAAGCTGGAAACCAGGGAATCACTGTCAACACTGTGTCTTCAGATTCTAGACGCTGTCACCAACTCTTGCTATTTCTAGCTCTTTAGGAGCTGAGTATCTGTCCCCTCTTGTCCATTCCCACTCCTTAGCTCAGGGTTTGATCACTGTAGCTGAGATTAATGGAAGGCTTTCACAATTAGTCTGATTCCAGTCTTGACCAAAGTTTCTCTACCATATGGTTTCCCTCTCCTTTTCCATGACCATCACCCTTATTTCCATCTGGTGCACCTTACATCTGGCAACTGCAAGGTCCTTGTCACTGCGTCTCTATACCTCTGGCATTGCACTTCTCAGGTGGTTTTGTAACAGTTTACTAGTTCCCTCTCAGACTGAGCTGCTGGAGGGGAGAGGTTTTGCATCTTTATACCTCTATGGCTACCAGAGAATCTGGTAGATAGTAAGTGGTCAATAAATTTTAGTTCAGTGAATAAATAAATTAATATGCATGCTCTTCTGTCGCAGGGCCTTAACTGACAGCTAATATCTGAACAATCTTTCTCGGGAGTGATTAACAAAGGCAGGCAAGGATGAAAGAAAGAAATGCAAAACACAGGCGATCCTGACCCCCAGGGAGCCCGGGCGGGGAAGGGAACAGAGAGATGAAGCACATGCTGGGGAAAGTGCCACCCACATGAACCAGCTTTGCTTGAAGTGTGCGGATCCCCTTTCGGGTCTAATTCTATGCATATAAGAGATCATTTCTTTAAGACAAGTTCAGTGCCACATACGAGTTTCATTACAGGCCAAATAGAAGGCAATATAGCACCCTGGAGACATAATAATAGCATGAACATATTGTAGATATGGCCTGGCTCAGTATTTGAATAAGGACTATATTTAATACAGAAGGAAAATACTCTGAGCACCTATGTCATTTGGAATAGGAGATCACTGTACCAGTAAAACTCAAAGGAAAGCAAGGTTTGTAGGGATGGGGTCCTCTCCTCCCACAGAAAGTGAAATGACTCTTGTTTAACGTTTCATTTCATTCTCCCTATTTCATGCCCATTTCATAGGAATTAATTTGAATTCCTATACGTGAGTGGCCATGACATGGGCTTCTGGTTGTCCCTTCTGTGAAACATTGATTTTATAGTCACACGGAGAAAAATGCATTTCTTCAGCTTCGACATCAACTTGTTTGGGAGAAATCTGGCAAGAAGACTATTGAATCATCAACAGAGAATTGTGTACACTTTGGGGTGCAAACAACTAACTGCTAATGCATTAATTAATACAACTCTTGGGCTTTTTTGCTTCAAGAAGCAAAGCCTATAAAAATCACCCAGCCACCTTTTCCCGACTCTCCCCACGCCCACCCCCTATCCCCCACCAGCCCCCTTCCTGCATGTTAGGAATGAGAAAATTAAGATAATTTGTGTGCACATTTCTGACAACCATTTTAGGGTTCTGTAATGATAAAGAACAATTAGCAAAGGCTTCTCTGGCTTCAATTAACCACTTTCTGGGCAAACGTTTTAATTCATGAAGAGGCTAATTCCTCTGGTTTAATCATGCAGCATTTAAGCAGAGGCTGCCTGGGAAAGCAAAGGACCTTTCCATTTAGGTGTGTCTCTGTCCACAAGATGGCAGTAAACGTTTGCAGAGTTTCTAGGATTATTTTAGTCTTTTGTGCCTGAATGGGGTGCTGTGGAGTGGGGAGGGCTGTGGAAAGGGGAGTGAGACTTGGTCTAGAGAAAATTTTTATTTATTTGATGTATATTTTTGTGTCAAATAAATCCAGTAGTATACAATTGATTTAAAATGCTTTCACGTGGGTGACATCGTTTATCGTAACAGTTAAGCTGTGTATCATAACAAAAAATAACATAACTGTTATCCACCTCAACTATAGGTAACAAAAAAGATTAATAAAAAATTAACATTTGGCTTGGAGAAATTATAGCATTCTATGTATACTGGCTAATAACCTGAAAAATATATGAACACATTGGTTTATTTCTGAATCCTACGTGAGTGAATGCTATGTGCGAGGGTTTTGGGTGATGCAAAAGTCCAGCACACTAGGGTCTTCTTCTCAAGAAGCTTGAGACCAGCAGAAAATATCAACGTGTATTCACCTAGTTGTTATACAAGGTAATGGGTGACAGAAGGGGTTATGGATGAAAAGCCGTGACACTACAGTGGTGGAGAGATTGCTTTTAACTGGGGGGCGGGGGGAGGGATCAGGGAAGGCCTTTTGGGAAGAAGGACACTCAACAATTGCCCTGAAGGATGCGTGGGATCCAGATTTGCAAACCGCATGCATATAGGTATGGGAGTAAAGGCACACCTAGGGCAGATGAGGAGCACCCAGGGACGGTCAGGGCAGCTGGCTTGGCTGTGAAGTGTATATAGAAGGGAGGACTGGCAATAAAGTCAGCTCGATGCTGAATGCTAGGTTCAGAAGTTCGGATTTATTCTGGAGGCACTGAAGGTTTTTGAGCTGAGGAGGGGTCTTCAGAAAGAAGAGCCTGGAATCTGCACAGGATGGATGGAAATGGAGAGAAACTTGCTGCACAATGTGTGTAATTCTGGAGAGAGGCAGTTGGGTGGTCCTAGCTAAGCTTCATCCTAAGGCCCAGACCATTAACTTCATTTCTTTAGGTCATTTCCGTTCTATAAAAAGCAAAAGGTTGGGCCAGGTGGTTGTTTTCAGCTCCAAAAACCACAGGCCTTGCTAGGATAATAGCAGGGGTGTAGGGACAGGGGAATAAATACAAGAGAGATTAGCAAGGCAGGCAAAAAGAACCTGGCCTCTGAGTGGAGAGTGAACAGAGGGATGTGGGGATGGGATGTTGGCAGGAGGGGAGCAGAGAGAGGGAGGGAGGAATACAGTTCATGCAGCTGGTTGCCTAGAAAGACAGTGGGGGCCTAAGTAGAAAAAAGCAACACCAGCTCTGTGAAAAATACACTCTCAGCTTTGAACGTACTGGGACACGGGAACTATCTGTAGTATAGAAATCATGGACAAAGGGATTGTTTAAATTAACCTGAATATTTGGATAAATTATCTGAACAGAGAGATAGAATGACTATTATAAATGTTTCCATTCTTTCCCTCTTAATAAATTCAGCACATATAACATTGTTAGAGAAGAAAGACTTTTAAAGGTAATATTGAAACAGAAGCAAAATAGGCAGATCTTTGTGTACAAAGATGGCGCCCTGGACCCGCCTTGTGGGAACTGAGCTGGGAGCTCCTCTCCTGCTCGTGATGCAGCCTGAGGACCAAGCCACCCATGAACACTCACAGAGTGACAAGCACACGAAGGACAGGGTGGAAGAAGCACCGGCTGAGTCATCACAGAAGAACGATCCTCAGTCCGATGTTATCTCAACAGGGGGAACAACCCAGTGGTGAGGCAACTCTCCACCCAATTCCGACCAGACATTTGTGGGAAAAGGGCAAATGTGAAGCCGACAAAGAGTTATCAGGGAGTGATTCAAAGAGTGCAATTTCCAGGGCTGTCACAGGGTGAGATCAGACAGTTTCAGGCTCATCTCCTGGACCACAACACTGTACAAGCAAGACTGATGCCCAGAAGGGTGGATTGGCGGAAGGGAAGGACTGGCATGTGGCTCCAGTCAGCAGAGATTAAGGCTGTTTGCTGCCGCTCAGGGCTGTGAGGGGAATGTGGAATGGACGTTTTCAGTTAGTGTGCTGGAAATTCATTTCCAGAATGTTCACTTCATCAGCACATCACTTCCTTGACCTTTCTGCATAAACAGACATTTGCTATATAGTGAAACACACACACACACACACACACACACACACACACACACACACACACACGTAATCTTTAAGACAGGAATTTATGCTCCTTAAAAATGAAGCTAAAAGATTCCTAACCAGGTAGATTTTTACAAAAAAAACCAATTATTACTGGCACTCTGACCATCCTTAAATGCAGTTTGTATTTGGAACTGTGGATGAATCTGCATTTGATTTCCAAACTTTCTAAAAACCTAAAGTGCTTTTTCCCTGAGAGTCTGGAGTGGCCCAAACATCAGGGGCTGGAAAACTGAGGACAAATGACAGCTTTTGGAGACACTAGGAAGTTCCTCAACTTGTTTGTTTAATTTTTATTGGAATATAGTTGATTTACAATGTTGTGTTAGTTTCAGATGTACAGCAAAGTGAATCAGCTATACATACACATATATCCAGTCTTTTTTAGATTCTTTTCCCATATAGGTCCTCAACATGTAATGATTAAAATATTAACTATTCCTTAGTACCAACAATTTTTAAAAAGTACTGCACAACTTTCTCTTTCTCCTCCTTTCTTAAACCTATCTTTCCTTCTTATTTTAAAAAAAATTAATTTAATGGTTAAAAGCAATGTTTTCTAAAGTGTGAAAAGAATTAGTAATTTAGTTTAGTTAGTGTGTTTAATATTCTGCCTTGGGATTAACCATTGAACCTTTCTGAACCCAGCCCCCCTCTATGTTCTCATCCATTTGGGGCCTCCCTTTTTAGGGACCTGTCTACCTGGTTGTGTCCCAAACCAGCCCAAGAACCTCAGCGCAGAAACCACATCTTCAGTCTTTCCTGCATCCTCACCCCCTACTTTGCTGGTGCCTGGTGCATGGGGCGCATTGCACATGCTGCATAAGTCACTGAGTCACCCCTTTGCTTCTCCAATCTTATTCTACATGGGCTAACAGATGCATATTAACTATAAAAAGTAACACCACACCAACACAGCACGTAGTAGGAGGGTGAACTTGATACGAACATTTGTAACATCAAATATAACATCAAATTATAATCAAATATAATAATCGTAAATAATTTGGGGGTTATTCTCACTATCCCTTCTTCCCTCCCTCCTTTCCTTCCTTCCTATGTGTGTTAGTATCTATTATCTGTAAGGCACTAAGATTATAGAATGTCAGGGGAAACCTGAAGGTGATCCAGGGCAACCCTTGCCTTATCATGAAGCAGCTCTACCATAGCCTTGATAAGAGTCCTGTGGCCTCTGCCTGAACACCAGCAACGGTGGTAAACCATTATGGCTGCAGGCAGCCCATTCTGTGTGTAAACCCATGATTACGTATCAGGATGTTCTTCTTTACTATTCGGCACAAATCTTGGTCCCTGTAACTTCTATTTATCGCTCCTGCTTCTAACCTATAAATAAAAAATAATTTTAAGTCTTCTACATCAAGGTCCTTAAGATATCTGAAGTCGTGCATCATGTCCGTTCTTAATCTTTGGATTAAGATTTGTCATCTTTGGATTACAAATCTTAATCCAAAGATTAAGATTGTAAGGCTAAACTTTTTTTCTTTCTCCCCTCGTTACTCTTTGTATCTCTGGACCTTCCTTCCAGACGTGTGGGAGCTTAGGGATCTGATGCTAGTGATGATGTCACCATATTCCGGGAAGCTGAACAAGGCCTGGATGGGGGGCGCTGCTTCCAGCTGTTTGCAGGCAACAGTCTGTGGGATGCTTGAGGGAGTGGGAGGCAGAAACTGTGGGAGATTCTTATACAGACACTGGAAAAACAATTAGCACCAGCCTCTGGCTTTCTCAAACAAGCCTGCATCAGAATCTCCCAGAGGGGAACACAGATGGCTGGTCTCCACCCCCAGATTTTCCAGCAGGTCTGAGCTGAGACGTGAGATATTGAATTTCCAGAAACTTCCCAAGTGATGCTGGCTCTGCTGGTCTGGGAACACACTTGGAGAATCACTGCTGTAGACAATGGGATGATGCTGAGATGCAGCACCAGATGAGGACAGAAAGCTCAACATGAATTGGAAATTAACACAGGTCAGGCCTGACACTAGGGTGGGGCAAGTGAGGTGCCTGCCCAGGGCGCACAATGTAAAAAAGAGGTCATCGTCCGGACTGTGTAAGTATAGGGCCATGCACATGGAGAGCCAACTGCAAACAAGCTTGTGCCAAGCAAGCTGCTGGCCAGGATAGACTGCATGCTGCAGTGTGGCCTCCACGGTAGGTAGGATGTTGGCTCTCAAAGCTGCGGACGTCGTATGGACATATAAGAGGGTTCCTAGTGCCTCTAATATCCTGGTGACTACTTCTTTCAGCAGTAAATGTCACAAACACACCTGCAAACAAATTTCATGAAATTTAGGGCAGGGTGCTAGCAAGGTTGCATTCTAAGAAACATTTAAAATCTAAATGTGCAAGAGTACATTCTAAAATTCCATTCAAATCCTGAAAACATTCGAGTGGAATTTCTTTCTCCAGAAGTGAAATCACACAAAGGACGGCAGGTTGTAATAAATAAAGGTTGGGATCCATGAACTATTATCGTGTCATTTCTATCCTCAAAGGCTTTCCTGTCTCCTAGGAGACAGGCATGTAAAGAAGCGATTCTACATTGCAGAATGTGAGGAGCAGAGGCCCAGTAACAGGGCTACCAACTGACTGCCATGGGGATAGAGAGGATGGAGGGGTCCTAAGGATGTACACGTATGTCATTGATTGTGTGCGTCAAGTAAATTTATTTAAGAAATGTTGCCTCTGGGGCTTCCCTGGTGGCGCAGTGGTTGAGAGTCTGCCTGCCGATGCAGGGGACACAGGTTCGTGCCCCGGTCCGGGAAGATCCCACATGCCGCGGAGCGGCTGGTCCCGTGAGCCATGGCCGCTGAGCCTGCGCGTCCGGAGCCTGTGCTCCGCAACGGGAGAGGCCGCAACAGTGAGAGGCCCGCGTACCGCAAAAAAAAAAAAGAAGAAATGTTGCCTCCACCTCTGGGAAACCTGAAATTGGCAGCCAGATGTTCCAGACAGAGAGAGATGAAAGGGAGGGCTGGCAATGTTCTTCACCAGCCCCGACCAGGTGCCTTCCTCCATAGCTGCTGGTGGCCTCGAGGGGCCCCTGCTTCCCCAACCATCTTACTATTTAACATGAAAGAAATTCAATCTCAAGCTTGGCAGAAACTTGAGGGTGTTATCTGTTCCTCCCTCCAACTCCAGGTAGAATTTTACTTTCATAATCAAGACAAATAAGTACTAGCAATAAACTCTCTTTGAAGGTCTGCAGGGAAGAAGGTTTCACAATGCTGCCTGTAAGCTGCCACTATGGACCGCGTGTTTGTGACCCCCAGAGATTTCACATGTTGGGACCATAACCCCCAGTGGGATGGTGTCTGGAGGTGGGGATTTTTGGAGGTGATTAGGTTTAGGTGAGGTCTTGAGGGTAGAGTTCCCAGGATGGGATTAGCATTCTTATAAGAAGAGGAAGAGATACTAGAGCTTCCTTCCTCTCCACCATGTGAGGATACAAGGAGAAGATGGTCATCTGTGAACCAGGAGGAGGGCCCTCACTCTGAATGCAACCAGGTCGACACCCTGATCTTAAACTTTCAGGCTCCACATCTGTAAGAAATAAATGTCTGTTGTTGAAGCCCCCCAGACTATGGTACTCTGTTACAGCAGCCCAAGCTAAGACAGTTTCTTATCAGAGGAGCACTTCCTTTGCCTCAGCTGGCTCTGTCATTTCAAACTCCTTTCTCTTCGCCCATTTCCATTACCACTTGCTATTCCGCGAGAGAAACAACCACCAGCCAGTTTTCTGGGAGTTGATAATGTCCCCCTTCAAGGCGTGCTAGGTGCTGGGGATGACTGGTAGCTCAGATTCCAGCAGGTGAAGTGAAGACAGAGCCTGAAGTCCTTCTTTAGGGGAAGCAAGAACTTCGAAGGTCTCTGATACTGAGCAAGTGCCCTGTTCCAGGCAGAGTAAGGAAGAGACTGAGGCACAACCCTGAGATGCTCCGTTAAGTCTGGACCTCCTCGCTCACTGGGCTAGTGGATGGGTAACTTATTTGCAAGGCAACATTAGAACCTAGGCACACTTCAAATGATCTATTTCCTACACTGATAACCTGGATCAATTTCCTAAGCTAGGAAGGAGGAGAGTTGGGTTTTAGCTCTGCCCGCACTTCACACATGGTAACTTTCCCAGTGTGGATTTCAGTTTATCCATTATAAAACGAGGGACTTAGGTTAGATAGCTTAGATATGCTTAAGGTCTCGTCTAACTCTTAGACTTTCTAAATGTCTCTGGTTTTGGAGTGCTAAATGTAAAAACTATCCAAATTCTGTTGTATCTATTAGTGAAGAAGCTGTTCAGATTTCATTCTGTATCTCTCTGTTCAAGACAGATGGACATCTCACACCAACAGCTTTGCTGCAGCCCTTTCACTAAAGGATGTTTTTCCACCCACCAAATTGTGCATTCCAGGCTTGCCAAACCACCTGGACCTGTCACTGCATGTCACAAGGCTAATTCATTCTAATCCCCTCAGGCTCCTGGCCCTGTGGAGGAGTTTTCCTATTGGCAAACTCAAGGCTGATTAATGGGCAATTACAACAGGGAACATGGTGGCAGAGAGGGTTGGCAGAAGGGGACGGATGAATATTACCTGCAGTAATTCACTAAATTCAAATCGGAAAATATTAACCTCGTTTTAGGAAAACACATGGCAATGCCGAACTTAGTTCAAATACCAAGGGGACTGAAACACGGAGCTTGGTGAAGACAAGAGGCACTTGTAACAGAAGCTTCACTACACAGCCCTTCGGTAAGTGGTGCCTTGACATCACATGAGTCTGTTGGCTGGTTCCTTCTCAACAAAATTGTTATTTTAAACCCCAAACTACCCAGAATAATTTCCAGCCTGCTGGCTGCACATCAAAATGGAGCATACTGACTTCCCTTGCAGAAAAAGGTTGCCCAGGGATGCACTGGAGATGGTCAGAAAATACATTTTGCTCCCTGAGGCCTTCTCCCTGCTTTGTATTTCCTTGTCTCACTGCCCACCTCCTTCAGAGACTACATACAAAGGCTACACTGATTGGAATCAAGATTAAAAGCATCGCCTATATTTGAGTGAGTTAAAGAAAGACTGCCTTGAAGTTAAGGAGAGCCTGCTGTGCAGTCTCAATTTTCTAAAACTTTACCTCCTAATCATCTTTCCTTTTAATACAGAGTCGATTTTATTTATTTATTTTTTTGCGGTACGCGGGCCTCTCACTGTTGTGGCCTCTCCCGTTGCGGAGCACAGGCTCCGGACGCGCAGGCTCAGCGGCCATGGCTCACGGGCCCAGCCGCTCCGTGGCATGTGGGATCCTCCTGGACCGGGGCACGAACCCGCGTCCCCTGCATCGGCAGGTGGACTCTCAACCACTGCGCCACCAGGGAAGCCCCCGATTTTATTTTTAATTTGTCCTTTAGAATGAGGGGTGTTTTTGGACTGAGGATTCACCTGGATTAACTTTAAGTAGGGCTCATTCAAACCCAGTGTACGCTATGCCAGTGTACTCTAGGGCTTCAGCTCCCAATCTGGGTACTCTCTGTGGTTAAGAAGGAGGAAAGAAAAAGGAAAAGGTTAGTAGCAACTTCAGTGATTCTGCTAGGCCTCACCAGGGTCATTACCATTTAGACTCCAGTAAATGGAACTCCTCGTCTGGGATTCCCCAAATGATTTGTGCCAGACTGCAGAACTGTCACATCAAGTAATAGCAAGGATGAATATGAAATTTACAGCTTCTAGTTACTGAACATTACCACTGAGCATATTACCAGGCACTGTGCTGGTCGCTGCACTGATATTATCTTACTGGATCCTCAGGTCAGCTCTCTGGAGAGGTATTGTTATCCTCACTTTCCAGGTTATGAAAGAGTCCTAGAGGGTTAAATGACTTGCTTAAGGTCATATAACTAGGAGATAGTAGAACTGGGGCTAGAACCCAGCTCTGTTTGACTCTAAAATGTGTGCTCTTTCCATCCTCTACCCTGAGCCTCCAGAGTAGAGAACATTCTATTGTCAATTTCACCTTCCGGCAGTATCGATATTTCATGTTCAATTGTGATCATAGTTATGTGGGAGCAAAATATGCGAGGTCATGCGTCTCCTCTTTACTAATGAAAAACTGGTCTAGGATTATTTGTGCACATTTTTCTTTAGTACCTTTATAACACATGCATCAGTTTAATACCAAAGCAGAAGCTTTATGTATTGGGCCCTTGGTACCAATATATTTAGATTATGTATAGCTCTGAGCCTGTTCTACTATAACAGGGCCTATTCTCTCAAACATACCCATCAACCATCCATCAGTGTAATATACATCACCCATTTAAGAACACATTTCCATCAGACCTTTTCTCACTCCATAGGCGGTAACAGTGCATATGGCAATTACAAGTTTAAGAATCAGAAGGCTATAAAGTGAACAATCCCAAAATGATTAATTTTGCTCTGTTAGAAAGCTGTCATTTCTGTTCTTATGAACTGATAATAATAACCTTGTCATTGCCCTGCTTCTTTTCTAGGATAGAGGCTATGTATTAATTTGCTAGGGCTGCCATAACAAAGAACCACAAACTGGATGGCTTAAATACCAGGAATTTATTGTCTCAGTTCTGGAAGCTAGAAGTCTGAGATCAAGGTCAGACATAAATAACTTCTGAGGACGTAGGGAGAATCTGTTCCATGCTTCTCTCCTAGCTTCTGCTGGTTTGCTGGCAATCTTTGACATTCTTGGCTTATTGACACATCACTGATCTCTGCCTTTGTGTTCTCATGGCATTCTCTCTGCCTGTGTGTCTGTGCCCAAATTTATAAGGACACCAGTCGCACTGGATTAGGGCTCCAACCCCCTACACCAGTCATCCTACCTACTTAACTAATTACATCTGCAATGACCCTATTTTCAAGTAAGGTCACATTCTAATGTCCTGGAGGTTAGGACTTCAACGTGCATTCTGGGGGGACACAGTTCAACCCATAACAGGCTAGTTGAACAGCAGGTGAGTCAGCATGTGGGAGGCCCAGCATCTAGCACACTCTGAGATCCTCACAGTGGCCCCAACATTGACGACGCACTGAGGCAGGAGCCCCAGGTCTGCCATGATGGCGCACATGCACACTCTAGGATGGAGATGTGTGTTACCATATATTGATACATTGTAAAGCCAGGTAGGAGGTGCTGTTCTGGAGATGTGAGCAAGCTGCTGCAGGAGGGTTGAACCCAGCACTGAATTTGCCAGGAATTGCTCAGGAGTCTTTCTCAAAACGCCTACCCCTCCTGATCAGCTGCTCATCAAACTCAAAAAACAAGGGCAAAGTTTAAATATGACTCAATGTTGTTTGATATCAGAGCACTCATGTACCTCTTAGCAGCCAAACTTGGAGAAAAAGGCTTGTTTTAAGAGGAACTGCCAATCAAGATTTTCAAGGAGTAGGTTTCCTGATCTCTTTGCATAACATTTTGTCCTTTTGGTGATTTGATTAGGAAGAAGCTTAAAGTAGAGTGTGATGGATATAAATGTGTTCAGCCTACAGATACATCTTAACATTTTCTGGTTTCATCTCTCTTGACGATGTGAATCACATTTAACCAATATATCCCAGTGTAAATAATGGTATAAGAAAAGGTTTTATAATGCTCAGCTGATGGGTTGCTCACGCCAAACAATATGGGTACTTTTAAACTCCCACACCATAAGGCAACAGACATATCCTTAGTGTTGGCCAGAATGAGAACGGACCTGGATTTGTAGTAACCATTCCATACCTTATAGCTTAAAATTTGTTGTATCCACAGCACAGCATTGATGAGTTCAAGCCTGAAGTGGTAGATGATGTTCACACATTGTGTCTGAAGTTTGTGTCTAAGGCAAGGGCAGTGACTATCTAATTAATTCCTGTGGGATGTCAGTGCACTTTTAAAATTTAATATTAATGCCAATCATTAGAAAAGTACCATTGATATTTGAAGAAATAAAGAAAACATCATATATTTAAGTGTTTTATAAATAGCTAGAAATCATCCTCTTTTAATTATTCTACTTTCCTCTGGAAACATAATCCTCACACTCTAATCACAAGAGAGACAAACAGACACATTTATTAATAGCCTATGATTTAAATACAAGAATGCCTCAGCTTCCTGCACCCGAGGGCTCTTTGTCATGGCAGTATCATTCCGTCCATGATTAATTCTGGGCCCCCAAAGTACTCTAAAGGATGCTGGCAGAAACCTTGTAGCAAGTGAGGTGCAAGGTGCAGGATTCAATGACACCTCCTTTCCTGACACGGTGGCAGAGATGAGTTGAGGAATTGGATGTCCCCATCAGGGGGACTCTTTCCCATGGCAGCACCTCTTGAAAATTAGTCTTACTAAGTCCCCAGAGAGTCACTGAGCAACCACCCTCCCCATGAAAAGCAGAGCAAGTTATTGTTCTATCTAAGTCTTAAGGCTGAAAAGGCACAGAGGATAAATACCCTGAAACTCTAAGTATATTCATTTGGAAAACCTGTCTTTAACAACTGCAGGATGTGGAAAAAGGATTTGGTATATTTGAGGATCCAGGTTATTCAGGGAATGAGAAGGACACTGGGCATGTTCAGGGTTTTGATGGGGGACAGCTCTTAAGTGCCAAGCGCCTCCCTATCTCTCCACACAGATGTCCAGGGGCCCCTTGAACTTGACATGATCAAATGTAAAGTCACGGATTATCCCTCTCCTCTGTCAGACCCCTGTCATATTCCTCCAGCACAGAGACTTCTGTTTCCGAAGGTCAGCCAGTGATGCCCCCATCCACTTAGTTACCCAAGCTCGGAACCTGGCCATCATTTACTCCCCTCTTCCCCTTCCGGGGCAGCCACTTCCACCGTGCCCTGTTCGTTCTCCTTTCCAATGTCTCTGGATCTGTCCTTACCTTTTCTCCATCTCCTTCTCTCCTGCCTGAGTTCAGATGTCACCATCTCTCCCACGGACAACTTAACTGGAACTGGCCTTTCCGTACATAGTGCCCCCCCCCCCCAATAAGCTCTGGTTTTCCCACTGCCAAATGCACAGCAGAAGTGATATTACCTTCCTACTTCAAACCCTCTCAGTCTATTTCTGTCTACAGGGTAAAGTTCAAACTTCTCAGCTGGGTAGACAGTGTCTTTCCCCATCTGGCCTTAACCGCCTTTCTAACCTATCTCTCCCTTTGCTTGACCCTTTATTTTGAAACAGATCATGCACCTTCATGTCTCCATGGAGTTTCCTCTGCCTGGAATTCCTTCCCCTGCTCTCCTATTGAATGCCAATTTATCTTCTGAGACCAAGCTGATTCTACCCTTTATTGGTCAAACCTGTCAAGACCTTCCTGACTATTCCTGGGCATAATTACTTCCTTTCTCTTTGTGCACACACACAGCATCTTATGCATTCTTTATTCTTGCTTATAAGAGAATTAAAATGTAACTCTTTATTAGTCTCCCCTCCTAGGTTGCTTACTCCTTTAGGGGAGGGATTGTGTCTCATTTATTTTTCAATTTCTAGAGTTTGTCTGAAACATAGTTGGTACTTACTACTTTTTGATGAATGAGTGAATGGATGACTGAAGTCAAACCCATCATTTCCTTCACATTAGGAGTGGTTTTATCTTTTTATTTTCATATTCCTATTCTAGATAAGGAGAAAGGTAGGAAAGCCTGTCCTATCAGGTCTTATTATAAAACTACATAGTATTGACAAAGAACTCGACAATTAGAACAATGGAAGAGAAGAGAGAGCCCCAAAAGGGCCCAACCACAAACTTGAGTAATGACATTCGTTATCAGTGAGCAAAGAATGGCCTTTTCAGTAAATGGTGCTGGGGCAGTTGGTTATCCATATGGGAAAAGAGTGAAATTGTATGCCTATCTTTCATCACACACAATTTAATTCCAGGTGAATTAAAGATTTAAATGTAACAAGAACAACTATTAGTATGAGACTTTTAAAAGACAATAGAGGAAAATATCTTTATGACCAAGAGGGATTTATTAGATAAGAAATAAAAAAGCAAAAAACCTAAAGGAAAAAAGTTGAAATATGCTATATTAAACTTAAGAAAGTCTGTTCATGGAACTATGGCATAAAGAAAGTGAAAAGACAAACCATGAACTTGGGAAAGATATCTTTAACACATGCAACTAGGATTCTAATATGCTATTTAGCACACCACTCTCAAACATAAACAGGCAGAAAAGGATCTCCAGGCTTTGAGGAAAGCATTAAATGTGAAAAACAAAGATTACTGCAGCAAAAAGGAAAGTAAAACAACTTGGAGCATGTAGAGAATATGTTAGAAGAAGAAAACTTTGAAATCCTCGAGTATGCAAAGCACTGTATCTATTAAATAACAGGATGTTACACAAAAGAAAAATTCTAAGATAAAAAGGAGCTCTTGGAGGAAGTTAAAGCTTAATGGCAGAAATGAGAAACGAACTTGAAGGATAAGAAGATAAAGTTGAAGAAAACTCCCAGAAAATAGAGAAAATGACAAAGGGATGGAAAATAGGAGAAGTAAATGAGAAAACACAAGGATTAGACCAGGAAATCCAACATCTGAATAATAATCATCCTATAAGAAGAGGTCAGAGAAATTAAATAGAAGAAAACTATTAATGAAGAGTTGAAGGGAAATTCTTCAGAACCAAACATGATTTTCCAGATTGAAAGACTCAAGAAGTACCCAGCAGAATGGATGAAAACAGCCCCTATCCTGGAATGGCACATTGTCATGAAATTTCATACCATTTGCAACAAAAAGTAGATTTACAGTCTTGCAGAAAGAAAAATACAGCTTTCATACAAAGGATCAAGAATGGCTTTAGACTTTTCAATAGCAAGACTAGAAGTTGATGTTTTCAAAATTCCAAAGGAAGATGATTTCCAACCTACATCTGTCACCAGTCAATAAAGACACTTTTGCGGGACATCCCTGGTGGCGCAGTGGTTAAGAATCTGCCTGCCAATGCAGGGGACACGGGTTCGAGCCCTGGTCAGGGAAGATCCCACATGCTGTGGAGCAACTAAGCCCGTGTGCCACAACTACTGAGCCTGCGCTCACACTACTGAAGTGTGACACACTACTGAAGCCCTCGCGCCTAGAGTCCGTGCCCCGCAACGAGAAGCCACCGCAATGAGAAGCCTGCGCACCGCAACAAAGAGTAGCCCCTACTCTCCGCAACTAGAGAGAGCCCGTGCACAGCAACGAAGACCCAACACAGCCAAAAATAAATAAAATAAATAAAAAATACATAGACACTTTTGGATGTTCACGAACCAAAAATTTATCATTCGTGCGTCCTTTCTCACAGAGCTACTGGCACATGTGCTCCACCAAAACAAGAGTGTAAACCAAGAGAAAGGAAGACCTGGAGGCCAGGAAACAGGAGATCTACTGCAACACGGAAACAACAGCAGTCCCTTGAATGAATTCCCTAGAATGACAGTCCCTAGAATGAGGTCCCTAATGATAGCTGCTGACAGTCCAGATTAGAACAGGTCAGACGATTTCGTCAAGAAGGTAAAAAGAATAAACTAATATATGTGAACATTTTGAAAGGAGATTTACATAACTGGGGGAAATTTGGGGGTTGAATTCATGATGGGCACATAGAAAACTACATGAATGAAAAAATAAGTTAATTATTAGTTATAAGGAAAATGCACAGAAAATAAAAAGTAATCATATGTACCACGTGGCCAGGCTGTGAATGGTGTTCACATAGTCATCATTACATAAGCTCTGACTAACGATATAACCAAATATGATATAAGATTACTGGGAGGGTGAGGAGGATGAGAAGTGTGAGTATGCGTGCGGGGAAATGGGAGGTCTATGAACGAGCTAAGTTTCGATATTTCAAAGTGAGAAGAAAATAGGTATTTTTCAAAAACTGAAAAAAACCTACTAGTAACAATGTAAGCGTTGTGTTATTTAAAGATATATAGGTAAGTATTTATAAAATCCATTAAAAAGGCTGAAATTGGAAGTAGATGTTTGGGTGGGAACTGATTTTTTTTTAATGTATCAAGACGTGGTACTACTTGCCTCCTTATATGTTTGTGTAATATAGATAAAAATAACTAAATTAAAAAAATAAGTAACAGTGGAATATATACAGTATAAAATATTTTATAAAGTACAGAACTAAATAATGTATCACTTAGGAATGCATACAGCTGTGGAAGATCATAGAGGAAATGATAAAATGAATGACAAAATAGATAAATTTTTTTTAAAAACCCAAAACACGAGGATAACATTAGCTGGAGTGGAGGGATAAGGATGGGGGAGGAACCTCCAGACAGACTCAACAATATTAATAAAGTTCTCTTTCTTAAGTTGAGTAATGGGTTCCTTTGAGCATATATAAATTCTAAATAGATTAATTTTTATATATCAAACATTATATAAAAACAAAATATGCTGCCTTTGCATAATGCATTCATAAAAACTTACAGAATATTGATTTCCTTTTTATCTATAGCTTGATTTCAGCCTTTAGTAGTAAATTTAGAAAGTTCACAGAGTTGACCATTATATGTAGACAGTGTCAGGAAATAGACTTATATCAGTCAACTAACATCAAGAACTTAACTACATGAGGATTTCCCATATTTTGGTTCAAAGAATTTAACAAAAATAATTCTCAACTTATCTCCCTTTGAACTAACTAGAGAATGCCATGATTTATGTCTATGGTTTTTGTCTTTATTTGGGTTCTACTTGAGATTAATTGTGGCCAGTCCCACACCTTCCCTAACTGCTTTTTATGTTCACCTAAGCTACTCCACTACCCATTAGCACCAAGTGCTCTTAGCAGTCATATTCCCTTCTTGACTACTCATGCTGAATTTGTCTGTAATAACAATGAGATAGACTGTTAGGAGAATTTCATCTTACACAGCACTGCTGAAAAACACCTCTAAGGTTTCCCCAAGTGATAGAAAACACTCCAAAACTTATAACAAGAGAACATCCAATCTCCCCAAATGGCTCTAGTTGTCAGTAGCTTTACCTTCAGTACCAGTTGTTGGACAGTAATGTACTTTTATCCAAGTTCCAAACTGTACTTACTGGTACTCATTTGCACAGACTGAGAGACATTTATGTGGGATGCCATTGCATTGAGCTTTCAGTATTTCTGATTTGCATCTTTTCTTTGGATAGGACATCTCTGACACGGCAAAGCTATGTATTTGAAACCTGCTGATTGTCATTTGGCGTCAGTGCTTTACTTGTACAGGGCAAAGCTACTGCCATAACGAATTAGATTGCATCTTTATCTTTAATATTTTTGGATATTTAAAAATATTTTTAAAAATAAAAATAACTTAAAGCAATATTCAGTACTTACAGCCCAACAAATATTTACGGACTATATCTCTGACATGAATAGCTCTAATAAGTTAGTTTCCTATTTGCTGACACCAAGGGGTGCGACAACCAAAACAGCTGTCAGACTAAGAATGCTGTTGTCACCATCAATTAAATCCCTTTGCTAGACAGCTCTGGCCATGCACCTGTTTTCTTTCCTTTTCTTCTTCTTCTTCTTTTATTTATTTTTTTAATGGAGAGCTACTCCCTTCTCTCTTATACTGAAAGAAAGGCAGGAGGGGAAAGGAACAATAAATTTAGCTGAAGGTCAACTAGGGCACCCCGCTAATCGCTCTCTCTCCTCCCATCACTGATTGCCTGAGAATAGGAAATCAGCCCAAATCTATTGTTGTGATCAGGAAGCACAAGCTATAATGTTGGTGAGTGAGCACGCACTGCTTACTGCCTTTTTCCCTTCCAAGAGAAATAATTACTACGTGTAACTGACATACTTCGGAGCAAATACCTTCTTCTGAGCTCATCAGTGTGAAGGATGCAGCACAGCAGAGCTGGTCAACCTTGACGAGAACATGCTGCGGTCGGAGCCTCGATGTACCGACCGCAGCCTCTCACCCCTTGCTTCGCTCTGGTCTGCCCTGATTCAAGGCAACTCTCAAAACTATGAATGACCTATGAGAGTCGGAATGTGTCGGCGTGTAAAGGTGGACACACCGAGGTACCCTGCATCTTCCTGCGCTTGTAAGAACGATCAGGGGCTATTCAGTTCTAAGAACAGGCAGGACTGGTGAGGGGGAAAGAAAAAACAACACGGAGCCTGGCATCCTGTCTGACCCACGTCTATCCTTCCATGCAGGAGTGAGCAAGGTTACCCAGAAGCACCTACAGAAACTGAGCCAGTGACAATTCCAGTCACTGGAATGCCAGTGGAATATAAGGCTTCCACAGGTGCCACCCACCTTCAGGGACACAACAGGAAATGAGTCAGGGGAATAATAATGATGAGAAGAAAAATAAAATGTCCTTCACTTTACAAAATGCTTACACACAGGTAATCTCACTTTTTTTTTTTTTTTGTGGTACGCGGGCCTTTTACTGTTGTGGCCTCTCCCGTTGCGGAGCACAGGCTCCGGACGCGCAGGCTCGGCGGCCATGGCTCACGGGCCCAGCGGCTCCACGGCATGTGGGATCCTCCCGGACCAGGGCAAGAACCCGTATCCCCTGCATCGGCAGGCGGACCCTCAACCACTGCGCCACCAGGGAAGCCCTAATCTCACCTTTTAATTGACCCTTACCTCGGGGGCCGAGAAGATTGGTGTCCTCAATTTAAGAATGAAGAAACAGATTTGGAGGAGTTAAGTTCATGCACAAGGTCATGTGAAGGTCAGAGCTAGGCGCTCACTCAACTCACGTCTCCTCTTGGAAAATGGGGACATTACCAGCTCAACTTTTCCTACTTAATACTTGAAAATGTTAGCTCTTGATGAGATTTGCTTTCTTTTTTTTTTGCATATTCTTTAAATTTTTTTTCCTTTACTAACATTACACAACCACTATGGTAGGTAATATGTTCTTAGAGCTGCCAAGAAAAAACCCATTATGACGATTAGCACCATCTACAAACCACCGTGAGATTTCATGCTTCCGTAGGGTAGCGAGGGTCAAGGATATTTTATGTTTTGAAAGCTACCATTTACTTTTTAGGACATATTTAGTTAGTAACTTAATAGTCTTTTACCCTTTCTTCTTCATTTATTAAATGAAATTAATCAACTTTGATTAATTCTGACTTGAAAATTTGACAGCAATAACCTGCTGAGTGTATTTGTACTTTAGCTTTAGTTTTAAAAGTAAAAGACCACAAAATTTCCTTTAATCAAAGATGCAGATACAATATAAAAATTTAAAAAACTCATATATTAGGCCTATTTAGGAAACAATATATTGAATAAAATAAATACTAACAATTATAGAGATACTTAATTCAGCAGAGTCACTCAATATTTTGTAGCCCAACAGTAACAGATTATGAAACAGTATTATTAAACCCTGTAGCCCAATATCTAATCTAAAGTTTGCACCTAGTCCAGTGTCTGGCCCAAATAAACCACTCAATCAATATCTGTTCCCTGAATGAAAACTGAATGTGTTGTTTTTTGTAGACCCTGCCCATCATCATTAATAATTTTACAATAACTTTAAATGGATTTTTAAAGGCTTTAGCAAAACATACACTCAGTATATATATTTGGACCTATAAAATGAAAAGGATTCAGGCTACCCCAGTAATAAATAATTAGACATATACTTTGGCAGTATAATTTTAATTTTAGGAGAAAGTAGTCTCTGTTTAGACTTTATTTTTTATTTTATTTTTATTTTATTTATTTTTTTTGTAGACTTTATTTTTATGAAACATTCCCTCATTTCATTTCTCTTCTGTTCCTACCACTCATTGCTTTTGCAATGCAATGTTCTTTTAGGAAACTTATAATAGTTTGGTGTAAAAAGCAGTGGCTCCACTGCTGGTGTTCTGTAGTTCCATCACAAAATTCTGAGTGTTCTGAATTCCACATTTTGCTTCGAACCACTGAGTTGACTACTAAAACAGTCATATTATGATGACATAAATAAAAAAGTAACAGTTCCAAATTCAGAGAGTGAATCTGAGGATTCACTCAGGAAAGGATCTCTTAACCTCTGAGATCCCTTCTTCCACTTCCAAGCCAATCCCAGCCCATTCATAAGGCTCCAAAGATTTAACAAAATGTATTGAGTGTTCACTCGGACCACTGTAAAGGGGGTATATACCACGGTGCCCATTCACCCTTTTTCCAGACTCAGAATTAAGTTATATTATCTCAGGGCCTAAGGCAGACTCAAACATAACTTCATTAGACCCATGCACTACAATTTTCTAAGATATTCCTTTTTGTGGACACCAAGCCTGCCCACGAATATCACAAACTGTACAAAACGGTCATGTTTATTCTGATGTGATAATTCCATATTATAGGCTGTTTTGTAACTTTAGATTTGTTGATCCCAGTAGTGGTATTATCCAGTTGATAAATTGATTTTCCTTTTGTTCTCACAGTCCCAAGTGGACTACAAACACATATAATCAGTCCCCAGCATACGAGTGAGCAGTGTTCCAGAAGTTTATATATGCGTTTGCAACTCAAAATGCATTTTCCCACAGAATCAGTTTTTTAAAAAAATGATAATTAGTTTTCAAGGGTAACCGCTAAAATCAGTTTAACTCATACTGAATTGGAAGTATTTTACTAACAGTACCATTTGTACTAGGTCACTATTTATGAAACTATTTCTCTGGGAAAATGAATTCTGAGGTCTGCCGCAGGACTGTCAGAAACACACCTCCTCTCCTTCAGAGCAGGAGACCCACCTACCTTCTGATTGGGGGCTGCAAAGGGTTTGCATGGGATGACTAGGCAGGTACTCCCTGGGGACAGGTACTAGGCAGGGGCAGGCATGTGCATGGTGTGGAGAAGGGGAGAACGTTATGTCCCTTCCCCAAATCCCTACCCTATCCCTGCCCTAATCTCGTAAAAATACTCCCAGTATTACCCGTCTTTTTCATTTAGGAGCACACAAAGACTTCATCTGAAAGATATTACGGCATCTATTGTGCTTTCAGGAACTCTCCATAGGCATGCAGTGCAAAGGGATTATGGATTGTATTAGAAAGCACGTCCCTCACCCACTCACTCATCAGCAGGCATTTATTGATCCCTGTGATGTTCCATTTATTGATCCCTGTGATGACTCTGCCAGGTGCTGGGATACAGAGATGACTAAGCCACACTTCTTACCCAAAAGCCTTACATTCTAATCAGGAGCGACAGGTATCTAGATAGATGTTATTATATACTACCGTGAACATAATATACAAGGAAGCATAGAATATAAGTTCAAGGGGTCTTAGAGTATCATTGGGGATGTATAATAAACATAACTGGAAATGAAATCAGAATCGAGAGCATAATATTCACAAAGGTCACAAAGGGAACTAGAAGCAAGAGCTAAATGAATGGAGCCCCGTTTCCCCCCGTGGAATAGCCCCTCACATCTTTCAGAGCACAACTGTGACACTGAACAAAATTCAAGGGTACTCTGGTATGGAAAATCAGTGTATAAATTCAAGAGACAGAGAAATTTTAGTTAAGTCAGGTTAGCACATTGGCTATCTGTCCAAATATCTCTATAAAGGTAATAAAGTTAATAACAAAAATGCTATAAACACACAAGGGCTAAGACAGAATGAGAGGGCAGACAAGAGATGTTGATTAAATTCGTGGACAGCTGATGACAGGTGGTAACAGACTTAGCAGACAGAAGAGACCCAAAACTCCAGGCTGTCAGCAGGTTGCCAACAAGAAACCCTGTGATTTGTACCACAGAACCCCAGAAGGCCTTAGGAATTGCCTGCTCGAGGTACCTGGAGCTGAAACTGAAGAACTAGCTGTATAAAGTGTAGTGGGGCCCCTGGATCCCCTCGTCCAGCCTACGAATCCAGGCACCTTCCCTTTCACCTCCCAGCAGAAGCCAGTTTGCTCTCCAGAGAGGATGAATCACAGAGGCTCTGGCTGAAAACGGCCAGGAGACAGGATGGCGAAAACGTGGAGTTAGAGGAAAGAGTGCATTCTACCAGCCCCTCCTCCCTGTGCCCCCTTTACTCCTCAGAACACTGTTATCCATGTTTATCACCTCCAGGCAGGAGAGATTAGGTGATTCTTCTCTGGGGAAACTGATCAACAAAAGGCGGGGGCATGATTAATATTTGGAGTCTGCCAAAGCAATGTCCAGGTCCCCTGGCCAGACACAAGCTTCGTTTGTATACAAAAAGCTTCTGCCCAGATATTTAGCCCTTCACTCAGATATGAATGGGCCATCAAACATCATGGGACTGTGAGAAAACCCAAAACGTGGAGGATGGAACTCCAAGGAAACAGATTAATTCAGGCAGCAGAAAAATATTCCTAAAAGACTATCATTAATATCTTTTAAAGTTGAGAAGCAAAAAGGGGGGTATTTAGAAAATAAGAAAGAGCTCTTAGAAATTAAAAAGGAAATGAAAGCAAATTTAATAATAATTTTTAAAAATTTCAATAGAAAAGTTGGAAGATAAAATACAGTATATCTTCCAGATAGTAAAACAAATAAACAAACAAAATCCTGAAGAGATGGAAAATAGGGGAGAGATAAGAAAATCAGAACAGTGTATCAAATAGGATCATACATTGAACTAAGAGGAGTTTCAAAAGGCAGATAAAGGAGAGAGAATGAATTTATCCAATCAATAATATACAACAAATTGCAAGAATTTATGAAGAACAGAAATTTACAGATTGAAAAGGCCCACAATGCTCCCAGTACAATAAATAGAAAAGATTTATACAAAGGCACAGCATTGTAAAATTTTAAGGTTATAGAGAACTTCTTAAAACAGTTTTTTTTTTGGGAAACTATATCATATGTAAGGAACTGGGTATCAGAATGGCCCTGAATAAGAGTATCACTAGAAAACTTAAAACAATAGGGCACAGACTTCAATAAATCTTAGAGAAAATCATTTGCCGTCTAGAATATAATGCTCATCTAAACTATCAAGTGTGATAATAAAGAAAAGTCGTTTAGGGACTTCCCTGGTGGCACAGTGGTTAAGAATCCGCCTGCCAATGCAGGGGACACGGGTCTGAGCCCTGGTCTGGGAAGATCCCACATGCAGCGGAGCAACTAAGGCCATGCACCACAACTACGGGGCCTGCGCTCTGGAGCCTGCAAGCCACAACTACTGAGCCTGTGTGCCACAACTACTGAAGCCCACGTGCCTAGAGCCCATGCTCCGCAACAAGAGAAGCCACCGCAATGAGAAGCCCGTGCACCGCAACGAAGAGTAGCCCCCACTCACCACAACTAGAGAAAGCCCACATGCAGCAACAAAGACCCAAGATAGCCAAAAATAAATAAATAAATATATGTTAAAAAAAAGTCATTTAGACAGAAAAAAGTCACAAAAAGTTTACCCCATTGTAACCATTCTCAGGAAGCCACTGAATAATGCGCTTCATCCAAATGAGAGAGTAAATCAAGTAAGAGAAAGATATGGGATCCAGGAAACAGGAGATCTGACACAGGAAAGAAATGAAGGGAGTTCCCAGAATAATAGTGATGGTACTTCTAGAGCAAACATGGGGGTTAGAACAGAAGAGCAAGAGGTCCAGAAACAGTGCTCCCCCCAAAAAAAGTGGAAGTAATTTTATTTTTTGACAACATGAGGAAGTTTTTATAGTTCTTTTGGAAAAGTTCGGGTTGAATTAGTGATGAGTACAAGGAAAACTATGTAAAGAAACAAAGTTAAGAGACCAAATAATTATTAACTCCAGAGAAAACAAAACATTGAATAAGACAGGTAACAATATTAGAGTAATCTACAGGGCTCAGCTGTGGAATAGTATGTACATGATAGTTATCATGAGAACACTGATATAAATAAAAACTGTAATTGAAACTTCATTGGAAGTACGATGGAAAGAAATGTGTGTGTAAGAGGAGGGCAAGAAGGCTAAGATTGGGAAAACGGAAGTCAATAAATAATGTCTGTAATTTAAAAATAGAGATATATCCAGTTAATCTCATTATGTACTCATGTGGGGTTAAGTATCTAAAGGAGTTGAATGTGGTTGTCTCTGAAGAGTGGGAAATTAGGAGTGAGGAAGGATGAGACATGGAACACTTGTTTTCTTTATCAGGCGGATAGCACCATTGATCTACTGAAACTATCTACATGCATTGCTTTGATAAATATAAAAATTAAATGAAAAAGGAACTATGTCAGCAATGTGGAATATGCTTATGGTATAAAATACAGACAATAAAGTTGTGTCAATTCTTTGAATACTAACTATGTAAAAGGAACATTTAAACATAAAAATAGTTGGTTTTTACAATAGCGGCATTTAAAATGGGAGGTCTAAAAAAAAAAAAAAGGCAATCTAGTGGCATCAGCAAGGAGTTGTCACTTTGTAACTATTGCAAGTTAACAAAAGCCACTTTGAAGAATGGTTTACCGTGTCACACTTTATCAAATGTTGGCAAGAGAATCACTTGTTTTTTAATTTTACTTAATTCATAATACACAAGTTCAATGTTTTGAATTTTTTAAGTAGGATAATATAATCTTTGCCTTATTGTTAATTTTGACGAAAATAAAGAAAGCTGAAAGTTCCCCGCTACATATGTATTGATTTTTTTAGTAGAAGAAAGCAATTGAGATTAAAATAAACAAAGACACTTCTGTTATTTTCATTTGCACATGTTTCGGTGCCACTGCTCTTTCTGATTCTATCTTCAGAACAGCGGCTTAGCACTTGTCTGACCCATCCACCTCCGATTTTTCCATTTTAAAGAGTGGATAAAGAGGCATAGAAAAGTTGATTGCCAAAGGTCTCCCAGTGACGTGGATGAGATGTAAAACAATGTGGTTTGCTAGATGAAGAAAGAACAATATTTCTGAACTTTAAGCTCAAGAAGAAAAGCTGTTGAAGAAGAAAAGTTTTTGTCTCTGTTGTTCAAATAAGGATTAACTGTAATTTCAGAAAAAAAACTCAGAAGTTCAGCCACTTCAATTAATTTGACAAAAGGCCCCATTTTCCAAAAATGAAATAGAAATATTTTTTTCATTCTGAAACTACAATTTTCAGAACAGCAGAGAAGATTTTTTTTGGAACAGAAAGAAAACAGGAAAAAAAAAAAAAAACAACCTATGAAATTTCTAGGAAAGTGAGAGACATGAGGCTACAGTTTTCAAATAATTGTAATGGAAACAACTTTTGCAGTTAAAAAAATATATTTATGTAGGTGACTTAAAGCATTACACATGCGGGTGGGAGGCAGGGAGACGCAAGAGGGAAGACATATGGGAACATATGTATATGTATAACTGATTCACTTTGTTATAAAGCAGAAACTAACACACCACTGTAAAGCAATTATACCTCAATAAAGATGTCAAAAAAAATTTTAAAAAAAAAAAGCACTACACAATGGTGAAATCTCCTAAGTTCTTCTATATTGATATTTCTGCTACATCTGTACGCTAAATCTAGAGATTAACCTTTGTTACATTAAAATTTATCTCTGCTAATAGAATCACACATGCTGATTCTTGAATTTTTGAAAAATATAGAAAGCATAGAAAAGAAAATAAAAGTTATCCACAATCCTATCATTCAGAGATAATCACTGTTGACATATTGATGTCAACATGTCACCTCAGTCTTTATTCCCATGTGGATGAAAAGATATATTTATTTGTTTCTAAATTGGAATCATGCGATATATCCTTTAAATCTTCACTTTTATTTAATATGTAACAAACCTTCTCCAGATCACTAAATAATTGTCTAAAACATGACTTTAATTTTCTCTGAAAATTTGGAAGACAGTCCTGACTGCCAAACACCACAGTTCCCTATGAAGATAGTCTACCCTTTTACTGTCTCTAATTGGCTTTAAAAAATACACAAAGCATCAAATAATTATGCATGCTAGATAGGTTTGATCTTGTATATATGAAGTACTATTTTTACAAGTATAAACCAGGTATTAAGGGATCTACATGGTTGATTATATATACTTTGTTTCATTAAACAAGCAAAAAAAAAAAAAAAAACCAAGCAATTTTTATTTTCGTCTCTTGAAAAAAAGAAGATACAATTCACGATCCATAGCGATGGTGTTCTGGATGTCTCTTGATCATTACCAGAGGCTCCTTTTTAGGAAGGAATGTGCCAATCTATTTTCTACCACCAAAGCTGCATAATTCTCAATTCCCTGTTTTCTATCCATGATATGCCCATGCTTTTAGCGTCACTGGTTGGGTTCCCCAGGAAAGCAGGCTCTGAGATGGAAATTAGCATCCTGGAGGTTTCTTAGGGTTTCACTGTGGTCAGCACCCATGGAAAGGGAGGAGAGAGAAAAGCAGAACCGGACAGCCTGAGAAGTTGAGCTGCGATGGAAGCCTCGGCCACCTTAGCGGGAGCTCTGACAACGGGATGACTCCTCCAAGCTGTAGCTGATCGGGGCAGGAGAGCCGAATCTTCGGCAGCCCCTCGTCAGTCACTGGATGCAGCCGCCCAGGAGTGGGTGCCATCTTGTGCAGGTGGCTCCCCTCTGCTGAGATGACGCCCAGTGGGACTTGACACTTGAGGGCTGCCTGCCCGCTGTTGCTGGAGATGGAGCAGCAAAACCTTCCTTCCTGACGGGGGCTCACTACAGTGTCTTCCTCCTCTTGTCTCCCTGGCTAGAAAACTGGGAGACAACTGAAATCACCTCTTTTCTTGATCAAATCTATCACCAAGCTTCTTGTTTGTTCCTCCAAAAAGTGTTTCAAATACATATATATATATATTTTTTTCTCTAAACCCATGGCCATCTCCCTTCCCTTTTTGCCCCATGCAGAAGTTCACACCCAAGTTACTCTAGCAGCTTCCTAGATGGGCTTTGGATTTCATGTTTCTCCCTATTAATACTTTTCACATACCACTGACAAGATCATTAATGCACTTGAGCCGTGACTTTTACCATATTATTTCTATTTAAAGAATCTGTATTTGTTCTCTATTTCATAATATGTATACCTTCCAGTTTTCTTTGTTTGGCTTTCAAGGTCCTCAAAATAATAATTCTCAGCCAATCTCATGCTATGCAAACATACGCCCCACTGCTCTGCAACCCTCTAGTCACTCAGGGTAGTCTCTGATCCTGCCCAGGCCATACTCATGAGCATGCCAAGCCTTCTCTGGAACATCCCTCCATCCCCAGGCGTGCCTGTCTACTCTGCTTGCCCTTTAAAGCTCAGTCCTGCCCATTTTTATGAAATCTTCTCTACTTGGCCCTTATCTATTCTCATTTTTCTAGTTCCTGTTTTACTCACTATATACACAAAGGATAACACCTTAATTTTTCAACAATAGTTTCCCGTGTTCCATTTCGGGCTCCCCTGCCGGACAATAAAAGAAGGCAAGAATTATTTCTTACACCTCTTTGTATCCTTGGAGTGCTGGCCCCATGGGAAACTCTCGGAGCCCTGACTGATTAGTAATCATTGTCATGAATTTTCCTTAGAGACTTTAGAAGATATCCACATCTTCCTTTACTTATTCAAGCACTGTTTGATGAGACTCTCCTTCTTAGATGCTCAGCACATGAAAAGGCACATTTTGCCTACCTTCACTCCCACGGTAGCACAATGGCTCAATGTGGACTAAAGCCACTTTGGTTCAAATTCTAGCCCCACCATTTCCTAGCCATGTGGCCACTGACAACTTATTTAATCTCTCCCAGTCTCAGTTTCACCACTTACACATTGATGGTAACAACAGTAGTATCTACCTACTGCATAGTTTTTCTGTGAGGAATACGTGAGAAAATATACTTAAATATTTATCACGATGCATGTAGTAGCATTCAGTATGTGATACCTACTGTAACTCTGTGAAGGAAGCGCAGGGCCACTTATATCTAAGATGGTTATGTCCGGAGCACAGTGGATGGTGCACCATGGCTGGCAGAGCAGCAAGGCAGCAGCTCTGCTCACAGATGATGGAGCCCTTGCTTGGTAAGTGCCCCCAACACCAATGGAGGTACTCTGGGTGGGACTGGCTACTGTAGAACCTGCTCCTGGCCGGCTGAAAGGCTCAAAGTACAAAGTGGATGAAGGTGCTCTCCAGAAAGGCAGGTGAGCACATGTGAACTCAGCTGAATGATGAGCGACTGAATATACAAACAGACAATGGCCAGACCATGCATAAAGGTAGAGCTCTGACCCACAGGCTGCAGCACCTGGCCCATCGTCTATAGTAACCAGCCCAGGAAGTCAGCCTGCTATACCTTAGACGTGTAGGAAGCCAGACCACTATCTCTCGTAAGAATCCAGGGAGCCAAACAATCACCCCTGTAACAATGGCCTCAAAATGGCTGGGACCTGATTAATAACTGACAGCTTTCCTAATTTTTGTCCCTGCTTCTAGCTTAGGACCAACCAGAGAAAGCCAGATATGTACCTCTAATCCATCACACAGGATTCTAGTTAGTCACGTGCAGCTTCCCCATGTCACAGCCTCCATCAGGGCACACCTGAAGCCTCCCCTTCCACCACCATGAAGCTTTCCCACTCCTCTGGCTGCCTTCAGTCTGTTCAAATGTGAGTGATGGCGGCTGACTCCCATGCTCTAGCAAGCTCTGAATAAACAGCCTTTGCTTTTCTCATTAGGTTGGTTTTCATTTGTTTCCACATGGGCCTATTTAAAACAAGGGCTTAAATGTTGCCCTGTCGCCGGGTTTTAATTTGAACCAATTTCCAGATTGCAGAGGAACGCAGCCTGTACTGTGCAGCCTACTCTGAATATACCCACGTAGGCTCATTCAACTTTTTTACACGGGATGATCGTTCAGCAATTTTCACAAGATAAGTAACACTACATGTCTCCGTTAAAAGACCTCAAAAGGGCTGTGTTTGTGCGATCATCCATGAACTTCCTTACATCTCTACATGAGAAAGTATGAAACCGATAGTTCATTTCTCCATGTGATTCTAATTCAGGCTTAAATAACAATTTCTTGACGAACGCAGTTCTGATTTTAGAACTGATGAAAAATTATTTTTGCTTTTTAACATTTGTAAATAGTCATTTTTCCATAGTGACAAGTAATTCAGTTAACGCAGGCCCCTTTCCTTGCAGTTTCTAACCTATGAGCAAAATTCACTCCAGCCTTCTGCACTATGCTTCTTTGTTATACGCAGGAAAACCTTGCAAATAAACAAAACAGAAACCCCAAGGATTTATAACTGGACCAGAAGATCATAGGTACAGAGTGAGTGATCACAGATCCAAAATAGGCCTGTGAGAAATGAGAGTCCCACTAATTATTTGCTGAAGGAACGGTAGAAGGAGTCAGCTGTGGACGTAAGGACACACGGCCCAGGCATCTGTGCTTAAAAGGCAGGGCCAGATTGAGTGACTCGGAGGTCCTCTTCAGTTTCACTCTCCACCCCAGTCTGCACTCCTAGCCACTGCATTTAGGGGAAAAGGTCTTCTATGAGGAAACCTGAAGACCAGGCAGGAAGCACCGGACCTGAAGAGTGAAGGACAGTTGTAGTCAGGCCTAAGCAAGAGCTGCCAGGCCATTCAGAACCCATCAACAGCTTCCTGAAGACAGTTGTAAATGTCTTCCTCGGACACGAGTTTTTCAAATTTAAATTTCTAATTTCATTTAAAACTTATTTTTAATACATGTAAGTAAATTCTTAATTTGTTTTACTTTCCATTTAAAGTTTTAATTAAAGTGTTTAATTTAAATTTTTATGAAAAAGACTACGAAGCAGTGAAAGCTAATGTAGTTTGAGCTAGGGAGTGGCTGGTACCCTGGCCCACAGCCCCCGTGGGACCAGGGCACCAAGGCAGGCTGCCCAGAATCCTTACTGCATGACTACGTGGGATCTGGGGGACAGCTTTGACAGGAACCTAGATTAAGCCTCTTTTAAAAATAAATGGAAACAAAAACAAAAAATAAATAAATCAATGGAAGCAGTTCACTTGAAACTAATATAATGTCATGTCAATTATATGTAACGCCCCCCGCCCAAATTTTTTTTAAACAAATGGAAGCAAAGACTGTCCCAAATGTTGTGGAGAAGGCCCAGGATACAGAGAAGTTTCCTCAAGGAGGCTTATCTGGATAGCCCTGCAGCCCTGACTGGTTACTGCATAGAGGATGGGGGCTGGGGGTAGCATTGGGGAGGTTCTGATGATTCTGCGTACTGTACCCCTTAGTTCCTCAAGAGACGGGGCTATAGAGACGAGATGACTCGGGCACCCTCTTAGGATACGGACGCTGTGGTAGAGGTGGGCCGAGGGTCCTTCCCCACTCGCGTGAGAGCAGCTGGCAAGTTGGGGCAGTTGTATCGCTGCTTTGATGGCCGCCAAGGACAGCACTGGGTCACCAGGACCCCCAGCTGGAGACGGGGGGGGGGGGGTCCCATGATTTTACTGAGTGGGGCCTCACTTGGAAGGTTCCTGTGTCAGTCCCTGAAACCACACTGATATTCTGCCAGACAAGCAGGGGCTATTTTCGATTGTCAAATGGTCTGCGGAATTCTAAAGCCCTGTTTGGAAAAGCTGCTGAAAGCATTGCGAATTAAAAACCCTGAGATGAAGAAAGTGTTTGGGAACTAAACATAAGTGCTGGTGGCATACCATTGTGAATGTACTAAATGCCACCGAGTCCTTCATTTTAAAACGGTGAACTTTATATGAATTTCGCCTCAACTAAAGAAAAGGGAATTAAGGCGAGAAAAAAGAAAAACTACAGGAAGAAACAGGACAAAACAACTTCTACTTAGTAGCTGTCAGCAAACAGAGACCTCCAATCTCTTTTGTCATTCATTCATTCAATAAATGTTTATCATGTTAATACAATTTTTTTTTGTTTCTTCTCTCCACACTCAGCAAGCCAGCATCACCGCATCTCTAATTATTCTCCTGGTAAACAGGTGACCTAACGGGCTCATCATTCTCTCTCTTTCCCCTGTGATAACCCTGCTCTCTCCTGTCGCTCACCCAAATGTTTACAAATCCCTCAGACACACACAAAAATTCACTACATTCCCATTGCTTTGAAAAAGTACCAAGTGTTGAGACCTCTAGTTGCAACTCTACTATTTCTGGAAGCATCCCCAGTACCTCTCCTGTAACAGCTAATGCAACATCACTGAGGTCCAGCCTGCCAGAACCAGGAGCCCTGGCTGCCACACCCAAGGCCCTGGAACCCAAGACTGATCTTTCCCAAGAACATCATGTCTCATTGGCTTTAGGCAAAAAGAGACTGCCAGGGACTCGTTTCTTATAACCTCCTTAAATGCAAACTTCCTCCAAAATGTCAAGTTCCATTATCCTGAAACGCACCTTTAAAGGTAATTGACTATTAATAGATACCAATTGTACAGAAAAGACCGACAAGCATCTCTAAAGAGGAGACTAAATAAATATAAGCCATTCTTTGCTGCAATGAATGAAAATTACGTATGAGTGAAAAGGTAGATTTTCATATAATTGGATTCAGGAATGAAGGGACAGGAACGTAAAAATCTAACTTCCTTTATTTCTATTGTACTTACATGGAGATAAATGTCTGTGAATTCTATTTGATTTGTAGTTCCCATTTTGAGACCTCATAAATTATTTATTTTTATTTGGGTTGTGTCGTCTCCTAGGATTTTACTTCAGTGTGTTTGCCAGGGATCTGTTAATTTTTATTTTAAAGGGGAAACATGTAGAGAATCTCATTTGCTTTTAAAACATGAGCTAACTGCAATATTATCCCTTCTCTTCTGAACTGGTTTTAAAAGAGCAGGTTGGCTTCTTCAAACCTGACTCTCTTTTTCCCATCTCAGCTTTATGTCTGTGCGATTTGTGAATTGTAAACAACAATCATTTTTTTAATGTTCTTAGGGAAATGCCTTGGCTGCATTTCAAGCCTTTTATGTATTCTCCTCATTATGTTATCTGTAATTAAGCTTTAGATAATTAACATTCCCTGCAAAATCGGTATCTCTATATCTTTTCCCCTTGTTTGTTACAGACATTAAATTAAACTCAGCACCGCTTCCCCACGTCCTCCTCCAGATCCTGAAGGTCAACCGACTTTTAATTTTTTCACAAGTAAATAATAAATAAGTGGCGCATGGCCTGAAAAGTAACATTTAATCTAGTGGTTAATACTAGGGTTTGAGGCTAGGAAAGAAATTGTTCTTCCGTAGCTATACTATTCCTTTGGCAAGCAGAAAAGGAATTCCCAGAAGCCTTCTCAGCCAAGTAATGGACTAAGACAGCAGGTGATACACGGGCGCTGGCAAGGAGGGGATTCAGCTTCACCTCTTCATGCATCCCAGCTACTTTCCGGGCGGCAACTTGGATGGTAAGCAGTTCCCAGGGTTGGAAAGGAGACATTCTGCCTTTCAGACAGAATGTTAATATGCTGGGCAAGAGCTCACACAAACCATTTCACCATCATTTTGTTATTACAGCTATTAGGAAAATAGAAGCTCTGCTTTAAATCTAGATGGCATATCTCTCTGTAGGAATTCCAACTCTTACAGAATCCACACTTCCTTTATGTTTGTGTAGATGGGGAGAACAGCAGAGTGAGATAGATTTGTCTAAAGCAGGTGGGATATAAATAAATGCAGGGAGAGGCAGGAAAGGACCCTCCCCTTGAAGCTTCAGAGGGGTCATGGCCCTGCCAACACTTTGATTTTGTATTTCTAACTGCCACAACTCTGAGAGAACATTTCGGTCATTTCAAGCTACCCAGTTTGTGGTACTTCGTTACAGCAGCCCCAAAAAACTAAACAATGTTGTTCAAACTTTTTCCTACCATTAACAAGAAAATTTTAAAAACTCAATGCCTCCCCAGCTGACACACAAAGAAAGCATGTGGGAGATGCGTAGAAACCCAAAGCTCTTGCCGTTGAAGCCGTAGGACAAATCTTCTGTGTCTTTTCCTTGAAGAATTATGAACCATGATGGGAATAAAAAATAATGCCCCCAGAACATAAGGGTCTTATTTAACTTCCTCTTAGAAATAACTGAAGACACAACAGCCACGTTGAGTGGTGTGATCTTGGAGACAAGGCTCAGGTCTGCTACTGAACATGGATGACCAAACCAAGCATTCAAAGACAGGGATGCTGCTGGCTGGAACCGATCATTTTTTTTTAATTTGTAAAAACTCAATACGCATCTTCAAAAGGGAAAAGATTATTCCAAAGAGGGTTTGAGTGTAATTATTAAAAGGTAACAAATACGGTTAGTACAACAGAAAATGAATTAAAGCTGTTCTGGTCACACAAAGTATAAAACGAATCATAATTGCTGAGGAAGAAGCTCAAAACCTTGGTATTTAAGGTGAGGGGGATACAAAACGCCTTGTTAGGATCATAAATGGCCCATGCTGCAAACTCATTCTTCTGAAGAGAGTCAAGACCACTTTCTACCTTTCTGGATACAGACAACTAAGAAGAAGGCTATAAAGATCGTTATTTACAAAGAAACAGCAAAGCCAGCACTGTATTATTACTGATGCTCGCTAATAGCTCAGATCTTCCACGCTTACTGACCTGGGAAATAGTTCAACTGCTTATGGTGACAGGATGACCTGTATAATATATGGAGTAGGGTCTCCATTTGAACAAGAGTTTCCTTCAGATTAGGATTCAGGTATGCCTGGAGGTGCCTGTATGATAGCTTGACAGAAGGTCCTTTTGTGAGAGACTGAGAAGCCCCCAGGGCAAGAATTAATACTGAGAGAAGAAGGAGATATACAAGGACAGGGCCTTGGCAAGGGGCACCGCTTCTGTGTAGAGCGAGATGCCTGTCATTTGGACTTAATTATAAATCACACCTGCTAAGATGTGTCAATAGCCGTAACTATTTCTATAGTACTTACATATTTTACAGGGAATTTATCAATGGCAATTTATACAACATTGTCTCCTTCCCCTGAGACTGTAGGGCTTTACCAAAATATCTCAAAAAAAATGTTTTGCTTTAAAACCAGTGAAACGTACATTTAAAAGTCCATGAAATTTATTACTCAGAGACTCATTTTAGCCATAAATCCAAAAGCTACCCATGAAACAAAAATTCCTTCTACCCAGGCATTTCTTACTGAAGTTGAAACAATATGAAAATGAATGTAACAAATTTAGACACATAGATTTTTTTTCTTGAACAAGTCTTTCCACTTCTGAAGAAATGTCGTCTCAAGGGACCCAAACATGTCCAGGCCAGTGACTTTCTCAGAAACAGGATTTGGAGGGAGCTGGGTTTTCCTCCGTGAAAACACCCAGATTCATCAAAAGAAAAAGAATTCTCACAACTAGCAAAACTCAAACCTTTAAGGAAGCAACAGGTTTAATTTCTGAACTGTTTATATCCAGTGTTTTAAAGGCAAATACATTATCCACATGATAGAGTAAATATTTCTTTTATAAAGTAAATATAATTTTTATTCTGAAAAACTTAACGACAGACTCTTCCTCAAGGAAATCTGGAATTAAGAAAAATCTTTATTTAAGGCAGCCAGTGTTTTGAATAAGTTGCCAAGTAGTCCTTAGCTTGAAAGCTTGCCAGGATACTTGGGAAAGGTGGAAACAGGGCAAGGTGAACCCCATTTGAATTGTACATGTATGCAACAAAACAGTCCCCATTCCTCTTAGCTGCAGACTGGCTGGTTAGGGGTAAAATCAGTGTGGATTTGGGGCTGGGCTGAAGGGCGTGTTTGTAGGGCAGCGCTGGGCCGTGTTCCCCATGACACGCCAGTGAGGCCCACACGCTTGTCTCTGGGGCAGTCACCCTAGAAGGGCCCAGAGGGTAAGTAAGAACTCCTGTGCGCAGCACACAGACTCCGGTGATGGTAAGGCAATGAAAGGACGCATTTCCAAGACTGATGTGTTCTCAATTTAAATTTCAAATATAGGAAAATACCAAACTGTGCAGTTCAAATTGGATACCAAAAACTGTAGGTTTAGTTCCCCTAGGGCTCATGCATCAATCTTAAGGTGACGGAGCTAAAATACAACAGCAGGTAAAAATTAAATGGTTGTTCTACAAAAACTTTGGTAAGATATTGGGAGCTCTGAAGGCTCTCCATTATGGAATGTAGTCCTGTTTTTTGTTTTTGCTTTTGTTGTTCTGTGTCAGGGAGGGGGTGGGAGGTGTAGAGTGTTTTAGGATGATTGTTGAACTTGGTTTGGGCAGCATGTAGCTGAGTGGGCAGGATAGGCCCGTGTCTGGACCAAGGAGAGGACAGGCCCTTCGGCTGCTGGGAAGGCAGTGCCCAGACAGCCCAGGAGGCGGCACCCATGGCTTCAGCAGAGGCAGAGCTGGTCTCCCAGCCTGAGAACAGCTCAGACACACCTTCAGGGCATTAGGGGCACAGCAGCAGACAGAGAGGAAGAGAGCAGAGAGAACTAATTGGTTGCAGAGAAGCCGATGTATAAGCACATGTGAGCATCACATGGGGACTCTGGACATTGCACGTGTGTGTGTGTGTGTGTGTGTGTGTGTGTGTGTAAACTCCGTAGACCTGAGGTTGCTGCAGTTTCTCGTGGAGCCAAAGCCACAGGCAGAGCCCTAGTTACTAAATTTGTGACCCAGGGTTTACTCCCTTGCTGCAAGGCCTAAGCAGAGAGTGGCTGTGGTACCAGTTCCTGCTGAAATATTACCCCTTGGTCACAACTGCTTTTACTTAAACAGTCAGAATAAAATGCTAAAAATACTCTGTAGAGCAATATAAATTTATGTAAAAGAAATACATTAAATCCAAATATTGCATAACGGGTGGATTTTTTTTTTTTTTTTTTTTTTTTGCGGTACGCGGGCCTCTCACTGTTGCGGCCTCTCCCGTTGCGGAGCACAGGCTCTGGACGCGCAGGCTCAGCGGCCATGGCTCACGGGCCTAGCCGCTCCGCGGCATGTGGGATCTTCCCGGACCGGGACATGAACCCGTGTCCCCTGCATCAGCAGGCACTCTCAACCACTGCGCCACCAGGGAAGCCCAATGGGTGGATTTTTAAATATATTTTTCTCAAATAAAATTCATATAGATGTATGTATATATGTATATATATATACCTATGTGTTTATATGTGTGTGTGTATGTATATATATATAACTGTTATACATCAATTAAGCCCTTAATACTTAAGAGCAAAGAGAATGTTTCTCTTTAAGGTTTTCTACTGTTGATGATTTCTAGGGAAGAAATGTAGCAGTGAACTTTTAATACATAGTAGGTTATTAGAATTAGCCTCACAATAAGGCATCCCTGGCTCTATTTTCATCTGAAATAAGAGTTTGACATCTGCTTGGGAAATAGATTCCAGAAAAGGAAAATATTAAATAAGTTAAAGGAAAGCCAAAAGTACTTCACCTTCACTAATAGTCTAAATATTCACAAGACATTTATCACTATGAAATGCATGACAGTAAGTCTCTAATTAAATTGCTATTTCTAGCTCTTGAGCTACAATGAAAATTCTATAAAGGAGGCTATGAACCAGTTATCAAACTATTTTAATCACAGTTTGAATTAACACAAGAAAACAGCATCCAAGGAGAGGGCATAATTTTGACTGACACTAGACAGGCTTAAAATTCCAAACCGGATGGTAAGTCCTACGCAAGAAAGGCCTGTTTCTCTTATTTCTCTGTATGCACTCAGAGCATTGAATAGGGCTCTGCACTGTCAGTATTCCGTAAATCTTATAGACGGACTTGCAAGAGTCTGCTAAAAAAATCATAGAAATGTCATTTAATTCAAGTTCCACGTTAGAATATCCTATGAGGCTCCCTGCCCAGTAATCATAAACTCATCCCATAATGATGTCAGCAACTGGACATACTCACAAACCTCGTGTAAAGGGATTAAGAGTTGCTAAATTTTCACAGAGAAAATCTCTGGCTTGCTGTCAAAAATCAAACACGTGGACATTGTGATTCAGCATTGTCATATCATCAGTCCAAGAACCAGAAGGGAAAAAGGCATGATAAGAAAAAAATTAATTTGGAGGTTAGATGCGAAGAATGCTATAATCTGACAGTTACTGCAGCATATTCTCCGTGGATCCCCGCGAACCCACCCTAGCCATATGGGTTTCCAGAATCATACCTACAGATGATGATGGGGTCACCATTCAGGCTGCTCTCCGGAAAAAATGAGAGCAAGAACCTCTAAATAGGGGCATAAAAAACATTTATTCAACAATTATTTTTAAGTATCTAGTATGTGCCACTTGTTGATCTAATTAGTTGGGTTCAAAAGGTGAGCAAAATCGGTCCTCTGATTTTTAGGAGATTAAAAAAAGTCTGGAAAGAAAAGAAGTATCAAATACTTTGAAGAGAATGGAATAAAAATTATGGAGCAGTTATCTTACTCATAAACATGCACTCAGCACTAGAAATGACACAAAGGCACAACTTTATAGCCTGGTTCTGCCTCAAGCCACCAGCTTCATCTTACTACAGGAGCTGGAAAACCCTAGTGAGGCTCCTCTAACGTCTGTTTGGGCTCTTATTTGTATTCTTTTTTTCCCCCTTTTAAAAAAATTATTCTGATCTGACTCCTCCCTCTAAAGTCTCATTGCTGCTATTGGCTTCTGGTCTTGGACCCTACCCAGATGTCACCAACTAAATAATGTGTTTTTTTTTTTAATTTAGGAAGTTTCCAAATGTGCACAAAGTTGAATTTGATTCATGATTCAATGAATGATTCATTTTCATTATATCAATACAATGAGTCTCCATGAACTCATCACTGAGTTTCAACCATCATGGTTTTCCCAATCTTGTTGCATCTATCCCCACCCTCTTTTTACAATGTCAATTTTATTTTCATTGCTTGAGATATTTCATTTTCGAATTGTTACTGATAAATTACACAGGATTTCCTGTCATGGGGCTTAATGCCTAGCAAAGAGTAGATCTCAAAAATATTTGCTAAATGAATGCTCAGTAAAACATTCTCTGCTTTTACAGTGGGAGGAGTTTTCAAGTTGTCTAGGGTAGGAAAAAAAGACATTCTGAGTTCAGTGTTACAAGGCGAGGCTTAGGAGAATTCCTCTTTAGGATATGCTAATCTTGTCCAGGTTTCCCTATTCTGTTTCCCACTCACAGCCCAGTAAAAGGAGGTCTTCAAACAGGAAAGGGGTTGGTGGGCGGGAGCATGCCAAGGTAGCAGAACCAAAGGTAAAGCTCATCTCTCTTGAAACATTTAATTAAAACAAACATAATAAAACATGTAGCTACTTCCCAGGGTCATAAGTGGTGCCACTTCCCCGGAAGTACTTTTGCTCAAGCATATTTGATTCATTATGTAGGTTTCATCGTACCTCACAGGCAGGCAGTATCGAAAGCACCAGTCCTAGCCCTACAGAATAAAGCAATACAAGTCTCAAAAAGTGCCGAACAAAACAGACGTGTGCTCTGGTGAGCTAGAGGAAGTCCCGCCATCTGAGCAGTTTCCTGAATCTGAGTCCAGTCTAAATCAACTTAAAAAACTGCCAGTGAAGAAGAAACAAAATTTCATTTGTGGATAATATAGAACTAAGAAAAACACTTAAGATGATATTCACCGAAAAACAAAATAAAATAACAGGAGACCTAGTCTTATCCTGGCTTTCTGTCAATATCCCTAAATGACCATAATCTCAACCTTGACTTTTTTACCTGTCAAGCAAAACCACGGTGAAATCCCATTTGTATGGATGGCACGGGAATTTATCAAATAGTATTTGAGTAATTGGCACGGTTAGAAGAAAATTGATCTGGGAATCAGGAAACCTAACTGTGTGACCCTGGCCGGGTCATTTAACCTGTCTGGGCCTCAGTTTCCTGACTGCACAATCGGAACTGACTACCACGTCAGAGGTTTTCTTTAATGTTTCAAAGCACATAGGTAAGAGCGGAACGGCTCTTGTTGAAACAAAGGCAAGAGAGGAACTCAGAGTCCCACAGGCCCAGCATTCCTCCCACAGTGAAGTCTCTCATGGAATAGCAGAGTTTTAGAATCCCTAACCTAGAACTGCTCAAGATTTATCAGCTCTAGAACCCTATGATTGTATCATGCCTAAATAAATCTAAGGTCAAAACTGTTTCTAAAATCATTAACAAAGGTAAATATGATTTTTTGGTGGATGAAAAATTATTAACATTTCCATGTGATATTTTAGTTTCTTAAAAAGGATCCACAGAAAAGGAAATGCTACAATGCTTGTTCCAAAGCTCAATCCGTATGCTTATTAGCATTTCTGCCCCATCTCAAAGTAAGATTTTCTTTTCAAATTATATTTATGTTTTTAATCTCCATTTACTAATTAACCATGTTTAGGTGGTAAATTATTTCACAACTTTTTTTGGTGGGGGGGGCTGTTACTCAGTGACCTGTAGACAGGACAGGGGACACTGGTTAGGCAACTGATTCTGCTTCAGATTCTTGTTCTGGTTTCTGACTGCAGACAAGCCTTTGTGCTGGGGAAGGAATGAGCTGGGGGAAATCTGAAGGGCAGAAGACCCACTGAGCCTGGCACTGTTCGCAGATACCAGATTCTGAGAAGGAAACTGCTGAGTCAGGGGAACACGTTCTGGATCATCGCCAAGAGGAACTGCAGTCTTAGGTCCCGACATGCAGTTTTCTTTACCATGATGCCTGTGGGCTCCTGCCTCCACCTGAGGCCGCCAAGTCCCCCCCCGACCCCCCAGAGCTCTCAAAACTTTTTAATAGGAAAGAATACAAAAGGTTCTCTGGAATCACAGTTTTCATCTACTGCTGATCACAGAGATTTTCTGGCGGACTGGTGGTAGCCATTCAATTTTAGGAAGGAAATGCAGTTACTACTTCTTCCACTGGCATCTCACTTGAGCAGCATGAGTGATGGTGACCATACAGTGGCAGGGTCCAGGAAAAATATAAACACTGGTGATAGAAACAGAAGTTTCCCCCCAGTGATGCATTGCCATATACACTATGTGTTATGGGCTGAATTGTGTCCCCCAAATTTATATGTTGAAGCCCTAACCCCCAGTACCTCAGAATGTGCTGGTATTTGGAGATACAGCCTATAAGATGTGATTAAGTTAAATTTAGACTATTAGGGAGGGCCCTGATCCAATCTGACAGGTGTCTTTTTAAGAAAACTTGGACACAAAAAGAGACACCAGGGATTCGAGCACACATAAGAAATACCAGGTCAGGTCACAGTGAGAAGATGGTCATCTGCTAGCCAAGGAGAAGAAACCAAACCTGCTGACACCTTGATCTTAGACTTCCAGCCTCCAGAACTGTGAGAAAATAAGTTTCTGTTATTTAAGGCACCCAGTCTGTGGTATTTTGTTAAGGCAGCCCTGGAAAACTAATGCACTATGTTTACATGTACATATATACACATACACTATAGAAAAGGACATGTCTAGCTATCCATTCACACACACACACACACACACCCTCAGAGATTATTACCTTCAATTTAAAGCTTCTTAACATATCATTCGCAAACAGCGAGAATGCCACCTCATCAAGTTATTTAGGAATTTAGTGCATTATGATGTATGAATGGATGTTTTCATCTTATAGTAAAATGTGTAAGTTGAACTGGGAAAATATCCTATTTGTTTTTAAAATCACGTCATGAGATACAAGCCCCTTCTTGTCTATCCAGTTTGCTAAGAAAATTCAAATACTGTTTCCTGCTATGTAGGATGATATAAAGATGATGAGATTGCTAACAATTGAACAGAAAAAATCAGGAGATATAAATTTAATTCTATGATTAGATACCTTCTCCTTTGAGATCAGTGTTGCTGGATTGTCTTATGTTCAAGAGAATCACTGAAACAAGATTAAGAACTCTCCCTCTCTCTCTTTTTATTTTTTTGCCAAGGATTTTGGAAGCTCTGCTTTGTATTATGTGATGATAGTAATAAATAAATAATTCCTCTGGTATTAATGATATTAACATTTCATGTAACTCATTCATTAAGTTCTCAAGTGGAGACCCAAAGCTATTATAATTCAGTACATAGTCACTTAGTATGAAACATATGCCTTCTCAAGCACTATATCCATTTTAAAATTGGTAGTACCATCAGGTCTACAAGGTCCCAAGAAGAATTTCATTTGCCCACTCGTCTAAAGTGATTGTTCGATGTTCCCTGACCTTCAAAAGCTTTTCGTCATTTTTCTGTCATGTAGCTTAGAGGTTCTTTCCTCCATCCATTTCATTTAAATATGTGCTGTGGGTAAATCCAATAAACTAAGTAGCCATTTAGTTAAAACCCTCATGGGGTCAGAGCTCTAGGGAACATTTCAAGGCACCGATGTCCCTTCTTCAACTCTGATTTCCTAGATCATTGATCATCTTCTACCAGCTCTTTGAAATAGATCCTCTTGCCAAGTGCCCCTTAATCCCCTGTGTTGAAAGCAATGCTTGGTCTGATACCTAGCAGCTGGTGGTCCCCTTGGGGATGGATGAAAGGACAGGAAAGTCCTCCTCTTCATGATTAATAATCTAAAACTCTCCTAAAGAGAAGTAAGAGACCCTGAAGGTGGGTGGGGAGAGCTCCGTTTATTGCCTCATTCCCTAGGGCACATCCAACAGGGAGGTGTTGCTGATAAACAATTCTCTCCTCTCCCTTTCAATGATAAATCACCTTGTCAAAGGTGCCTGTAGGGTTGTTACAACATTTTTCTTACTATTAGCGCTTCCCTGACTGGAGAGTACATGGATGAGGTTGTAGAGGAAGGTCAAGTGAAACCTAGGACCTTGTAAACAGTAGGTGCTTAATACTGTGGAATAAAAATGAAGCAATGAGGATAAAGCTGTCACTTTTTTTAAAATGTCAACTCAAAGTACAGAATTACACTATATCCATGTTCTCTATTGCAGGTTTTAGGTTCACTAGTTCTACAATAAATGAAATAATTGGTTTTGACATGAAAACAGAATCCCTGAGTGAAATAAATCTGGTAAATGCTGGGTTAAACGAGAAGGGCTTTTTTTTTTTACATCTTTATTGGAGTATAATTGCTTTACAATCGTGTGTTAGTTTCTGCTTTATAACAAAGTGAATCAGTTATACATATACATATGTTCCCATATCTCTTCCCTCTTGCGTCTCCCTCCCTCCCACCCTCCCTATCCCACCCCTCTAGGTGGTCACAAAGCACAGAGCTGATCTCCCTGTGCTATGCGGCTGCTTCCCACTAGCTATCTATTTTACGTTTGGTAGTGTATATATATCCATGCCACTCTCTCGCTTTGTCACATCTTACCCTTCCCCCTCCCCGTATCCTCAAGTCCATTCTCTAGTAGGTCTGTGTCTTTATTCCTGTCTTACCCCTAGGTTCTTCATGACATTTTTTTCCCTTAAATTCCATATATATGTGTTAGCATACGGTATTTGTCTTTCTCTTTCTGACTTACTTCACTCTGTATGACAGACTCTAGGTCTATCCACCTCATTACAAATAGTTCAGTTTCGTTTCTTTTTATGGCTGAGTAATATTCCATTGTATATATGTGCCACATCTTCTTTATCCATTCATCCAATGATGGACACTTAGGTTGTTTCCATCTCCGGGCTATTGTAAATAGAGCTGCAATGAACATTTTGGTACATGACTCTTTTTGAATTATGGTTTTCTCAGGGTATATGCCCAGTAGTGGGATTGCTGGGTCGTATGGTAGTTCTATTTGTAGTTTTTTAAGGAACCTCCATACTGTTCTCCATAGTGGCTGTATCAGTTTACATTCCCACCAGCAGTGCAGGAGGGTTCAAGAAGGGCTTTTTTTTATGTCACTGTAGGGACCGCTCACAACTTGGATCTCTGCGAGATGACGATAGTATTCAGTGATTCCCAAGCTTGTTATTGGCAGAATCTGCTTCTTCTGTAAGATATCTGAGAAGGGTTGCACTAAAAAGCTTCCAACTCACAGAAGGAATTAACTCTCTGTTGCCTTAAACTGATGGACACAGGATTTTAGATCTTCTCATTCATGTTGGTGGGACCAGGCCAGTAGCACTACCCCAGGAAAGAGCGCCCAGCTACCTGGCTGGCGTAGGCTCCACCTTTAATTTTCCACGAGAACAATTCGTGTATGTATGGCAGAAAAATCAATGCCAAGTTTACCTCCAAATTTTTTCACATTAAAAATATATTTTTTGGACTGTAACTATTTAGTATGCTGTTTAATAGTGGAGAAAGATTCTGTAAGGGAAAGGCAAAGAAGATAGGGTACTATAGTGGAGTTTCAAAAAGGGAGGGGAAACAAAAATAAAATGTGAGATAGAAAAAGCCTCCTTCTTTACTCCTCAGCTGGTAACAGAGCCTGACAGATGAAAATGCAATTCATATCAATCCAACATGAGTAGCAGGTGCCGTGGGAACGTGAAGCAAGATGCTTGCTTATGCTAAACTACCTGACGGGGAGAGGGCTGGTTGTGGTATCCCGGCTGCAGGATGTTCATTTTGTTACTTAGTAAATGCAGTACATTTTCCAGTAACAACTGCTTCTCATCTAAATATGCATCTTAAAAGGCCTGGTTATGTCTACCTATACGTTCAACAACAAAGAAATGATGAATGCATTAATCCACTCAGGGTTGCCACTAAAGAAATGGTTATGAATACTAGTTGCAATCCAGAAAAACTTAAGTTATAGTGTTATTGGAAAATATAGAGACAAGCGTATGTACTTTGATCACACCTATCAAACACTATAAAAAATAAGAGAAATTAAAGTGTGAATAGTGATTAGAGAGACAGGTAATTTTTTTTTCCTCCTTTCAAAAAATTTTAACGTCGTTCCACAACTTATATTCTTTAAAAATGTATATGTTTTTAATGATCTAGCTTCGTTCTTATGTGTGATTTTGTTATATAGGGGCCAATATTTTTTCTTCAGCTAAGACAGCAGAAGAGGTGATTTATTGTACATGTTGTACATGCAGCCACAACTCAGTACAGAACTGGCCCAGAAAGTCACAGGTCCAAGGCAAAGGACCAAAGGGACCATTCTGATATGAGCAAGGTGGGTCTCTCAAAGGTGGTGGAGGCAATGGATGTTCTAGATCCACTGAGACAAGTTCTAGACAGTCGGCATGCAGTCCAACACTTGGTGCCAGCATCCCCGGCCTCTGGCTTTCCTTGTTTCTGCTCCTGTGACTTCCAACAGTACACAAGCCGGCAGTCTCCTGGGACCTCTGCCTCATCTTTCTGTTTCTGCACTTTAGCCTGTGCATTCGTTTCTTCCTCCACTCGGCTCTTATTGGCGGGGAGGTTTCTCAGAAGATGGCGCTAAGGCCGTGAGCTAGGGGTGATTTTTTTTAACTTGAGTTAGTCATTTCAAGTTTTATAATGAAGACAAAGAGAAAAAAAAATAGAGATTGATGTATACACTTTTGAAAAATTATATTCAAATTTCCAGGAGATCTCTACTCTGTTGATTACTAGATGACTAAAGACAATAAAGGCTGCTGATGCTGAGTTACGGCAGATGGCTTTGTTATAAACAGGGTATCCATGTTAAATTGACTTCCAGTAGCAGTTTTCCTCTATCTTCAAAAGGATGTAAAACATTCACTTTCTGAAACTGCTAACAGTTCTGCACAAGATTGTTTTCTTTTGTTTTGTTTTCCATGAAGGCTGGCATTCCAATTTTCACCAATCCTGGAAGAAATCTCAAAGAATAATGTTTCTTACATCTATCTCCAATTGTAGATATAACAAGACAACCTGCCACCACACGATAAGGATGTTTTTCCTTTTGTAGTCAGTGATAGGAATCACGTGCAGTATCAGAACGCAAATTTAATATATTATAAAAGCATCTCCTAAAACACAGACCTAGGACTCAACTTACTCGCTACAGTCACAGTCAAGTTTATCAGCAGTTTGAAAAATGAGTGATGACACAACTGCTGCAACCCCTCCTCCAAACAAGCTCCAGGTTTTATCATTAAGAACCAACCCAAGAAATCAATGCCCAGTTTTTTAAAGATACCAGATTTGACACTTTGGCTTTTTATACTGTACCTTCAACGTAGAATCTATTTTGTCAAACAATTAAAAAGCAAACATATGTTATGCTGTTAGAAAATGATGACAACATACTAATCAGTTCTCTAAGCTCATAGCTTAGTATGATGACCATTTATTTCCAGGTGATTCTGGGTCATCCTCAGCCTGACCTGCTCACCAGTGCATCCCATGCTTAGTCACCCCAGGTGACTTCATAAATTATTTGTGTGATTATGGTCCCTCAATGTATAAAACAGACATCATTTCTTTCTTTCTTTCTGTTTTTCTCTTTTCAATTTTCAGGAAAGAGACCTGTGGCTAAAAATCTAGAACTGAAATTACAGATTTTCCTATTTATGCCATTATGGAAGTAGAAATTTGCAGCAAATCAGAGTCCAAATTAGAAGAGTCCAGATTCTATTAACCACTTTCTTTGGTTTATACTATCACTGGAATGTGAATTTCACTTCTTGGTATTTGTAATGGTTAATTTCACATGTCAATTTGGCCACAAGATGCCCAGATTAAACATTATTTCTGGATATGCCTGTGAGGGTGTTTCTGGATAAGATGAGCGTTTGAACCAGTAGACTCCATAAAGTTGGTTGCCCTCCCCAATGTGAGTAAACAGCATCCAATGTGTTGAAGGCCTGAGCAGAAAAGAGGAAAGAAGCAGAGGAAAGAAGAATTCGCACCTTTTTTTTTTTTTTTTTTTACGAGGGCCTCTCACTGTTGTGGCCTCTCCCGTTGCAGAGCACAGGCTCCGGACGCGCAGGCTCAGCGGCCATGGCTCACGGGCCCAGCCGCTCCACAGCATGTGGGATCTTCCCGGACCGGGGCACGAACCCGTGTCCCCTGCATCGGCAAGCGGACTCTCAACAGCTGCGCCAGCAGGGAAGCCCCGCACCTTTTTTTTTTTCCTGCCTCACTACTACTTGAGCTGGGACGTCTCATTTCCTCTTCTCCTGCTCTTGGACTGGAATTTCACCTTTGGCCACCGCGGTTCTTAGGCCTTCAGTCTGGGACTGAATTACACCACTGGTCTCCAGCTTGCAGAGAGCAGATTGTGGCACTTCCTGGCTTCCATCATCACATGAGCCAATTCCTCATAATAAAGCTCCACGTATATCCTATTGGGTCTGTTTCTCTGGAGAACCCTGACTCATACAGTGTTCATTTCTTCTTTCGCAGCCTCTGGACAATCTTGTTGTTGAAGTATTGAAAGATCACTTGCTGAAAGCTTTGTAAACACAATACATTTTCTTTCTTTCCTTTTTTTTTTTTTTTTTTGTTGTGCTGCGCAGCATGTGGGATCTTAGTTCCCCAACCAGGGATCGAAACTATGCCCCCTGCATTGGAAGCATGGAGTCTTAACCACTGGACCACCAGGGAATTCCCCACAACGTATTTTCTTAATTCATTTCAGATCACTAATTCATGTAGTTTCTCTGATATTTTCCTCTTAATAATATACTCTAGTGATCTTTATCCAAAGATCACTAGAAGCAAAGAGTATTAGTGCCAGGTGCTCTGTGCTCACAAGCAAAGCAAAATGCATTTACATTTGTAAATATCCACTCCTGGAATGTCATTGCTCCTTCTTTCTTTCTTTTTTTTTTCACATTTCTATTTACAGAGCCATCAACCATCCCAGAGCAATCTGTCTTGCTTGTCTGTGCTCAACTGTGAAAATGCATCTTGATCTCCTCCTTATTCCCCAAAGTCATGACTCTAGCATAAAAGCAGACCTTTATTGCTAATTGCCCTGGTATTTTCTTGTCCCCAAAGCACATGATGCTCAGACCACAGTTCTCAAGAAAGAAAAACAGTAATTGAATATTTCAGTTAAATGCAAAATTACACTTTCCATTCTTCTCCCAGCTAAGGTAGGACTAGGATTTCTGAAAGGCCAGAATATGTAGAGGTCTTCTAATAACTCAGAGCAGAGGAAACATGGTGCTTTTATTCCTTTGTTCTAACTAAATGATGCAGTCAAATTCATATTTTCTTTTTCCATTTCCATATTTTCCAAATATATTCTCCATGGGATACTGCTACTGTATTCCATTTAGAATATTATTTCTTGGAGTTCATAATTTATAATTGATTAATAATGCCCTTTTTGGTCAGCTTATGAGATGAGCTAGATCTTTTTATGCTTTAAACTTTGTGTACTATGTATAATTGCCCAGTAGTTTAAGATCACTTTCTCTTGCCCCATTAAAATATTAGAAAACAAACAAATCTAACCAAATGGTTTTCCCTAAGCTATTTATACTAAGTTAATAATCTATTAATAATATGCAATGGGAGTTAACACTGAAATAGAAAAACACACATTATTTTGACAAATTACCCTCAGGGTCTGATAAGGCTTAACTAATTATTTATGTACAGGGAAGAGCAATCTCGTAAACAAGTACACTCAGCCTTGCTAAACATGCTCAAATTTGGTTTCAATTCATCTCACACCTTCTAGGAATGACCAGCAAAACAACACACTGGCTTACAGAAAATTCCACCGGGTGCTGATTTCTCTGAGGTTGGGAGAAGGTGCTGACATTTGATTAAACAATCAGTAGGACAAAAAAAAAAAAAAGATACAACATTAAAATGTCATAAGATTGTTGCATGATTTTCTTCTACTTTAGATCATTTACTTTGAGATCAAGGCCAGTTTTTCTGAAATATTTCAACTCTTAAAAAAAGATCACGGGGCCTCTGTTTAGGACCTGCCTGAAAGTGGATAGGTAACATGTCCAAGGAGGGCCTCTAGAGTGTGGAGTTCTGTAGTTTGGAGGCCTTCCCTGCAGCTTCCCTTGGCTGAGCTTGAAGAGAACCAGGACCTCCCTCAAAAAAGACCGTGCGGCTGACACGGTCTTGGTGCTCCAGGCGGGTGTCAGGCCTGTGCCTCTGAGGTGGGAGAGCTGAATTCAGGACATTGGTCCACCAGAGACCTCCTGGCTCCATGTAATATCAAATGGTGAAAGCTCTCCCGGAGATCTCAATCTCAATGCTAAGACCCAGCTCTACTCAATGACCAGCAAGCTACAGTGCTGGACACCCTATGCCAAACAACTAGCAAGACAGGAACACAAACCCACCCACTAGCAGAGAGGCTGCCTAAAATCATAATAAGGTCACAGACACCCCAAAACACAGCACTGGACGTGGTCCTGCCCACCAGAAAGACAAGATCCAGCCTCATCCACCAGAACACAGGCAACAGTCCCCTCCACCAGGAAGCCTACACAACCCACTGAACCAACATTAGCCACTGGGGGCAAACACCAAAAACAACAGGAACTACGAACCTGCAGGCTGCGAAAAGGAGGCCAAAAACAGAGTAGGTTAAGGAAAATGAAAAGACAGAGAAACACACAGCAGATGAAGGAGCAAGGTAAAACCCCACCAGACCAAACAAATGAAGAGGAAATAGGTACCCTACCTGAAAAAGAATTCAGAATAATGATAGTAAAGATGATCCAAAATCTTGGAAATGGAATGGAGACAATACAAGAAATGTTTAACAAGGACCTAGAAGAACTAAAGAGCAAACAAACAATAATGAACAACACAATAAATGAAATTAAAAATTCTCTAGAAGGAATCAATAGCAGAATAACTGAGGCAGAAGAACAGATAAGTGACCTGGAAGATAAAATAGTGGAAAAAACTACTGCCGAGCAGAATAAAGAAAAAAGAATGAAAAGAATTGAGGACAATTTCAGAGACCTCTGGGACAACATTAAACACACCAACATTTGAATTATAGGGGTCCCAGATAAAGAAGAGAAAAAGAAAGGGACTGAGAAAATATTTGAAGAGATTATAGTTGAAAACTTCCCTAATATGGGAAAGGAAATAGTCAGTCAAGTCCAGGAAGCACAGAGAGTCCCATACAGAATAAATCCAAGGAGAAACATGTCAAGATACACATCACACTATTAAAAATTAAATACAAAGAAAAAATATTAAAAGCAGCAAGGGAAAAACAACAAATAACATACAAGGGAATCCCCATAAACTTAACAGCTTAACTTCCAGCAGAAACTCTGCAAGCCAGAAGGGAGTGGCAGGACATACTGAAAGTGATGAAAGGGAAAAACCTACAACCAAGATTACTCTAGCCAGCAAGGATCTCATTCAGATTCGACAGAGAAATTAAAACTTTTACAGAGAAGCAAAGGATAAGAGAATTCAACACCACTAAACCAGCTTTACAACAAATGCTAAAGGAACATCTCTAGGCAGGAAACACAAGAGAAGGAAAAGATCTACAATAACAAATCCAAAACAATTAAGAAAATGGGAATAGGAACATACATATCGATAACTACCTTAAAGGTAATGGATTAAATGCTCCAACCAAAAGACATAGACTGGCTGAATGGATACAAAAAAAAGACCCATATATACGCTGTCTTCAAGAGACCCACTTCAGACCTAGGGACACATACAGACTGAAAGTGAGAGGATGGAAAAAGATATTCCATGAAAATGGAAATCAAAAGAAAGCTGGAGTAGCAATTCTCATATCAGACAAAATAAACTTTAAAATAAAGACTATTATAAGTGACAAAGAAGGACACTACATAAAGATCAAGGGATCAACCCAAGAAGAAGATATAACAATTGTAAATATTTATTCACCCAACATAGGAGCACCTCAATACATAAGGCAAATGCTAACAGCCATAAAAGGAGAAATTGACAGTAACACAATCATAGTAGGGGACTTTGACACCCCACTTTCACCAATGGACGGATCATCCAAAATGAAAATAAATAAGGAAACACAAGCTTTAAATGATACATTAAACAAGATGGGCTTAACTGAAATTTATAGAACATTCCATCCAAAAACAACAGAATACACTTTCTTCTCAAGGACTCATGGAACATTCTCCAGGACAGGTCATATCTTGGGTCACAAAGCAAGCCTTGGTAAACTTAAGAAAACTGAAATCGTATCAAGTATCTTTTCTGACCACAACACTATGAGACTAGATATCAATTACAGGAAAAAATCTGTAAAAGATACAAACACATGGAGGCTAAACAATACACTGCTAAATAACCAGGAGATCACTGAAGAAATCAAAGAGGAAATAAAAAAATACCTAGAAACAAATGACAACGAAAGCACGATGACTGAAAACCTATGAGATGCAGCAAAAGCAGTTCTAAGAGGGAAGTTTATAGCAATACAATCCTACCTCAAGAAACAAGAAACATCTCAAATAAACAACCTAACCTTACACCTAAAGTAATTAGAGAAAGAAGAACAAAAAACCCCCAAAGGTAGCATAAGGAAAGAAATCATAAAGATCAGATCAGAAATAAATGAAAAAGAAATGAAGGAAACAATAGCAAAGATCAATAATACTAAAAGCTGGTTCTTTCAGAAGATAAAACTACTGATAAACTGTTAGCCAGACTCATCAAGAAAAAAAGGGAGAAGACTCAAATCAATAGAATTGGAAATGAAAAAGGAGAAGTAACAACGGACACTGCAGAAAGACAAAGGATCATGAGAGATTACTACAAGCAACTATATGCCAATAAATTGGACAACCTGGAAGAAGTGGACAAATTCTTAGAAAACCACAATCTTCCGAGACTGAACCAGGAAGAAATAGAAAATATAAACAGACCAATCACAAGCACAGAAATTGAGACTGTGATTAAAAACCTCCAACAACAAAAGCCCAGGATCAGATGGCTTCACAGGCAAATTCTATCAAACAATTAGAGAAGAGCTAACACCTATCATTCTCAAACTCTTCCAAAATATAGTAGAGGGAGGAACACCCTCAGACTCATTCTACGAGGCCACCATCACCCTGATATCAAAACCAGACAAAGATGTCACAAAGAAAGAAAACTACAGGCCAATATCACTGATGAACATAGATGCAAAAATCCTCAACAAAATACTACCAAACAGAATCCAACAACACATTAAAAGGATCATAAACCATGATCAAGTGGGGTTTATCCCAGGAATGCAAGCATTCTTCAATATATACAAATCAATCAATGTGATACACCGTATTAACAAATTGAAGGAGAAAAACCAGGTGATCATCTCAATAGATGCAGAAAAGCTCTTGACAAAATTCAGTGCCAATTTATGATAAAAGTCCTCCAGAAAGTAGGCATAGAGGGAACTTACCTCAACATAATAAAGGTCATATATGACAAACCCACAGCCAACATCATTCTGAATGGTGAAAAACTGAAACCATTTCCTCTAAGATCAGGAACAAGACAAGGTTGTCCACTCTCACCACTATTATTCAACATAGTTTTGGACGTTTTAGCCACAGCAATGAGAGAAGAAAAAGAAATAGAAGGAATCCAAATTGGAAAAGCAGAAGTAAAGCTTACCTCTTTTGGTTTGGTTAGATGACATGATACTATAGATAGAGAATCCTAAAGATGTTACCAGAAAAATACTAGAGCTAATCAATGAATTTGGTAAAGTATCAGGATACAAAATTAATGGACAGAAATCTCTTGCATTTCTATACGCTAATGATGAAAAGTCTGAAAGAAAAATTAAGGAAACACTCCCATTTACCATTGCAACAAAAAGAATAAAATACCTAGGAATAAACCTACCTAAGGAGACAAAAGACCTGTAGGCCGAAAACTATGACACTGATGAAAGAAAATGAAGATGATACAAACAGATGGAGAGATATACCATGTTCTTGGGTTGGAAGAATCAACACTGTGAAAATGACTATACTACCCAAAGCAATCTACATATTCAATGCAATCCCTATCAAACCACCAATGCCATTTTTCACAGAACTAGAACAAAAAATTTCACAATTTGTATGGAAACACAAAAGACCCCGAATAGCCAAACCAATCTTGAGGGAAAAAACGGAGCTGGGGGAATCAGGCTCCCAGACTTCAGACTATACTACCAAGCTACAGTAATCTAGACAGTATGGTACTGGCACAAAAAGAGAAATATTGATCAATGGAACAGGATAGAAAGCCCAGAGATAAACCCACGCACATATGGTCACCTTATCTTTGATAAAGGAGGCAAGAATATACAATGGAGGATAGACAGCCTCTTCAATAAGTGGTGCTGGGAAAACTGGACAGCTACATGTAAAAGAATGAAATTAGGACACTCCCTAACACCATACACAGAAACAAACTCAAAATGGATTAAAGACCTAAATATAAGGCCAGAGACTCTAAAACTCCTAGAGGAAAACATAGGCAGAACACTCTATGACATAAATCACAGCAAGATCCTTTTTGACGCACCTCCTAGAGAAGTGAAAATAAAAACAAAAATAAACAAATGGGACCTAATGAAACTTAAAAGCTTTTTCACAGCAAAGGAAACTATAAACAAGACGAAAAGACAACTCTCAGAATGGGAGAAAATATTTTCAAATGAAGCAACTGACAAAGGATTAATCTCAAAAATTTACAAGAAGCTCATGCAGCTCAACATCAAGAAAACAAACAACCCAGTCCAAAAATGGGCAGAAGACCTAAACAGACATTTTTCCAAAGAAGATATACAGATTGTCAACAAACACTTGAAAGGATGCTCCACATCACTAATCATTAGAGAAATGCAAATCAAAACTACAATGAGGTATCACCTCACACCAGTCAGAATGGCCATCACCAAAAAATCTACAATCAATGCTGCAGAGGGTGCGGAGAAAAGGGAACCCTCTTGCACTGCTGGTGGGAACGTAAACTGATACAGCCACTATGGAGAACAGTATGGAGGTTCCTTAAAAAACTAAAAATAGAATTACCATACGACCCAGTGATCCCACTACTGGGCATATACCCTGAGACAACCATAATTCAAAAAGAGTCATGTACCACAATGTTCATTGCAGCTCTGTTTACAACAGCCAGGACATGGAAGCAACCTAAGTGCCCATCAACAGATGAATGGATAAAGAAGATGTGGCACATATATACAATGGAATATTACTCAACCTTAAAAAGAAATGAAACTGAGTTATTTGTAGTGAGGTGGATGGACCTAGAGTCTGTCATAGAGTGAAGTAAGTCAGAAAGAGGAAAACAAATACTATATGCTAACACATATATATGGAATCTAAAAAATTTAAAAAATGGTTCTGAAGAACCTAGGGGCAGGACAGGAATAAAGACACAGATGTAGAGAATGGACTTGAGGACACGGGGAGGGGGAAGGGTAAGCTGGGCAAAGTAAGAGAGTGGCATGGACATATATACACTACCAAATGTAAAATAGACAGCTAGTGGGAAGCAGCTGCATAGCACAGGGAGATCAGCTCAGTGCTTTGTGACCACCTAGAGGGGTGGGATAGGGTGGGTGGGAGGGAGACGCAGGAGGGAGGAGATATGGGGATATATATATTTGTATAGCTGATTCACTCTATTATAAAGCAGAAACTAACACATCATTATAAAGCAATTATACTCCAATAAAGCTGTTAAAAAGAAAATTAAAACCTCCATACTGTTCTCCATAGTGGCTGTATCTATTTACATTCCCACCAACAATGCAAGAGGGTTCCCTTTACTCCACACCCTCTGCAGCATTGATTGTTTGTAGATTTTTTGGTGATGGCCATTCTGACTGGTGTGAGGTGATACCTCATTGTAGTTTTGATTTGCATTTATCTAATGATTAGTGATGTGGAGCATCCTTTCATGTGTTTGTTGGCAATCTGTATGTCTTCTTTGGAGAAATGTTTATTTAGGTCTTCTGCCCATTTTTGGATTGGGTTGTTTGTTTTTCTGATATTGAGTGGCAATCAAGGACATTGATTTAGGTAATTTAGGATAATCCCATCTGAACCCTTTATTTTACCTATGAGAAAACTGGTGACCTAAAAGGTTGATTACCTGTGCAAGGTCACCTTGATGTCAGGTTACCAGGCCAAGGCTCTTTCTACCCAAGTATGCTGCCAATGGCACTGAATTAAGGAAGAGGCCACCAGTTCTAATGGGGCAGCAATGCCCCAACCATACTGCAGATTACTCTTGATGACTCAAAAGATCTTCAGACTTTAGAAAAATCTTTTTCTGATTTCTAATGTCCTAGCCTACTTCAAATTGGGTTTGGGGATCTATAAACACTTGATTGATAATCTATATTGATATCCTTGGACAGAATTTATCTAAGTGTGTCTATAAAACATGTCTTTTTGATTCATCCTCCAAAAAAAGCCATCTTCAGTCAAAAAACTTGGGGAATCATTTTATGCAACGTACCTCTTTTAGAAATGAAAGTTTCTCTTTGAGAAAAAGACTTTTTAATGTATTTGTCCACAGAAACTTATTAGCCAGTAGTGGTTATTTTAATAGCCACTACTCATGTGTTCCAGAGCACCTAGTATGCTGTCTTGCATTCAGCTGGTGCTCAATAATTGCCTGGGAATTTGAATTGGTAAACATTAGCTCTGTCTGAATTCCTCTAATATACTCCTTATGTATATACCTTACCAGGTTTCTCTGTGGTCTCACAATGATTTGCTCCCAAAGACTATTCCTAAAAGGATTAACTTTCAGTAAATCTTTGAATTTTTGCCATTAAGGGAAGAATACATGGTTTTATTTTTTCTCAGTGCTGCCCCATTTAGATACTATCTCTAGCTCAGCAAGGACTTGTAGTGGGAGCATGGTTTAAAAGGGGGGAATTAAGTCATCATTCCTTTGAAGCTTCTAGAAAGTATTTCTAATGAAAACCACTTTGGGGGACTGAGGAGGTGCACATAGGCGGGGTTGGCATGAATCTAGTTCTTGAACGGGTAGCAGTCACACAGGTATTTGCTTTCAAGTTTTCCTTAACATTTGACAAATATATTTTATACATTCTTCTAAATGTGCATTTTATGATTTAAAAAGAGAAAAGGAAACACCATCTAACTCTATGCCTGATTACATCCCTCCCTACCTACCCAAAGGTGAGAGTGAGACCACTGGCCATGGTTACACTGTTGAAAGTCAGCTCAACCATCTTGGTCTTCTCTACCAGACACAGGAGCAAAGGGGCAGGGGCTGGAAGCTGTGTACTTTTTCCAGCTTCTAAGTTAATTCCTTTTTTCTTTAAACTGAAGTATAGTTGATTTACAATATTGTGTTAGTTTCAGGTGTACAGTAAACTGATTTGGTTACACATATATACGTATATATCTATATTTTTCTTAAAAATTCTTTTCCATTATAGCTTATTATAAGATACTGAATATAGTTCCCTTTGCTATACAGTAAATCCTTGTTGTTTATCTATTTTATATATGGTAGTGTGCATCTGTTAATCCCATACTCCCAGTTTATCCCCTACGCCTTCCTCTTTGGTAACCATAAGTTTGTTTTCTATGTCTGTGAGTCTGTTTCTTTTTGTAAATAAGTTCATTTGTACTATTTTTTATATTCCACATATAAGTGATAATCATATGATATTTGTCTTTCTCTGCCTGACTTACTTCACTTAGTATGATAATCTCTAGGTCCACCCATGTTGCTGCAAATGGCATTATTTCATTCTTCTTTATGGCTGAGTAATATTCCATCATATATATATATCTTCTTTATCTACTTTTTTTACCCATTCATCTGTTGGTGGACACTTTGGTTGCTTCCATGTCTTGGCTGTTGTAAATAGTGCTGCTATGAACATTGGGGTGTGTGTATCTTTTTGAATTCGAGTTTTCATCTTTTCTGGATATATACCCAGAAGTGGGACTGTTGGATCATACGGCAGTTCTATTTTTAGTTTTTTGAGGAACATCCATACTGTCTTCCATAGTGGCTGCAGCAATTTACATTCCCACCAACAGTGTAGGAAGGTACCTTTTCTCCACACCCTCTCCAGCATTTATTATTTGTAGACTTTTTGATGATGATCATTCTGACCGGTGTGAGGTGATACCTCATTGTAGTTTTGATCTGCATTTCTCTAATAATTAGCAATGTTGAGCATCTTATCATGTGCCTGTTGGCCACCTGTATGTCTGGGAAGATGTTTGCCAACAGTGTGACTGACAAGAGCTTAATTTCCAAAATATACAAACAGCTCGTACAACCCAACAGAAAAACGGGCAGAAGACCTAAATAGACATTTCTCGAAGTTAATTCTTCATAGTATGGCATCATTACTTTATATTGTTATTTTACTTGAAGTGGTAGTGAATTTCAGTCACATTCTGGCAGTCGCATTCTGGCTTAAATCTAAGCATTAGATTTCTCTAAGCAGAGAAATTTGGAAATTCAGTTGCATTAACCAAACTTCTGTTTCCTGCTCTGGAAATGGCCAACAATATAGAGTATTCTCACATTTACTCCCTATGGGCTACTATATTTTAGCTTCTATTTATGAGTGACCATACAGTATTAGCCTCTCTGTTTGTCAGATAAGTTTTTATTAGTGTTATTGCTCAGGTACTTCATGGTCCACTATTGTCAAAACCTGATCTATAACACTTTTTAGAAATAAAAGACACTATGGCTTTTTGTTTTCGCATTTTAGCCTTCTTGAAAAGAGTTCTCCTTGTTCTTGTCAAAGAGGTAGTTAAAGCAGTAATCCTCTGAAATATTTTAACAAACCAAAGTAGAAAATGACTGAATATTTCCAAGTTCCTATCTCAGCCCACAGGCTCAGGAATATGAATTAGGTGCACTGATGTAAATGTTGAATCTTTAATATTTCACACCAAAAGAAATGCCTCCAGGTAGCTTTTAGCATACTGCTGTAATCTTGGGTAATGAATTAATCATACTCGTCCTTAACATGGAATGTTAAGGTGGAATTCATACCGAAGAGGACAGATCAGATAAGCAAGCACTTTTGCTCCGGAAAACTATTTCACCAGTACATTAGCGTTCAGAGCATTGACTAATCTCTACAGACTAGGATCTAAAATTAATATAGGTCCCAAAGCCCCAGTCTCAGAACAGCGCCAGATAAAAATCCCAAATCAGACTGCTAGAAGTGCTTCCAAGGAGCACCCAGGGAGCCAGTAATATTAATTCAATAAATAGGAATTTATCCCACTTCCCTTTGTTCTGAGGCCTTTTCTAATTAGCAACGTCTACAAGTCGCTTGTGGAGGGCTGGTTCCCTTAACTAAAGAGGGTGTGTCTGCATGTACACTAATACTCCTTAGACCAAATTTCTGCCTAGCTGGGTGACACAGAGTTAATATCGAGGTTGACTGGAAATTTACATGCCCATGGCAGTCAAAATGAGGCACAGGCCGACTCACAGGCCATTCTGACACACAGTGGGGGAGGTTTTGGCTCACATAATTTTGATTATATAGAATTATTTCGCCCTTTATAGATGAAAGCTGTCTTATGTTTTGTTATCCACACCTCCAGTGAGCTCCCTGTCATTTTATGGCTCTAGTCATTTCTTACAAGTAATATTTTGGAGCCTAGGAAAAGCAGCATGAGGTTCACCCTAAATTTAGTTACATGCATGGAGCTGGACTTGGGAAGAAGGGGGACTAGGCTGACAGTCTCCTTGCTCATAACCTTGACCTGCTGAAGGGTAGGCCAGGGGTGAGCACACCACCTCACTGAAAATCAGCAGGAAGGCATCTTCTGAGAGAGGAGAACACATACAAATGTGTATTTCATGGTCCTGTGTCAGTAAATTTCGTATTCGTTTTAGAGGACCATTGCTTTCATCCATCCATCCATTCAATCGTTCAGTAATTCTTTTAACGAATTTGTGTTCCGGATCTGTAACATTTAAGGTACTCTCCTGGAACTGCAGATTAGACAAAATATGATGTGGCTTCTGTCCTTCAGTTTGTGCATGAAAAAGGGAAGAGAGGGCGGGGAGGGAGTGGTGGAGAGAGTGCATGTCATGGTCGAAAGGCTGATCATAAACTTAACCTAAATTATTTCTAGTTTTATGAATTCCGTAAGATGAATTAATCCAATCCTCATTATGCACGTTTCCTAATTTTAAATATAAACTTTATTCAGAAAGTATCACTCCTTTTTTTATATCATTATTTGGTAGCATAGAAATCCTACACCTCAGCCCCTTAAAATATAAAGGAAATTGACCTACGTGAATATCTATAATACAAGGTCAAGTGAGATGAGTACTATCAAAAAAGTACTATGTGCTGTGAGAATTTACTTAAATCAGAGATTGCTCTGATCTGGAGGGAGCACAGAGTGAAGGTTCCAGAAAAGGACTATCTTTCAAACAAGCTCCAAAGAGCCTGCAAGATTTCAAGGGACCAAAGAATCTAACAGTTCAAATGCCACATAGGAAGGACCTTGAGTGCTTGAAAACTGACTGGAGGGTGGCAGGGAGGGGCGCAGGATGGCTGGGAAGTGTCGGTGTGAGTGGGAGTTCTGGTATCTGGGGAGTGGGGCTGGTGACCCATTGACAGACACGAGGAAGGTGGGTGGGGGAGGGGCAGGGGCAGGTTGGGGTTTGGGAGCATAAGGGTAGGATGCACTAAGTTCAAAGGCTGGGGCGAGAAAAAGTCCAATAGAGAGTTTGAAACACAGCCTGCAGCCTTTTGAACATCTTTTAGTGCCTACATATTGGAGAGAGCTGATGTTGAAAGTATATATGTGATTTCGTGGGAATGACGGTTGAGAAGAAAAGGGAAAAGGATAAAGACTTAGAGAATGTCCACGTTCAGGGGCAGAGAGGAAGAAGAACAACTGAAATAGAAAACTGCAGCTTGTGAAATCAAGGAAGAGAATATACCAAGGGTTGTGAGAACACTTAAAAAATACAACTACTTGGAGTTTAAAAATTCACAGTATTTACTCAAATACATCTTATATGGACTAAAGACTTTTTAAAAAAGGAAACGAACCTTTAAAAACTAAAAGAAGAAACTACAGATGAATATTTACCTGGTATTTTAATGAAACAGAACTTTCCAAGAGTAAAAGCAATGTGAGACACGGCAACATAAAAATTGAAAATTTATGTAACCAGGACAATATTTTGCCAAGATCAAACAGATGCATTCTAATTTCCCCCTTACTCTGTGTCCCATCTGCAGCCTGGCCCTTCCAGGGTGGAGCCACCAGACTGGCCTGCCCAGAGCAGGGGAGGAAGAGATTGTGCTCTCTCAAGCCAGGCTGGAAAGTCTAGAGGGTGAGGATTGCTAAATGCCCCCATCTGTTTAGCCATAATTTTACATATCAGCGGGTGGGCATGGCTGATCAGATCTTACAGTTCTCCCAGAGTAAGGAAAAGACACCACTTCTGCCCCTGAGTCTGAGGCCAGGAGGCTTGCTGCTCTGTGCTGGAAAAATGTTTGGCACAAGGGAAGTTAGAAATCAAAAGCCAGAGGGATTGTGCAAGGAAGAGGGAAGTGAGAAGGTAGAAAAAAAGAACCGGTCCGGAGTGTGTGTCCTGGCTGAGACCCTATGATCTGGGGGACTTGGAAGCAGGAAGGATCTCTGTTTCCGACTCCATTTAGTCCTTTAGAAAGAGAGAGCCTCTCAGGCTACACTTTACCAACCCAGGGGCAGCCACACTGGGGGAAACGGCTGGTGCGCTTGGTTAGGCCCAGGGAGGACTGGAAGTGGAGCTTTTCTGGTTACTTCTTGGTCCCCATGTGGTGTGTCTGGGATCTGCCCCGTCCAAGGTCTTGGACCTGAATTGAGAGCCTGCAAGCCTGGCACCGGGGTGAGGGTGAGAGACCTCTCAGCAGAGGCTAGGGGTGGATTCCCTGTGCCCAGAAGAATGTGGCAGAGTGCGTTACGACAACCAGCCTAGGGAAGCCCAGCCAGCCAGGCAGCAACGCAGAGAGACAGAGAGTAGGTGGTACCATGTGGATCCGAATTGCTCTTCAGTCCCCCACAAACAGGTGACCAGTACACTCAACTCCATCTTGGATCAGAGCTGGGGAATTGGGTTCAGCAATAAGAGAGCTTACCCAGTTATCTCAACAAACCAAAAACTGCCTAAAAGGGCTAAACAATTAGCTCAGACACAATTCAAAAAATTTTAAAAGCCCTAAAAGTGGCTTCCCTGGTGGCGCAGTGGTTGAGAGTCCGCCTGCCGATGCAGGGGACACGGGTTCGTGCCCCGGTCCGGGAAGATCCCACATGCTGCGGAGTGGCTGGGCCCGTGAGCCACAACTACTGAGCCTGCGCATCTGGAGCCTGTGCCCCACAACAAGAAAGGCCGTGACAGTGAGAGGCCCATGCACCGGGATGAAGAGTGGCTCCCGCTCGCCACAACTAGAGAAAGCCCTCGCACAGAAACGAAGACCCAACACAGCCAAATAAATAAATAAAATTAAATTAAATTTTAAAAAAAAGCCCTAAAAGTTAATTTCTACCTACCTATCCAATGGCTGAGAGTTTGTAGGGAAGACAAGCCAAGTCACAGATAAACACATTGTACTTATCTACATACTGAAGCACTGTATTGAGTGAATTTGTAATTGGGGCACATTCTCATATGTCAAAACAACATTAATACAACTAAATGTCAAATATCAAATAAGGGGAAAATGCCAGAGATGAAAAAAGAAAGGGTTAATATGTTTTACCGACACAGAACTCGTTCGAATAAATAAGAAAAATGCTAAGATCTCAGGAGAGGAATGGGCAAGAACAAAGATCAAAAAAATCCCCAAATAACCAGTCAATTTATAAACCAAGAAATACAAATAGCTGATAAACATAAATATCTGAGAAGCTAACCAAGAAATAAAAAGTAAAATGACATTCGTATCATTCTCACTTTTCAGAAGAGGGAATACTGATACGAGTTTTCTGAAAATTGGTTTAGCAATACACATTAAGGACATTCAAAATGCTTATATCTTTTAATCTATTAATTCCACTTCTAGAAAATTATCCTTAAGAAATCGTCAGAAGTATGCATACATTTAACAATGAAATTCAACACTGTTCAAGAAGTATGGAAAGATCAGAGAATGTAAATTAAATCTTCCCCAAGCTCATGGCTCACAAACAGGTAACTTCTACCGGTTCTCATTTTAAAGATAGCCTAGAAGAGACTCCAGCTCCATAACTTTTCTATTTCAGTCTTGCATCAACTTTGCAGTAAAGCCACCCTTCCTTATGTCCAGCTGAAACACATCCTGCTTTACTTTAAGCCTATGTTTGGTCTCGTGTGGGCACAATGAATAAAATTTTAAAAATTAAATTCATTAAATTAAAAAAATCCTTCCTGGCCCAAATTTTTCTTTCTTCTTTCAATGAGCACTCACTTCTGGGACTAATGCTGCTTCTGACTCTCTCCTGGCTCTCGGCACCCACCTGGCCCAGGTCCTTGAGGTCTCTTCGCTCCCTTAGCCCCTGGATGAGAAATGGCCATGCAGAGAGACAAGCACACAGCTGCAATATGGTGTGAAAAAGCTCAGATTGATGGCTGTACAGGGGGCATGGGTGCATAGAGAAATCTGGGTCAGACCAGGGGAGTCACATGTCAAAGAGAAGGAAACCTGGATGCTGAGGGCTGAACAGAATTCCCTAAGTGGAAAAGGGCAGTGGTGAGGTGGGGGGCAAGGGGGTGGCCCGGGGGGTGTGAGTGTGGAGACATGGCCAAAGGTACACCAGGAGAGAGTGTGGCTTCACAGAACGAAAGCTGTTCTGTGTGGCTATGAGTGGAGCGTGTCAAGCGGGATATATGGGCATGAATGAGAGTTTGGGGGCTCGCCTTTGCAAGCCACGTTAAAGACTTTGAATTTCAGTCTATAAACATTATGGAGTCAGTGAATAATTTAAGTTGGTGAAACACAATCAGATTTTGGTGTTGACCAAGGACACACAGACACTGTGGATGGTAGGCTGGAGACACAAGTACCACATGTATTGAATTAGGGCACCCAAAGAGCAAAAGAGGGGATGGAACAGAGGAGAAGGGTACAGGAGAGAGCATACAGAATCAACACTACTCAGGAACCTGCTGGATGTGGGGCAGGGTGAGGGAAAATGAGGAGACATCTCCTCAGTTTCTGGTTCCCTAAAAACCTTACCTTATAAAAAATTTTCACCTACAAGTAGTTCTCATACTCAAATGTGCAGGGAATCACTGGGATCCTTGTTAAAAATATAGATCGCTGGGCCTCCCCTCCAGATTGGCAAAGTGGGGGAGGACCAAAAATGCATTTTTAAGGAGGCCACCGCAATTTTCATAGAGGTCCACTTTGAAAAATACCTCAAAGTGTTTTTCTTTTAATTTTTGCTTTTAAATAATTTGCAAACTGCTACTCCTAGTTAATAACTAGTAAATAATCATGCACAGTGAAGAGAATAAAAACGTGGCAGAGTATAAATGGTACACTATAGTGACACTATATATCTGCAAATGTGGAATATGGGGGAGTTGGGGCAGAGAGAAGATGGGCATGATGCCTATGAAAGCATAACAGCATTTAAAGGGCTGTGAACTAATAAAATATATATACATATATATGTCTATATATAATATATATATATACATATATGTCTATATATACATAATATATACATATTATGTTCCTGCTAATATTTGCCCTTTGACCCTGGTTGTGACATAGAGAACTTAAGTCCCTTGGAATTTCCTGGGTGATGGGAAAAGATAGCATCTTTTGTTCTAAGAGGTGACTCTTGGCAGGCTCCTGGATTGGGGCTGGTCACCAGGAAGACCAAGCATGATTAGAAGCTTGGAACTTTCAGCCCTACCTCCATCGTCTGGGGAGGGGAGAGGGGCTGGAGACTGAGTTAATGATTGATCATGTATACATGATGAGGCTTCCCTAAACACCCCTGAATTACTAGTTTGGAGGGCTTCCTCATTGGTGAACACATCCAGACACCAGGAGGGTGATGCACCCCAATGCTATCAGGATGGAAGTTCCTGTGCTTGTTCATTTCCATCATTTAAAGTATGCTTTGTAATGAATCAGCAATGGTAAGTAAACTGTTTTCCTGGGTTCTGTGAACCACTCTAGCAAATTATCAACCCTGAGGAGGGAGGGTCATGGGAACCTCGTCTTTGTAGCCAAGTCATATAGAAGTTGTGGGTAACCTTGAGACACACTACTTGAGACTAGCATCTGAAGTCTTGAGGGACTGAGCCCTTAACCAGTGAGGTCTGTGTGAACTCTGATTAGTGTCAGAATTGAGTTGAATTGTAGGTCACCCAGCTGGTGTCACAGAATTGTTAGTGTGGAAAAATACCCACACATCTGGGAAGTATTGTGAGTGTGAAAATAAAGGAAAACACAGTGAATATTTCCTAGACAAGTCAACATGGGAAGAGAAATTAGTGACGATGGAAAGGAGTGACCCGAGCTGAGGAGAATGGCGGCCAGATGGGTGCGTCCGAAGGAGAGTGATCCAGAGGTGCAAGTGAAACAGTTGAGGACAAGAAAGAAAAGTGGAAACAGGTGACCCTGGATTTGGTCATTAGGGGGTCTCTGGAAAGCTGAGAACTAGAAGAATGGAAGGTAGCTGTGGAGGGAAGGAAAGGTGAGGAAGCAGAGACTATAACAGTAGGAAGTAACTCGGGAAGTTCTGCTAGTGAGACAGGAGGGATGGGGGCAGGGCACAACCATTAAAAGAATGACACAGCTGTTGAGGATACGACAAAAACTGGTCAGAACCAACTAGGCCCAAGATGGCAGAAGATTCGATTTCTAGTCACCTTTAGCCTCATTATGCACTCATTGTAATACATTAGCATATGCTAAATGACACACCCACGGGTGCCATGACAGTTCTGAGGGTGACCATACAGAGCCAAAATTTGGGCAGTGGCCCCATTCCTGGAAATCTCTGCCCCTTCTCCAAGATAGTTAGAATATTCCTCCCACTTGTTGGTGTATGAAATTACCCAGGCCATAAAAACTAACCACCCCTGCCCCAATGGATTGCATTCTGTCTACGGAATGTGTATCTCTCTAAATAAACCTGCTTCCACTTACTATGACTCACTCTTGAATTCCTTCCTGCACGAAGCAGGAAGGAATCCCAGTAGGGTAAGGTAAGTCAAAATTTGGAACCTGGCATGGGGTTAGTGATGTTTGGGCCTGGCTCGAAGGTCCCTGAGTTTGACCCACCTGAAGTCTTTTCCCAGACCCTCACTTAGCAGTCCATCCTAGGGACTTGCTCGAGACCTGGGACATGACCATCCTCTCGTGCCCCATTCTGCAACACTAGGAAGGGCATGAGAGAGCTATCATAGCAAGAGTGATAAGTAACAGGGTCTGCCCTTTCAGAGCATAACATTCTCTTCATGTATTTACCTATTTAAAAATATAAAATACATCATTCCTGAATGACACAAGGAAACAAAATCCGAATTTCCCAATACCGTGACATCTTCACAGGTTTAACCACTAAGTCTAATTTGTACAAACATAAAGGTGTGCAGTGTGGGGCTGCTACTGATAAGTGTATTTAAACATTATTTGTATTGTTAGTTTAAGCCATCAATGTATTGAAAAGGTCTCTGATATACTTTTATGAAAAGTACAGGCTTCTATATTTATAAATGAACATTAAAAAAAAAAAGATTAAAACCCTTCTCCAAGCTGCATCAATAAATCTGTCACAGTTACACAAATCTTAGAAGGCAGGCAGTTTGGAAACAGCTCACTAATTTCCTTCTTGAGCAAGTTCTCATTAGCAAGAGTCTGAAGACAGCTAGTGTATGAGTCTGCAAACGCATCTGGGAGTTTGTGTTCCTACTTGTTGATATCAGATGCATTATCCCAGAGGCAACTTTGTGAGAAAACCAATGAGACTGAAGTGGGCTGAGGAAACCTTTGAGAGATCAAAGCTTCTTTAAAGGTTTCTGGAAAATTTAGGTACCATCTATCTCATGTGAAACAAAACTAGAGTTAAAAATAATTCCACCCCCATTCCACCCCTAATCCCCATTGGGTACTCATTAAAATTTACTTCCAAGTTCTATTCAATGAGTTCTCAAATGAATGTGGGTGGATTCAGAGACTGACATCTCTTTGTGGGTCACATGGAGGCAAAAACCAATTCTTGGGTTTCAGAACTTTAGTAAAGTGTAGTCTGAATTAGAACAGTCCACCACCCTTGTTTCCTAGGGATGCTGGTTTCACTTTCCCTGTGGTTGGAGAGTAGGTTTGAGATTAACTGTAAATAGGTCGCCTCTAATACCAGCCCCTGGTTTAAAAATCCCAGTAGGGGAACGTAAGTCAAAATTTGGAACCTGGCATGTGGTTAGTGATGTTTGGGCCTGGCCGGAAGGTCCCTGAGTTTGACCCACCTGCGGTCTTTTCCCAGACCTGGTATCTTGGTTTTTCTCTCTTCCTTCCTTCTCCTTCTCCTACTCTTTCTCTGCCTCCACCTTTTCTTCTTCCTCCTCCACAGATCCCATCTTGGCACTGTAATCTGACCCTGCCGTCTGCCCTCCAGACAGGGGCCAAACTTTAGGACCTTGACTCTGAGTTATTATTTCTGAGTCTGATGTACCCGCTACTACTGACAGATAGGAGTTTGAATAGAGTTTCATATATATTTGCAATTACATATCATAACTACATATATTTAATAATACACTTGTTTTATATATAAAGAAAATATCAATAAAACCTATTATATAATATATATTACATATATATGATTAAAAATCATGTTACCGTATAAAAGCATTTGGCCTGTCAGTGGCTCTTATACTTGAATGTGCATGACGATCACTTATTAAAAATATAGATTCGTGGGCCCCATCCTCAGATTTGTGAAGTTGGGGAGGGGAATGAAGAAAAGATTTGCTCCTGGCAGTTCTTATTTAGGTCCACTTTGAAAAACAGAGTTAAGAGCTTTCCTTTTCCTTTTAAATAATATATAAATCAGTGCCCCCAATGAAACATTAGTAGATACCATGAACAAGTGAAGAGAACGACAACAAAAAAAAACTACACGGTATAAATGGTTGCAGATATTTTTTCTCTGTGCCTCCTTCAGCTACTATATTAGCACAGGCAATGGACAAAGCCTTTTAGGGCATCTGAGAAAAATCAGAAGTTTTCCAAGGGAAATGATTAATGCAATGAAAAGAGAAAACAATTTTTTTTTTTTTTTTTTGCCCTGGTACCTATGTTTGACTAGGTATTGCTAAAATAAGCAGAGATTTGGTATTTTGTACGAAATATAGTTTTCTGATTACCTAGAATTTGTTCTCTTAGAGATAGAGCACCACGGAGGCAAGGTCTTATCTGCGGTGAAGAATGTATTCTGACTACAAACAGCAAATGAAATTCAAAGTTGTCTCCTAGCTACTGATCTTAGCTGGCATCTGAGAAATTCTGTAAACGACACTGACCCCCATGAGCTGACCCTGACACCCTAGCTTGCAGAACAGCAAATGGATGCATGCACACAGGAAATGGGAAAAAAATTTTTAAAAAAAACCCTATCCCCACACCCTGCTCCAAAACCCCACCAAACCCTAAGGGAATTTCTGTTTTTGAAAAAACAACTATGACAAAAAGCCTATAAGGTTATGTAAAACTAGGGTCATAGAAAAAATGGGGGAAAACAATCCCAGATTTTCCTAATTTCAAAGAACGACTTTATTCATGCTAAACATATAGCCTATGGGTTCTGGCTTCTGTCACCTTCCAAATAAAGTGAGAAACAGATTTTCTTACATTTCTTTTTGTTCTTGGCTGCTAAAGCTCAGCTTGTTAAGTAGATTTCTGAGCGCAGGAGAAAGATAAAAGCCTTTTTCATGTGGGGTGCAGGGGAAAGTGGTAGGGAAGCACTGAGAACTGTTATCACTAATAAACTGCCAGATTAGGTAAGCATGGGGGGTGAACCAAAAGATCTGATAATTATTGTTTTCTAAGTAAAAATTTAATGGTGGAAAAGAGAAGAGGCAATGAATTGAATGGGCTGTGAGTCTAGCTCCTAACTCTAAGCACTTAAGAAATGTTTCATAATGACGGTGTTTGCCCATGTGCTTGTCCGCCCATTGCTAGAATGAAAGTGAACGAAATCCCTTAGAAGACCTCTGATCAGGAACTATCCCCTGACAGGAGTCAGCCTGTACCAAAAAGGCAGTACTCCATCCTGTCATGGGTGGGAGATCACTACCACCACTCAATTAGACAAAAGGTGACACCCTGGGGTTTATAATTCTTGAGGAGCCCCAATTAATCTATGCACCTGCTAGTGTGTGCCAAGCTGAGTTTAAGATTTTTTTTTTTACATTTTTATATACTTTCTCTCAAAAATATTCATATTTATTAATGTTGGCTTACTAATGTTATTCCCCTGCAGAGAAAAGGAAACGTGTTCATCTCAGCATTCTTGCCTACTTCCTCTCCCTTTCCTCCTTGTTTTAATTAACAATTGCTCAGTGCCCTGAGGGCTGTCATTAATTAAAAGATTAAAAAAAAATCCTTCAGGAATAAGTAGAAATGATATTTTCCTCTTTTTAAACCTGAATGTGGTTTTAAGATTTATTTTGCAGTGTTTTTTTTTTTTTATGGTCCTCTCCTTATGATTAAATTTATTTCTGAAAGATTCGGTTGTTGATTTTATGCAAATGTAAGATTTTTCAAAATAGGAAATAAAACTCTTGATGTTTTATTAATTCATGCTCTCCTTAGAGTTTGGTAAAAGAGCTTTCGCAACATGGGAATTATGCTTTAATAGACAAAAAGTACAAACATTAGTGACTCTTGTAATTCGGAAAATGTACATTTTGGTAATTCCTTTTTTCCATTGTTTAAGAAGAAGGTAAAGATGTGTTTGGGAGTTAAAAGAATTCACTGATTAAGGCAGATGGGGGAGATAACTAGTAAGTACATGTGCCTTCAAGCCATTAGGCTGTGACTTATACTATCTAATTACTATTTTGACCACTGATAGAATTTTTTCTCCCTCTAGTCCATGAAAAAACAGATTAAATAAGAGACTATAAAGGGACCAAAATGATTCCAAAGGTGGCTTAATGAAAAAAAATGTTCTGCAGTTTTATGGAAGGTTATAAACCTTATGAAGTGAACCATTTTCTGATGATAAAATGCTCTGAAAAGGCAGCCCAGAACCTTCTCTGACACAGGAGAGCAACGTCTTCTCCAAAGTCATTGGGAGAGGCTCACAAGTATTTTATCATGGCTCAAATTCCTTTTGTTGCAGTTTCTAAACTTCATTTCCCATGTTAAAATATCACAATGCAAACCATAAGAATTAACTTAAAAAAATCGCATGTGTTTGTGTGGAGTTATAAAAGCCAGTTTGTCTTTACTGAAGGCTGCTTGGTGGGAAATGTTCAGTGAGCAAAGAGCCAGGTCTGCATTCAGCCTCTTTTCTCCTTGGCCTCTTTCAGGGGGTGATACTCTGAAGCTCCACTGTCTCTCAGCCCCACCAGCACAAACACACTTTTCAGTGCATTCTTCTCTAGTAAATCCTCTATCAACTCTACAACCACCTCCCTCTCCTCCAAATGCAGGAACACTCTATGGCTCCCTCTTGGCCCACTCTGATCTCCCTTCTCTATACTCTCTTTCTCAAAGACTTTGGCCACTGGGGTTAAAACTCTGGCAAATAATCCTTAAAATAAATCATCATTCCTGAGTCTGTGTGCTTCTAACTACTTCTTGACCTTCTGATGTAAAGTATCTTTAAAATCATAAAAGCAATACAAACGCATTATGAGAAATTGAGCAATTAGAAAGGGAAGAATCACCAAAAATTCCATCATTTTGAAAGCTCCATATTATTTTGGTGTACTTCATATCTACATTTTAAAATAATAATCATAGTTAATATCTCAGATTACATTCTACTTTTTCATTTAATATTAACTCAAAGACGTTTGCACATTGCTGTCTAGTCATATATCAAATTAGAATACAGCTGAGGCGCATTTATCAAGCGGACAGGCCAGCGTTTATTTTATCATTTCTTTGGATGTTTGATAGTTTCTAGTATTGCAATTAAGAATAACGCTGTCTCAAATAATGCATAGTATTATTCCTTCAGGAGAGAGACTCAGAGTGGAATTATTGGGTTCCAGTTTGCGAATCCTTACATGTATCTTAAGATACGTACATCTTATATATCTTACATATATCTTAGGATATATTGACAGTGTCCAATTTTGGTCCCCCAAAATGAGGTTACATATTTGTTTATTTTCTGCTTTTTAGTTTAAAACAATTTTGAATTTACAGAAAATTACAAGAGTAGTCCAAAGAATTCTTTTATACCCTTTGTCCAAAGACCCCAATCAAATTTTGCCAATTGTCCCAATCATGTCCTTTATAGCAAAAGCACCATTCCAGTATCCTGTGTTGCACCTGACTGCCATGTCTCTCTAATCTCCTTCAATCTGGAGCAGTTCTGCAATCTCTCCTTCACCTTCATTCTGAAGATCACATAAAAGATGTCAATTTTAACGTCTCATCATCATCTGAAACGCAACAAAGCTAAAACTGATCTCATCACCTTCCTCTCAAAATCCGCTCTATCACTGAATTCCTACTTTCTGTCATCTTTCTTCCAGTAACCTAGGCTTAAAACACTTCCTCTCCCTTAGTCCACATGTGATTACCAAATTGTTAAATACTATTCTCCAACTGTCACTCAATACCTTTATGTGCATTTTCCATTAGCACCTCAAACGCAACATGTCCATCCCTCAACTCATCAGCTTCTTTTCAAAACCTCCTCCTCGGCCTCCTATCGCTCTAAACGGCACCAACGTTGGCCAAATGGGCCAAGTTAGCACGAGGTAAGAAAGGCAACAGGAGAGCATAAGTGTTTCCATCCAGTGACAACATGGTCTTGTGTGCTAAAAGAGTGAGCAGGAATGGGAGGGCCGAGTAGCGTGAGAATAAGCCTTAAAGGCTGTGCTGAATAATTCAGTTTCATTCAGTCCTTCTTTCTGGACTAAGATATAAGCATTTAATGGCTCTAGCTTTTTTTTTTTTAATTAATTTATTTATTTTTGGCTGCATTGGGTCTTCATTGTTGGGTCTTCGTTGCTGCGCATGGGCTTTCTCTAGTTGTGGCGAGCGGGGGCCACTCTTCCTTGTGGTGCGTGGGCTTCTCATTGCGGTGGCTTCTCTCGTTGTGGAGCATGGGCTCTAGGTAGGCAGGTTTCAGTAGTTGTGGCACGCGGGGTCAGTAGTTGTGGCTCATGGGCTTAGTTGCTCCACTGCATGTGGGATCTCCCTGGATCAGGGCTCGAACCCGTGTCCCCTGCATTGGCAGGTGGATTCCCAACCACTGCGCCATCAGAGAAGCCCTCTTGCTATTTTTTCAAACTGACTTATAATCTTAGCACTAGCTAGCTCTTTCTATACAGAGAGAGCTAAATAAAAGTTTGTTCATAAACTTGATAAACTACACTGGAACTTAGAGGCTTTGGGAGTGTACCCTCCACTACAAATTACTTTCCTCTCTAAATGTGGCAAGATTATTTCTAACTATAATCATCTGATTTGAAAAACATGGGCTCTCATCTTAACTTTCTTCTAAATAGCAGTGGCAGAACTGGGTACACTAATTTAGCAAATACTAATTGCAAAAAAAAAGTATTTAGCAAATACTTATTGAGGGCCTACTTTATTTATGTGAACTTAAATTGGTGCCTTACTTAACTTGAGAAGTAAAAGTATGAAAACTTAGAACTTTAAGTGGTCTATCTTAACAAAAAAATAAGCATATTGATTTCATTTTCAAAGAAGCTTTTTTTAAATTAGACTTGCAGTTTTTGTAAGTAAATAGAGGCCTGTGCTTACAGGAGAAGAGAGAGAGACAATAAAAAGCACATGTCATGCTGTGTATTTAAGAGACAAGGTTATAGCAAATAAATGCACACATCAAAAAAGGAACATCTCAAGGAACTAGAAAAAGAAAAACAAACTAGGCCAAAGTTAGCAGAATGAAAGAAATAATAAATATTACAGCGGAAATAAATAAAATAGAGAATAGAAAACAAATAGAAAAAAAATAAACAGGGCTTCCCTGGTGGCGCAGTGGTTGAGAGTCCACCTGCCAAGGCAGGGGACGCGGGTTCGTGCCCCAGTTCGGGAAGATCCCACATGCCGCGGAGCGGCTGGGCCCATGAGCCATGGCCGCTGGACCTGCGCGTCCAGAACCTGTGCTCCGCAACGGGAGAGGCCACGGCAGTGAGAGGCCCGCATATCGCAAAAAAAAACCCCCAAAAAAACTAAGAGTTCACAAACCCTTAGCTATAGAATGAAGGAAAAAAGAGAGAAGACCCAAATAAATAAAATCAGAAATGAAAAGGAGATATTACAACTGATGCCTCAGGGGAAAAAGACTCTTATGAACTATTATGAACAATTATATAGCACCAAATTGGATAGCCTAGAAGAACTCGAAAAGTTCCTAGAAACATACAAACTTCCAAGGCTGAATCAAGAAGAAATAGAAAACTTAAACAGACCAATAACTAATAAGGAGACAGAATCAGTAATCAAAAACCTTCCAACAGAGAAAAGCCCAGGACCTTCATGGGTGAACTCTATCAAACATTCAAAGAAGATATCAATCCTCCTTAAACTCTTCCAAGAAAGATAAGAAGAAACATTTCCAAATTCATTTTATGAGGCCAGCATCACTCTGATACCAAAGCCAGACAAAGACACCACAAGAAAAGAAAACTACAGGCCAACGTTCTTAATGAACATAGATGCAAAAATCCTCCATAAAATATGAGCAAACCAAATTCAACAGCACATTAAAAGGATTACACACCGTGAACACGTGGGATTTATTTCTGGGATGCAAGGATTGTTAAACATACAAAATCAATCAATGGTTTACATCACATTAACAGAATGAAAGATAAAATTTTGGCAAAATTCACCATCCGTTCATGATAAAAACTCTCAAATAGATACGTGTAGAAAAACTTACCTCAACACAATTAAGGCTATATATAAAAAGCCCACAGCTAATATGAGAATCCATGAGGAAAAACTGAAAGATTTTTCTCTAAAACTAAATATAAAGCCAGGATGTCCACTCTCACTATTTCTATCCGACATAGTATTACAAGTTCTAGCCAGAACAATTAGACAAGGAAAATAAATAAAAAGCATCCCAACTGGAAAGAAAGAAGTAAAATTATCTCTGCAGATGACATGATCATATATGTAGAAAAACCTAAAGACTTGACAAAAGAACTGTTAGAACTAATAAACAAATTCAGTAAAATTGTAGGATACAAAATCAGTAAACATAGTCTGTGGTGTTTCTATACACTAACAACAAAGTATCTGAAAAGGAAATTAAGAAAACTATCTCACAATAACATCAAAAAGAATAAAATACTTTTGAATAAACTTAACCAAAGAGGTGAAAGACTTGTGCACTGGAAATTATAAAATACTGATGAAGGAAATTAAAGAAGACAGAGATAAATGGAAAGACATCCCATATTCATGGACTGGAAGAATTAATATTGTTAAAATGTCCATACTACCGAAAGTGATCAACAGATTCAGTGTAATTGCTTTCAAAATTCCAATGGCATTCTTAATGAAATTTTAAAAAAATCCTAAAATTCATATGCAACTGCAAAAGGCTCCAACTAACCAAAGCAATCTTGAGCAGGAAGAGCAAAGCTGGAGGCATGCCACTTACTAATTTCAAAAAATTTACAAAGCTACAATAATGAAAATAATATGGTTACTAGCATAAAAACAGACACATAGACCAACGGAATAGAATGGAGAGTACAGAAATAAATCCACACATTTATGGTCAACTGATCTTCGACAAGGGTGCCAAGAATATACATGGGGAAAGGACAGTCTCTTCAATAAACAGTAATGGGAAAATTGGATATATATACACAGAAGAATGAAATTGAACCTTACCTCAAACCATATTAAAAAGTCAACTCAAAATTGATTAAAGACTTATATATAAGATCTGAAATTGTAAAACTACTAGGAAAAAAACATAGGTAAAAAGCTTCTTGGCAATGATTTTTTTGGAAATCAAAAATGATGAAAAAAGTACAGGCAATAAAAGCAAAAACAGAGATGTGTAATTGTGTCAAACTAAAAAGCTTTTGCGCAGCAAAGGCAACAATTACCAGAATAAAAAGGCAACTTATGGAATGGGAGAAAATACTTGTAAACCATATGTCTAATAAGGGATTAATATCCAAAATATATAAGAAACTCCTAAAACTCAGTAGCAAAAAACCTCAAATAACCTGATTTTAAAAATGGGCAAAGAACCTAAATAGATATTTCTCAAAAGAAGACATACAAATGACCCACAGATACGTAAAAAGGTGCTCAACATCATTAATCATAAGGAAATGCAAATCAAAACCACAATGATGTATCACCTCACACCTGTTAGGATGACTATTATCCAAAAAACAAAAGATAACAAGTATTGGCAAGGTTGTAGAGAAAAGAGAACCCTTGCACATTGTTGGTGGGAATGTTAATTGGTGCAGCCATTATGGGAAGCAATATAGGTTCCTCAAGAAATTAAAAGTAGAACTACCATATGATCCAGCAATTCAAATTCTGAGTATATATCCAAAGGAAATGAAATCAGTATCTTGAACAGATATTTGTACTTCCATGTTCATTGCACCATTATTCACAATGGCTAAGCTATGGAAACAACCTAAATGTCCACTGATGGATGAATGGATAGAGAAGTTTATATATATACACACACACATATATATCTGTGTGTATATGTATATATATATACACTTAGGCCTTGAAAAAGAAAGAAATCTTATCATTTGTGACAACGTGGATAAACCTGGAGGACCTTATGCTACATGAAATACATGGAAAGACAAATATTTCATGATCTCATGCATGAAATCTAACGTAGTCAAACTCATAGAAGCAGAAAGTAGTATGAGGCTGTTAGGGCAAGGGGGAAAGGGAAATAGGAAGATGTTGATAAAGGGTACAAACTTTCAGTTATGCAAGATAAGTTCTGGAGAGCTAATGTGCAGCATGGTTACTAGAAAGCTGCTAAATCAGAATCAATCTAAAAAGAATTTTTTTTTTCTGGGAGTGATTGAAAGGGGGCATAAAGGGATGTCAGGCTGACAGATGGATTACTGCTATTTGCAACCAGAAAACAAGGCCAGGCTGTGGATCTTGGTGTGAAATTGCAAGTCTTCTATCTATTTCAGGAGATCACACTGGAATAGCTTATTTTATTTCCCAGTCCTCCCCCTCTTTTCCTACATACACAGCAGCTGTTATACCTGATGAGATCTTCAAGGACAGTGCCAGAGATATATTCCTTGAAACTTTCCTTTTCCAAGACATTTTTTTTTTATTTTTGGTGTGGAACAATTTATAAAAGCTGAAAAGCTTATAGATATATGTTGCTCTACGGTAAAGAGGCAATCCCTAATATCAGATTATATACTGAAAGGTAAAACACTGACTGTCTTTAGCACAGTCCAACATCTCCTTCTAAGGTCATTTCCTCTGGGTGATCTCACTTCTCATATGACCTACACACTGCTGTTCATCATTGCTGCTTGACTCAGACTGCCTGCCTCAAGCATTTATTTTTTCATTTTTCTGACCATTTCCATGAGCCTCCTCCTATCAAAGTTTATCTTCTTTATTTTCTGACACCAATAAAAAGAGACATGCCAAGTCTAGGCTCACACTGGGTTTAATATTTGAGAGTCTACTCTATGTATGTCTACTCCAGTTATTTTCATTTAAACAAATGGCTACTGAAATGCATTGTCTTAATCTAATTTAATGCATATGGAAGAGTAGAAATTTGGACAGTGAGGCAAGATGGTACTGTCCCATCTCAAATTACACTACAAAGGTGACTATTACCCCTCTATATAAATAGGGCTTTATGCTTGGATCTTCAAAAATAACAATCAACTTCTACTGTAGTTGAATCATTTACTATTCAAATGCCACAGTCTGACATTATTTTTTCCTGGATATTATATTTTCTTACCTTGACACTTAGATAATTTAAAATATTTTGAATATCCTTCGTATTAATAGTCTGGTTTTTGGATATGAAACATTCTGAGTGTTCCATCATTAAACAATGAATTTAACAGCAAATTCCCATAATCTACTAACAAAATGGTTCTAGACTTTCAACAGCAGTATTGTCTTCCTTCATTTTCTGAAATCAACTAACTTAAAGGCCATCAATTATGATGTGGCATCTTGTATTCCCTTATCATCAAAGGGAAGTCAAGAGAGCATGGCTCTAGTTCCTATTTTTCCACCAGTTAGTGGTATGTCATTGAGAAAATGACGTCATTGCTCTGGGCCTCTACACGTTGAGACTGGATTCAGTGATCTTGAAATTTTTCAGACTGCAGATTCCTTAAGAATTGGATGAAAACTGGTCCATCTCTCTATCACATACACAGATATATACCATTTTTTTGCATACATTATTATTCTATTTGTTATAATATCATGGTTAACGGAGCCAGTTCTGGCCCAAGTTTGAATTCCACTTTCACCACTTACTAGGTTCTGCAACCTTGGGAAGGTCACTAAATCTCCCTAACTTCAGTTCCTTACCCATTAAATAGGGAAAATAACTCCTACTTCCTAGGACTATTGCCAATTTAAATATATATAAAAGTACTTAACTCAGTGTCTGGCCCATAGCAGGCCCTCAGTAAACGACAGGTTAAAAAAAGAAATTGATGGGGGACTTCCCTGGTGGCGCAGTGGTTGGGAGTCCGCCTGCCAGTGCAGGGGGCACGGGGTCGATCCCTGGTCCGGGAAGATCCCACGTGCTGTGGAGCAACTGAGCCTGTGCGCCACAGCTACTGAGCCTGAGCTCTAAAGCTCACGAGCCACAACTACTGAGCCCATGTGCCACAACTACTGAGCCCATGTGCCACAACTACTGAAGCCCGCGCGCCGCGAGTCCGTGCTCCACAAGAGAAGCCACCACAACGAGAAGCCTGCGCACCACGACACAGAGTAGCCCCCGCTTGCCGCAACTAGAGAAAGCCCGCGTGCAGCGATGAAGACCCAACGCAGCCAAAACAATAAATAAATAAATAAATAAATGAATTTATTTTAAAAAATTGATGAAGCCAAAAACAAAACAAAACAAAAAAACAAACCCAAACCAAATAACTCACTGGATTAGATTATTTCTAAAATTTTACTCTATGTATTTTTTAAAAATAATTTTATTTTTTAGAGCAGTTTTAGGTTCACAGCAAAACTGAGTGAAGGCACGGAGATTTCCCATATGCCCCCGTCCCCACGCATGTCTTGCTTCCCTGCTATCAACATCCCCCACCAGAGTGGTACATTTGTTACAACTAATCAACATACACTGCCACATCATTATCAAAGTCCATAGTTTACATTAGGGTTCACTTGGCGTTGTACGTTATATGAATTTGGACAAATGTATAATGACATGCATCCCATTACAGTATACAGAGTAGTTTCACTGCCCTAAAAATCCTCTGTGCTCTACCTATTCATCACTTCCTCCCTCCAAGCCCTGGTAACCACTGCCTTTTATTTTTTTTTGCGGTATGCGGACCTCTCACTGCTGTGGTCTCTCCCGTTGCGGAGCACAGGCTCTGGACGTGCAGGCTCAGCGGCCATGGCTCATGGGCCCAGCCGCTCCGCAGCATGTGGGATCTTCCTGGACCAGGGCACGAACCTGTGTCCCCTGCATTGGCAGGCGGACTCTCAACCACTGCGCCACCAGGGAAGCCCACCACTGCCTTTTTTTACTGTCTCAATAGTTGTGCCTTTTCCAGAGTATCTTATAGTTGAAATCATATACTGTAGTGTGTAGTCTTTTCAGATTGGCTTCTTCCACTTAGTAACGGGCATTTTCTCTCCATGGCTTGACATGGCTTGATGGCTCATTTCTTTTTAGTGCTGGATAATATTCCATTGTATGAATGTACCACAGTTTATTTATCCATTCACCTGCTGAAGGACATCTCAGTTGCTTCTAAGTTTTGGCAGTTATGAATAAAGCTGCTATAAACATCCAGGTGTAGGGTTTTGGTGTGGACATGTTTTGAACTCTTTTTGGGTAAACGTCAAGGAGCGCAATTACTGTATTGTATGGTAAGGGTATGTTTAGTTTTGTAAGAAACTGCCGAACTGTCTTTCGAAGCGGCTATGCTATTTTTTGTTCTTACCAGCAATGAATGAGAGTTCTTCTTGTTCCACAAAAGCTCCAGAATTTGGTGTTTTCAGTGTTCTGGATTTTGGCCATTCTAGTAGGTGTGTAGTGATATTTAATTGTTGTTTTAAGTTGCATTCTCCAGTGACATAGGATGTGGAGCCTCTTTTCATATGCTTATTTGCTGTGTATCTTCTTTGGTGAGGTATCTGTTAAGATCTTTGGCCCATTTTTAAAATTGAGTTCTCTGTTTTCTAATCACCGAGTTTTAAGGTTTCTTTTTATATTTTGGATAACAGCCCTCTATCAGATATGTCTTTTGCTAATATTTTCTCCTAATCTGTGGCTTGTATTTTCATTCACTTTACATCATCTTTCACAGGGCAGAAAATTTCTATCTTAGTGGAGTCCAGCTTGTCACTTCTTCCTTTCATGGATCATGTACTTCGGTGTTTTACCTCAAACATCACTGCCAAGCCCAAGATCATCTAGATTTTCTCCTCAGTCACCTTTTGGGAGTTTTATAGTTTTGCATTTTACCTTTACGTTTTTGATCCATTTTGAGTTAATTTTTGTGGAGCGCAATCTCTGTCTGGATTAATTTTTTTTCATGTGGGTGTTCCAGTTGGTGTTTAACTTTATAAAGAAGTAGTATTTATTGATTACTACAGCACAGTGTTTAAGTCTGCATTTACCAAGCAAGCATCACAGAGTGTTGTTTTTCAAAATATTCTCTGGGGGCAAGTTAGACGGTTGGATGCAGGGGAGGTGTTCCGTCTAACAAGTAGGGGGAGGCCCTGCATCCAGCTCTCCCTTTTTAAGATTTACAGCATTCGTAGCATAGTAAAAGCTCTGATGAGTCCTAAAATAAAGACAATCTGCTCACAGCTTATCTCTGTGTTTCCCAAACTGGTTCGCTCACTTTTTGCCCCCAATCCTATTAATTTCTCCAAGAATTAATGTTCCTGAACACACTTCCAGAAATGCTTTTTTGGTCTGGTATTCTTTTTCCTCCTTTAAATCTCATCCTCATCAAGGAATTGCGTTCTTACTTATTTAGAGGACATTATGTACAGTGGACATCAGTATTGCTGGAATATTAAGTACATATAAAAATAGCTATACAGGATGGATGAACTCAGTGATATATTTTGTCTATGTCCACAACACCTAAAACATGCCCAACCAATCAATGAAAATTCTTCTCACACTAAACACCAACAGCTAATTATACTTGCAGTCAAATGCAGCGAGAGACTCCCTGTTAAAACTACAGTCGCAACACTCACACCCTACAAATATTGAATACGATAGTACTTCACGTAGTTCTTCATCCACAGAGACACATGGCTGACATCTGTTTAGTTATTTCATCAAAGTATTCAACTGAGAGCTGTGGAAAATAATTTGGAAGCTATAAATAGTCACTGAATTGATATATGTGAGAGCATCATGCTGGCATTGGCTCCTCTGAATGTTTGATGTCGAAATTTGGGTTATCACATCAGACTTGGGATACCGATTTGATACCAAATACCCATTAACTAGACTAAAATCTATCAAACACTCAGAAAATATCAATCCCTTCTCTTTTAGTCCAACCAGATCTTCCAAAAATCTTGCTAGTTTCCTCTTTGCCTCTTTATCTGGACATAGATGGTATATCTGCACTAGTGATCTTAACTGTTACCAGAAACTTGGATTACAGAGGCAGGAAATGAAATATTGAAAAAAAAGTGAGAAAGAAACCTCATGAAAAAAACCAACAAAAAGATTAAAAAGAAGATTAAAAAAAAATGAGGGGAAAGAAGTTTAGCTTCTGGGGTTGAAAACATTGAGTGGAAAACACAGTAATGTGTTTTTAACATTCATAGGAATTATTATACATATTTTATGGGGGAAAAACTTAAAACAGAGAAGAGACTCCAAAATTCTGTCATATGCAAACAACATACACTGGAAATAAATAACTCCATCTTGCATCTGAGCAAAATAACTGGATGAAAGTTCTTGTTTTCCAAGAATTCTGAATAACCCACAGGGTTTCTATTTTTTTTTAGCACATGCTTATGTTTTACAGGCAGTTTCAGGACTGGATTTCCAATAAATGCTTTCTATGGATAAAACTTTTATATTAAAAAAATGTACAATAAAGCAGAGGCTTATTTCTAGCCCCTTATAAGTCTCAGAATTCTGCAGACACCAGTTTAAACTGGTATTGCATTTTTACCAGTTGCTTAACAGGACTTCGCTCCATCAAGCAGGCAAAGAAATTTAAAAAAATATTTGAAGTGACACACTACATCATAGCTGGAAACAACAAGACATTTAAAAGGTCTTTTGTATAACATGTTGCGAGTTGCCAGCTGTTTTTCTAATCCATAGAGCAAATCCTGCACTGAAAGACTGCTACCCAGAAGGCATGCACCGACATTGATTTCAATCCACCAGCTCTCCCGGTGGATCAGATGGCATCTCAGCACTGGAATCAGTATTGCTATCACATACTCATCTGTCGCCTCGTGGGACAAGAGCTGCAAGAAATATGAAGGGAAATTGCTCCCGTTAGGGGACAGCTACATTTTTCTGTTAAAAAAAAAAAAAAAAAAAAAAAAAGCCACCACCTATAGTGTGCATGTTAAAATGATGCTTAACTAAAGAAGAATCCACCCTTTTCTGCCCAAATATTAACACACTCAGCAGAATAATACATTATTTCTGCTTCCCAGCCCTATTCTTAGCCTTCCTTGGAGGTGAGCTAACCAAGTTCTTTTCAAGGCCGTTGTGGAAGTGATTTGTCTCAGAAACTCACACCCGAAGTCACTTCAGAAAAACGTCTGAAGTGGCTGCCGTTTTGCCTTCGTGTCCATTTCCATCCTTGTGCGCATACCCACCAAAGGAAGGACTCTTTCACTCGGTGAATCGGATTCAGGGATGTTTCTGCATTTTTATTTATTCTCCAATTTCAGGGTGGCCCGTTAGATTGAAGGACTGCAACCATTTGGGGGAAAGCAATTTCAAATTTTAACTTATTTTCTAAGCCAAAAATAAAGTGGCTTCACTTGATGGAAAGAAGGGTCATCCTCCTAAGAGTTCACTAGCTCTCGAAGCTTTCACTTTCTCACATGGACAGCAGGACACTGACTCCCAGTAAATGTTTGTGAAGCTCAGTAATTCCAAAGAGTCTGACTTAAGGCTAGGCTCACAGAAAAAATAGCCCCTAGCCCCAAACCACATACTTATATCCATCCATCCATCCATCCACCCACCCATCCATCTATCCATCTACTCATCCAACACATATTTACTAAATACCCACCCATTATGTACCTGAAAATACAGCCATGGATAAACAGACAAGTCTTCTGCTGTCATAGGACTCACCATGTAGGAGGGAGGTGCAATTGTTCATAGGATGTGTTACCCTTAAAACACTGTGATGCAATCATGGTTGTTATTTTCAAAAGCTTTACCTTAATTCTATGCTTTTCTCAGTGCATTCTGTGCAGGAAAATGTTCAGGACAACATCTTCAGTTTAAGAATATAAAATATATTTAGAAGAGCAAAGATGACACTTAGCCTCTAAGATACAGCCCGTCAAATATTCTAAGACAGATAAGAATCTTAACAGAAGAACTCATAAATACATTTATTATATAATACTAAACATAGTGATGGAAGCATAAATGGTGTCTGCATGATGAATTGCTGACCAAGTATTTCATTCAGAAAAAGGTAAAAGAAATTCTTGTGAGTTTCAGACCATAAAGAAAGCTATCATTAAATACAAAGCTTGTTTAGCAAAAATAAATTCAATAGTCACAGTAGCAAGAGCCTCTTGGGAATAACAAGGTCATTAGAAGCTTTTAAGATTCTCATAACAGATGACATTCCCTTAGGTCCTTTTCAATCCCAACTTGGCCCTAGTCATTCTCTTTCTTGGGCTGTTTTTTAAGTCAGTAGGCTGCAGTATAATATATCTTGACATCATAATCTAAAATATAAGATCCGCTCAATTGTTATGTAAGTAATACTGCTTTTGCAAATGACTGCTGGGAGACGGGATGCTATTGAGTGAAGGGGAAAATGTGTGTCATGTCCACTCCCTGCTGCCTGTGGCTTAATCTGAAATAACATCTGTGAAGGAACATGTGACATTTCGATCCAGCAATGCATTTGATGGGCAAAAAAGTTTATCTGTAATAAAATTTCTAGTACAAGGGAATCAGGACATTGCAGCTTTTGCCTCTGCCTGCCTCTACTCTTACCACCCCACTCTGCCCAACTCCCTCAGGAAAGGGGGCTGGCGGGAATCAGCTCGCTATGGAAAGCAGCATCGTATAGCGTTCTCCCAGATCAGGATTCCAAGAGCAGCCATGGTTTCCTCCTTTGGCGGCAAAAGTTGAAACCCTCTTAGAATCTCAAGAAGGCTACCAACAAAATGTTCTTCTCTGTGCAACCCTAATTCAAAAAAGGATTCAATTCAAAAAGTTATATTTTGTAATTAGTATCTATGAGTATTGATACTCATGAGGTGTAATCGTTTTTTCTTTCTTTTTTATAAATTCTTTTTGGGCATCAAGTAGTGTATTTAATGAGACTTGCAGATAATCACAGGAGTTATTGGGCAACTTATTCATGCTGAGAGATAAAATGCAGATGAAAGAATGGCAGAGGGACAGATTCTGGGAAATATCTCCTGGATGTACATACACAGAGCATGCCTGTGTCTGCTTTTAAGGATCTTCTTAGGATAAAAACACTGGAAAAAACCTATATGCATATATGGATGCAAAAATATCAGGAGAATTCCTTGGAAGTTTCTCATATTTCCCCCATTCCTCCGCATGCACTGCCATGCCTTTGGGCTTCATAATGTGTCTGTTATCAGTAACCACTCCTTGTATATTAATAAGAAGATCCAGGCTGCCTAAATGCTGAATGAGGCTTAAATTAGTTACAGCCTCAACTTAGTTATAAGCTTACATTTTTCTACTTATCACAGCATAAGGTTTCAGAAGCACCCGGTGCAGGGTGGGCACCCAATAAAAATGATCATCATTTTTGAAAGGAAAAGGATAGAAAGTGGGGCCTAATGCACAGTGCTTTACGCACAGCCATTGCAGGAGGTATTACTGAAGCACCAGAAGAATCATGTCTAACTCTGTAGTGTCTTTTCAGGTGTGGCAGTGGTCTACCGCGTCCCCAGTCATAATCAGTTTAATATAAGGGCCTGTGGGCGAGCTTCTTGAGAGGCTGTATCCCCAAGTCCTGTCTCAGGGAATGAATGAAAGGAATGCATGAATGATCGATATCATTGTGGCAGGCACCGCTCGTAATTACAGCTAGCAAAATGTGGAGGATAGTGAGAGGGGTCTTAGGGGTTAGTACATCCCTTCTGCTCACGTTCCTTTGGCCAGATCTCAGGCACATGGGATCGTAGTCTTTGTGCCCAGCAGGAAGTGAAAAAGGGTTCAGTGAATAGTCAGTCTTTGTCACAAGGGGTAAGGACTCAAACATCTAGCCACTCTTTCTCCTATGGCCACAGCTCTCCGTAGGCTTGCCACCTCTTGAGCATCTGCTGCCTTCCTTGTACCTCCAACCCTTCAGAGCATCTCTGCAGGGTCTTGTCCCCTGGAAGACCAGAGATCCCATCCAGCAGAGTCCTGTCCAGTTAGTCTCAGGGCAGAGTTCTTCCCAGTCTACTGCATTCTTGTCTCTCACTCTACTAGGGCACGCTCAGCTCATCTTCCTGGCTCTAGATCCTCGTTCTAATTTCATTCCCAGTGGCAGGGTCCCTGTCCTGCTCATGTGCCTAAATCCAGACATTAGTTCCCACCTGGTCAGGTCTGACCAGTCAGGGGCCCATCAGGAAACAAAAAGCACATTTAAACCAGGCAATGTGAAGAGTTCAAGACAGGACCATTTACAAAGGTACAGGAAAGGCACAGAGAAAATGTTAAGAAATAGTGAAGCTTCTCGGACTAGGTCAGAAGGGAGAATAGGAAGGAGTGGTGACAGGAACCAGTAGGCAAGGCTACGTTATGGGAGACTGAGAGCTGCAGGGAGTTCAGGGAAAGCTCACAGGGAGGGAGGTGGGGGAGTAAACACTCCCAGCTTCATCCTCTGACTTCCTGCTCGTGGTTCCCATTGGCAAAAGGCAACAGCAAAAAAGAGAAAGGGGGTCTTCTGATCCTGTCCATGCAGGTCAGCTTCCAGGAGCCCAGAGCAGATTGAGGAATGGTGGAGAGCAGATCTGGAGGAACAAATGGAAGCCGTACAACATAGCAACCCTGGGTTGCTATGAAGCAACCAGGTCCTCCTGGTTGCATTGAGGTCCTCCTCCTGCAGCCCAGTCTCCATGGCTGAGTTCCCACTACCTGGGACCAGACCTTGGACACAGCACTGCCGACCTGCTGGGACTCCCAACAGTTGCTTCCAGACATCCCTCCCAAAGACCACCTGCCTATTTAATTGGGACTCCTCCTGTGCCCCGGTTAGAAGAACACAGTTCATGCAAGACAAGTCCATTTAATTTCTAAGGAAGCATGATGCAGTGCAAAAATCATGGACTCTGAGGCCACAGAGACCTGGGTTCTACCCACCTGTCATCTTTAGCCATATGAAATTGACAAAGTTAGACTCTCAGAATCTCAACTGTAAAGTAGGGCTAATAAAACCAAATTGTCAGAATAAGTGAGAAGTCTGATGACAGCAGAAGTCTGGGCGACAGCATTTTATAAACGTTGCAATGTTACACAAAATCAGAGGGGGTGTATCATGTAAACACTGAGGATGTGGCAGCAGCCATGGAGATCAAATCATGCATAGATGCAACATACTTTTAAAGAGCATATTGATTTTATAGAGGAAATTTACTAGTTTCTTTTCATTATTATACTAACATCCATAATCTTATAAACCATGACTGACTGCACTGTGTATTTTCCAGGGTTTTGTTAGTTTGTCATTCCTAAATTTCCTATCTAAACAGTTACACTAACTGTTGTTCCAAACAGCATAATCAGAGTGTTATGAAAACAGGTCTTTCAAGGAAATATCCTGAACCATCAACGGTAACATATATCACAATTATTAATTGGTACCCCAAGCTTAAACCATTGTGTGGCTTTTCCTAGGACTACAGCTCTGTGGGACAGCCTTAGGGTCAGAAGCTACTGAGAGAGAATCCAGGGTTCTATTACACAATACTGTTTGTCTCCAGCAAGGAGAGCTTTCTTCCCTTAATTGCCTGAGACCCATCTCACATATCAGCCACAAGGGATGAGAAATGGTATGATGGCCTCTCCCCCTCAAGTTAGAAGGACACTCAAATGTGAAAGCTGAGTTGGGAGACTTGAATGACAACAAAGAAAGAGGGAGATCAGAAATTCCTATGGAGGGTGTTTTCATTGCATTCAGTGTGTGTTCAGACATGACGAGAGCATTAAGTTTTCAATTTAAATTCTTTCTGAAACGGAAGAACGTTATTATGAAGAGACAGTTTTTAGAAAGCCAAGTGCCTTCAAACTATCACCTTGTTTTTCAAAGCATTCCCGCTCAGCATTTCTGCATCCCAGGAACTGAGCAGAAGAAGGTCTGGACGATTATTCTGCTCATCACCTGCCAATCCAGGCCTCGAATATTCTTAAATTCTCACCCAATCTTGTTTTACTGAGATGACTGATATTTTTTTTAGCAGTTCTTTTGAGAATGTATGACTATACTAGGGACACCTCCACCTGCTCCACCAGTCTGTCAACTGTCTTAGTTTCTTTATCTTGTGTTCTTTTCAACTTTACAACACTATTGCCTGATCTTTTAGTAAAATTCTCTCCTCATAAGCCTCCTTGGGAAACTCGAACACTGCATCCTGGTCATATTTGACCACTCTGCTTTGGTCTGTAACACAAATAACTTGCCTCTCTTCTCCCCTTGGGCGTCACTGTCATTCTCTTTCCTGTTCTTTCTTTTCTGACTGTTCTCAGAATGCTCTTACCTTCCGCCTCCCACATGGAATGAATCTCAGGAGCCTCAATTCTTGTCCCTCTGCATTTTCCTCCCATGTTTCCTACCACAGAATGTCAAGCACCACAGTCACCACCTTCATTTGCCATCTCCTATTTCTCTATCTCCACTGCTCGCTGATCACCTGCACTGCAGGGGCACTGGCCGCCCCAACTGGGGGTCCTGCGTATGCAGTGTTCTCCAAATTGGAGAAGGTCAGTACCATCCTCTGGGACGCCTGTATTGATATTTCTTTATCTAGAATTGGAAAAAATGAAAACTTATTATACTTAATGTATGATTTGATAGTACTACTTTTCTATAATGGTTTATAAGTATATAAAAGTCATCTATTGAACAAGGTGGTCTTGATATAGATGAAACTAAACAAGAACTGGATGGTTTTTTACACCACTGTATTCCAGCAAGCTCTTTGAATGACTCTTTTTGGCACCCAGTTGAAATCTTAACTGGGTATGATGCTTAATTTTATGTTTCAATTGGCCTGGGCAAAGGGATGCCCAGATAGCTGGGAAAACATTATTTCTGGGTGTGCCTGTGCGGTGTTTCCGGAAGAGGTTAGCATTTGATTCAGGAGACTGAGTAAGGAAGATCTGCCTTTATCCATGTGGGCAGGCATCATCACTGTGGTGGCCCAAGTGGAACAAAAACGTGGAGGAAGGGCAAATCATCTTTGTCGTCTTCAGCTGGGGCATCCATCTCTTCCTTCCCGTGGACATTGGATATCCTGGTTCTCGGGCCTTTGGACTCTAGGACTTGCACTAGTGGCTCCTTGGGTTCTCGGGATTTTGACTTTGGACTGGGAGTTAGTCCAGCAGCCCCTCTGGTTCTCAAGCCTTCAGACTTGGACTGAATTATGCCACCTGCTTCTCCAGCTTGCAGATGGCAGAGCCTCCATTACTGTGTGAGCCAATTCCTACAGGAAATCTCCTCCTATACATCTCTGTCTCTGTCTCTATCTATATCCATATCCATATCCATAACCATATCTATCCTATTGGTTCCATTTCTCTGGAAAACCCTGACTAATACACCAGGTCCCTTACCTTTCCTGGGCACCTTTCTGGCATTAATTAAAGGCTCCATCTAACCATCTAGCCACCTAACCTCCCTCCCAGCTCAGGCTGACTGCGGCTTAGCAGACCACAGCGGGGAGGAGGCGTGGTGAGGGTGTTCACTGTTTCTCCCCTGTGCTCTCCCGCTCCCTTCCTAGAGCTCCCTCTGCCTCTTCACGCTTGGATGGGGAGAGAGGAGGGAAAGGGGCCCGAGAGGTTCCTCCTTGACACAGCAGGAGGGTGGCCCCGGTGAAGGTTAAGTTGGATCACGTCAAGCTCTCTGCTGTCCAGATCCGCAGTGGTTTCCCATCACACTCAAGGGAAACAGCACCATCTTCACAGTGGCCGACCAGGCCTTCTGTGATCTGTCCCCACTCACCCTCTGACCTCATCTTCCAGCACCCTTCCTCCCCCAGCTCGCTCTTATCCAGCCATGTAGGTTTCCTAGCTGTTCCTCAAACACACCAGGAACCCTCCCGCTTTAGGGACTTCGCGTGCCTCGTCCGCCTGCCTGGAATACCCTTCCCACAGGCATCCACACGACCTTCACGAGCTCAAGCGCCATGTCGCCTCCTCAGAGGGGCCTTTCCTGAAGACTTTATTTAAAATTGCACCTTCTCGTCATTCTCAACCCAGCACTTTCTATTTTGCTCCACAGTCCCTTTCACCTTCTAACGCACCATATCATTAACATTAATTTTGCTTATCTTTCATTCCTACATATTGAAGAGGACAGTGCGGTTTGATGCGTAAGTTCCAACATCTTATTGCCTAGAAGTGAACTAAGATAATACATTTAAACAAAATTTGCAATGATATAAGCAAAGTTGGGCCATTTATAAACATGGTATAAATAAGCCAGACCATTTATCTTTTTTAAAAAGACTTTTTATTTTACATTGGGATATAGCTGATTAACAAATGTTGTGATAGTTTCAGGTGGACAGCAAAGTGAGTCAGCCATATATATACATGTACCCATTCTCCCCCAGACTCTCCTTCCAACCAGGCTGCCACATAACACTGAGCATTTATCTTTGCCCTAAAACCCACTTTTGGCCAAAGACACAGACCTACTAGAGAATGGACTTGAGGATATGGGGAGGGGGAAGGGTAAGCTGTGACAAAGCGAGAGAGAGGCATGGACATATATACACTACCAAACGTAAAATAGATAGCTAGTGGGAAGCAGCATCATAGCATAGGGAGATCAGCTCGGTGCTTTGTGACCACCTAGAGGGGTGGGATAGGGAGGGTGGGAGGGAGGGAGACACAAGAGGGAAGAGATATGGGAACATATGTATATGTATAACTGATTCACTTTGTTATAAAGCAGAAACTAACACACCACTGTAAAGCAATTATACTCCAATACAGATGTAAAAAAAAAAAAAAAATTCTTTCCCCTCTACCTACCACATCCATTCTCCTCTCCAGTGCCATGCACTGACTCAAGCACATTATAAGTAACCCTCTTCTTTAGTCCTTTTCTCATACTGTTTTTCTCTCCTAAAATGTCTTTACTCTTTCTCTCTGCCTATCCAAATACTACTTCACTTTTTTTGTAGGCCTTCTCAAGGCTCCCCTTTCCATGAAACAACGAAAGTGAACAAATATTCATGAAGCACATACTATATACCAACAAAAATAATGGCACATTGTTTTAATTCTCTCAACACTCCTGTGATCTAAGCATTACTAGCTCATTAAGTGCTCACTGCCCTCAAGCAACTTGCCCAGGGAGGGTCCTATGACTATCCAAATGCAATCTGAAAACTCCAAATGCCACATGTATTCTGTACGGCCAAATGCAATCTGAAAACTAGGATCCAAATGCAATCTGAAAACTCCAAATGCCACATGTATTCTGTACGGCCATGATGCTTCCAGAACTACTCCAATCGATACTCTTCACTTATTCTTCCTCTGAACCATGTTTCGTATCACATATCTCTACTTCACTATGGTTCAATTTATGATTTTTCGACTTTATGATGGTGTGAAAGTGATACGCGTTCAGCAGAAACAGTACTTCAAATTTGGAATTTTGATCTTTTCACAGGCAGCAAGCCACAGCTCCCAGCCAGCCACACCATCAGGTGTGTAAACCACTGATACACTTACAACCATTCTGGACCCAGACAACCACTCTGTTTTTCACTTTCAGTACAGTGTTCAATACATCACATGAGATATTCAACACTTTATTATAAAAGTGGCTTTGTGTTAGATGATTTTGACCAATTGTAGGCTAATGTAAGTGTTCTGAGAACGTTTAAGGTAGGCTAGGCTAAGCTATGATGTTTGGTAGGTTAAGTGTATTAAATGCATTCCTTGTGAATTGAGGAAGATCTGTATTCTCTTGAGCTTGTCCCTCTCCTCGTTGTTTAACTTTGTATGTGCACATGTCTTGCAGAGCTCACGACTGTGATGCTTCCTGTTTCCATGGAACTAATGCCGTGCTCCTTTTTAACACTGATAGGATGGCCAGAGCCCATGAGAAAGCAGAGGAGGAGTGGCTAGTGAGCTGTAAGGAGAACTTGAAGCATTGAACTTTGAAAAAATAGAGAGGTTTACAATGGAGGAAATTATCCCTAAGTCTAAACGAGGCAGAGGAGAGCCATAAGATAAGAAATCAGAACCATCAACTGGATTTCCTCATTTGGAGTAATAGTATTTGTACTTTTAGTGAGAGAGACTTCAGTAGGCTGCTGGAGGTAGAAACCAGATTCCTGCGAACTCAGGAGTGAATAAGAGGTGAGGAAATGGAAACAGCAAGAATTGAATACTCTTTCCAGAGTACTTATCTTTGAGAAGTGGAAAGAACTGCATAGCATCTGAAGGGAGAAGCCTTTAAGGATAGGGGACATAAGAAGAAAGAGGGAAGGGAGGGAAGGAAGGAAAGAAGGAAGGAAATAAGGAAGGAAGGAAGGAAGGAAGGGAGATGAATAGCCTGCAGTAATATTTATGATAATGGGATTTTTTTGCTTATGTTACTAGAATTCCATGAGATGTTTGCCTTGAGGCTAACATGATTTAGAGTAGTGTTGAATATGTGACCTTTCGGTAGTTAATGGGCTCCCAAATCCCTCTGCCCAACCTCTACAAGTAAAAAGACCTGAATTATTTAAATTTTCCTAAAAACATTGTATATAATAGAGTTTTCTTTTGTATGTTTGGTTTTTTGCTTTTGCCTTTCATACACCTGGAAAAGAGGAATTCTGACACGGTGAAGCAGCTGACTTTGGTAACCAAGTGCTTCCCCAGGACTCAGGAAAAAGGTCACCAGTCCACAGGCCCTCGGAGAGAGCAAGTTCAATATCTTGGACCATTCCGAGTAGTGCCAAGGAGTAGGCAGTCTTTCCTTTGAATGCCAAACACTGTTAGAGGAACCTGAAGAGGTGAGGTGTAGCAGCGGATCATCCATGATGGGTGATTTACCAGTTGCCTTGGTTTTAAAGTAATAGAGGCAAGAAACCAGCAGTGCATATTGTAAGCCTGTGGTCTATAACCTGGCATCCACACAGTGTATTTATGGGTCCTTGAGGGATGGAAGCCAAATTCTGACATCATTACTTCTTCAATACGGCAAAGGTTAAAGTACTACACCTAATGTAGCTTTACAGTTTTATATGACAAAGATGTTCGGGGCATGTTAGTTAACGATCACGCTTTGATTTAAAGATACTAGCAGTATGCTCAGGACCCTGCCTTGGTCTCCAGCAGCGGGAGCTGCAGCAGTAAAACACGGGCAGTGACAGATGGTTATTAGCTCAAGGAAACTTCCTAAAAGGCTCGAACAATCTCAGAAGGTCCACAAATTGAACCAGAATCAGTGAATTCCCAAAGTTTAGAGGGAACACCAGAGGGCGAGGGGATTAATGGGAGACAATCAGGGAACAAAGGTCAAAAAACTGCAGGCAACACAGTCCCAATTTATTAAACAGCCTCTAATTAGGATTGGTCTGGCGCAAGTGTACACAGGCATAACTCAGTCAATAGCTCACACTGGAATTCTGTTTTTTAAAAAAAGTGGAAGCAAAATAACAAAAAGAAAAGATGAAAAAAAGGCCCCAGCCTAGAAACCCTCAAACGTCTGGAAACCGCACCACCCCCCCGCCCCGGCAAAAAAAACCCTACCAGTGGTGGTAGGGCGTAATTTTTTTGGCCAGTTCAATTCAGCTGTTTTTATGAAATTTTTCTCAGACTTCCAGCTTCTTGGACATTTCTGATGTAAATAATGCTGACAACTTTTAATTTTAAAAAATTAAGAGAGAAAAACAGGCCATGGGCGTGTCCCCAACATTCCCCTACTGGTCGTTATTCTAAAGTAAGACAGAACAGAGCAACAGGGACCAGAACATAGTTCTATTCCAAGTGATCCTAAATGCAGTCTGTTTAACATGTATGCATTCATGGTATTTATATATAAACACACACAGATACACAGACACAGACACACACACACACACATACACACACACAGAGTTTCCTCTGATTGCAACTTAAGAACACTAGGTCCCAAGAAGAAAACTACAGTAGAAATTAGGGATATAAATTATTCTTGAATCAAAATGCTCACACAGGAATCAAACAAGTACCGAGAAAAGCAAGCCTTTCACCATTAATCTACTTTCTTACCACAGGAAGGCAGGGAGTATCTTTTAATACTAGGACAGGTGCCAGGTGATTAATTAGAAAAGGCCTTGGAGAAATTGTAGAATAATGTCTAATAAAAAATACTTTTTATCTGCAAAGAAATAAAAGTGAGAGTGCCTCATGCTTTGAACACCAGAGCTGGGCAGCTGGTGGAGAGAAACTTCAGATGTTACCTAGAGTCAGGCGGAAACAGTTAAGAAGACACAGGGGAAGTTTATTATTGTTACTTCCTTTATATTTAAGGGGATGGGAAGGAGGCTGGGGTTGAGTCACAAAGGAAAACACTGTAGCACAAAGCAGTGTCTTCAGACTTTAAACAGGTATAGTACAAATAGCAATGGAACAGGAAAAAAAAAAAGGAACAAAAATTGCTGTTAAACAATTAAGGCCAAACAGTAAACAGAATACATAAATACAATGTCAATTATTTTCCATAAGAGTAGTATAAGCTCAATACTGTAAGAAGGAATGTGTCTTTCTTTTAAATATAATTTGTAGGAGGCAAAGTTTTAAGAGGAAATCCCACAACTTAAAATGTTTTCTTAATGGCCTGAATTCCAGTTACCAAAATTTGCCACCAGCCCTGTCATCAACCAGAAGGTCTGGAAATAGAGGTGTCTTTTCAAGGGCCTCAAACAATCTAAACTTTCAGAGATCTAGAGCTTTCTGGTCACATGTCCAAGAATTTTGGTGGTGGTAGATATACAAACTGTTCCGACTTTTGTGGATTTGGAAGCTCCAGCTGGATCAAGCCTCTATGTTGTTATATCGTATATCTTCTTGAGGTGACAGAAAAGGAGAGGTCCCGAGAGGCCCAGTGCCCCAAGGACCACCAGCAAAACAAGACAACTTCCAATAGATTGAATGAATCTGCTCACTGGTGGCAGTTACCAGGGTATTTCAGAGCATGTCAAAAAAACTTGGCTGGTCAGTATTAAAAAGGAACTACATGCTGGAGAGGGTGTGGAGAAAAGGGGACCCTCTTGCACTGTTGGTGGGAATGTAAATTGATACAGCCACTATGGAGAACAGTATGGAAGTTCCTTAAAAAACTAAACGTAGAACTACCATATGACCCAGCAATCCCACTACCGGGCATATACCCTGAGAAAACCATAATTCAAAAAGAGTCATGTACCACAATATTCATTGCAGCTCTCTTTACAATAGCCAGGTCATGGAAGCAACCTAAGTGTCCACTGACAGATGAATGGATAAAGAAGATGTGGCACATATATACAATGGAATATTACTCAGCCGTAAAAAGAAACGAAATTGAGTTATTTGTAGTGAGGTGGATGGACCTAGAGTCTGTCATACAGAGTGAAGTAAGTCAGAAAGAGAAAAAAAATATCGTATGCTAACACATATATATGGAATCTAAAAAAACAAAAAATGGTTCTGACGAACCTAGGGGCAGGACAGGAATAAAGACGCAGACATAGAGAATGGACTTGAAGACATGGGGAGGGGGAAGGGTAAGCTGGGACGAAGTGAGAGAGTGGCATGGACACATATATACTACCAGATGTAAAACAGCTAGTGGGAAGCAGCCACATAGCACAGGGAGATCAGCTCGGTGCTTTGTGTCCACCTAGAGGGGTGGGATAGGGAGGGTGGGAGGGAGATGCAAGAGGGAGGGGATATGGGGATATATGTGTACGTACAGCTGATTCACTTTGTTATACAGCCGAAACTAACACAACATTGTAAAGCAATTATACTCCAATGAAGATGTTAAAAATAAAAATATATGCCCCTAAAAAAAAAAAAAGTAACTATCTGGAGAATTGCATATAGGTATAAAAATGTCATGGCGCTCTGTTCTTTGCTATATTTTTCTTTAAAATAAGCCCAGAAGAACAATAAACATCCTTAGGTCAGAATTTGAGCACTCTGCATATAGCAGATGCCCAATAACAGTCTTGTTTTTCTTTTTTTTTTTAACTAAAGAAATGACTCTCTTCTTTGAAAAAAACAGAGTTTAGGTCTTTGAAGTCCATGGGAAACTCACTTTAACACAAGGGATACACAGAGGTAGGTGGAGCTGTTTGTAGAGGGAAATTGCTAAATATCACATTGGCAGACAGAAAAAAAAAAATCCGTATATGGGATTTGAAGAATTGGAGACAGGGAAGCATAATATTGCTCTTCCCTGAGATACAGAGCTTTCCTAACAAAAAGTCCATCTGCTGGGTCTCAGATGTGAACACTGACTACTGCAGAATCTTAGAGAACCTGGAAATGGTAATAACCAGGCTTTCCACTAAAAAAAGGTTTCCTATATGATTTGTCCATGACATTGTTTTAGCTCACACTACAGACAGGCTAGTCCCTAATGACAATCAAATAGGATGGCCCCAAAGCTAGGAAGAACCACAGGAAAAGCAGCTGCTATTGGAAAAATTGGTAGGTGGGTGCATAACCATTGTCTTATTTTACTCTCCTTTTAGGGGCTGGTCAGGAAATACAATCCTAAAACCACTTTTCTCTTCAGCTTAACTAAATTATATACTTTATTGCCCAGTGACTTAAGCAATAAATGTTACTGAAAGGACTAATTTAAGATCTGAATTTATTTTAATTAGTCTTTGTAGTAATACTGCAGCAGATGTGAGTCTGCTTATATGCCACCTGGACTGGCTAAGAATCTCAGTGAAGACCCAAACATTTTACACTGCTAGAGAAGGCCATTTAAAATAATATGAAAAGAAAGATGAAATCAAAGGAAGATGGGAAAGAAGGAAGCAGGCTTATTTGTTTTTTGGACATGCTCTCTGCACACATGCAGCCAGTTATGGTGGTGTCGTGGCGGTATTAATAACTGACAGCTGTTGTTAACTCCTACGTTAGAGTAGATAACCTTACACGGAATCCATACCCAGATACTGGGCTGCAGAGTAATGAGTCCCCCTGGAATGAGAGCTTTGGCCTTCTTTGTTGTAACTATCGATCTGCTGTAGAGTCCTGATGTGATTTAGATGAGGGAGGAAGAGATAATGGCATTGATTATTCTATTTAGGAAGCAGACTAAGACAGAACTCAGGTACAATACATGAACACGAAAAAACCCCACTCAATCACTCCTTGTCTTTTCTTTGCAGTCCAAGGCAACACAGGTAATCACGGTGACAGGGGAATACATCTTGATAAACACGTAGCTTTGAATTTCAGGGACACTTTGGTGTAACAAAACCATAACTGCTTTTGTGGCTTCGGCTTTTTAAGGACCACGTACCACAGTCCTGACAAAGCCCTGGATGGTGGTTTACCAGTAAAGGGTGAGCTTGAGGGGACAAGTGCTCACCTGGGGAGAAGTCTTCCTCATTTGACATCATACTTTCTAACTTCATTGGGTAAAAATGTCTTTGATACGAAACTGGATTCCATAATGTAAGGAATGAGGTTTAGCCCACCTGCTCCATTCAGTCTAGTTCCCAAGTGGGATGGGGGATGGGGAATTTGACGCCCAGGGGACATCTGGCAATGTCTGGAGACATTTTGGGCTTTCATGACTGAGAGTGGTGGTGCTACTGGTATATAGTGGGTAAAGACCGGGGATGGTGCCAAACACCCTACAGTTCCCAGGACCGCCTGCCACAGCGAAGAAATATCCAGCCCAAAGTGGAGAGAGTGCCAAGGCTGAGAAACCTCTGTCTAGTTTATTTCACAACAGTATTATCTAGAATTAAAAAAAAAAATTCACGAAAAAGCGCTCAAATGCCAAATAGTTTGCCTTGGGACAAGAGTCCAAGAGAAAAACAAACCTGAAAAGCATTTTGTGTTGTTTTTTTGCATAGGTCTTATCCAGCTCCTATGGCCTGACTCTCAACTACTTGAAACCTGTTTCAACTACAGTAAATCACTGCTGAGCACTCCTGCTAGGCCCAGCAACTGCATTTTGGGGAGAAAATTAAGAGGTAGAATAATGGCCTTGACTTCCACTGGGTTGATAGTCTAGGCTTGAATAAGACTAAATAATAGAATGGGGTAGATTTAGAATATCTTTCACATGACAAGCAGAGAATAGGAGGGAGAGAAGAGGAATTGTGTCATGACATTCTGGAATTCAGAGCGAGAAGGAACCAGGATCTTATGTGTTCCAATAAGCCACCATGTAGTATAGCAGCTATGAACTTGGACCTTTCAGGTGGAGAGACCTGGCTATAGCACGTATTAAGCTGTGTAATTCTGAAGCTCTCTGAATGTGGATTTCCTCACCTGTTAATAATATCTGCCTTATAGAGTTATGAAGACTTTGTACCACACTGAAATTATGTTTGGCTGTCAATAGCCATTTTCCAGATGTGAAAATGGGTAGATTAAAGGTCAAGTGCCCAGTCAAACAGCAAGTTTGGAAAAGTCAGAGGTACAACTGAAATCTGGTCCAAGGCCAGAGCTCCGTCCATAATGTGTGCCACACATCCCCTTCCTTGGATTCTCATCAACATTCCTACTGCATTAACACAATGCACACCTGCATCCACCAGGAGCCAGGTACTATTCTAGGTACTGGGAATACACACACGAGTAAGACAAAAGCACTCCTAGAGTAATCGTATGGATGGATTGTAAAGGGAATATGGGCTGAGGTTACCTGCTTGATCTCATGGGGTCGGGCTAATTTAGAGCTGAGATGGTCTTTGAACTGGGCTGGGAATGGTGAGGAAAGGGGATGGGATGGAGCAGGGAAGTCCCTAGAGTCTCTAGAAACAGCAAAAAGGTAGTGTTTGGGGGTCTTCCCTGATGGCGCGGTGGTTGGGGGTCCGCCTGCCAATGCGGGGGACGCGGGGTCGTGCCCCGGTCCGCGGGGATCCCACGTGCCGTGGAGTGGCTGGGCCCGTGAGCCATGGCCGCTGGGCTTGCGCGTCAGGAGCCTGTGCTCCGCAACGGGAGGGGCCGCGACAGCGAGAGGCCCGCGTACCGCAAGAAAAAAAAAAAAAAAGGTAGTGTTTGGGGAGCTGGTAGCTGTTATGTTGATCTAAGACTTCACAGTTTACAAAGCATTACCACATCCCCTACCATCACTACCACTATATCATGATGAAATGAACATTTGTTGAGTGCTTACTGTGTACCAGGAGCTGTGCTAAGCATTTTACGTGAACCAGATCACGTATTATTAACAACAACAACAACAAAAAATCTGTGAAGAAGATAATATTACCATTGTGAAGAAGGAAATTAGTATTTATTAATTAGGAAGCTTAGTGTAAAGGAGATTTAGTGACTTGCCAGAAATTACGTACCACTTAATGGCAAGCTTTGGCTAAAATGGGGATCTTCTGACTCCATGTCCAATGCTCTCATAATTAATTAATAGTTATGTATATATCTCACATCCTTCCCTTTCCTCCTTGTACCTTCATCTCTCTCTAAATTCTCTGAGGGCAAGAACTATTGGTCATCTGTGTCCCCTAAAACCTGGGTCAGAGTGGGAGGTGGGGATGGAGATTTACGTGTCTAGGGCAGCATCAAGGTTTAAGAAATGTTGGTGGAACTTAATAAAGAAAGTTTTTGCACTGGAACTTATTTCAAGGGAGTACTCTCCTTTGAAAAGTATTGATAAAACTGGAATGATCCTGATATGAAAGAATCAGTTCAATTTTAAAAAGAATGGTAGTTGTAGTCTTAATCTAAGGGAGAACTAATGCAGAGTACTCTGAATATTCCCTTATCTGCCCAACCTAGACTATTTTCTCAGGTTTGGGCCACAAGCTTAAATTTCTAAGGAATTTTCATTGAGCACATGTGTCCCCAGGGAAGCTTTGAATAAGTAAAAAGTTTTCTAAGCACTGAGGTTTTTTGCTCGGAAGTAGGAGAAATGATTTCAATAATGCTGCCAGTAGTTTGGTAATAACTGAACTGAAGAGTTCAAGCATCCCCTGGTTTGATGCCCATTGAGTCCAGTGGGCCTCTTGGTATCTGATAACTCACAGAGCAGGTGCCAACAACAGGGATTTTGACTAGGGTTCAAATAAATTTTAATACTCGAAAATCATAAACACTTACAGCTACATATTGACTGTGCTATAATGATCAACATTTGATTTCAAGGACTTGCATCAGGATTTAAATGCAAGAGGTTGGAGTGCTTTCTTTGATATAGGTTTGGTTCATCATGGGTGATTTGAATAAGATATATAGAATACCACTGTGTTAAGGAAACTTCTGTATTGCCAGTCTTCCCAAACTACCTACGTGATTAAGACTTCCTTGGATTTATCCACTACAACATGTCTTTCAAACCTCAAAACAAAAGAAGAAAGATAAATTCCTTTAGTTTCACCATTCCTCTCTGCTATTTCTGATATTTGGACACAAACTATTTAATCTAGAGCTTGGTACTATAGGCTGAGATTTGGGAAAAATATGAATTTTATTTTGGTTTCCATTGATAAATTGCTGAATGATTACAGAGAAGGACTAAGTTCTTAGAGTGAAATTTGGTAGTCCAAACTCAAGACTTATTATAGCCAGGTTTTATGGATACCATCTGTGTGACAAATTGTTTTTTCCAAGATGGCTGCAACAAGATTTCCCATCCCACATGCTTTTCTTACAAAGTGACATTGTTACTTCTCTCATTGAGAAGTGGGGTCTATGTTCCCACCGCTTGAACATAGGTGGGCCTGTGACTACAAAGGAAGAGAAGCTATATAACTTCTGAGAGTAGGTTTTAAAAGGTGATGCAGCTCCCATCTTCTCGCCTGGGATACGTGCTCTTAGAACCCAGCTGCTATGCTATAAGGAAGTAGAGGTCACCTATAGGTGTTCTGGCTGAAAGCCCCAGCTAAGAGCTCAGTGGATAGCCAGTGTCAATTCCAGGTACGTGAGTGAGAAGTCCTCTGAGGTGACTCCAGTTCTAGCCACTGTCTGACCACAACTGTATGACAGACTCTAAATGAGAACCCCTAGCTGAACACCATCAACCCCAGGACCATAAGAGAGAATATTGTTTTAGCCACTTAGTTTGGGGATGATGTTTTATACAGCAGTAAATAATTGGAACAACTAGTCCACTTACCTCCTGCACTGTGTTCACTTTTAGAGATTTAATATCTTTTAAGGTTTTGTGTATGTAATACAAATATATTACATATAAGAGGGCAGTGATATAAAAACCTTTAAAAAGTTGCTAATCTCTCCCTCTATAGATATAGGTAGATAGATAGATATAGATAGATCATCTATCTATACCTATCTATACATAGAAATGGCATCTGAAAGTAAACTTCGGACAGTTCCAAATCCTGCATTATAATTTCTCAAATTTAATTTCAAACTTTGCATTTCTGCTGACATTCTTGTGTCTGTTTTTGCTGAAGTTGGTTTTTAATGATAATCTTACTGCTTGTGGGCATTTGAACTATGAGTTCTGAGATTAGCAGTGGAAGCAGCATTGGAGGAACCTCATCATATTCAGGTAGCTGAATAGCCAAGCAAATCGCACTGTGAACTGTCACCCTTGCTGCTGATAAATATCTTTAATCCCATTCAAATATATTCCACTTCCAAGGCTATTCATAACATGGTTTGTCCTCTGTCATCAATTCTATTCATGCAGCTTGCCAAAGCTCCCCACATTATTCTCCCTCCTTTCAATAAATTATCAGAATATAATTAGTAATATATCAAAGCTGTACTTGACCCAGGTACCCACCTCCTCGCAATAGAAGCAGATTAAAAAATACCTTTAGGGCTTCACTGGTGGCGCAGTGGTTGAGAGTCTGCCTGCTGATGCGGGGGACACGGGTTCATGCCCCATCCGGGAAGATCCCACATGCCGCGGAGCGGCTGGGCCCGTGAGCCATGGCCGCTGAGCCTGCGCGTCCGGAGCCTGTGCTCCGCAACGGGAGAGGCCACAACAGTGAGAGGCCCGCGTACCGCAAAAAAAAAAAAAAAAGCAAAAACAAAACAAAAAAAAACCCTTTAACTTATATAGTATAAAGACACAGGCAAAGTCTTACACAGGGTCAATAGAAGTCCCATGGATTGGATTCAGAGGAAAGATTTCCCTCCCTGTAAATTGGGCTCTATCACCTAGATGGTAGAGCAAGAGAAAGAGAAATAGCAATAAGGACGTCTGCCCGTCGGCATAAACCTGAGGCCAGTCAATTGAACTTTAGTCTACGGTGCTGGGTCCAGATTGCTGATGACATACAGCATAGCCATAATCTGACTCCTAGAAAGAATTTTCAAAACTCCAATGATGATTTAACCCTGCAAACTTAAGTCCTCAGACACTTCTCTGGCTCCCTGCCTAATTGTTCTTATACTGAAAAAATAACACTCAAGTAAAACGTACCCACACAAGATCTAAATGGCAGTTAAATCTGAGTAGGACATGGGCTGCTAAGTCTTGGAGTTACAATGACATTCGGTTCCTGCTCTCACAAAGCTCACCATACAGATGTATTCTATTGCTGTTAATGTGATAGGGTTGCTGTAACAAAGTACCACAAACTGAGTGGCTTAAAAACAGAAACATATTGTCTCACAGCTCTACAGGCTAGAAGTTGGAGATCAAGGTATGACCAAATCTGCTGCTTGACCAAACCTTAGTCAGGCTCCTCAACCTTCTCCTAAGCCCATCTGCACACTCCTTGTAAAATCTAGTTTGAGCAAGGACCACGCCAAGTCAGTTTAACCAGAATCCCCCATCCTCGCGTCCCCTACCCTCCAGCACCAACCAGGTGATGTCTGATCACCCTGGCCTGTCTTCAGCAAGAATCCTGCTAGGTTGGTTTAGCCAGAACCCCCTTATCTTTGATGTTCTCTCTTAGTAATACTCCATCCACTGATCGCCACCCTGCTCCTTGGCTATTAATGCCCATGCTGTGTTTGGAGGTGAGTCCAAATTTTCTCCACTGTCTTATAACCCTCTTCTCACTGGATCCAGAGGTGAGGTACCAGTCTTCCCCGTTCCTCATTGCTCCTTCTGGATCATTCTTCCTTCTTTTTCTGTTAAAAAAAAACACCTTTGAATTTTTCCTTTAGCCTATACCATCTTGCTGCAGTTATCTACCAACCCTCAGGGCAGCTCCTCTTCTTGAAGATTTAAGCTCCCGGCTCACTCTCTACAAAACTACTCTTATTATAACTCATTATGAGTTTTGTATCCATGTAGGGAATTCTTCCAATACCTCGACCTCTTCTCTTCCAATGGTCTCATCCTCCACCTGCCTCAGCCCCTTACTCCCATGGTCATCATACCTAGAACTTTCATTACCAATACCTGCGGAATCTACCTCCAGCATCCCATTCTATGACCACCACCTGACGCATTTCATGCTCATTCTTCTAGGATCCTCATTCTAATCCTTCAGCCACATCAGCTCATACGATTCATCAATCCCATTTTTCACTGTCTCTTACCTTTGCCCCATGACCTGATCGTCTCCATGTCCTTATTTCCTCATTCAGCTAAAATGTCACAATCCTTGGAATAACTCCCTTACATATATCTTTCCCAAGGGCTTATGCCTTTTTTTTTTTTTTTTTTTTTTTTTTTTTTGGTACGCGGGCCTCTCACTGTTTCGGCCTCTCCCGTATGCGGAGCATAGGCTCCAGACGCGCAGGCTCCGCGGCATGTGGGATCTTCCCGGACCGGGGCACGAACCCGTGTCCCCTGCATCGGCAGGCGGACTCTCAACCACTGCGCCACCAGGGAAGCCCACATATATCTTTAATATCCTCACCCTATCTCATTTTGGTACATCAGCAGGACAAAATCTGAACCCTCTCAAATTCACCTCTCCACCTATTACATACCTGTGTGTGGGTGGAAAAGAACAGAGTCCATGTTTAATGGGCTGGCTTCAAATTCATGCCTTTGTATTTCTTTTCTATTCTATCCTCATCCAATTCCCTGGTGGCTTCACTAAGCCTCACAGCAAAATATTTATTGAAAGCTAAGCATTTTGGTACATAATTCCCTTTTCTGATGATATAAAGTTTGTCTTACACGCGAAGGGTAAAAGTTCTTTTAAGGGGAAAAAGTTATTCTTTCTTTAAAGACTAAATTTTCCCCAAGAAGTCTTTTATTAGTTAATTCTGCTATTGCAGTTTAAGAAGTAGTTCATCAAAATTCAGAAACTTTAGGCAACCCAACTTTCACTCGAGTTGATGAATCTGAAAGATTCCGTAGTTGATACTCTAACTGGAAATCCAGGACAGGATTCTTCACAAATTAAAGGAAAAACTGTGTTTCCCTCACCTCCCTCCCCAAAATGTGGTTCATCAATCTCTGTTTAAAAGGGAAGGTCACCATTTACCATTCCCTGTCTTTTCCTAGGCAAACTGCTATCCTGCTTTGGACATACTTAATGGGCCAGTCATAGTTACCAAAAATGTACAAATGCAAAATGAGCTGATGATAATGTCTTCCACTTAGCAATATCTTCTCTCCTCTCAAGCACTGAGTGTGAATTTGAGATTTGTGAAAAAACATACAGTCATATACATGTATTCTTTTGGGTTTTTTTGTTTGTTTTTGGTTTTTATTTGCTTTTGCTTTTTGAGAGAGTAATTTTCAATTGTAATTTGACTTGCATTACTTGCTTTCTCTTGGGAAACTTAACACTTGGCTTCATTCTAGGCTGCCCATTTGTATACAAAAAAGGACGGAAATAAAACTGTGGTCACCTACCTTAATCTTAAAACAACTAATTGCTTACTTATCAGTCTTCTCCTCCCCCTTGTGGGTCTACTTCATGATTTCCCAACATTAGAATATTATCTATTTAAATCAAATGCTTTTTTTTTTATAATGGCACTGCAAACTGCTTTTTGGTATTAGCCTGTTGCTGTGAAAAAGACATTGTTGATGAAATGTGTGATCCTCTAGAATTTAATAGGAAAAAGGGTAAAAAAAATCATATTTTGACCAATTTTGTTGATATTAAAGTAACTGACGTTTTTATTTATTTTTTCCGATACGCGGGCCTCTCACTGCTGTGGCCTCTCCCGTTGCAGAGCACAGGCTCCGGGCGCACAGGCTCAGCGGCCATGGCTCACGGGCCTAGCCGCTCCGCGGCATGCGGGATCTTCCTAGACCAGGGCATGAACCCGTGTTCCCTGCATTGGCAGGCGAACTCTCAACCAGTGCGCCACCAGGGAAGCCCTCCCTAGGTAGGTTTATTCCTAGGTATTTTATTCTTTTTGTTGCAATGGTAAATGGGAGTGTTTCCTTAATTCCTCTTTTCAGATTTTTCATCATTAGTATATAGGAATGCAAGAGATTTCTGTGCCTCAATTTTATATCCTGCAACTTTACCAAATTCATTCATAAGCTCTAGTAGTTTTGTGGTGGCATCTTTAGGATTCTCTATGTATAGTATCATGTCATCTGCAAACAGTGACGGTTTTACTTCTTTTCCAATTTGGATTCATTTTATTTCTTTTTCTTCTCTGATTGCCGTGGCTAGGACTTCCAAAACTACGTTGAATAATAGTGGCGAGAGTGGACATCCTTGTCTTGTTGCTGATCTTACAGGAAATGCTTTCAGTTTTTCACCATTGAGAATGATGTTTGCTGTGGGTTTGTCGTATACGGCCTTTATTATGTTGAGGTAGGTTCCCTCTATGCCCACTTTCTGGAGAGTTTTTATCATAAACGGGTGTTGAATTTTTGTCAAAAGCTTCTTCTGCATCTATTGAGATGATCATATGGTTTTTATCCTTAAATTTGTTAATAAGGTGTATCACATTGATTTATTTGCCTGTATTGAAGAATCCTTGCATCCCTGGGATAGATCCCACTTGATCATGTTGTATGACCTTTTAATGTGTTCTTGGATTCTGTTTCCTAGTATTTTGTTGAAGATTTTTGCATCTATATTCATCAGTGATATTGGTCTGTAATTTTCTTTTTTTGTAGTATCTTTGCTGGTTTTGGATTCAGGGTGATGGTGGCCTCATAGAATGAGTATGGGAGTGTTCCTTCCTCTGCAATTTTTTGGAAGAGTTTGATAGAATGTTTGATAGAATTCATCTGTGAAGCCATCTGGTCCCGGACTTCTATTTGTTGGAAGATTTTTAATCACAGTTTCAATTTCATTACTTGTGATTGGTCTGTTCATATTTTCTATTTCTTCCTGGTTCAGTCTTGGAAGGTTATACCTTTCTAAGAATTTGTCCATTTCCTCCAGGTTCTCCATTTTACTGGCATAGAGTTGCTTGTAATAGTCTCTTAGGATGCTTTGTATTTCTGCAGTGTCTGTTGTAACTTCTCCTTTTTCATTTCTAACTTTATTGATTTGAGTCCTCTCCCTCTTTTTCTTGATGAGTCTGCCTAATGGTTTATCAATTCTGTTCATCTTCTCAAAGAACCAGCTTTTAGTTTTCTTGATCTTTGCTATTGTTTTCTTTGTTTCTATTTCATTTATTTCTGCTCTGATCTTTATGATTTCTTTCCTTCTGCTAACTTTGGGTTTTGTTTGTTCTACTTTCTCTAGTTCCTTTAGGTGTAAGGTTAGATTGTTTATTTGAGATGTTTCTTGTTTCTTGAGGTAGGCTTGTGTAGCTATAAAATTCTCTCTTAGAACTGCTTTTGCTGCATCCCATAGGTTTCGGATTGTCATGTTTTTACTGTCATTTGTCTCTAGGTATTTTTTGATTTCCTCTTTGATTTCTTCAGTGATCTCTTGGTTACTTAGTAACATATTGTTTAGCCTCCATGTGTTTGTGTTTTTTACGTTTTTTCCCCTGTAATTCATTTCTAATCTCATAGCTTTGTGGTCAGAAAAGATGCTGGATATGATTTCAAGTTTCCTAAATTTACTGAGGCTTGATTTGTGACCCAAGATATGATCTATCCTGGAGAATGTTCCATGTGCACTGGAGAAGAAAGTGTAATCTGCTGTTTTTGGATGGAATGTCCTATAAATATCAATTAAATCTCTCTGGCCTCTTGTGTCATTTAAAGCTTCTGTTTCCTTATTAATTTTCATTTTGGATGATCTGTCCATTGGTTTAAGTGAGGTGTTAAAGTCTCCCACTGTTATTGTGTTACTGTCAATTTCCTCTTTTATAGCTGTTAGCAGTTGCCTTATGTATTGAGGTGCTCCTATGTTGGGTGCATATACATTTATAATTGTTATATATTCTTCTTGGATTGATCCCTTGATCATTATGTAGTGTCCTTCCTTGTCTCTTGTAACATTCTTTATTTTAAAGTCCATTTTACCTGATATGAGTATTGCTACTCCAGCTTTCTTTTGATTTTCATTTGCATGGAATATCTTTTTCCATCCCCTCACTTTCAGTCTGAATATGTCCCTAGGTCTGTAGTGGGTCTCCTGTAGAAAGCATATATATGGGTCTTGTTTTTGTATCCATTCAGCAAGATTGTGTTTTTTGGTTGGAGCATTTAATCCATTCACGTTCAAGGTAATTATCGATATGTATGTTCCTATGACCATTTTCTTAATTGTTTTGGGTTTGTTTTTGTAGGTCCTTTTCTTCTCTTGTGTTTCCCACTTAGAGAAGTTCCTTTAGCATTTGTTGTAGAGCTGGTTTGGTGGTGGTGAATTTTTTAGCTTTTGCTTGTCTGTAAAGCTTTTGATTTCTCCATCAAATCTGAATGAGATGCTTGCCGGGTAGAGCAATCTCGCTTGTAGGTTCTTCCCTTTCATCACTTAAAGTATATCATGCCACTCCCTTCTGCCTTGTACAGTTTCTGCTGAGAAATCAGCTGTTAACCTTATGGGAGTTCCCTTGTATGTTATTTGTCATTTTTCCTTTGCTGCTTTCAATAATTGTTGTCTTTTGCCCATTTGATTACTATGTGTCTCGGCATGTTTCTCCTTGGGTTTATCCTGTATGGGACTCACTGCACTTCCTGGACTTGGGTGGCTATTTCCTTTCCCATGTTAGGGAAGTTTTCGACTATAATATCTTCAAATATTTTCTCACGTCCTTTCTCTCTTTCTCCTCCTTCTGGGACACCTATAATGCGAATGTTGTTGCGTCTAATGTTGTCCCAGAGCTCTCTTAGGCTGTCTTCATTTCTTTTCATCCTTTTTTCTTTATTCTGTTCTGCAGCTGTGAATTCCACCATTCTGTCTTCCAGGTCACTTATCCATTCTTCTGCCTCAGTTATTCTGCTATTGATTCCTTCTAGTGTAGTTTTCATTTCAGTTATTGTATTGTTCATCTGTGTTTGTTTGTTGTTTGATTCTTCTAAGTCTTTGCTAAACATTTCTTGCATCTTCTCGATCTTTGCCTCCATTCTTTTTCTGAGTTCCTGGATCATCTTCACTATCATTATTCTATATTATTTTTCTGGAGGGTTGCCTATCTCCACTGCATCTAGTTGTTTTTCTGGGGTTCTACCTTGTTTCTTCATCTGGTACATAGCCCTCTGCCTTTTCATCTCGTCTATCTTTCTGTGAATGTGGTTCCTGTTCCACAGGCTGCAGGATTGTAGTTCTTCTTGCTTCTGCTGTCTGCCCTCTGGTGGATTAGGCTATCTAAGAGGCTTGTGCAACTTTCCTGATGGGAGGGACTGGTGGTGGGTAGAGCTGACTGTTGCTCTGGTGGGCAGAGCTCAGTAAAACTTTAATCCCTTTGACTGCTGATGGGTGGAGCTGGGTACCCTCTCTGTTGGTTGTTTGGCCTGAGGCAACCCAACACTGGAGCCTACCTGGACTCTTTGTTGGGGCTAATGGTAGACTCTGGGAGGGCTCACGCCAAGGAGTACTTCCCAGAACTTCTGCTGCCAGTGTCCTTTGTCCCCATGGTGAGACACAGCCACCCCCGCCTCTGCAGCAGACCCTCCAACACTAGCAGGTAGGTCGGGTTCAGTCTCCCCTGGGGTCACTCCTCCTTCCCCTGGGTCCCGATGTGCACACTACTTTGTGTGTGCCCTCTAAAAGTGGAGTCTCTGTTTCCCCCAGTCCTTTCGAAGTCCTGCCGTCAAATCCTACTGGCCTTCAAAGTCTGATTCTCTACGAGTTTCTCCTCCCGTTGCTGGACCCCCAGGTTGGGAAGCCTGACGTGGGGCTCAGAACCTTCACTCCAGTGCGTGGACTTCTGTGGTATAAGTGTGTGACTCAGTGTGTGAGTCACCCACCCAGCAGTTATGGGATTTGATTTTACTGTGATTGCGCCCCTTCTACAGTCTCATTTTGGCTTCTCCTTTGTCTTTGGATGTGGGGTATCTTTTTTGGTGAGTTCCAGTGTCTTCCTGTCGATGACTGTCCAGCAGCTAGCTGTGATTCTGGTGTTCTCGCAAGAGGGAGTGAGAGCATGTCCTTCTACTCCACCATCTGGGTTAGGATCCTACAGTTTTTAAAGTAATTAATATATTTGTATTTATTTCTAATCCTATCATCTATTTTTGTGTATTTTCACTCCTTTTCTATTTGTTTATTACTCTCCTTCCTTGCCTTCTTTTAGGTTGAGTGTTTTTCTCATTACATTTTCCCCCTTCTACTAGTTTAGCAGTTGTGCACACTGTTTTATTGTTTATTCTCTGTCTTTTTATTGTTATCCTAGGCATGTTTTACATGCACACTTAACTGATCAATATTCAAAAATAATAAGTACACATTCTATCCCTAGAATATACGAGAATATACTAGATAATACGAGAATCTTCTATTTTCCCTCTATGATACCATTGCTTTTGACATATAATTAGATATTTTAGTATCTTTAGTCTACTTTTACAACATAAGACATTATTGCTATTGTTTTATATAGTTATTTAAAAAACGGTTTACCCCCTTCCGGGCTCATTATTCCTTTGGGTGTCTCAGGCCTTCCACTTGGAATCACCTTCCTCTGCCTTGCAGTGCATCCTTTTGAATTTCTTTAATGAAGGTATATAGATAGAAACTTCTCTCAACCTTTGTTTAACAATATCTTTATTTTGACTTCTGTCTTAAAAATATTTTCATAGAGTGTACAACTGTTGGTTGGTTTATTCTCTTTTAACACTTTGAGGATACTGTTCCATTGTTTCTGGGTTCCTTTGTTTCTACTCAGAGATCAGCTGTCAGTATAACTGTCATTCCTTTGTTGTAACTGGCCTTTTTCTCTGTGTCTATAATCTCTTTGTCTTTGATGTTTTGTAGCTTCACTATGACCCTTCTACTAGTGAATTTCTTTGTATTTATTGTTTTGGATTTGCAGGGCTTCCTGATTCTAAGGATTAGAATTTCCTCCATTTTTTGCGTTCTCTCCTGCTTGGGCTTTGATTATACTAATGTTAGTCCTTCTTATGCTATCCTCTCTGTTTCTCAACTTGTCCTTTATATTTTCCATCTTCTTGCCTCTCTGTGCTGTAATCTGAAATTTTTCTTTTAATCTATTTTTCAGTTTTTTAGTTCCCTCTTCAGTTGGGTCTAATCCTCTGTTGATTTCAGTTTCACTCAATTCTTTTTCATTTCCAGAAGTTCTATTTAGTTCTTTTTCAAACATCCTTGGTCAATTTTTAAATAGTCTCTTGTTTCTGGCACATATTTCAAGTCCATATTTTATTTTTAAACTTATTAAACACACTCATTTTTATGTTTCTGATAATCTTCGTATCTAAAGTCTTGCTTATGAAGACTTGTTTGCTTATATGTTTAGGTTCTCCACTGTAAGCTCATTATTCCTTTACACTGTCTATGACATTTCCCAAGCCTAGACTGCAGGTGGGTTTCCACAGAGGATTTGCCATTTGCCTCTGCAAAGTTACTGATGAATCTTCAAACCCAGGACTACCGTAAAGTACATTCCCAACTTGAAGTTTATAAATGATTGAAAAGTGGGAATTTGGTTTGCGAACTCATTTGATGTCTGACGTTATTACAGAGATTCAGGGGAAATATTTTCCTCTAGGTGTGAATTTTCTTGTTTTACCCAGACAGGTAATTTTCCTTGGCTTTGGATGGATGTTGAAGGGCTACATTATTTCTAGTTTGCCTTTATACTTTATGCTAGGAGATATTACTATTCGATTCACCATCCTGGGAGAGACCCCCTCAGTCTATAACTGTCATTTGCCTCGAGCCCATAAAGCTCAAGATCAACTTAAGCAAACACCCTCAGGGTAGATGTTGGCTTTAGTCATCAGCTCTCCTCTCTGGTTTCTTCTTCAAGTAGTTTTTGGTACCTGTGAATTTTTAACATTCCTACTATCTCATGTAAGCCTTTAAAGCTTTTCAAAAACTCAATTATTTTAAGTTCTCCTCAGAGTATGTCATCTGTGATCATCTATGATTTTGCCTAAAACAAAACTTGGAGTCCTTTTGAAAGCTGGGAAAACGATATTTGGATTTGATGTAGTTTAGCTGAGTCGCCATATTAAAATAATTACAACTTTCAGAAACAGTAAAGTATACATTTCCTGCTAACGTCATTCTGTGGCTTGGGTCTTAATTACATGAGAATGGCAATTTTCATATGTATAAGAATAGGAAATAATGATTATTTGATCCTGTTAGTTCTTTGGACTTTTAATAAGTAAGACTTCATTGTATAACTTGTTTTCAAAAGCCAAACCGGGACTTCCTTGGCGGTCCAGTGGTTAAGACTCCACACTTCCACTGCAGGGGGCACGGGTTCAATCCCTGGTTGGGAAACAAAGATCCTGCATGCTGCGTGGGATGGCCAAGAAAAAAAAACCTAAACCAAGCAAGGTTTTAAACACATTGCTTATGTTTAATCTGAGACATAGAGAAATTTTAAAAATAGGGGAAAAATGCTAGAAATTAAAAAAAGGTTTTATATCTTTTAAAATAAATTATTTTTTCTTTCTTGGTACATGAAAATGAGTTTTCTGTGTTTGAAATTTAGAAGTTTTCATAAACATTCCTTTTCCACATGTTGACATAAGAATAAAATAAATAAAGAGCAATAGTAATCTCCCAAGGGATCATAGTTCCAGCATGAAAATGGGAAATAAAACTTCCAGTCTAACATTTCAGAGGCTCAGGTTCCACATTAAGGACTTGAGTCTTTGGAGAGTTTTTCACTGAGAAAATGCCTGTCTTGGGGCAGGGTGTGCGGCGGGGGCTTTGGTGTGAAAGATCACAAGACATCATTTCTTCAGTTTAATAATCCATTTAATACCATCTTTCAATCCCATTTCATGCTCAGTAGAGCAAGAATAAGTGAACCTTTTGCTGACAGTGGTTTTGTTGAAGAGCTTTTGTTTATAAAGCAGTGGCGACATGATCTTATCATGTTCCATCATTATTGGTTTGCTTCTGTCCCCCATCCAAGTAATGCCTTCCTCTGATGTATGCAGGTTTTTCATAGCAGTGACTCCTGTCCTAGGCTGAAGGGGTTTGACAATACTTGCTCACTTTTAAAAGAGACATGTCTCAACTTTCTGCCTCAAAAATCTGTTTAAGTGATCACCTTTATTCAGCCATCTCTAAATTTTGAGGAGGAAATATGAATTCAACCGCTTGAACATGAACAAAGGCAAAGGAAGCCCTGGACTGTTGAACTTCTAGGGGCTGCACGGTGGATAATTGATGACTTTACACTGAAACTAAGCTCTTCTGTGAGTCGCGATCACCTAAGAAACATAGACTTATGATTGCGTGAGTGAGCAAAAGAGTCACGTAGAGTCAAACAAAGACAACCCAGCCCTTAGCATTCTGTCTCCCTAAGATCTGTGACTGTTATGTATGGTACCATATCTCTCTATTTTTGCTGTTTGAGATTTACAATAGTTCGAAATTTACAATAGTAATCCAAGGGATAGGAGTTGGCAGGAAAAAATGTTTTCATGGGGTATATTTTAAGAGACGGATTCAGCATTTGCAAAGGAAATACATTATTATGGTTTTCATAAAATATGTATACTAGGGCAATTTTATCTAAAATTTCTATAGCACTTCATGGGCTGCTTCCACATAGTCAGTAACATTAATCTTTGTTTTTCAGATGAAAGAATGGAAATTTAGAGACTGAATGAATGGCCTCAACAAAGTTCTATAATACAGTATTAGCAAAGCCCCTTCTAGAACCCGGGTCTTCCGACTCATAAACCAGTGCTCTCTCTGTCGTGTAACTCAGGCTCGTAGGGCCTCAGGAGTTCCCTGATGCCCCTCGTATTATCCTCCCTCTATCATACTTGGAAGGGCACACAAATTTACAGTAGATCCAGGCCTACATTTCAAATCTAATCTCTGCTTTATCACAAGATAAATCTCCATTTCCAGCACAGCAGCAGCCTATTAAGGGTTCATTAATATAGGCAAATGGACCAAGACACCACTAAACGACTAGAAAGTTTAGAAAAATATCTATAAATAACAGCTCCTGCAAGGGTTTCATACTGACATCACGAAGAAGGATGTATCAAATGAACACTGTGTGTGGAATGCTCACGATAAAAGTTCTTTCCCAGAAGGGCCTGAAGTTAGGTGGAAAGACAGAGTATGTGTCTAAGAGAATATCAGATTACAGCCACCATCATCATAAAGAAGGATGTAGAGCATCTTCATACCTTTTGATATATCTGGAAATATTTGGAGAATAAATAGAGAAAAACCTTAAGCATAAAAGTAGGGAGCTTTGTTTCAGGGAAGAGAGAGCTGGAAACTGAAGTCAGTGGCTTAAGTTAGTCCCTGCACCGCCATAAGAAGCAGGAGTCCCAGGGCAGACTGCCAGACCTCTCTGAGCCTCAGTGTTTTCTGTGAAGGTGGGATGAGGATTCATATCATAAAGTGGTTTAGAGGAGTTAAATGTGAAAGTGCTTTGTAGATCATAAAGCAAGGCATAAAAGAAGAGACTGTGAAGGACAGGTTGTTACCTATGACTGTAATACTTGGCTGTGTATTTTTTTAAAGCTATTTTAAAAATTTTAAATTATTATTATTTAAAAAAATTTTTGGCCATGCCCCACAGCCTGCAGGATCCTAGTTCCCTGACCAGGGATCGAACCTGTGCCCCCTGCAGTGGAAGCTCGGAATCCTAACCATTGGACTGCCAGGGGAGTCCCTGGCTGTGGATTTTGTCCTGATGATGCCAACCCTCCAGTAATGGAGTCACCCCCCTAAACTGCCTTGGATGCCTTACACACCCTCCAACCTCCGCCCCAGCTGCTCTCTGACTTGATGCACCAGTTCACGTAGCCATGTGGCACTTGGCAAATGGTGAGGTATGTTCCTGTGTCTCTACAGCACTACTGCGTACACTTTGGGTAATCCCACAGCAGCCTGCTGCTAAGAGCTGTGTTGAATGACCACCATCCCCACTTGAGACGCTATGCTTTGATTTCTGAACATCACAGAAAGAATATAAGACAGCATATAATTATTTCTTTTCCTCTCCAGGCTCTTTGTTTTCTTTTCTGAATTCTTAGAGCTGGATATTACATCCTATGAAATTATCACGCCATCCATGATCGGCTTCAATTTGCTTAGCTATGTCGGCCTAGATTGTGGGCAAAAAAAAGATAGAGGATGGACTTCTACAGCATTCAGCTTTCCAGTCTCCATCAGTAATACTGTCACAGCAAGCCTAGGTAAAATTTCAAGTTATCTGTGGGGTCAACCAGAAATCCAAAGGCATTAAAAACAGAGTCAGTTTGTATTTGACTGTGGGGTCAGCAGAAAAGAAAATAGAAGAAAGATTTCCTGTATCTAAGAGTTCAGAGTTATATGCCTGAAATTAATCACACTCCCATGAAATTAATGTTGTGCACGTGTTTTTTTTCTGTATATATATATATATATATATATATATATATATATATATAAACATCTTTATTGGAGTATAATTGCTTTACAATGTTGTGTTAGTTTCTGCTGTAAAACAAAGTGAATCAGCTATACATGTACATATATCCCCATATCTCCTCTCTCTTGCGTCTCCCTCTCACCCTCCCTATCCCACCCCTCTAGGTGGTCACAAAGCACTGAGCTGATCTCCCTGTGCTATGCAGCTGCTTCCCACTAGCTATCTATTTTACATTTGGTAGTATATATATGTCAATGCCATTCTCTCACTTCGTCCCAGCTTACCCTTCCCCCTCCCTGTGTCCTCAAGTCCATTCTCTACGTCTGCATCTTTATTTCTGTCCTGTCCCTAGGTTCGTCAGAACCTTTTTTTTTTTTTTTAGATTCCATATACATGTGTTAGCATACGGTATCTGTTTTTCTCTTTCTTTCTTACTTCACTCTGTATGACAGACTCTAGGTCCATCCACCTCACTACAAATAACTCAATTTCATTTCTTTTTATGGCTGAGTAATATTCCATTGTATATATGTGCCACATCTTCTTTACCCATTTATCTGTTGATGAACACTTAGGTTGCTTCCATGTCCTGGCTATTGTAAATAGTGCTGCAGTGAATATCGTGGTACATGACTCTTTTTGAGTTATGGTTTTCTCAGGGTATATGCCCAGTAGTGGGATTGCTGGGCCATATGGTAGTTCTATTTGTAGTTTTTTAAGGAACCTCCACACTGTTCTCCATAGTGGCTGTATCAATTTACATTCCCACCCACAGTGCAAGAGGGTTCCCCTTTCTCCACACCCTCTCCAGCATTTATTGTTTGTAGATTTTTTGATGATGGCCATTCTGACCATTGTGAGGTGATACCTCATTGTAGTTTTGATTTGCATTTCTCTGTGTGCATGTGTTTTGACAGGCAGCTGGTGCTAACTAGAAATCACCTTAAAACCTATTCAAGATCTTTTTTTTTTTAAATTTCAGCATTGCATTTTATAAAGCCTAACGTAAGTGCATGTGTATAAGATGTAGAGACAGGCTGGAAAGAAGCCATATTAGGTATTAACAACTATGTGAAATGGTGTAGATTTGGGGGTTACGATAAGACTGTCTCTGGTCAACTTTTATCAGTACCTGGGATGGAGATAGAGAAGGATGCTGATCAAATGTACACATGAAACAAAGATGGACAGGATAATGAACAAGCATGACAGAATCAAAATACAAACGGATTTGGAGGCTTAAACACCAGACAAAAACAAGCTGAATCTTAACAGGAAAAAATCTGGCATTCAGAGTAGATTTATAATAGGTCATAAGCAAGAACCAAAGGTCATCTAACAAAGAGCCAAAGCTTTAATTTTCACCAAAGGTGAGATGGTTGTGCTAAACAACAGCAAAAGAAATCCCCCATAAAATTAGTCGATGCTAACAGAAGGAAATGTTGAAAGATAATTTTTGCATCTAACGAAGGAGTCAGTCATTCCCTGAAGCCTGCACATTAGAATCACTGAAAAAGATTTAAAGTAAATTCAGATTTCCTGGACTTTCTGCAACTTTTTTGCCTTTCTTTTCTAGAACTCTCTCAGCTACCTGTTCTAGTATAGGATATGATTGTTACAATTTCTTTTAGTTCTAAAGTCTTTTATTCTATCCTATGATATTTTTGTATATCTGAGTCAGTTTCTTCAAAAATTAACTTCTACCTTTTGCTGAGATTACCTCAATTCTGTCAGCAAGAGCTGGTAGGGCTTGGCTTTATCCAGTATTGGCACTGCTGCAGAACGTGAATGTTCTTGGCATAATTCCTCACAACTGCCTTCCTGAGTAGTTTCTCTCGTATTTTATGATTTGGTTGAAAACCCAATATGGTTAAGGAAAAAGATGTGCATAAGTGAAGCATAATTATATCGATTCATGTTCTGCTGATAAAGATTTACTTGTCCTCAAGGCATAATAATGGCCAAGACTGCCCATGATCAATAACTCTTGAACCAATAAATCTTAATATTGGCAACAAAAGCCAATATCTACTTAAACTTTTTTCAAAGTGTTATAATATATGCTGATGACATGAAACATTTGAGCACATAAAACACAATCTCTTGAGCTTCATGTTGACACTAAATTTGTATTCTCCAAGAGTTAATATTCTAGATTCCAGTGACATAGGAGCAACTGGCTGATCAAGGGGAAAGTTAATAATGGGGACTGATGGTTAATAATATATTTTTTTGACTGAAACAACAAATATTTATTTCTTACAGTTTTGGAGGCTGGGAAGTCCAGGATTAAGGTGCTGGCAGATCCAGTGTCAGGGGCTCTTCCTGGCTTGGAGATGGCCATCTTCTCACTCTTTCCTCACATGGCAATGAGAGAGATCTCAAGTCTCTTACTCTTTCTCTAAGGGCTTTAGTCCCTTCACGAGGACCCCACCCTCCTGTCCTAATCTAACCTTAATTATTTCCCAAAGGCCCCATCTCCAAATACCATGACGTTGGGTATTAGGGCTTCAACATATAAATTTTAGGTGCACACAAACATTCAGTCCAAAGCAAACGGGAACAAGAGTGATGCCAGATTGAACACAATCTGGCATGGTTCACACTTGATAACATATTTATTTAGAAGAGCATATAAGATTAGTGTACGTGGAACCACTTTGTTAAAATCCAAACCGTTATGGAAATGTAAAGTATAACAGAGTTTGTCTACAGATTCTAAGCGCTGTACAACATACTGGCAGAAGAAAAACAGCTTTTTGTAAAAGCAGAAATAGAAACAAGATACGAGAAGAAATGAAGCAAAAGTACACGAAGGAAGCAAGAAAGGGAAGGCATGATGACAAGATTTTACTGGGTACCCAGCATGTGCCAGGAGCTAGGGGAATTATTTGACGTGTATTGTTACATTTAATTCTCACGATTCTATTAGGTACAAGCCAAACCTCAAGCACAACTCTGATTCCTGCAGAACCAAGGTTTAGGCTAAGGAACCAGTTCTACAGTTTTCAGTAGCAGAGCTTGAATTTGCATCCATGTCTGTGTGAATCCAAAGATCATATTCTTTCTAGGTTACTATAGACAAACCTCAGTGGTTACCTTTACGGAGTCATTTCGGAATGGTTAATAGTGTGGAGAAGTATTTTTCTTACATTGGTAACAGGCCTGTGCTTCATCCCAGCATTATTTTCTGTGCAACACAAACAGGCCTCAGACCAGTCTATGCAATGAAACTAAATACTGGTGGTTGATAATCAGGAAAAGCCAGATAATGTAGTTTGTTCCTTGGTAGGGTGAAAAAGATTTTATGGGACAGAAAGATGCTGGAATGTCTTTGACTTTTGGGAAGACAAGTGCCTTCCCACCAGGGTGTTAGTCTGCTCACCTGTCATTACAAGATACCATATTCTGAGTGGCTTAAACAACAGGAGTTTAGTTTTTCATAGCTCTCAAGGCTGAGAAGTTCAAGATCAAGATGCCAACTGATTTGGTTCCTGATAAGAGCCCTCTTCCTAGCTTGTGGATCTCCACTGTGTCCTTACACGGCAGAGAGAGAGAGAGAGAGAGAGAGAGAGAGAGAGAGAGAGAGAGAGAGAGAGAGGGAGGGAGAGAACGCTCTCTGATTTCTCTTCCAGGAGAAACCAGGTCTATGGAATCAGGGCTTCACACTTCCGGCCTCATTTAACCTTAATCACCTCCTTAAACACCCTATCTCCTATACAGTCACTCGGGGGTTAAGGCTCCAACATATGAATTTTGGGGAGATACATTCAGTCCACAGCAACCAGTGCAGCACTTTGGACCTGTACCCAAAGACGTGCTCAGGAGTTCCCATTTAGTTCTATCACCTACAGCCCTGTGAACTTGGGCAAATTTCTTATAAGCCTTCTTGAGCTTCAGTATTATCCCCTGACTGATAACAGGGACATGATTATGCTTGCCCAGTGAACACTACTGGGCTGTGAGGAGGATGAAATTTCACAGTGTGTAGGCAGCCCTGTGTTTTTGTGCATGAAGCTTTCCTGAGAATGTCTAAGAAGGACTAACATCCCAAAGATAGACTGCAGTGCTCGAAGGAGCTTCTATTTCCTGAGCTTGGAAAAGTATTCTAAAATCTCTAATTAAATATCACCTTTTAGATGGAAATTTTGCCAATATGTTTCAAGCTTTTTATACATGTTCTTTTGGTCATTTACTTATTAACCGTTTTTTAAATTATCCAATTAATAAACAAATACATTGCAAAAATACAAATGATACTGCAATAAGAAGTAAAAGTCTATCTTTCTCTCTTTTTCATCAGTCCCACTCGCAGGTAACTGCCGCTATCCATCTGGTGTGTGCCATTCTATGCATTTACAAGACTGCATGTATATTTCTATACACGTGTGTGTAAACATGTACAAGCACACAATTTTGTGGAAAGTTTTTTAAGATGAAGATATCATGCTTCAATCTTTATTCTTTTTTTTTTTTTTTTTTTTTTTTTTTGCGGTACACGGGCCTCTCACTGTTGTGGCCTCTCCCATTGCAGAGCACAGGCTCTGGACGCGCAGGCTCAGTGGCCATGGCTCACAGGCCCAGCCACTCTGCAGCACGTGGGATCCTCCCAGACCGGGGCACGAACCCGTGTCCCCTGCATCGGCAGGCAGACTCTCAACCACTGCGCCACCAGGGAAGCCCCCAATCTTTATTCTTTTCTTTCTCTTTGAATACATATTTGTCTGGCTTAAGTTTAACAATTATCTTGTTGAGCTGAAGACTTGCTACTTTCAGTACGTGTTCAGATTGCTGCCCTTACCTGGGCTGTAGGCTTAAGTGACTATGCTTTTTGCAGTATCAAACCATCATTTTCTCTAACTTCCTACTAATTTTTAGAAAACAATGAAGCAAAACATGCAATTATTTTGATATCTTGGTGCAAACAAACACTGCTGTGCAGACAAAGCGGGAAACACAGCTGAAACAGAATCACCAGCTACCAGTCAGTTTAAAATATATGTTCATTAGTGATGTCTAGCTCCAGCAGAGTAAAGGTAGTTTAATGATATAAGTGTATAATGCATAAAAATGCAAGTTGTTTTAAATTCAACCCTCTAAAATTTGAGTTTACACGTGACAGTAATTTATGAAACCATAGAAGTATGTTTGTGCAAAGGAAGAAAGGTCTCATTTCGATAAAAGGCACTTTTTCAAAAAGTACTTATGAATTTTTCCACATTCATCCAGTGTGTGTGTGTGTGTGTGTGTGTGTGTGGTTTTGTAATCTGCCTGAAAGTCTTTTGTCTCTCATGCATTTAATAAACAGGTCTTATTTTACAATTCATTACAATTTCACGTAGTCTGCATGTGCCTCAGATTACTCTCATCTTTCTAAAGCAGCTTGTGCATTTACTCTTAGAAAAGATAATAGGCTTAACAATGAATTTTGTTTAAAAGTCACCAACAAAACACTGAAGCTATTCAAACCCAGCTAACAATTTAACTCTGTCCTACTTACCCTGAGCAATACTATCCAGTGAAAGGCAATGTCCTGATGGATCATTCACGGAAAACTAAAGTAATTACCATCATTCTTATATTCCTATTTAAATGCATGAAAAACTGATTAGCTGAAGGCAGACCTATATATAGCAGAAATGGCATCTTCTTAATATTTATGCTAATGTAACAGACATTTTACACAAAGGTTAGAGGTGACATGTGGGTAAGAAATGATCTTAACATACACGTTTGTTTACTTACGATAATGTATGACATGACTGTTACTCTTTGAGAGAGATTTAATTGGCACAGAGGACAAGGTATAGAGCAGATCAATGTGAAAATATATATACATATACATTCATAGGCACAAATATATACGTATATACAAATATGCATATATACACATACATATACAAAAATACATATATATATATACATTATATACTCATATATATAAAATACATTCATGTAGAATCACTAACCACTGACAGAGAAGTGGAACACTCCTAACACCCGTACCTAGTTTTACATGTAGATTTCAGTTCACTTTCAGCCTGAGGTTGTCACATTTTTTCAGTCCAAAGAGAATTTTGATGGAAATTAGAAAAGGTTTAATAATATAGCTGACTCTGAGCATTATATACCTCCTATGTAAAGAAACAAAAAAATGTTGAAGTGATGCCATTTCAAATTGCAGTTACTATCCTAAGCGAGGAATGCAGAACTGGGCTTAGAATTCAATTTGATTTTCACACTGTCATTTCCACATGGCTAACTCACAGACTGAATTCTGTTTTCTGCCAGCTTTCTAAGCACACTCCAAGGTGAGGCTCCCCAGAAATGGTGCATAACAATGAGCACATCACGGAAGCCGTGCACGAAGAACAAATAAAACATGAAATTACACATGAACTCAAGACTCACATAAGCAGGTGAGGAATGGGTTACTGTCAATAACGGATTTCAAATAAGCCTCGAATTTAATGACAAGTGAAAGCCAGAGTCTGATTGAGGGCAATCAAATGCTTCTCTTTTTATCTGCTTCTAACTCAATTTTTACATGAAAAGAAAAACCGTGCCATTACACCATCAGCAATATCAGGCTACACAAAATCTGTAAGTACAAAGGCTATTTGCACGAGCAATTATAATACATTGTGCACCCGCACCTAAAGTATGGTCAAGTGAACGTGTAACCAAGAGCAACTTCTAACTCAGCATATTGGTAGAAGTTCGCTGGAAAGAGTGTTTGCTTTTCACTTTAGTATTCTAATTGTGATTGTCACTGTCAGCGCAACTGTGATGGAAAAGAAATATGGCTTTCAGGTTTAAAAACTCAATAAACAACCAGGTGACTCACCCAGGGGGAAATGAGGCCACACTCAAAACGACCCTGAGTTAGGTCTCTAAGAGAGATGCATCTTTTTAGTGTTTACAGGAGAGATTACCCTGGTTTCTCTTCCAAATTATACACTCTGGAATTCCAGCCCCTAGGACATACTACCTCAACCAATTTTTTTTTTGCACCCGAGTGTATTCTGTTTAGCATTTCACTATTCATTATTTAGTATTGTTTTCTGGGTTTTCAGGTTTGTTTCTGGGATGCTTTCAAGTCTTTCCACCAAAGTACTGTAAGTTCTTTCCAGGGAGGCCCTGGTAAGATAAATTCTTGTTGAATTAATATTTCACCAAAAATGGGAAGTAAGATAAGTTAGTGACAAGGGTCAAAAGACATTAATTTCTAGACAAGCGATGATCTAATCGCATGTGGAAGCTTTGGAAAACGTTTTCCCCCTTTCATATAGATTTGGACATTTTAACTCTGTGCCCTCTATACTATATTGTAGGGGCTGTGTTGGCATTTTAGAAAATCCCTTGCTGTCAGATAATAGGAGTTGCAAATGGAGAAAAGTGGACGATGCAATTGAAGGCAGTGTGTGTGAGTGCTTCATATGACTACAGAAGCCTGATCCGCACTCATCTACTTCCAACTTGCCTGGGAACACCTGCTTCTGTCCAGTCCACTTCATAATCGGTAGCGAAAGTCAAAGTAAAGAAACTCATCCACCTTTTGTTCATGCCAGTTCCTACAAGGCAAGGGAGCAACACGATCTTGTTGCCTCTGACCCTTGGTGATATCCTGAAGGCAGATCCAAGTCCCCCTGCCCCTTTCCTCCGAGTGCAGAGAACTCCTGCTTCAAGGTAAAGAATATACATTTGCAAGCAAAACATCAAGAATTCTATTTCCTTGGTAACTCTATGCAGGGAAAGAGAATTTGAGATGATGAGAAATATTCATTCTGACCAGGTATATACATCCATTCTCCTCCTCATTCCTGAGGTTTTATCTGCAGCACAAGGCAGGGTCCCAAGTTGCTCCAAGGAGAGATACATTTAATGTTAAATGGAAACTGAAGTCTGCCGCTAAGTTTAGCTCTCCTGCTGAGATCCTTGGGAGATTATTACTTCCTTCTGGCTACATCAGGCCTACCTTTTCCCATACCTATCAAATGGCTTTGAAGTTTCACTTCATTTGAAATACTGTACAGTAAATGTACACCGTGTGCTAATGGGCTGCATGGATATAGAGCAAATAGTTGCTTAAATTAAATTTAAAAGTAGTTCAGATAAAGACCTAGAGAATTAGTACTGGGGTTAAGGATGGAAACTACTGAGGGAGGCCTGGCTGGAGGGGAAAATTACAGGGAGGGGCTGCTTCTCCCTTCCAACTCCGCCTCCCACTAGGAGGGAATTTTGTCTAGTGCCTTTGTGCAGTCAAAGGGGATCCTGGTTGAAGGTTGAGTACGTATGAGTTACTCTCAGAGGAATCAGGGGTAGCCCTAACAGGTACATGAGCACAGCCACGGCTGCCCTCTGCTCTCCATTCTCTGTTGTCAGGCAAGTATTGGTAGCGTAGAACAGCCAGTGTACTTTTATTACAGATGAAGAAAAATGTTTTGTGAAAGCTATAACACGGATCTAGGGAAAAGCTTCAAATTCTGTGCCGCACACAGATGTGTCTGTCAACTGCTCTTTACTCAGCCCTGTCAGTGGATTTCAGTGACCCACCTGCACCTCATTACCCTTTTTACAACACTCTGCAGTGAATTCTTATTCATAATCAGACATCTTATCCAATTCTAGGTCGCATAAATCACTTAAGCAGTCATAATGAATCCGGCATCCTCTGGATTTGCATTTAGTAAAAATTCAAAGTAAAATATTCCTAAAGAGAGACGGCTAAGCTCACACTCCCATCCAAAATGCAAGCCTATAAAGTCATAGTGGAGATGATGGGGTCGCATCTTGTCTTTTTTCTCCACTCTTCTTCTTTTGTGTTTCCTTTAGATGCCCAGAATGGTCCTAGGAAAATCGGGTTTCCCCTCTGTATGTCATAGTTAGAAATCAAGTCTGAAGTATCCTGAGCCATCTTCCATCATAGTTACCAGCAGAACAAGAATGAATCTAAAATCTAAATCTCGTTTAGTAGAATTTAGAATCTAACAAAGAAGGATACACGGTAAAAGTAAAGCAGAATCCTAAGGATGCTTGATATATGGAACTCTATATATACATGCAGAAAGGAAGAGGACAGAGAGGTAAGTTCTCTTCTTAAGAAACAAGGAGAAATAAGCTTTTCCTTCTGTTTCTATAGAACCCATCATTGCTTTGCTTCTACTCCCAACTAAGGAGGTAAGCCTGTGAACAGATAAAGGCTCGAAAAGGGAACAACTCACTCTCCCTTCTTCTAGGTGAACTGGAAGCAGGTTATATGCTGAAACACAACGAATCCACTAGAAGGAAACGGAAGAAGATGCTTCTAGACACTTGTGTTGAGGAGATTCCCAAAGAGCTATCATTGTTAAGTAATCCTCACAGAGCTGCATATTCCTTATTTTGGTTTGTTTTCTACAAAGAAAATGAAACAAACAAACCAACCATACAACATAATTCAGAAAGACACATTTTTCTTGGACTGTACCCAAGCAGAGCAATATTACGCAGCCCTTATTAATGGGTATGTGTGTGTGTGTCAGAAGAGCATGGGCTTTGCTTGGGTCCCCTCTTGAAATCCAGAATCTAGAGCAGTGCCCAGCACATAGTAGGTACTCACTAAATGTTTGTTGAGTTGAGGACCTTCAAATTGAGTTTTATAAAAGAGACATACATTTTAATTGGACAATTTTCATATGGAGAAATAGATCATTCCTTGTAACAGCAAGAACCACAGGATAACTTATTTCTATTTGATTGATTAAGGAAGATTACAACTATGGAATAAAAAAACCCAAATTGGACCCTGTTGATTTTGATTTTCTGTTATTTCTGTGGCTTACTAATAAGCCAATCAATAATATGAATAAATCCCTGCAGTCATTAGCAAGTCTCTTTGGTGAATTTACCAATTTCTTCCTAAGGAAGGCAATTACAGAGTTTAAAATCCATTCAGTCTCCCACTATTCTTCTTTACTATACTGAAACTCTAAATGGCCAATGCAAGTACAGGTGACTGCATTTTGAGTGGAGTCAGTGGAATTTTTTACATTAAAATTTTATTTTCAGATAATTGTAGGTTTACATGCATTTGTGAGAAATAATATGGAGAAATCTTGGGTATCCTTTATGCAGTTTTTCCCAATGGTAACATCTTGTAAAACCACAGGTAGTACAATATCCCAATCTGGATACTGACATTGATGCAGGCAAGATACAGAACATTTCTATCACCACAAAGACCCCTCATGGTGTTTTATAGCCATGCCCTCTTCCCTCCCACCTCCATCCCACCTTCACTCCTGGAATACACTACTGTGTTTCTCCATTTCTATCATTTTGCCATTTCAATAATGTTACAGAAACAGAATCCGTAGTACGTAATGTTTTAGGATTGAGTTTTTTCATTCAGCCTAATTCTCTGGAGATTCACTCATGTTATCATTTGTATCAATAGTTTTTTCCTTTTGGTTTTAAGAAGTATTTCATGGCATGGATGAACAGCAGTTTGTTTAACCATTCACCTCTTGGTGGACATTTGTTTGCTTCCAGTTTTTCGTTGTTATAAATAAAGTTCTTAAAATCACTCATGTACAAGTATTTGTGTGAATGTTAAGTTTGCATTTCTCTGGAATAAATGCCCAGGAGGGCAATTACTGGATGGAAGAGTAGCTGTATGTTCAGCTTTTTAAAAATTAATTAATTAATTAATTTATGGCTGCGTTGGGTCTTCGTTGCTGTGCGTGGGCTTTCTCTAGTTGCAGCGAGCAGGGGCTGCTCTTCATTGCAGTGCAGGGGCTCTAGGTGTGTGGGCTTCAGTACTGTGGCATGCGGGCTCAGCAGTTGTGGCTCACGGCCTCTAGAGTACAGGCTCAGTAGTTGTGGTGCACGGGCTTGGTTGCTCCGCGGCCTGTGGGATCTTCCTGGATGCGGGTTCAAACCCGTGCCCCCTGCATTGGCAGGCGGATTCCTAACCACTGTGCCACCAGGGAAGTCCCTATGTTCAACTTTTTAAGACACTTGTCAAACCATTTTTCATAGTGGCTGTACTACTATACCTGTTCGGTCCAGCAGTTTATGAGTGATACAATTTGCATCCTTGTCAGCTTTTGGTGTTTTCACTATTTTGGTGTTATCAATACACATCTATCAGAATGGCTATCTCAATGTTGTTTTAATTTTCATTTCCCTTATGATGTTGAACATCATGTCATGTGCTTATTAGTCATCTGTATCGGTGAAACGTCTCTTCACATCTTTGTCCATTATCTAATTACACTGTTTGTTTTTTAACGTTGATTTTTGAGAGTTCTTTGTATATTCTAGGTACTAATCCTTTGTTGGATATGTGGTTTGTAAATATTTTCCTTCACTCTGTAGTTTATTTTTTCATCTTACTAGCAGGGTCTTTCACAGAGCAAAAGTTTTCAATTTTCAGGAAGTCCTGTTGATCAATTTTTCCTGTTTTAATGTTCTGCCAGCAACCACAGTTTCTTACATAAGAATTTTATCTCCCTGCTCTTTTGGGGCTTGTGGAACAGAGCAGGTTTCTTCTTAAGGTAAAGTCAGCTGAAATCTATTTTTCCACCCAAGAAATGAGAGAAAATTGTGAACATTTCTGCCTGGCAATATGGTTTTTTTTTTTTTTTAAGGGTCAGTATCCTTTCTCCTGCAGCTTTATTGAGATATAATTGACATATGACATTGTGTAAGTTTAAAGTGTACAACATGTTGATTTGACACACACACATATTATGAAATGATTACCAAAATAAGGATAGTAAACATTTCCATCACCTCAAATAATTACCAATTTTTTAATAGTGAGACATTTAAGATCTACTCATTTAGCAACTTTCAAGTATATAAAACAATATTGTTAACTACAGTCACCGTACAGTACATTACATCCCCAGAACTTATTAATTTTATAACTGGAAGTTTGTACCCTTTGACCAACATCTCATTTCCAGGTGATGGCCTGGCAACCACCATTCTACTCTCTCTCTCCTCTATCTATCTATCTATGTATCTATCGATCTACCTGGATATAGATATAACACAGTTAATTTTTTCCTTATCTAATCATCTGTTCATGGACACTTAGGTTGTCTCCATATCTTGGCTATTGTAAATAATCCTGTAATAAAGATGGGGGTGCAGATATTTCTTTGAGATACTGATTTCATTTTCTTTGGCTACATACCAAGAATTGGAAAGCTGGGTCATATGGTAGTTCTATGTTTAATTTTCTGAGGAATCTCCATACTGTTTTCCATAGTGGCTGTACCAGTTTACATTCCCACTAATAGTGCACGAGGATTCCCTTTTCTCTGTAATCTTGTCAGCACTTGCTATCACTTGTCTTTTCGATTATGGCCATCCTAACAGGTGTGGGGTGATAGCTCAGCGTGGTTCTTATTTGCATTTCCCAGAAGATTAGTGATGTTGAGCACCTTTTCATGTACCTGTTGGCCACTTGTATGTCTTCTTTGGAAATATGTCTATTCAAGTCCCCTGCTCATTTTTTAATTGTGTTATTTGTTTTGTTTTGTTTTTGCTCTAGAGTTGTATGGTTTTTTTATATATTTTGGATATTAGTCTCTTATCAGATATATGGTTTGCAAATATTTTCTCCTATTCTGTAGGTTGCCTTCTCCTTTTGGTGGTGTTTCTTTGGCTGTGCAGTAGTTTTTTAGTTTGATGTGGTCCCACCTGTTTAATTTTGCTTTTGTTGCTTGTGCTTTTGGTGTCATATCAGAAAATTGCTGCCAAGACCAACGTTAAGGAGATTTTTTCCCCTATGTTCTCTTCTAGGAGTTTTATGGTTTTAAGTCTTACATTTGAGTCTTTAATCCATTTTCAGTTAATTTTTGTGAGTTGTATAAGAGAGGGGTCCAATTTCATTCTTTTGCATTTGATTACCTTGTTTTCCCAGCACCATTTATCAGAGAGACTATCCTTTCCCCACTGAGTATTCTTGACTCCCTTGTCAAATATTACTTGACTGTATACGTGTGGGTTTATTTCAGGGTCTGTGATTCTGTTCATTGATGTATGTGTCTGATTTTATGCCAGTATCATACTGCTTTGATTCCTATAGCTTTGTAATAAGAGTTCAAATCAGTAAGTCTGATGGCTCTAGCTTTGTTCTTATTTCTCAGGATTGCTTTGGCTTTTCAGGGTCTTTTGTTCTATATAAATTTTAGGATTGCTTGTTCTATTTCATTAAAAATGCAATTGGAATTTTGATAGGAATTGCATTGAATCTATAGATGGCTTTGGGTAGAATGGACATTTTAATATTATCAATTCTTCCAATCCATGAACACAGATATCTTTCCATATATTTGTATCTTCTTCAATTTCTTATAATTTTATTATATTAATATAATTTTCAGTGTACACATGCTTCATCTTCTTAAATCATTCCTAAGTATTTTATTGTTTTGATGTTACTGTAAATGGGACTGTTTTCTTTATTTCTTTTTCAGATAGTTTATTGTTAGTATATGGAAACACAACTGATTTCTGTATATTGATTTTTGTATCCTGCAATTTTACTGAATTTGTATATTAATTCTAACAGAGTTCTGCTGGAATCTTTAGGATTTTCTATACATAAGATCATAATTTGCAAACAGAGACGATTTTACTTCTTTTTCAATTTTGATGCCTTCTATTTCTTTTTGTTGCCTAATTGCACTGGCTGAACTTCCAGCACTATGTTGAATAGGGATGGTAGGAGTGGGCACCCTTATCTTATTACTAATCTCAGAGGGAAAACTTGCAACATTTCACTGTTGAATATGATGCTAGCTGTGAGTTTGTTATATAAAATCTTTGCTATTTTGACATACGTTCCTTCTATACTCAATTTGTTGAGAGGTTTGTTTTGTTTTGTTTTGTTTTGAACATCTTTATTGGAGTATAATTGCTTTACAATGGTGTGTCAGTTTCTGCTTTATAACAAAGTGAATCAGTTATACATATACATATGTTCCCATATCTCTTCCCTCTTGCATTTCCCTCCCTCCCACCCTCCCTTTCCCACCCCTCTAGGTGGTAACAAAGCACTGAGCTGATCACCCTGTGCTATGCAGCTACTTCCCACTAGCTATCTATTTTATGTTTGGTAGTGTATATATGTCCATGCCACTCCCTCACTTTGTCACAGCTTACCCTTCCCCCTCCCCATATGAGAGGTTTATTTTTTTTAAACCATGTTGTATGTTGAATTTTGTCGAATGCCTTTTCTGTAGCTATTGAGATGATTATATGATTTTTATCTTTCATTCTATTTAAGTGGTATAGCACATTTATTGATTTGTGTATGTTGAACCACTCTTGTGTCCCAGGGAAAAATCCCACTTGTTCATAGTTTATGATTCTTTTAATGTGCTGTTGAATTTGGTTTGCTAGTATTTTGTTGAGAATTTTTGCATCTATATTCATTAGGGATATTGTCTTGTAGTTTTCTTCTCTTGTGGTGTAATTATTTGGCCTTGTATCAGGGTAATAATGGTCTCATAAATAAGTTTGGGAGTGTTCCTTACTCTTAAATTTTTTTGAAGAGTTTGAGAAGTATTGGCATTAATTCTTATTTAAAAATTTGGTAGAATTCATCAGTGAAAAGTGCTGAATTTTAATTCGGTCCTCAAGGAACTAGAAACAGAAGAACAAACTAAGCCCAAAGTTAGTACAAAATAACGAAGATCAGAGGAGAAATAAGTAAAATAGAGACTAAAAAGACAATAGAAATCATCAATGAAATTAAGAGTTGTTTTTTTGAAAAGATAAACAAAAAAGCAAGCCCTTAGCTAGACTCACCAAGAAAAAAAAGAGAGGGGACTCGAATAAAATTAGAAATGAAAAGAGAAAACATTACAGCCGATACCACAGAAGTATTATGAACAACTATACGCCAACAAACTGGACAACCTAGAAGTCCTCAAGTGGCCAGGTATGGTGCCTGGGTCCAGGGTGGATATGCCTGGAGCTTGAATCTGTGGTAATGGGCCTGGAACCTGGGTCCACATGGTCGGGGCTAGATCCTGGGCTTTTGGGGGTCAACCAGGTTCTGGGGACAACTGGCATGGGCCTGGCATCTGGGTCTTCAGGGGCTGGCTCAGTGCTAGAGCAGGCTAGAAGCCTGGGCTCACAGGAGCCAGCCTGGAGGCTGGGATGACTGAGGCCATTTTGATGTTGGAGGAAACTTAGAGCCTGGGGTCATGGGAGTTGCCCTGGAACTTAGGGCCTCTGGGGCAGCCTGGAGGTTGGATTTGTGAGAACCAGCCTGGAGACTTTGGGAGCCAGCCTGGCATTGGGACAGGCCAACAGCCTGGGTCTGTGGGATCCTGCCTAGAGCCTGGGGCTGTGGGAGCCATCTGGGAGGCTAGGTTCATGTGGGCCAGCCTGGCGCTGGGGCAGACTAAGAGCCTGAGTCCCTGGGAACTGAGGTCTATGAAGACTGGCCTGGCACTGGGATGGGCCAGGAGTCTGAGTCTGTGGGAGCCTGCCGGCACTGGTGTGGGCCTGGTTCTTTGGTCCATGGTGAAGTTGGGTGTTCATTTCACTCTCCTTCCTCCACAGGAGGGTGACTATCTCTTGCTGGGCTGTGTGGGCTTGCAGGGATGATGAGGGTAACGTTCAATTGTCTTTCCTGCCTTCTCCATGTCTTTTCTTATTTCTATGCTCCACCCACATGCTGTAATCTCTCACTTAGAATCCTTAGCTCTTGTGAAGGTATTTTCAGGCATGGATAGTTAGTTGTTCAAATTGATGTTTCTCAGAGGAGACAAGTGTTAAAAATGCTGCTACCATCATCTTGCTGAAGTCACTCTTCCCAATTTTCCCTTTTACAGATTGTACTTTTGGTGAAAATCTAAGAATTCTTTGCCTAGTCCTAGATGTCAAAGATACTTTCTCCCATTTTTTTCTTAAAAATTTAGAGTTTTACATTTTATATTGGTTTGTAATCCATTTTGAGTTAATCTCTTATAAGGTGTGAGTCTTAAATCTAGGTTCAGTTTAGTTGCCTATGGATGCCCACTTACCCAGCACCATTTGTTAAAAAAGCTATCCTTCCTGCACTGAATTGCTTTTGCACCTTTGTCAAAAGGTGCTGGGCAAATTTGTGTGAGTCCTATTTCTGGATTTTCGATTCTCATCCATTGATCTATGTGTCTATGAATAGACATTCTTGCCTTGTTCCTGATTTTAGGAGGAAAATACTCACTTTTTCACCATTAAGTAAAATTTTGTCAGTAAGGTTTTTAAAGATGTTCTTTTTCAGTTGAAGAAACTGAGGAAATTCCCTTCTATTCCTGGTTTTTCCAAGATAATATTTTCTAGTAAAGAAAGGGTGTTGAATTTTGTCAAATGCTTTTTCTGCATCAAATGTAGTTTTTCTTCTCATGTAATTTTTCTTCTTTAGCCTGCTATTATGGTGGATTATATTGAACTGGTTTTATATCTCTGGATTAAACCCTAACTGCTCATGGTGTATAATGATTTTTATATTGTTAAATTCTATTCGTTAATATTTTGTTAAGAATTTTTACATCTATATTCATGAGAAATATTGGTCCATAGTTTTCTATTATCTTGGTATCAGGATATTACTAGGTTCATAAAATGATTGGGGAAGTGGTCTTTTACATTTTCTGGAAGAGATTGTATAGAATTGGTGTCTAGTGTAATTTTCTATTAAACCACCTGGGCCTGCAGAATTGGGCTTTAAAAAAAAAATTCAATTTTCTAAATAGTTGTGGGGCATTCAAATGATTTCTTTTTTTATATTGGGTAAATTGTGGTAGATGGTGTTTTTTGGAGAGTTGGCCTATTTTATCTAAATTGTCAATTTTCTGTGTATAGAGTTCTTTGAAACACTTCCCTGTTCTCAGTTTTTTGTTTGCACAGTGTTATGGGTTGAATTGTCCCACAAAATTCATATGTTGAAGTCCTAACCCCCAGTATCTTAAAATGTGACCTTATTTGGAGATATGGTCTTTACAGGGTAATCAAGTTAAGGTGAAGTCATTAGGGTGAACCCTAATCCAATATGACTGGTGTCCTTATAAAGAGGGAAAATTTGAAGACAGAGATGAACACAGAAGAAAAATAAGAAGACAGCCATCTATAAGCCAAGGAGAGAGACCTGAAACAGATCCTTTCCTCAAATCCCTTGAAAGGAACCAACCCTGCCAAAACCTTGATTTTGGACTTGTGGTCTCCAACACTGTAAGACTGTTGATTAAGACACCCAGTCTGTGGTACTTTGTTACAGTAGCCCCCGCAAACTTACACACAAGGTCTGTGGTGTTATCTACATTTTCATTCCTGATATTAATCACTTGTGCCTTCTCTTTTTTTTCCTCGTCAGTCTCTATCAATTTTATCTTTTCAAAGAACTCTTTTTTTTTTTTTTTTGCGGTACACGGGCCTCTCACTGCCGTGGCCTCTCCCGTTGCGGAGCACAGGCTCCGGACGCGCAGGCTCAGCGGCCACAGCCCACGGACCCAGCCGCTCCACGGCATGTGGGATCCTCCCGGATGGGGGCACGAACCCGCGTCCCCTGCATCGGCAGGCGGACTCTCAACCACTGCGCCACCAGGGAAGCCCAAAGAACTCTTTTATTTTGTTGAGTTTCTCATCTCACTTTCTGCTTTCAATTTCACTGGTTTCTGGCCTTCAAAAACAGGCTTTCACTTCCTTTCTTCTGCTTGCTTTCAGTTTATTTTGCTCTTCTTTTTCTAGGTCATCAAGGAGGGAGCTTAGAATACCGATTTGAAATTTTTCCTCCTTTGTAATGTGTGCATTTAGTGCTATAAGTTTGACTCACAGTACCGCTGTAGCTGCTTTCCACAAATTTTGATATATTTTAATTTCATTTTCATTCAGTTCAATGTATTTTTTGGATTTCCCTGAGGTTTCTTCTTTGACCTATAGATTATTTAGTAGTGTACTGTTTAGTTTCCAAGTGTTTGGAGATTCCCTGCTTTCTTTACGTTATTGTCTTCCAGTTTCATTCCATTGTGGTCAGAGAAAACATTCTGTATAATTTTAGTTCTTTTACGTTTGTTGAGGTTTGTTTAATGGCCATGATATTGCATCTTGATATAGGTTCTGTGGATACTTGAAAAGAATGGGTATTCTGCTGTTGTTGAGTGAAATGTCCTATAAATACCAACTAGATCCTTTTGGTTGATGGTATTTTGAGTTCTTTTAATTTTAAGCTAATTTTCTTTCTAGTTATCCTAGCGACTGTTGAGAGAATAATGTTAAAGTCTCCAACTGTAACTGTACATTTGTCTATTTCTCCTTTCAGTTCCATCAGTTTTATCTTCTCATATTTTACATCTTGCAGATCTTTCAGCTGGAGGCCACTGCTATACTGGAGCCCTGTTGGTGTGGTATTAAGGCATGGGGGACGAGAAGTCTTCTATAATCTTACAATTAAATTTGAGTCTTTCAGTGGACCTGTGTTCTTAGCTCCCCTCTTCCCCAAGCCTCAGAGGACACAAGTAGGAGCCAAGGCTGGCATTCTCTGATGAGTCCAAAAGTAGAGTAGAGCAATTAATGTCTAAAAGTCTTTTGTCCTTCTCTTGGTCCTTATATGGAAAAGTATATCCACTCCATCTTTCCATCACTGAAGTCCTCCTGTTATTGAAATTTTAAAAAATCCTAAACATCCATGCTCTGGTTGAAATCAGATTTGATATCTCTTTTGGTACTATAATATTATTATGAAGAGTCTGTCTAGAAATTTAAAATTTTGAAACTTATTTTATTACTCAATAATATCATTGCCCTCCTAATTGATTTGTTTATTTAGATAGCCTATTCTCCTAAAATGAGGTACACTTACACTGTATAGTAATTCTCTACCCCTTAACATTTAAGTTAATCCAAACTTGACCATTCCCCTCTCAAAAAAATTGATGGTACTACACACAGTTCAAATATCATTATATTTTATAATGCACTAATACACAAACAAATTTGGAAAGGTATTTGTCCAATGAGCATCTGATTTTGAGCCTAAGGAATAAGGAAATACATAAAATATAGAAAAGGTAGTTCTAGAACTTACTGCATAGACTGTGTCTAGTACAGTGCCTGGCATGCAATATACACTGAATAAGTATTTGCAAATGAACGAATAAATAAATGAAGACGGCATTGGGAATTTCATGAAGATATTTTTCCTCTGAAATAGAATTTTTGTAACTAAGATGCATACATGAAATCTGAAAGCCTCTAATGGAAATTTATAGTTAGATGCAGATGTGTAGTATATGCATTTATACATAAAGTGTTTTTGGTTCTAAGTCTCACATTTATTCTTGTGTATGGTAGACACACAGAGATTCTTAAAATTTTTTAAATCAAAAAATCTTTTCCTCTTTTGATATGCAAAACATGAGAAAATCAACAATCACAAAGCTAGCCCTCCTCTACCTACAATAAAAGTTAGTTAATGGTTAAACCTCCTGAGCTTATTGAGAATTCTTTTCTTTTGAAAGATGTTCAAGAGTATGGTCATTGTCAGAAAGTGGCTTCTTTTTCAAGTAAACAAATGACTTCTCTACTGTTCTGTGCTTTCCAGGTCTCAGAATAAAATGTTGCCAAGTGGTAGAGATCTCTCAAGCTGTAATTCATCTGAGCCCTGTAGACTAAGCCTAACTGATGGGCAGAGAATAAATAAAAAAGTGGGCCCTGGCTCCGCTGACACAAATCCAGTTTTCCCTGCCCAGCTCTCAAATGCTGGCTAAGTCTATCTACATTTTTCATGGGCAGAGTTATAGTGCTCTAATCACTTACATCTAGATGTGCAACATAAAAGAAACCCTTCTGATTGCCGCAAATACTTTGGGTAAAAGAAAGAACTCTGACGTCAGGATGTTCAGCTGGTTGACTACAATCGGTCCTCTGTATCCATGAGTTCTGTATTCATTCTATATAAGATACTTGAGCATCAGCAGATTTTGGTATCCCTGGGGGTCCTGAACCAATCCCCTGCAGATACTGATGGACAACTGTCCTCGCAGAAGATGAAGGAGAGATGTATGGAGAATCTCAGCTTTCTTCCACTGTCATGAAGGAAATGGACTGCATGGCTCTCAACCACCTAAGGTCTTTACTTATATGTCACCTTTTCTGTGATATCTTTTCTGGCTACACTGCTCACAATTTTACCCTTTCCCCCTCATCACAAAAATATAAATTTATTCTCAATTTCCTTTCCTTATTTTACTTCAAAACACTTATCATTATCATCATCTTGCATTCTACATGCTCTGCTCATTTATGCTGTTTATCATAGGTCTCACTCCACTAGAAAGCTGCCTCAATGAAGGCAGGGCTCTGTTTTCTGTGTTTACTGCTGTATCCTCGACAGTCCTGGTCTGTGGTAGGTGCTCAATCAATATCATAGAATAACGGTTGAATGAATTCTCACGGAAAGAGACAATTGTCACAAATAGTTTAACCATCAAGATGGTGACTGCCAGTTGTACAATTCAGTTGGTTTTCATCACAAAGGGAGCTTAGACAGAGGGGGGAAGCAGTAGTCTGGGAATAAGGCAAATCTGCACTGCCCCTCTGTTATCTGACAAGTTCGCTTGGTCTCTATGAGTTTCGGTTTCTCATCCTTATTTTTTAAATTAATTTTTATTGGAGTATAGTTGCTTCACAATGTTGTGTTAGTTTCTGCTGTACAGCAAAGTGAATCAGTTATATGTATACATATATCCCCTCTTTTTTAGATTTCCTTCCCATTTAGGTCACCACAAAGCATTGGGTAGAGTTCCCTGTGCTATACAGTAGGTTCTCATTAGTTAACTATTGTAGACATAGTAGTGTATATATGTCAGCCCCAGTCTCCCAATTCACCCCACACCTCTTCCCCGCCTTGGTATCCATAAGTTTGTTCTCTACATCTGTGTTTCTATTTCTGCTTTGCAAATAAGTTCATCTGTACCATTTTTCTTGATTCCACATATAAGCAATATTATACGATATTTGTTTTTCTCTTTCCGACTTTTAGTTTCTCATCTTTAAACGAGGCGACTCGGGTAGGAAATCTCTAAAGTGTCCCCCCACCCTCTCTGCAACTCCATCATCTGAGCATTCATTTGTTTATTATTTCATGATCTATGAGAGACTCTTAAGTCCACATTCTCAGTGAAAATAAAGATGGTTTTATTTATTATGGTATTTTATACCTATTGTATACCTTATAGTACTGGTGACACAAGTTAGATTACAATAGAGGCCCAAAAAAGTATAAGGTAGTTTAAAATAGAGTGAAAAATAAAGTAGAGGGACAGAATAGAGCAAAGAAAAAAAATAAATAAAAGTGGGAGTGGGGACTACTCCATTGCATAAAAGGAACCACACAGAAAGGACCAAATCATCATGAGAGATGAATTTCTAACACCGTATGCTGATCACAATCACATAATGAATCATGATTTATAACACAATTTTTGCAAATAGAGTTGGTGCATTTAATTGTTCTAACAGGTCACGTTTTTAAATGACTTCTGAATCTTCAATAATAATAAAAAAAAACCTTAACATGTGGACCTTGAGATTACTGCCTTGCCATAAAACAAGGTGATTTCACTTCCTTAAAATGAATTATTCTCTGTGAGCCGCTGCAGGGCATGCGAAGCACTATTCTCATTGATTCTCTTTCTTTACACACTTTTTGCTCTTCTCCAATCATAAGTCATTGCACCAATAGAACTTCCACTTGCATATGAAGTGACTGGTGCCATGCACGTATTTACTGTCACTTTTTATAAAAAGACAATACATTTTCAGCCATGACAAGAGACCAGCTGGCTAATTTAGAGTGCCTGCTGAACATGTGAGGAAAAGTAATCATTTTATTTTTCACTGGTGTATTTAGAAGGCGCATGCTGAATATGAATGATTATAAATATAATTATACAGATGTATGATGGGGGTATCCAAATGTTTTCACAGGAAATGCACAGAAATCATCTTTACAACTCTGGTATTTTTGAGTAAAGCAATTCAGAAATGCTTATTTTTTAAGCAACAAATAAAGGTTGGTCAAAACTGATTATGGTATTACATTTTTAAAGGACAGTTTTACTGTCAACAATTCATTGTATCTTTACAAAAAAATTTATTAGTTGATATGAAATTTTATTAATTGATATGGGTTCTAAATATAATAATCTAATTATTGGTAAACACGTTCCCTCTATTGATTATTTAGCAATCCAGTGTGTGGAAGTTCATTATTATAGCGCTTAATTTCAGAATCCAATTTGAAAATTAGGAATCCTATATTATGTCTCCAAGAACAAAATCATAATATGATTTGAGTATAAGATGAAAATATTACAACTTTTATTTAGATTTATTTCATTTTTTCAATTTCTATTTTGAATGTTATAAATAAAAAAACTTGGTACTGCAATGATGCATGCATATAATATGTAAATAAACAAATATACGTACATTGGAGAGAGTGTATGACCAAAAATATACAACAGCCAAAAAGGCAAGTCCACTGCACTGCTCTAGAAAATAGTAAGTCTAAAACACTGTCATTTATATTTGCTGTCAGTCACCAGAACACATTTAATTTACCAAGTACTTTTTATGTGACTGGCATTATGCTAGGCACAGCGTGTAGAATTGCTAATAGTAAAATAGATGGTCTAGGATTTAACAAACTATCCACCATAAAATGAACTCAAATATAATAATATAGTAGAGGAATTAGCATGTCACTTCTCCAGAGGTCCTATTATGTGATCATCTGAAATACATGAGACTCTTAAAGCCAGCAAAATCAGGCTCCTGTGTTGCCAAAATAGATGCCTGAAATCCCCATGCACTTTAAAATAATTGTTTCTCAACTATTTCAGTTTTATAGGTTTTGGTTCATCTTCCAGTGAGTTTGATTGTCTAGTTTCATAGAACAGTAGAAACAACAAGTCCGAAAGGGTAGAGGGTATAAAAAAATTGGGAAGAAGTAATAAGAGGAAGTAGTGACAGCTGAAAGGTAAATGAGAAAATTTAAAAATAAACCCCAAATGTTATCTCACATCATATTTAAAAAATGAACTAGAAGTGAATCATATCTACATGTGAAATCTAAAATTATAAAAGCTCTAGAATAGAAACATAAGATAAAATTGTTGCAACCTTGGGATAAGCAAGTATTTTTGAGATGTGACACAGAAAGCATGAACCATAAAAGAAAACTTTGGTAAGTTAGACTTAATCAAAATTTAAAACTTTGCTCTTTGAAAGATACCATCAAGAAAATTAAAAAAAGCAAAGCACAGAATGGGAGAAAATATTCACAATACATATATCTGACAAGGAAGTAAAAAACAGAGGTTATTAAAAGAAGTTTACAGCTCAATAAGAAGAAAAAAACTCCAATTAAAATGACACAAGATTTGAAAAGACATTTCACAATAGAAGATATAGGAATGGGCAAAAAGTACATGAAAAGATGCTCAATATCATTAGCTATCAAGGGAGTACAAATGAAAACGGCCATGATACATTAAGGTACATCCTTAGAATAGCTAGACTTTTAAAAAAGACGAACCACACCAAGTGTTGGTGAGGGTGTGGAGCAATTGACAGTCTCATCACTGCTAGTGGGGGTGCAAAATGGTACACCTATATTAACAAAAGTTGAACATACAATTACCAGACAATCCAACAATTCCACTCCCAGATATCTGCCCAAAAGAAATGAACATACATCCATTTCCAGATCAATTAGAAGTTCCACGAGGCAAGGTGTATCATGAATAGCCAATGCCTTGCACATTACCTAACACCAAGAAGATGCTGATAGGTAGGTGTTAACTGAATGAATGGATGATAGCTAATTAATGGTATGCTCTAAGATTGAGCGTGCAAGTGTGTAATATATTACAGTGACACATTTTGTTTTTGTTTTTAAGCTGTAAACCCCATTCATCAATAGAAACCTTATAAGAAATCCCAACAGCTAAAACAGATAAACCAAGCTCTGCTCTGTCAGCCCATCCCACCTGTCTCCAGTGGCAACCAATGAAAAATCTTCGCAACATGGAGTTGGCAGGACCTGCAAGGAGTTGGGAATGATTGGCAGGACTCTCGTAAGAGCAAGTGGAAGGACTGATTATTGTAGGAATTACATATAGAGTGATGGGGCAAAGAGCCTGGGTAGACGGGATGGGGTTTGGTTGTAAAGTGTTTTTCAAATATACTCCTTCACTTCCTGCTTCATCTTTAAGTCTCTTCTACTTCCCAAAGTCTAAAAATTCCCAGTACCACTTGTCTGGGCCTTCCCACTATACCAAGAGGAGGAAATGTAGGCCAACTTTATGCTTTCATGACACTACTGTCCTTCATCAAAGCAAAAGATGCCACGGATTATAAGACTGGCCATTATCTTCTGCACCACTAAAAAAAATGTTGCCAGTTAAAGTATGGCATAGAGCTCTCTTATCACTTAGAATTCTTATTTTAACTTACCTAATGAGCTCTTCCAGGATCATTTCAACTTAGAAGACATATAACTGGAGATCATGATCTTGACCTCTTTAATACCATTAGCATTGACAACTTATTTCAGAAAAAACAGGGTTTAAGTAGCATAACCTTGTAGTTTCATTCTTTCCCCCCGCCCCCCCGCCCCCCGGATCAAATCACATGTTGCTGGAAGATAGATAACTTCTGTTCAAAGTCAGCAGGAAGTTCAATGAAAGTTCAATGCTTTAATGCTAAGTCCTGCACAATGAATGAATCGGTAATGCCTGCCTCTTGTTCCGTTGACATTTCTTTCATCTGGTGACAGACTGTATTTTCCAAATACGGCTGCAACAGTATCTCCCAGCCCATATGCTCTTGTAGGAGCTTGCTGCTTCCCCATCAAGAGAGGAAGTTAATTCTTTTCCCCTTGAATCTGGGCAGGCTTCTGACTTGCTTGTCACCAACAGGATGCAGCAGAAGTGAGGCTGCATAACTTCCGAAGCTACATTGTGAAAGGTGATTCAGTTTCCACCTTGCCCACTGGACTACTCACTCTTAAAACCTTCAGCTGCCATGTAAGCAGTCCAGCTGCCCTGGGGCTGCCAAGACATTTCAAAGCCCAAAGGAGCCCGTGCAGGGAGAGGGACCACAGGGAGAGGCTATGAGACTACATAAGGGAGGGAGAAGGATGCTCAACCAGCCTCCATGTGCTTCACCTTCCTGCTGTCACAGCTTTAGTCTCTTCTGACTGCAACTGCATGAGAGACCTTGAGCCAGAGCCACCCAGGCAAGCCCTTCCCAAATTCCTGTCCCACAGAGACTGTGAGAGATAATAAAATGATCAGTATTTGTCTAAGCCACGTAGTTTGGGGAGTGATTTGTTACACAGCAAGAGATAACTAGAATACAACTAGTCCTAGGCATCCGGCAATTTCTCGTACCTTTAGCTGAGTTGCTTGATTTGTACTAGGCAATCCTTTCTCAGATATCTCAGTAACAAAACATAACTAGCTTCATCGCCTTGTGGGCATAGGTCAGGTAAAGCATTTGCCTTGCTGCTTCATAAAAAATATGAACTTGTGTTTACATTTACTTCATTAATATAAATATTTGCTTCACATATCATATATGCCTCTCAGCACCATTTCCATGCCTCTATGTGTACAATTATTTTTTCAATGCAAAATCATAGAGTACTTTTTAAGAAGACACTTTAAATGGCATATGCAAATCAGTACCTGTAGTATCCACAATGAACACAACCCAACTGGAGTGAAGGCAATGCGAACATCCATGACCAAGTTCAAGAATGTGCAGACAATCACAACTAAGTCATGAGAGCTACCTAGTCATTGGTAAAGAAAGATGCTACCCATTTTAAGATGCATCCCAATTTTGAGGTGTTAAAATGTGAAATTTTTGAATTAGAGTTAATGAAGTATGACATTCTCTATTCCTCTCTCATGGCACTTATCAAATATAATTTCTTGCCTTGTATTCTAGGTGTTCGTGGACACCAGTGTTATAAGTGGTGGTTGGACCAGTCTATTTACTTCTGTATCTCCAGTGGTTCCACACTGCATGCCATGCACACTGCCTTCCTATCAGGAGTCAATTAATCACCCAGACTGACTCCATTTTAATATCACACTTTGCAATCTCAAATCCTCAGACTGACGGGGCAATTCTTAGTTTACTGCTGTCTGGCTGTGAGTTTCATTTCCCCCAGTGACTATTCCAGACGTGTGCTGTTCTTAATTTCCCAAGCTCATGCCCACCAATTTGAGAATTGAGAAGTAACATGGCACAGGGGAAAGAACCAAGATATGGTGGCAGACAGTGTTGAGTTCCTAGACTGTGTGGCCTTTGGTAAACAACTTAACTTCTCAAATCCTCAGATGCTTTTTTTTTTTTTTGGTCAAATGGGAGTAATAGTACCTTCCTGGAAGGGTTATAGTAAGCAGTAGGTAAATGCTTTATGTAAAGTGTCTAATATCAGTGTGCCAAGCTCTAATAACATTCAAGTTTTAGCTCCCTTTCATCACCTTCTCCTATTGCCTCCTACTTTATGGAGAAGATAAAGATAATCCTTTCAATTTCTCCTTTCCATCTAAAACTTTACCTTTATCTTTACCCCACCTATCTTTATTAATTCTTGTCTCATATACCTATTCCTTCATAATAGTATCATAGTGTCTTAGTTTCTTCATAGATAGATGAGGAATAATGAAAATAGCCACCAACAGGGTTGTTTATTAGGATTTAGTCAATTAATACATCTTAAAACCTTAGGGCATTTCCCGGCACATAGTAAGTGATAAATAAATGTTAACAAATAGTCTTAGCATCTTGACTTTCTCATACTTTGCCTCTGGCAGTGAACAGGCTCTGCTTGGTGTTAAACCTAAATGACCTGAGGTGGGGATTAGGAAGAGGGATGATGAGCTAAGGTTTGCGTTTGTGTAGTTTAGAAAGAAGAACTAGAAATGGTTGTGAAAAGAGGCTAAAATGACTCTGTCACCAAATAAAGCCAGATCTCTTTTCTTCAGGTTGCTAGTCTGATTGTTGTTTTTCTTGTCTATCTCTATTTTGTAAAACCTAATGAAAAGTGTGCCTTGAATGAACACTCAACAAATATTTGGTGATTGAATATAACTCTTGTTTTCAAATAAGAGTCAATGGAAAAATGGAGTTCATAAAGAAAATTTCACTTTAATCAACTTTCAAGGGCACATTTTGTCAATTTACAGAGCCTACTCCATAAATACCAGACCTTGGCCCAGGCTCCCAAATGTCTCGCATCTTTATGTACATCCGTCGGCCTAGGAACACCTAACAACACTTGCTGGTTAATCCTACAGCAAACCATCAGGCCTTCCAGCTTGAATGATCATGTATTAGGTACTCTGCTTTCAATGCATCACCTTCACCTCTAAGTATATAACAAAATGCAAAAGTTAGATTTAATTTTCCTCCAAATAATGATTACTTTTATAAAAAGTTTTTCAAAAAGATATTTCAGGGCTTCCCTGCTGGCGCAGTGGCTGAGAGACCGCCTGCCGATGCAGGGCACATGGGTTCGTGCCCTGGTCCGGGAAGATCCCACATGCCGCGGAGCGGCTGGGCCCGTGAGCCATGGCCGCTGAGCCTGCGCGTCCGGAGCCTGTGCTCCGAAACGGGAGAGGCCACAACAGTGAGAGGCCCGCGTACCGCCAAAGAAAAAAAAAAAAAAAAAAAAAGCTATTTCATTATTCATTGAATTTTCCAATTTGTTAGTGTAAGGCCAACTGGCCCGAGGCAGGGGAACACAATTAGATTCACAGGTTGCATCAGAACGAAACTCTCCGGACCACCCAGTTCCAGAAACTACCCTGGCGACATTCCGGACCACCCAGTTCCAGGAACTGACCTGGGGACTTTGAAACCAGCCCAGTCTTCCCGCCTTTCGAGGGGCGGGACTAACGGTCCCCCAGGATACCCAAAAAGACCACCAAATAAGGAATACCCTGCGCCCTCCCAGATTCACCACACCCCTTTCCCTTCTTCCCCTATAAAATCTTGCCCAACCCTCGCCCGGGCGCGACTTCTCTGGCCCCTTTCTCTCGGACCAGTGAACCTCGCCCGGGAGCGCTCCCTAATAAAGCTCACTTGAAGCTTTCCTCTGTTTCGCGGTGCCGTTTGTTAAGATGCGACCTTACAGTTAGCACTGCTTGCTTATTCATTTTTTCACTGTAACTTTGGACTTGACTAACATGGTTTTAAATCCATTTTTACTACCTTGTGCAAGTTTATTTTACTTTACTGTAGAAGTGTTTTCTTTCATATATAAGATATTATTTAGGAGGTAGGTTTTTTTTTTTTTAGGAGGTAGTTTTGAAGATTACCTGAGATAAGATTGAAATCAGGTAAAAGGGTAACTGGAATATAATAGGTGACTTAACAAAGCTTAATTTCATGGCAAGCTTCCCCAATTCCTCTTGATCTTTTTTTTTCTTTTAGTATGTGGTCAGGACTATAAGGAGAATTTTAGAATGCTATCAACAGTGCAATTTTATCTTCTTAGTCAAACAACAAAAAGAAAGCTGACATTTCTGGAATTTCATTTAAAGCTCCTATCTATGTAACCTTTAACAATCCGTATATGTGTATAAATATTTCTCTCTCCTTTTCTTTTTAGATCAGAATTTTACTCAGATTATCCTACATGAAGAGATATGCTTTGGATTATCTTTTTTTGAGACAGGATAGAAACCTTATCCAAGCCTATACAAACTTGATTAGCAAAGTCTTTGAGATTACTATAAAGTACTTTCTAAATGTCTATACTAAACTAAGGCATTATCTATGTTTATTTTAACTAAAAATGTTTCTGGGTTTATGTAAGGAAAATCAGTGTGATTATTAACAAAACACAATCCAAGGCCTCTAAGATGACAGCGGAGAGATACTCTCCATGTGGTAAAGACCAAGGGCAGTGGAGACCATGGTCCCAATTGTTAGGTCCAAAATTTACCAGTGCCTTGATTGTCTCTCCTTGAAAACTCTTGTCACTTTCTGCTGATTTCCAGGTGTGGAACTCTGCAGCTCATCTAAAATGCTAGTGCAGGAGAGGTCAGTAGTACCACAGTACCTTCTTTAATGCATCATGGCTCAGCTCAGACCTTTACCTAGACCGTATCAGAACTGTAGAATAACGAAAAGCTACACACTAAACACGCACACATACACACACACATGAACAGGGTAAATATCTGAAATATCAATCTCTTTATGACAGATGTACCACCCAGGAACAAACTTAAGGCTCTTCAACTTCCTGAGTTCTAGATCTAAGAAGAAGGGCAGGAGGAGAGTAACAAACTCCTTCATCTCTTCTACATAAGGCCTATTTTCTCTGTTCCCATTTCATTCAGGTGTGCCTACCTCTTCTCTACCATTGACATTAGAACCTCTCTTCCCTATGTCCTTGTGAACTTCACTATGCTTTATTCAGCAAATATTTGAGTATCTACTATGTTTCCGGAATAAGTTAAGAACACGGTCTATGACCTTTACCTTCTTGAGTCACATTTCTTCCTGTTCTAGTCTATTCTGCGGCTCAGGAATTATCTAACTCCATGGTTCATATGTTTAAGAACTTACTTACATGGTTCATATGTTTAAGAACTTACTTATGCTTATCATATTCTTACAGATAGTATTCAGCTTTAACAACTGAGCTACTGGGACACCCCTCAGCATACAAGAAGAGTAAAGAATTTGTCTTTAAACACAGAAAATGTGATTTGAATAAGAGGCTTGAAATCAAGGTAGGTGCAACAATAGACAAGTTGCCTATGGCACCAAAAAAGCACTGACTTCAAGCACTGGCCTTGCCACTAAGTGGTCAAGAGGCTTGGAATCACGTGACCTCGCTAGACTTCAATTGTTTTACGTGTAACATGACAGGTTTGTTAGATCACCTCTCTGGACTTCACTCTAAAATTTGATTCTGTCATGTGTCTTATTGCTAAATATGTTTTGGTATTTCATTTGACATGTAAAATAAGAGACAATATTTGTAGAGAAGGCTATCGGCTGTTGAACCAGTTAGTTACATTTATCAGTCCCACTCTATGTGCTCCACATAAAACTTGGCACATAGAACTTAGCATGTGCCTTAGTTTGGGTTTTTCAGAGGAAGACTCCAAGTAAGGATTTGTGCTCAAGTCATTTTTTGAAGGAATTGCTCCCAGGAGAAACTGGGAAGCATGTTGGTTATGTTGGATAAGGAATGGAAGAAGTGCAGCAAAGGTACATGTCCCACAGGGGGCTCACGGTTTGTTCAACTCTAGGTAGGGATGCTGGGTTTCATGCTTGTGTACTGGGAGGCTAAGGTCTCGCAGTACTGGCTAAGGTCTGCTCTAGGGAGGATGTGAAGCTCTGAGCAAACAAGCAAAGCAGCTCTAGTGGCCTGAAAGTCGTCCTCAGAGGAGTGCCATAGGTACAGACCATTGGAAGCAGAAGAAATGGGGGAAAAATAGAAAAAGGAATCCAGGGGAATCTTGGTAGAGCACTGACTATGTCCACGAAAGGGCCTATCAGTTAGAATGCTTTCAGTTACATGCAAGAGAAAACCTAATTCCCACTGTCCTAACCAACAGAATGAATTTGCTGGCTCCATTCAGAGGTTGGGTAGGTTTCAGCTATGGTATATTCTGGGCTCTTAACACCCTTTTCCTGCAGTTATCCAGGGTCTCGTATTCTCTGGGAGTTAATTTTGTCCAGAAACAATCAATATTCATACTCTTCCTTCATATTTTGTCTGTCCTGACCATAAAGCAAAAGTCCAGAGCTTTACTCTAATTGGGACATATTAGGTCAAGTGTCTTCTCCTGAATCAATACCTGCAGTAAGACCCATGTATTCCTATGATCCGCTAAAGTTAGGCCGGGGTCAATCGAGAGCATGGCTGGTACCCAAAAGGAGAGGAGTGAAATGACTTGAGGAGTAAGCACAGAGATCCACTGCAATCTTTGCAAAACCAACAACCACACACAGCCTCCTCTCCATATCCAAGTTCCCCAGTCCCCACCCCTAAATGGAAGCAGTGGTTCTCAACTAGGCTGCATGCAGAGATCACTTGACGTCTGGGTCCCTCCCCCAGAGATTCTAATTTAATTCATCTGCGTGAAACCTGGTCATCGGAATTTTAAAAAAATTCCCAGGTGGTTCTGCATAGCAACCAAAGTTGAGAACCACCAGTTCAAAGGGAGACGATCAAGTCTCTTCCAGTTACTAGCAACTCAAGTGCAGGATTTCTAGGTGAAGTCCTTTTATTATTTTTAAATCAAATTCCGATATAACTCTCAAAGGTCGGCCACAAGTTGACAAATGATAAGTTACCATCACTTGCCCTCCTCCAACATACAATGGTGGAGAGAGGATGGTAAGCTACTATACAAATTTTATGTGTAAAAAGGAGAATAGGAAGCAACATGGAGTGGTCATTCATCCATAGCACATTTCATATCCAGCTGGACAGAACACTGAGTGGTCCCTGCCTTGCATGAGGAGTGAATGATTTAGTTGGGCAATCTTGCTGACCTTAGTCCTATTGTTCAGGACTATCTTCCCTATCCTTTGTTTTGTAGAGTTATGCCAAAGATGGACATTGGGGAGAATTCTTTTTCCCGGCCCACATCACTTTGGGGGTCTAGCTATGAGATTATAAGAGCCTGGAGATTACCCTAGGGATGAACAAGAGCCTAACCCTTGGCTTGGGGTTTCTTGGGGGAATTCCAGTTACTGGGAGAGGAGTAAGGATTAGGTTCTCCCCAGATATAGCTTTACCTCCTGTTATAGCCCCTGTCTCCTGCTTTTGCTCTAACTGACCTAATCTTGGGGCAGAGAATTTGATTTTTCAACCAGTCAGTCTCCAGATAACCAGACCTTTTACCCATTTAGGAAGGAAAGTCACTTGTAGAGAGGGCTTCTCTTAGAAAAGCCATATTACTTTTTTTCTTTTCTTTCAGATTGATTAGTTTCAGGCCAATCTTGTCTCTCTCGAAGGACTTTAGTGAAAGCTGAAAATTTTCCTACTAAATCACTGAATAGTACAGTCTTGGCTAGCACTTGAAATCTATTGTAAGGTACAGCAGGAAATCGTTTAACTAGTTATTTTGTGACTATATAATAAGATTTGTCAACTTCCAACCATAGAAAAATTGCTCTGCTTGCCTAGATACAGTTAGTTCAATATTTTGGGATCTGTGATGAGCAAAATACTGCTCTTACCACCAAATTCTGTACCTGGTAGGATGCCTTTTGGTTACAAAAAATAATAGAACATCATTACAATCTAGCTTAAATCATGAAGGAATTAATTGGCTCATGTAACTGAGAGTGAAGAGGTGGGCCTTTGGGTGCAGCTCAGTTAGAGGTTTAGTTCCATTTTCCACAGGTTCTTCCTGCTCTTCCATATTTTATAGACTAGCTTCATCTGCAGGTCGGTTTCCCTTGATAAGGTGACTGCAGTTAGAACTCAGCATGTATACTTTTCTCCCCAGACCTTGTACAGTGAAATTGGAGGGGTAGTGGGCAGATTTCTCTCTTTATCATTAAACAAAAATCCAGAGTTTCACTCTAATTGGATAAAGTTGGATCACATAACTACCTCTGGGCAGTAACTCTGGTATGAAGGATGGGACTCCCTTTATAAATGTAGGCCAATGGCTTCTTATCACGTAGAGCTAGAGGAGGGTCAGCCCCAATGGACAGTACCCGGCTGCTTGTCAATGCCTGGAGACACAGCCATTAAGAACCAGATTACAGAAATAGGAAAAAAACCAAAAAACCAAAAAAAACCCAAATGGCATCTGCTCATATTTTAGATGTAGATGAACAGACACGGAGACACGTGTAAATGAAGAACTCTCCTATTTTCAAGAGTTTCCAAGTGAAAAGATGTATGAAAATGATGAAATAATCCCTTTGTGGTCTTAGTATTTTTGTTTAAGAAAGTTTTAATATTGAAATTTGTGAATCTGATTTTTTTGAGCTTCTCTGATCTCCAGTAGGTAAGAAAATAATACTTTAAACTTACGAATGTTGCTATTTAACAGGTTTTATACTTTTTAAAATATCCATAAAAGCAATGAATACACACAACTGCTAAGTCCCTAAATCCTTAGCAAGCACTTTATGATTGTATTATTATATTAGTGCCAATGCTATGATAATAACTCATGTCAAAACCCCAGGAACCAATAGGTTAACTCTGGGGAATTCAAGTGCGTTGACAACTCTGCATTCACGAGAGTGATCCTGGGTTATCATTTGCAACTTCTTTTTATTCCTCAGTGATACAGCCTCAACATGATCATCTACATAAAGCACACCCATAATCATATTAAGATTAAGGAAAATATGTATGAAACATTTTATTTATGCTTAGTGACAGTGAGCAAGGGGGAAATAGGCAGAAGAATTTTTGTGACAGTTTATATTCCAACAAATAATCACATGGTTTAAAGCGTACTCCCAAAGCAGATTATACATTTTCTGCATTTAATTATAATCATACTTTCCTCTTATCTGATATGAATATCCTCAATTTAAATATCAGTTTAATTGATGCCTATCATTTAATAATCCTCCTATGATCCAAGCCAGTTATAACAATTCTTTCTTATAAAACTACATTTTTTAGAAGAATGCCGAGTAGGAAAATGTTTAAATCCTGACATAAAAATATCTGTGATAAAACCAGGAGCTTTGAATTTCATGGTCCTTTAATATTGCCTTTGAAGTAATGAAAAAGCCATTTTCCACCACTTGCTTCAAGGACTTCACTAATAACATCTTCCACAAAGGACGGATCTTTTTTTTTTTTTTGCGGTACGCGGGCCTCTCACCGCTGCGGCCTCTCCCGCCGAGGAGCACAGGATCCGGACGCGCAGGCCCAGCGGCCACGGCTCACGGGCCCAGCCGCTCCGCAGCATAGGGGATCCTCCCGGACGGGGGCACGAACCCGCGTCCCCTGCATCGGCAGGCAGACTCCCAACCACTGCGCCACTAGGGAAGCCCAGGACGGATCTTTTTTTAAGCAGGATATTGTGACGTTATTCTAAAGCATTTAAAATTATATAACAAACGTTTACTGGAATTTCTCAGTTTACCTTTTTTATTCTCCCTAATGAAATACTTGTTAAACAGGTTACATCATCTTAACCTTATGGAAATGCCTGTGATATGGTATCCATTATTTAATTCTGTTCCAGAAAAAAAGGATAACAAGTTGGGGGTGGTAAGGAAGAAGGATGTTATAAATCGTGTAAAGAACTAAGAAAATAGGCTTTCTTTTGGTCTAGGCTTCAGGTTCACCTTAGGTGGCAGAAAAATTAGTAATTTGATAGCCTTGGACCTGTCGCTCATGGATACTTGCCTCCACACTAAACTTGCCTTTAGTATGACTGCTGTCCACTTAGGAAGGACCTGACAACAAGGAAATCACCAGGGCTTAAACATGTCAGTAGAACTGGCCAGGGCTTAAACAGGTCAACAGAACTGTGATGCTCTGTGACCATCTCTGTGTGCCCCAAACAGAGTCAGCTACATCAAGAAACAGAATTTCAGAAATTCCTGGCTTAGGGCTGTCTAATTAAAAAATGGTGCAAGATAAAGTTTCCCAGGAGCACAGAAATCTGAGGAGGAAATTAGTTTCTTCTTTCACTTCATATGGGATCTCCAGCTAGGAAACTGCAAAGGGGAATTCTGTAAAATACACGTGAGGATGTCCCAGACACTCTGTACTGAGGAAAAGAGGACTTGTGGTAATAATCCCAGGTTTTGTGTTGGTACCGCTCCGTTTTCCTGGGAGGATCAGGTACTAGAATGAAGAGTGATTCTAGGAAGTAACCAATGAGGAATTAGAGGGTAGCTCTATCAGTCAGTGCTAAAAAGTAAAAAAAAAAAAATGAATAAAGGAACTAAGGAACAATTCTTTTTCAAAGAAAACATGCAGATGGCCAACAGGCACATGAATAAATCCTCAACATTGCTAATCATCAGAGAAATGTAAATTAAAACCACAGTGAGATATCACCTCACACCTGTTAAAACAGCTATCATCAAAAGGTCTACAAATAACAAATGTTGACAAGGATATGGAAAAAAGGGAACCCTAGAATACTGTTTGTAAGAGTGTAAATTGGTGCAGCCACTATGGAAAACTGTATGGAGGGTCCTCAAAAAACTAAAAATAGAATTACAATATGACCCCGCAATTCCACTCCTGCAGATATATTCAAAGGAAATGAAAGCACAAATTTGAAAAGGTACATGCACCCCAACGTTCACAGCGGCACTGTTTATAATAGACAAGATATGGAAGCAACCCAAGTGTCCTCAACAGATGAATGGATAAAAAAGATGTAGTATATATTTAAACTGGAATACTACTCAGCCATAAAAACAAATGAAATTCTGTTATTTGTAACAATGTGGATGGACCTAGCAAGTATTATGCTTAGCGAAATAAGTCAGACAGAGAAAGCAAATATGCTATGTTATCACTTATATGTAAAATCTAAAAAAGAAAACAAATGTATACAACACAACAGCAACAAACTCACAGAAATAGAGAACAAACTAGTGTTACCAGTGGGGAGAGGGAATGGGGATGGGGCACATTAGGGATATGGGATTAAGAGGTACAAACTACTATGTATAAAATAAATTAGCAACAAGGACGTATTGTACAGCACAAGGAAATATAGCCATTATTTTGTATTTTATTATTAATTAATTTATTTTTGGCTGTGCCACACAGCTCGTGGGATCTCAGTTCCCCGACCAGGGACTGAACCCGGGCCACAGCAGTGAAAGCCCTGAATACTAACCACTAGGCCACCAGGGAACTCCCTGTAATAACTTTAAATGGAGTGTAATCTATAAAAATATTAAATCATTATGTTGCATACCTGAAACTAATATAACATTTTAAATCAGCTATACTTCAAAAAAAAAAAATAAATAAAGACCTTCCTATGATAATGGTGGAGGGCACAGCTGCTTTTCCCTTCATTACACATACTGTTCCCTTCCTTTTCATGGGAAGGATAATAGTACCCAGCTTAGAACCATTGTCAGAATTTCTGAACAGTGCCTGGCACATTCTTAGATTAGCTATTCTTATGACTGGGTTGGCCAAAATGTTTGTTCGGGTTTTTGCATAAGAAAAACCCGTTTCCATTTTTTTTAAACGGAAAAACTTGAATGAACGTTTTGGTCAACCCAATATAATAACTTGATTTAATCCATTTATAGATGCTGATGGTAAGTATCTCTTAGAAAGAATGGCCAAATGAATGAGGTGGCACAGTATTCATATCAATAAAAGTGTTAAAAAAAAAACCAGTTTCCATAAGCATTTTATAATTTTATTGGAAATTATAATAATTTTATTGGATTAAATAATTGAATAATTTTATTGGAATCATTATATTCTAATAAAATATTGGATATTCAATAATTAAATAATATTCAATAATTAAGTAATTGAATAATTTTATTGGAATCATTATATTCCACAAGATTGCCTAGGTCAGACCAGGTGATTTGATATAATATAGACTTTTACTTTCTAGACCAAACTAGATGAAACTTCATCTTGAACCATTTAAAATTAGATAGCCTCATTCCAGGAGTTTCCACAACAAATAACTTCATAGGAGCTATTTGAAGATGTCTCAAATCTCTTCAAGTTGGGAATGTCTTTTAAATGCCATTCTCTTCTGCTGAATTTGAGTTGATTTCTTCTTCTTCTCTTCCTTTCACTAGATTTAAAAAAGTTGATCCATCTATAAAATATTTTCAATGCTTCCGATTGGGAATAAGGGAAAGGTTACATCTGAGTTAGCAGTTGGGATCATATAAAAGACGAGATGGCCAGTTTATCTCATAAAACACAAAGTCATAAAATTTTAAGGCTGAAATGGACCTCAGAGAGCCTCTAACCCAAGCAGTTCATTTAAAAAGAGGAAAAAAGTCAACTAGGCTGAATGCTTAGTGAATTAGAAATGTGGTTATGAACATAACGTAATAATGGATACTAAATATAGTGCTCTCTCTATATATGTATATATTGCTAACATAATATATAGCTTATTTATAATATATATAGCTAAAATAATGGACACTATTTTAGTAACGATGATGCATAAAAGGCATTAAATTAGTAATCTTGACTGACTTCCTGTTAAATTAGAGCCAGAATTAGAATCATCATGATTTCCACAGTTGTGGCCAGTCTACTCACAAAAGTATCAAGGATCTAACATTATTGACAATCACCATATTTAATTTTAAGAAGACGGTATTCATAAAATAATTTTTTAAGTTAGAGAATTTATTTGAAATTATATTTAAAACATAATTTCTTAAAAGGAAGACTGATTATAGTGCTAAGAGTAATAATTGATATCCCCAAACTTTTCCTAAATTGGAACCCAAAAATATATTTAGCTGTCTTACTTTTGTCTGAGAATACAAATGGTAGAGGAAGCCTAAGTTTACCTCTATAATATTTGGGGCTAAGTAGAAATGCTCTGTGTAATGTAGTTGGCTAAGTTTTCATGACTGGGCTCTGAGGTGATGACTGGAAAGGTTACAGGGATCCCCATATGTATTGAATATTTTAATCAAGACAGATGATGTGCAGTTTAAGAAACACTGTTTACTTTATTCACACTTGCCTGTGTCTTCAACAGTCTAAAAGAGAAAAGATGGACAGTCTGCATCCTTTTAAGCTCTTTTGGGCACAGAGTTTTGAATGAAGGAGATAGCTGATTAAAGCGATTTGGCAATAAATGCTATAACTGAGGGCAACAAGGACATAGATGTCTAGACAAAATAACGTCATAAAATATGTAGGAAAAAAAAGCATAGCTTTGACTGAGGTTCTGCATAATCAATGCAGCATTTCACATTTCGAACCCTGAATTTTCCACAGTGGTGAGTAGGCAGTTACATTCATTAAAGTGAATAAAAGTTGTCTGGCTAAATCCTTAAACAACAATGAAATTTCAGACATATTGTCTTGACATAACATCCCGGAAGCTGGCTGTATATTTGTAGGTGATTTATAGCTCTTGCTTTCATAAAGTTCCAACAAGAGTGCTAATCTTTCTTTTCTATATACCCCACAGAGAATATTCAAAGATACAGGTTACCAGGGGAAAAAATCTGGACTAAATAATAATAATAACCAATTAAGGGTCTGTGTACAACCTCAAGCCTAAAATTCTTATTGTGTACTTCTTGCTGAAACAAGAACTTTACAATAACCAGCTCTTGAGCTCTTACTAGAACCTGTTTTGTCAGGTTGCAGTAGAACAGGCAACCAGACTTTCAAATATTCAGCATGTGGACACAAATACAACCCTTTGACGACAAATCACAGCAGCACTGGGTTTCAGGAAGTAAAGGTTTCAGGAACTAGAAGAGGAATAAGCTAGTAAGACTAGAAAAGAAACACTTTTTAACCCATTAAGGGCATACATTTCTTGGAGGTTCTTTTTGGCTTCTAACGTTGGCTATAGAAAGATCATGCAAAGCTACCTGAGACTACGTGGTTCCTAATTTGTTTTCCCTCACCTTATGGCTTGGATGAGTCCTCAGGGAATTAGGTCCAATAATCAATGCCCAAGTGTCTTGGAGAAGATACTCATATGGGTCTGCAGTGGTCCAGACACAGCAGGGGGTGCACCTTCCCTGGTGAGAAGCAGGGGGTCCCATGCTGGTCCATCAGCACTTTAATTCATGCACTGCTTCTAGAGATACACTGTCAAGAATTCTCAGTTATCTAGATCGTCTGATGGCAGGGGATATGAATGGTCAGATCACTCGAGGAATCAGTTTCAACTGATTTGATACTGGAGTTAACTTTCCTTTGGAATCAGTTTTCAGTATCCTGGAGTTAGAAAGCAAAGCCCAGAGTAACCCTCTACAGTGTGAGTAGAAAATGGTGTATTTGTGTGGATCTGCAGACATTCCCATCCACGCCATCTTTAGTTCTCCTACTATTTCTGGAGAAATGGTGTCTACTGGGCCATGATGACCTTATGGATTAGAAGTTGCTCATTCTGTGACAGGGAGTGATGTAACCTAAGTATCTTTTAAAATCACAGGAACATCAAAAAGGTTTAGGCCAATACATTCTTCAAGGGCCACAATGAGATCTCCGCACACAGGCTGGTCCTGCGGTACAGCCTCCAGTAAAACCTCCAGGTTTCTCCATTTGAAAAAGATGAAAGGTATGAAGAAAAATCTTAGCAGGCTATTCATGCCATTTGTGAAATTTAAATCGATGAATAAAAATGGATGCTGAATAAAGGAGCATCAAAAGAAACAGCATAGATCCACCAAATACCTTGTCTTAGAAGGACCTGGAGCAGAGTGAGGTCCCACAAACCATGAAGAATCTGGTGGACAAGGCCTTTTGTTTTATTTAGACTCAATTATATATATATATATTTTTTTTCTCCTAATGTTGTGTATATGTATGTATAAATTATATACATTTTGTGTGTGTGTGTATATATATATAAAAATTCTAGGAAACAGTCCTAGGACGTCAATCTGCCCTCAGGTACAGGATATGCTCAGGCATCAAACAGGCAGAAATTTCACCTGTTTATTTGTGATATCTATGACCACTAGCTTTACTGCTGACTACTATTTTCTTTCCTTCTTTCCACTCCTCCCTTCTGTTTCTTCTGCTATCCTTTCCCTTCTACTCTCCCTCCCTCCCCTCCTTCTTTCCTTTCTTTCACAAGAGATGATCCTCATCAGCAGGAGAGAGATTATGTTAGAAGAAACATGGTACTTCCCTGGTGGTCCCGTGGTTAAGACTCTGCACTTCCACTGCAGGGGGCACAGGTTTGATCCCTGGTCAGGGAACTAAGATCCCACATGCTGCATGGCCAAAAAACAAAACCAAACAAAAAAAATCAAAAAGGGCAAGGAACCAACATTGCACTTACCAAAAAAAGGAGTCCTTTATGGCCACAAAATTACTCTGAGATAACTCCATCCTATTTCTACAATAAACAACTTCAAGATTTTGTAAAGAAACAGTCAAGACAACCTAGCTCAAGTCCCTCATTTGGGGAAAACTGAGAGCCAGGGAGATAAAATTGACTTGCTGAGGTCACACTATTAGACTAATGAAGACAATTTCCTGATCAACTTAGTAGATGTTTTTGAAAGGCCTCCAAGAACATTTACTCAACTACAGAAAGAAAGTTTCAGGAAAGATTCTACATTCAACAGTCATCGTCATCCTCAAATTACACTTAAGAGCCTTGAATGAAAACAAGCAGGGACAAAATATAGATGGAGTTTATACTTTGTCGCTGCCTATAGATAGTTTCTTGAGGCTTCCTATGAAAAGGCCAAAGGAACTGCCTTCATATTTTGCATTAAAACAACAATAAGAACAAGAAAAAGCTTAACATTTTTCAGTGTGTGGAAAAAGTGTGTGAGCTGTGGCGAGCAGTTTTTCCCTTTCTCTCAAGAACAGGCCAGATGTGGCACAGACAACTTGGATTAAGAGCTCTGAAAGATTTCTGTTGAAAGATTTCAAGCCCTGGAACACAAAACTGCCAAGGGAAGCTGTGAGATTTCTTTTTCTTGCAACATTTAAGGTGATATCTTTCAGGGTTGGTTTATACGTAATGTGACTGTGACTCTGCATTACCCTTCAAAGCTTCTGAGAGGCTACAATGATCTAGTTTAGGGTCTGACTTTAAAGCTTGTACAATTGTGATTATGGTCTATTAAATTCAACAGTTTGGAAAGAATTAAGCATTATCCAAGTGTTGGATATAATGACACCAGTTTGGATTGAGAAATCAGCCTCAAGATTGTTTTGCTTTATATTCAGCATGTCCAGGTGGAAGAAAGGTTCTGCTTGCTTTTTGGAGGGGAGGAAAGAGAGACAAAAGCAGGACAGTGACTTAGTAAGGTCACCTCTGAATCCCAGGCAGAGGTGGCCTTCAAGGAGCCCCGGTCCCCCAATGTGCACACATAGTTTATCTGTCTTACTTCTTAAGGTATCAGGACTGTAGTCACATCCCTTTATTACAAAAATAAATTATACAGGAAAACAAGATTCCCATTTATATATTTTGTAAAACTGAGTTTTATTCTTTTAAGTTTTATATCTTTTTTTAAAATCGTATTTTTTAATAGTGTTTTTCTGGGGATCACCAAAATCAGAATTTCTTGGGATGCTTGTTAGAAAGGTAGACTCCTAGGCTCCATTCATGGTATAACGATTAGAATCCTGCGGGAACACCACCCTCCAAATCTGCATTTTAAACAATTCCCCCCAGGTGATTCTTACCCATTGCTCTAATTCTTAGGCGTTACTTAAATCAATTCTATAACCTTGGTTGAAAAGAACTATTTAATTACTTCCAAAGGACAACAACAAAAAATGTATAGGCTGTAATTCTACAATAAAAACATATCATTACACAAATGACACGGTAAGAGGACCTAAATAAATATGCAGACAAGATTTGTCTAAAATCTTGCTCCCAGTGTATAAATTCTCTCTTTGCTTCATTTTCACAGGTCACATTTATATATAGGATTCTGTATGCAATTTCATACCAAATTAAGAGTAATTATCTGCCTCCTTTCTCCGACTCAGTTTTTATGGGATTGACCCTGTATAGACTCAATATCCTTCATACCATTAGGCCCAAATCCACAAGGAAAATCAACATAAAAGCTCTGTGAAAGACCTTCATTGTAACCAAATGAACAACCTGAACCACCAGAAGAATCCATCAATGTCTGAGAAAAGTTCTGATAAGGTCAGTAGCCCCACATCCCAATTTCCCAACTTTCACTCAGAAAAAGGGCTTTCAAGCAACTGCCACTCCCTTGCAATTTTCAAGTGTTAACTTAAATTGGAGCCGCTCTTTGGCATTAAAGCCCTTGCTTCTCTTTGCAATAGAACTTACAAACTGAACAGCCTTGATGACAGAAGTTTGCAAACAGGAGTGTTATGAATGGGCTTCAATTCCGAGCTGATGAAGTTGTACACAGTGCAACTGACAGATGTTAGCTTGTGAGAGTTATGTGTGCTTAAAATACCGTTCCATTCATAGTGAGAAAGAAATAGCCATTTCAAATATGTACTAGCTGGTATGTTGCCCCCTGGCCAAAAGCTTTTTATATAGAAATGCCATTCTGCACAGTGTAACGTCAAAAGCAGGAACAGTAAGGCAGAAGGATTTAACCAGGGACAGCAAGAGATCTAATGAACAAAAATCCTGTGTCCTATTAAGTGAAAACACATTTAAAACCATGCCAGGAAGCCAACCGCCTGTTTATAAGATCAGTCTTTCAATGTTATCTGCTAGAAACCACATTGCTGGATTCCCATGTGACCAAATCCTAGCAGAATAAGTGTCAAAAAAACCATATCCCTTACTAATTCTCATTGGTTACAGAGAACTCGCTATGAGTCATCACTAGTGGGTCTGTGGACAAGCAGAATAACTCAAGGAGATAACAATAGGAAAATCATCTGTTCATTTGTTGCAGCAATGTTATTTAGTTCTACTTCATTATAAAAATGCCACAGGCTACTAGTCGCCATGTGATGGTTGGGGCTTTGTCAAACCAAAAATGTGTCAACAATTTAAGACTGAGTGAACTGATGAGGATGATTATAATTTTTGTGACTTTTTGTTTGAATAAAAAAATTTTTTTTTTAAAATAATAATTTAAGAAACTGCATTGCCAAAGCAATCTTGAGGGAAAAAAATGGAGCTGGAAGAATCAGACTCCCTGACTTCAGAGTATACTACAAAGCTACAGTAATCAAGAGAATGTGGTACTGTCACAAAAACAGAAATATAGATCAATGGAACAGGATAGAAAGCCCAGAGATAAACCCACGCACCTATGGTCAACTAATCTATGACAAAAGAGGCAAGGATATACAATGAAGACAGCCTCCTCAATAAGCGGTGCTGGGAAAACTGGACAGCTACAGGTAAAAGAATGAAATCAGAACACTCCCTAACACCATACACAAAAATAAACTCAAAATGGATTAAAGACCTAAATGTAAGACTGGACACTATAAAACTCTTATAGGAAAACACAGGCAGAACACTCTTTAACATAAATCACAGCAAGATCTTTTTTGACCCACCTCCTAGAGTAATGGAAATAAAAACGAAAATAAACAAATGGGACCTAATGAAACTTAAAAGCTTTTGCACAGCAAAGGAAACTATAAAGAAGATGAAAAGACAACCCTCAGAATGGGAGAAAATATTGGCAAATGATCAACAGACAAAGGATTAATCTCCAAAATATATAAACAGCACGTGCAACTCAATATTAAAAAAATAAACAACCCAATCAAAAAATGAGCAGAAGACCTAAATAGACTTTTCTCCAAAGAAGACATACAGATGGCCAAGAGGCACATGAAAAGCTGCTCAACATCACTAATTATTAGAGAAATGCAAACCAAAACTACAATGAGGTATCACCTCACACCGGTTAGAATGGGCATCATCAGAAAATCTACAAACAACAAATGCTGGAGAGGGTGTGAAGAAAGGGGAACCCTCTTGCACTATTGGTGGGAATGTAAATTGATACAGCCACTATGGAGAACAGTATGGAGGTTCCTTAAAAAACTAAAAATAGAATTACCATATGACCCAGCAATCCCACTACTGGGCACATACCCAGAGAAAACCGTAATTCAAAAAGACACATGCACCCTGGTGTTCATTGTGGCACTATTTACAATAGCCAGGTCATTGAAGCAACCTAAATGTCCATTGACAGATGAATGGATAAAGAAGATGTAGTATGTATATACGATATAATATTACTCAGCCATAAAAAAGAACGAAATTGGGTCATTTGTAGAGATGTGGTTGGACCTAGGGACTGTCATACAGAGTGAAGTAAGTCAGAAAGAGAAAAACAAATATCGTATATTAACGCATATATGTGGAATCTAGAAAAATGGTACAGATGAACCAGTTTGCGAGGCAGAAATAGAGACACAGATGTAGAGAACAAATGTATGGACACCAAGGGGGGAAAGTGGGGGGTGGTGGTGTGATGAATTGGGAGACTGGGATTGACATATATACACTAATATGTATAAAACTGATAACTAATAGGAACCTGCTGTATAAAAAAAATAAAGCCAATGATGTCAAAAAAATAATTTAAGAAACTGCATTAATACTACAATATTAAATTTTTGCAAATAAATGAAAGGGGATGGAAGCCTATATTATGTAAGATCTTTAAGTAGGTATAATATTGAGAGTGCTGTAGAACACCTTTTATCAATTTTAGACTAGGGAAGGAGACTGATACAAAATCTGGTGCAATAATTTTTTTATTAGAAATTAACCAGAATATGTCACCATTAAAAAGCCAACCTCCATCCCTGAAGTTCCTTGGGCCACTGGTGGAAGGTAAATTGACACAACTTCTCCAGAAGCCAGTGGGGGCAGGATATATTGACCGTATCAATATGCATGCCCTCTGACCTCACAACTTAACTTCTGGGAATTTATTCTATGCAGATGATTAAAGATATTAAGTAAAGACGAACTATAGGAACATTCAAGATGGCTCAGTTTGTAAGAGCAAAGAGTTAGAAGCAACATGAGTGTGCTAGAAATGAAACAGTGGTCAAACTACAGCACGACCATTCAATGGATAACACACATTTGCAAAGACAATATTGCATGGAAAATTTTCAAGTTATATTATTTAATTATTTCTATTACTTAACGCTCTGGAGATACTATTTAACAAAAAAGCAGTCTAACTAAATATTATAATTGGTAGAATCCAAGTGTCTGTGTGTCTCACTAATTTTTGGTGAATTTCTCAGACTTAGGGTTTGTCTTAAGAATGCACCTGGAATGAAAGTTGGGTCTGAGTGTTGCAAGGTAGTAAAGATTGTACAGAATAGAAAATGTCTTTATGTGCCCAACAAAGATTATATACAAACTCCACTCTACAGGGGCATTAAATCCCACTGCTTTCCCCTCTGCCAGCACCCCAGCCACAGAAAGCACTAGAGCAGGGTCAGAAGTGAGTGATAGCCCTGGTATTGCTACTATTGATTCTTTATATTTCTCCTTCAGTGACAAGGGGCATATTAGATTAAGTCAGTGATTTTCTAGCTTTTCATTTTAAGTATTTTTTTAATGCAATAATATATGAAATTTATCAAGTTGTTTAAAATATGTACAGGGGACTTCTAGAAGTTTCCAGCAGTATAGTGGACCAAATACCTTGATTGACCCACTTGCTGAAAACAACTAAAAATTTCTAAATAAAATACTAAAAGTAGTTAATGAGTGAAAGGCTAAAACCTAGTGAAACCGGGAAGCTATAGAGATATGTCACACACCGAAGACAAGCTTGGCTTGGAGGGCATTTGCCATCAGAATGAACTTGAGCATTGGCTTTCATGATCTTATGAAACATACTGGGCAAGAGACAATGAAAGCCAGAGTCCACCCAAGGTCACTAATGTGAGATCCCACAAAAGGAGGCATCTGAATGGCCTATATGCCCAGTGTAAGGGAGAAACAGAAATTACCTTTCCCTCGTAAGACTGAAAGAAAATAAAACCACAAAATGGAGAGCACCAAGAGCACAGTGCTCAGAAAGGACAGGCGGTCAAATTAGACTTGCAAAGTTTTCAGGTAATGTGTCAAGCACAGTATATAAATAATTATGTTTAGTATGTATGTAAAATCCAGCAAGTTTGAAAACATGAGTAAAATGAGAGACAAATAAAGGACCAAACATTTGAAAAATAACTAAAATAGAACTTCCAGAAATTATATAAAGTGCTTTTGGAATTAAAAACTCAGTTGCTAAGAGTTTTTATATATAGCTTAGAGAGAATTAGTGAATTTGAACCTAGATCTGAAAAATTACCCAGAACAAAACACAGGGAGACAAAGAGATGGGAAGTATGAAAGGTAAGTCAAGTAGCGTAGATAACAGAGTGAGAAGATCAAATATATTTCTTATTGCAAATCCAGTGGGAGAAGAGAAAATGGGGTAGAAGCAACATTTGAAGAATTAATAGCTAAGAACTGCCTCAGTTTTATACTACTTATAGTATAATTACTGTTTTATACATTTTATATTGAATAGTATAAATAAACAAACCTAACACATGGTTGCAAATTGCGCAACACCAAAGACAAAAATAATGTGTTAAAAACAAGAGGGGTGGATCAAATTACCTACAAAAATTAACAATTTGATTGAGCATTTACTTCTCCAAATTAACAACAGAAAAGCAACAACAATGAATGTCTTCAATGTGCAGAAAGAAAGATGCATGTCAACCTAAATTGGTAGGTTTTGTAACAACATCTTTCAAAAACAAAGGCAAGTAAAGATATTTTCAGTTAAAGAAAACCTGGAGTCAGCCATTTCTCAGCAGAGCCATGGTTCCTTTTCGTGAGGCATGGAATTAGAACCTAAGACCAGGGTGCTAGGGGTGCTCATAGCTATGGGAGTGTCTTTGCTTCTTTTCAGTGACTTTTCAGTGACTAGAGCTAGAAATATCTGCATATACATACACACCCAGGCAAACAAACACCTATGTGCACACATACACGTATGATCACACACATATTACATGCATTACCCATATGTATGCATATGGTAGAAATCATGAATTTGCACTGGTGGCTCCATTCCAATCCATCCCCATGTAGTTCCCTCTTGCCCTGTCTCACTCCATATCTGCATGTCCCTTCTTTTATAGTGACAGACCTATCTCCCATGAACACATTCACACACTTGTTGGATCCTATCATACATCTAAATTGTTTCAGAAATGTTTTATCTATGCCACTACAAAAAAACAGACTCAACTAAAAAGATTTCCAGATGTGTTTGCAGTTTTTGTTCCACAATCTTGCCCAGGACAAAGACTATACAGTTAAATACTGTGTTCCGAAATTACCTGAATTGAGAGTTTTTTGATGTTCTTTCAGTGTGCTTATGGAATTCATTTAAAATACAATTAAGTTGGTTTGTTTCAGTTTGCTTTCAGTTTTAGTTTTTCCTCTGTTCCCAATGATGTTGATTTAGTTTTATTTTTTTGAATATGTAGAACATGAACATGCTTCCAAAAGTAAAACTTTTTAAAAAAAAGAGGTATATTTGGAGAAATGTCACTACTTCCCAAATTTCTTCTTCTCTGCTTCCCACTACGACTAATAGGTTAAAAACTTTGTTGAAATCAAACATTGTTGATTTACCTTTCCTGTGTTTCTTTTTGAAATGAATAGCAGATATATGAACACTTTCTTACTTCCTCTTCTTACACAAGAGGCATTTTGCTTCTAAAAAACTCAAGGGTTCAGGAAGAAATGGTAAAAATCAGAAAATATTTAGGACAAAATTATAATGATGATACTGAATTATCAAAACATATGGATGCAGCTAAAGTAATACTTAATGAATGCACTAAGCATCCATCTTGAGAAGTCAGTACAAGAGCATCAGAATAAAAGCAAACAAAACAGAAGGAAGAAAATGAGAACAGACGAGTAGAATAAAAACCACACAACACAGAGGGTTGAGACAGACAAAAGTTATTCTTGAACAGCAAATAAAATTTACAAAACTGTTTTAGAAGCAAATAGAAAAAAGAGAAAAGATAATTAAGTTATAATCCAAAAGAATGGATGAATTAAACTCAGATGCAGCAAAATATTAGAAGTATAGTAAGAGTTTATTTTTAATAACTTTATGCTAATAGACACATTACTTCTAAAACTACACCAAAAATCCACTCAAGAATAAATAGAAAGACTAAATAGTACAATATCTATTGAACATTTGGAATCACTAAATAAAATTATTTCTGGAAGAAAACACCAGGTGGTATTTATTACCTATAAGTTCAACCAATTTTTTTTAAGTTATGAATTTACCCAAATTATACTGAAGAGCAGGAAACCAGAGAATATTTACCAAGCTCACTTTTTTGGGCAGTGGGGGGAGAAACTAACATGATCTTGATGTCAAAATCTGAGACAGGACTGTACAAAAAAGAAAATTATAGTTCATTCTTTCTCATGACCATATGTATTGGAAAATGTTAACTATCCACCTACTTTTGTTTCTTTTAGTAACAGAAATTCACATGGAACTCCATATAACTTGGGCTCATGGCTACCCAGCCAGAGAAAATATTTTTCTGCTTCCCTTGCATCTGTATATAGTCATGGAATTAACTTTGGGTGAATGAGATGTGAATGGGTCTGAGGAGGGCAATTTTCTGGTCATCTTTTTAAGAACGCTGTTCAGCAAAAATAGACTCACAGACATAAACTAGGAGTTTGGGATTAACACAGACACACTGCTATATATAAAATAGATAAACAAAAGGACCTACTGATAGGACAGGGAACTGTATTCAATATCTTGTAATAACCTATAATGGAAAAGAATCTGAAAAAGAATAGAATATATATATATATATATATATATATATATATATATATATAAAAAACGGAATCACTTTGCTGTACACCTGAAACTAACATAACTTTGTAAATCAACTATACTGCAATAAAAAAATAGTACTTATTTTTAAAAAGGACAAAAAAAAAAAAAAGGAACTGTGTTCAGGACTCTCTGTCCCTCTTTTAACTGGCTGAGAAGTGATAGGACTTGGAAGCCAAGTACTCAATACACAAAGCTGCCCTGCCAGCCATGAACAACTTACTGACTCTAGACCATTACCAGTGAGAAAAGTAAATGCCTATCTTATGCATGCTACTCTATGTTGGGTGTCTTTGTTATAGCAGCTTAGTTTCTAGCCTAGTTAATACAAAACAGACACAAAAATCTTAAACATATTTTGCAAACTGAATCCAGCAAAGAATATAAAAGATGGCCAAGCTGTGTTTATCTCAGGAGTGCAAGGGTAGTTTAACATAAAACAATCTATTACTGTATTTTATCACATTAGCAGCTCAAAGAAGAAAAATAACAGAGTAATTTCAATAATTTCATTTAAAAACCTGGGTAACATTCAAATGCTTGACAAAATAAGAAAGTCTAGCTACCAAAAAAAAAAATTAAAGACTATACTCAATAGGCTACATAAACAGATTCCCTTTAAGTTAAGAACATCACAAACTGCCCACATTAACTTCTATTAAGAAAGTTTAGTGAATTTTCTGGATAACTTGTGTTCCTTAGAGTAGTCTAGAAACACCAACTGCATTTCTTCTATACATCAGGGAATTTAATTTTAAAAGATACTATTTATAACAGTATCAAAAATATAAATTTCCCCAAAATAAATCCAGCTGCTTTTCTACTTTATGTAGAAAATGTTAAAATTTGACTGAAAAATTTTAAAGACCCCCCCTACTCCCCACCAAGAGATATATTCTGTTCAGAGACAGAATGACTCAAAATCATTATGAGGCTAATTCTTAACAAACTGATCTATTCATTCAATTTCAATCAAAATTCTAATCCAATCTCTAACAGGGATTCCCTCTGTGTGTGTGTGTGTGTGTGTGTGTGTGTGTGTGTAATAAAATAAGCAGATTCTAACGTGTGTATGCAGGAATAAAGGGTCAAGAATAGTTAATATAGTTTTTAAAATGAGAAAACAGAGTAGGGAATTAAGTTTATGAGAACTCAGGGATTATTATGAAATATATTATTAAGATATGGTGGCTGGGAGCACACATCTGCAAGATCTGACTTATTTCAGAGCTGGTGCAACTGATTAGTGGGCAGAGCAAGACTTTTCAATAAAAAAATTAGGCATTTAAAAAATGGAATTAGATCCTTACCTCACACCATAAACACAAATCAATTTCAGGTGGACTAAAGACTTAAAGTGGAACGTAGAATTACAGAACTTTTAAAAGATGACATAGGAACTATCTTTATGACCTGGATTGGGGCAGGGCTTTTTATTCAATACTGTAACAAATCTCTAGAGACACACTGGGAGTCACTGAAAAGGTAACATTTTAGGGCTCTGTTCCTGCAATTAACCAAAAAGAAGAGACACCCCACATAGGGCAAAAAGGATGTCCCAAATCTAATTTTGGCAAATTCGTGTTTCCAGAAAGCATTGAAGATAAACCAGTTTCTCATACAGGACTCTTTTTTATATTCATACCCCAGTAGGGCTGACTACCATGTCCTTCAACAGACAGATAGTCTTAGGAAGGCAAAGCAATGAAAAATACCATTGACATACACTGACAGGAAATGGAGTTCACTGAATTATCTTGCATAAGCAATAAAATAAATATTAAAGGTTAATATTGAGTCACAGAGGACATACCTTCCTATCAATGCTAACAGACATAGTACATTAGCACCTGAAAGCTACATTTAACATTTTCATCTGTAAAATAGATAGAAAGAAGTAATTCCTAGAGCATATAAAAATGATATATAGCCAAAGACATCTGCCATGAACTATCCCCCATAATTATTTGGTTATAAGACAATGAATCATGGAAGCACCATTAAAAGCTGAGGCTAGAGAACATACGAATTTTTCCTCTAGGCTTGTCTTCACTAGCTGGTGACCCCACAGTCATGGTCATAAATGTTTTAACCCCTGTGTTCCCTCCTACGAGTTATGTGCTCATAAGAGATCAATAAAATCCAGGTTACTGTAAGAATGTCTTCTTCTTCTGCTTCTCTCCTCCTCCCCCTTCCCTTTCCCCATCCCCTTTCTCCCCCTCCTCCCCCTCCTCCCCCTCTTCCTCCTTTTCCTTCTCCCTTCTTATTGTGCAGAAACAAAAATTACTAACAACTGGAGACAATTGTAGAAAAATTCTTTACTTTATAAAGAAGAGGGAGAGGAGTATAAACTTTGAATTTGGAGCATATTTTAAACTGATTTTAATAAATGAAAACTATAACCCTAATGTGTTTCCAATATCAGGTGCTTATTATATTTTCAGGAGTCTAGTACAATCTTCCTCTGTAGGCTGGAAAGAGAAGAAAGCCCTATTTCCCTTATCTAAATAATTTCAGGCACATATCAGATCAATAAACTACAGCTGGCATAAAACAATGATTATTTCATAAGGACAAGTCCTTGTGAAATAATCATAAATGTCTAGACTTGTAGCTGTGACCCCTTTTATAATGACAGCAGATCTGAAACATGAATTACTTTCTTTCCAACAAAAACAACTTGGTAATGCTGGAGAGAATGCTGAAAAAGTAATTTTAATAACTGTCCGGAGAACACATTGGCCTCCACTTTCTAATTTACGTACTCAATTCAAGTGAAAGAATGTGGATATTGTGCTGAGTTTCCTGGCTATCTGAGTCTCAAACTCACTTGGTTCAGTGCCATCACAGCAGCTGAGGGCACCCTGTCCTGCCAGTTAGTGATTTCTGAAGACACAGGCCAAGGTCATCAGCCAACAGTAAGGTTAAAGTGGCCTTTCAGTACTAGAAAGCATCAAGGTTAATTAGGTGTCAGAGCTGCTTGGAGTCACTCTAATCCTGGCCATTTAAACATATACGTTGCTAAAAAATGATGTCAAAGACTTTTATAAACTTCCTTCCCACTCTGACTCCCCTTCCCTCCGGTGTCCTGTGGACTTCTGATTCCTGTGGCTCTGTCCTTCCATTCTTTTGCTGGGCTGTTCCTTCAGGAATGAGGACAGAGCTTAGTGCGCTTGGTCTGATTTCTAAGGTGCCCTATGCAAGGCTCACACTGCTCTCAGTAGCCCCTGGAACTGCCTGGGGCCCGCTGTGGCCTCTTCTGCAGGGATTATGCAAGTTTTGGACAAGGGCTGTAGGGAAATGGATCTATATCACCAGTTTTGCCTGCAAAGGTACAGCAGTCTCTCTGTTGAAACCTTGCACAGTCCTCATCTGATCCCCACCTCAGCATGTGGACCTTTACATTTTACATCTCCTTGCTTATTTCTTCAGGGTTTTTCCCTTTAACTGGGGTTGAAAAGGTGCTACAACAATAGTAGTGTGACTGGTCACTGTTTTGAGATATTAAATTTGTGGATAGTCAGAATTTTGGATGCCATGACCTCCACCCTCTGACGACACACCATGTTATGTTACGTTACATGACAAAAGGGACTTTGCAGATATCATTAAGGTTATGGGCCTTAAAACACGGAGATTATCGTGGATTATTGGACGAGCCTAGTCTAATCAACTGAGCCCTTGAAAGCAGAGGATTTTCTCTATTTGCAAGCAAAGAAAGATGTAACAGAAGAGGAAGAGAAAGAGCGCAAAATGTACACAGGACTTGACCCACTACTGCTGGCTTTGAAGATGAAGGGGGCCATGAGCTAGGGAACACAGTGGCCTCTAGAAGCTGAGAAGAACATCGGGCTGACAGCCAGGAAGGAAAGGGCAGCCACGTGGGACTGATCTGTGCCAACGACATGAGTGAGCCTAAAAGCATGATTCCCCACCCCCATCCAAGCCCAGGGCCTCCAGATAGGAGCCCACAATGGCAGACACCTTGATTTTGTTTTCATGGGACCTTGAGCAGAGGAACCAGCTGGACCCATCAGGGCTCCTCACCTACGAATCTGTGAGATACATCCGTATTGTTTTAAGCCCTTTAGTTGATGGTAATTGGTTACAGCAGCAATAGAAAACCAACGTAAGTTATTTTTCTTTTATAATTTCCTATCTCTCTTTTCTCCTTTCAGACAGAAAGCTGGCTCTGTGTTCTAGTCATGGGGAGCCATGCGGTAGGGAGTGTGCCCAGAACCAGTCTACACATTTTCCTAGTCTTTGTTGAAGGAAATCTTAGGCCAGAGGGAAAAGGGATTCCTGAGCTTAGGTAGAATGTCTAGATGAGAAGAAACCAGAAGGAGGAAAGGGGGATAGTTTCTTCCAAACCTGAGCTATCCCCCCGTTTGTGGGCAGGAGACTGGGAGGGAAGAAGGACCAGAGGGGCCCTCAGGAATTGGTACCCAAGAAGGGATTCCTGCCTGGAACGAGCTTGGTGGCTGGTCTAGGTGAAGGACCACCCCTGGGAGCGTTGTCTGAAAGACCAAGAGCAATGTGAAGCCCGCACCATTGCTCCTACACTAATCCTACATTGTATGTGCCTCTCCAGTCCCCCGGGGGGCCTGATGGAAGGAGCGTGAGGGCTCCTGAGCCAGGACAGGTGTGGCCCACAGTCCTACCACCTTACTACAGCGAAAGCTTGGTTCTCTGCCTCCACCCAGTTCCCCATGACATCTGGGGGTTTGCAGGGCTCACCGTCCATGTTCTCCCAAGCACTGGCCTTTCAGTCCCCTCCCCTCATCCGGCCACAGCCTTTCTCATCGGCTCCCGTTCTGCTGAGTGTGGGGATGCTCCTGGCGCCGGCCCCTGCACAGTCCTGCCCTGTGCTCCCAGTCGTAACTGCTCTAGTTCTCACTCAGCTCGCTGTTTCGGGGATCACCGGCCACCTGGGCGGGGAGGGGTCCTCAATCCACCCCCAGGTGCCATATGGTTACACACTCTACAAAGTGACACCACCTCCTGGCCGTCTTCAACCTACAGAGATATCACCACAAAGCATGTGACCACATACTTCATTATCAAAACCAGGACACTCACAGTGAAAGGAGAAGTGACTGAAAGTTTAGCCACAACAGCAGGCATGTAAAGCCAGGTGATCCCAGCCAAACCAGGGGGTGTGGTCACTCTAGCAAAAAGGCTCTTTTCTTTGTTTTGCTTTTCTGGTCGGTTTCTGCTGTCCGGTGTGCTGTGACAGGGGACCCAGGGTGCGCTGGAGGGATTTGTATGTGTGGGAGTGGGGACGTGCTCTAATGGATACACTGTGCTGGGTTCGAGACTTCCCTTCCCCCCCTTGCTGACCCTTCGCTCTTTGGACCCTGCTGGGTTGCCTCATTTTCCCTTCTTGTAGGTTGAGGTCTCTGCTGGAAGGTTTCTGTCCCTCAGGCAGATCAGTTCATGTCAGATTACCCCTACATCCTTCAGGCAGACCTGGGCAGGCCTGGACTTGAGGGTACACACAGCTCATGCTGTGAAGCTGTCTACTTTACGTTACTGAGTTGTGGTCACACAACTGGAAGCTTTTTGAGCCAGAACTAGAATCCAAGTCTTTTAAATTCCGTTCCTGCGTTTTTTCTTCAACATCATGAAATTCCTGGTGGCCAGAGCACAGCCTCTTTGCTGGTGATGCCTGTAATTCTTGGCTGGGCCAGAACTAGGTTCTAAAACTTCCATCAGTCACTTCATGCCTCACATATCCCAGGGGAATCTGATGACTGAGACCATACGATTTTCCAAAAGGAATACTTCGTCTATCTAGAAAAATAAAATTGCCACTATAGAAGTGACTGGGAACCAGAAGCATAGAAGGAATATTTAACCTAAGCTAAAGTTCATTAAATGAGAAACTTCAATTTAATAGCTACTAAGCCTGAATACTCATGTCATTGGTCACAGAGGAGGCAACATTTCCTTAATGGCAGCTGGGAGAAAAGAGCTTGGAACTTGGACCTTAAGAACCCTTTGTCTCCACAGTTGTATTTCGGGAGAGCCTTATTTGACTCTTACTACATGGTCTGAGGATGCCGATGTCTGTGTACCCTTCAGAGGGAGTCACACAGTTCGAATCTCTTGCTATAAAATGATCAGGTATAATTTTGTAAGGTAAGGTCAGAAGATATTGCAGCTTCTCTGGCTCCCCTTTTTGAGCTAGTTTATTAAGTTTAAAAAAGGAAGAAATGGGCTTTCAAACAAACACACTAAATTAGACCTTTCAAAACACTTGTCATTAAAAGATGGTTTGTTGAAACTTCAGACAGGTTAAATGTATGCCAGAATTTGAGTGAAAAAAATTAGCTTTCCAGGGTTACAATTACAATCCTACTTAGTTGCCATGGTGATCGCACAGCATATGGATTTTGTCAGACAAAGACATCAGGGGTGGTGAGAAGGGACAGTGTATTTTTTGAATCACCACATGCCAAGTGTCAACTCTTTTGCAGCTCTCTTGCAAAAAACAATTTTTTTTTTAAGGAAAAAAATGCATCTGGACTCAGAGGTGGGTGTTGGGAAGAGGAACAAGACTTTGGAAGAATAAAAAAAGGGGAGATCACTAGGAATGTCTGAAGAAAATCTGAATTTAAAATAACTTGAGGGCTTCTCTGGTGGCACAGTGGTTGAGAGTCTGCCTGCCGATGCAGGGGACACGGGTTCGTGCCCCGGTCTGGGAGGATCCCACATGCCACGGAGCTGCTGGGCCCGTGAGCCATGGCCGCCTGAGCCTGCACGTCCGGAGCCTGTGCTCCACAACTGGAGAGGCCACAGCAGTGAGAGGCCCGCGTACCGCAAAAAAAACCAAAACAAACAAAAAAAACCTTGAATATTAATGCCAAATTGTGTAATAAGGGAGCCTTGGGGTTTGTGCGTTAGAAGCACCTACTATCTAACAAACATGTTCAGGTAACAGGTGGCCAATCTGTTCCATTCCTCCCCTATTTTAACTGTATGTGCATCTAGGGTTAATCGATCTGCTGGGTCAGCATAAAAACTACAATGTAGAATAAGAACGTCCCTGGGCTGAAGACACAGGACTCTAAGATGGGAAATGATCCGAAATGAATTTCTTCCTATAACAAGAAGAAAGATAAAAGGACTAAATGCCCTGTGAACGCAAATGAAACTCGGAATTCTCAATTTACAGTTACTTTCATTTATCATTCAGAATGTACACACTCATAACAATGACATCTGTTCTGCCAGCACGAAAGTGAAACTGAAAGATTGGGCCACATCTCTGTCCACTGTGGTGTGGCAGAGAGAGTCTCAGAGTCGTGGAGCCAGTGGCCTAACTGGCTGTAAGATATAGGTGGTGGCTACAACCCATCAGCCACGATAGCAACCATAAGCTCCTGACCATATGGACTTATTTACTTTAGTGGAGGAAAAAGAACAATCAACACACAAATAATACATAAGGTATTTGCAGAGTATAATGAGGACTGAGAAACAGGGAGGCTGTGGTCTTGTAACGCAAAGTCCATCGTGGGGGAAGAGGAACGTGGGTGGTGCATCAGCGGCCCGCTCCAGATGGAGTGTCCTGAGAAGACCACTCAAGGAGGTGATCTGTGAGCTGGGGGGATCTGAGGGATGAGACACAGGCGGCCAAGCAAAGATCTGGGGAAAAACCAGAGCAAAACAACAACACAAAGACTCAGAGCGGTCAAGAGTCTGGCTGAAGCAGCATGGGGAGCCGAAGAGGGATGAGAAGCTTCCGACAGCGGAGACATGAAGGGTCTGCTGGTTCAGGATACAGACTTGGATTTAGTCTGTTTCCTCTATAGAAATTACAGAATTATATAAAATTACTCCAGAATTTATGAAAATGTAAGTATTAGATATCTTGGGAGGATTGCCTGCAAAAAAGAAACACATGGGGTTGGATGGAGTGCTTTCAGGATATTTTGCAGAAGTCCCAGCCAGTGTCTGGGGCTGACTTCATTGATGAAGGGATGCAATTCCCTCTTCCTGGCCCCCCACTCCTCCCAAGATTTAGTGATTCGGCATTGGTACCCAAGCCTTGATGCTCATCAGAATAACTGGTGGAGCTTGTTAAAAATTCAGGTTCCTGGCCCCTCTCCCAGGCTGGCTTAATCAAAATCATAGAGTAGGGGCCAGAGCACCTCTCCTTCTGTTAAATCCTCCTGGATGAGTCAGACCATCAGCCATGTCGGGACACCCGGCGGTGCAGGGCAGAGGAGCAGGCCAATTCTACCGATGCCAGCGAGACCCAGGCAATGGGAGGGGCAGGTGTAACACTCCTCACTTTCACAAATGGGGGTTGGAGGGGGTGTCAGGAGGGGCTAAAGTCTCTCCTGTTGTTTATGAAACAGGTCCCCTCTGGTGAGTCTGAATGCCCCTTACAGTCCCAAACTGCCAGTCTGTTGATTCATTTACTCCTTCTCATGCTAAAATGGAGATGACTTCTCAGAACTGCAAACTTGTCTGGGTATGTTAATAGTGTGTCTGTCTTTAAATAGAAAGGCATTAGGGAATATTAGCCCAGGCTAATTATACACATCAGTTATAGCTAATAATTAAAATCTGCCTCAGGCTTTGAGGGAAGGTCGCTGTTGGGGACTAAGGGCTGGTTCTCCCTCCCTCCTTGTTTTACATATTTACAAATTAACTTAGATGCGATAATCTGCAACATTGATAATTATAAATGCTTAACTAAATAGAAATGTGTTAGCCTTGCGATAGGCTCCTTATAAGATGACTAGGACACAACCACTGATCTAAGCAATCTCGCTACAGTACACTCCATTGCAGTTGTAGAGGGGGCTCTCCACACGAGTGGGAAAAACAAAAGCAGAACCAAAAAGCCTCTCCAGTCTCAATCAGCCTAGTTTCTTGGAAGTCAGTGGGGCTCAGAAATGTCCACAGGATAGACATCTATTTGAAGCTGGACCCAGATCAACATCCAATTTAATACAGGTCAGCGAACAAGTGTTAAAAAGCAAGGTCTCTTGCCTGCGTCCAATCTATACTGGATTAAAAACAATGATTTAGAGGTGAAAGGATCTGTGTACCCTGTCGTGATCTCAGGGCCACTCAGCACTTTGGCTATTCTCCAGCGCAGAAATCCGTGGCACCATATTTTCCCGAGGTCATCTTCCTCAGATAAGACGCTGCTTGGTCTCATCCTGCCAGAGAATTTATTATATCGATTTGGGGAATAAGGTTAATTGAAATGAACTTTGGGTTTTAAAGGTGGGTTTGGTGACAGCCTTAACAATTAAAATGGAATTCTTCTCCTTTAAATGACTTGCGCTCATTTGACTGAGTGGACAGTGCTGTTTAGAACAGAAGCAGGCGTAATTTTACAACGTGCAATGCTCATTTACTTTTCTCTTGTTGCTATAACAACTCACTTTTGAGCCAGACATGGTGATAGAAAGCCTTGGCTTCCGGATGAATTTCACATTGGTTTTGTTTAGATTTTCAGTCAGTTCACTTGGAACTGGAGCTGCAAGTGCAGGAATAGATTTTACTCTTTCCTTTTTTTAGAAACCTTGCTTAGGACTGAATTTTTGCGTTTCCATCTTGTCTCAAGGGTTACATCCCATGCACAGTTTGTGATTTCCCTGGCATAAATCACATTTCAAACTCAGATTTTGTGCTGTTCTTTCCCTTAAAGGTAACACCAGGGTTTTTGCTGCTCCTGACAGAGAACTACTCCCATGAAGTCATTCTGTTTTTCAATCTTCTGTTCAAATGTTACCAACAAGACCTGTATCTCTGCAGGATTTGGGGATCCATAAACCTCAGAGTCATGGTAAGCTTCAAACAGCACAGCAACATGCATTGTTTCTTAATGACTCTGAGGGAACAACAAGTAGATTTGGCAAAGGTAGAAACAAACATTTTAAGAGAAACACAAAAGAGTAATTGAACACCTGACAAGATGCCAATTCTGCTTTCGTCCATTTCTTCACACACACACCCCCCCACACACACCAATAACAGATGCTAAGGAGGACCTACAACAGATGCCCTTGCTTTTGGAGGGTGACTGCAGAATTAGAATTGAATTGAAAAATGGACTCAAATATTTGGCGTGAAACAAATGTTTTCTAGTCAACATTTATATCTTCCCTTTTTGGGAAGCTAAACTACAGAATAGTTTTCAAGGCTTGATAAAATTTTTTAAAGTCATAGAATTCTGGAGGCAAAGAAATAAGATGTGAAAAACAATTCCAGAAAATATAACTCCCCTCACCACTGCCATCTTTAGCAAGATAAGGAGTGGCCATTAGCCCGTGCTGGCCCTTTGGACACTGTTACCTCTTTTTGCCCATAAGTCTTAGGAAAAAGAGCCAGGACTGAACTATGAATTGTAAATCAGTAGCCCCTATTCCTTAAATATTAAGATAAATACCTAGATATATACATGGTGAAAGCATTGAAAATGCCAAGGTATCATATGAATGGCAATGAGACAATGCAACATGTACTGGTGCCCGCATTTTGGTCCTTTTCTGATGTGCTGTTTTTCTTGACTGTTCACGTAATTCTATCACCCATAATCACAAACATGGTTAGAAGCTATGCTTTGTGGCAGAATATAGTCAACACATTTGTTCCCTATGGCATTACAAAACATGTGATCTATTTGGCGACATAATAATGATGACCTTTAGGTGAGGATATTCGTTTTCAATTCTGATGAATCTATTAAAAGTAATTTTCAAGCACAGAATTGAAAGGGACAAACCTAGTAATGAGCTTGACTCTCTTATCTCCCCCCCACTTCTCGCTATCTCTCTGTTCATCTATCTATCAATAGAGAGAGAAATGTCAAATGCAAGCCACAACATGAATGTGAATTTCTGTTATGCAGAAGCAGCGTGGACCCCAGGGTGCAGCTCAGCCTCTTGGCCAGGCAGGCTCTCTGGAGTCTTTGCTCCATAACCAGCTATTCAGGAATGTAAATTTGGAGTCCTCCAAACTCACAGTTTCTAGTTAACTTTGTAAACAAAGTGTGGAAGAAGGAGAATCAATATTTGAGCACCTCTAAATGTTAGCCGTGAGTTTTGTTTAAATAAATCACATCCTAAGCAGTTTTCTAATCACATGTGTGAAAAATGGGTCAAATCAATTGAATGTCTACTAATCGCCAGTCCTGCTTTTCATCTCTGGCTTAATAAACAAGCCATTTAAAACATATTTTTATAATTTATAATTTATTTATTTATTCTTTTTTTCAGGGAGTCAAAGCTTTTATTACCTGATAATCCCTAGTGTGGTGCCAGAGATACCACTGTGGTCCCTCTACTCGCCATGGTGGGATGTAGGTGGTACGAGAAGGTGGGCAAGGGTGGAAAGGGGAGAGATTATTTACAGAGCATGGAGGGGAGAGCGGTCTGAACTGGGGGCACTGGGACAACCAATTTCCTCAAGAGCTCTGATAACTTTGTGCTTTTTTTCTTAGTTAATGCCTAGCTACCTGGAATGAGTTTTGTGTTTCTTCTTTAGGAAAAGATGTATAAACCAAAGAACAATTGAGTCCAATTTCCAGGCAGAGGATTTCATGATATCAATCCAAACATCACACTATTTAATTCCCCAATAAAACACTGGAAAAAGGACTATCAGTGCTAACACATTTACATATTAAATCTCCACCTAATAGGTAACAGAAGCCTATGTACCAATTTCTAAAACAGTTGTAAGATATATACACACTTTTGGGTATATACATCCTGTCCACAGGGCCTCATAGCTTCTCACTTATGAGAGAAGTATAGGATATATTATTATAACATTATTATAACATCATCAAGAATTTTCACTCTTTCTCAAGAATTTCTTTATAATTTAGGACATATCTTAACTACTTCCCAAAAGCATTGAAGAAGGCATGTTTTCCCTTTTCATGATGTACAGTAAGTCCCCTACATACGAACGAGTTCCATTATAAGAGCACGTTCGTGAGTCCAATTTGTTTGTAAGTCCAACAAAGTTAGACTACGTACCCAACTAACACGATTGGCTATATACTGCTGGTTTTATGCTTGCTTTCGGACATGCTGGACTTGAAATAAAGATATTGTACTACTGTACTCTATACAGTACTGTACAGTAAAGTACACAAAAGCACAACCACTTGTAGAGGATGCATGCACATGACAGTGTATGCCAGACACTTGAACTAACTCACATGACTGGACCTGCGAACACATGTTCAAATCTTTGAAAGTTCACAACTTGAAGGTTCATATGTAGGGGACTTACGTACATCATGATGTTACTTTTTCATAGATTAAAAATCATCCGGACAGGGCTTCCCTGGTGGCTCAGTGGTTAAGAATCCGTCTGCCAATGCAGGGTACATGGGTTCGAGTCGGGAAGATCCCACATGCCGTGGAGCAGCTAAGCCCGTGCGCCACAACTACTGAGCCTATGCTCTAGAGCCCATGAGCCATAACTACTGAGCCTGCGAGCCACAACTACTGAAGCCCGCGCACCTAGAGCCCGTGCTCCTCAACAAGAGAAGCCACGACAATGAGAAGCCCGTGCACCGCAACGAAGAGTAGCCCTCTCTCTCCACAACTAGAGAAAGCCCATGCGCAGCAACGAAGACCCAACGCAGCCAAAAATAAATAAACAAATAAATAAATTTATTAAAAATATCATCCGGGCACATTCACAGCTAAGAGTGACACAGTTCATGGAAGAAACTATTCGAAAATATGGTTAATATTTCAATAGCAACCAAGGAGGACATAGTAGGAGCTGGCACTGAGCTCTCTGCAGTCTCCCTTAGTGACCTAGATGAATAAGGCAAACGAAGCCTCTTCCTCTGCAGGACTTGGGCAAGATTCCATATCACCTTGACAACTGGAGAAGTCGTCACAGCCACTTGCCCAGAGTGTGGTGGCCCCAGATCTTGAGCCCTTGACACCAGGCCCATGTTCCAAACTACCAGGAACACTGCCTTGTAAAATAGCTTTGCTCAGAGGTGAGCAGAGAAACAAAGAACATTTTGACAGGGGAAATAGCAAGAACAAATACAAGATGTTTTGAAAGAACTACCTGGCCGATGCACGGACCCTGAAAAGGACCTTGAATTAAAGTGCACCTCCTGTCAAATACTGGGTAGGCCAAAAAGTTCGTTCAGGTTTTTCCATATGATGTTAGGGAAAAATAAACTTTTTGGCCAACCCAATGCGACATAAAACGGCAAGAAAAAGTGCTGGATAGAAATGAGACCACAATAGGGTGAAGACATTCGTCCATTCACTCAATCCTTTTTTAAAAAATGTACTTTGGGGTTTCCCTGGTGGCGCAGTGGTTGAGAATCTGCCTGCCAATGCAGGGGTCATGGGTTCGAGCCCTGGTCTGGGAAGATCCCACATGCCACGGAGCAACTGGGCCCGTCAGCCATGGCCACTGAGCCTGCGCGTCTGGAGCCCGTGCTCCGCAAAAAGAGAGGCCGCGATAGTGAGAGGCCCGCGCACCGCGATGAAGAGTGGACCCCGCTCGCCGCAACTAGAGAAAGCCCTCGCACAGAAACGAAGACACAACACAGCCAAAAATAAATAAATAAATTTATTTTTTTTAAAAATGTACTTTGAGGGTTTAATCCACACCAGTCTCTGTGCTACTTGCTTGGGAAACAAGGGTAAGTTGCAGTCTTTGCCCTCAAGTAGCTGAAAGTCTAATGAGCCTCGATGCAAATAAACCGCCACAGCGTGACACTAAATGCCGACATAGTGCATTGGCAGCGAGCTGAGCAGGGCAGCGCAAAGAGGATGACCTGAGAACCAGGTCTCGAATGAAAGACAGAACTGCCAGATATAGATCAGGGATGGGAATGGAGATAGAAAAGAGGTGGAATCCAGAGCTGGAATTCTGTATACGAGGTGTGTGAAAGGCCTTTAAAGTCAAGGTCAAGATTTGAGGCTCTACCTCCTCACTGCAGGATTTTTTCAAGCAGGACAGTGATGTGATTAGGTCTGTGTTTTGGGAAGAGTTCTCACGGCAGTGCAGTGAATGGACTGGGGATGGAGAAACACAGAGGTGGGTCAGCTTCTTAGGAGGCAATGGAAGCGTCCAGGCAGTTGCTGCCAAGACCTAAATGAAGTCAGGGCCCCCAGTCCCGAAAGCTTATTCTCAGCACGCTGAACTGCATCACAGTTTGCTGAGTAGAGTTCTGCACGGTTGTACGGTAGAAGGAAAAACTGCCAGAGGAAGAGATTTCAGTTTTCAGATTATATGCATAGTTTTAGTGCAGTTCAGAGAAGCACGCATTTCTTCTTGCCTTTGTAATGTATTTCTCTGAGCTCAGTTCCTCATCTGCAAAATGATGGTAATCACAACACCTCCTCATGAGAAAGAAACAGGATAATGCCTTCAGGGGCTGAAGTGCTTAGCACTGTGGAAGGCGCACCTTAGTCACTCAATAAACGTCAGCTCTGATCATGTTATCTGCACATTTACTTTAACTGGCTCATGTGTGTGCATGTGTGTGGTGGGTATGAGTGTGTGTGTGTGTGTGTGTGCCTATGTGCCTGTGTAAACATATTTGTGTGCTGGGTGTGAGTACTGTGATGTGTGCGTGTGTGTACATGAATGTGTGGCATTCAAATGTTCCTTTCTTAACTCCACCACTTTCTTTATTTTTAAAAATTCCCTAGAAGTTCCTTTATTGGACTACTTCAGGTAGCCAAGCCACTTAAAGCATGAAACCTTTATGTACCGCAAGACCAATTTTTTTTAATTGCAAGGACCAAATTTAAAAACAAAATAAAGAACAACTAGAAAAAGGGAAGAATACCATATTCTAATGGCACTGAAGAATCATTTTGTCCTTAACTCAGATCCTCCTTTGTCAGTAGTACTGATTGCTAAACTGAATGTACATTCTTGCCATCATTAAAAAAAACCCTGCTATAGCCATAAATACTTTCTATATTTAGGAGAAATAATTTCAATCAACCACCCACAAAGAAACAGAAAGAAGTTAACTGTCAAAGGGTCCTGTGAAAGAAAAATGACTTTCAATGCTTGATGAGGAAATTTTGTGATAACACTAAACTTTTTCTCACTATTTTTGAAAGGTATTTCTGGAAGCAATAGTGAAATTCCTCTACTGTTCAATTTGTTTATCAAAATATCTCTTACTTCTGTTTAAAATGTGGGGAATGAACGATAAGCATCCTGTTAATCCTATCTCCCTTGAGCATCTTGTTCCATTAAAAGGATTTATTTAACTCGAAATAAGGCAGCAGTTATATAGGTAGACTGAGCGTGCTACTGGAAATCCCCTCTGCAAAGTGGTGTTGCTGCGTATTCATGGTGGGCCTCCTTTTACCACTCGCTCATTTTCTACTAAAGTGGCACTGAATCACAGAGAGAGAGGGAGTTCTGGGGTCAGGGAGATCCAGGTTCAAATTGCAGCTTTGCCACTTAGTAGGTGTTTGATCCTGGAGAAATGATTTTATTCACACTGTAAAATGTAGAAATATTACTTAGCTTTTAAGCTACTTTAGGAGGTTCAAAAATGCATATATAAAACATCTATCATGTTACCTGGTACAGCAGAGGCTCTGTAATCATAGCCATTACTAATCCTCTCTATCTTGTCCATAATTCACATGGTAGAAAGACTGCCTATTCAGGAGTTCACATAGCTTATAGATTGTATATATGGTGATAGGCAGTTGATGACCAATTCTTTATTTTATTGCTAGTGCAATTCACAAGGTGCCGCCCACCAACCTTGGTTCACTGGAATTCTTAATGACACACCAAACAAGAAATCGGAAACATTCCTTCCCACAGCATCACGTAGGTGGGACATACAATAGCAACCTCAGCTATGCCATTTGAACACTACAGGGCGTTATGCAGAAATGAGAATTAGAGGTCCACACAGACCTTTATTCAGCAGAAGAGTTCATAGAATTAGAAAACCATAGCCACCTTCAAACAACATAAAAATAAACAACGGCAAAATTCACTCCAACCAACATGCTATTTGCCTTATTCAGGCAACACCCAGGGGGAAGCCCCCTAGCCCTTGCAATTGAATTCTCAGAAAGGTGCCAGGAGCTTTTGATCATAACGCTGACATTTCTTTAGTGAAAGGCACTTGACTTTGGAAATGATTCTCTCCCAGGCAGGAAGGACAATCCATGTGTGATTGGAGCCAGCACAGAGAAAGGCCAGGGTTTCACCACCAGCCAGTCTTTCTGTTTTGGTTTATGCTTTGATCTAACGGCTGCTGAAGTTCGGTGATCCCTTCTGAGCAGTACCTGGGGCGGTATTCGGACCGGCCAGCATGCTTTCTATATATCACTGCTTAAAAAACTAGAGATCACAGATTAAAAAAAGAAAAATCACAGACCAAAGAATAAAATAAATACAACTACATAATAAACCTACCATAAGCTTAGTTCAGGGTAGATCAGAAGGGGAGAAAAAAGGAAATTTTAACTAAGACCTTTAGTTCAGGGCAGAGCACCAGGCATCCCCCAGCCAGCCTGGTGGCTGCAGGAGGCCGAGGGCCTTGGGTTTTCTGAATGCTTACTCCAAACAAACAAGAATGGTCTAATCTTCCCATGGAGCCAGGAGGCTCAGCAAGCAACAAAAGCAAACTGAGATGAAGACATTCTTCGGGCTACCTCTCTTAGCCCTATAATCCCCAAATCAAACACTTCTTTCTTACGTGTGCTTCCCCAGATAGCTGTAAAGACTGCGGACAGAGCCCCAGGACTCCTTCCAAGGTCACTGCAGGATACTGGGCAAAGCTGGTCTCCTGGAGAATCTAAACCATCCTGAGCTGACTATGTTAATGAACTTTCCCTGGCCTGCATCACCTAAACACCCGTGCTGATATCAAGATGTCTAATTTGTAAAAATCAATCAGCTGCTTCCCTGATGGTAGACAAAACTGGTACCTATAACTCCCATTTGGGATGGGTTTGCCTCACAAAGGAGCGAGCACCCCCTTCTCATCTACGGCTGAAGATATTCTTAGGCTGGGGACAGGGCAAGTTGTTCCCATCATTTGGATCCATCTTTGCCTACAGCCTCAAACACTGTTCTTTCTTTGCAGCTTCTGCTCTTCGGGCAGGAAGGCTACTAGCATTACCCTTGGGCCCCTCTCTGCTGATTTCTAGGCAGTCACTTGAAAGAGGTCTCATCTTAATTAAGTCAAAACCCCTTCATCAATGTAGTTGTCCTTGAGCAGGCCAGCCCAAAGCACACGATTAGGCTAGGTAGCCCGTTATTGTAAACTGTGTCTTAAAAGGGAAGCCTCCTCGATGTACGAAGGACTGCCTTCTCTGTCTCTAACACTGACCTGTTGTTTTGATGCAGAGCAGAATGAGAGTGCAGATCTGTAGGAATCATACAACAACGTGCCATTTGGAAAAAGTTGGACAGCCTTTAAAGCTGGACAGTGTTGATGTGTTGAAGAAAACAGATTAGGTGCAAATATTTAAAGAGCATTTCCAGTTTCTAAGTGATTTGTCGTTCTTAGACATCCTATGAATTATGATTTCCATTTTCTAAATGAAGAACTTGAAGAGGCCCACTAAATCTGCTCTTATGTTGGCAGTGCTGGGTTGGGAACAGGCCCATTGCTACTGTGGGAAGAGTGGTAGCTGCCACCTGGATCTGGTAGCGGCTCAGCAAGACTCAGCCCTGGGGCTTCAGTTCCACTCTCGGGTTGGCTACAGAATTATTAACTGAGGCTCCCTCTCCCTTCTCACAGCACAGGTTTTCAGGGAAATCTGATACCCAATCCAGAGGACCATCCCTATGGTGGCAAATCAAACCCTTAGATGCCACAATTTGAGCCACTGGGATAAAAGTCAATCAATAATTTCCAGGGATTTTTTTGAACCGTTTAACATCAGATTGGTAACTTAAAATTGGCCACCAGGAGAGTATGTACATCATGAAGATCAACAAATACTACAAATTAGAGCCCCTCTCCTACCCCAAAAGCCCATTATTCAATAGTTAACCACTGGACAGATATATATCAAGTGAGATAAGAAAGGCCAAAGAGGGAAATTCACCCTCCTGAGATTCTCAGTACCATCCCTGCTTGAGGGAAAACCAGGAAGTTCCTTTAAAACACAACAAACAATAAAGATCTAACCAGATTGGTCCACTTTTTACTCTTGGTATCATCATACATTTTAGGCTTATTTATTTTTACATAAGTTACAAATGAATATATTCTCATTGCAAACAAATGAAATAATACCATATTATTATACTGAAATATAATACATGGACTAAAAAAAGACGCCTTTCATTCACCCATTTTTCTCTTCACCTTTCTCTTAAGTTAAATACTCATAGTTTTGTGGACGCTTTTACTCTTCTTTCTCTGCACAGACACACATATATGAATATAAACATATTTTCACACACACACATGTGTTCATACGTACTCTTCTGCATTTAATATTTTTATAAAATCTAGTCGGGTCATGATATTCAGAGACTGTTCAAATCTAGATCACCAGACCTCTTACCATTAGCTGAAGCTCATTCTCATCAGAGCAGAGATGATTTCTCCTCACTTTACATTTATCCTACTACCATTAATGCTGCAGGACATGCCGGAAAAAAATTGTAATTTATGTTAACTGCAAACTGGCATATTTTGAGTCGCACCATAAAATGCCTACTGCAATGCTGTTGATAAACCTCCTCATCTTTCTGATCGTAAATTAGAAACAAATAACTTGAAGAAAATATAATGATAAAGATGATAGACTTCACATGTAAAAATCAATTATTTTGAAATATGTGGTGCCTATTTTATATAAATAGATCATAAAATTAGATTTGTTTATTGATGTTTCAGGAAAACAGTTGTGTATTCTAAATGTTGATTATATTGTTGAAAGATATAATTAATTACCTAGATTAAAGTAGGATATTATCACACATGATATAATTCATGGAAAGTACTGTAAAAGCTGTAATGTGCTATATAGACAGTACCTACTGATGTCATGCATAAAAAGAGAAATTTGTTTTTTCTTCTTAGCATAAATATATTATTAAATGGACTATATATCAAGCATGCTTTCTTTATGCTTTAACACGTTTCATATGATTTTCTCCATGTAAATGTTCATTCCTAACTCACTGAGCAATTGTTATTCATTGTGCATAAGCCTTCAACTTTCAGTATTCAGGTAATTTAGAATTTCTATATATAATTTAAACTCCCTACACATAAATGACTATCAACATATTTCAGTTAAATATTGCCAATTCTCAGGTTATTCAAGATGGCAAGGAATCGACTTGGCAAGAACAATCCAGAATGACTGATAATTCTCAGGACATAAATACTTTGCAGGACATGCCACGTCCTTCCATTATGAATCTGATTAATCAAGCATTATGTTAACACTGATTATCTCCTTAGTGGCCATGTGCGGTCCCCTGGCAGGCACATGTCTCCATTTCCTTTCAGACTCTGCTGTGTTTGGCATAATACAACCCACTAAACATTATTAAATGAATAGTTGCAAAGGTAATGAAAACAATAACCAAACCATTAAATGTACCGAAGTCTATTCAAACATGTAGGTGCTCTTGACATTTCTTTTATTCAAAGGCTATTTCCTAATGTCCTAATGACGACTGAGCATGTGTTACACACCAGCACGTCGCTAGCAGCATCCACAATTAATTTCAAAATAGCCACTTCTTAATCTTCAAACAGTGTGGCAGGCGTAGCTGCAAATCTCACAGCCTTAGGAGATTGAGGCAAGCGTCGAGTTGATAGACTGAAGTTTATGCTTTTTCCTTTTTTAAATAAGCTCACTCTTTTGGTAGCAAGCACTTAGGGGACTCCCAAAATATTTGCAAACATTTCTGTCAGATAGCATTACCGTCACCATATGATTTAAACAAGCACGTATTCATCACACTTAAACCAGATGTCATCTGAGTAGATGAGAAATGAATCACTCGCTCCTGACAGCTTGTTTATTTCTGGCAACACTTTCCAGCGGGATTGTCTAAATGCACAACACACTTTCTTCATATCTAGACACGAGAATGAAAGTCCAAATGCTAAAGGAAAAATTATCTCTTCAAGACGATGCTTCTTAAAAACAGACCCCCTTTTCCCTCAGATCTAGGAGTGTGTGGCAAGAAAAGAGATGAAGTCTTGGAGGACCAAGCTCTCTATGAGGCTTAAGAATGCTAATTCTTTTACTGTTACCACCTCCAACTCCAACCGGAAGCATCGTTCCCATTAATTAAAGGGTAGTTCCCATTAACTACAATGTGCTAGGAATAGTGCTAAGCATTTTGCTAACATGATCTCATTTAATCCTCACAATAACCTGAGACACAGGTATCTTCTCTCCATGTTATGGCTGAGAGAACCAAGGTACAGAGAGGTACTGAGTAAACTGTTCATGGACTCCCAGGGATTAAGTAAGAGCCAAATCAGTGATTCACACCAGGCCTTTTGACTCCAAAGTCCATCCTAGACTAATGGCATCTCAGGTTCTGGGCTGATGAACTTAAGTTTTCTGAATCTCCTCCTCCTTATTTGTGAGATTAGGGAGTTGGGCAATGGAACAACTAAGGGTCTTTCAGTTTTAGATTTCTAAAAATTGTAAGCACTTCCCAACACCTATAAAAAAATTCCTACAATATTTTTTTTTTTTTTTTTTTTTTTTTTTGCGGTACGCGGGCCTCTCACTGTTGTGGCCTCTCCCGTTGCGGAGCACAGGCTCCGGCCGCTCTGCGGCATGTGGGATCTTCCCGGAGCGCGGCACGAACCCGTGTCCCCTGCATCGGCAGGCGGACTCTCAACCACTGCGCCACCAGGGAAGCCCCCTACAATATTTTTGATCATTTGCAAACATCTATACCCTCCATATTGTAAATGGGCAGGAAGTTAGTGTCTCAGTATATAAAATACATCCTGATGGTTTTCTGGTTTGTTTACAATTCGTAAGTAAGAAAACAAATTGCAGAAGCCTTAAGAATAAATGACATGTGTTGAACTTATTTACAAAACAGAAACAGACTCACAGACTTAGAGAATCAGCTTACGGTTACCAGGGAGGAAGGGTGGGGGGAAGGGATAGTTAGGGAGTTTGCGACTGACATGTACACACCGCTATATTTAAAATGGATAACCAGCAAGGACCTACTGCAGAGCACAGGGAACTCTGCTCAATATTACATAACAACCTAAATGGGAAAAGAGTTTGAAAAAGAATAGATACATGAATCTATAAGTTACATGATTAAGATACATGATTCTATAACTGAATCACTTTGCTGTACACCTGAAACTATCACAGCGTTGTTAATCAACTATACTCCAATATAAAATAAAAAGTTTATAAAAAGAATAAAAGACATTTGCAAATGTCATTTTGGGGGCAGTTTAGGCCAAATGATCAGAGAAAGATTATGTGTGTGTGTGTGTGTGTGTGTGTGTGCGCGCGCGCGCGTGCATGCTACAGAGAATTATCACTAGGGTCACTATACAGTTCCCGAGGCAACTGAACGGCTTAAAAGAATGACTCTTCTAATAATAAAAATAAAGTAGAAAGAGGGAGATGGTGAACAAATGATTGGTGAGCACTGCCTTTTTGCAATGTTAAGGTCTTTTTGATAAATCTTATAGATTCAGGCCAGCTCCCAGGTCGGAAGGTCATGATTCAGACCGCCAGAGGAACTGCTGTGTCAACTTTAAATGATATCTCTCCTTGCTACAGGCCTAAGAGGAGGTGGCATTGAAAGAAAAATATCAACTATCACTAATGCCCTCTTTGCTTATATCACCTTCTTCTCTCATTTGACGGAAAGGATGTGAAGATGAGAAAATCTAATCTGTACACAGTTTGCTGGTGAATGAGAAGACCTTCCAAGGGCTACACCACAGATAAGGGAGATGTGTGCCTCTTTAGGGGCTATTGCAATCAAATTCATGTCCATCCTCCTATTGTGTCATAGGTGTTAGAGCCCCTCCTTTTTTACAGTCAACCAGGAATATACCCACCTCCCCACTTTGTGGGGGGGGATATCCGCTTATGGGAATAAATTGCTGAGGATCAGAAACAATTTTCTAAGTGTAAAAGTTAATATTATAGGGTGTCTATGGACAGAGACTGGGGAAGTAGCATTTGTGTTAGGATGTTGAAATTATGAGACAATTTGTTTTGATATTTTATATTTCCATTGATATGGCTATAATATCGTTTTAACCATATATGCAGAAATGGGGGGGCTAATTTGGTATAATATAAATTGATTTGCAACAGCTTAACTTCCACACGTTGCTCTCCATAAGCAAAAGTAAGTCCCTACTCTACGTGTTTTCTGGGATCACCCACGGGAACGATCTGCATTTCTGACAGTCTTAAACGTGACAGCAGCCTTTTAGCATGGAGACGAGTACAGTAATTTGGCAGCTAACTCAAAACTCATGCTCACGAGACTGGTAGATCGGAAATAAATCACAGATGTCACACACATGCTCTCTTAGAAGGGAGAGAATTGATAAGGTGCCAAAGCCTATCACACCCACACCGTTCTTGTTCCAATTGATAGAACCTCTCACCCTTGAAATTCGGACAAGTACTATTAGGGAAAGAGACTCTCACTCATATCTCTTCCTGGCTCTTTATCCATCCTTCTAAACAGTTTCTATCTGAGCTCAGTTTCAGGCTCATTTAATTATGACATCGGAATCAATACTCCATACAAGGCCCAGCCTGTACCAGCTTGCTGGGGCAGCCTCCAAAATCCATGACACCCTTTCTCAAAACCGTCATCTTCTCATTTTGAAAAGAAGGTATCTGGCTTAACATTAGGTATCTTTATTCATTTTTAATTCTTGAAATCAGTTGTTACTTACAGGCCTAACAAGATTTAACACATATTTTCCCCCAAAATATATTGCATATTCTGAATTCAGATTCATTTTCTGTCTCTGAAATGCTAAGCTACCGACTAAAAAAATGTAAATGAAGCCAATAGCAATTTAAATAAATTACAAGCTGACAACAACCTGCCTTGGTGATGTTTTAAATGAAACATATTAATTGCAAAAATATCAGAAAAAATCAGAAATATCAGAATGCTATAGATATCAGAATATCAGAATATCAGAAATATCAGAATGCTATAGAATATCTTAAGAGACCCCATTTTGATACTGTGGTAGATCTGTAGGTATCTGAGTTTCGGAGTGTTCCTCCCTCTGCTATATTTGGGAAGAGTTTGAGAAGGAGAGGTGTTAGCTCTTCATAGATAGAATTTGCCTGTGAAGAATGAATGTTTGAAAGAATTTGCCTTTGAAGCCATTTGGTCCTGGGCTTTTGGTTGTTGGAAGATTTTTAATCACAGTCTCAATTTCAGTGCTTGTCAATGGTCTGTTTATATTTTCTATTTCTTCCTGGTTCAGCCTCAGAAGGTTGTGCTTTTCTAAGAATGTGTCCATTTCTTCCAGGTTGTCCATTTTATTGGCATATACTTGCTTGTAGCAATCTCTCATAATCCTTTGCATTTCTGCAGTGTCACTTGTTACTTCTCCTTTTTTTATTTCTAATTCTATTGATTTGAGTCTTCTCCCTTTCTTTCTGAATGAGGCTGGCTAATGGTTTATCAATTTTGTTTATCTTCTCAAAGAACCAGCTTTTAGTTTTATTGATCTTTGCTACCCTTTCCTTCATTTCTTTTTCATTTATTTCTGATCCGATTCTTATGATTTCTTTCCTTCTGCTAACTTTGGGGTTTTCTTGTTCTTCTTTCTCTAATTGCTTTAGGTGTAAGGTTAGGTTGTTTATTTGAGATGTTTCTTGTTTCTTGAGGTAGGATTGTATTGCTACAAACTTCCCTTTTAGAACTGCTTTTGCTGCATCCCATAGGTTTCGGGTCGTGGTGTTTTCATTGTCACTTGTTGCTCAGTAGTTTTTGATTTCCTCTTTGATTTCTTCAGTGATCTCTTCGTTATTAAGTAGTATATTGTTTAGCCTCCATGTGTTTGTATTTTTAACAGATTTTTTTCCTGTAATTGATATCTAGTCTCAAAGCATTGTGTTCGGAAAAGATACTTGCTATGATTTCAATTTTCTTAAATTTACTAAGGCTTGATTTGCAACCCAAGATATGATCTATCCTGGAGAACGTTCCAGGAGCACGTGAGAAGAAAGTGTATTCTGTTGTTTTTGGATGGAAAGTCCTATAAATATCAATTAAGTCCATCTTGTTTAATGTATCATTTAAAGCTTGTGTTTCCTTATTTATTTTCATTTGGATGATCTGTCCGCTGGTGAAAGTGGGGTGTTAAGTCCCCTACTATGATTGCATTACTGTTGATTTCCCCTTTTATGGCTGTTAGCATGTGCCTTATGTATTGAGGTGCTCCTATGTTGGGTGCATAAATATTTACAACTGTTTTATCTTCTTCTTGGATGGATCCCTTGATCATTATGTACTGTCCTTGTCTCTTATGATAGTCTTTATTTAAAGTCTATTTTGTCTGATATGAGAATTGCTACTCCAGCTTTCTTTTGATTTCCATTTGCATGGAATATCTTTTTTCCTCCCCTCACTTTCAGTCTGTATGTGTCCTTAGGTCTGAAGTGGGTCTCTTGTGGACAGCGCATATACGGATCTTGTTTTTGTACCCATTCAGCCAGTCTATGTCTTTTGGTTGGAGTATTTAATCCATTTACATTTAAAGTAGTTATCAGTATGTATGTTCCTATTACCATTTTTACATTGTTTTGGGTTTGTTATTGTAGGTCTTTTCCTTCTCTTGTGTTTCCTGCCTAGAGAAGTTCCTTTAGCATTTGTTGTAAAGCTGGTTTGGTGGTGCTGAATTCTCTTAGCTTTTGCTTGTCTGTAAAGGTTTTAATTTCTCCATCAAATCTGGATGAGATACTTGCTGGGCAGAGTAATGTTGTTTGTAGGTATTTCACTTTCATCACTTTAAATATGTCCTGCCACTCCCTTCTGGCTTACAGGGTTTCTGCGGAAAGATCAGCTGTTAACCTTATGGGGATTCTCTTGTATGTTATTCGTTGTTTTTCCCTTGCTGCTTTTAATATTTTTTCTTTGTATTTAATTTTTGATAGTTTGATTAATATGTGTCCTGGCATGTTTCTCCTTGGATTTATCCTGTATGGGACTCTCTGTGCTTCCTGGACTTGACTATTTCCTTTCCCATATTAGGGAAGTTTTCAACTATAATCTCTTCAAATATTTTCTCAATCCCTTTCTTTTTCTCTTCTTCTTCTGGGACCCCTATAATTCGAATGTTCGTGCATTTAATGTTGTCCCAGAGGTCTCTAAGACTGTCCTCAATTATTTTCATTCTTTTTTCTTTATTCTGCTCTGCAGTAGTTATTTCCACTATTTTATATTACAGGTTACTTATCCGTTCTTCTGCCTCAGTTATTCTGCTACTGATTCCTTCTAGAGAATTTTTAATTTCATTTATTGTGTTGTTCATCATTGTTTGTTTGCTCGTTAGTTCTTTTAGGTCCTTGTTAAACGTTTCTTGTATTTTCTCCATTCTATTTCCAAGATTTTGGATCATCTTTACTCTTATTATTCTGATTTCTTTTTCAGTTAGACTGCCTACTTCCTCTTCATTTGTTTGGTCTGGTGGGTTTTTACCTTGCTCCTGCATCTGCTGTGTGCTTCTCTGTTTTCTCACTTTGCTTAACTTACTGTGTTTGGGGTCTCCTTTTTGCAGGCTGCAGGTTCATAGTTCCTGTTGTTTTTGGTGTCTGCCCCCAGTGGCTAATGTTGGTTCAGTGGGTTGTGTAGGCTTCCTGGTGGAGGGGACTGGTGCCTGTATTCTGGTGGATGAGGGTGGATCTTGTCCTTGTGGTGGGCAGGACCACATCCGGTGGTGTGTTTTAGGGTGACTGTGACCTTATTATGATTTTAGGCAGCCTCTCTGCTAATGGGTGGGGTTGTGTTCCTGTCTTGCCAATTGTTTGGCATAGGGCGTCCAGCACTGTAGCTTGCTGGTCATTGAGTGGAGCTGGGTCTTAGCATTGAGATGGAGGTCTCTTTGAGAGCTTTCACTGCTTGATATTACATGGAGCCAGGAGGTCTCTGGTGGACCAATGTCCTGAACTCGGCTCTCCCACCTCAGAGGCACAGGCCTGACAACTGGCCAGAGCACGAAGACCCTGTCAGCCACATGGCTCAGAAGAAAAGGGAGAAAAAAAGGAAAGGAAAGGAAGGGAAAGGAAAGGAAGGAAGGAAGAAGGAAAAAAGTAAAATTATTAAAATAAAAAATATTAAAAATAAAAAAAATTAAAAAGTAATTTAAAAAAAAGAAAGAAAAAAGAGAGCAACGAAACCAAAAAACAAATCCACCAATGATAACAAGTGCTAAGAAGTCTACTAAAAAACCAAACCAAAACAAAACAAAACGGACAGACAGAACCCTAGGACAAATGGTAAAAGCAAAGCTATATAGACAAAATCACACAAAGAAGCATACACACTCACAAAAAGAGAAAAAGGAAAAAATATATATATATATTTAAAAAAGGAGGAAGAGAGCAAGCAAATCAATAAACAAATCTACGAATGATAATATACTCTAAATACTAAAGGAAGATAAACATAAAGCCAGTAACAAATTAGATGCAGAAAGCAAACCCCAAGTCTATAGTTGCTCCCAAAGTCCACCTCCTCAATTTAGGATGATTCGTTGCCTATTCAGGTATTCCACAGATGCACGTACATCAAGTTGATTGTGGAGATTTAATCCGCTGTTTCTGAGGCTGCTGGGAGAGATTTCCCTTTCTCTTCTTTGTTCGCACAGGTCCCGGGTATCAGCTTTGGATTTGGCCCCGCCTCTGCGTGTAGGTCCCCTGAGGGCGTCTGTTCTTCGCTCAGACAGGATGGGGTTAAAGGAGCCGCTGATTCGGGGGCTCTGGCTCACTCAGGCCGGGGGGAGGGAAGGGTACGGAGGCGGGGCGAACCTGCGGCGGCAGAGGCCGGCGTGACGTTGCACCAACCTGAGGCGCGCCGTGTGTTCTCCTGGGGAAGTTGTCCCTGGATCCCGGGACCCTGGCAGTGGTGGGCTGCACAGGCTCAGGGAGGGGAGGTGTGGAGAGTGACCTGTGCTCGCACACAGGCTTCTTGGTGGCGGCAGCAGCAGCCTTAGTGTCTCATGCCCGTCTCTGGGGTCCGCCCTGATAGCCGCGCCTCGCGCCCGTCTCTGGAGCTCCTTTAAGCGGCGCTCTTAATCCCCTCTCCGCGCACCAGGAAACAAAGAGGGAAGAAAAAGTCTCTTGTCTCTTCGGCAGCTCCAGACTTTTTCCCGGACTCCCTCCCGGCTAGCCGTGGTGCACCAACCCCCTGCAGGCTGTGTTCATGCCGCCAACCCCAGTCCTCTCCCTGCGCTCCGAACGAAGCCCAAGCCTCAGCTCGCAACCCCGCCCGCCCCGGCGGAGGAGCAGACAAGCCTCTGGGGCTGGTGAGTGCCGGTCGGTCCTGATCCTCTGTGCGGGAATCTCCCCGCTTTACCTTCTGCACCCCTGTTGCTGTGCTCTCCTCCGCGGCTCGGAAGCTTCCCCCTCCGCCACCCACAGTCTCTGCCCGCGAAGGGGCTTCCTAGTGTGTGGAAACCTTTCCTCCTTCACAGCTACCTCCCACTGGTGCAGGTCCTGTCCCTATCCTTTTGTCTCTGTTTAATCTTTTTTCTTTTGCCCTACCCAGGTACGTGGGGAGTTTCTTGCCTTTTGGGAGGTCTGAGGTCTTATGCCAGCGTTCAGTAGGTGTTCTGTAGGAGCTGTTCCACATGTAGATGTATTTCTGATGTATTTGTGGGTAGGAAGGTGATCTCTGCGTCTTACTCCTCCGCCATCTTGAAGGTCTCCTCCACAACCTCTTAATTAAGGCTGTATCTGGAGCTTTGAATTGAATTTTTATATGGCAGAGAGGCAACTTCTTGTGTGCTAACAGCTTCACTGCTGTGCAGCAGAAACTCAGGGATTTGCACATGCCAATAAAGCTACCTTTGAATGTATATAATATCTTCATGTTATATGAGGAAGAAACCAAGTTCAACAGCAAGAGGAACTGTAGCTCTGAAGAATTACGAGATAGGTCACATTTGTGAATTGGGCGCAGTATCCCCACCCATATGAATGGAAATGATTTTCTCAGTTCTGTTCAAAATCTTTGTTGAATATCTACTTTTTTTTGGTTTTTGTTTTTTCATCTGAGATTTAATCCAGAACAAAGACTGTCAACAGAAATATAAAATTATTCAGGCTAAAAGTTCTATTTCAGGCATTGTTTTCACACTGGCAGCCCATGTTATACAAATTAACTTGACGGCATAATCATTACTTCATTCCACTTGACATGAGCACAGTCCAAGTTTCTCTCTTCCATTCTTCTCTTTTTATTAATAGAATAAAAAAGTCTGCTTTATTTCAGATTTAACAAACCACTGATGGGAAAAAAAAGGGAAAGTGAATCTTCTTCCCTTCCAAACCCTGGGTAACCTTGGCAGCATGTAAGCCTCTATCAAAGGCAAACAAGGCTGTAAATAACAATTATTTCCCATTCACAAAAGCTGTCTTTGACAGTCCAAGAAATAACAAATTACAAGTGAATAGCCCCCAAGAGGATTTAAGCACTTTAATCATTCTGAACCTGTTTTGATGTTGTTTCTTTAGAGTGGAATTGTTAACTAACTCCTTTGAGGAACTACAACCAAGTTTGTGATTTCTGGCTGTTCTACCTAACCAGAGTTAGAGGCCGAAAAACCCACTGTCAAGGATTTTTTGAAAAATTAAAACAGCTAAGATACTTTGAGGGCCTCAAATTCAGGAATATACACTGCTTCCTTTATAGTACCTAAAAAGGTACTAAAGAAGCTTGATATATATTGCCTGTTCTTAGGAAACTTTTCTAATAGGGAGTCAGAATACATTCATTCTTTTAGTTCATTTGCCTGCATTTATTCTTTTCTAATGAATTCTTACAGTGTTGGCAAAGGAACTGGAGCACAGTTGGTATAGGTACACCAACCTATGCCTGTAGTTGGTATAGTGTTGGTATAGGTATCCCTATAGAGTTCAAACTTGATGAATGCATCTAAACCTATATATATGTGAGGCAAGCAATGAAGGTTGAACAGAAAGAGCTCTCATCATGCCAGGAAGTGGCTGTGTGATTGGGTGTGGCCTTCTGAGCTGCAGTTGTTTTCACTGTAAGTGGCTCATCCCAGTTATAAAATTCTCTGCTTACAGTCCTCGTAACACACTGTTCAGACAACTATAACTACTGCAGGCACTTCCAGGCAGGTGCTGTTCAAGGATGCTAAAATAAGACTAGGTAATAATGATGAATCACGGATTCATCAGATGAGTGGTTCAGACAATGCACAATCGAAGAGCACCCAATTGTGAAGACTCCTGAACTATGTACCTAGATTTTTATTCTGTTTTGATACATAACAGAGTCCCTAAATGGAATTATACTTAAGACTAAGAAGAGGCAGCTGGTGGTAATGTAGGTATAATTCTATCAAGAAATTCAGCTGGAGCCACAATGCAAAAATGAGATAGGTCACATGATTAGATGTGTATACATATCTACTATTTCCAGAAAATGACAATTTCTGGTATTATTAAAAAAAGAATACCCACAGCTTCTTTCTATGAACATATTTCTTTATCCCAAATTGCTGTAGTATGACCCTGATATTATTTTGTCATGCATACTTTATCACAGACATGGAATGTAAGCTACCCTGTATATTTTAAAACTGTTTTTGCTTTTCAAGCATTATAGCTCAATTACAGATTTACGGCCTGAAAATGCTTTGCTACATCACTACAGTTCTTCTGACAGAAAAACAGGAGTTCTACCTGTTCAAATACCAGAGCTGCTTCTGCCTAAGGCATTGAGGAGGAATTCGATGAGTTAATAACTAAGGGCACTTCATTCTGATCCTTCAACAAAGGCAATTATTTCAGTTTTAAATATCGGGGTCACATTTTTATGCTACAGTTGATTAGGAGAGATATCTGTAAAATATGTAACATTCAGAAGGCCTTTTCTCTTAGATTATTCCAAAATGCTAGACCAGCACTTTAGATCTGGGAATTTGGGACTAAGGTATAATTAGAAGAAAGCCTGGCATTGACAACAGTGATCCAGTGCCTTTTTTCTCCCCAAGAGGAAACTATAAAGGATATGCTTAGTCTCTGTTCGTGAAATCATAGTGTGACAGTTGTTACTCTTTAAGATTTAAACAACAGTTACCACAATAAGTTAAAATTCTACTAGAGAGTATAAATCCTGATTCTTAGGTTGAATGTGTATTTCCATTCTTGCAGATCAAAAACATTTTGAATATTGGCATTTTCATATGATTCAATCTACTAGTTGGATTTAGATAAAACTTTTTTACATTTCATATAGATTTTATAACTTTATATGTCATAACTGCAGCCACTCTAATTTCTAATTAAATGGTTAATTTATCTAGTATGTTATGGATTCTTCCCCTAGAGGACATGGTTTAGGACTGAACTTCTCAATAATTAAGTTAACGAGGATGTGAATAGTTTTTACCTGCATGTACATTAGTAATTATACTTTGGTTTTTGTCCTGAGGCTAGAGGAAAGCTTGCAAATTTGAACATCACCTGGGTTGTTTCTGAGATTTCTATCAATGACGAGGCAGCCACCCATCAGGGTTAAGTCCCAGCAACATATTATTGGATCAACAAAAGTCATCAAAACGTAATATCTAGGGCTCTTGGTAGTTATTTAATGTATTTAAATCTATGAAACAATTAATGAACACTCACTGCTTACACATTGTACAGTATTCATTATATACAACACTATTCATAGTTTACTTCAAATGCCAGCCTTAAGCAATGGGAATATTCCTTGAGCAAAACATAAATAAATCACTGCAGTGGAATTCAATTAGATTAAATCTGCTGTTCTCTGGTATAGTAGCAGAGGAGCGGCAATGCCTGAAAGCACAATCATACAACCCCTGATTTGGAACAAGTCCACTAGGCTCTGCCCTTGGAAACTAAGAAAGAGTAGGGCATGCTTTGTGAATGAGTTTGCACTGTAGCAGAAAGAACCAAAGAAAAACTTGGCCTTATTCCCTCAGCACTTCCAAAAAGACACAAACTGTACATTGAAGGGTGCAGACAGGAGAAATCTCTCCAAGTTAAGCTCCAGGGAAAGGTCTGCTTTGTCTTCCTTGGCAACTCACAAAGATACTAGTGTGGAGCTTAAGGACTGTCAGATTTCCCTTTAACTGGGAACATGCCAAGTGGCCCAGACATCCCTAGTCACTCGTGGGTCACAGAAAAAAAAAAAAAAAAAAAAAAAAAACTTGTGTTGGAGACTGTATGGAAAGGAATTGGATAGTTTCCCATTTTGAGGATAGCCAAAGACTGACTCTGATCTACTGAGGAGCGGATGGAAGGAGAAAGGAGGAGAGGAGTTTGAGCTGCAGATGTCATCCCGGTATTCAGGTAGGTTGCAACTTTTCGATAAAATTCTTAACAGAATCTTACTTTTGAATTTTAAACTGTGAAAAAGGACAAAACTTAACTAAAATCACCAGTAAAATCTCAAATACCAAAAACAACAATCTGCGGTTCTTTCAGTTTTAGGTGAAGTGTCTCTACACGGATTTTCACTTGAAATTTTCCTTCCTTCTTTATGATGGAGAAAAGCACACATTTTTCTTTTTGATTAAAATATGTGTATCTGGACAATACTATCTGTGAACTGCTCGATGGTGGCACTCAATAACTGATTAAATGACACATAACAATGATATCTTTGGGATTGGAACCAAGATGGCAGAGTAGAAGGACGTGCTCTCACTCCCATTTGCGAGAACACCAGAATCACAACTAGCTGCTGGACAATCATCGACAGAAAGACACTGGAACACACCAAAAAAGATACCCCACATCTAAAGACAAAGGAGAAGCCACAATGAGATGGTAGGAGGGGTGCAATCACAGTAAAATCAAATCCCATAACTGCTGGGTGGGTGACTCACAGACTGGATAACAATTATACCACAGAAGTCCACCCACTGGAGTAAAGGCTCTGGGCCCCACGTCAGGCTTCCCAACCTGGGGGTCCGGCAATGGGAGGAGGAATTCCTAGAGAATCAGACTTTGAAGGCTACTGGGATTTGATTGCAGGACTTCGACAGAACCAGGGGAAACAAACACTCCACTCCTGGAGGGCAAACACAAAGCAGTGTGCGCACTGGGACCCAGGGGAAGGATCAGTGACCCCAACGGAGACTGAACCAGACCTACCTGCTAGTGTTGGAGGGTCTCCTGCAGAGGCAGGGGGTGGCTGTGGCTCATCGTGTGGACAAGGACACTGGCAGCAGAAGTTCTGGGAAGTACTCCTTAGCGTGAGCCCTCCCAGAGTCTACCATTAGCCCCACCAAAGAGTCCAGGTAGGCTCCAGTGTTGGGTTGCCTCAGGCCAAACAACCAACAGGGAGGGAATCCAGGCCCACCCATCAGCACTCAAGCGGATTAAAGTTTTACTGAGCTCTGCCCAGCAGAGCAACAGTCAGCTCTACCCACCACCAGTCCCTCCCATCAGGAAACTTGCACCAGTCTCTTAGATAGCCTCATCCACCAGAGGGCACACAGCAGAAGCAAGAACTACAATCCTGAAGCCTGTGGAACAAAAACCACATTCACAGAAAGATAGACAAGATGAAACAGCAGATGGCTATGTACCAGATAAAGGAACAAGATAAAACCCCAGGAAAACAACTAAATGAAGTGGAGATAGGCAACCTTCCAGAAAAAGAATTCAGAATAATGATGGTGAAGATGACCCAGAACCTCGGAAAAAGAAAGGAGGCAAAGTTCGAGAAGATGCAAGAAATGTTTAACAAAGACCTAGAAGAATTAAAGAACAAATAAACAGAGATGAACAATACAATAACTGAAATGAAAACTACACTAGAAGGAATCAATAGCAGAATAACTGAGGCAGAAGAATGGACAAGTGACCTGGAAGACAGAATGGTAGAATTCACAGCTGCGGAACAGAATAAAGAAAAAAGAATGAAAAGAAATGAAGACAGCCTAACAGACCTCTGGGACAACATTAAACACAACAATATTCGCATTATAGGGGTCCCAGAAGAGAATACAGAGTGAAAGGACCCGAGAAAATATTTGAAGAGATTATAGTCAAAAACTTCCCTAACATGGGAAAGGAAATAGCCACCCAAGTCCAGGAAGCGCAGAGAGTCCCAGGCAGGTAAACTCAAGGAGAAACACAGTGAGACACATACTAATCAAATTGGCAAAAATTAAAGACAAAGAAAAATTATTGAAAGCAGCAAGGGAAAAATGATAAATAACATACAAGGGAACTCCCATAAGGTTAACAGCTGATTTCTCAGCAGAAACTCTACAAGCCAGAAGGGAGTGGCATGATATATTTAAAGTGATGAAAGTGAAGAACCTACAACCAAAATTACTCTGCCTGGCAAGGATATCATTCAGATTCAATGGAGAAATCAAAAGCTTAACAGACAAGCAAAAGCTAAAAAATTCAGCACCACCAAACCAGCTCTACAACAAATGCTAAAGGAACTTCTCTAAGTGGGAAACACAAGAGAAGAAAAGGACCTACAGAAACAAACCCAAGACAATTAAGAAAATGATCACAGGAACATACATATCGATAATTACCTTAAACGTGAATGGATTAAATGCTTCAACCAAAAGACACAGGCTTGCTGAATGGATACAAAAACAAGATCCATATATATGCTTTCTACAAGAGACCCATTTCAGACCTAGGGACACATTCAGAATGAGAGTGAGGGGATGGAAAAAGATATTCCATGCAAATGGAAATCAAAAAAAAGCTGGAGTAGCAATACTCATATCAGCTAAAATAGACTTTAAAATATAGAATGTTACAAGCGACAAGGAAGGACACTACATAATGATCAAGGGATCAATCCAAGAAGAATATATAACAATTATAAATATATATGCACCCAACACAGGAGCACCTCAATACATAAGGCAACTGCTAACAGCTATAAAAGAGGAAATCGACAGTAACACAACAGTGGGGGACTTTAATACCTCACTTACACCAATGGACAGATCATCCAAAATGAAAATTAATATGGGAACAGAAGCTTCAAATGACACAAGAGACCAGAGAGATTTAATTGATATTTATAGGACATTCCATCCAAAAACAGCAGATTACACTTTCTTCTCCAGTGCACATGGAACATACTCCAGGATAGATCACATCTTGGGTCACAAATCAAGCCTCAGTAAATTTAAGAAACTTGAAATCATATCCAGCATCTTTTCTAACCACAATGCTATGAGATTAGAAATGAATTACAGGGAAAAAAAAACATAAAAAACACAAACACATGGCAGCTAAACAATATGTTACTGAAAAACCAAGAGATCACTAAAGAAATCAAAGAGGAAATCAAAAAATACCTAGAGACAAATGACAATGAAAACACGACGATCCAAAACTTATGGCATGCAGCAAAAGCAGTTCTAAGAGGGAAGTTTAGAGCTATACAAGCCTACCTCAAGAAACAAGAAACAACGCAAATAAACAATCTAACCTTACACCTAAAGGAACTAGAGAAAGAAGAACAAACAAAACCCAAAGTTCTCAGAAGGAAAGAAATCATAAAGATCAGAGCAGAAATAAATGAAATAGAAACAAAGAAAACAATAGCAAAGATCAATAAAACTAAAAGCTGGTCCTTTGAGAAGATAAACAGAACTGATAAACCATTAGGCAGACTCATCAAGAAAAAGAGGGAGAGGACTCAAATCAATAAAATTAAAATGAAAACGGAGAAGTTACAACAGACACCACAGAAATACAAAGCATCCTAAGAGACTACTGCAAGCAACTCTATGCTAATAAAATGGGCAACCTGGAAGAAATGGACAAATTCTTAGAAAGATATAACCTTCCAAGACTGAACCAGGAAGAAATAGAAAATATGAACAGACCAATCACAAGTAATGAAATTGAAACTGTGATTAAACCTTCCAACAAACAAAAGTCCAGGACCAGATGGCTTCACAGGTGGATTCTATCAAACATTTAGAGAAGAGCTAACACTCATCCTTCTCAAACTCTTCCAAAAAATTGCAGAGAAAGGAGCACTCCCAAACCCATCCTATGAGGCCACCATCACCCTGATACCAAAACCAGACAAAGATACTACAAAAAAAGAAAATTACAGACCAATATCACTGATGAATATAGATGCAAAAATCCTCAAAAAAATACTAGCAAACAGAATCCAACAACACATTAACAGGATCATACACCATGATCAAGTGGGATTTATCCCAGGGATGCAAGGATTCTTCAATATAGGCAAATAAATCAATGTGATACGCCAAATTTACAAATTGAAGAATAAAAACCATATGATCATCTCAATAGATGCAGAAAAAGCTTTTGACAAAATTCAACAGCCATTTATGATAAAAACTCTCCAGGAAGTGGGCATAGAGGGGAACCTACCTCAACATAATAAAGGCCATATACAACAAACCCACAGCAAACATCATTCTCAATGGCGAAAAACTGAAAGCATTTTCTCTAAGATCAGGAACAAGACAAGGATGTCCACCCTCACCACTGTTATTCAACACAGTTTTGGAAGTCCTAGCCATGACAATCACAGAAGAAAAAGAAATAAAAGGATTCCAAATAGGAAAAGAAGAAGTAAAACTGTCATGGTTTGTAGATGACATGATAGTATACATGGAGAATCCTAAAGATGCCACCAGAAAACTACTAGAACTAATCAATGAATTTGGAAAACTTGCAGGATACAAAATTAATGCACAGAAATCTCTTGCATTCCTATACATTAATGATGAAAAATCTGAAAAAGAAATTAAGGAAACACTCCCATTTACCTTTGCAACAAAAGAATAAAATACCTAGGAATAAACCTACCTAGGGAGACAAAAGACTTGTATGTAGAAAACTATAAGACACTGATGAAAGAAATTAAAGATGATATCAACAGATGGAGAGATATACCATGTTCTTGGATTGGAAGAATCAATATTGTGAAAATGACTATACTACCCAAAGCAATCTACATATTCAATCCATCCCTATCAAATTACCAATGGCATTTTTTACAGAACTAGAACAGAAAATCTTAAAATTTGTATGGAGACACAAAAGACCCCAAATAGCCAAAGCAGTCTTAGGGAAAAAAACGGAGCTGGAGGAATCAGACTCCCTGACTTCAGACTATACTACAAAGCTACAGTAATCAAGACACTATGGTACTGGCACAAAAACAGAAACATAGATCAATGGAAAAAGACGGAAAGCCCAGAGATAAACCCAGGCACCTATGGTCAACTAATTTATGACAAAGGAGGCAAGGATACACAATGGAGAAAAGACAGTCTCTTCAATCCGCGGTGCTGGGAAAACAGGACAGCTACATGTAAAAGAATGAAATTAGAACACTCCCTAACACCATACACAAAAAAAAACTCAAAATGGATTAGAGACCTAAATGTAAGATTGGACACTATAAAACTCTTAGAGGAAAACATAGGAAGAACACTCTTTGACATAAATCACAGCAAGATCTTTTTTGATCCACCTCCTAGAGTAATGGAAATTAAAACAAAAATAAACAAATGGGACCTAATGAAACTTAAAAGCTTTTGCACAGCAAAGGAAACCATAAACAAGATGAAAAGACAACCCTTAGAATGGGAGAAAATATTTGCAAATAAATCAACAGACAAAGGATTAATTCCAAAATATATAAACAGCTCATGTACCTCAATATTAAAAAACCACCCAATACAAAAGTGGGCGGAAGACCTAAATAGACATTTCTCCAAAGAAGACATACAGATGGCCAAGAGCACATGAAAAGCTGCTCAACATCACTAATTATTAGAGAAATGCAAATCAAAGCTACAATGAGGTATCACCTCACACAAGTTAGAATGGGCATCATCAGAAAATGTACAAACAACAAATGCTAGAGAGGGTGTGGGGAAAAGGGAACCCTCTTGCACTATTGGTGGGAATGTAAATTGATACAACCACTATGGAGAACAGTATGGAGGTTCCTTAAAAAACTAAAAATAGAATTACCAGATAACCCAGCAATCCCACTACTGGGCACATACCCTGAGAAAACCGTAATTCAAAAAGACACATGCACCCCAATGTTCATTGCAGCACTATTTACAATAGCCAGGTCATGGACGCAACGTAAATGCCCATCGACAGACGAATGGATAAAGAAGATGTGGTGCATATATACAATGGAATATTACTCAGCCATAAAACGAATGAAATTGGGTCATTTGTTGAGACGTGGATGGATCTAGAGACTGTCATACAGAGTGAAGTAACTCAGAAAGAGAAAAACAAATATCGTATATTAACACATATATGGTGGAACCTAGAAAAATGGTACAGATGAACCGGTTTGCAGGGCAGAAATTGAGACACAGATGTAGAGAACAAACGTATGGACACCAAGTGGGGAAAGCGGCGGGGTGGTGGGATGAATTGGGAGACTGGGACTGACATGTATACACTGATGTGTATAAAATGGATGCCTAATAAGAACATACTGTTTAAAAAAATAAATAAAATGAAATTCAAACCTAAAAAAATAAAAAAACCAATGATATCTTTAACTTGGTTATGAAAGTTCTCTGCACTTTGAACATCAAATGCAGTTGAATCTGCTTTTAAGATGGGTTAAAATAGAGAAGGAGGCTCAGGAATAGGTAAAGACAAATTCCCGGTCCATCCACAATGCAGTTGGGTAGGGACAAAAACTGGTTTATGGGAATTGGAGGAGCTGGTGCATTTGGCTGCAAAATTAAAAAAGTTCAACTGTAGCGGTGCAAAGGTATTCTGTCACTTGTGCTGTCCATTTAATTGAGAGTGTCTATGTCTAGAAACATCTCACTACTGCAGAGGCATCCAGAATGAAATTCTCAGAGAGAACTGTACAAGTGCTGTATCACTGGTTGTAAAACAAAAATATTATACATGACTTTTTAATATCTCCTAAGTGGGACATAATCAGGAAAATATATTTGCTTTCCAAGAAAACATATCAAATAAGGTAAATGATTCAATATGTAAGAAAACATTTTCATTAATATTCTTCATAAAATTGTTTCATAAAAAACTTACATATGAAAATAATTTTTCATTTAAACAGATTTACTCTTTGATGTTAATAGACTTAGCTGCTCAAATTAATTTTAAATGTTGTGAAAAACATTATAAAACATTGGCTTTGTTATGATCTATGAAATTATTTTTTAATATTTCTTTGTACCCTTGAGCAATTTAAAACCTGTGAAGTAATACATTCTTCCATAGGAAGCAATCACTATGGTGATTATGAAACCTTAATTTTTATATTAAACAAAAGCATTAGGCTTTAGAGTTTATCGAGGCAACAAAATGAAATACACAACTGCCTTGAAATATTATCCTCAAGCAATAAAATATTTATACATGAATTAACTGTTTTTATATAAAAAATGTAGATTTTTAATCCATTATAGTCGAGGTGTGAATACTGTAAATTAATGCAGGTAAACACTGCTGCTGAGTGCTCTCAGGTGAACTGCAATCAAAATTAAGACCTATAATTTAGCAAGAGAAAGTCACTTCTAACTTACTCTTTGTTAATTTCAAACAAGGGGAATTAAATGTCATTTTAAAAATTTGGCATTATGGAATTAAAACGTTCCATGTGCAATGTTTGTCAGTCCCTACCAGTTTACTCAGTGTTACATAAAGTTATAAAATTTACCTTTAAGAGTTCCATTAAATAATTCTAAGACTTCATAAAATCATCTCCATATATGGAAAACTCCTAGCTAACCCCCAAATTGCAAACATATCTGAAATAAAGATGGTATCAAATATATCATGATTAGATTGCTGTTTTCAGTCTGATACTCTGATAAAATGGACTTGGATCAATTTCAGACTCCCTTTTCCAAATTTAAACTGCAGGAGTACAGACTATTTCACTTACTAAACGGAATTAAATAAAATCAAAATGGAAAACATAAAAGGTGATAAAACAATGACTTTATGTATTGAATAAAAATAATTCCGTGAAAATAAAAAGAATAAAATATTGACCACATCGCACTTTCCAACTACTGTGTAAGTTATGTTGGTATAAAGCTATGTTATGATAATGATAGTAAGGTTGATCCGAAATCTTGGAGATAGAATGGACAATAGATTGGACAAAATGCAAGAATCAGTTAACAAGGACCTAGAAGAACTAAAGATGAAACAAGCAACGATGAACAACACAATAAATGAAATTAAAAGTACTCTAGATGGGATCAATAGCAGAATAACTGAGGCAGAAGAACGGATAAGTGACCTGGAAGATAAAATAGTGGAAATAACTACTGCAGAGCAGAATAAAGAAAAAAGAATGAAAAGAACTGAGGACAGTCTCAGAGACCTCTGGGACAACATTAAACGCACCAACATTCGAATTATAGGGGTTCCAGAAGAAGAAGAGAAAAAGAAAGGGACTGAGAAAATATTTGAAGAGATTATAGTTGAAAACTTCCCTAATATGGGAAAGGAAATAGTTAATCAAGTCCAGGAAGCACAGAGAGTCCCATACAAGATAAATACAAGGAGAAATACGCCAAGACACATATTAATCAAACTGTCAAAAATTAAATACAAAGAAAGCATATTAAAAGCAGCAAGGGAAAAACAACAAATAACACATAAGGGAATCCCCATAAGGTTAACAGCTGATCTCTCAGCAGAAACCCTACAAGCCAGAAGGGAGTGGCAGGACATACTGAAAGTGATGAAGGAGAAAAACATGCAGCCAAGACTACTCTACCCAGCAAGGATCTCATTCAGATTTGATGGAGAAATTAAAACCTTTACAGACAAGCAAAAGCTGAGAGAGTTCAGCACCACCAAACCAGCTTTACAACAAATGCTAAAGGATCTTCTCTAGGCAAGAAACACAAGAGAAGGAAAAGACCTATAATAACGAACCCAGAACAATTTAGAAAATGGGAATAGGAACATACATATCGATAATTACCTTAAATGTAAATGGACTAAATGCTCCCACCAAAAGACACAGATTAGCTGAATGGATACAAAAACAAGACCCTTATATATGCTGTCTACAAGAGACCCACTTCAGATCTAGAGACACATATAGACTGAAAGTAAGGGGATGGAAAAAGATATTCCATGCAAATGGAAGCCAAAAGAAAGCTGGAGTAGCAATTCTCATATCAGACAAAATAGACTTTAAAATAAGGACTATTAAAAGAGACAAAGAAGGACACTACATAATGATCAAGGGATCGATCCAAGAAGAAGATATAACAATTGTAAATATTTATGCACCCAACATAGGAGCACCTCAATACATAAGGCAAATACTAACAGCCATAAAAGGGGAAATCGACAGTAACACATTCATAGTAGGGGACTTAAACACCCCACTTTCACCAATGGACAGATCATCCAAAATGAAAATAAATAAGGAAACACAAGCTTTAAATGATACATTAAACAAGATGGACTTAATTGATATTTATAGGACACTCCATCCAAAAACAACAGAATACACATTTTTCTCAAGTCCTCATGGAACATTCTCCAGGATAGATCATATCTTAGGTCACAAATCAAGCCTTGGTAAATTTAAGAAAATTGAAATTGTATCAAGTATCTTTTCTGACCACAACGCCATGAGACTAGATATCAATTACAGGAAAAGATCTGTAAAAAATACAAACACATGGAGGCTAAACAATACACTACTTAATAATGAAGAGATCACTGAAGAAATCAAAGAGGAAATCAAAAAATACCTAGAAACAAATGACAATGGAGACACAACGACCCAAAACCTGTGGGATGCAGCAAAAGCAGTTCTAAGGGGGAAGTTTATAGCAATACAAGCCCACCTTAAGAAGCAGGAAACATCTCGAATAAACAACCTAACCTTGCACCTCAAGCAATTAGAGAAAGAAGAACAAAAAAACCCCAAAGCTGGCAGAAGGAAAGAAATCATAAAAATCAGATCAGAAATAAATGAAAAAGAAATGAAGGAAACAATAGCAAAGATCAATAAAACTAAAAGCTGGTTCTTTGAGAAGATAAACAAAATAGATAAACCACTAGCCAGACTCATCAAGAAAAAAAGGGAGAAGACTCAAATCAACAGAATTAGAAATGAAAAAGGAGAGGTAACAACTGACACTGCAGAGATAAAAGAGATCATGAGAGATTACTACAAGCAACTCTATGCCAATAAAATGGACAATCTGGAAGAAATGGACAAATTCTTAGAAAACCACAATCTGCCAAGACTGAATCAGGAAGAAATAGAAAATATGAACAGACCAATCACAAGCACTGAAATTGAAACTGTGATTAAAAATCTTCCAAAAAAGAAAAGCCCAGGACCAGATGGCTTCACAGGCGAATTCTATCAAACATTTAGAGAAGAGCTAACACCTATCCTTCTCAAACTCTTCCAAAATATAGCAGAGGGAGGACCACTCCCTAACTCCTTCTACGAGGCCACCATCACCTTGATACCAAAACCAGACAAGGATGTCACAAAGAAAGAAAACTACAGGCCAATATCACTGATGAACATAGATGCAAAAATCCTCAACAAAATACTAGCAAACAGAATCCAACAGCACATTAAAAGGATCATACACCATGACCAAGTGGGGTTTATTCCAGGAATGCAAGGATTCTTCAATATACGCAAATCTATCAATGTGATAAACCATATTAACAAATTGAAGGAGAAAAACCATATGATCATCTCAATAGATGCAGAGAAAGCTTTTGACAAAATTCAACACCCATTTATGATAAAAACCCTGCAGAAAGTAGGCATAGAGGGAACTTTCCTCAACATAATAAAGGCCATATATGACAAGCCCACAGCAAACATCATCCTCAATGGTGAAAAACTGAAAGCATTTCCACTAAGATCAGGAACAAGACAAGGTTGCCCACTCTCACCACTATTATTCAACATAGTTTTGGAAGTTTTAGCCACAGCAATCAGAGAAGAAAAGGAAATAAAAGGAATCCAAATTGGAAAAGAAGAAGTAAAGCTGTCACTGTTTGCAGATGACATGATCCTATACACAGAGAACCCTAAAGATGCCACCAGAAAACTACTAGAGCTAATCAATGAATTTGGTAAAGTGGCAGGATACAAAATTAATGCACAGAAATCTCTGGCATTCCTATATACTAATGATGAAAAATCTGAAAGTGAAATCAAGAAAACACTCCCATTTACCATTGCAACAAAAAGAATAAAATATCTAGGAATAAACCTACCTAAGGAGACAAAAGACCTGTATGCAGAAAATTATAAGACAGTGATGAAAGAAATTAAAGATGATACAAATAGATGGAGAGATATACCATGTTCTTGGATTGGAAGAATCAACATTGTGAAAATGACTCTACTACCCAAAGCAATCTATAGATTCAATGCAATCCCTATCAAACTACCACTGGCATTTTTCACAGAACTAGAACAAAAAATTTCACAATTTGTATGGAAACACAAAAGACCCCGAATAGCCAAAGCAATCTTGAGAACGAAAGAAGGAACTGGAGGAATCAGGCTCCCTGACTTCAGACTATACTACAAAGCTACAGTCATCAAGACGGTATGGTACTGGCACAAAAACAGAAAGATAGATCAATGGAACAGGATAGAAAGCCCAGAGATAAACCCATGCACATATGGACACCTTATCTTTGATAAAGGTGGCAGGAATGTACAATGGAGAAAGGACAGCCTCTTCAATAAGTGGTGCTGGGAAAACTGGACAGGTACATGTAAAAGTATGAGATTAGATCACTCCCTAACACCATACACAAAAATAAGCTCAAAATGGATTAAAGACCTAAATGTAAGGCCAGAAACTATCAAACTCTTAGAGGAAAACATAGGCAGAACACTCTATGACATAAATCAAAGCAAGATCCTTTCTGATCTTGCTTTGATTTATGTCATAGATCCTTTCTCTTGCACTGCTGGTGGGAATGTGAATTGGTTCAGCCACTATGGAGAACAGTATGGAGGTTCCTTAAAAAACTACAAATAGAACTACCATATGACCCAGCAATCCCACTACTGGGCATATACCCTGAGAAAACCAAAATTCAAAAAGAGTCATGTACCAAAATGTTCATTGCAGCTCTATTTACAATAGCCCGGAGATGGAAACAACCTAAGTGCCTGTCATCGGATGAATGGATAAAGAAGATGTGGCACATATATACAATGGAATATTACTCAGCCATAAAAAGAAACGAAATTGAGCTATTTGTAATGAGGTGGATAGACCTAGAGTCTGTCATACAGAGTGAAGTAAGTCAGAAAGAAAAAGACAAATACCGTATGCTAACACATATATATGGAATTTAAGAAAAAAATGTCATGAAGAACCTAGGGGTAAAGCAGGAATAAAGACGCAGACCTCTTAGAGAACGGACTTGAGGTTATGGGGAGGGGGAAGGGTGAGCTGTGACAGGGCGAGAGAGAGTCATGGGCATATACACAGTAACAAACGCAGTAAGGTAGATAGCTAGTGGGAAGCAGCCGCATGGCACAGGGATATTGGCTCGGTGCTTTGTGACAGCCTGGAGGGGTGGGATGGGGAGGGTGGGAGGGAGGGAGACGCAACAGGGAAGACATATGGGAACATATGTTTATGTATGAATGATTCACTTTGTTATAAAGCAGAAACTAACACACCATTGTAAAGCAATTATACCCCAATAAAGATGTTTAAAAAAAAAAAAAAAAAAAAAGCTATGTTATGACCTATTCTGAGATGTCTCTTTGGCACCTTGACACTGTCACAAGCTGGTGTTAAGCTGTTTTATCTGTGAAGTTTCCTGTAAAGTTATCTGTAAAAATATAATCATGTTTTCTTTCAGGTTTTTCTACGATAAAAATATAGTTTTAACTCTTTCTAGCAGATGAGGATAATTCATTGCAATATAAAGCCCAGTTTTCATCATGATTACACGCCATTCCTTGGCATGTCAGTGAACAAAATGTACGTAAAACTGAGTGCTCAAAAACATATATGCTGATGGACAAATAAACTGGGGGATATGTTATGACCCATTTGGGGGGAATTTTAGACATTACCCATGTAATTATTTACATTTCAAATAATGAGTGTATTTACCTACAATATCTATTGGGTTAGCTTAAAGAAGGAAGATTATGATATTGGATACTTGGACAAGATATTTCACCTTCCTAATGTTTGGTTCTCATTATACTGTAAATAATACATGGGGCTAAATTTCTCTGATATCTATTGGATACTCTAAGGTCCTTTTCAGCCTCAACATTGCATGATCCTTTCAGTCTGTCCCTGAGAGCCTTTATCTTCAAATTTCATATCCATTTATTTTTCCTGACAGGACTTCTGATAGTCAAATGGTTGAAATGGCCAAAAGAAGAGAGAAAGAAAAAAATTAAAAAACTAGAGAAGTTATAGCTGAATAAACAACCTTTGATAAAGCAAGAATTTACAGTGAACTGCCAAGTTTTACAAAGATATTTAAATGTTTTTTTTTAATGTGCTACATTAAAATAATGAGGACAAAGTGATTATTGAGAAATAAAGTGCCCTTGAATGAATTTGGAGATCTTGACCCCTTAGTACCACTGATATTGACTGTAGGATGCTTTGAATATGCCAGGGTACTCAGTGAAGTACTTAGAAAGAAGAACACTACATGAAGAAAGGAGAAAGAAATTAAAAATTAAAACATAAAATTGGTCAAGCCATAAAAATATAATTAAAAAAGTCCTCTGAGGCATTCTATCATGATTAACATAAAAAGCTGTAACATTTTCAATTAAAAATGGAGATAATTCATTATAAAATGAAATGTAGGCCTCTCCAAGTATTATTTCATATAAGTCCTTTCAAAGATCACCAAAAAGGCTTAGTTTAAACAATATTACCATGAAAGAATATTTTGGAATATCTTAATGATCTGTTTAAAATGTCAAATAAAATTGATAGCTATCACCATTAACATATCTGCTCTACCCAGCAAAGGAAATATAGTAACCGTTCACTATAAGCAATTACTTTGAGAGATTCTGTGATTACCCTGATATTTCAAATAAAAGCAGATTGTTTTGCTTGCACTATATAGCAAACTGACCGTTAGTATTTTATACTTCTTCAATAGAAAGACAGCAATTTTGAGAAATTCTAAATCCCCAAGAATTGATTTGACACTTTTTGGACTGATTAACCACATGGTGCCTTGTACATAGTAAGTTCTCAATAAAAATTGAATGAAGTTGCTAAAGCCCTATTTTCCTTAAGTTAGTTCCCACCAAAAGCTATTCCCAGCTTCACCATTGTACCTTAGCAGCAGATCTCAAAGAGAGTTTTCTGGGTTGTTAATGTTACATGAACATGCCCAACAGGGGTTAAATGATGCTACATCTGTTCCTTACATGGTAGAAATTATCTGAAATGTGAATATGCTAATATACATTACAAGTCTCCAAAGGGGACATATGGTACGTAGCAACCCCAAATAGATTTGTTCTGTATCTCTTGGAACATCACTTTTGCTAAAATCACTTTGAGAATGTGGTTGTGTATGGTTGACCCTCTTGGCCGACCATCTAAATTCCCCTTCATTCTAGCCTCAGTTCCTCTAGATTAGGGGTCCCCAACCCCCGGGCCACAGATGGGTACTGGTCCACGGCCTGTGAGGAACAGGGCCGCACAGCAGGAGGTGAGCGTCGGGCGAGTGAGTGAAGCTTCATCTGCCGCTCCCCATTGCTCCCCATCTCTCGCATTACCCCCTGAACCATCCCCTGCCGCCAGTCCATGGAAAAATTGTCTTCCACGAAACCGGTGCCTGGTGACACAAAGGTTGGGGACTGCTGCTCTAGATGCCCCCAACACAAGGTGTCAAATATAATAAACAATGTCTAATATCTCCTTTGTTGATCAGACATACACTCCTGCTGAACCTGTACCAACCTCCTTGCAGGGGCAATATGGAAAATGCATTTTTTCTCTTTCTTTTAATTGTTTTTTTTCTTTATGGTAGACACACTTTAATGTGCTTTCCTTATTTGCATTTCTGTGTATATAAGTTGCTCACTAGTGAGCCCAAGGCAACAACCTGTGTAGTATATAGAAGTCATTAGAGCTGTATTAGTAGGAATGAAAGAAAGGAAGCAAGGAAGGGAAACAGGGAGAAAAGAAAGGGTCACATTCAGCTTTTGATGACCAAAATCAAGTCTTGAGTCAACAGTCATGAGGGTCAGAATGGATAGAGGAAAGAATTGTTTAAAGTCCTTTTCGCTCTCACTTGCCTGGGCACTAGGATCATAGAATTTATTATATACCAGAAGTAGAGAACTCAGGATATAACGTAAAGAAGGTAGAACACCATTCCAGGACTGTGGAAAGAGAAAATTATGGAGGTAAGAGAAGCAGAGAAAGATACTTCGGCCTCCCCTCTCTATTTACAAATCTTAGCAGGTAGATGTGTAAGACTGGATGAGAGTAGTGCTGAGGGTAAAGAGGTTTTTACCTTGCTTCCTATTTGGGTTTTGGGGGAGAGACAATTTCACAGGGTGCCTGGAACAACCTGAAAGATCCAAATGGTTGGATGCAGTGAGGGAAGCCAAGGAACCTGGGCTGTTTCGAGGCGATATTCCAAAGTTCCACCGTGCCCCATCAGGAAAGTGGAGAAGGCAGCTGATGGTGCTGGCTGAGAAGTCTCCAGCTCAAACTGTCCCTGAACCCTGGCTACTGGGTGATTGGACCAGCTGGGGGTCAACTGTGAGTCAGCTGGACCTCAGGAGGATACGCCAAGCTCCCAAAGGCAAAACCACAGTTCACAGCAGCAGCTCGTCTGCCACGCACAAACCTAGATACGGTTCCGTGGGCCCCAGCCAGTGCATACACGTGAGCCAGCACAATACCAAGAGGCAATGCCCCAAGCCCCTCAGACACCCAGCCGTGCTAAGGGTGGCGGTTAGCGTAGAAAGAGCAGATATTATCTGAGCCAGAACCTGCAGGAAATTGAACTCTGCCTACTTATGACTTGAAATTAGAAGAGATTGAGATAACTAGCAAGTCTGTATTTCCCCCTACCTGGTATGGTGAGAGTTCAGAAAGATCTCAGACCAGTCCTAGAAAAATAAACAATGTTTTCTCAGCACAGCTAACTATGTGCAAATTTTCAGTGCCCCTCATTCTCCTAAGACATTTGTTTTCTATATCATGCTTCATATTCCATTTTGTATCATTACCTTTTTCTTTTAAGGCTAGTATGTCCTGTTCTTCCCCTGATAATACAGCTTCATGAGGACAAGGATACCTTATATTCCTATATACTACTATACATTATAAGCATAGTACTAACAGAAGTCACTAGAGCAAAGAGATTAATTATAATGCTTTTCATAATTCAGCCCAATTCTAGAGTATATTCGATCATATTTGGATTATATAATGAATACTCTATAATGGAATGTACCTATTATAATTGAACAGTTAATGTTGAAGAGGTATAGTATCTCTTATAGTACCACAAAAGAATTTTCAAACAATATAGAATGCAGTGCAATTATCACTCATATAATCATATGGTTACTTTTACCCAACAGTGGAAATTCGTTCTGGTCATTATATGTTATAGATAGCTGGCATTTTTTAACAAGAAAAGTAGTGACATCTTAGACATATTCATTGGTAGAAACTCTTGTACATCTGATTTCAAAGTGGAAGATGTTCATAATAGAAGGAGCATAATATAAATCATGAAACCTAAGTTAAAAATAGACTTTACCTCAAGCAATATATTTTCAGGTTCTCTTTATAGTGAAAATAAAACTCAGCCACTTCTCCAGATTTGACCTTTCTGTGTGGCTTACCTTAATAAAGTGAGAAGAATTTAAAAATAACAAAGGAAGCTCTCATACCAAAATGGGGTTACAGACTGGAAACAAAGTGTCTTCATATTATAGTTGCCTGAGTTAAGGGACAGAGTTAAATGTACTGCATTTGTTCACTCTTGAATTTTTTCCCTCATCATAGGAGTGGTGTAAATAAGCAGCCCCTGGCCTTTTCAAACCTACACCACCATATTTCATTTATGGCATCCAATAAGGTCAAAAGGCAAAGAATAAAAAACTCCCAGCATGGGCTAACTTTGTCAATTTAAAATGTGGTTCACTATTCAGCCCGTTGTTAAGCAAGCTGTTCAAATAATGTCTTGGTTCACATGTCTGTGGGTCTCTGCTAGGCTTCAAAGTCTGGGGAGCAGCCTATGCAAGTCTGAAATCTAACCTTCCTCACCCTTCCATCTTTCTGTCTCCTGTTTTCTGCTCTTTTTAATCCAGAATCTTTAATAGAAAAATTCTGTTGCGGGACTGAAAACAGCATGGGGTCAACATCCCATACAAGTTATTTAAAGCAATGTCTACAGGCTTTTGTATGTTTCAAGAGCAATTTAGTTCACCTCTGGGTACCCTTCTTCAAACATGTTCTATTAAACACACATAAACACAAGTCAAACATATTTTAAGATCAGATTCAAAAGCCAAAAACCAGATAAATCTAAATGTTTAAATAAAAGGCTCTTCAAGCAATATATATATCTGTATGTACGTATCTAGCTAGCTATATGTATCAGATCAATTAATTAATGTAAAAGCAAGAGTTTTTGGATAAAGAATGTGAAGGAGTGGAAAACAGAATATAGTGGAACCAAATCTAATGTCATTAAGGAACAACTACTTCTAACAAAACCAATAACCTGAAACAATGGCTAAGAAAATCAAGTACGTTAGACACAGAGAGACCTAATTTCCTATATTTCATGCAAAAGACAACGTGGTCCAGCGTCTTCTGTATTAGCTCAAAGTGGAAGTCAACTATCATAAAAACAAAGTAAAATAAAACCATCACATCTATGAAAACTATGAAATCTGATTTACAAATCAAAGGACTCTTGTTCTTTTCACTGTTATTCATTTCCTTTCTGGATTCCTCCTCAGCCATTCTTTTAAAGGCAAAATCATGGCATCAACAACACACCCAGAAAAACAACTACTCTCAGTCACTAACTTATAGCAGGAAATCTGTAAAATAATGTGTCTGTGTCAGAATCACTAGAAAAGATAGGGACATATCAACTTCAGTAACTTAATAAAAATGTTTTTGAAAAGTAGGATTTAATCTCTACATTTACAGAGTACCAATTTACAGAGTACCATTTACAGAGTACCAATGGACCATCCAATACTCTACAGAAGAAGAGACTGTTTTACTGGAGGAGTCCAGAAGATTAAGGAGCTTCTTGGCAGCAACAGAGCCGAAAGACTGTAGTAACATGACACAACACAAGCAAAAACTTAAGCAAAATGCCTCTATGTGGAGTTTTATATTTTATCAAAATCTGAATGGAGGGCATTTAAGAAACATTTAATAAAGGCAGAAAGAAGTAAACAAAAAGAAAATCACACAAAAGGAATTTATGAAAGCCAAGTTTTCATCAACACTTAGTCAATTCTTGGACTCTTTTCCAGACTTGAAAACAACATGTGCTATGACACAACTCCAAAGTAAGATCTCAGGGAAAAACCTTTAATCTAAAAAAGATTTAACACATACCAGCGCTTTCAATATAAAGCATGTCCAAAGCTCCCTCGTATTTTCAGGTTTGCTTTTGGTTCTCTCAGGCAATTCACATGCAGCTTTGAAGCAACACCACGTAGCACAATAAAATGAACACTTACCAGACAAATCACCACTCCCTGAAGCAACGAAGAGAAAACACCACTTACCTAGGAAAAGAAGCAAGCAATAGAGATTAAGATGCTATCACCTAAAGACAATTACAGCAGTTCTTAGATTGTCCCAGCCTCTCTACTGCCTGGATTTTCTCAACATCATTAGGTTTTTAGAAGAAAACCAAGTTTTAATTTATTTATGGCGTGAAGGGAGTTGTATGAGAAGTGACTTCAACAAGACAGTACCATGTTGCAAAACCTCCCGTGAGCTAATTTCCCCCTAAGTCACTATAACATATAACCATGGGCAGGCACAAAGGAAAAAAATGGTAGCAGAAATCTGAAAGGAATGAAAACACACTCTTTTGTTGTTTCTAAAAAGAGCTAAAGATTGTCAGGGAATCGAGCATCAGGAGTGCTTTGCAATGAATCTATATCAGGGTATGGAAAGGAGCCTATGCCGTAAACCAGAGCTGGACCAACCCCAGCTTGCACATCTACATTTAACCAGTGGTTTGAGAGTATGTTCAAAGTTTTCTAGGAAGAAGTAATAATGATAGCTTATTGGCTCCCAAAGCTCAGTGATCATGAAACATAGGTATTTATGATTTTAGGTTAACTGATTCAAAACATTTTTATTGTCAAGTTATTCAAAGTGCAGAACATTCATAATTTGTATGAACTTTCTAATGTCAGTGCTAGTTAGTTATCAAGTGAAAAATATTGTCTTGTGTTACCTTAGCTACGTATCACAAAACAGAAGGAAATGGCACAGAAACTGTGCACTAGAAAGGAAATAGAATTTAAAATCCATTGCAGCTCAAGTCTCCAGCAAGTAAATAATTACTTTCAAATGCAGTTTTCTTATATTTTAAATGAAGGGTGGCCTTCTGAATTTTTAAGTCTTGTGAAGAGCAAGAAGGAATTTATAAAGAAATAATGGAATATGAAACATAGTTGGAAGTGTCTAAGAAAAAAGGTGAGGAAGTAGTTTATAGGCAAAAGTCACCTCCACTGTTCCATGAAAATGTCCTTAGTCACTCCATTCATTTACTTATTCAAGAGATGTCTATTGAATGTCTACTGTGTATAAAAGACCATCCTATCTATATGGAAATCAGATACTTACAAAAAGCAACACTGATGTCCCCAGGGAGCTCGTAGTCTAGGAGAAAAAGGATGTGTGCACACATAGGATGGTAGAGGGAAACAGCGGTCACAAGAGAGGTATTGGGTTGGCCAATACAAATGAAATGCTGTCCAAAGGGTGTGCTGAATTGGGTTACGGAGGCCAGAAAGGTTTCATGTAGAAAAGGCGGAGCATATGCAACGGTGGGGAAGATGGCGGAGAGGGGGATGCAAAGCCGTTTCCAGGTCATATATGATATGAGCATAGGCAGGGTGAGATCCACCATATAGTCTACACAGGGTCCAACTGGCGTCCACTTTTAGTTCCTGAGTCTCTCATAACAAAGTAGTAGGAGAGAAAGATGGAAGAGCAGCTGAAAGAGGGCCATGGCTTAGTGGTCCATGAATGCCAGGCTCACATCTACCTCCTATTATCTCCCTATTGCAAGCTAGCTATGCAGAGACCAAAATGCATTCCATTATATACAGCATCTAGCATGACAGCTGTGACCATGTTTTACTCTTCCTTTTGCTGACGATAGTGCCTAGCAAAAGGAAGAGTACTGGAAGCTGAGTCACATTGACTTGCAGGGACATGATAGATTGGCCAACACTGGTCTACTCCCTCTCCTTCACAGACTCCGAGGAAGGTGGGCTTACATTCCCAATGCTCTCACCCTGCACCACTGCTCAGTCATCTCCTCCGTTCATGCCCATCTCAGCCACCTTAGATCACCCCCTCTTCAATACTGTCACTCTCTAGGAAGATTCCCTACTTTTCTGAGTGACATTCTACCACATCCCTGATGTCAGTTCCAATGAATTCACCCTTCTTCATAAATATTTTTTCTGTGGCTTGGCCACATTTCATCCTTTTAAATGCGTTTTAAATGAGCATCTGATATGTACTTATACATGGATAAGTAATGTCCAGGTGTTAAAAATCTGAAAAGATATTGTTCAGGTCTTCAAGAAATGTATAATTTGGGATAAGACACACACAAATAGTGAAATAAAAGGCAGCATGTGGTGAAATAACAGTATTATAGAAATCTCAGAGGACAAAGATCCGTTCTGGCTGTGAGTATGTTCAGTAAGACGGGACTGGATGTGTCTGGAAGATGGACTGTGTTTTGATAAGCAGAGCCATGCAGAAGGAGGGGGATTACAAGGATGAAGTAGTAAGGATCTAAGAGACAAAGAGATGGGAAAGCTCAGGGAGCATTCTGGAAATAGAGGACAGTCAGGCTTGACTAGACTAGGATGGGAAAGTTGAGACTATGCGTATTTGGATGGAAAGAAAGATTGGAACTAAATCTCAGAGGGCCTCAGAGAACGCATTAGGGAGTTTGAGTGGAATTAGTTGGCAATGATGGGGAGAATTGTTGACTATATTTTAGTTAAGATATAGAAGACACACATAGGGAGAACTCCGTGTGAAGACAGAGGCAGAGATCGCAGTGGTGACTGACAAGCCTAGGGTGCCAAGGACTGCTGGCTGTCAACAGAACCAAGAAGCCTGGAACAGATGTTTCCTCAGGGCCTTCAAAAAGACCCCAAACTGCTGACACCTTGATTTCAGACTTCCAGCCTCCAGAACTGTGAGACAATAAATTTCCATTGTTTGAGGCACACATTTGTGATACTTTGTGACGGCAGCCTTAAGAAATTAATACAGATTTGTGCAAAAGAAAGAAAAAGATATCTGTAAGAACCATTACTGGGACAGTCAACAGTCCACGTGGATGGGAATTTGTATGAGTTTGGATCCTCTGAGAATCAGATGCCAAGACAGGATTAAACATGCAAGGATTTTGTGAGAGGAAACGCCTGGGAGGAAGGGTATGGGGAGAAAGCCTAGGGAGGCTGGGGGGCTAGAAGACCACGATCCAAGTCTGACCCCAGGGGGAGGAGCGAGGGAGGGGCGGTTGGGTGGAAGCTTCTTAGACTTGCAGTCTAAGAAAGATACGGCAAAGCCACTGAGGCCCCTTTAGCCTCTCCTAGAAAGGGGTGATCTTTGGTATCCCCATGTCCTGCACCAGGTCACTGGGGAGGAACAGGAGGCCTGGCCTGGTGCCTTCTGTCAATCAGGAGTTCTGCCAGGTATATTCTCATGGCCTCCAGGCAATCAGAAAATCAGGGAAAAGAGACAAAACAACTGGGCTTTGAGCCACTGTGACAAGGAGGATGACATGCATTGAGATGAGTTCAGTTTCTACATATGCAGAGTCTTAGGTACCAACTGTATGCTCAGGGAATGGAAAGGAGGCTCTGGGGTGCAGGTGAGAGGCTGAAATTGAATTTCTGAAAAAAATGGCTACAGTTCCACAAGAGCAGATGGGATTATGAAGGGCCAGGGAAAAGGAGAGACCCTTGTGTAAGCCATAAACTTGACCAATAGGAAGGAGGAATCCAAACTGATGAAGTTTTTAGAGGACAGTAAGAGATGCAGGAGACCACTGGGGCAGAGCTGCCTGTCCTGGGAGCCCAGGGAAGAGGTCTTCCAGGAGGAGCAGCTGTGGAGTCCAATATGCAGAGTGGTCACGGAGGATGACTACAGAGGGAAGCAGTGGATTTCCATGATTCGGGGAACTTTCGAGAAGGTGATGGAGGTGAAAATCTGAGTTGTGTGAGGTCAGGTCATGGACCAGCAAATATGGACACTATATTTACTACTTTCCTGGTAACGAACAGATAAAAGACAGGAGTTAAGGGGGGAAAACCAACTGATATTCTGAGGGACAATATTTGGCATTGGAGTATGATCTGAACACTTCCTGTCAGATACAATGATGTCCTAGCAGATACAGTGTTTCTTAGCTCCTGCACTGTCTACGAAGCCTTAGAGGTATCTGTTCTGGAATTCATAGTCTCCAGAAAGAAGTAGCAATAGAAATGAAGCACCGGGAATACGACAAGCATCGTATGTATATTTTTAAGTTATGCAATTTACATGACAATGTCTCTCTCTTTCACCAGACAAGAAGGTTTTTGTCTCCAACAGATTGTCCTCTGAAAGAAAACCAAAGATTGTCCTTCTTTGGTTTAATTGGGGATTTGTTCGGCAAATCCCTTAACATGCCTCGGTTATGAGCCCACAGCTGCTGCTGCTGCAGCCTTTCCACAACGGACAGATCAATACCTGCCTATTTGGAGACATGGTGTTCCAGCAGCTTCCACACTGACCTCCTCAGATGCTCACACCTGGTGAGGCTTCCCTGCACTCCCAACCCCCCTTCTGTCTCTTTGCTGATCACAAACAAGTTACTGAGAAGGTAAGCAAACATTTAGTCACACAGATGTCCTGAGGTCTAAAGATCAAGTCAAATGGGACGTTGCATCACAGCTCGTTTATACTTGCTTTTATTTAGCTTTTTTTTTAATGCTTGCTTTTATACTTGCTTTTGTTTTATACTTGCTTTTATTTTCAGGGAATATGACTGTTAGAGCTAAACTGAGGCTCAGGAAATATTCATTCTCCCTACATCAGAGAAGGTGCGAGCGCCAGAGCTGGAGTCCACCTCTTCTTGATCCTCATGCTTTTCCGCCTGCACAGCTTCACATGGGATTCAATACTCTCTACCGGTAAAGTGCTCATTGTAAAAAATTACACACACACGCGCACACACAATCAATTATAGTCTGAAATACTTTGAATTCCAAAGTACCCTGTTTTGGTCATTGCATTTTAGAAAAAATATTTTATTTTCGTAGGTTTTTTTGTTTGTTTGTTTTGGGGTTTTTTTTTGGCGGTACCCGCGTACCGCCGGACACAGGCTCCGGATGTGCAGGCTCAGCGGCCATGGCTCGTGGGCCCAGTCGCTCTGCGGCACGTGGGACCTTCCTGGACCGGGACACGAACCCGTGTCCCCTGCATCAGCAGGCGGACTCTCAACCACTGCGCCACCAGGGAAGCCCCTTTTTTAAAAAAATTTTTAAATACCATTCTTATTAAGTTGCTTTGTCATTTTGGTGTTCATCCGTTTTTTTGGTTCACAAATGATAATTTTGTATGAAGCAAACAGACATAGTACATCTAAAACAACTAGACTCTATTTCAGTGTGAGTTATTAAACTGCTTGGGCTATAAACTGAAATGTGAGATGGTAAAGACCTTGATGATATTAAACCACTACTTATTGTTGCAATTGCAGGCATGTTTGGAATTCCAATGCCAGTGAGAGTTCCAACTACATAGTGCCAAGCCCTCCAGAGGGGAAATCTGCCAAAGCCCCTTTAACCACATGCCTGTAGGAATTTATACACTTAATTAAATGCACATACTAAGTAGTTAAACAGCACAGTCACTGTCTATTCATATACATATCACTGAATCACCATATGGTATGTAATAGGAACCTAATCTCCCTGATGGTGTGTTACACACCACACTAAACACAGGTGGGTACTGTCTCTAATATTTGTACTCAGGATAAACTATACAGATAAAGTATAATGAGGAGGAAAATAACATACATAATAGTAAGTTGGAGGAAAAAGACTTTAAGATGTCTCAATTACTAAACATTCAAGAAAGACACTGCCAAGGCTGACAGAGCATTTGTTTTCAGAAGTCCTCTGAACACGTTCTGGCATAATTTAATTAATCATACACTTTGTAATCATAATGTTACCTTTGACCACAAGATGAAGCAGCAAATACAATATTTGTAGACAAGCAGAATATATGATATTTGCTGATCCTGCATAAATATTTCCTGGTAGACTTCAGTTTCTAGAATTTTACCAGGGTCAAATTTCCTCCATCACAGAACAGTGGACTGAGCCAGAGAAGACGCTCTGCAGCCACCTTTTCTTTCACAACTGGACTAAGTAGGAAAGTACAGCACAGGGTGTCTGTGGTGAACAGACCTTAAGGTGGCTTCTACTCCTGGTATTCATGCCCTTGTATAATGGCCTCCTACTGATTCTAAGTGGGGCCTGTAATTTGCTTCTAATCAACAGAATATGGCAAAGGTGATGTCACTCCCTTGATTATATTATGGTATCTAAGGCCCTGTCTTGCTAGCAGAGTCTTTCTGTTTCTGTCTTCGTTGTTGGCTTTGAAGAAGTAAGGTGTCATGAATCCCACATTTACAAGGAAATGAATTTTGCCAATGATCTAGGAGAGCTTGGAAGTGGATCCTTCCCCAGCCAAGCCTCTGTTGAGAACTCAGCCCTGCTAGAAGCCTTAATTGTAGCCTTCTACGATAGTAAAAGTATGCTGTGTTAAGCCTTAAGTTTGTGATAATTTGTTATGCAGCAGTAGATAAATACAGTTTGCTTAACCAAACCATGTTGGGAACTTGATTCACTCTGCTGAAAAATAAAACTTTTTAAAGTTAAGTCTATGTATTTAACTCCCTCAATGATTCTGCAACTTTTAGGAAAGAGCCAGTTCATTTACATGCCATTCAAGACCCCTGAGAGCCCAGTTGTCAGCCCCACATGGGCTTCTCTCTTACCATCCCAACCATACTCTGGCCACACTGAACTACTTGCAATGTTAGGGACAGGTCCTCCTCTTTCTTTACTCCATACTTCACCTCTCACATCTGAATAACTTTGTCGTCTTTTGAGAGTCCATTCAGACATCAACTTATTTACAAAATCCAGTCTGGGCTCTCCCACAGCCCTTGTGCATGCCTTGGTCAAGACATATTTATAGCAATGATCACTGTACTCAGTCTCTCGCACTATACTTTAAATTTCTTAAGGACCAAGAAGCACTGTCTGTCTTATCCTTTAAATCCTCAACATCTCACACAGTGGAAGAAACATGGTGGAAATATATACTGAGTCAGTTATTTAATATTACGGCATACTTACAGTTCTTTTAAAGCTATTACTCATACTAATAGTTACCACTTTTCACAATGTAACTACAAACAGGATTCCACCTAATAAACTGCTGAAATCTTTCTGCCCACTCACTATAAATATATGTAAATACAGGTTAAACTTCTAAAAGCTTTGAAGTGAAATGATTTACAGGAAAACTCTAAACATCAGTTACTGACTATTGTATCCATTACTGGAAATTTCCCCTGGCATCAGGGAACTGCCCTACCATTTCTCCAGCACCCCATAGCCAATGACTGGCCCATGCTATAGGGATACAAAGGCCTGGGCCCCTTGCCTCAATTAGGACTACTCAAAAGAGCCTTTCCACCTCCAGAACTCCCCACAGGTTGGGGTAAGGCAGCTGCTCTGTGGGTCAGCTTCTCCCTCCGTCCAATCCTGCCTTCCTTCTCAGAGTACTCCCCAAGGAAGCCTTCTGTACTCAACTCCCATCTCAGAGTTTGTTTTCAGGAAACTTGATTGACAACAATAACTGAGAATGCAATTTTGAAAATTATTAAGCAGTTGTTATACACTGTTTTCAATGTGATGCTATATTGCTTGAAGCAAATCTCATCCATGGCCCGAGTTTGCAATGTTTAGTCTCTTCTGTGTAGGGCCAGGGGTGGGCTGAGGTGAGTGTAAAGTTTAAGGAAGCACCCTGGAAAAACAGTCATCAAGATAAATATTTTAATGCAATATCTTAAAAAGTCAAAGTTAATGCAAAAAATCCATGATGAACAAAATACCAACACTTGAAATAAGGACAGAATGAGTATTACTGACTTTGCCTTATGCCGCAGGCTCCAATATGAATTGGCATGGTGCTGCTTCTGACCAAGCCAAACAGAATTAGTTTTCTGAAAGAAGCTTTTTCTGTTCAAATTCCAAGTTACATGGTGCGTGACTTAACAGGGCCTTCTGTGATGTGGTCCCTGTTTACCTCTCAAGCCTCATCTCTCAACCTTGATCCTCACCTTCCACAAATGTACACACTGTCCTCCCTGTGCTTCACCCACAGAGAAGTTCTTGTAGCTCCTAGGCTGTGCCGTGCTATCTAGCCTCTCGGCTCTGCACATGCTACTCTCTCTGCCTGTTCCCCACCTGCTTTCCACCTGGCTGATTTCTACTCATTCTTTAGAACTCAGCTCAGATAGCACTTTATTTGGGAATCCTTCCAGACTTGCATAAAAGTGAGTTAGTTCCTTCCTAGGTGATCCCATAACATCATATTCTAATCCCTATAGGAACATGTCTTAGTCCAGATACTTTTGGTAATAACAAATGGAACCCCATTCTAAATAAGGCAAGACAAACATTATTGAAAAAATGTGCTGGGGTATCTCATGGAACCCAAAGCAAAGTTGAACAACTTAAGCCTCAAGAAAGGTGGGAACCAATTCAATGACTGGGAAGCCATCAGAAAATGGGGCTACTGATGGCTCAGTCTCCCTCTCTCCCTCTCTTCAGAGTCTTGCAGTCTCCTGCCGTCTCCTGCCTGCCATTCTTTCTCTGTTAGGCGTCTCCGTGCCAGGTCAAACACCTCTCCTCCTCTGGCCCCAGCTCTTATTTACCCAATTCTAGCAATCCACTGTGATATACTAGCATTTCTCAACCCCAGTCCTAAAAGACAAGAAAGAGATTCTGCCTGACCAGTTGAAATTGAGTACCCATCCTTGAGATAATCATGATGTTTAAAGGACATAGAGTCCTGTATTTTAACATGGCTGTTGAGGTCCACTCCTGTGGTTAGGGGGGCTGTTCTCAGACAAGGAGAGTTAGGTTATTGGTTATCACACTGCATACAACTGTCTGGTTATTAGTCAATCTCTTCGACTACTGTACAAGCCCCATGAGTGTACAGTCTGTATCTAAATTGCCATTGAGTGTCTATTATCTGCTACAGCAGTCAGTACAAAGGAGGTGCTCAATAAATAGCAATTGAATAAATGAAAAGCATTATATCTTTTTCCTTTGATTAATACTGTTGTCAGTAAAAAAAGTTCTTTGATTTAGTAATGAAAGTATTAATTAAAAAATGCTTCTCTTCCATAGTCTTCAAAACAACTAGCTAGAGGAGCTGAGGGACTGAAGCCGTGCTTAGTTATATCCATCACTAATCTGTGCTGATTCACTCCTCCCCACACACCCCTTAAAATAGACTCATCTTCTTTAAGCCAGTATTTCCTAGAAGTTGAACACGGGCATAGGCTCACTGAAGACTCAATCACCTCTTGAATTACAAAGAATTTTTACTTCACTTGAAGCTCTGCTATTATTCATAAATGACTCAAATTAACCAGCCATGAGTTTTCCCACTGAAAAATTCCCACCCGTTAAAGTGTCTAAGGGACTGTGAAGTCCTAGCCCCTAGGAGAGCTGTGTATGTTTGGGTATGCATACACAAATTCTAAATCTTGGTTTAAAAACCAAGATCTATTTAAGTACCTGAGAGAAGTCCTAGGCAATTTCCAACTTAAAAATAAAAAGATATATGACAACATATAATAAAACCTTTCTAAATCTATGATGTGAATTCATATTCCTCTATAGACACTTCACTCACATAATCCTGCAAGCACCTGATGCTTGCCTGGGGAACTTCCCAAGGCCCTGCACACTTTGGTCTGAACCACTTGACTGGGGGGCAATTTTTTTCTCCTACTGAATCCTGCCTCTTTAATTGCAAAATAAGGATCAACTCTTCCCGTTCCCAAGTCTAAGGAAATAGCATCTCCCTAAACATTTCCTTGATGGACTCTTAGAACATCCTCAGCCCAGGACAAGTCTACCTTGGGATAGTGCCTGAAAATTCTTTTTTTTAATATTTATCTTAAAATTTAAAATAAATTTTTTTTGGCTGTGTTGGGTCTTCATTACTGCATTTGGGTTTTCTCTAGTTGCGGTGAGCGGGGGCTACTCTTCGTTGTGGTGCGTGGGCTTCTCATTGCGGTAGCTTCTCTTGTTGAGAGGCACGGGCTCTAGGCAGGCAGGTTTCAGTAATTCTGGCACATGGGCTCAGTAGTTGTGGCTCTCGAGCTTAGTTGCTATGTGGCACGTGGGATCTTCCTGGACCAGGGCTCGAACCCACGTCCCCTGCATTGGCAGGCAGATCCTTAACCACTGCACCACCAGGAAAGCCCAGCACCTGAAAATTCTTGTCTGATGACTTACTTGTTTGCTTATCGCAATGAGCCTGGACCAGGAAACCTACAGATACCCCTATTTTAACAATACTCCTCAGTAAATAAGATTCTTCTGCTGAAATGTGGCTGATTGAATTTCAAAATAAAAGATACCTGGAGGTTTATTTGAAGGCTTTAAATATGATTGCCTGTAATAACTCTTGACTATTTTTTCTTTGTCTGATAGAGGTAAATGGCAGAAACAAAGGTGGGTTGGTGGTATTTTCTCTGTTGGTTGTTGGTCAGCTGCTGAGTTCCCAGGATCATGACTAGTAATTCTATCTTCTGGTCTTTATTCATGTCCTCAGCAAGGAGAATTTAATTTTTGTTAATTCCGTATCTGTGTCCCTTTCTCCTCTCACCCCCCATCACACATACACAAACCTACACAGTTTCTGTCAACACCCACGTCATCTGCTCTGAAGACTCGAAGGTAAAGTACTTTTCTAAAGCACCAGGAATATATTAACCTAAATGAAAATTTTTTTCCACACTTATTTGGGCATGAAACCTGATTGTGCTGAATGGAAGATAGAGGGATAGATTAGAGGGCAGTGAACTGCTTTTCTCCCCTGCAGGCTGGAGCTTTCCTGTCTTTGCTTATGACGATTCCACTAGAAAGTTATCTCATCCTCCTAATTTAACCTTTGCCGTCATGGTCAGACTAAGGAGGCTGGTGGGCTAAATACGGTAAGATAATGACCCAAGGGCCTTTCAAACTCTGCCTTTCTCTAGGAAAGGTTTCTCTTCTTCTACTGTATAAAGAAACTACTGGTAACTGTGATTTTATTCTGTCTGTACTCTCTCCCAGCATTGGTAGGACTGACCCTGCTGGTTCCCAGGTTGAGAAGGACTGTTGGTTAGCAAGGCAAATATAACACCAATTAAATTTGTGCAGCACTATAGGGAAGAATGCTGGGAGAGGCCACCAAAGGATTTTTAAATTTAAATTTTATAAACTTCTTATTGGCTGTCCCTCCCCACCCCTTCTAAATTCCTCAACTCTGGGGGAAGACCTGAGTTTGGCCCCTGGAACTGCTAATGTTGTCAGACTCTGGGACCTAGTTATCTAGGGTACGACTCTGTCGTAGAACTAGGTAGACATCTGTGCAGTTTGCTTCCCCCCGGTTTACAAAGCACAATCACGCAAGACCCAGGAACGATTTGCCAAAGTCACCCAGGTGGCACTGCAGCCCATTCTAGACCCTTATCTTGTGGCTCCTAATTCACTATCCCCTCCCCTTTGAAACACAAAATTTCACAAAAGGAGAATGGTTTTACATGCATTAATTCTTTCTTAAAAAAACTTATTCATGAAAATGAAAATATTTTAAAATTCTGCTACAAGATATAAAGTATCAAGAGACCAATTCAGGTGATATTAAGGATGAGTTATATTCCATAAGACATAATCTTAGCTATGAAATATGTTGGCTTAAGTTTTCCTTCTCTACTTCTGCTTCACATTACTGGTAGTAGCCAAAGTATTAAAGGTAAAGTTGCCTGTCAGTCACTTCTAAAACAATAATCCATGAGGGCGGGCCTGTAACCTGGGTAGTCATGCAGCACCACACTTACTAAAGGGGTAATTTGGCATATATGTCATGTTTGTTCAATGCAAGAATGGATCCGTTTAGATGCAGGTGCTCAGCATGTGGGTAGGTATGGGTTTGCATTCTCAACCTGACTATCTGCAGACAAGTGGATCTCAGGTTATTCCCTCACACGGATGCCGAGTAAGAATGAGAAGAGCCTGTCTTTGGCCCATACTTCTATTAAACATAATTGGTCATTGTCTTGTTAAATACTCATGTCAGTGTAGTAGTTTGAATAGTGGCCCCCAAAGATATGTCCAAGTCTTAACCCCTAGTACCCGTGAATGTGACCTTATTTGGAAATACTGATTTTGTAGATATAGTTAAGATTTTGAGGTAAGATCATCCTGAATGCAGAGTGGGCTCTAATTCCAATAACTGGTGTCCTTGTAAGAGAAAAAATAAGGGTATTTGAGACACACAGACACAGTGACACAGAGGAAAACCACGTGAAGAGAGAGATTGAGATTGCAGAGATGCATCCAGAAACCAAGGACCTAGGAGAAAGGGCTGGGGCACATGCTTCCTCAGAGCCTTCCAGAGGAGCCAACCACGCTGACACCTTGATTTCAGACGTCTTGCTTCCCGAACTATGAGAGAAAAGACTTCCGCTGTTTTGAGCAGCAAGTTTGAGATAATTTACCCTAGATAACTAATATACTCAAACATCACTTTATACCTCTGTTCCTGTTGATTTTTAGCTCGTTAGAAAACCAACAGGAACAGAGATATCAATCAGCCACTATGCTAGAGGAAAGCTCTCTCCCTGATCTTTCAAAAATATTTACTAAAGAAATACTTTTATGTCTCCATAATGAACTAGCTCCCCGCTCTCCCTAACTGGGACCAAACCCACCTATGGCCACAGGACTCCTACTCCTCTGGGGCTCTTAAGAAGCTCTAATCTAGTAGTTTGGCTTTAGGCAGGTCTTCTGGGCACCCTGCTCTGGCCATCTTTTTTATCCCAGCCTGCTGTTGGGCCTGCCCCACGTACCCCTCACCTTAATGAGTGTTTCCAGTCAGGGAGTCCTAGCCTTTTTTTTTTTTTTTAACATCTTTACTGGAGTATAATTGCTTTACATTGTTATGTTAGCTTCTGCTATATAACAAAGTGAATCAGCTATACGTATACATATATCCCCATATCTCCTCCCTCTTGCGTCTCCCTCCCACCCTCCCTATCCCACCCCTCTAGGTGGTCACAAAGCACGGAGCTGATCTCCCTGTGCTATGCAGCTGCTTCCCACTAGCTATCTATTTTACATTTGGTAGTGTGTATATGTCCATGCCACTCTCTCACTTCGTCCCAGCTTACCCTTCCCCCTCGCCGTGTCCTCAAGTCCATTCTCTATGTCTGCATCTTTATTCCTGTCCTGCCCCTAGGTTCTTCAGAACCATTTTTTTGTTTTTTTCAGATTCCATATATATGTGTTAGCATACAGTATTTTTCTGACTTACTTCACTCTGTATGACAGACTCTAGGTCCATCCACCTCACTACAAATAACTCAATTTGTTTCTTTTTATGCCTTTTTTTTTTTAAATTAAGGAATCAGAACCCAGCATGATTTGGCCCCTCTAGGACTAGCACCTTGAACCAGAAGAGCTGGAAAAGGAGCCTTACCTGGAGGTGAGTTTACATACATACTTACATACATAGTCTCTGGCAAACAAATCCTGCACATGCTTTTACAGAAGAGAAGGAAATGTTTCCCTGCAGCACCGGTGGGGTTTGTTTTTGACTTCCCTGATCAGTATAGGTTACCAAGGTTTTGCAATAAAGTGTCCTTCCTTCCCCTCCCCCATCTCCACCAATATCTTCAAAAGCAACATGCTTGTAATGCGACAGGGAAATATGTTTCCCACCAGACTCAGAGTGTTAGGGAAGGACATGCTTCATTATAGGGTGCATTTTATGAGGAAGAAGTAAATCAGAGGCATATATTAGGAAGCACCCAGGGGCACACCCATGGCAATGACCTTTAAAGGGCAGTAGTAAGTTACTTGACAGCATAACCAGCAAGTGAATGATCTTGCTATGAAAGGTCACCTGCAACTAGAACAATATTTCCTATTTCAGCACATAATCTGGTACCTTTTGACACATTTCTTTTCCTCAGGATGATCTGATTTCTGGAGAATAGATCAGATGCCTTTTCTTTGCTTTGTGATGAATGTGCTCGATTTGGGCTCATGGTAATACTGGCTGGGACCTGTAGGCAGTCCTTGCTATTTTGGTTGTTTTTAATGCTGGCTATTAAAAAGTGGCACTTGCATAATTCTAGATTATTTTGAGATGCCACAGAATTTTAGAATGTTTAGAATTTAAAGGGGCCTCTGAAACACCTCAGTCTAATTCAGTCCTTTTGTAAAAGAGGACACAGAGCTGGGAAAGATCGAAGGTTACACAGCATGGAAGGGTGGAGCCTGGCTCCCTACTCTCTAGCCTGCTGTATTTTCCACCCTAATACAATATTCACAGGTAAGTCAGCCAGTGTTTAGCAAAGTGGATTAGCAGTACCCTGTGTTTAAATTCCTGTGAAGTTCCTTAATAGGTGTCTCTCTTCTAGAATCCAATTATTTCATACCTCTTTCCTACTTCGTTGCTTTCCCAGTGGATCCCCAAGACTCTTGCTTTGTTCTCTTCTCATCTTGCAGATGCCACATGCTGTGTCTGGTCGGCCGGCACTTTTGTTTCCTAATCCAATTGCATGACTTGATGTTCACAGTCCTACTTATTGTTCTGGTGTGTTAGACCATGACTGTAGCTTGTCAAACGTCCTGTCTCTGGTGATCACTGAGGCTTCTCAGTCTTCTGTCCTGTGATGGGATTTTATCTTCACTGTTGGAAGGGAGGAAGTTATCTGAAGCAAATGTGTAAAATATTGAGCGGCTCTGCGTTTGGTCAGAGATACTAAGTTAAACTGAAAAGCTCAGTGACATCAAGCTAGCTCCTTTCTTGCTTGCCTTTTTCCTCATTGGAAATGCAAAAAATTGATGGATTTCATTCCTTTTAATGTGTCATTCAAGATGATAATTTTGCATAATCACAATGGTTTTGCTACAGAAATTAATTTATCGGAGTTTAAAAAAGCGCATCAGCCACTGAATAATTACTCAGATAATATTCAATAGGCAAACCCACTCCCTTTCCTTCCACCAGCGACTTCCTGGATGTGTACAGTGAACATGAAGGGAAAACACTCAGACAGTGACAAGTTAGCTGGTGCAAGTGTGCTTTTTTCCGTTAAGATTTAGCAACACTGTAATTCCATTCCCTGACCCCAACACAGATATGCACAAGCACATCTCTGAGATCCAAAACGGCCCTATTTTCACTTCAAGAAGAAAGAAAAAGAGGGGAGTAGGGAGGAAGACAGTAATTTTAGTATTTGTCTGAGTTAAAGTACATTATCCTTGAAACTGTTTGCCCGGAAAAAAGTAAAGTTTCCTTAAATGACTTTTAATGACATGCCTGCATGCCATGCTGTGAGGTACCTGAATGCCTTTAAGTCAAGCTGAGGCCCCTGGGCCGTCCAAGTCACGGCTGGGCCTCCTTGTTTCGGACTCCCTGGCTGTCCCTCACTGGCTACTCTAGGACCCAGCTCCCTGCAAAGACCCTCTTCTGCAAAGTAGTTTGGTGCAGGCCCTTGCTCTTGTCTGTTAATACTTTCAATTTCTTCTAGTCTTTTAAACTTCAGTTTGCTTACTTGTAATATAGGAATAATGCCTGTCTTGTCCTGTTCCACAAATTTGCTATATATAATGATAAAAGGAGGAAGAAGAAAAGTGCTTTGAGCATTCCAGAAGAAAGGTGCTAATTCAATGCTATTATACAAGAAAATATTTCACCATGACCTTTCTCTACTTCTTTATGTCAAATAGAAGTAAAAGAGAGACGAGGAGGATTTCTTCGGAAAACACTTAGAACCCGGGACAAAGTATTACTTTAAGGTTTCTTTCCACTCAAAAATGTTAAGAAAGATACAATGCTTATTGAACGGTATGTTTCTATTCAATATATCACTACCTCATTGCAGATTCTTGATATGCAAATTTCTATAAAACCAAAGATGCAGACATTCTTCTCATTGACTGCCACAGGTTCTTGAATAACAAGGATAAATACATCATAAAATTGCAATTCAAAGAAGAATGTTCTTATCGGAAAGAACACACAAGCAGCGTGTTTCCTTGCTCTGCAGCACAACAAACATTTTTATGACATTCTGCAAGGATGAATTACTGATCTCTGTCATTTCTTGTTCAGAAATACATGGCATCAAAGAGAGAAATGCATTTGTCAATATGATTCCAACAGCCCAAATGTTAATTCCCAAAATGTTCCTTTTGAAACCCAACTATGTGGTTTAGAATGTAACTAGAGAATTATTCTTAGGGTCAGTACTATCAGGCAAAACCTGAGTCTGGATCTGTGCCCTACTGGACTCAGGTTTTGCAAAGATGGGACAAAGAGCCAGTAAAGAATTTTGAAAAATGAAGGCAACATAAGTTTAAACACAAGGTAAGTGTGCTGAAATGTACGTTTGAGGCCTGGGGGCTGAGTAGGGGGGATATTATTTTAGCTGAGAAATAAGAGAATTATCAGACCCTCTTTTCACCATCCCAACCCAGTGTCCATGTGATATTTACATCATCATCACAGAGCTCACTTTAAAAGAACAGAAAATTTATGATCACACTATCTCACAAAGAAAACTCCTTTGCACCAGGAAGATCAAAACTTTTCTCCCAAATTCTCTATTTAGAATGTTATTCTGTTCTTCTGGTAGCAATGGGAGGCAACATAGCCTTAGATCAGAGATTCTCAAAGAGAGCTGATACCACCCCCTAAGGGAGTTTTTAGAAATTTGCAGGGGCATGTTTTTGCTCTTCAAAATGATAGGCAGTTTATGACATTCAGTGGGCAGATGCCAAGGATGCTATATTGTCTGCAGTGTGCAGGAGAGTTCCATACAACAAAGAGTTGTTTCTCACATGGAGTTTGAACTTTCTAGGACATTTATGCAGGTGAAAGCCAGCTTATAATTACCTGAGCCCAGAATCCAACTCTGTTTCACACACAAACGTAAGTTCTTTTTGGAATGGTTTTAAGCTGAATTTTCTAGAATTCAAGCACTGTGTATAACAAAGGGTGATTATGCTTTTTTTCTAATACCTTACCAAGATTTGTTCACCAATTCAGAAAATCACATCAATAAGGGTAATGTCACTGGTTGTATATGAATTGCAATATAACACAAGTGTAGCAGTCTGCATTTGCAGCTGTCACATCTATGGTGATTCTGCATATTTGTAGCTGTCACATTTATGTTGATTCTACATACAGCTGTGAGCATCTGACATCACTACATCTTCCAGTAAAGCCATATCATTTATTATAATTTCTTCTTTTATTTCTCATTACATTAAATTTTTTTAGGTTGGTTCTAAAAATACATGTATGTAAGTAAGTTATATCATTTGTGAATATAATTCAGGATAGGAAAGGGAAAATTAGAAAATATTTACATTAAAAAAGACTGTTGGGTGTAGCAGCATTGAGAGCCATTGGCATAAATGAAATGCTGCATTAGGAGATCTGATCTCCTCCTCACGTGTGTTCTTGGAGAAATCATGTGATCCCCTGAGTCCACACAATGGAAAATGGCGGCCTGCACTAGATTGCTTCCAATTTTAAATCTCAGCTACCTGACTTAGACATTAGCTTCAATTAAAACACTTTGAAAACATAAAAGCACCTTAGGTAACTGGGCAAAGTAAATATTTTTGAACTGGTGCAAAGTGTTGAATGAAATTGAGTGACTGCTCTAGATAAGAACAATCATGGTTAATTGGAAAATTTGGGAACACTTAGGCAGAATTGTATGAAGGAATAGTTGAGCATATATACTCTTTTGTGTATCTGTTAAAATTATGCAGTCATTGAAATCTTAAAAGAGAATTTTGAAAACATGGGAAATCCTAATATGTTAAACAAAAATCAGGAATCAAAATTTTGAATTTGATAGGAAAAATATGTCTACAGAAACATAGAAGGCAATATCTTTGGATACTAGAACTCCTAAATTTTTTTTAAAAAGTATTATTTTCTCAATTTTACACAGTTTCTATAATAAGTATTTATTATTAATTCAAAGGAAGCTAACTGTCTTAGTTATTTGGGCTGCTATAATAGAATACCATAGACTGAGTAGCTAAAACAACAGAAGTACATTTCTCACAGCTCAGAGGCTGGGAAGTTCAAGACCAAGGTGCCAGCTGATTTGGTTCCTGGTTTGCTGATGGACACTTTCTTGCTGTTTCCTCACATGGTGGGACACGGAAAGGAAGCAAGCTCTCTCATGTCTCTTCTTATAAGGCACTAATTGCATTTATGAAGGCCCCATCCATATGATGTAATTACCTCCCAAAGGCCCTACCTCCTGATGCCATAAACCTGTCAACACGTGAATTTTGCACAGAAACAAACATCCAGTCCATAACACTAACTTTGTTCCCTGCTAACTGATATTTAATCAGAAATTTTTACTTCATAATTTTTTTTTGGCTGAAAATGTTACTTGGTTAAATATAAGAAATTAAACACAGCCTCCCTTGATGGTTAGTCAATCACAATGCTTCCAGATCATAATTTTAAATACTACAGATCATCCAGAATTATAGATTTGAAAGGAATTGGAGATGGGATTGAATATGTATTTACGCCAGCTCTAGTATTAGAAGTTTAATTTAAAAAATACCTAGTCTTACTTTAGGTTTTATGAATTTGTTTAGTTTTAGTTTTGTTTGGTTTGTTTGTATATATCGACATTGTCTATGTCTCAAAAACAGCAAATCTTGGAGCAAAATCTGGGGCTCAAGTTAATAAAGGATTTAGTTGACTGTCTTTTTGAGCCAACTTAGATTTTGAATTTTCAGATCAGGTTTATGTCCTGAAAAAGTACATGGCAAATCCATGCTTACATACCATAAGTGTCAAATAATAGTAATATGTAGAATCTTTATGACTTGGTTAAATTACATTAAATTAAAATTTTAGCATCACTCTACCCTATAAACCTGCTCATTGCTGATGAACTAAAAGTGCAGTAGCCACACTCCGATTATATTGAGATTCTCTTAGGCCTAAATGTCACCCAAATAGGCTAAAGCGTTCCCTCTGCTGAACTAGTAGTGTTGGCTATGATTAGTTTCCTAGTGGGAGTATCCTACGGTCCAGCCTCTTGGCCAATGGCTCAGCAGGTAAACTCTTTTTTCCCTCTATGTCTCAGCCCTTACTACCCCACTGCCACCCCCATATACACTGAAATTGCCTTGAGGACAGGAAGTCACCAAATATCACAATTATATGGAAAAGGAAAGCAACCAGCTTTTGAAACTTTCACCAGCCCCGCTGGCCAGGATGACAGATACCTGTCTTAACATCTCTGTTTTAGGTATCTAGCCAGTTCCTTAACCACAGGTAGTGAAGACTGGGACCAACCTAACCATCTCCCAGGTCCCTGCAAGCCAGAAGAAAGCCTTGTAGGAGGTGAGGGTATCTAGGCCAATGTGGTGGGCCCCTGTGCTACTGTTTGCTGCTTCTGCCTGGAACTACAGTTCCTGTAGGTTTTCCAGTCCCTCCCACCGGTGATCCAGGTGCCACCTACATTATTATGTAAACCTAGAGCTTGACTTTGAGCTATCTGACCTCCAAATACAATTCTGGAACCACATTACATACTGAAATGAAATACTACTTACGTAACTATCCCGAGACATGAGATTGTTAGTTCTGTGAAAGCATCCTGACTGGTAACTAGCTATAGATGCTGAGTAGGTTTCTTAACCTCTCTGAACTGGTTTTCTTTCCTATAGAGTAGTATTTATATCTGCCCTAATTCATGGCTATAAAACCAAAAACTAAACCAAAAGCACTCTGTAAATTTTGAAGTACTAAATTAATAGAAAGTCACATTATTATTATTTTTTATTCCAAATGCACAGGGCAGAACAAGGCCATGACACATTCTCATTGACTACCTCAATATAATTATGATAATTACTGGTCTTTTTATTGACAAGCCCATCATTGCCTAAAATTGATGAGCAATGATGTGATATTTACATAAAAATAATGTCTCATGCTAAAATTCATGGACACACAGATATAACAGTCAAGATTAATTGTTCAGCAGATCAAGTATAGAATTATAAGTTCACTCTATTCAGACTTGCACTTGTTAGAAACGCACATTCTGGACCTCACTATCAGATCCAATTTATTTAACTTTGCATGTTGTTTCCCTTCTATTTGAACACTGGTGGGCCCCATAAAAAACGTTGGAGATAGACGGTAACCCCAGTTGCTTCTCTATTGGTTTATTTGCATGTTGGAAATTTTTTTTTTTTATCATAGTTACTCTGCGATTTAACAGTAGGTGGCTAATGGAAATGTTATTTGCTGCAGTGGCAGACTAAATCAGTGGGAAATAAGGGATTGGAGGGGGAGAGCTGGGGGAAAAAAAGAAATGTGTTTACACTTGAAGATGTCACATGAAACAGCTGGAGCCCTGAGCCCTTGATTCTGGAACTGGCATGTTCTTTAAAGAATTCATCTGCATTATTATATCCTCCTTCACACTTAGAGATCTATTAATTTACAATTAGTTGTATTGATTTTCTAGTAGATTTGTAATTTCTGTAATAATTTACAGAGTACTGAAGAAATTAACTATGCCCCTTGGAAAGATAAGCATTACTGAAAAAATAGTTCCCGGCACGAGTTACCGAACACATCACTGAGTGTCTGGATTTTTAGCTTTAAAGTCTATATTAATTACAGCAGAACTGATGGGGGAATTCCATCTGACCATCCAAGAAACATCTTTCTTCATCCTATACCCATTCACGCCCATAATATTTTAATAAGAATTCTAACCTGGAGATACAAGTAAGACTATATCATTTCTTTTTTTTGGAAAAGAGAGGCAGGTTCATCTTCAGCCTTAAAACCACAGGAGAAAATTTCCCCCCAAATTCATGTATACTCTAAGCTTATTTTTTCCCACACTACAAGATGTAACAATAATTAGTCAAAATACATGCCAACGCCTGTAACTCCTTTAAATGATTTCAATTCCCTTAAAAGTTCTAGTGGGTACTAGGATGTGCCAGGCACTGTTAGCCCTGCTCATACACAGTGGAAATCTCAGTCTGTGGAAACCATTTTCTTGGTTTTCCTGTAGTAAGACTTACCTGCTTCTTATTGCTCTGGTTTTGATTTTGTTTGCTTGTGTGTGTGTGTGGTTGTGTTTTATCACTCACCCTTTTATTTTATTTTATTGGCCACATGGCATGCGGGATCCTAGTTTCCCAACCAGGAATTGAACCTGCGTCCCCTGCAGTGGAAGCATGGAGTCTTAACCACTGTACCGCCAGGGAAGTCCTCCCCCTTTTATTTTAAAATAGTGTTCTCTGGTATTGATTGAACCAGATTTATAAACAGCCACGTGTGGTGACTTTCCCACTTGACTGCAATGTACTGCTCGTCTGTTTTTGCTTCTCTCAGTTCCACGAGGGCACTGGCTGTTCATCAGTACCTTAGTCTAGACCAATGTCTGGTTCGGAATAGCTGCTCAATTAGTACATGGTTAATGAATGAATTACAGAAATGTGGAAATGTCTAAAGGACTGATATGAGACAACTGAGGTTAGAGATTTTTGAGACAACTGAGGTTAGAGATTTTTAAGAATGCTGTTTTTCCCTGTATTTGTAAAAAAAAAGTAACAGAGATAATAACTCAGTGGAGATTACAGTTTTGGGAAATCTAAGATGTATTTTAGTTCTGAACAGTTCTGTCCTGTTACATTATTATCTCACACGTTACTCACCACCTATGGTGTTTTTGTATTGTTCCTGAGAAAGAATTCTATCCAGGGACTTGGACTGAATACCACAGCACACACAGTCATGCTCTCCTTCTGGATCTTATGAAACTAAACACACTTCTGATTCAAGGGCTCTTTGCTTATCTTCCTTATTATTACCAGCATTAGCTCTTTGGACTGTTGGCTCCAGATCATTATAATGGAAACTTGAAGGAAAAACTGGAGATTGACAGTCTTTTCAATAATATGGTACTAAATAATTTGTCTAAAATGATCTTTAAGTTCAGTCAAGTAGATATTGAAAATTATATCCAATTACAAGCAACTACAGGCATACCTCATTTTATTGTGTTTTGCTTTATTGTGCTTCACAGATACTGCATTTTGTTTTTTGTTTGTTTGTTTGTTTTTTATGAATCGAAGGTTCGTGGCAACCCTGGGTCCAGAAGGTCTATTGGCACCATTTTTCCAACAGCATTTGCTCACTTCGTGTCTCTGTGTCACATTTTGGTAATTCTCGAAATATTTCAAACCCTCCACCAGTAAAAAGATTACAACTCTCTGAAGGCTTAGATGATGGTTAGCAGTTTGGGGCAGTAAAGTATTTTAAAATTAAGGTATGTACATTTTTTTTTTAGACAATGCACACTTAGTAGACTGTGATATAGTGTGAACATAACTTTTATGTGCACAGGGAAACCAAAAAATGTGTGTGACTTGCTTTATCGCGATATCTGCTTTATTGCAGTAGTCTGGGACTGAACCTGCAATAGCTCTGAAGTCGGCCTGTAAATAGTTGGTGTAAAGGGATTCAGTAATAATCACGTGTAATATTAAAAAAGCACTGGACAGCTTGTGGTTGCCAAGGGGGGTGTGGGGGAGGGATTGGGAGTTTGGGATTAACAGATGCAAACTATTACATATAGAATGGATAAACAAGGTCCTACTGTACAGCATAGGGAACTATATTCAGTATCCTGTGATATACCATAATGGAAAAGAATATGAAAAAGAATGTATACATATGTATAACTGAATCACTTCGTTGTACAGCAGAAATTAACACAATATTGTTAATCAACTATACTTCAGTAAAATAAAATTTTTTTTAACAAGTACTGGACAAGAGGCAGGTATCTGATTGTGAGTGTGTTTATGACATTCACGAACCGCGAGTCTTTCTGAAGGCATGTGGCCTCTTCAGGCCTCAAAGGAGGACTGATGAAATTATCCCTTAAATTTCCTTTAGCTGTAAATTTTTATGATTGCGCATTCCTTGAATGGTACTCATGAAGATGAGAAAGGAGGGACAACAGCACATGTGACCCAATTCCATTTTATAAGTCTAGACATAAAACTCAACCTCACAATGAGAACGGGTACTCCACATGTATTCAGATAATCCGTCAATACGGTGAGGCCTTTTCAAAGGGCCCCATTGCCACCCCACCAACTAAAAAGCCAGAAGCAGATCCTTAATCAATATGAAAGAGCAGTCACACAGGAATATTCAGAGTGTTAATGCCAATGAATATTTGCTGGGTGCCTGCGTTATAAATCTCGCCCTCCTTCCCAGCCATAAATCAGTGGAGCATGTTGATGCCTACTGTCTTCTGGTGTTTGTTTCTGCCAGGCCAGGGAGAATTTAACCTCTGGTACATGCTTACTGACTTCAATTTCAAGTAACATCATGGCTCCAAAATTATAACTCACACTCTAAAAGAAACGTGGACCTCACTGTGACAGAAAGATCCAGTGTGATGAACGTGGCTCATGGGCTCCCCTCGCATGTGAGGCCTCTGGCTTTCTGGTGGAGCAGAGACTTAGCTCAGTCAACACCAATTAGTGACCAGTGGCTTCGTGAAGTGCTGTGCCTTTTGAGGACTTCTCTTCCTTCAATGGGACAGTGTAGTGATAAGGGAGCAGCACGTGCCATTCTGCCAAGGGACAGTCACAGCACTGGACTAAGTCTTCCCCACTCCTGGTCTGAACTGAACTCCTTATTTCAGCCTGATCCTGGGCCCACTACATGCTAACCCACTGAAGCTATAAAAACATTCTTCCCTCTTAAGCTTTCAAATTACTTTGAAATATAGGATATTCACCAAGAAAGCAGTTAAGTCAGAGACAAGTTGAGTGTGATTATATGTGAACAGAAAAGCGACATTTATGGAACACCTGCCACGTAGGCCAGGCACTGTCCTAGTCACGTTGAGAATATTTAACCCATTTGCCTTGCCTTAAATAGTGAGTCCAAGGTTATACAACTAGTAGCTGGTGGAGGGGTATTCAAAGAAATTTGTCTTTTTTGTAGAAATAAGTTTTAAAGTTTTTAACTGGGAATAACTTCAAATTTACAGAAAAATTGCAAAAATAAGATTCACCTAACATTTATCCCATTTGATTTGTCATTTGCAGACTATCTTTGTTTTTCTATAATATGGAAATTATATAACATTATGTTTTTAGAATCGTTTGAGGATGTGACATATACCATGACACTTTCTCCTAAATACTTCAGCATGTATTTCATGAGAATAGGGAAATTTCCTTACACAACCATGGCAGAGTTTTTGACTTTGGTGTATTTAACACTGTTACCATGATCTTATTCTGTATTCCAATTTTGTCAACTGACCCAGTAATGTTTTTTTAATGGCATTTCTTTCCCTCTAGTACAGGATCTAGTCTAGGTTCAGGTATTAGATTTAGTTGTCATTTGTCCATTGATCTGGAACAGTTCCTCAGCATTCTTTTGCCTTTTATGTATGGTATGTAAATATTTGAAAAATATAGACTCCTCACTCCCATTTTTTAGCATAAAAATTTAGTCTATCATTTTGTGTTTGTCTAATATTTCCTTATGATTAGCACCCTCACCCAGAATACTACATAGGTGGTGTTATACCCATCTCATGGTATCACATCTGAAGGCACAGGTCTCATTGGCAACATTAATTTTGATTACGTAGTCAAGGTGTGGTCTGATCACTCCACTATATAATTATCATTTTTTCCTTTGCAACTAAAAAGTAGTCAGTGGGGAGACATTACAAGACCATGCAAATATCACGTTCTTCATCAAAATTTTCCCCTAAATTCAGCAACTCTTGAAAATTTTTGCCTGAGGCACTCTTATGATGGTTGCAAACGCTGACTTTCCAACTCAGCACTCCTTCCACTCGACATTCACTGTAAGCAAGAGCCCTCCCTAACCTGATTTATCAGATTATTATTGGTATGGAGGCATGAATGCCTTTTGTTTAATGATGTATAACTAATTACTGTATTTAATTATTTTGGCACTCAAATTGTCCCAGATCCATAAACAAAAATCCCCTTAATATCTGGCTTCTGTGTCCTTGTGGACATCTTTTTTTGTTTTCTTTCAGTACCTTCTACTTTCTGGCATGACAAGATATTCCAGCCTTTGGGGTGGTTTGTTACACAGCAACAGATAACTGATATAGCAAAGTCATGGCATCGTCTTGGAGATAGCTTTGTTCCAATCTTCTGAAATTCATAACAGGGTGATTATAGTCAAAGGGAACAGCATTTCCAAGAAAGCTGCTATTGTATTAGACAGGGAAGGGGCTGGCCAGAGATTGCTAAGGTATTTGCCCCACAGGTCTCAGGAATACAGAGCAATGGGTCCAAATTTTGGGTCCCAGTTTTGGCTTTGTACTAAGTAGTGATGTGACAGTGACAAAGTCCCTAAACTGCTATGTTCTCATACGTAAAATAGGGAGATGGCCTGAATCCTCAAAGTCCTTTTCCACTCTGACTTGTCAACTGATGTGTTAATTCATCTGGTCAAAGTCTGAAGTTCTGATGAACTGACAAGTGAATCCTGGCTTTTGAAGGAAATGGATGGCAGTAAGATCAGGAGACGGGCAGGGAGAGTTCTCCAAGCAATAAACATCTCTCCTAAAAAAATGTGTTGTTGCTGAATCTTTATAGCCAACAAGATAAGGTAAGGTCTGAGGGGAGCTTCTTACTCATTCTCTACAGATATTTGGGGGAAAATAGCTCACAATAAACCATTCCACAATTTTACCTCTTTGTAAGCATTTCTGTTCAGTTACATGCAGGTCTTTAAAAAATAATTTTGCCCAGAGGCTAACAGGCTTAAGTTAAGGATGGATAACGTTCACCTAACTTGAAGGAGCTCACACAGTATCTGACAGAACATTCAGTTCCAGAGAAAACGTCACAAAGAGATTTACTCTGTTTTTGAAAATGTGATGAGCATCACCAATGAGTACTGTCTGTCAAGAGGTACAAAAAATCCAGGTCCAATGGCATTTCTATTGGGCTGCAGCCAGGGTCGTGGAAAAAATGGCCAGGCAGTCCGGAGGGTACAGGCACAATGGAGAGAGCAGCAGCAGTGGGCACTGGTCCAGCAGAACTCTATTCCTAGCGCGTCTGCTCTCTCTCTCTCTCTCTTTCTCTCTCGCACATTCTCTCCCCTCCCACTTCTCTTCCCAATCCTACTTCTTGCAGAAATGAAGATCTGTTTTGTAGAGCAAGCGCAGCATGATCTCAGAAGGCATCTCCTCTCAGAAATGCCACCAGACAGAGATCCTAGCAGCCAGCCGCCTGGGGGGAAGGTGCGCCAAACATCACGTGAGAACTGAGTGCTACCTGGGTGCCATTCATTTTGGTGAGAAAGCAATTCCTTTTATTCAAAGGGGATTATCTGTTACTTAAATGGGCTAAACATGATAACTGAGAACTTAAAACAACTTATTGATTATACTCTTCTTTACTGGACTGGGAAACAGTCCTTGAGGGAGTGGATGCTATTTTCCTGAAGTTGTATGAATGAAAACAAAATTCTCCAAAACACTTTCTTGCTTTTCCACCAAATCATCACTATACAACAAAGCATTAAAGTGCTAAATGTGTTTAGATGAGGATCATTAATGTCACGAACGCTGTGCACTGGGTCCACACGGACACCTGACAAAGTTTCTGCTGTAACGTGAACTGGCTTCATCACCTTCGACAGAAAGGGCATCCTTAGAAGACATGTCTTCTCGCTCAGCGTTGGCAAACTTTTCCTATAAAGATCCAGACATTAAATACTTGGGGCCTTTTCAGGGTCATAAGGTCTCTGTAACAACTACTCAATTCTGCTACTGTAGTTTGAAAGCAGCCATAGAGAAGATATAAATGAACGAAGGTGGCTGTTCCACCCTAAAGTTCCAATAAAACTTTATTTACAAGGACAGATGGAACAAAAGAAAAAACAGAAAAAGATGGACAACCATTTTTTGCTGATATCTATTCTAGCTTCTTTCTCACTAAATAATTATGAATTATTTCACCTTTGAATCTGTCTTCTCATATATCAAGTAAAGATATTACTTTTCTATCTCACAGGTTTTCACAGAAAAATTTTCAAAGATTTTCAAAGGCATGAACTACCATACAAATGTACTGGGCTTCCATTATCAGGGAAATCAACAATCCTAACTCGGATCCAGTGCAGATTCTCCTAGGACTTTGGTGTGCCAAAGCAGGCTCCAAGGTTCAAAGAAACACATCTACAAATTGATGGTTCCTGCCCCATCCACGTCAAGGCCTATTTTAGATGGATGACTATTGCAAGCCTAGCCTGCATGTGGTATTGAAATCATACACCTTCACTCTTGGGGCTGCTTCAGACATGCTATGCAGCCATAACAGAAATATATTTCTCATCATGCTCAGCACTAGGGTTTGAATTAGGTAAACAAATCCCAGGATCCCTTCTCTAGGCTTCCCAGTCAGTGACCCACGTCCTACAATTTTCCCCTTTGTTTTCAGAGTCTGCCTCTGTGGATTTCTCTCAAGATGTATGCACATTTGTGTATCTATACAAATCTATATGAATACATATGCAACATATAGTTTTTCTCCTTCTCTACCACAAAGTGGTGAAAGCCCATACTAAGAGCCAATGATCCAGCGCATTTCAGATTAACTGAACGGGCAATGAATCAGGAGAGGATAACACCGTCATACATGGACACCATGTCAGCTTCATTACTGTCAATTGAAGGAAAGGCAGTAAAAAGAATCCCATTTGCTTCCTTTGTCATAAAATCACAGCTCACAACCACCAATGCGTGTGGCATGAGATGTCCACAGTCCCTGCACAAACACACACCCATGCCTGTCTTCCTGTCTCATAACTGCTGGAGCCTAGCCTTTAGCCAGCATCTTCCCCAGGACCTGGAGCCATTCTAGGAAAAATTTAGTATCAGAAACTTTGAGACAAGTAGCTGCTAAATAGAGGTTCAATAATAAGCTGTCACCTGCTGCTCTGTTTTACACTGCAAATGTAAGAATACAGAAACATTTTAAGCAGTTTAAGGGCAGAAATAATAGAAAACTAGTAATTTTTGTAATTTACATATTTATAGAGACTGGAGATTTTAGTCAGTAAACAATGAAGAAAACAGAGTTGTCAATGATCAAATGCTGCCTGCCATGAAGAGCTAAAACCGGTAATTTACAGCTAAGCTCAGTTACACCTTTGAAATTATTGCAAAAAAAGAAAAATAAGACACCAAAAATGTGCATTTTGGTTCAGGTTATCAGCTTTAAAACTCTATAAAATGAATGCATCTGAGCATGTGACATTTCATACAGGTAAAAAATACCATTACAGAGAATAACAGTGCCAATGAAAAACGAACTGTGCAAATGGATGATAAGGTTTCCTGCACTGCTCTCTTGGGAATATCTACATTTTTATACCAACAAAGGCCTTCAGTCAAAGGAATAACTCTCTAATAGTACAATCCAAGGAACTGTAGGCAAAGACTCCTTCCCGCTGAATCCCATCACCTCTGAGTCCTGGCTGATGTCCTCACCCTGCCTCAGATCAGTCAGTGGCCATTTACCATTTATAGGGTCTACTCTCCCCATATTTCCTAACCCTTAAAAATGAATTAAACTTCCAAATCACCTACAGGCACAGTGCCCATGTGAACAGAGAGAATCTCAGGGTAGATAAGATGGGGGACAATTTTCTTTCATGCCCTGTGACCTATGTGTAGGGCACCCCTTTAGCCACTTGAGCCATTGTCCAACCTGGATAAAGCAAAGATGGGGGGAGATAATATTTATTGAGCTCTTACTATGTGACTTTATTTCTCACATTAGCACTGTGAAGTGGGCATTATTATCTTCATTTTATCGAGACAGAATTTAGGGAGTTTAGCGAACTCTCCTATGAAGCCACAGTGGGTGAGCGGTGACTCTGGTAAATCGTGGCCAGGATTCATCCTCAATGTCATATACATTTTGTTCTATCAGGATATCTCACTTCAACTTTCTGCAGAGTGGGCCTGTGAGTGTTTGCAATGTATAGGTTACCATCAGATTGGACTGCAGATCTATTTGCTATATACCAGGGTTTGACTTATGTATCTCTCTACATGACAGTATAAATTGAAGATTTGTAGATGGATAAACAATCTTGATTATAAAGTTAAGAAAGGCAGTCTTATTAACACAAGTATTCTACTCTTCCTGGCCTTTTATATAAGATTCCATATAGTCCTCTAACTTTCTCTTCTAGGACTCTGTGTCAGTTAGTCACAGCTCTAATAGTTGGCATTTTAATGTACAGAGAAGTAATACCTGCAGTAGGTTTTAATTGACTGATTGATTAGCTGAACAGCTAAGCCATGATAACATTTTCCCTTTTGTTACAAGATGCAGTGGTGCGGGGGTGGGGGTGGGGGTGGGGGTGGGGTGGGATGATGGCATCCAGATTGGAGAGGAAGGAAACAGAGAAGTGGGGAAAAGGCAAAGCAAAAATAGAACAATGAAGAGCTGGGTAGGAGTGGGTATGTGGGTAGGGGGCCAGAGGTGAACTGGTCCTAGAGATGCTGTGGGTATGCTCACCTATCTCCCTGACACAGCATGTGCAAAGGTCCAGGTGCAGAATGAGTCAAGGACAGAGGGAACACGCTGTGGTGGGCATTCCCCAGATTTTGAGCCTCCTCATTTCCAGCCAGTTCACTTTATTTGGATCCTCTTTTTTCACCTGTTTGGTTTTCTACCTGGCCATACACATGCAGGAATGCAAGCATGCTTTCACAGCCCAGCAGCCCCATATCCTCAGCAGACCTATGCAAGTCTGCAGCCCCTAACAAATAAAACGACTGGATCACTATGAAGATGGAAAAACCCTTGGAAAGATCCAAGCAGAATTTTTCAAACCTCTCTTCATCATAGAGTATCCTCTCCCATTTTCTATCTACTTCCTACAAATTCTAGCAAACTCTAAAGATATTTTTCAGTGGAAAACTAAAACAGGTTCAGCTAGGGGATTAGCTAGAAGTGTTAAGTAGATTGATTTCAAGATGCTCCAGACTTTCAATTCCTCAAGAGGAGACTAAGACATTAGTTGGATCCAGCATCTTAAATGGGAAGCTGGCCCAACTGCAAGAGTGGAGACTGACCCAGACAAATTGAAAGTGATTTCAGGACACCTGAAGCATCAGGCCTGTGCTGAATCTGCAGCAGGATCTGAACGAGAGTCTGGAGGTGGGCAAAGCAGGAGGCCCTATTCACTTAACCTCTGCATTTCTGTGAAGTCAGTGCCCAGTTCTGAGGTAAAAGGAAGATTAATCAAATGCAGGCAAACCTCAAGCATCAGAATGTTCTGTAAAGGCAGAAGTAGCTCCTGGCTGGCTATTACATGTAGATAACTTTGCAAAAACTATTAGCAAGGACAAAGCCACCTGAATCCTGAGATTTCAGCTGACAGCCCAAACTATAAGCATTTTACAATTATTTCAGCTGAAGTTAAGGCTGTTTTCCTATGGAAAGTCAAAAGAGCTATGCGTTTTACTGATGTTAGCGGAAAGACTTATCAATAAAATGTTACGTTACCAAGATTTTTGTGGAAGATTGCATTGCATGTTGTTTGACCTATTCCTAGGGCAGCTTACAGATTTTATGTAAGTACAGTAAGCCGCCTGCATACGAACAAGTTCTGTTTGGAAAGCGTGTCTGTCAAGTCCAATGTGTTCGTTAAGTCCAACAAAGTTAGCCTAGGTATCCAACTAACACAATCGGCTATATATCAATAGTACTGCACTGTAACAGGTTTATAATACTTTTCACACAAATAATGCAAAAAAAAACAAACACAAAAAATAAAGAAAACATTTTTAATCTTATAGTACAGTACCTTGAAAAGCACAGTAGTACAGTACAACAGCTGGCATACAGGAGCTGGCATCGAGTGAACAGGCAAGAATTATTGACTGGAGGAGGGAGAGGAGGTGGGAGATGGCAGAGCTGAAAGATAGTCAGCAACAGGAGACGGACGGTCTGTACAAAAGCACAACCACTTGTAGAGGATGCACGCATGTGACAATGTACGCCAGACACGTGAACTAACTTACATGATTGGACATGTGAACACATGTTCGCATCTTTGAAAGCTTGCAACCTGAAGTTTCGTATGTAGGGGACTTACTGTATATGAGATTGCCTTCCATCCAATTGAGAACACTGATTCCTGATACCCTACCAAAAATGACTTACAGATTATTCTATACATGCCTTTTCCAGCAACAGTCCCTGCTGAATAAGCATCCACAGGGAAAGATGTTCTTCAAGAATGGGACACTGCTCCAGGCACCTGTCAACGGCAGTCACCAAATGAGTTTGCTTTTTGGCCCTGGCCCTCTTCTTCCCTAAGCATCTTTAAGGGATGTTCTGTTGGCCAGAGAGAGAATCTGTAGGATCCTGGAGTGTAAAAGCCAGAATGAAGGCAGGCACGTCAGAGGCCACTGAGCTGAACACTCTCATTTCACCAGTAAAGAATGTGAGGCACAGAGGTAGATAAGAAAGTAGGTATATTTTCACAAGAGCAAGTGAAAATTCATTTTAAATGTAACTTTCTCTCTGTGGATGGCCTCCAGGCTCTACCAATATTGCCAGAAGTCAGAAAAGACGTTAAAGACAATAAAAACAGAGAAAAAATTGTCACCAGTGAAGCAAATATAACTATGGTGGAAAACTTTCACAAATTATTTTTCCTTTCTTCTTCACTAAAAGCATTCTCAAATCTCAGGCATCTCAGTATAGGAAGCTGTATTTGTATTTCTGCAAGAAATACTCAAAGACAGGATTTACAAACTGTCCGTGGCCAAACTAATTTAATTTGAAATTTATTTTCACACTTTCAAAGAGTATTTTCTGAGATCTCACTGCGTGCCAGGCATTGGGCTGTAAAATGAGAAAATGCCTGCATTGTCCTCAAATTGCTCATCTTCCAGTGGGTTTCAGAGCACTGGGCTTCACAACAGAAATCAAACTAACTATGTACTTCCTTTGGTCTCATGCAGGCAAGCCTCAGAGGATGGAAGGCCTCAGTGTGTGGTCAGGCCTACAGAAAACTTAAAGAAAGTTATTATCATAGATCTTTGAAACTCATCTAAAAGTTGATATTTACCCTTCTTTAAAATCAATTAATTTCCTGGCTCTCTCTGGTATATCTCATTCATGTGACAATTAGAAGATGTGGGGTTTTAAATAAACATAAGCTTTCATTTTTTTTTTTTTTTTTGCTGTACGCGGGCCTCTCACTGCTGTGGCCTCTCCCATTGCGGAGCACAGGCTCCGGACACGCAGGCTCCGGACACGCAGGCCCAGCGGCCCTGGCTCACGGGCCCAGCCACTCTGCTGCATGTGGGATTTTCCCGGACCGGGGCACGAACCCGTGTCCCCTGCATCGGCAGGCGGACTCTCAACCACTGCGCCACCAGGGAAGCCCAAGCTTTCATTTTTAACTTCACCATTTTATATATAACCAGTAAGTTATAGACTAAAACATAGACAATGATTATCTCTGGATAGTGACTTTAAGACTGATTTTGTTCTCTCATTTTTGCTTACCCTATTTTCTAAAATTTCTAAAATGAGCATGTTACATTCGAAATGTAATAAAACAGATCTATTTTAAAGCCATTGTATTAGCTTTCAGTTATGTGCTAATGGAGAATATATACGTACAGGTTGATACAAAAGGTTGGCCAAAATGGAAGAACTTCTTCCAAATGCTGAGTATCCGATGGGACAAAGAGATGGTGACCAGAAGCAGGGAGAGCCACTTAAGAGTCCTGAGCTCCTCACACAGCTTGTGGGGACTGGCAAGATTGATGGCGGGAAAGGAAGCTCAGAACAGGCAACCAGGTGTGAGGTGAGTCACAGACTTCTGTTGGCAAAGAAGCCTAACTTGGGGAAGACAGATCAGGAGTATAAATGTATTAGTTAGGGTGGATAAACTGCTGTCACAAACAGACCCATATTGCAGTGGCTCACACACAACTGAATGTTCTTCTTTCTCACCTAACAGTCCATTGACAGTGTTTCATGGACTCTGTTCCCCTCAGTTTTTCAGAGACCCAGGCTGGGCATTAGCTCTGCCATCTTCAACATGCAGCCTCCGACGAGCCTCCAGTAGCTGGTATTTCAGCCACATGAGGTGGGAAGATCATGGAGGGCCACGTCTAGAATGTTTTATGGGCCAGGCCTGTAAGTTTTGCATATCACTTCCATACATAATTCCAGTGGACAAAACTAGTGCTGTGAGCACAACTGTAGTTGGGCAGCCATATAAGCAGCTACTACTGAAGACGGGAGGAGCCAAGTTGGTGAATATATGGCACTTACTGCCACAGAAGGGGTGCACCACAAGAATGAGGCAGCTAGTCGAAGCTGGTTAAGAGGTGTCTCCTGGGAGCACAGTAATACCACGCAGTGTGGAGAATGTACAGCAGTATTCATATGGTGTGCTATACAGACTAAGACATCTGGAGAGATTCCATGCTACAGCGCCATCTTGAAAATTCACACTGCCTATTAGTACATTAAGTGATCTTAGAACTTTTATTAAAAAATAAATCCAACATTTATGGAAATATCTGCTTAAGCTTTCCAGCATTTCCTACACCTATGTGACAGCAAATCAAATTCCATTTGTGGGTCAGTCCACCATCTTGAAATGACTCTTGCTAAAACTTGCTGTTGGCTGTGCATACTTTCCGAATCTATTCTAAATAAGGTGCATATTTAGCAATGCATTTTCTTAGTCCTCAATTAGAGCCAGAAGATCTGTTTAGTGTATTAGAATTGGACTAGGATGACTTTTTATTTTGTTCTATCATAACCATAAAGAAGACCCTTGAGGTAATTAATCAGATCAACTTTTTATGTTTTCTTTCCCCATCCAGATAATGAGGGCCAAGACACTGACCTACCTTGTAACGCATTTTACAAAATCAACATAAAGGTTTATATTAATGTTATTAATCAAATTAGCAATGAAACGGCTAATAAGTAATTAGCCATGGAAAAGTGGCTCCACTATAATTGTATGCTCAAGCATTTGCCACCCCTCTTGAAGGTTTGACCTCACGGAGGAAACAATTAACATCAATCTTTATCCTTGGATATTATGGATGGCAAATAAGGTGTGGCTATAAAAAACATGATTGCTGGCAAATGAATCTTTGGGAGGCTTATAAAAACTGATGCCTCACATCTAGCCAAAAATATTTATTAAGCTCCTATCTTAAGGTAGGTTTATGGGGAGTCTAAAAAACTTTGTACTGTTTTTGACTTCCAATAACATACAGGTTTATACATAATTATGATAAAAATCAGGATGTGAGATTAGGGCTGCAGAAAATTCCTCATACAGCATATAGGAGAGGATCAGAAAAAGTTTCAAGAAAAAGATAACACTTAAGCTGCCCTTTGAAAAATGGTTAGAAATTCAGTGGACGAGGTAGGCATGGTGAGTGAGAAATGCAAGATCACAGACTGTTTCCCACAATTAGAATCATATTAAGAGGAGACTTAAGTCTTTATTAACATTAACCGTAGGTGGTAGCTACAAGGAACCAGCCACCTCTTTAGTTCTGGTTTCCCAAAGTGTTTGGAGATCATTTGTTTAGAGACAGGTTAATGTGGGTTCTGAGAAAACAAGGTTCCTATGGTTAAAAAATAAGTTAGAGAAATATTAGGTTAAATCTATTTCATTACTGTGTGCTCTTCGGTGCACAAGGATACGCAAATGAGCTCCCTGACTCTCTAAGGTGAGGATGTAGAATGAAGAATTTTCCAAATGTAAACCAAGGCCCAAACTTCCTCCGTGTATGTTCATTCCTATTACACCTTAAGGACAGTTTAAACCTTAGCTCAATTTTGTAATGTGGCTTTGATATTTAAGTATTTTTAAATGCAACAAATGTGACAAATGTCACATGAACACAGGTAGCTCTAACAAGTGTTTAGGGCCAGCTCAGAGACGCTGGAGGTTATTTGGACCAAGAATGATTGATTTTTCTCTTGATTGCTACACTATTCAAGGCTTACCTTGTAAAGCCATTGCTATGAAAGCAGTGTATATCCAGAAAAATATTCAGACCTTTTGCCACAAGAGGAGCCCATCGATTTTTGAACTAGAAACAATATCTGAACCCATCAAGAAAGAGGAGACAGGGCCATTTTGGATATAAAAATATCAAGTCACACGTAGGGCTGTGAGACTTAGAGTCTTTGACAACTCAGAAGTAGATCTGCCTGATGGGAACTGAGGAAATGGGTCAGGGATATCGGTAGAGGATTCCTAATGAAGTATAAGGAAATCAAAATGAATAAATGAATACAATGGGTTGGTTATTAATATTCTACCCATTAAAGGCACAGCATGAAGTCTTAGCAAAGCCTCCTAGTGCTGCCTGTAGAACAAATGCTAAGTAAATGAACAATCATCGCAAAGCTTCCCTCATTGTGGTTTAGTTTCTGATTCTTTCCCACTTGTTCTCATGTAGACGCCAATCTAAGTCCCAGAAACTTGGCAGATTTCTCCCTACCCTGAGTGTAATAGAAATTGTCACATGAGAATGTAAAAATGATCTATAAAGAATTTATTTACCCAGCATGGGAAAAACTACTTTAGAAAGAGCATACAGTCTCTTAACACATTACAATGAATGAAAGCAGAATGAACTTAAGCAAAGGAGAAGATAACAAAAGCTCTTACCTAATCACATCAAGTAGTCATTTTTGTGTTCCTCAAGAATGATACCTGATGAATTCTCTTATTTGTGCAAAAATTTCTTTTCACTTATTCAAATGTGCTTTGAATAACTTAGCGTTTCAATTAACTACCATACTTCTATGCAAACACACGTGTGTGTATAGATGTATAAACCATCAGTTAGCTGCTATTTACTGAGTACATACTATGGGTCAGGTACTATTCTAAGTTCTTTATGTATATAAACCCATTTAATCTTCATAACATCCCTATAATGCTGGTACTATTGTTCTATTTTACAGATGAAGAAACTGAGGCAAAGAGATGTTAAGTGCCTTGCTCAAAGCAATGTGGCTAGTAGTTGGTGAAACTATGATTTGAACCCCAACTGTCTGTCTCCACATCCTAAACTCTTAAACTATTAATGCTATTTCTTCTACTTGTATATGAATATGATTCCTTCAGAAAAATTAGGTTCTGAACACTCAGACCCTACTCCGGTCTTTAAATAAATGTAGTTATGTTTATGAACAAAATCTTTAGTTTCCTCTTTCATAGTAAACTAGATTAGGCAAAACATTCATAATAACTTCTAGAGGGACAGACTAGTAATTTTTTCCTTTTGAAACTGACAATAAAAACATGACAAGTGGCATCTACCTCTAATCTGAGGAGCCACCTAGCCTCCTACCTTCCTGAGATCTGCCAGCAATAGGTTGGCTTACAGTGTTTGAGTAGACAAGCTGCCTGCATTCAAAATGATATAGATAACTGACACAACTAGGGAGAAAATTGAGAGGGTTCCTGCTTTTCCAGAATTACCAAGGGAACTACTGCAATTCTTCATTTCCCTTTGGCAGATGACCTGCCGGCCAAGCACCCATTAGCCTCCTTCCTCATATCTCACCTGCTTCAACATCACAGTCCAGGGCAACACTATTCATCATGACACTGGCTTTACTATCATGGCACTGCTCATCACGAATGACCTGTGTGTACACTTCTGCATCTCCAGCAAAACAACAAAAGGAAAAAGAGAACTGGCTCATCTCCCAGTGAGCTCTTGCAAATTCCTGCATGTTTCACAGAATGTATCATGGCTGATAAACCTTTATCAACTCAACATCACAAAAATAAACATAATCATGGTTTCATGCAAGCCATTTTGGTGTATATAAGCAATGTGTCACACGCCTTCCTTCTCCTTTGACCCACCCTCTATGGAGCCTGACAGGTGGGGTACATCCTCACTCTGGACTGGCTCTCCGGCTGTTATCATGGCTCCCCTGTGCCTGCTCAAAACCAACAATACATTCCTTGTTGGCCCAGCTCCTGGGGACTGTGCATTAGGACTCAGTCTCCAAGACTTCATGGAGACTCGGTCTGTCTAAAAGAGATGAAAAAATTTATCAAATAGATGCAGTTTTACTTTTAGCATCATCCATCTACCTCCTTGCTTCCTGAGCTCCTTCTCTCTCCAGGATTCCTTCATCTGCCTGCATCCCAGGAGCTGGGCACCACAGTCCCTCTCCCAACTCAACAAAAACTTCTACCCAGGAAGGGGCCCAAATTAACAATTTTATAACTTGGTGTGAAAAATTTACTGCTACCTGGGGTATGAGCTCTTCCATCGAATTGCAGAATACAAGCCTTACAGAAAAGGTTTTTGAAACAAGCAAAGTTCCCAGAACCCCTGAACTTATTCCACATACAGGGGTCACAACTCAAATGCCTACAAATGCCACTCTGGTGATGGAAATCAGCAGAGCAGGCAAGAGTCAGACAAGAGGGAACAGTGAAGCCTGGGGCACTCTGAAGAGCTCCTATTTTCTCTAAACCTGTTGCCACTGTTGTCGTGAAAATATAATCCTAGGCTTGCCAGATACTCTAATTTTTTGTTCCAGTGGAAGTGGAAGATATGTCCCTTATGTGATTTCTTCTACGTTTTAAATGTTGGCAGTCAATCAAGACTTTTCAAATCCGCAGGGCTTTATAAAAACACACTGTGGGGCTGAGCGACCCCAGGGGCATGCAGTTTGAGACCTCTGCCTTGCACAGTGATGTTCTCTCCATCTGGTCCTTAGCCCCCAGTCCCATAACTCCTGCGTACTTAAGTTGTATATGGTGATTGTCCCGAATCTGATCTGGTTCTAGAGCTGGTCATTAATATCTTTATTAAGGAGAATGCTTTATGGTTTTCAATGCACTGTTAACACATACAATCTAATTTTCACAATCATCAGTCAGAATGCTCTTACTGACTATATGGTGATATATTACTATCTGCTTGATTATGATTAAACATATGCATATATACACATATGTATGTACATACGTGACATTATATGATTATCTGTTATGCTGTAAGCTTATATGGTGACAGCAAAGCTCTCTCCGAATTCTTTTTTTAAATTATGAATATATATATATATATTTTTTTTTTGGGGGGGCTGTGCCACATGGCTTGAGGGATCTTAGTTCCCCGACCAGGGATCGAACCCGGGCTCTCAGCAGTGAAAGCACAGAGTCCTAACCACTCGACCACCAGAGAATTCCCTCTCCAAATTCTTAAAGGTAAACTACATAATTTGCACACAATGAAAAACACCAGATTATGCAAAAAGGACCTTAGAGATAAAGTATTTCCTCGGTCAGAAATAAAGAGAGCAAAAAGTTGGTTATAATCTAATAGGCGGTGTGAAGAATTTAACATGAGAATATTTTGATCTTTTGGTAGAGCTGTTATTGGTGAGTTTGGTAAAAAAAAAATTCTTATGTCAGAGAGGAAGTCTCCATTCTCTCTGGGGCAGAGGATACTCTGCCTGAAACATAACCCAGCATGTCCTGTCCTAGAGGGAGATAAATAAATTATTATCGGAAAATTAACCCACTTGTTTACAGAGCCTAGAATCTTCGCTTATTATGATTCAGTGCTTACCAAATAATCGTCTGATCATAGTTCAGCATATATTTAGATTTTTAAAAAGAGAGAAGATGCATTGGCTGGAAAAAATGGGTATCAAGTTCCCTGGACAGTCACATCTCTTGCTGTAAATTTATAAATTGGCAACCAGGCCAGTTCTCCTTCCACTGCAACAGCTACGGGCAGGTCAGGGTGGCCCAGAAACAATGCGGGGACCTAAGGCCAGTGATGTGGTTTAAGAAGCATCATCTACTGTCACCAAGGACACATTTCCGCCAAATCAGGCACAACCCAAGCAGGTGACCTTTCGCCTTCCTATGTCTAAACCTAAAGGGACACTTGCTTAACCAAGCATGTGAAGCTGGGCCTAGGAAGATTTCTTTGTACAGTTTTATTGAGATATAACTCATGTAGCATAAAATTCATCCACTGAAAATGTACAACGAAGCCATTTTCAGTATATTTACAGAGTGCAAATCTAATCTAATCATCATAATCTCATTTTAGAACTTTTTTTATCACCTCATAAAGAAAACGTGCTTATTAGCAGTCATTCCCCCACCCCAATCCAGTTCTACTTTCTGTCTCTACAGATGTGCCTATTCTGGACAAGTCATATAAATGGAATTATACAATGATAAATAAAGAGGCCTTTTGTGATTGGCCTCTTTCGCTGATACCGCGTTTTTGAGGTGTGTCTGTGCTGTATGTGTCAGTACTTCAATACTGTTACTATGAAGATTTGGAGAATGACTGTTGTGACCAAAACCCCAAACTGCAAACTCTGCTGGTGACGTGGTTTTTGTTGTTAACGTTCTTTTCTATTGCTCCAATGGATTTTTTAAAAAGAACACCCCAATGTAATATTTTAGCCCAAAGGAAACTTTACTACTCTCAATTTATCTTTTATTTTATTTTATTTAAAAAATTTTTATTGGAGTATAGTTGATTTAAAGTGTTCAATTTAAATAACACTTCCTTTTTAAAAAATGCAATCTGTCCCTCTCTGTTATTAGGTTCATTTTTGCACATCCCTTCCCTTCCCTACACCCACCCTCCTTCCTGTCTGCCGGCAGAGCAGGCACAGGCTGTCCTGCAGAGGCTCGTGCTAACCTCCTACTTTCCTGGTGGTAGTGGGGGGAGCGGGTTCCTCTGCCTCCAGGGCTCGGAAATCAGCCCCCATTTACATCACCTTCCTTTAAGTCGCAGATAAAATGAGTTGTCCTGCCTCTGAGCTCCCTCCAGACCCAGCTCGGCGCAATCCATCATGACTCTAAGTGAGTGAGGGCAGGGACCAGACCTCAGTCATCTTATCCCCCATCCCCAGCAGCCGTACACTGCACCAAATAAAAGAGCTACAGATCGAACTGAATCAAAGGACAAAGACCCTGATGTGACCGCTTGAGGATTTCATAAAGTAACAGGAAAATAACAAAGTTCCCCAGTCAGGGAACACTTTAATTGCAGAGAAGTTACATAAAAGGTGAATAAAACATTTTAAGATAAAATAGGCTGGCTAAAGCTCTATCATGTGCAACACACTCCCTCTTGCCTTCACTGATCAAATATTAGTGTGTAACGCCAGCTGTCTCTTTAAATCTGTCTTTGGAGTCCTGTTTTCTAAAATGCCCTTTGAAGTCAATAGTTCCAGTTCAGGTTTCCCAGGACTAGCATGGTGGCTGATTTGGAATGGTGTCTCTGCCCACTTGGGTAGGCTTTATACCACTCTGAATTCCAACTGCTGTGGAGCCCTTACAGGCAATCTGATTTTCTAATGTGGACAAGGTCACAGATCTGTCAGCATCTGTCTCTAATCTTCCATCTCCTATCCTGAGGCGCCATGTGCTTTTATTAGGATTTGGGGGTGTATGATTGGCAGCAAAGCCAAGGCAGAGTAAGGGAATCAGATCCTTCATTACTCTCATTTGCTCGGCTTTGCAGTCTCTGAATCATGGCAGGACCAGGAGGGGAGCAGAGGATGGCCCCTGCGATTCTCTAGCTTGGGCTCACTACTTTGCCTGGGACCATCTCCCTCACTCTGAATTCCTCCGGCAAGTGTGTCAGCACCTGGTTCTGCTTCCATTTTCCTTCTCATATTTCACTCTGGGAGCCTGATACGTGGCTGGACCTGACAAGAATAAATTTATAAGGATGCAAACCCCAGAAAACCTTGAATATATTCCTGTTAAGGGTCCATGGGGGCAACAAAGAAATCATCTCTAACTCATTTTTGAGCACTGTAACAAGGGCATTTTCTGGGGGAGAAAAATCATGTTTTATTGTTGCACTCGTAATGTTCACAGCTGTTAAGGACTTTGTCACCTCTAATGACAATACATTACAGAGAACATTTCACCATCTGCAAGGGAAGGCGGGGCCAGTGGTGCGGGCTGGCCCGCGCTCCTCCCAGCTGCTGCGCTTTTCACCAAACGAGATCAACTACTATGTATCTTGATGCTGGAGTTAGGCTATTGGCTTTTAACTAATCAAGTTCGGAAGCAATTCCTTCCCGCTAAATACTTTTTATTAATGAGAGGTGAGATGAGAAAGCTCCACTTTGCCCGGAGCAGGCTGCCGATACGCTAATACCTCCTAACGCTGAAATGCTAATGAGTCAAAATCTAATCCTCATTTAGACAGAAGCGAGCACAGAGTCTGGAAGCACAAGACTCAGGTGGGAGTCTCTTTGCCACTGATTCACGAGGAGCCTCGGTTACTTCACTGCTAAAATGGGCTTCTCGTGAGAATTATATAAGATCAAGTATGTAGCTGGTATATGGTGAAACGCACTACAGATATTAATTATATGTAAATATATAACTATCTACAAAAAGCTCATATGCGTATCAATGTCCTCAAAGTGAAATGGGGTCTGTTTCTGTAGTGTTTAATATAAGCTTTCCTAAAGAATTGCATTAGGGCTTCCCCGGTGGCGCAGTGGCCTAGAGTCCGCCTGCCGGGTTCGTGCCCCGGTGCGGGAAGATCCCACATGCCGCGGAGCGGCTGGGCCCGAGAGCCTGCGCGTCCGGAGCCTGTGCTCCGCAGCGGGAGAGGCCACAACAGTGAGAGGCCCGCATACCACAGAAAAAAAAAAAAAAAAAAAGAATTGCATTAGAGGAAGCATAAATACTACTTATCAAGACATCTCCCCTCAACAGATCTTTCAGATGTACTGCTAACATCTTTGAACAATAGCTTCAGGACAAGATTGCCTCATTTAGGACCTGGGCAGATTTTGAAGTTATTTATCTGGGTGACCAAAGGAGTCAATACTAGAAATGGGCTATTAGAAACCTGAGAAAGGAGGTAGAAGTCCACCAAGTGGTGAGAGGTTAAATAAAGTAAAACCATGTAATGGAATACCATACAGTGTTTGAAAATGATGTTTCAGAAGAATCTTTCATGACATGGAGAAACAGTCATGATATACGCACTAAGAAAAATGAGGTTATTAACCAAAAATGTATACATGCATTTTTATGTAAATGTGTATATGTAAATGTATGTCTAGAGAAAAGGCTAGAAAGTAGTTGTTGCAGACTGAATATTTGTGTCCCCCCACCCCAAATTCATGTGTTGAAACTCCACCCCTCCCCTGATGTGATGGTATTAGGAGGTCAGGCCTTTGGAAGGTAATTAGGATTAGGTGGAGCCCTCATGAATGGAGTGGAGCCCTCATGAATAGGATTAGTGCCCTTATGAGAGTCACAAGAGCACTGGCTTCCTCTCTCTGCTCTACCCCATGTGAGGATACAAGGAGAAGTCAGCAATCTGCAAACCAGAAGACAGACTTCACCAACCTGACCACGCTGGCACCTTGGTCTTGGATGTCCAGCCTCCAGAACTGTGGGCAATAAATTTCTGTTGTTTATAAGCCATCCAGTCTATGGTACATTGTTACAGCAGCACAAACTGAATAAGACAGAAATACACCTAAAACTGCCTCTATACAAGTACAAAAGTGAGGATGACATGCTTAATGATAGTTCATCTTTTAAAAAATCAATTTTAGATGACTATAAATTTAATGTGAAAAAAGGAGAAAAAATTTAACATGAACAGCAGTTTAACATGGATGCTAAAAAATTCATGCACTTATAATCTGCTAAATGGAAGCATAAGTAAACCACAGATCAAGGGAGATTATCAACATATGCTCAGAACTTATCCAGTAGAAACTATCACATTTTAAGAGGGAGGATGAAAAATGGAGTTTATTCAGAGATGGAAGATCAGCATCTTGATTTCTGCTAAGTGTTTGGTACCTAGTGTGCTGTTTAAACCTTATGACAATCTTGTGGGTTCCATCCCATGTTTTACTTTGATTTTTGTATTAGTTTGAATAATAATAATGGAGAGGCAGCAGAGTCCAGTGGTGAAGGGCATGAAGTCTGGAGTCAGATTCTGGCTTCAAATTCTGGACCCATAATGTAATGACCTTGGACAAATTATGTAAGTCCTCTTAGTCTCAGTGTCCTCCTATGTAAAATGGGATAATAACACCACCCACCTCGAGTGTGGATGTGAGGATGTAAAATACTAATTACGATTCCCAACACACACTGAGTACTTTTAAAGTTATTATTATTAAGCAGTGCTAGTAGTTGAAGTGACCTAGAGTATTTTCCAGAAGCTCAGAGAGGAGTATTACAGTTGCGGCAATGGAATAAAGGAACTTCCGGAAAGGACCTAAATCCACTCTGAGGGAATTTTAAAATGTATGAGCAGATGGTGTATGCCTCCAAGGGCCATCACCCCGGATCTGCCTCTGTGTGTTAGGTACCATCTCTCACATCCTGTCTCTTATTCCAAATTCTCTGACCTTTTCCTTTTTAATTAATTACCGATTGGAGCCACTCGCTAAGGATGGAGGCATTTGAGACGTAGGAAAAGATGTCATTCAAAGAGGAAACCAAGACAGGACCTTTAGGACAGCAGAACTTCAGATGTAAACTTTGATTTACAGGTCACAAATCTGAATTTTGTTGGTGCAAACAGAATTCTACCCTAGGGGTTCAATTCATACGAAGTTAAAACAATGAGGGCTTGGTTTATAAACTGAAATGTTAATTCATTTGCAATGCATAATACAAGTTCCACTAGAAAATACAGCTAGAAATTCACAATCACTCAGGCGTTACTCTCCCTGATAGGAAAGTCAATTTTTATAGTTGAAAGTTTGATTTCTGAAAATAGCTACGAAGTAAGGAGTTGTTGCCATGAAGGTTTTTCCTCTGTTGTATGCACTGCTTTCTTTCCAATATTTCCACTAGGACAATGCCTGACACAGTAACTGCTCCATAAATTGTTGAGTTGAATAAAAGAACGAAAGAACAAAGGAAGGAAGGAGGAGAGAGAGAGGGAAGAGGAGGGGAAGTGGAAGTGGGGGAGGGAGGATGGTTTCAGGGGCTATAGCGTCGCCAACCAAGGCGAGCCTGACTCCTCTGTCATTGTCGCCCAAGGCTAGCCACACAACATGGTCAGACGCTGTCACGTGCTCAGTCTCCTGATCCCTGGATAGGGCTGTTGCCCAGTGACAAATTCTTGTTTAAACAAACATGCCATAGATACCCAGAATCTGAAAGAGGGCTGGAGCCAGGAGAAATGGGACGTCACAGGAATCTAGTCTCTGTCCTTCCTGCCCCAGGCATCTCCAGCCATAAGGCTCACTTACACAATGGACTCTGCTTTCCTATTAAACTCCAGATTTTGTTGTTGTTGTTTTAATTTAAACTCCATCACTGTGGAAAACACTGAGCATTTACAACTGATGTGCTTTTATCTTAGATCTGGGGAGAAAACTTAAATGAGTTCAGAACTGGATTTCTCATTTTTTAAACTTAATTTTCTTACATTAGATTTTATAATATTACCTGTCTGTCCTTAACAATCAGCTGAAGAGTTGAAAGCCTCTGCTTCCCCTGCTCCCCAAATGGTACGGCTTCTCTTACACATTGAGAGAAGGTCCAAATCCACATTCCACAAAGGAATAATGACTATTTACAACACCCTTAAAATTCTATTACATCCCTCTCTGTCCTACGGCGCCCCCCAAACAGACCATAAATGTGTAAACTAACTTTAAATATTTCACATGACCTCTACCAGTCAGTTATAAATCTCAAAACGGCATTTTCCCTTGAATCCAGATAATCTGACCCTAAATCCCTTAGTCTTAACTGCAATGCTATGCTCATTTTGGCGGGGAAACTTATAATTTGAGTGTTAATACTCAAGATATACAATTTAAGGCGTTACTTTGAGAGTGAAAATGTAAACAAGTACGGAGAAAGGTGATATACAGCCCTGAATCATTCAGAGATCATAGATGGATTTGTGGAAGAGAATTTGACCCATGTACAAAAAAATTGCTGAGTGCAGGAAAACATCTCTGAGGTTGTAATATCAGCTCCACCTTGGTCCATGCTTAAGCAAAACTAAATTAATAAAATGAAAGTGTAAGAAAAAAAACTGCATTTCTCCTTCTTTTCATTCTTTTTTACTTTCTTTTTCTCTCCTTTACTTTGGCATTCAGTTTTCCCCATGTTCTAATTTTATAATTACACAAATAATACACAGATTACTTGTTGCCAGAATATGAGCGATACAGAAGTTGTAGAGAGTATGAATGTCGCCCTTTAACCAGCTCCCCCCATTCCCAGAGGTAATCATGACTGAGCATTAAATTCATAGCCTTCCATTTTTTAAAAAACTGCTTTTACATTTTCTTAAGAATATATACTCATAGAAGAGAACATAAGGTTATTTATATGTTATATTTTTGAAAATAAATGGGATCTTACTATATGTATTACTCTGTACTTTTTTCATTTAATAATATCTTTAGAAATAGTCATCTGTCAAATCATATAGGGATACCACATTCTTTCTAGTAGCTCTATAGTTTTCTACAATATGGTACAATAGTGTATTGTACCATTGTCAAAGGATGGTCATTTAGGTTGTTTCCAGTTTTATTTTTAGTGAATCCTTCTTTGAAAAATGTTATGCACATATGCAAGTAGTATAAATACAGGACAGGCTGCTAGAATTGGAATCGTTGAGTCGAAGAGCATGTGTACCTAATCTTTTAATAAAGATTGCTTAAATTCCATCCAAAAAGAACATCCAAATGTATACTACTCTCCGTTGTCTCCGTGAGCCTCTATTTCCATGCACCAGTGCCAATGCCAAAATTCATTGATCTTTTTATTATTTACTATCAGATAATTTAAAAAATTACACCTCATTTACATTGCCTTCGTGATTAAGTAGATCAAGTAGAAGTTTATATGTATTTTAGCTATACATATTTGGCTCCATCTCCTGTAAATTTGACCATTATACTCTTGGATTATTTTCTTTTCTTATTGATTTATATTTTGTATATTTTTAATATTAATCTTCTTTCTGCTACATATGTAAGAAATATTTTTCCTCAATCTCACATTTGCCCTTTATATTTGCCTATGGTGTTTTTTTTCCTGGTCCAGAAAAATTTTCTTTTAATTATATTACCAAAAGTAATCATATCATGACTGTCCCAGCTGAGTACCTGGAGAGAGTTTCTAGGCATGGTGCAGAGAAGGGGAACCCAGGCAGAAGCTGGCAGTGCTTCTGAGTTGAGGTGACAGAGTTGGGAGTCCAGGGAGGGCAGCGTATCAGAGAGGGAAGAGCAGCACAGAGAGAGACCTCCAGGGATCTGCAGCCTGTTCCCTGTGAGAATTCAGTTGAGTACTGATCAATGCATGTGTGTGAGGAAACTACCTGAGGCCAAGGAAAGAACCAACCCAAAGGATTAGAGTGAGCAGTGCCCAGAGCCCACACAGGGCTGAGAGTAGTGTGTCTCCAACAGCTAGATTAGAAAACCTCATAGTTCGGGAGCACTGATTAGGACCAAAGAAGTGTCTTGCCACAGTAAAGATCTAAAGGGATCAACGCGTTTCCAAGTAACTTAGCCACATTGCAGAGCAAAGCTCAAGAATATTTCTAGGAATACAAAAATCTAGCAACCAATAAGGTAAAATGCAAAATGTTTAGCATTTAATAATAAATTACACAGCCTGCAAAGAAGCAGGAAAGTACAACACTTAATGAGGAGAAGCTCAATCAACCAATCAAAACTGACCCAGAAACAACACAGATTTTAGAATTAGTAGAATAAGACATTGAAGCAGTTGCTAAAACTGTGTTCCATATGTTTGAGAAGCTAGAGACTGAACATGTGACGACTGAACATGTTAAGTAGAGGCATGAAGGATGTTGAAAGGACCCAACTAAAACTTCTCAAGATGAAAAACATAAGGGCAAGGTAAAAATACAGCAGATGAGATTAATGGCAGATTAGACATTGCCAACAATGATAAAAAAAATAGTGAACATGAAAACACAGCAATAGAAACTGTTCAAAATTAAATTGTGAAAATGACTGGTAAAAAAAAAAATACAGCATCAGTGAATTGAGGACAACTTCAAGTGAGCAAATATACACGTAACTGGCATACACAAAGGAGAAGAGAGGTTGAAGGAACCAAAACAAATCTGAAAAAAATGGCCAAAACCTTTCAAATTTGATGAAAACATTTACAGTTGCAGAGACCACAGGTCCATGGAAAAAACCACATGCACAAGAAATATGAAAACTACACTAAGGCACATCATAACTAAATTGCTTAAAAGCAGTGATAAGAAGAAAATCTTAAAAGCAGAGAAAAAACATATTACATACTGAGAAACAAAGATAAGGATGACAGCAGATTTCTCATCAGAAACAATGCAAGCTAAGAGACAGTGCGGCATCAATTTAAAAAGTATTGAAAGAATAATACCATCAGCCTAGAATTCTTTATTTGATGAAAATATCTTTTGAAATTAAGGTTCAATGAAAATGTTCCTAGATATACACAAATGGAAAGAACTCATCACCAACAGTTCTGCAATACCAAACATTTTAAGCTCTTCAAGCAGAAAGAAAAATGAAACTGGGATCTACACAAATGAATGAAGATTACTGGAGAAAATCTATGTGACTTTGGTTAAGGCAAAGATTTTCTAGATACAATGCCAAAAGCATATCCATAAGAGAAACAAAATTATAAATTGAACTTCACCAAAATTAAGAACTTCTGCTCTTTGAAATACCCGAGTAAGATAATGAAAAGACAACCCACAGACAGGAATAACATGTGCGAGACACATAATGGATAAAGAACTTAATTATAAGTATATAAAAGCTCTCAAAAGTTGGTAATAAGAAAACAAATAATATCACATTAAATGGGCAAAAGAGTTTGAACAGACACATCACCAGTGAAAACCTATGGATGGATAATAAGTACATGAAAAAATGGTCAACATCATTAGTCATTAGGGATATACAAATTAAAATCACAATGAGGTATTACTGCTTGCATAACAGAATGGCTACAATAAAAATGACCAATCATATCTAGTGCTGGTGAGGATGCAGAAAAACTGAAACTCAGATACTGCTTATGGTTATGTATGCATTCTCATCTGGTGACTCAGCTGGAGAAGAATCTACTTCCAAGCTCACTCAAGTTGTTGGCAGAATTTACTTCCTTGTAGCTAGAGGGCTGAGAGCTTTAGAATTTTTTGCTGACTATTGGCTAGAGGCTTCCTCAGCTCCTAGATGCAACCCACAGTTCCCTGTCATGTGGTCCTTTCCGTAGGCAGTTTACAGAGTGGCAGCTTGCTTCCTCAAGGGCAGTTGAAGAGGGAAAGAGAATGAATCTTCTAGCAAGATGGAGCTTTATATAACATAATGTAATCCAAGCATGACATCTCACCACTCTGCTGTGTAACATTACAAAATCATGGAGTGACATTGTCCACTATGCCACATCCTGTTGATTAGAAGCGAGTCTCAGGTCCTGCCCATACTCTAAGGGAGGGGAATTACACAAAGGTATGAACACCAGGAGGGGGAAGGTCACACTGGAGGCTGTGAGCCACACAGGCATTCCTTTCTTAGTAACTTTGATGGAAAATTCTTCAAAATTTGCCTTTGCTTTTGATTAGATGCACTTTACAGTATAAAGTTTTTTTTTTTTTCCTTCTTCTCTGAGTGTGCTTTGAGGGATATTTTGGGTTTGGGGGGGTGGTTGTGTGACTCTTTCTCATTTCATTGCTTTGCTCAGAATTTGAATTACATCAAATGCAATTTTGGCAGCCACAGTGATGAACATATGGATTTAAGTTTTAAAATCTGTTAAGGTGGTGATACTATTTCCAATACATTATAACATAGTGAGTAATCAATGATGACTCATCCCTGTGTTCCTGAGAAATACCCTTTTTAATACATTGGTGGATTTGATTTGAAAGTATTTTATTTAGGATGATCATATCTAAATTCAAAAATGAGCTTGAACTACAGCTTTATTTTTATTTTATGGCACTTTATTCTGTCATGCTAGCATTAAAGAAGGAATTGGAAAGCTTCCTAATAGTTTCTCTTCTTTGGAATTATGTATGTAACGTAGGAAGTATATGTTCTTTAAACGTGCAGTAGAATTTTCCCACGAAACCATCTAAGCTTTTTTGCTGCCCACAGTGCAACAAAAAAAAACAAGGAAGAAAAACGGCTTGCTGGCCAGGCAGCCCCAATACAGTAGCTGTACAATCACCATGAGCATCGCTCAAAGGTGCTTCACCGCTACTTGTGTTCATTGTTCTTGAGCTTCGAGTGTCCCTGTAAAATTAATGCCCCAGTGGTAGTCATCTCTCGTATTTAATCTGAGCAGTGTTGACTTGTTTTGCTTTGCTTTTTTACAATCTCCTTTCCCCGTGGATCTGATCCTGTTGCTTTTTAAAATTTTCATAGTTCCTCAGAATTTCTGGTTCCCTCATGTTGTACTTTTCTTGTTTACCAGAAAGTTTAATTCATACAAATTTTATTTTGTTATTTCAAGAAGCTTGGGGTAAAAGGAAAAGCAAAGTATTTTGTTGCAGCCACTATCTTGATCCAGCCTTATCTTATTATTTTAGAAAAAAGGGTTGGGTCAAATTTAGATGATGAAATTTGCTACTAAGTGAAGGCTGTAAAACTTTGAACGTGTATCTGAATTTACTTCAGATTTACCAGGTTTATATAACAATAGATAGGATGCCTTACAATCCTATAGGATGCCTTACAATCCACTTGAGAGACAAAGGTAATCTTGGCAGTGCAGAGGACTTTTAGGAAGGAATATATTGATATGCAGACTTATGGAGTTAATTTGTTCAATACATGATTCCTAAAGCTTTTTTTAAAAAGGTTATTTAAAGTTTTCTAAGTCTTAAAGACTGGATCCTGGTTTGAAAGCAAAATTAGTAGCAGCACCAAGATAGAAGTAGCTCCTATTCTGTTATTAACTAAAGCTACGGTGAATAAATTGTTTAAGGTTTCTATTTCTTCCCAAGAGGACAACTCCCCAGTGGTGCAAATATTGTGGCAGTTACGTCACAGAGTCATATTTAGGTGTTGTTCAATTCAATATATGGCAGATAACCCTGAATACTGAAGAATTAAATGGAATTAGATCAAACATTAATGTTTGTATAATTAGCACATCTAATATAAAACAATTAAATGGAGATAAGGTGGGCCAACAAAAGCCAACTATATTATGAAGAAAACAGGAGGTTGAAAGTTTTTTTTATTTATCTAATACACTTTACTTCTATTTCAAAGTGAATGACTTCATAGCAACACCCCATATGCACATTCAACAATTAATTACCTGAGCTTTAGGGAGCTTGAAATTAGTTTAAAACTGTTTGTGATAAATGGATTTTATTAATTATGGGAGATATTATGACCCTACAGGCGAGTAACTAACTGGAAGGTCAGAGATTGGGGCACCTGGATTTCAAAACTTTAAATCACAAGCCCTTTCCAAAGATACTGCAACTGCAGGTGTGCTGGGAAACCCACCTGAGGCTAGCCTTTACTCTCTACCTGTTCCACAGCAAAGCAAGTCAGAAGGAGGCATCTTGCTGGATGTAAGAAAAACATATCACACGGCCACTGGTTTCTACTCCACCTGGGACCACACCTGCTTAAATGTGCTGGCCGTCCCTGGAGACGGTAAGCTATCAGCTCTCTCTGCCAACACTAATCTTGGGCATGGTGCCCGTACTCCTCCAGACCATCTTTTCTCTCTGTTGTAAGTCAGGGGAAATTCCACCACTTTATTTCCCAAGATGGCCAAAGGGAAGAAATGACTGGGGAAAAAAATGAATGTAGAAAAACAATGCTAAAAATTTAATTGTATCTAACAAAGGAGTCATAAAGGAGGAGCAGCTCTGAGACAAAAAAACTTAGGGGCTTCCCCGGTGGTGCAGTGGTTGAGAGTCCGCCTGCCGATGCAGGGGACACGGGTTCGTGCCCCGGTCCGGGAAGATCCCACATGCCGTGGAGTGGCTGGGCCCGTGAGCCATGGCCGCTGAGCCTGCACGTCCGGAGCCTGTGCTCCGCAGCGGGAGAGGCCACAACAGTGAGAGGCCCGCGTACCACAAAAAACAAAACAAAACAAAAAAAAACTTAGAACTGGTTGGTATGTATGCATTTGAACTCTTAAGCAATAACCTTGCATTAATTTAGGGCATTTAATAATGCAGATTTAATAAGATAAACAGGAAAGAAGTCCTATGGGTCTGAAATGGGAAAAGGCAAATATTCACACCCATTTCCACATTTCAGTGGCCTTTATTATTACATTTGCAGTGATGCAGCAATAAAATTAGGACATCAAAACCTGCACATTTGTCTTCACCCTAGAAACTGATTCCTGTCAAAATGTCACATCCTTTTCACTGTCAATAAACAGACGAGAAGCTATTATTTCTCTGAAATGTTTTAATAGCACAAAGAGAAGAAGCCGAATTAACTGATACATTCAAAATCATTTGGATTTTCAATTACTCAATTTTTTACAAAAGGTTATATAATCTCAGAGATTAAGAAAAAAAGCAAGAGGAGTGATTTGTAGCACAGTTTCTTCGTAGGAAGAATCCCCTGTACTCCAAAATGTGTAACTGTGAGGCAAGGGGAGATGGTTTGATGCTTTTTGTCAATCACATTTCTGAGCTTCTCATCTGTTTTGTTCCTGTGATGAAGTCTTTATGGCCTGTATCTTTAAAGCATCATAATGCCAAATTACATGACTCAGGTCTGCTCCAACCCACTCTGAGGGACAGCTCTGAGATAAATTAGAAATGGCACACTAATCCTTGGCTTTTTATTATAGTTTTATTTTAGTTTTAAGTAGCACTTACATTATAACAAAATGCCCCTTGTGTCTGCTAGACTCCTGTATAAATGCAGTGGAAATTAGATACACAAGCATGCATACTACATTCAATCACGGAAAACCTTCATTCTTGTGTAAATTAAAATGATCCTCTGCACAGATGCAAAAGAACTCATCCAAGTGAAAACATTTACATGTAATTTACAGAATGTTTTCTCCCTTGGAAGCAATTGCTTCTCCCAGAATCATAAAAACCTACATTGTAAATGTTGACTAATGCTCAAAGACACTGAACCAAGCTAATAAACTGCAGAAATTGAAAGAGATCCAAATGGGAAAAAGTAAAATAACCATATATTTTGATCTTCTCAGGAAATGCTTATCTGACAGAAATTTTAGGTACTGTATTAAACAAATTACTTAAATTACAATTAGTTGTCCTCTAAATTTTGTTGCCTAATAATAGGGCGAAACATGTATACACAAGATCTCTATCTTTTAATGTGGATGCTTGAATTCTATGTTAAGTTTTTATTGTAAACATTTTTCTTAGCCTTCAGACTGGCAGGTCCACCATAATGGCTTTCCTGACATGAGAGCGTCTGGTTTGCTGAGCAAGTGCCGTGTTAACAAAATGAGTGGCTGCCAGTGTCACCTAACTACCACCACCACAGGAGCTGTTACTTAGACTCAGAGCCTGTACTGTGACTACTCACTGCCTTTTTTCCACTCCCTTGTTTACTGCTTATAACCAACAAAGCTCCCAAAGGGACTTTTTTGACTGGGGCAAGTCACTTCATCCCCCACTTCCTTATTTTCCTCATCTATAAAATAAGGGTAACAAATAGCTATTTAGGGGTATGGTGGTGAGAGAAACATGATAACGTGTAGCTTCATGTCAAGGAAAATGCCGAGTGCTGAAAGGGGATAGAGAGCAGGACAATTATACCCCAAGCTTAAGTAAAGAAAGCCTCTGCAACTGAGACAGCAATTTATCCCTGGGGGCTCTTGGCAGCTTAGGCAAAAAGGAAACATGATGCGTTAAAGAGCTGTTAATATCATACGAACAGAAGCATCCCCTTTCATCAGAAGAAAAACTCTCTGCAATGATGACCTAACTCTTCGGAGGATTTTCTCCTGATTTCTCTGGGGCGCTGACCAGCGTTAGTTAGAGCAGCTCTGGGAAATGCAGTAGAATTCTTCATGTGCTCCTTTCTCAGATCGACCCCAGACCAAAGCCAAGGGCATCATGTTAAATTCGCAGCTCTGTGAAGACACGGCTGTGGGAAGCTGGAGTTACACATTCCAAGTATGTAACCTTCTAGTGGTCAGACTCGATGAAACCGAGAAATTCCTGAGGGGCTGATGTTCGGCAGATCCCAGGAGCTGCTGCTCTCTGCTAGGATTTGATGGGAACAGACATTTCCGAATTGAGATGCAGAGCACAGCCAGCAGCTACTGTGCATTGCTGTAGGAAAAGAGCTCAGGTGGTTTGAGTCTCTGACAAGCGGGAGTCAGAGCTGACGCTTTGCTCTGAAGATCAGGTGCTAGAGGGCCACCTCTATAGTGTGGAGGCGCAGGGAGATGACAGGTAGGGAGGCGGCTTTGGATTCTTGATGCTGCGGGATGCTGCATCGTGTCCCCAGGGAAGATGTGACAAGGCCACTGAAGAACGTGAGGATCTGATGTACCACTTACCTACCTCTGCCCCAGGGAGCCTTGCCGTGGGCCTTGAGAAAGCTTAATTTTGATGGAGGCAGCATCTAAATGAACCTGCTGGAGTGACTTAGCTGCCAATGTTACCCCCAGATAATGAAATGCCTTGCCCTGCTGGGCTGCTTATCACTCTCCCTCTGAATGCTAAGGGCTCCTGCCAAAAACGAAGATCTTGGTTCTCCCATAATTGCCACTGAGCTGTCATTTCTGAAAATAACTATGCAAAGGGTTCTGTTGCTCGTTACGGCCACTCCTGGGTTGTGATGGTAGAATGGGGTCATCCATACGGAAGAGGGTGCTTATCATCCTATTTGCTATGGCAGGTGGATATCTGACTCGGTTCATCTAAAACTTGTGTCAAACTGCTTAAGGAAACGTTAAAAAGGGAGCTTAAATCCAGTTCAGTGTCCAATGTATTCAGGCCTGCAAATAAAGACCCCTGGTGAAGGAAGAAGCCTTTGACAATGAGAAGGATGTGAAGTTAAGGGTTATTTTAAAATCAGAAATGTTTTTCAGAAATCGAGTATCATTACACAAGGAATTGAACCAACATTTTGATTCCTATACTAGAAGTGCCTTCAAAAAAGTACTTGTTTGGGCTTCCCTGGTGGCGCAGTGGTTGAGAGTCTGCCTGCCGATGCAGGGGACACGGGTTCGTGCCCCGGTCCGGGAAGATCCCACGTGCCGCGGAGCAGCTGGGGCCGTGAGCCATGGCCACTGAGCCTGCGCGTCCGGAGCCTGTGCTCCGCAACGGGAGAGGCCACAACAGTGAGAGGCCCCCGTACCGCAAACAAACAAACAAACAAACAAAAGTACTTGTCTAACTGGTGGGATGTTGTAAAGTATGTAAGATGTTAAGTCTGAGAGGCAGTAAAGAGACGCTAAGGAGAAAGCCGTCTGCGTCTGGGAGAGGAACCACAGGTAAACCACAGGGGAGCCCAGCCAGATGTAGCGGGGTTCCTAAGTGGGATTATCTGAGGCATTCAAAGAAAGCCTCCAGCCCAAAGCCACATTCTCTACAGATTTTGAACATCCATTTACAAAGCAATCCTTTCTACTAAGCGCCATCCTCTTTCTGACCTACTATATTAAAATGCTTAGGGAAGGCACAGTATATTAAGTCTACCAATTGAATAGAATGAGTTTATCAGATGTTTTCACCCAGTACAACAGAAGTCTGGAAGAACAGAAGGGGCAGGGCGTGTGTGTGTGTGTGTGTGTGTGTGTGTGTGTGTGTGTCTGTGTCTGTGTGTGTGTGTCTGTGTGTGTGTGTGAAAGATAGACAGAGAGAGGGAGGGACAGAGAAACAGAGAGAGGGAGAGACAGACTTACTTGTACTTGCAGGAAAAGAAAACATATATGTAAATAAATGGAAAGAGACAGATACTGGGACTTTACCTATCTAGATAACCTTGGACTGATTATTTGACATCTCAGAACCTCAGTGCCTTCCAGAGAAGATAGATATAAAAATGCTTCCTCATCAATCTACACTTTACAGGATTTTTGTAAGGACTAAAGAAAATAACACATGTAAAGCACTTGGTCCACAGTAAACATTCTATAAGCATTAATTTTATTACCCATGTTAGTTTCCTCCTTTATCATTTTGCCTAAGAGCTGCCCTAGGAAGAAGCAGGAGGAGGAAGGCGGTAAGGAGTAGCTAGACAAACCTGAGATGAGAGGAATTTCCGTGTTCCTTCCCATCCACTCCTGTGTTGTGCAAAAGGAAAGAAACCACCTCTAGGTGTCCAGCACCATGGGTTAGAACAAGCTAATTTATATTTACATACGATGTTCCATCGGGGAGGCACAATACAGTTGGTTTCTAGGAGAACATGCTTATCTGCACACCATGATTGTTTAAACATTAGCTGAGAGCTTGCTGGTAAATGGTCCTTTAGGACATGCTTTAAAAAACAATCCCCTATTGCTTTTTGTGCACTGTTTTCCAAAGCCTCTGTTAATAACCGCATTTCGATCAGATCTCTAAGTACAAATGAACCTCCCATCAAAACTCTAAGGGCAACCCATGATATTATCTTTGCCAATTGAAATTCTCAAGGTGAAATACGTATGTGCTATAATTGGCACCTTTGAAACATCATTTTCCCATGGAAAGCTTTCAGAGTTGCTGCCAGCAAATGCAGCCTGGCAGGTCCAGAAAGGTGAGGTCTGAGTATGAATGCTTCATTACCAGCAGGGTTTTACCCAGGTGACAGAGTTTCAGCTATCTGTCAATCATGCCCATCTCTGGTCTCGCAGAAATCCAAAGGCACTAAGCTCAAGACATCAGCCTGTTCAGATAAATAATTACCCCAGCTGAGCCATTTTATGGAAAAACAAAATTCTGTATCAATATTGCTTGCCCAGGAGCAGTTGTGAAATTCACAGCTTCTTCAGCACAGCATGGAGGGCAGAGCAATGCATACAGGTAAGCACTAAACAGTGATAAGAGTCCCGATTTCAAACATGGGTAATGGCTGGACATATTCTTTGTTGATCTGCAACTCTTTTAATTTCCGTTACAGGGAAGTGGCTTCATCTGATGTCACAGAAAAGATTCAGTACCCAAGCCCTTCCTTAAAATAATTCCCTTCCAAAATACTTTGAGAGACAAACACTCAGTTGGATATTTGTGTCTCACTGATACTGTATGATAATAAAAATGTAAAAATTAATTACACTTTTATTAGGGTCCTCCAGAGCAATAGAACCAACTGTTTTATATATATGTAGAGAGACAGAAAGAGAGAGATTGAGATTTTGACATTTATTTTAAGGAATAAGCTCATGCTATTATAAAGACTGGCAACTCCGGAATCTGTAGGACAGGCTGGCAGGCAGGAGACCAGAGAAGAGTGTATGTTGCAATCTTGAGTCCAAAAGCAGTCTGCGGGGAGACGTCTTTCTCAGGGGACTGCAGTCTTTTCTCGTAAGGACTTCAACTGATTGCTGATCGCATGAGGCCCATTCACATTATGGAGGGTAACCTGCTTTACTCAAAGTCTACTGATTAAATGCTAATCCCATCTAAAAACTACCTTCACATCAACACCTAGACGGGTATTTAACCAAGCAAGCCTGCACCAAAGCCAAGCCAAGTTGGCACATAAAATTAATTGTCACACTTGTTAAATGTGCCAAATCCATTTTGACGTTGTATTCCTCTCTTTCCTACATATAACCACCTGTACCTTCATGCTTGCATGCATGCCTGCCTGCTAATTTGAAGTTGGTATCTCTGTTGTAAGGTTGAATTAATGAGTTTATCATGTGCATCACTATGGCAAAATATCGAAGAATCATCTATTATACCTGAAATGTATTTGACTATAGGATTTCAATTTGGCTTCAGTGCCTACGTTTTCACGGATCTTAATTTCTTTTTCTTTTAATGTCTTTTCTTTATTGTGGCAAAAGTCACATAATATAAAACATACTATTTTAACCATATTTAACTGGACAGTTCAGTGGCACTAAGTACACTCACATTGTTGTGCAGTTCTCACCATCATCCATCCACCAATTTTCCACCTTCCTAAACTGAAACTCTGTCCCCATTCAACACTAACCCCCATTTCTCCTCCCCACCTGAATCCCACCCCCTGGCCCCTGGCATCTACCAATGTACTTTCTGACTCTATGAATTTGACTGTTCTAGGTACCTGGTATAAGTGGAATCAAACAGTAATTGTCTGCACCTAACATACATTGGAATGCATTTTTAAGGTTACCTTAGTTTATGTCCTACAAACAGACTGTACTTTTTCTTTTCCCCCGTACTATACATCAGGCCCTCACCAGCTGTCTACTTCATACATACTAGTTACATAGTTACATACGTCAATCCCAATCTCCCAATCCATGCCACCCCGTCCCTGCTTGGTGTCCATACATTTGCTCTCAACGTCTGCGTCTCTATTTCTGCTTTGCAAATACGTTCATCTGTACCATTTTGCTAGGTTCCATATATATGCGTTAAGATACGATATTTGTTTTTCTCTTTCTGACTTACTTCACTCTGTATGACAGTCTCTAGGTCCATCCACGTGCAAATGGCACAACTGTGTTCTTTTTATGGCTAATATTCCATTGTATATATGTATCACATCTTCTCTATCCACATCTCTGTTGATGGTCATTTACGTTGCTTCCATGACCTGGCTATTGTAAATAGTGCTGCAATGAACAATGGGTGCATGTGTCTTTTTGAATTATGGTTTTCTCTAGGTATATGCCCAGTAGTGGGATTGCTGGGTCATATGGTAGTTCTATTTTTAGTTTTTTAAGGAACCTCCATACTGTTCTCCATAGTGGCTGTATCAATTTACACTCCCACCAACAGTGTAAGAGGGTCCCCTTTTCTCTATACCCTCTCCAGCATTTGTTGTTTGTAGATTTCTTGATGATGCCCATTCTGACTGGTGTGAGGTGGCACCTCATAGTTTAGATTTGCATCTCTCTAATGATTAGTGATGTTGAGCATCTTTTCATGCACCTCTTGGCCATCTGTATGTCTTCTTTGGAGAAAAGTCTATTTAGGTCTTCTGCCCGTTTTTTGATTGTGTTGTTTGATTTTTCGATATTGAGCTGTATGAGCTGTTTGTATATTTTGGAGATTAATCCCTTGTCAGCTGCTTCATTTGCAAATATTTTCTCCCATTCTGAGGGTTGTCTTTTCATCTTGTTTATGGTTTCCTTCGCTGTGCAAAAGCTTTTAAGTTTCATTAGGTCCCACTTATTTATTTTTGTTTCTATTTTCATTACTCTAGGAGGTGGGTCAAGAAAGATCTTGCTGTGATTTATGTCATACAGTGTTCTGCCTATGTTTTCCTCTAAGAGTTTTACAGTGTCTGGCCTTACATTTAGCTCTCGTGGATCTTAATTTCTAAGTTTTGCTTGACAGTTCAAAAAGTAATACAGTTGACCCTTGAACAATGTAGGGGTTAGGGGCGCCAACCCTCATGCTGTCAGCCCTCCGTATTCATGATTTCTCCTCCCCAGAGTCTGCAGTATGTTTTTTGTTTGTTTGTTTGTTTTTGCGGTACGCAGGCCTCTCACTGTTGCGGCCTCTCCCGTTGCGGAGCACAGGCTCCGGACGCACAGGCTCAGTGGCCATGGCTCACGGGCCCAGCTGCTCTGCGGCATGTGGGATCTTCCCGGACTGGGGCACGAACCTGCGTTCCCTGCATCGGCAGGCGGACTCTCAACCACCACCAGGGAAGCCCTGCAGTATGTTTTTACTGAAAAAAATCCATGTACAAGTAGACCTGCATAGTTCAAACCAGTGTTGTTCAAGGATCAACTATCATAATAGTTGATAATAGTAATATTATTAAACTCATACTAGGGTACACAGTGATATTATTGAACTCATACTATGTGCCAGGCATGGTGTACTAGGATTTTACTTGGATTATCTCCTTTAATCCTCATGACAACTCTATAGGGTATATTAATATCCTTATTAATCAATTAAAAAAGCAACTAAGACTTGGGGGGAGAATTAAAGAATTGCTCAAGGTCTCACTGTTAAGTGATGGGTCTGAATTCAAATGGAGCCTGTCTGCTTCCAAAAGGCAGACTCTTAACCGCTAAACTCCAGTGTCTGCCAAAGTTCTATTCCAAACAATGATTGATGGCTAGGTCAACTGACTTTAATACAATGATCTTATTGTAACGGATCTTTGCAAAGTCACTGACGGGCAAAGTTTGGTTGAAACGGCTGCTTGATCACCCATAATCGCTTACTCCAAACATTCTATTCTCTAACAGTGGTGGCAGAAATAGATTAAAATAAAAACTGCCTAAAAAGTAGTTTAAAGTAGCCTAACCCCAAATGAACATATCACCATCCTCCGCCAAATCAAACAGAGAGAGTTCTTTCTTTAGAACAAACCAGTATTTTTATGCCCTGCCAATGCAACATAAAGTGTACTGAAGGTAATAGAATTTATCTTCTTTTGTTTCCTCTCCTTTAGTCTCGAATCAGTCAATATGGAGTAACAGAAAGATGTGTGTTGAATCAGAGGTGTGATTTACCAGAGACTGTCAGCCCCTTGGTGAACTGAGAATCACAGGAAGGCTATGAAAATGCAGATTCCAGGGCCCCATCCCTGGAGACTCTGATCATTTGTCTGGGCTGAGAAACCTGCAATTTTCAGCGAGTGCTTCTCACATATTCACTGGCATATTTTTGGAAACTGCTCACTAGAGGCCAGTGACTAAGCTACTCCAAAATGAAACTCACAATGATGGAGTGAGAGACTCTAAGGACTCAGGGGCTTCTCGGTTCCTCATACCTTCCCTCCCAGGAAAGGCTGCATAATTTGCGGGGCTCAGTGCAAAATGCAAATGCAGGACCCCTTGTTCAAGCGTTACCAAGAATTTCAAGATGGTGACAGCAGAGCATTCAATCAAGCGTGGGGCCCTTCTGAGTGTGCGGTCATGTGCAATGCTACAAGTCAAACACCCATGAAGGCTGCCCTGTTTCCCACGGTAGTGTTCTGGGGTTTATGAGACTCAGATGACAAGAGAATGGAAGAGGAGAAGGATGAGAAAGTGGAAAGAAAAAATTCAGTGTAGCTGCTTAACACCTCTGGGCAGGCTGAACTTGAATGTATACAACCGATGTTTGGGGGTATAAAGAAGGTCTTCATTTACACATAGAATACAGTTAAATGGGGCCACTATTAGGTCACCACCCTCACTGTGTGGGTCGTTGTACTATTTCCAGTGACTAGAAGTCACTGCGCTTAGTAAAACCTGGCATTCTCATCACATAATCCATACTTTTCAAATGTGTTCTTTGGTTTAGGGGAAAAAAAAAAAGTGCATGTAACTTAAACCAGAATAAGTCTGACAAGCATGAAATTAGTGGTAGAATTTTAGAGGTTCATTTCCTAATCATAGGGGAATTTTTAAATTATTATTTATTATTATTATCTTAAATAAAGAGGTTTTAAAATTCAACTTCTAAATGCATATAAAAATTTGAAAAGGTAAGTGAATGAACAATAGATGGTTAAAAAAGAGCAACATGGGGGAAATACGACACAATTAAGGGAGTTAATCTCTTACTATTTGAGCATTTTCTTGGAGTGATGTGACACGGGCCTCCCAGAAAATCCTGAATACAGCTTAACATAATCTTCAGTCCTTTTTCAAAGTCTTGCCCAAATCCCACAGACAGTATGAATTTGTCATCACAAACACGTACAATCACAGAGGATCACTGAAATTAAAATAAAACAAAATGCTGAATATTATGAAATATATTTTTGGGAAAAGTCCAAATGTTCATGCTGGCTCCTCTCACCCCTGAAAAACTCTTGTTTTACATCTTCAAAAGTACTAACAATGCTGTGAGTTCTGATTATGAACGCAAAGAGTTCCTCTTTACAGATGAACTTTTCTTAGTAATCACTTGTGCATCTTCCTTTAAGGTGCAAATGAAGACATAATGGCTTTCCTCCACTGCTGACTTAACAATGAACACCTAGCCAAACACCCAGATCACACTGCCAGCTGTCTGGATAGCGGGTCGTAATGAGCAAACACTGAGAGCCCCATCCCCACACAACACACGCTTCTCAGTCCTAGCACAAAAGCTTCAATTTAATGTGGGCTGTAAAGCTAGCCCGACAATAAATACAAGAAAAGGTCATTTTAGATTGAACACAGCTTTTCAATAATAGGAATTACCTGACGCAACACATGGGCATGTTCTTCCCTTACCCACGAGAGCTGGAGACATTTCAGATCAATAATGGGATGAAGAAATCTAAGATCTAATATCAAATGGGCAAAGACCTTCAGAGAAAGGTGTATAATATTTGGGTAATGACTAAACTCAGAAGCGATGATTATGGTAAGGAAAGCAAATCAGAGGCTATTTTTCTCACCCTCAAAAGTTTCCACTTTTGTTAGCACTGTCCAAAGTTTTCTAAGCAGTTAAATAAGCATCATATCATGTTCACTAATAGCAGACAGGAGCTGAGATATATTTCCACTATATATGTCGCACAGTTTTAAAATATGCAAAAACCTTTGATGACATGTTTTCCAGAGACATATAATATAAAACAATTCACTGAATTAATTCTATCATTCCAATATATAAGCCTACAACTACTTTAGGGTTTCTGAAATAAAACTGGTGATGCGCTATAAAATAAATCCTAACTTTTCAGAAGATGTATAGGACAATAAAAGAATCCGTGTGGAAACTATTTAAATTAATGAAGAAGTAAAGAAAAATGTGATAAAAGAAAGTATTGACTTTGTAATTACAAGGAAAGTAAGCCAAATTAAGTAGCTAGTCAATACTGAACACTCAAATACTTGAAAATTGCTCTAGTTATAAAATTGGAACCAATTAAAATAAAAATTTATACTTTTAACAAATAATTCCAATTATAATAAGTACCATCAGTGTTAGTATAATATATACATAGAAAAACTTCTTACTTGATATGGATATTTTAAAAGAGTTGTATTTGTATGTCTTCAGTAATTCTTTATCCTCTTTGCATGAAACTCATATTATGGGACTTCCCTGGTGGTCCAGGGGTTAAGACTCGATGCTTCCACTGCAGGGGGCACAAGTTAGATCTTTGGTCAAGGAACTAAGATCCCACATGCTGCACAGCACAGCCAAAAACTTAAAAAAAAACAACTCACATTACAATTAATAGCAACATTTTTAAAAAATCCTAGACTATCGAAAAGTCAATGAGAGAGCAACAGCCAGCTCGACCCACCACCAGCCCCTCTGAACAGGCAACTTGCAGAAGCCTCTTAGATAGCATCATCCACTAGAGGGCAGACAGCAGAAGCAAGAAGAACTACAATCCTGCAGCCTGTGGAACAAAAACCACATTCACAGAAAGATAGACAAGATGAAAAGGCAGAGGGCTATGTACCAGATTAAGGAAAAAGATAAAACCCCAGAAAAACAACTAAATGAAGTAGAGATAGGCAACTTTCCAGAAAAAGAATTCAGAATAATGATAGTGAAGATGATCCAAAACCTCGGAAAAAGACTGGAGGCAAAGATCGAGAAGATGCAAGAAATGTTTAACAAAGACACAGAAGAATTAAAGAACAAACAAACAGAGATGAACAATACAATAACTGAAATGAAAACTACACTAGAAGGAATCAATAGCAGAATAACTGAGGCAGAAGAATGGATATGTGACCTGGAAGACAGAATGGTGGAATTCACAGCTGCAGAACACAATAAAGAAAAAAGAATGAAAAGAAATGAAGACAACCCAAGAGACCTCTGGGACACATTAAATGGAAAAACATTCGCATTATAGGGGTCCCAAAAGGAGAAGAGAGAGAGAAAGGACCCGAAAAAATATTTGAAGAGATTATACTCAAAAATTTCCATAACTTGGGAAAGGAAATAGCCAACCAAGTCCAGGAAGCGCAGAGTCCCATACAGGATAAACCCAAGGAGAAACATGCCGAGACACATAGTAATCAAATTGGCAACAAATAAAGACAAAGAAAAATTATTGAAAGCAGCAAGGGAAAAACGAAAAATAACATACAAGGGAACTGCCATAAGGTTAACAGCTGATTTCTCAGCAGAAACTCTACAAGAGCGAAGGGAATGGCATGATACACTTTAAGTGATGATAGGGAAGAACCTACAACCAAGATTACCCAGCAAGGATCTCATTCAGATTCGATGGAGAAATCAAAAGCTTTACAGACAAGCAAAAGCAAAGAGAATTCAGCACCACCAAACCAGCTCTACAACAAATGCTAAAGGAACTTCTCTAAGTGGGAAACAAAAGAGAAGAAAAGGACCTACAGAAACAAACCCAAAACAATTAAGAAAATGGTCATAGGAACATAAATATCGATAATTACCTTGAACATGAATGGATTAAATGCTCCAACCAAAAGATACAGGCTTGCTGAATGGATACAAAAACAAGACCCATATATATGCTGTCTACAAGAGACCCACTTACGACCTAGGGACACATTCAAACTGAAAGTGAGGGGACAGAAAAAGATATTCCATGCAAATGGAAATCAAAAGAAAGCTGGAGTAGCAACACTCGTATCAGATAAATAGACTTTAAAATAAAGAATGTTACAAGAGACCAGGAAGGACACTACATAATGATCAGGGATCAATCCAAGAAGATATAACAATTATAAATATATATGCACCCAACACAGGAGCACCTCAATACATAAGGCAACTGCTGACAGGTATAAAGAGGAATTTGACAGTAACACAATAAGAGTGGGGGATTTTAGTACCTCACTTACACCAATGGACAGATCATCCAAGCAGAAAATTAACAAGGAAAAAAACCTTTAAATGACACAATAGACCAGAGAGATTTAATTGGTATTTATAAGATATTCCATCCAAAAACAGCAGATTACACTTTCTTCACAAGTGCACACAGAATATTCTCCAGGATAGATCATATCTTGGGTCACAAATCAAGCTTCAGTAAATTTAAGAAAACTGAAATCATATCAAGCATATTTTCTGAACACAACACTATGAGATTAGAAATCAATTACAGGGAAAAAAAAATGTAAAAAACAGAAACAGATGGAGGCTAAATAATACGTTACTAAATAACCAAGAGATCACTGAAGAAGTCAAAGAGGAAATCAAAAAATACCTAGAGACAAATGACAATAAAAACATGACGATCCAAAACTGACGGGATGAAGCAAGAGAAGTTCTAAGAGGGAACTTTATAGCTATAGAAGCCTACCTCAAGAAACAAGAAACATGGCAAATAAAAAAATCTAACCTTATATCCAAAGGAAGTAGAAAAGAAGAACAAACAAAACACAAAGATAGCAGAAGGAAAGAAATCATAAAGATCAGAGCAGAAATAAATGAAATAGAAGCAGAGAAAACAATAGCAAAGATCAATAAAACTAAAAGCTGGTTCTTTGAGAAGAAAAACAAAATTGATAAACCATTAGCCAGACTCATCAAGAAAAAGGGGGAGAGGACTCAAATCAATAAAATTAGAAATGAAAAAAGAGAAGTTACAACAGACACCGCACAAATACAAAGCATCCTATGAGACTAATACAAGCAACTCTATGTCAATAAAATAGACAACCTAGAAGAAATGGACAAATTCTTAGAAAGATGTAACTTTCCAAGACTGAACCAGGAAGAAATAGAAAATATCAACAGACCAATCACAAGTCATGAAATTGAAACTGTGATAAAAAAATCCTCCAACAAACAAAAGTCCAGGACCAGATGGTTTCACAGGTGAATTCAATCAAACATTTAGAGAAGAGCTAACACCCATCCTTCTCAAACTCTTCCAAAAAATTGCAGAGGAAGGAATAGTCCCAAACCCATTCTATGAGGCCACCATTTCCCTGATACCAAAACCAGACAAAGATACTACAAAGAAAGAAAATTAAAGACCAATATCGCTGATGAATACAGATACAAAAATCTTCAACAAACTACTAGCAAACACAATCCAACAACACATCAAAAGGATCATACACCATGATCAAGTGGGATTTATCCTAGGGATGCACAGATTCTTCAATATAGGCAAATCAATCAATGTGATACACCATATTAACAAACTGAAGGAGAAAAACCATATGATCCTCTCAATAGCTGCAGTAAAAGCTTTTGACAAAATTCAACACCCATTTATGATAAAAACTCTCCAGAAAGTGGGCATAGAGGGAACCTACCTCAACATAATAAAGGCCATATATGACAAACCCACAGCAAACATCATTCTCAATGGTGAAAAACTGAAAGCATTTCCTCTAAGATCAGGAAAAAGACAAGGATATCCACTCTCACCACTATTATTGAACATAGTTTTGGAAGTCCTACGAATGGCAATCAGAGAAGAAAAAGAAATAAAAGGAATCCAAATCGGAAAAGAATAAGTAAAGCTGTCACTGTCTGCAGATGACATGATACTATACATAGAGAATCCTATAGATGCTATCAGAAAACTGCTATAGCTTATCAATGAATTTGGTAAAGTAGCAGGATACAAAATGAACACCCAGAAATCTCTTGCATTCCTATACACTAATGATGAAAAATCTGAAAGAGAAATTAAGGAAACACTCCCATTTACCACAGCAACAAAAAGAATAAAATACCTAGGAATAAACCTACCTAGGGAGACAAAAGACCTGTATGCAGAAAACTATCAGACACTGATGAAAGAAATTAAAGATGATACCAACAGATGGAAAGATATACCATGTTCTTGCATTGGACGAATTCATATTGTGAAAATGACTATACTACCCAAAGCAATCTACAGATTTAATGTAATCCCTATCAATTTACCAATGGCATTTTTTACAGAACTAGAACAAAAAATCTTAAAATTTCTACGGAGACCCAAAAGACCCCGAATAGCCAAAGCAGTTTTGAGGGAAACAAACGGAGCTGAACGAATCAGACTCCCTGACTTCAGACTACACTACAAAGCTACAGTAATCAAGACAGTATGGTACTGGCACAAAAACAGAAATATAGATCAGCGGAAAAGGATAGAAAGCCCAGAGATAAACCCACGCACCTATGGTCACCTTATCTTTGATAAAGGAGGCAAGAATATACAATGGAGAAAAGACAGTCTCTTCAATAAGTGGTGCTGGGAAAACTAGACAGCTACATGTATAAGAATAAAATTAGAACACTCCCTAACACCATACACAAAAATAAACTCAAAATGGATTCAAGACCTAAATGTAAGACCGGACAATATAAAACTCCTAGAGGAAAGCATAGGAAGAACACTCTTTGACATAAATCACAGCAAGATCTTTTTTGATCCACCTCCTAGGGTACTGGAAATAAAAACAAAAATAAACAAATCGGACCTAATGAAACTTAAAAGCTTTTGCACAGCAAAGGAAACCATAAACAAGATGAAAAGACAACCCTCAGAATGGGAGAAAATATTTGCAAACGAAGCAACTGACAAAGGATTAATCTCCAAAATATATAAACAACTCATGCAGCTCAATATTAAAGAAACAAAAAACCCAATCCAAAAATGGGCAGAAGACCTAAATAGACTTTTCTCCAAAGAAGACATACAGATGGCCAAGAAGCATATGGAAAGCTACTCAACATCACTAATTATTAGAGAAAGGCAAATCAAAACTACAACGAGGTATCACCTCACACCAGTCAGAATGGGCATCACCAGAAAATTTACAAACAACAAATGCTGGAGAGGGTGTAGAGGAAAGGGAACCCTCTTGCACTGTTGGTGGGAATGTAAGTTGATACAGCCACTATGGAGAACAGTATGGAGTTTCCTTAAAAAACTAAAAATACAATTACCATATGACACAGGAATCCCACTACTGGGCATATATCCAGAGAAAACAATTCAAAAAGACACATGCACCCCAATATTCACTGCAGCACTATTTACAATAGCCAGGTCATGGAAGCAACATAAATGCCCATCGACAGAAGAATGGATAAAGAAGATGTGGTACATATATACAATGGAATATTACTCAGCCATAAAAAGGAACGAAATTATGCCATTTGTAGAGACGTGGATGGATCTAGAGACTGTCATACAGAGTGAAGTAAGTCAGAAAGAATAAAACAAATATCGTATATTAATGCATATATGTGGAACCTAGAAAGATGGTTCGGATGAACTGGTTGGCCGGGCAGAAACTGAGACACAGATGTAGAGAAGAAACGTATGGACACCAATGGGTGAAAAGCGGCAGTGGTTGGGGGTGGGGGTGTGATGAATTGGGACATTTCAGTTGACATGTATACACTAATATGTATAAAATGGATGACTAATAAGAACATACCATATAAATAAATATATAAGAAAAATATTTTTTAAAAAATATTTTAAATATTTTTAAAAAATATTTTTTAAATATTTTTAAAAAATAAAAAGGAGCACAGGTTCTAGGCATGTGGGCTTTAGTGGTTGTGGCACTCAGGCTCAGTAGTTGTGGCTCACGGGCTCTAGAGCGCAGGCTCAGTAGTTGTGGCACATGGGCTTAACTGCTCTGCAGCATGTGGGATCTTCCTTGATCAGGGAACAAAACTGTGTCCCCTGCACTGGCTTCCCTGGTGGCGCAGTGGTTGAGAGTCTGCTTGTCGATGCAAGGGACACAGGTTTGTGCCCCAGTCTGGGAAGATCCCACATGCCACGGAGCGACTGGGCCCGTGAGCCATGGCTGCTGAGCCTGCGCGTCCGGAGCCTGTGCTCTGCAACGGGAGAGGCCACAGCAGTGAGAGGCCCGCGTATCGCAAAAAAAATAATAATAATAATAAATAAAAATAAAAATGAAAAAAAAGAAAAATCAACTAACAACATAGTAAGTGAAAATGGATATCTGATACATGTTTATTCATTCATTTATGCTTTCAGTATATAGGTAATTTTTTTTAATTTATTTATTTATTTATATTTGCCTGCATTGGGTCTTTGTTCCTGCACATGGGCTTTCTCTAGTTGTGGTGAGCAGGGGCTACACATCATTGCAGTGCATGGGCTTCTCATTGTGGTGGCTTCTCTTGTTGAGGAGCACAGGTTCTAGGCATGTGGGCTTTAGTGGTTGTGGCACTCGGGCTCAGTAGTTGTGGCTCACGGGCTCTAGAGTGCAGGCTCAGTAGTTGTGGCACATGGGCTTAACTGCTCTGCAGCATGTGGGATCTTCCTTGATCAGGGAACAAACCTGTGTCCCCTGCACTGGCAGGCGGATTTTTTTTTTTTTTAACATCTTTATTGGAGTATAATTGCTTTACACTGTTGCGTTAGTTGCTGCTGTATAACAAAGTGAATCAGCTATACATATACATGTATCCCCATATCCCCTCCCTATCCCACCCCTCTAAGTGGTCACAAAGCACGGAGCTGATCTCCCTGTGCTATGTGGATGCTTCCCACTACATTTGGTAGTGTATATATGTCAATGCCATTCTCTCACTTCGTCTCAGCTTACCCTTCCCCCTCCCAGTGTCCTCAAGTCCATTCTCTACATCTCTGTCTTTATTTCTGTCCAGCCCCTAGGTTCTTAAAAACCAGTTTTTATTTCTTTTGGATTCCATACATATGTGTTAGCATACAATATTTGTTTTTCTCCTTCTGACTTACTTCACTCTGTATGACAGTCTCTAGGTCCATCCACCTCACTACAAATAATTGTTTCTTTTTATGACTCAGTAATCTTCCATTGTATATATGTGCCACATCTTCTTTATCCATTTATCAGTTGACTGACACTTAGGTTGCTTCCATGTCCTCGCTATTGTAAATAGTACTGCAATGAACATTGTGGTACATGACTCTTCTTGAATTATGGTTTTCTCAGGGTATATGCCCAGTGGTGGGAGTGCTAGGTCATACGGTAGTTCTATTTTTAGTTTTTTAAGGAACCTCCATACTGTTCTCCATAGTGGCTGTATCAGTTTACATTCCCACCAACAGTGCAAGAGGGTTCCCTTTTCTCCACACCCTCTCCAGCATTTACGGTTTGTAGATTTCTTGATGATGGCCATTCTGACTGGTGTGAGATGATACCTCATTGTAGTTTCGATTTGCATTTCTCTAATGATTAGTGATGTGGAGCATCCTTTCACGTGTTTGCTGGCAATCTGTATATCTTCTTTGGAGAAATGTCTATTTAGGTCTTCTGCCCATTTTAGGATTGGGTTTTTTTTTTGTTATTGAGCTGCATGAGATGCTTGTAAATTTTGGAGATTAATCCTTTGTTAGTTGCTTCATTTGCAAATATTTTCTCCCATTCTGAGGGTTGTCTTTTGGTCCTGCTTATAGTTTCCTTTGCTGTGAAAAAGGTTTTAAGTTTCATTAGGTCCCATTTGTTTATTTTTGTTTTTATTTCCATTTCTCTAGGACATGGGTCAAATAGGATCTTGCTGTGATTTATGTCATAGAGTATTCTGCCTATGTTTTCCTCTAAGAGTTTGACAGTGTCAGGCCTTACATTTAGGTCTTTAATCCATTTTGAGTTTATTTTTGTGTATGGTGTTAGGGAGTGCTCTAATTTCATTCTTTTACATGTAGCTGTCCAGCACCACTTATTGAAGAGACTGTCTTTTCTCCATTGTATATTCTTGCCTCCTTTATCAAAGATAAGGTGACCATAGGTGCATGGGTTTATCTCTGGGCTTTCTATCCTTTTCCACTGATCTATATTTCTGTTTTTGTGCCAGTACCATACTGTTTTGATTACTATAGCTTTGTAGAATAGTCTGAAGTCAGGGAGCCTGATTCCTCCAGCTCCATTTTTCTTTCTCAAGGTTGCTTTGGCTATTCGGGGTCTTTTGTGTTTCCATACAAATGGTGAAGTTTTTTGTTCTAGTTCTGTGAAAAATGCCATTGGTAGTTTGATAGGGAGTGCACTGAAGCTGTAGTTTACTTTGGGTAGTATAGTCATTTTTGCAATGTTGATTCTTACAAACGAAGAGCATGGTATATCACTCCATCTGTTTGTAGTATCTTTAATTTCTTTCATCAGTGTTTTATAGTTATCTGCATACAGGTCTTTTGTCTCCTTAGGTAGGTTTATTCCTAAGTATTTTATTCTTTTGTTGCAGTGGTACATGGGAGCGTTTCCTTAATTTCTCTTTCAGATTTTTCATCATTAGTGTATAGGAATGCAAGAGATTTCTGGGTGTTCATTTTGTATCCTGCTACTTTACCAAATTCATTGATTAGCTATAGCAGTTTGCTGATAGCATCTTTAGGATTCACTATGCATAGTATCATGTCATCTGCAGACAGTGACAGCTTTACTTCTTCTTTTCCAATCTGGATTCTTTTTATTTATTTTTCTTCTGATTCCTGTGGGTAAAACTTCCAAAACTATGTTGAATAACAGTGGTGAGAGTGGACAATCTTGTCTGGTTCCTGATCTTAGAGGAAATGCTTTCAGTTTTTCACCATTGAGAACGATCTTCACTGTGGGTTTGTCATATATGGCCTTTATTATGTTGAGGTAAGTTCCCTCTATGCCTACTTTCTGGAGGGTTTTTATCATAAATCGGTGTTGAATTTTGTCAAAAGCTTGCTATCAGGGTGATGGTGGCCTCGTAGAATGAGTTTGGGAGTGCTCCTCCCTCTGCTATATTTTGGAAGAGTTTGAGAAGGATAGGTGTTAGCTCTTCTGTAAATGTTTCATAGAATTCACCTCTGAAGCCATCTGGTCCTGGGCTTTTGTTTGTTGGATGATTTTTAATCAGAGTTTCAATTTCAGTGCTTGTGAATGGTCTGTTTATATTTTCTATTTCTTCTTGGTTCAGTCTCAGAAAGTTGCGCTTTTCTAAGAATTTGTCCATTTCTCCCAGGTTGTCCATTTTATTGGCATATAGTTGCTTGTAGTAATCTCTCATGATTCTCTGTATTTCTGCAATGTTAGCTGTTCCTTCTCCTTTTTCTCTTCTAATTCTGTTGATTTGGATCTTCTCCCTTTCTTTCTTGATGAGTCTGGCTAATGGTTTATCAATTTTGTTTATCTTCTCAAAGAATCCGCTTTTAGCTTTCTTGATCTTTGCTATCATTTCCTTCATTTCTTTTTCATTTATTTCTACTCTGATCTTTAGGATTTCTTAGCTTCTGCTAACTTTGGGGTTTTTTGTTCTTCTTTCTCTAATTACTTTAGGTGTAAGGTTAGGTTGTTTATTTGAGATGTTTCTGTTTCTTGAGGTAGGACTGTATGGCTCTAAACTTCCTTCTTAGAACTGCTTTTGCTTCATCCCATAGGTTTTGGATTGTCGTGTTTTCATTGTCATTTGTTTCTAGGTATTTTTTGATTTCCTCTTTGATTTATTCAGTGATCCCTTGCTTATTTAGTAACGTATTGTTTAGCCTCCATGTGTTTGTATTTTGTTACAGTTTTTTTCCTGTAATTGATATCTAGTCTCATAGCATTGTGGTCGGAAAAGATACTTGATATGATTTCAATTTTCTTAAATTTACCAAGGCTTGATATGTGACCCACGATATGATCTATCCTGGAGAATGTTCCATGAGCACTTGAGAAGAAAGTGTATTCTGTTGTTTTTGGATGGAATGCCCTATGAATATCAATTAAGTCCATCTTGTTTAATGTATCATTTAAAGCTTGTGTTTCCTTATTTATTTTCATTTTGGTTGATCTGTCCATTGGTAAAAGTGGGGTGTTAAAGTCCCCTACTATGATTGTGTTACTGTCAGTTTCCCCTTTTATGGCTGGTAGCATTTGGGCAGGTGGATTCTTAACGAGTGCACCACCAGGGAAGTCCCAGTATATAGCTAATTTTAATAATATTTAAAACACTTGTTGATTACTCGTTCCTGATACTACATCTGGCCCTCAAGTTGATTTTAAAAAAACAAATGGAAAGGAAAAAATTGGACACACTTCCTGTCTTCAAGGACCTGTGGGACTTGTTAAGGGATTTCCATCTTGCTGAGTTGGTTTTTTTCAGTATGGCATCAGGTTGTACTGACCCATCCATTTGTTCTCATTGATTAGCTCTCAGGACCGTGGCCTGAACACAGTTCCACCAGGTTGAGTGGACACCGTGAGAGAGGGATTTTCTTCATGTCTAGTCCATCAGGGACCATGAAGTAGGCAAGTCTGTGAGCACCAAGTCAGTCCCCACAAATCCTCATCCTACACCCAGCAGAGGAGTGGTACTGCATGGTACAGCTTCTGCCTTCTGCCAGCAGTGTGACCTTGGGCAAGTAACCCAGCCCTCTGATATGTTTCCTCATTTATATCATGAGAATAATAACCCTCCACCATTGGGAGGCTATAAGGATCAAATTAGTTAATTCAGACGAAGCACTTACATCAGTGCCAGGCACGTAGTGTGTTCCCAATAAGCACTGACTATTACTGTTAATCAGAAATGAGGCTGTACATAGAGGAGAACAGCTCATGATTTTTCTGTCGGGAAGATTTTTCTTCTCCACTTCTTTTCTTAATTAGATCACTGTTAGTTAAAATTACTTATATATATTTTATCTTTCTGAGGGCTCAATTTCTCTTTCTCTAATTACTTTGCACAAAAACAGTTACAGATTTAATTCACTATATTAGAAACAACTAGGTGGCATTGTGTAAAGAGGATCTGAAGCTTAAGAGGAATTACAGTGGCAGAAGAAAGTCTAAGAGAAGGCTGAAACAAATGGACAGATTTTTGAATGATGTGATCAAGTATGTCTTTTCCTTAATATTGCTTCCTCCCTGAATCTTTCTAATAGGACAAAGATGGAGGGACACTATTCAGCAAAAACCATCCTATGGAAAAACCCAGAGGATGGAAAAGGTAGAAAATTCCCTTTAGGGTAAACTAATTTATGAAAACAAGTGTCCACTCTCTCTCCAGAGAAGGTGAGCTGCTCAGGGTGCCAGCACAGATAAGCCATAAGCTCTTCTTGATGCCCAAGGAACAAACTGCTATCAAACTCTTAACTGTGTTTACCTGATAAATTGAATGGAAGGAGAAATAAAATTCTTAACTTTTCTCACCTTTGTAACTCTCCTTCCTCCATTTCTTTTATTTTGAGGTCCTGCTGGCTGATGCATTCTAGAGATTTATCTGGTCCTGTTTTTTTTGTTTGTTTGTTCTTTTTTCTTTTTTTAATTTCAGTGGCAAAATTAGCCTCAAACAGCAATCTAATAATGTCAAGTCTAGACAAATACAGTGGTGAATTTGTAGTTTTTATAGTTGTATTCTTAAGCTTAAATGTATTCCTTTTGATATGACTAATTCTAACAAAATTACTACTTTTAAAGTTGTACGTAACTCCAAGATACTAGTTTATTTTTATGTGCTTTCCCCCCATTGATTCTGTGAAGAAGTGGAATTCTAATTAAATTATCTTAATTGGACACAGTCAAAAATATTTAGATTAGGTTTGTGTTAATGGTAACTTGATCTAGGGAAAACACTCCAGAGGATGCACAAGTGTCTCATTGGGTTTTTTTCCTAATAAAGCAAGTAATTATAGCAGCACATCAGAGTCACACGTTCCCTTTATAAACGTCACTACGGCTGGCAAGCAATCATACGTGCAGGTATTTCCACTGCTACCCCCATTCTCAAACTAGACCATCCCTGTTTTACAAAGATAGACTTTGCCCTTGAAAGCAGAATGACCCAATGGAAAGATGGTGGGAAAGACTGCTTTGTAAGTCTGGGTGAGCTTCTTCCTTCAAAGTTGCCTTTATTTCTCCTTCCCTGCTCCCTCCACCCCTACATCCTTGTGGGTCTCCCCCTCTCCCTTCTCCCCGTTCTCCCCTCCCCCTGCTCTCCACTTCCCCAGTTTCTCTTGCTCTCCTTTACTTCTCACTTCTCCTCTGTCTTGATTATGTGCACTTTGATATTTTTTTCCTCATCTGGACTGCAGATTGCATTCTCTCATTCATTCAAGCTAACAAATATTTATGGAACACCCCTCTTGTGTCAGGAAAGTGTCATGAATAAGGCACTGACTCTGTCCTCAAGAACCTTAGAATTTACTAAAGGGAATTTTATAAAAAAATCATGATGCCATATCTGTATCTATATCTATATCTATATCTATCTATCTATCTATATATATATATATGCCAAAGAGGAAGCAGGGAAAACAAAGTGCTTCTATAACATAGTCTTGGGCATGGATGAAAACACAGGCAGATTCCCCCAGAATACTAAGCTGGTGTCTGCCAGGTAAGTAGGATTCTTCTGGCATTTATAATGAGCACCTAGTTTGTTTCTTCCAGGCACTGTGATCACCACACACCCAGATAACCTGGGGTTTTTGTAGGTGTTGCCTTGCTATTCTCACTACAGCTGGGCATGTAGTTCGTTATCTTTGCTCATTATGTAGGGCTGTGCTGTCCAATATGGGAGCTACTAGCCCAATAAGCCACTGAACACTTGAAAGGTGGCTTGTCTGAGTTGAGATGTGTTTTTTTTTTTTTTTTTTTTTTCTAATTTTTTTTTTTTTTTTTTCTTTATTGGAGTATAATTGCTTTACAATGGTATGTTAGTTTCAGCTTCACAACAAAATGAATCAGTTATATATACACATATGTTCCCATATCTCTTCCCGCTTGCGTCTCCCTCCCTCCCACCCTCCCTATCCCACCCCTCCAGGCGGTCACAAAGCACCGAGCTGATCTCCCTGTGCTATGCGGCTGCTTCCCACTAGCTATCTACCTTACGTTTAGTAGTGTATATATGTCCATGCCTCTTTATCGCTTGAGATGTGTTTTAAGTGCAAAATGCATATCGGATTGTAAGACTTAGTATATATAAAAAAGAGAATGCAAAGTATCACATTCATGATTCTTATGCTGATTATAAGCAGAAATTATAATAATTTGGCTACATTGGATTAAATATGCATTAGTGGATTAAATATGCATATGTATCTATTTCTTTTTACTTTTTTGAATGTGGCTCTTAGAAAATCTTAAATTACCATATGTGGCTTGCACTGTATTTCTTCTGGATAGAAATCTCCTCCAGATTGTCTCTGAGTGATTTGGCGACAAAGCTGCGTCCTCCCATTGAGCATGTGGGTAGTCACCTCCACTCCACCCATCTATTTATTCAGTAGCTACTGGAGTGGGAAATGCTTCTGCATCCAACCTAATCCTGGGTGTTGACCCAGCATGACTGCTCTTGGGGGCAGGACCTGGGTCTGTATCCATCTGAACAAAAGATCTCCCAACAACCCTGGAGAAACTGCACCGCCTTGGAGAATTGCCTTATAGAAAGCTGCAGGAATCTGGGCTCCAAGGGCCAGAGGCTGTTCTGTGCAAGGTCTGACTATCCTCATAAGAAGGGACACGTTTATCTGCAAATCTGTCCCCCACTTACAGCTTTCAGAATGTGTTAATTTCCTTTATAATTGACTCCCACATATTATTCTTAAGCAGAGGATCATGTACAACATTTCTCTTGCATAAATTTCTAGGACGAAAAATGAAGTGAACATTCCTTTATTCCTTTGTACACTTAAATGGTCACATCCTCCTACTCAGAGCAAAGCCATCACCATCTTTTTTCTGTGATCTAATTACAAATGGAATAAGCTCTTAATTCCCCTTTCCATCATTTTAAGATCTATGACATGAAAATGACTCTGCAAAGACCTCCAGAGTGCTTTTTTTGTCATGTATTTGATACAACTTTTTGTGCAGAAATTAATTTCACTCAAGAGGTGTTTACATGACAGAGACTGATAGGTGTTTTCTATCAGGACTCTGCCTGGCTTGCCAATTTGTTTACTGCAGCCTATTTTAGGAAACCAGGAGAGGAGTAGTTAGCAGCAAGTTAAATGCTTTTAAATATCATGTAAATTTCTCATTCTTTTAAAAATAATTGTCACATACTTGAGAGTCTTGTGAGCGAATGTTGCTGGATATGTAATTTGGTTTCACGTTTCCCGTGCATCACAGAGTGGCTTTTTTTCCATCATAGTTGATCTTCACCCTTTACCATCTGGGAATTTGAACTCTAATTTTAGCCATTTCATGAGTTGCCAATTTAATGCATTTAAAGAGGGCAGAGCAGATGTCTAAAACATTGAAGGTAATTAATTAAGTCCCACAATTTCCAGACTACACAAAAACAATTTGCCATTGCCTGTAAAATGGTATAATTGAGTATTATAAATGTTTCCAGGCCAAGTCTTGCTATGAATTATTTAGTGCATCTGTCCTAATTAAAGACCTATTGGAAGATTAATGTCTCGTAACCTGACAAACTACTTTACTTAGTAACAAATTATCCATATAATGACCTCAAAGTAAATTTATATAACCCAAGAAACCATCTGAAAGAACTCAAAAGCACAGTTCAGTAGAGGGAATTTCCTCTGCATATTTACGCTTATCTGCCCAATATTCTTTGAGCTTCGAATAGTTGTAAATGAAAATCAATCTGTTCCCAAATAAGTCTCTTAATCATTTCTAGCTTTAGTCAACATCTTGTAAAAGATACGTGATTCATATTTCTTGCAACCGTCTCGTTACACTTTACGGAAAGAATCTGCACTAAAGACAAAGATATGCAAGTCTGTAATACTGAATGCACTGGCAATAATGAAGAATCTTTTTTTCATTCTTATTCTAACCTCTTGTTTTTAGGATGAGATCACCCTGATTATTTTTCAGTAATACGAGAAACACCAAATATTCAGTCAACAGTATCTTCAGCTGAATGATGGGTCATTGCCCTATCAAGGCTGGATGTCAGAGGATCTGATGATAGTATAAAACTGAGGTCATTTAAGCCTAAACTTAGAAGCAAACTAGGTGACCCAATCCTGCTTTGGCATTAGGGAACTAATGTGCCTTACAGCTGTAATCCCTATAACACTATTTTTAAAAATCGATGGCATGCCATGTACCTGATGGGCAATGAAAAGGGGACCTCTGCTGATTGCATCTCCTGATATAAAGTAGTCCGGAGAGGGAAGAGGCAGGGTCAGCAAGGGGAAAGTTTAATACCCTTTCTTCTTAATGGAAATCATTCCCTCCCATCACAAATGCACTGCCCTTATCATGAACTTCTTTAAAAAGCACTTTACATATTATTTCTAAAGCTTAAAAAAAAAATCTTTCCACCTAGGTTTCACAGATTTTTCAACAAATCTGAAGATCTCTCTCTCTCTCTCTATGTACCTATGTATATTCACTGGCCGCCCTATTTTAGAACACAAAATATAAAAATATCATCAGAGTTAAGTAAAATTTTTTTAAACTTAGTGTGTTAAAATATGGTTAATTGGCCATAATTGTGAGAAAGTAAATAAGATCTGATTAGATATATAACATTAGCATGGGACGGGATACATATATATGAATATATATATGAAAGGAATATTTAGCAAACTGCTTTACTGTCATAAGTCCAACAACCGTTTGTTTATAAACTATAGTTCGCTCTTATCTGGACAGATATTCAAAACGTTTTCTTCTCCTAGCTTGGATCTTAGCATTCATAAAGTCATTGTCCTGTAGCATTCCTTCCATGTAACTTTCTTTTCCATACAGAATTTCTCACACTGGAAAACAATTCCGTTTCTTCTTTACACCCCTGTATGAATCATACATTTTAACAAAAATGAAGTCATACGCTTTTACAGGAAATAAGCTCAAGAGGGCCAAATTGATGGAATGCTACTTAACATCTCCCCCTTTCTTCTTCTGCATCTACAGAATATTTGGTGCTCTTTTAAAATGCTTTTAGCCAGAGTCCACCTCATGCACAGGTGCAAAAGTACCTCTAGCTACATACAATGGGCTTACTGACTTTTCGGCCAAATGGAAGGAAGAAAGTAGTGAAATTAAGCAGGGAAAGGAGAGAGTTGAGTATTTTTTCATAACATTTGTTTCCTAACAATAGCTCATTGTAGAAATTTGGAATATAGGGAAAAGTGTAAAGAAAAATAATCATAAAAATTGTTCATAGACCCATCAACCAATGATAATCTCATTAGCATTTTGGTATGCTTTCATTTCTTTTTTCTATGCAGCCATTATATACTGGAGTTTTTCCTCATGGAGTTTTACTTTTCATTACACTGTAAGCATTTTCCAGTGGTCTTAGCTTTTCACCTGTATAGAGAATGATTGTTTTTCATCATAACTAAATGTGGCGTTCGTGTAAAGCAGAGGAAATGTGTCCTTCCCGTGGAGTTAAGTTTCAGACTCCTCAGAAATGGCAATTCAAGAAACTAGCTCTAATCTACTCTTAAGATTTCTGCTGAGTAGCAGACAAGTTGTAAACTGATCAACAGAAGACAAATGTATGTCTGGTTGCAGGTATATATACACACTTGTACTCCTGCATTCTTGGAAGTAGTCTATTAGAAAAAAACCCCAGCTTACTAACATACACTGAGAGTATAAAAAATAAATGTTAAAAATCATATAACTGTATAAATAAAAACGTGATTCTTCTAAGTTAATAGCTGTTAAAGGCATAAAAGTTTTATTAAGAATTTTAATAAAAAATCAGAAGTAGAACCCAATTGAAAAAAAGCTTAAAATGTATTATGATATTACACCTACACTTCAAATATGCTTTGGGAAACGTTTTTTATTAGAAAAATAGGTTATCACTAGGCGTGAGTGCATGTACTGCTCAGAATGAACAGATATTTATCTATCTGTTTAAAACTGGGTTTTGCACTCAAAACTTAGTAGGTTTTGGCAAAACACAATGAAAGAGAGTTTTCTTGTTCTTCTGCCTTAGAATATCGCCTGAGATAGACATTGAAGGCTCAGCCTTATAAATATTCATAATAATTGTCCTCAGGTGGCATCCAGGAGTCCCCAAGACAAACCATCATTTGAAGACATTTCAAAAAATATCTGGAAAACATACACACAAAAAGAGAATCTTTGAGGCATTCATTCACACATTTACTAATTCACCTAACCATGATTAAATGTCAGGTTCTAGAACTGTGAAACAGCTTAATGTTGCAATAGGGGGGCAGAAATGCACATACATATTACATCCATGCAGCAGAAATGTTAAATAAATCCTAGTTTGAAACCATCAGGCGACCTGATTCTTGGCCAATCAATCTTTCAAGTTTCTCCCTTCTCTCTGCTCTCTGTCTCTCCTTTTCTCTGTCTCTGTCTCTGTCTCTCTCTCTCTCTCTCACACACACACACACACACACACACACACTTACATATACATACACATACATATACAGACACACAAGTAAGGGTCTGTGTCTATAATGTACCATGACGCTCAATACTCTATGTAAAGAAGTCTCTACACACCTACCATTGAGTCTCACCTTCAGTTCCCTCTAAAATAAGAAGAAAGTATGATATATGGAACACTGGCCTCAAAAGATGCCTAGCAGAAAACAGTTCCCTGGTGAAATAAGTTTGGAAAGCAATATATTTTATTCCCCTAGTGGAGATTTATAACACAGATTAGCATAGTAAAGACTCTGAAAGAATTCCTGCAATAAAGAAACCTATTTTAAAGTTGTTTGCCTCAGAATGTTTTAATCTGGAAAATCTGCTTATTTTGTTTACTATATATTATCAACCATAGGGAACAGGCAATGACATAAGAACACTCACCCTATGACTGGGAGCTTTCAAATATTATGACTGAACACAGGTGGACACAATACAGTTCATAAAATATCCATCTTTCTTTCTGGCACAGTTTGATCTCACCTTATAAAAATTATATAAATTGAAAAACTGTGATGTAAAGCCTTGTATTCACACATCAAAATAAATTAACTAATTTACTAAAGTAAAGGTGGACTGTAGGCTTTCCTCTGTTGTAACAGGATTCCTTCACAGTTCTCTGATTTAACAGGTTTCATAAAAGGTCTGGTATTGCTCTTTGCATTATTCCTGGGGTCTGTGAAGGTAGCCTGATGTTCTGGGACATTCCAAAAACACTGCATGAATCTTTTTTTTTTTTTTTTTTTGGCGGCATGCGGGCCTCTCACCACTGTGGCCTCCCCTGCATCGGCAGGCGGACCCCCAACCACTGCGCCACCAGGGAAGCCCGAATCTCATTTTTGACACCTTTCTGGGGTGTTCTGTATGGAGCATCATTTGGAGATGGTAGGTTCACAAACTGAATTTATTGATTGATTGAATCTTTATTTTCAGAATCCTCTTAAAGGAAAATATGAAAAGATTGTTAAAACTAATTACACCCACTTCAAGTACACTTAGGGATGAGGCTCTCTCTTAAGAAGTCTCAAACAGTGAAACTGACATTTTTAACCAAGTCCCTCTGCAGGAAAGACAAACAGGACATTCACCAGAGCTGTGGAATTCTAGTTACTCAAGACACGCAGATGAAGATGGTATTTCTGCTCTTGAGTGGCAGGTCTCTGTGTAATCACCTTTAAAAGGGGAACAAAATCAAAGTGGAACCCTGAAAAGAAACAAGGAAGCAGCTCCTTTGCCGCCTTGCAAAACACAAATGCTTCAGCGACAGACAAGACCAAGCAGCTTGGTGTGCGGGGTGGAGGTGTGGCTGGCAGCTCAGACGCACAGTGACAGGTCAGTAATAAAAGGCAAGGCCTTGGGTCCTATTTGCGACGATGACATATATGTTACCAACAAATGTTGTGTGAAAAAATGCCATAAAAAGGAGACAGAAGGAGGAAAAGGGGGAGGGAAGGTTATTGCTCAGCTTAATCTTTAATTCCATTTTACAACTGCCCAATAAACAACCTTCTACTTAAGTTTTCGCCTCAGTGGCTTCTACAGTAGGTAAGAAAATCTTTTGGCTTCACATCTTAACTCAAGGCTACAAAATAGGCTTTTTAAATGGATATTCAGGCATTTTGCAACTTCTGTTACAAGTTTTAGTTAGTGAATCGTTATCAGTCTTACATAATACACCAAAGGAGGGTTTTCATTTGGGATAGCCTCACCACCCACCAGTCCTCCTTTTCCCACGTGAATCCGTTCTGAAACGACACTGAGGGCCCAGGTAAACTCAGGCTTTCAAGTCCCAACATGAGCTTGAAGAATGTAATAAAATGTTGAAGATGCTCAGTCTCTGAATTTACTGCCTAGTATTTCAAGAAATATTATTTCTAAAACTAGGACCCTTTATCTGTGACACTGATCCTACTAAGTGGATGATTTCTTCATCCAAATGCCTATAATAAGATCACTTTGTAAAGGGAAATCACTGTGAAATATGTTGAATCCTGCAGTGACTGCTCCTTCCCTCTTCCGTACCTCTTACTGGGGTCCTTAAGCCTATATTTATTGTGCTTTCAGACATAATCTTTTAAGCTAAGACTAATAGTCAAAACACAGTCAGTACAACGAACAATTTCTTTATCAGTAGTTTTACTTCAAATCAGACTGAAAACTGACCCCCCAAAACTCCATTCTAGAGACTACAGACCACCTTTATGTAAAAATACAAAATCAGACAGTTTCTCACATTTGAGATCTCAAAGAGGCTATCTCTATAAGTGTCAATAAAGAAGAGTTGGGAATTTTGGTTACCATAAAATTCTGTTCAATATTAATATACTTTCATATGTGAGCTCTATTTGATATCATAAAAGTGCATTTATTTTAGGGTGATTTTGTTTTACATCGTTTTATACCAGGAAATAAATTCTGAATAAGGAGCAAAGGCTCTTCCCTCAAGTCTAGCTTTTCAAAATCCATCCCAGGTCCCAGGATGCTAGTGAAACTTCTGGAGGATGCTATAATTCATCCCAGGGGTCATAGAGGAGTGGGTGGAGCCCCTCACACCACAATGGGTCCTTTCAGCTTGGTAGAATGCACACAGTTTTTGAAATCTGAAGAAATAAGATGTAAGAAAGAGAACCAGTCTCACTCAAGAGAACTGATAGATTCTCGGGAGCTAGAAGCTGTCAAAGCATGGGATTCCCGGGCAATAATAAAGTCTGGAGACTCAGAAGTAAAGCAGTCTGATGACTTAAGTTTTCATCACACATCTGACAGGCATTAGAATCATGTTTTCAAGGGAGCAGGGGAAATAAAAAACTTTTTCTAACAGTCCACCTGATTCTCCAGAGTACTGGGACAGGTAAAAAAGTAATAACTTTTTTTAAAAAAAAAAAAAGCTAAATTAAACAACAAGAAATTCCATGTCTTATCTGATTTGTCAGTCATGTACGGTGGCTTTGAATGAACTTTTCCACACCATTTTTTGCACAAAGGAAGGTAAAAACTCAGGAGGGAGAAGGACACCCTCAGAGAATTCTTAGCGAGGATGCTTTCTGGCCCGAAACCGGACCTCTCCCTTTCTAAGCTGTCATCTCCATCACAAAGCATGGAAATGTATCTATCTTTGTGCAAGGCTATATGCTCAGTGGGCTGCCCTCAGCTCAGTGTCACTGAAGAACAGCTGCTGTCACAGAGCCAGGGAGGAATATCTGCCCCAAGTTCACACAAGGGGCAGGCCTTCAGAGACTACACTTCCCGGGATTTATTTTGGCATATTTTCCCTTGGGGCTTCAAGGGTACGGAAGTGAGCCTGAGGGAGGGAGGTCGGGCTGGAAACACAAACTCTGATAACTTCTGCAGAAATTCTTCTTGGCCCTACAAAAATCCACATTTTCTAGTGATCATTTTTTAAGAAGTCTGGAAATATAACAAGTATGCACAGGCCCTGAGCACTGGATTCAAAAACTGGATAGAAACCTAGTCTGTGAGTGTGGGATGTCCTGGGCTGTGATGTCTGGGAAAGCTGAAGTTCTGACTAGCCAGACAACCTTTAGAAATAATCAAGCCAGCAGAAATGCAGAAGGAGCTTTCTATGTCTACCACCTACTACCTACCATTGGAGCCGAAATGACTAGAGACATAATTAATACTGTCAGCTGGAAAGGCCAGTCGCCCAATTTCTGCTTTACTTTTGTAATTGTTGACCCCATGGTGGAAAGAGAAATCTTAACTTTTAGATCATTATACAGGTGTTTTCAGTAGTTCAACTGTTACCCATACATTACTGCTGTCTCTTCATTTTTATTACATGTTGAGAAGAAAAAAATATGAATCACTTCATTCCAATAATTTATTTTCTATTTTGAAATTACACATTCACATGTAAGTTATTCATATCAAAAGGAGTCTACTTAAGGTTTTGACAAAACAAGCTAATAAAACACAGGGTATGCTCTGTTGAAGTAAACAATTTTACAGTCCTCTTAGTTTCTGTGTTGCTATTAGAAGCAGATACCACTCTCAGCTCCTAGTATCTAAACAGCCAATTTCTTTCCTAGTTGGTCCCAAGTACCTGTAGGGTTATGGAGGAATTATGGATACTAAATCTATTGCTGGAAGTTAGAAAACCTTTATTATTCAAAGATGCATGGGCTTCATTCATATTCCAGGGATTCTGAAGTAAAGAATAACCTTTATTAAGTATCTATGAATGAGTGTCTTAATACATTTGACCTGTTTAAAAACTTGCAATTGTCTTGTATTACATAAGTCATTAATTAAGGTACTAATCGTCATGTGTTGAACTGTATTCCGCAAAGGTGTGCTGAAGTCCTAATCCCTGTACCTGTAAATGTGACCTAGGGTGAAATAGGGTCTTTGCAGATGTAATCTAGTTAAGATGAGGTCATACTAGATGAGGGTGGCCCTAATCCAATACCACTGGTATCCTTATAAAAAGAGAAGACAAATAGAACACACAGGGAGAAGCCCATGTGGCAGCAGAGGCAGAAGTTAGACTGATGAAGTATCAACAAGCCAAGGAATGTCAAGGAGTTCTGGTAACCACCAGAAGCTAAGAGAACACAAGGAAGGATCCTCCCCTAAAGCCTTCAGAACGAACATGGCCCTGCTGACACCTGGATTTCAAACTTCTTTCACAGCCTCCAGAACTGTGAAGCAATACATTTCTGTTGTTTTAAGGCAACCAGTTTGTGATGCTTGTGATGGCAGCCTCATGAAACTAAAACACAAGTTTAAGTGTTCTTTAAATAAATGATAGTTAATTACAAGGAACTTACTGTCTTATTTAGTGACTGATATAAGTAATAGCCATGGTATTTAATATGGACAAACACAAGTTATTTTCTGGCCTATGCTTATGTATTATAATTATCTTAAACTTCAAAAAGTGAATGCCAAAGTTTCAGCGTTTTGATGATGGGACGAAAACAAACAAACAAGAAGTAATGAATATTGATAAAGTTTATCTCAAAACTGCATAACTAATTTGTATTTTGGCCATGTTGCCCAAGCCTGTGTCAATGTACGAAGGAAAGCCAAAAAAGTTTCAACATCTCTATGTCATCTTTCCTTAGAAGTAGCCTTCTCCAAATCCACAGACGTTAGTATTTAACAGAGCTATGCAAGCGATATTTTTACCTATTGTCTCTCCTTAAGGAACTTGATATTATTTTAAAAAATGGTTGTGGGCCTCTCTTCTTTAGGTTGTTTTCTCACTGTAGACATGGCCAAATGCTTCAAATGAAGGTGGAAAGAAAGCGAGCCAGAAAATTCAGACTTTACCATGACAAGAGTCATGTGGCTATGTGATAAATCATGTTCATGTATGAATTATTTAGAGAGCTGGTAGAAAGAGTAACCTGGAGAAATAGTAAAGGGTAGCTGGATTCTCACTTTCAATTGGACGGTGTTCTGGGCTGAAGGAGCCCCATGTGTGATGGGGCCCTTCCATCTATGACCCCTCCACCTACGCCTTCAGCTTGGGCAGCAGATTAGAGCACAGGGAGGTTCCACATGGAGACTTGGAAGCACAGTGGAATGCCCATCTCCATAGTTCACGAGCATCCCCTATACTGGACAATTCCCACAAACACATAGATTATTCCTTATAAGTCACCTTCACATGAAGTCCTTCCTGGTCCCCAGCAGAAAAAAACTCCCTGCTCGAGGTTTCAATCCCCTTCCTCTGCCTCTTTTCTCCTTCTTTACATAGATCTTTTTTTATTTTATTTTTTTAATTTTTTGGCTGCGCAGCATTGGGATCTTAGTTCCCTGACCAGGGATTGAACCTGTGCCCCCTGCATTGGAAGCACAGAGTCTTAACCACTGGACCACCAGGGAATTCCCTTTTGTACTTATTTATTTATTTAGGTTCTTCTTTACATGTATCTAGGTACTAAATATTTTACTTATTTAGGTTGTTTATTGTCTTTTCCCCACTAGAATGTGAATTCCAAGAGGGCCTTTTACTCCTTGGATCACGGCTCTCTTCTCAAAGAACAGTGGCTGGCCCTTGGTAGGCACTCAATATATACTTCTAGAATAAATGAACTATGGAGGGAAAGACCTCTGTACTTGCTTTATTGTTAAGTGTGAGCAGCTTTTAGTGGATTTAACTAACCACAGTTTGTGTCCAAATTACAAGACCGAACGAGGAGTGTTCTAGCTTATGCTTATATATTTCCAAGGCCTGATGGGGGAGTTTCATGAGTAGATCTCCGCAGATGGGTGACTGCTTCTCTAGGCTACCCAGTGAAGCATCTGTCACACTATAAGCATTTTATCATTTCTGAGAATTGATTATCTCCCACTGCCAAAGCCAGTATGCTTAATTACTTTCGAAGCATTTACCAGTGTACAATATCTAAGGGCTTCATAAGTCAACCAGGGGGTGGATTAGGTGCCTCCAGCACCCCTAAACTAACACAAGAAATTGCTCAACGAGGACAGAATAATAAAGCCCAAATTAAATAATTCTCACTATAAGCTTCAAACATAGCAACCTAAGAAGATGCACAGCAGCAGAAGTAAATGTTTGAAGAAGGCCCAAGAGCTCTACTAACGCCTAAGGGATTGAGTAGCGAATTCTAATCTGGTCTATTATCTGAGTGTTGCTAACTGATCAACAGCAATTTGGCCAGGCAACACTGATCAGGTCCATTTAAGAAATATTGGTGAGGTAAACTACCACAATCTGAGGCAGGTGGAGGGCTACACATGTCCTTCACCATAACTTGATCACAGTTTGAATGTTACAACCAAAGCAAGCCTACCTCCAAATTCTGCCCAAAGTACCATTTTGTTATTAGCCTGCAGGCACAAAAGAGCACGCTTCATGAAGGGGTCACCCTAAGGCATATATGATCATATTCTGACAGGCGATGAGTCCACCTTTAACCAATTAAGGGACAGAACTTAAAAGAAGGGACTCAGGCGATCCAAGAGATCTCTAGACTTCAAAGGCTACATTACAGGTTTTGGGCTTGCCTGGCATGGAGGGACAGTGGTGTTCATAAAGTTCTTTGTTGTGAACCACCAATGAAAAATATTTCTTACATATTTTATGCTAATTAATCAGCCCTTTGTTCCTATTTTGATAACTATCAAAATATAAGCAATGTATAAGGAGTCCCCCCCATAGTGTTGATTCATAATATTTCAAATGCTGAAATTTTTTTCATATGCTAAAATAATTTAAAATGAGGTTTTAAGCTCCTTTACATGCACACATACATGATACAACTCCACCTATAATGGCAGAAATGGGGCCCGAGAAAAATTTAATGCATAAAGTGCACAGTGGCATTAGTATGAGGAAAACAAAGTGAGTGCGATGACCCTGAGTGGCTGGTGGCTGGGAATTCTGGGGTCTGGCTTCATGGTCCAACTCTGTTTTTTTGTCTGTAGTGGTTGGTAGTATCTGGCAGTAGTTTTCTACTCTGCCTTAAATATCAATGGGGATGATTCCAGGTCCTATGAACTTCCAGGGCAGGAATCTACTGATTAGATGGCACGCATGTGTTTAGCTCCTTTCGTGTTACCTCTCCCTATCCTGTAGAAGTTCAAGAACAGGACCAAGTGGGAAAGAGAAGCTAATCAGCAACTAATTAATTCACATTATCACAGGATACATTATTGTAGAATTTTTTGCTACCGAAAAAAATCCTTACAGAATTCCAGAAAGCTTAAAACATAACAACATGCAGACACTGAGTCTTTTTTTTTAAAATATGAATTCATTGATCAATATGATGAGTGGGTTTTTGAAAGTGTTAATGAAAAGCATCACATCCATATTCTTGGTCTATCTGGTCATTAAAAGAAAGCAAGTGGAGGACGGTTTTTCTCTATTAAGCTTTAGAAGTTTAGGTGAATAATACAAAATATGTTTGCATTATTTGGTCTAATAACCATACGTGGCATAAGACCTGATGATCGTACAGATGATTTCTGGTGGCAGTCCTCTTAGCCTATTCCAAGAATCATTTTTGAGAGTCGACTATCAAGTGCAAAGTTACTCTTCTTCTCTAAATGTCCTGTCCTATATTACATCTCATGAAAGAAAAAAATTGTATTTAAATTCTGAAATTATATTCTACTTATCTGACTGCTTTGTAACTTTTGGGCTTTTCTTCCTCATAATGGCACTTTCAGCTGCACATATGCTACCCATGGAAGCACCAACACAATGAAAATAATGAACAGACTCCTCACCCAAAGGTTCTACCATGTCCCTTTGTAATTTCTCCCTCCTGCCCCTTCCCATTTGTCTCTACTGTACCACACCCCTCCCCGGGCAGCTACAGATTTGGATACTTTCACTAAAGTTAAGTTTGCATTTTCTAGAATTTTGTATCAATGAAATCGTGAATATGGTCACTCCTTTGTCTTACAGTCTTCTTATACACACAATAATTATTTTGACACTCATTTATATTATTGCAGATAACAACTCATTCCTTTTTATTATTGAGTAGTATGCCATTTTATAACTATTCCACAGTTTACATATCCATTCGTCGATTGATGGATATTGGGGTTGTTCCCAGGGTTTTGTTATTACAAATAAAATTTCTGTGAACATTCATATACAAGTCTCGCATGGACATATGCTTTCAATTTCTCTTGGGTAAATACCTTTTAGTGGAATGCCTGGATCATATAATGAGTGTATTTTTGACCTTTTAAAGAAATTGCTAGGCTCTTTTCAAAAGTGATTGTACTTCATTTAATCTATAATCTGGGGGAGAACTGACATTTTAACAATATTGAAACTTCTGACCCATAAACCATATATTTCTTCATTTGTTTCAGCCTTTCAGCAATGTTTTGTAGTTTTTAGTATACAGGTCTTGCACATATTTCTTTAAGATTTATCACTAAGTATTTCATAGTTTTATGTAATTTTACATGGTATTGTTTTATAATTTCAATTTTCAGTTGTTACTGCTAGTATGTAGATACATAATGGAGTATTTTATACTGGTCTTGAATCCTGAAACCTTAGTAACCTCATTTAATATTTCTAGTAGTTATTTTGTAGATTTCATCAAATTTTCTATATAGATGATTATGCTGCTTGTGAATAAAGACAGTTTTTCTTCTTCTTTTCCAAACTGGATGCTATTTTGTTTCACTGACTGATTACTGTTTTGTTTTTTTTTTTTTTGCGGTATGCGGGCCTCTAACTGTTGTGGCCTCTCCCGTTGCAGTGCACAGGCTCGGGACGCGCAGGCTCAGCGGCCATGGCTCACGGGCCTAGCCGCTCCGCGGCATGTGGGATCTTCCCAGACCGGGGCATGAACCCGTGTCCCCTGCATTGGCAGGCGGACTCTCAACCACTGCGCCACCAGGGAAGCCCTGATTGCTGTTTTTATTGCACTGGCTAGAACCTTCAGTAAAAGATCAAACAGAAGTAGTAAAAGCAGGCATCCTTGCCTTGTTACCAATCTTAGGAGGAAAGCGTTTAGGTTTTTACTATTAAGCACAGTTTTAGTCACAGGTATTTCGTAGACACCCTTCATCAATTTGAGGATGCTTTTTTCTATTTCTAGTTTTCCCACAGTTTTTAAAATCAGGAATTGATGTTATATTTCATCAAATGCTTTTTCTGCATCTCTCTGAGATGATCATGTGGGTTTTCTGCTTTAGATTGCTAATATGGTGAATTACATTGATTAGTTGTTGAATGTTAAACCAACCTTGCATTCCAGAGATAAACACTACTTGATCACAATGTATTATTATTTCATATTATTGGAATCCATTTCCAAATTTTTTGTTTAGGATTTTTGAATCTATGTTCATGAAGAATATTGGTCTATAGTTTTCTTGTACTATCTTTGGTTTTGGTATCAGGGTCATTCTGGCCTCATGGCAAAGAAATCCCCAGTCATCAATTTTCTGGAAACTTTATATAAAATCAGTATTATTTCTTCCTTAAGTGTTTGGTAGAATTCACTAGAGAAGCCAGTGGGGACTGGACTTTTGTCTGTGGGAATGTTTTTAACCACAAATTAATTTCTTTATTAGATATAGGGCTATCCAAGTTATTTCTTTTTGAGTGAACTTTGTTAGTTTGTGCCTTTCAAGAAATTTGTCCGTTCATCTAAGTCAGTGGTTCTCAACAAGGGGTATTATTACACGCTCTTCACCCATGGGGCATTTGGCAATGTCTAGATACACTTTTGGTTTGTTACAATTGGGACGCAGGATATGGTACTAACATCTAGGGGGTAGAGGCTAGGGATGCTGCTAAATATTCTATGATCTCCAGGACAACCCTCACAACAAAGAATTATCTGGTCCAAAATGTCACTTTTTTTGAGGTTGAGTAACCTTGATCTACATTTCTGAATTTATTGGCATAAAGTTGCTAATGACAGTATTCCCTCATTATCTTGTTAACATCTTTAGGATCTTTCATGCTATTTCTCTCATTCCTGATGCTGGTAATTTTGCCTTCTGTTTTTCCCCCCGATCTATTTGGCTAGAAGTTTATCAATTTGATGCCTGAATCTCCGCTGTAACATCCTCACCAAGTTTGTCCTCTGAATAAAAATCAAAAATGATGAAAAATTTACTGGAAAGGGATATTATTTCAGTTTACACAAAAGTATATTTCCTTTGGCATGTGCTCTTTGGGTCTAATTCTGCATTCTGGGAAGTCACAGATTTTCTAAGAAAACCCTTTAATAAGATATTTGAAGACATGTTCTTGCCCTAAATCTTGCGTTCTCTAAGTAAAACACTTCTTCAATTATTCTGACAGCGGGTGCATTTACTGATTAGTTGATTGAGTCAAAGCTATTGAGTAAACACTGAATTTTTAAAAAATGATATCTGATACTAAATACTGTCTTTGCTGTGTTTTCATTCTTCTCTGCATCTTTAGTACCAAGAAATTAGTTGTTATAATTCTTATGAATTATGGATATTATTTTTATCTTCTGAGCACAGAATTAACAGGATATTTGTAGTCATTGTTGGTAACATTTAAAAATGTATATAAGGAGTTATGATGATCCAAGTTATAACCGAAGGAGTTATGATGATCCAAGTTATAACCGAAGTCAGTTTGGAGCAATCATAGTCTCTCATTTTCTCTCACCTGAATGTAAACCTCTGCCAGTTTCCAAGTTCTCACACTCAAAGGCATCCTCCATGCTTAAACACAGGTCAGCTTGTATCGTATTTACTACTTTAAAATGTTAATATGTAGTGGTCCATATCGGTTAAGATATAGTGGTTCCAGCTGAGCAAAATCCACTTCCTCAATATGGCTTTGAAGGCTCTTTTCTGTATGGTCCTGACTACACCTTCTTGTCTTCTCTGGTCACTTCCTTTCCCAAGAGCAGATGATCTATTCCTATCAAGGCTGTTTGCCTATCAGATCTCCTTGTTTATTCTCATATATTTCTATCCACTTCTCCACACCTGGGAAACTCCTCCTCTCTCTTTAGATCTCTCTCAAATGTCACCTATCCTCTGAAACCCTCCTCTGAAACCCGCCTTTTCCCTGTCTGAGGCCTCCTGAAAACTGATTTTCAACTGGAACCACATATTAGAATCACCTGGAGAGGTTTTTAAATATACCAGTGTCTAGACTAATTAAGTCAGAGTAATGCCTAGTGCACAGCAGATACTTAATGAATATTTTAAAGCAAGTAACCTATTCAATAAAATAAGAATAAATAAATAAATGGCAATAATAAAATGTATCTTCAGAACATTGAGAATAGTTTTGATATGTACTATACTGTTCATTTCTGACAGTAAGGGCTGTTACTGGTAATAAGATAATATTATTTATTCAACTTAAAGGTATTATTACATGGAGAAATTAATTAATCATGATAAAGCATTTCATCCACATGCCGTGCTAACTAAAGGATCAGAGTCATTGGGATAAATATCTTAGAAAGCAATGTTTTCATTTGTAGGAAATTAATAAATGAAGCTTTTGGAAGGAGATGTTAATTGCTATATAAAAAAATCTTTTTTCTCATGCTCTTCAAAAGGTAATTTACCTAAAGAGAAAAAAAAGTATTACTTGCATAAGATTGATATATTTTAGATCTTTGCTAACTCTATTACTTTAATAATCCTTTGAAAATGTGGTATTAACTATCCTTTTATGCCCAATCAGATCAGGGATATAAGTTAACAGGTTTACTTATCTGGTGGTGTATGAGAATTGTCCCAAAGGTACCTCAATTTTGATATTTATTTAGGCTTTGCTCACAGGTTCATATACTGGGATTTCACTTTCAAAGGAGCCAGAGTGCTGACAAAGGATATGTTATCACCCTATATCATCCACAGAGCTTTCCTTTCTCTTCCTTGAGAAACAGTTTTTCCTTAGAGTTCCCGTGGCAGGGACCCAAGTGACAGTCCTGTTACGGAGGCTTAGACAAAAGAGGCCATAAGAGGAATTTGCTGCAACCAGGGCATCAATATACCTGGCTGGTTTGAACACATATGACCTGTCAGAGAGCACTGCTTCAAATTTGTCCATTCTTTAGAAGGAAACTGAAGGAGATATCAGAATCTGTATGATCTAACAAACCTTGAAATAAACTTTAGGATATAGGTCCTGTTTCCCTCCTTACTGATTCTAGACCAGTGAACCAGAAGCAAGCTACTTCTGGTAGAAAGATGAGAAAGATGGAGAGATTGTTTAAGGGCCTATGAGAAATAAATGTGAATGCTGCATACGACTCTATTGTTTTTAAATGTTTCTAACAAATTACTTAGGAGTTTGGCTGTAATTTAATGCAAATGAATGAATGACAGGTCAGTGGGGTGGGCAACAGAAAAGAGCAGTATATTGGTTCAAGAGGAGATGGGTAGTTCTTTGCTTGTCTCTTTATCAGCATTTTTAATTTAAGAAATTGGTTATCTTCATTGCCCATGGAGAGTACTGCTCTTGTGTTATGTATCACATGGGTAAAAATCACTGGGAGAATTAACACAGAGTATGAATTAAAATGCAGGACTAAACTATTATTTTAAAAAAGTGCTACTGCATTATGCATCAGTTTGCATACAACCAATTCAGTCTGAATGGAAACACTCCCAGCTTTAATCTTTAGATAGGAAATCACATTATTGGAAATACGGCTATCAAGAATTTATGAAGAAATTAAATGTGTTAGTAATACAATACATAGATATTTAAGAAGTATCACGTAATTATTCCCAGGTCTTCAAATATTTTTTGACCTGTCTAAATAGAAAAATACCAATACTATAAATTGACCACACTTTAAAAGATTATTAACATTTACTGATATTCATTGTGCTGACTTTAAATATAAAGCTCCATACCTACTATATGTTACCTCAACCGCAACATATAGTGTATATGGATATGGTGTAGAGAGCATATGGCTATGGTGTACATGTAACTGTAGCAGGGTGCTCTATTTACCAGAATATTCTATACGCCAAATTAACAAATATTTATATATTTATAGATAAAGTAATGTTGAGGATATTTGTGAACTCTAAAACCAGTATTATCTTTTTCTGTAAATTTCAGGCCTTTGCAAAACAAATGCTAGTAAATATAAAAGTACTTGTAGATCTATTTTAGAAGATTTACAATACTACAAAAATATATTTTGACCAGTAACTATATTTTGGACATAAGCAATTTTTGTTTTTTGTCTTGAAAAGTAAAATGTATTTGAGTAAAACTACACTGTGATTCAGAAAAACACCTAAATATTGACAGGCGACACTTTTATTTCCTAATACAGCTTAAGTGAAATTTGGGGGACATAAAAATAAGAATTTTCTTTTTAATTAACTTTTTTTTTTCTTTTGCGGTACGCGGGCCTCTCACTGCCGCGGCCTCTCCTGTCGCGGAGCACAGGCTCCAGACGCGCAGGCCCAGCGGCCATGGCTCACGGGCCCAGCCGCTCCACGGCACGTGGGATCCTCCCGGACCGGGGCACGAACCGGCGTCCCCCCCAACCACTGCGCCACCAGGGAAGCCCTTTAATTAACATTTTATTGGGATATCTAAACCAGTGTGGTCTATTGGATGACCATCTGCTCCCAGATTTGGGGCGGGCTGGAAGAGACAGTTGATTTTATTTAATTGTCAGTACTCTCTGGATAGTGAATATATACTCAAAATTTTAAAAATGTTAAGTATGAATGTCCATTTAGCACTTTAGTATCACCATAACACAATCCTAATAGTACCAAAGTATGGCCTAGAGTGTTACTTCTAAGTGAATCTAAACCCTTGTACATGAACCATCCTTAGGAGAAAAAAGTATGTATTTATTTTAGAAGCAGAAAAAAAAAGTCATAACACCGGGAGTGAACAAAATGAGCCTCCTTGATAAACGCAGAATATTTACTAATATTCTGAAATATCCAAAGGAAATAAATCATTTTTAAAACAATGCCCTCAAAATTAGATAGCACTTTGTCCCCTTCTGATTAAATCTGACACATAAACTGCACCTGTGAGTTTTTTCTCAAAATTTTAGAAATTATCTTTTCTAATTTAATTAAGAAATTAAATTCCTTGATTGTGGCTGGAAATATCTGGAACAATACCCAGAAGTGCTGAAACAAGAGCAAGTGGGAAATAATTACCTGGAGCTTGGTTATGAAAAAATTAAGAGCTGGCAGGAGTTGAGCTACGGATGCAGAACATTATACTTTCTAATTCTCTGAGGTTTACTACATGATTCCATTTACAAGTCTTCACCTTGAAGTTTACTGTCTAAATAATACTTATCTTTTAGAGATCATTCAGTGACATAGTTTAAGATTCAGAATACATCACAACCATATAATAATTAAAACCAACAGAGCACACAACTTAGGACTAAATAACTGACATGTTATTTTTATTTTTCTTAAGGAAGAAAGTGCCTACTTGCTCAGAATATATTACTGCAGTATTTCTGATGCCATTATTGAAATAGTAACCTCCTATAATTAAAGACTCCTTTTAAAAAAGCTCTAACATAGCATTTTATTTCCTCTACTAAAAATAACAGAAATTTAATTTTAGATATAGGCCTCTGCTGGTTAATTTAGAAACCAGTGAATTTTCATCTCTAGCAAGTCCTAGATTTTCTAAATTTGTCATACAACTTTTTTTTTACCTAGGCTTTATGATGTCCATATTAAATTGCCTTGGTATGTTATCATTTAATTAACTCCTAAGTATACTCTGTATCATGTTGTCCTTTCAAAGCCAAAAAACCATAAAGCTTGCTGGATTTGTATACATATGTTTTCTGCTATTTAAAAGATTCCATAATCATTTAAATAGCATTCATGACCCTGTTAGCCATTTTGAGTTTTTACATAAAAATAAAAGAATGCAAAGTCAAGTTTAAACAAACTTATTAAAGCATACATAGTAAAAAAGCCAAACATATTGGCCAGCTCTTAAGTCATACTATTTGCTTTCTCTCATTTTCGTCACATCTTCGTTTACCGAAAGTATGTTACTCTAATCTTCAAATAAATGCCTTTGTCACTGCGTGCCAGAACCCAACTACAAATTGAATACAGCTGCATGCAAACATTGTCTTCAAATGCTACACAGCACACCAAATATTTAGCTCTTTGTCTAGGCTGACCTCCCACCACCAGCCAAGTCCTGTCCCAGCCTGAAAAAATGCCTTAGGGGACAAGCAATGTCCTTTTATAGAACTCTGCAAGCTGGTGACAGGACACATGCTTTCAGTACTGTGGTTAACGTACACAGTTTTGAAACTTTCTTTCACACACTGAAGCCTGCCTTGAACTAATTTAGACCAACTGCTTAGATCAGCAAATATCCAAAATTAGTACTAAATCAGGACACAAAACATAACACTGAAGGTCCATTAAGTGCTCTAGTACCAACATAACACAATCCTAATAGTGCTAAAATATGGCCTTGAGTGCTGCTCTAAGTAAATCAAAACCCTTGGATATGAGCCATCCTTAGGAGAAAAAAGTATATATTTCTTTTAGAAGCAGATAAAAAAAAAGAAAACATTGCACAATCAGTTAACAAAATGAGCCTTTTTTTACAATAATCATAACATCCTGATGACATAGCACCAACACATAATATTTAAAGTGAAGATTTTTAAATTTATTTTTTATTGAAGTATAGTTGAATTACAATGTTGTGTTAATTACTGCTGTACAGCAAAGTGACTCAGTTGATAAATTTGGAATATTTACTAATATTCTGAAATATCCCAAGTTAATAAGGGACATCATTGGAAAAACGATGCCCTGGAAATTAGATGACACTTCGCCTCCTTCTGATTCTGACACATCAACTGCACCTGTGGATTTTTTCCTCAAAATTTAGAAATGATCTTTTGATATAAATGAAAAGTTTTGGGTTTTTTGGGTTTTGTTTTGTTTTTTAAGGAATCATCTGCTTGGGGTAGATCACTAAAATGCAGAATTATGAAAAACTACACCAGATAGAACAAGAAATTTATCTTCAACTATTATACCTTTGATTTATCCAGAGCAACCATCACAGAGAATTCCAAGTTATCTTACCTAACATCAGCAAATTATGGTCAGTTTCTGAGCTACAACAGCAGAGTTGAGTAGCTGTGACAGAGACTCCATGGCCTGCAAAACCTAAATATTTACTGTCAGGCCCTTTGCAGAAAAAGTTTGCCAAGCCCTGACCTAAAGGATTCAGAGCTAGGCAAGATTTCTGACTGTGTGTGAGAAAATGATTCAAGCCTGAATACCCAAGGGGATTTATGTGTTTTGCACAGCAATGTAATACCAAAAAACAGAAAATGCGGTTTGGCCATACTAAAGTGCTGTAGCTGATCTAACTGTGGACCACATTATTTGGCTGAGGTCTGCGCTATGTCACCGCAATGTGTGGAGCTCTGTTTGGAACACTGTACCTTCAGCAACTTAAGTGGACAGTGGTGCCTTATCGTGACACCACCCAGCAATGTCTGTGTTAACTAGATAGGTAAACAGGGCTGAGTGGTTAAGAACCTGGGTTCTAGAGCTAGATGGACCAAGTTCCACCTCCACCATTAACCAGCCATATATGTTAGGTGAGTCTATTGACCTTCTGAACCTTCGTTTCTCCATGTCTAAAATGAGGATATTAAAAATAATAGAACTTACCTCACTGGGTTGCTTCAAGGATTAAATAAATGAGGGGGTGTGAAGTGCTTAAAACAGTGTCTGGCATGTGACACATGCACAGTAAATAGTAGCTAACAGTGTCTTCTCAGCTCAAAGCTCTGGGAGAGCCAAGATGCAAGGCTGGGGCTCTGAATTATCACAGGCTTCAGAATTCTGAAGAAATGTGTGTGAGTTCTACTGGCCTCAAAGGCATAGGTACTGCTAACAGTACTGTGCTTAGTTGCCTACATTTATCATCAAAATAAATTCTAAATTTCTGTCTAATGTTATTGAAAAAAAAGATGCAATTTCCCCCATCTACCTTTAGGAACCCCATGTTAAGAACCTCTGATTTAGGGGAAAAAATGGATTTACTCTGTACAGTTCTAGAGCTGGTAAAGCCAGGATCAACTGGTAGTCATGACAAAGATATCTTTCAGCTGAAATCATAGAGGAGCCTTAGAACAATTATTTGTGTATAAATGTTCCCCTGTTGTCTGGTAAAGAAACGTATTTCCTTTCTGGAAAATTTCCCAGCAGCTTGGGAGAGTACTCTCAGGAACACAACGGAGGGTTGTTAATGGCCACTGGCTAAGACCCTCCCATGAGACAGAAGAGAAAGGGTGTTAATGTCTCCTTCCAGGTTGAGTTCTAGAGACCAACAACCTCAATCAGACCAAGGGGAAAATAATCGCCCGAGGGGTCTAATCCTGAGTGACCCAGCCAAAGGTGTTTGAAAGTGGTTCTTAATTTTCCCTCCTTGTTTCCTAAAGCATTCAATAGATTGCTGACTGGCCAGTATCAGGGAATTGTGCCATTTTGATCACAACATGTAAATTAATCTAGTGAAAGAAGAATGCACAAGCATTTAATAGGACAAGGTTGTTCTATTTTGACAGCATTTTAGTTATGGGTTCAAGAGTAATTACTGAAATAAATCATCAATGGGTGGTGGCAATATTGATTTTGTGTCAGCACCTGAGTAAACCATAACCCCGCCTGGGCCTGCAGCCATGTTCATTGTCTTTTGAGCCTTATTTTTGAACTGCTATCCAAAAAAGGCTTTAGCCTCTGCACGAAATTGCTTACTGAGCTGCTTTCCCCAGGAAATCTCACTGCCCGAATCACCTCTGCCTGTCCGGCTCTCACCCAGAACAGTTTCCTTGGACCATTTTACTGCACTCTCTTAACTAGCATGAAATGCTAATACACATTGCTGTGATTTTCCAACAAAGCAAAAGGAAAATGTGATTACTGGTCACAGGGTTTTATATTAGCACTAGTTTCTGCTAATTTAAAAATAGGTTGGACTGCAGGAAAACCAATTTCCTCCTTTAATATTAGTTTGTTCTGCTGTTCTTTGTTTAATAAATATCCTCTGGGTCCAAACTAATGTGAATAGGAGAAAGAGACCTGAGTTCTCATTCTATTAAATCCAAACTCGAAATCTAGCCTGATTTAATATTGTTGGAGATGACTTTGAACTTGACCTTTAAACCAAAATAAAACAACTTCTTTGGTTTTATTTATATTTTTTGCTGGCTGGCTCAGATAGGAAATCTTTGATTTTTCAAGTTTAGTAAAGGTGAGTCAGGTAACTTCGAACAGTAGGGCACTGAATCCAGATAATCTAACCTGAAATAAACTCAGATTAAATAGTTTTTGTTTCATACCAAGAAATGCTCCTTTGGGTGATAACAAAAAGCAGATAATGAAGCAGAGCACATAAACCGAAGCTTCTACATTTGCAGAACCACAAATCTCCATCTCATTTAGTTGTCGCTTAAATTTTGAGGACTAGCTGTATGCAGGTCCTAGAAACATAACTGTTCCCATTCCTCTTTAATTGTGCTATGTTTTTTTTTTTTGGTTTTTTTTTTTTTGCGGTACGCGGGCCTCTCACTGTTGTGGCCTCTCCTGTTGCGGTGCACAGGCTCCAGACGCGCAGGCTCAGCGGCCATGGCTCAGGGGCCCAGCCGCTCCGCGGCACGTGGGGTCCTCCCGGACCGGGGCACGAACCCATGTCCCCTGCATCGGCAGGCGGACTCTCAACCACTGCGCCACCAGGGAAGCCCGTGCTATGTATTTTGAATAAACGTTTTTGACTTTTCTAGTTCAAAATCCAGACTCCTTTCCATTTTTTCATTTTTCCATTATTTTGCCTCTGTTGATACATATAGTATAAAAGAAGCTTCCCTTCTTCATAGCTCTACACCCCAGTCCCAGGTCATAAACCATGCATTCTCTCCGCTTCACCTGGCATTTGCTTCTGCTCATCTCCAAGGTTTTCAGAGCATCAAAAAAATTTATAATAAATATAGATAATGATACCATTTTGGCATTTGTATACCACTCTGTATTTTATTAAACTGTTATAACCTCATTTGAGAGAGGTATCATCTGTATTTTACCAATGAGAAAACTGAGCTTCAAGGAATTAATTTATGTGTCCAAGATCACACATTTCCTAAGCAGAAGAGATAATACTCGAATTCTTGTTTTCTATATCATGTCTTTCACTCTTCTACTACTGCAGGTCAAGCAAGGTTCTTTGATTATAAATGTTTTCCAAGTTTCAACTCTTTTGCCCTTTCCCATTGAGTTTGTCGTCTTCTTCTGCCTATGTCCCGTGCCTGACTTCCCAAGTCTAAATGCCTATGTTTGGGTTGCCAGGAATACACCTGGTTCTCACAGATAAGTCCCCATACGACACATGGACGTGCATTTTTGAACCCCTGCCCAGAACAATTCCTTAATAGCGATTGCCATTGATGTTCTATGTAACCCGCACCTTGAAGATGTTATGTTTTACCTGAGCACAGCGCCTTGCACACAGAAAACATTCAATAAATGTCTGTAGAATGAATCTGTGAGTATACCTTAGAAATCTCTAACATGCCATCAAAACATTCCCAGGCCTTCTCTAGGGGGTGTCAGGCTAATGTAAATATGAGCAGAAAACTCAGCAAATGTCAAAAGGCTATAAATAATCACTTGGTTTATCAGTACAGGGAATTTACATATACAGACATTTCCTTTGATGAATACTAAACCTCATAATGAAAAGGAACATCTATTTAGAAAAATTAAATATACAGTGAAAAAGCATGGGCTCTGGATCAAAGGCTTGACTCCCAGTCTCAGCTTGGCTACTTTCCTCAGACAAGTTACTGAATACTTCTGAGCTCCAGTTTCTTCATTTTAAAACAGCCTCGATAACACCTCCCTCACATGATTATCAGGAGGATCAGATGGGATAATGTTTGAATTGTGCCTTTTGACACATAACAGGTACTTTATAAATGTCACTTCTATTATTTTTCTCATAAATCATGAGGGTGACATTCAAGTGTGACTTTTTAAGAAGTGATAAACTACTGAATTATCCAGATATCAAATTCTCTATAAGCATGTTACAAATATGGAGACTTCAAAAAGTGTTATTTTAAAGACTTTGGGGGGGACACAGATGCCTCAAACTCTGATCTGGGCAGAAACAGGACTCTGCCCTGTTGGAATCTTGTGACATATATTCCTTCATCTATATCGTAAGCTAGGCTCTTGAGACAATGAAAAAAAAAAGTATGGTGTGGTCCCTTTTATCAGGAGTTCAGTTTAGAGGGGTAAGGGGCACACATATGAGCAGTGAAATACAACTGAGTAGGTAAGTGGTCATATAGAAGTGTGGGCACAGTAGCAAAGAGTTCAAAGGTAGAAGCCACTGAGCTTGGGATAATTGTAGATGATGTCTCAGAGGTTATAACATTCAAGCTACTCCAGAAATTCATTTAGACTTTTTTCTACCTGCATAACAGTGTTGGAGGTGAATATCAAACAGTGTGGTTTATTCCAGGCCCCAGGATGTCCTTGCCTTTGACCTTGAAATGTCAGTGGCTGTTGACTTCTGGCGTGTGCTTTTGGCCTTTTCCTGTAGCCCCATCTGTGACTCTACTTTGACACAGTCCCTACTGATAGTGAAGGGCTGCTGTTTGCTTTCCTTACTGACACCAAGTGAGTATGGCTTACAAATACGTCCTAGTTTAATAAAGTTTACTGTTCAAACCTGACCCTACATAAATCTCACTCACCTGTCATCTATCTCTGGGATATGTCAACTCAGAGATATTAGCACAAATCCAAGGCCGGGGAGGTCTCACTCCTCCCGAGTCAGGTTGACTGAAGTAACTCAGGAAAATAGCATCGAGGGACAGGAAGCTGAGAGCTGACAGCCTTTGCTTAATGATGATGCTAGAAACAATAACAATCAAAGGAGGAGAAAACTATTCTTAGTGCCTACGATTGTCCTAGACAATATCCTACGGGCATTTAAATACACACTTCCCATTAAATTTTTACAACACCATGAGACAAGTACTATTACCCCCAGTTTACATGTAAGAAAGCTTGGTCTAAAGACAGGGCCAAGAACTGAACACAAAAGTCTGTCTGATTACTCCAAGACCCATGTGCTTAGGTCTAAATCATGCTGCGTTTTGACTCTAGGTTCTTACGCAACTGCCAACCCTTCATTCCGTATTCTTATTTTCTGGTATTTGTCATAACATTTCAAGGGCCAATTCATATGTTTTTCTCAACAGTTCTGTAGCTTTGAAGCTTTATTGTTCCACATTTGTCAAAATTTATTGACATAGGGCTTCTAGTTACACAAATTTCTCAAAGGTCCTCTGTACTTGAGAATCCTAAATTCCTTTTTAGTCTGCTGAGTGAAGCAAGCACTTCCTATATATGCTCCCTTAACACTACACATATTTTCACAATTAAATATCCCATATTGAAAGTGGGCCTCTGTGCTGTGAGCATCTCGAGGGCAACGGCTGAAAGAAAGGAAAACAAGAAAGAAGGAAGGAGGAGGCACCCGAGCTCTGCCCCTTTGGTTCCTCCTTTGATAGACTGATTTTTCCCCCTGTGTTTAGCGACTTCATTGACTCAATATTTGAGACGAATATTTTAGTTCGCAGCATGGTCTATCACTTGAGATATTTCCAAATGCATTCAAAAGCAAACCCTACTCAAAGGGTTAGTCAAACAGGTGAGTCTAGATAGAGGTAGGCGTAATTCTGAGTCAGTTACTCAGTGATGTTACCAAGGACCCAGTTTATTTACATCTCTCCACTCTGTTTTCCACAGGGTCAGCTTCATCCTAATGCTGGTTTCCATCATGGAAGCAAAGACAGTTGTAGCAATTCTAAGCATCACACCTACATACTGTGTAGTCCAGAACGGGACAGAACATTTCTTCCAGCAACTTCCTCAGAAGTTTCTAGATTTCTCTTCTATGTCTCACTGACCTAAATTGGGTCATAAATCCTTTCTTAAACCAATCTCTGTCCAGATTGGCCAGAGGAATTCCATGAGCTGATTGTGTAGGTTATCTCAGCCAGTCACCACAGTGAGGAGAATCTGACTGTCCTGACTGGTTTAGACTAATATTGTGTCCACTCCTTAGCTGAGGAAAGTGCCATCTTTTCCTAGAAGCCATGAGGTACAAGTCCACAGAAAGGAGTAAGAGAGGAGTGAACACTGGGTAGACAACCAACAACAAACAGTATCCATTTATATAAAAGAAAACAAAGTAATCACCAGAATGTAAGAAAATACTTCCTGGACTAATGCTCTTGGTAACACGGAAGGGTGATTCTATCTCTAGGAGGAGAATATTAACCCTCCCAATCTGTCTATCAGTATATCATGGCACAGCCTTTTCAGAAATGTTGTCCAATCGTCTCAGGTGCTTCAGAAGAACAAGTTCTCTGTTTTTCTTTTGGACTCTTTCTAGCAACTGGCAACCAACGTCATTATTCTCAAAGGAGTCTTTTAATATCAACTGCATTTTTTGTTAGAAAGCAATTGTCATTTACTCATTTGAAAAATATTTTTGAGCACCTACTAAGTACATGATATTGCACTAGGGCCATGAGGGATACACATAAAAGATACAGTGACTGAGTTTAAAGGGCTTACATCTAACAGGGTTGAGAAAACATGCTTTTAAATAATGGATGTAAAGCAGTATTGGTACATGCTTAATGTAAGGACAAAGAACCTGGAAAGTCCAGAGGTAGACAGATAATTTATAGCCATGTACACTAGGCAAGAAGAATTTGGGATGGTAATCTTCTCGAATCTGCACACTAACCAATTAAAACACTCATCGGGAAGTGCGATATTTAGTCCAATATGGCTGAAAGGATCAGCTGGATGAGAAATTTTGAACTTAGCCTTCTCTGAGAGTAGTGTGTAGAGCAGAATATATATGAAGTAGTTACAGTGTATATTAGTCAGTCTCCAACTAGGAAAACAGAAACAAATCTGTGTATTTAAAAAGAGTATATTTGGTGCAAACACTTGTTTACACAGGGAATGGAAGAGCTGAGAAGCCGAACGTGGACAGTAATGTAACCTGCAGATAAACATGGTGGGAGGCCACTGTTACCTTTAGCAGAGAGGGAAAGAAGGCAGATGTGAAGTAACCAAGACCAGAGGCCTGCATCACCCAGCAAAATCTGGAATCATAGAGGACCTATACAGAAGGGACTGGAGCCAAGGAGAAGATGCAGCTCCTTCTGGAGACCTACCTGAGGCAGTGGGAGGTGGAGAAATATCCCAGCTTCTTCCTCCCCCTCCCCAATCTCATGCCAGTGCCCACTCTCCCACTGGCCCAACCCTGCCAGAATCTAGCTGATATGGGAGCTGCTGGAGTCGGTCAACCACATGTGACATGGAACAGAGCTGGGAAAAGTTGGAAAGTCAAGGAATGGACCTCAGAGTAAACAGGCCCAGGAATGGCACAGTAGGAAAATGCAAGGAGTGCCACAAAGTCTTTGCCAATGATGGCCTAATAGGTGAGGCCACCTGGCAGATCTAAACAGAGTAAATTGAAGGCATAGGTGGTCCATCATGTGTGAATATTACATATGTGAACTGGGTTGAAGTTGAGATGAGGCAAAGAAAAGGTTCCTCAGTAGTTATTTAAATGAAATAGCAACTGAGAAAACAGATGACCCCTCTGAGAGAACGATGCCACCATGGGAGAGCATGGAACCAGAGGCAGAAGCCTGATGTCTTCTCAAAGAAATCAGACAATAAAACAGTGGTCCAAGCAGCACAGTCATTACACACTTCCATATACTTCCTATCTTAATGTAGGCCGACTTTTCATTTCTTTGTCAAAATATAAAAGCATATACTACATATATTTAATTATGTATTTAAAGAGTCAGGTTAGGTAAACTTTCCACATCAGAGTTTCCCATTGGGTCAAACCAATGATGACATTTCTCAGAGCAGAATCTCAGATTCCCCCAAACAGCTTTTCTAGCATGACAAGAGAGCACAAGTTTTCTTTGTTGGTTGTTTTTTGATGTCTCCAAAATTGTATTTCTTGATATTCTCTGTGTCCATTCATGGTTATGATGACAGTAATGAACGTATTTCTGAAAAATTAGGATCCCAGTTTGTTTCATAACAAACTTCCGCGTATACATATTTCTCTACATAAGAAAAAGTCTGATGTCTGTTAACCCCATCATTTTATTACATTTCTTCAACTATTTTGCACAGGTCCACCCCAATTTAGTGATCTAGAACTTTTACAGAGAACAGCAAATACAATAAAATTGTAATGATAAACTAAATGGCACTGAAGCATCCGTCACAAGTTTTTAAATACAGCTGGATGACCAAGGATAATCCAAAAGACCAAATTGTATCTCCTAATTTTGGCCATATTTCATAAAAATAGATACTGTAAATACAGTGGTGAGAATGGAATAGGGCAGCAGCAGATGATACACTGTCTATAAAATTACCCAAGGGAATACAAATGAGTTCACATATCAGTGTCCAAACCCCGACAATCTAACAGCTGTGTGCCTTCTCATACTTGTCCTCAACTAATCACTCAGGCCCCTTCTTTATTTCTTATCATTCTGGTGATTGAGTCTCATCTCCAAAATTAGTCTGTTTCAGCAGATTCTTTCAAACACCCACACTTGCTATAACATCTTCAGAAATTAATGTGGCTTCAAAATAATAAGACTCCTTTGGGAGATAATTGTAACTACCCAATAACAGATCAGTCAAATGACTAACTACATGCCCCAATTCTCTTCTCAGGTCAGTAAAACAGAGAGAAATAAAGAAGGAGCCTTCTCAATGTATACTTCATATGCTATAACTCATAGGAAATGAAACCCCTATTTATTCATCTCTTTTAGTAGCATGCATTTGTCAGTTGCCTGCACTGTGGTTTATAAATTATTTTAAACTCTTACACTGCTGTTCCAAAATATAAATGTATGTGTTAATAATATTGTAGGCTTGGACTCTGCTGCTGATAATACAAGGAAAATTTAACTAGCTTATAAATGTTAAAATGTAAAAGCAAAGGAAGTCCTGCCATTCATCTTCTCTGCGATATTCAGACATTCATGAAATTGAAAGTTAATGTACCAGGGACTTTCATTATCTGACCCATTCCATCCTATCTATTAGATTCTCAAAGCACTGGAGACAGAGGACCAATATGTCACCAACACAGGACTGGAAAGGTCACAAAAACGAAGCATCAATAAAGCACTACTTCTGAATTAAATTTCACAGTGCTCAGCAGAAAATACGTTCCACAGACGAAGAGTATTTGTAAGAATGGAAGTGATAGCTAGACACAACTTAAAGAAAATAGAAAAGTATTTCTTGATTTTAAAAAGTGATGTTAAAACTATATATACCTACACAGAAAAAAAGTATGATTTTATATGCCTAATGCAGAAGAAGAAACTGCAGTGGAACCACAACAAAGTTTACAGTCACCGAGCTCACTAGCAAAACAGTGCAGTCTTGTTAAATTATTCTTCTTTCTTTTCTTAAGCATTCAGTAGAATTCTACATAGGACTTGTAAAATCAATGTGGTTTTCAATAACTTTCCATAAATTGCAACTACTGAATATATTACTTTATTTATCATGGCTTTTGCTATTTTTACTGTCTGAAATATGTACGCTTAATTCACTTGATAAAAATGAATACACCAAAATCCATGACTTCTTTTAGCTCTCTAAATTTTGAATAATTCTGAACACTAAATTATTCAACAAGTATATTTTCAAGATTTGCTGTCAATAATCTTAATAGGCGCCATGAAAATGAAAAGAGAACTATTAAGTGAGGCTTTCTTTTAAATTAGCTGCAGATATAGGAATATGTGTAAAAAGATGAAAAGCAGCACAGCCTGGGCTGAGTGGCCAATGAATCATGCAATTAAAGTTATAGGAGCTCCGAGGAGGAAACAACTGCCAAGGCCTGATGGGAATAGACCGTCAACCACTGGTTCTCCAACATTAGGATTTCAGTTCCAAAGGGTCTGAGGGACTGGAATTGAGTTTCTATTTTTTTTTTAAATTGAAAATAACAATCTTGCTATTTAAAATCATTATTGCTTTACTTCTAAAAAGGACATTTAACACTAAACTTTCAAGAGAACACTGAGAACAAAAACTATGAAATAAATGGAGTTTAGTGACTAACTCACTATGTTATTATCATTTTTTTTTAATTTTGGGGAATTTTTTTTACAAACTAGGATTTGGAAGCCTTTGGTTAATTCTAAGTGCTAAGTGTATGCTTTCCTACAGAAGTGATTTATTTATTTATTTATTTAAGCCACAGGAGCTTATAGTCCAGAGAAAGAAGCAACATATACTGATGTGATAAAGTAATTAGGTAGTGAAAAATATTCATTGTGCAGTAGACTAGATACAAAAGTAACTGAGGTGATCAGAGAGCTGAGTGATCTTGGTCTGGGATGGGGTGTGACTTAGCTTGAGAGGAGGAGGGGAAGGGACATTTTAATTTTAAGTAAAAGGGAGATTTGCAGTTGATGGTAGGATGGAAAGAATAAAAATAAATGAGGTTGGTGATCAGGAGACTAGACAGATTGCAGGAACAATTTTATGTTGTGGAATATTGGGGGAATTCTCCTAAATGCACCCCTGTCAGTAAAATCAATGGGAGTTAAGTACACATAAAGAGATGAGGAAATTCATATCTTTCTATGGTTCTGTCAATGAAGGAGACACATATCAGTTTGGATAATAATACAAGTGAAATTAAATATGAACATTCATTCCCATCCCTTATATTTTAAAAGAGAATTTGGTAAGCATTACATTAAAAAAAATATAACACTCTTAAGAAAGGGAGAAAAATGTTTCGATAAGATTAAATTTACTTTTAAATTTAAACTATTTTTATAAGTCCCACAGGCATTTGTCAGCAATAACAGCTTTCATCCCAGGCATTACCTTTCCCTTCTCTTCTTGATATGACAGTGTTATTTATTTTCTCTTTTCCTTGCCTTTTCTACCATATCACACAATCCAACTTAACATATTCTAGTGTTAGAACACTGATTAGACAGTTGAGATTCTACTAAAATAAGAAAGAAACAGACTACAGCTTCTTGGAAAATGCAGTATAAGATCATTTCTTCTAGATTTTAATAAGAGATTAAAATCTTAGTTCTTTGAAATCAAGGAAGAAGCAGCCTGAGGTTCTACTAAAGGAACAGGGTCTTGCTTGAACAGTCCAAATGTCACTGATTCCTTAACTGTCTTGATTGAATAAATTTTTTAAAAAAAGATTTGGCTGGAAAATTTCAATGTGTGCATTCACTAATGGCTGTCATAAGTGACCACTATTTCTTTCCAGATCACTCTTGCGTACTTGGCTGCTTACAAACACTGAACCATCCGCCAAGTTTCCCTCAATCAGTCTTGGGGATAAAGATCTTGTAAGATATTTTAAAAATAACTCTTTCTCTGTTTCCCTGAACACACGGCTGCCACGTTCCCTAAGCCTACAGGTCTGTTTTAAATTCAAATGGAATCTGAGGATCTTGACAGAAAGGACCCCAGAGAGGGCCTGTCCAATTGACGATAGAGAATCCAATAAGTCTTTCCATCTTCAGCCCGAGATGTTGTGTTGGGAGGAAAAGAGGAACAGCAAGGCAAAGGGAATGCTAATAGCTGGAGCAGATTTTTTTTGTTTTGCTCCTCACCATTCACATATGCTTAAATTTACCATAAAAACTTTAAAATTAATAAGTGTGATCAGGGGGCTGGGGAGGGATGGATTGGGAGTCAAGGACTAGCAGATGCAAACTATTATATATAAGACGGATAAACAACAAGGTCCTACTGTATACCACAGGGAACTATATTCAATATCCTGTAATAAACCATAATAGAAAAGAAAAAATAAAAATTTTTATAAGTGTGATAGTTGCACAAATGGAGAGAGAAGTTAAAGCTTGACAATTTGACCTGCCTTTTTTTTTTTTTTTTTTTTTTTTTTTGCAGTACGCAGGCCTCTCACTGCTGTGGCCTCTCCGGCTGCGGAGCACAGGCTCCAGACGCGCAGGCTCAGCGGCCATGGCTCACGGGCCCAGCCACTCCGCAGCATGTGGGATCTTCCCGGACCAGGGCACGAACCCGTGTCCCCTGCATCGGCAGGCGGACTCTCAACCACTGCGCCACCAGGGAAGTCCTGACCTGCCTTTTCATAGGATTTGGATTCTTTGATATATTTATTCCATATTAAATATCTGATTTTATTTTTAAGATGAAAAGAATTTGTATTCAACTTTGGCTGTTACTTAAAGACAAGGTGTTTTAGTCAGATCTAGACATTTTCACTTCATCCTCACATGAGAACAAAAGAGCAGATTTTCTACATTTCGACAGGAACCTCTATCCCTCTTAACGTTTGCCAGAGGGTAAAGCTTCTGTGTTTGGAAGATGTATAGAACTTTGCACTTCAACAATTCTCTGGTACCCGAGACTAGATTTCTTTGAGAAAAGTGCATTGTAAAGGTCAGAAGAGGTAACAATAGGAGAAAATAAACCACCTACCAATAAACCACCTACCCACTTAACACATTTCCTGTTACTATTCTCAGCCACTGCTATTAGGGCTTAATTAGATCTCCGTAACAGAATTCATTACAGAAAATCCTGGCTTAGTGAAAATATAAGGAACCCAGCTCATTCATAAACTATTAGTTATTCTGCTTTTAAGGAACTAGAATGATTTTTTTTTCTCTTGTCTTTCTTTTCCTTTCTCTAGAAGACTTGAATGAAATGTAACAAGTAGAAAAGGAGAAAAGGAAAGCACAGGGCGGGAGGGGGAAACAAATCCCCAAAGTTCACCAATCTGCCCGTCTCCCAGGACATCATCCTCCACTTAATGAGACAGAAGTGTTAAGTGGAAAGAGCTTACTGAGTGGGACTAGAGTAAAACGGGACTCTGCAGACTCCTTCGCATCCTTTCCCTCCATGCCCGTTGTGACTTGTATTTGCAGGCCCTTTTATTCCCTCCTCTGTTAACAAATCACCTCAAAACCCACTGATCTCTTTGACTTCACTGTTGTAAGCAGTCCACTTTCCATCTACTTCCAGAAAGAGCATCCTCAAATGTAAATTTCATTTCGTTCATCTCATGCTTAAATGGTGTCCCATTACTTATGAAATAATAAACCCACTTATAACAGAGGGACCAAGGCCCTCTCCCCCACCCCCACCCCGTGATCTGGCATCTACAGAGATCACCAACCTTATTATACTTCATCTGTCCTTCCTGGCACAGCTCACCTCACCCAAAGTTCTGGCTGCCCAGATAGAAACATCTGCTACTCCTTAGAATGAGAACCTCCATGGCTGCGCTTTAACACATAAAGGCTGCCTTTACCTGGAGTGTCCTCATCTCCATCCTCATCCACCTGGAGAACATTCCGAAATCATGGGGTTCTTGGTGGACCACTAGAAAATGTTGCCCTAGTGATCTATATGTACACACACATTACATAAACATATACATTCATGTACATGTATCTATGTATACACGTGTATGTGTACACCCATATACTCTGGAGGTAAATCATCACCTATTAGAGTTTAGCAAAAATAAGCTAAAATTTCAGGAAAAAAAGGATGGGAGAACTTGCCTCTCCCTTCTTCGGTATAACTGTGAGATCAGGCACAGAAACTAAGACCACGCTGTGCATTAAGTCCACTCCTTGTGAATTAGGAGAAGACCACCAGTCTATCTTAGTAGAATACCACTCCATCTGGAGGGCAAAATCTGAGAGTCACCAGGAACAGGAGCCAGGTCACACACAGAAACCTGCAGGAGGCAGGGGCCCAAATAACCAACCTACTACATGCATCCCACTGGATCCAAGTCTTACATGTCCAGTTTATTCAAACTCTGAGAGTAATAAACCCCATTAGTAAATTACTTTATATGTGAAGCAGTACCTCCTTTTGGCCTAAATTCATCTCTCTAAAGTTGCAAGGAAAGTTGGTACCCTTGTAATAACAGTCCAAAATTGGATGAACAAATTTGTGTTCATCATATTCATATTCCTCAGAAGTTTTAGACTTTGATTGTAGTTCCCTCAATCTTCATATTTAAAGGGCTAAAGACGTGATGGTTTAATCTGTCCTCCTCTGGCCTACCTGGCCGGGCCCCTATTCCTTTGTGTATACTTGCTGTGGTTACAATATCGTTCTTTAGCTTCCCTGGACTTTTATGGTCTTCAGTTTCCTTTGAATTTAAGGTCCAGTGATCTAAACTGCACAAAACCTCCCAAAGTGCCCAAACCTTGCTTTTATTTTTGCAAGGGCAGGGCTATGATTTGTTTGGGGTTACCAGCCTTCTCACTGATTTAAATAATTTCTTTGGCATTTTAGGAAAAGAATCTGTACAGTCCATTTCCAGAACTGATGAAATTCAATTCAGTTCAACTCAAGAAATACTGAGTAAGCGATGACCATGAGCTCAACACTCTCATAACTATATTAACCAATGGTTAAAAGCCATCATTTTATGAGCTTAGTAAAGACTGGGGCATAGAACGCAATATTAGCGCTGGGCAGGATTTAGGAAATCAGCAGTTCCAATAGGCTTTACAACTTTTTATAATCCAGGAAGGATATTCTTCAAAAGAAAGCTCATGATAATGCTCAGCAAATAAAAGCTGAGCTGGTCTACTCCGAGCAGTTGTTCAGGAGACAAAAACGCTTCCGACGACCCTTCTCCACTGGATTTACACACGCATTCACAGAACACAGAGGTGGCTCTGGCCTCATCATTTAATTTACAGAAAGGCGACTGAGGTGATGAATCCAAGGTTACAGGTGAGTCAGAAGACCAAGACGGTCTGATTCCTGATCTAGTACATACTCGCCTACATTGTACTTTAATCCTTGTATTTTCCTCGTATAGAAACTCACCTAAGGAATTCCCTGGCAGTCCAGTGGTTAGGGCTCTATGCTTTTGCTGCTGAGGGCCGGGGATCAGTCCCTGGTCGGGGAACTAAGATCCCAAGAGCCACGTGGTGAGGCAAAAAAAAAACAAACTCACCTACAATTTTTGTAATGACATTCCTCTAGATCCACTTCCTGGGTTTATCATTTACTAAGTCTGTTCCCTCTCTCCTTCCCTTCTTCCCTCCTTTCTCTTCCTTCCCCCTCCACCCCCCCTCCCTTTCTTCCCCCCTTCCTTCTTTATAAATAAATGTGTTTCTCACACTCCCCTGTATTTGTTTAACTTTCCAAGGCCTTAAGTTGGCAGAAGCCTGACCTCAGGCTTCTTAAGTCATGCTTCCACTCAATCAGACAAATCAATCTGTATTTGCACTCTGAGCTAATTTGTCCTGAATGCATTCAGAATGCATTTACTTGTTCTAAATCCTTTAACCCACCTCATTTTCCTACATTCCTCTCCCTGATCAAGGAAGATGATCTGATTAGGGTTTCTGCTGAAAACAGCCCCATGGTCTCTAAAAGTCTCTTTGATACCCTTGCCGGTGAAGGATGATTGGCATTAGTAATAGGCCCCTGTCAGCTCTTTTGTAGACTGTAAGCAGCAGCTGAGGCTGCTGCAAAATCCGGTGCTGCATGTTTTGAGACCTGACGAGAAACAGCAATATGCCAGCATACCTGGCAGCAACAGGAGCACAGTCCTGAAGGATGAGGATGCATCTAACAGCTGACGGAACCATAATCACACAACAGTGATAACCCTGGATTATCTGTTGCAGGGCCCTAGCATACTCTTCCCACATGGCCTGAGCTATAAATGTAATATGGCACAAATGAATGACGAGCAAAGAAAGAACTTGGGCTATTTTAATTTAGAAGCTGTCAACATTTTTAATGTCAAAAGTAAATATAGGGAAAAAAAGAAGAAAAAAGTAAATATAGGGAGGATGGGAGGGAGGCTCAGGAGGGAGGGGATGTGGGGACATGCGTATGCATATGGCTGATTCTCTTTGTTGTACAACAGAAACAAACACAATACTGTGAAGCAATTAGACTCCAATAAAGGTCTATTTAAAGAAGACTTAAAAAAAAAAAAAGAGATAAAGAGACCAGACAGTAGATCAGAAATATGAAAACTAATTCTTGCCCCATCCTCACGATGCTTTGTTATTAGAGCCCATGACCTTCTTTGAAGAAGAGTATATGTGAGGAAGTTGAAAAACCATCAGTAGAATATTCTGTAGCATTAGAGGCTCCCAAGATTGATGCTGCCCTTTAAAATAGAGCCTGCTGAGCTTGGCCAGACATTAGTTACACATCTTTTCCTTACGGCTCTGCATTATCACAAATGATCATTCTGGTCATGCCAGCCATGGAGGATTACCTCACCACATTCTAGCAGGAGGGTCAAATGAGTGGAGGATGGAGAGACAGGGAAAAGGGAGTAGAAATTGCTCTAATTTCCTAATCCAATGCGTTGTGGCTACTAAACTCAATAGGAATCTATTGACTGAAAGCAAGAACAACACTGCTGCCCACCACGGTGCCACCTGTATTTCTAATACACACATTAACTATAGTAATATCACGACTATCAACGCACACATTTAAAAAAGGCTCATGGCATATTCTGTTCAAGTTCTACGTTCCCTGAACAAAACTGTTGCTATGGAAACCTCTACCATAAGGCAGGTGTAGTTCTGCAAAGGACTATGGGCTATGAAATCAGGTTCCCATGGCAACATTTTTGTTCAAAGCCTGAAGAATCTTAAATACATGTGCCAATACATATTATTACCCAGCAGGATACACAGGTGGGATTAATAAAGTTCAATATTTGCTCAACTAAAAATTGTAATCATGGTAAAAGTAAAGGAATTAGAACCAGTTCCTATGGTTCATTTATATAAACAGAGTTTGGAGTTGTTATACTACTTCCACACGAATAAGTAAGTAGATGTGAAATATTAATAGATTACTTTCTTTCATTAAATTCAGCAGGCAGAGAAATCTTCACCAAAATGATGGGATTTAAAAATTTCAAATATATCTTCAACTCATCATTCATCCATGAGATTAAATCACTCAAATTTACCAAAGGAAATTAAGATCACACTACCCACCTGCCACAGAACCAATTATTATGGTAACCAAACAGCTAAGGGAAAAACGTCAGGATGATTCATCTATGTTATGTGAACTCATGCTAATAAAATGTGCCAGTTGGAATATTTATGATAATTGCCATTTCTAGAGCCTCAAAACATCCATATAAATATGCCAAGAACCAAATTAAGAAAAACTTATCCCTTTATCATTTACAAATAACCCAGAAAGTAATAATCATTTATTACAATAATATATTTCAGAAAATATATAAAGAAGATACACTACAAAAGGCAAAGAAGTTATCACATGGAGATGCTCGAGTACGTTTTTAAAGAATTTATCCTTCGGGGCCTCTGGAGTGTGGAGTTCCGGAGTTTGGAGGTAAGGCCTGGGTGAGGCTGTGTGGGTGTGGTTTAGGCCCAGCTCGGGGTCTCCGAGTGTAGAGGTGGGGCCCTGGGGGGGGGTGTAGGGGCGGGGATCGGGCTCTGCTCGGCAGGAGGGAGGCTCCGAGGGCAGAGGATTAGGCCCCGGGAGCCCAACAGACTCCCTGGTGCCTAAGTGGACAGGAAAAGCACTGGCCCCGTTCCCTTCGCGCCCCTCCCCCACCATCTCCCCCAGGGTCTCCCCCATCCCCTTTGGACCCCTAACCGTGTGTGGGCGCCGCTGGGTGTCAGAACTCCTCCCCTCCCCCAGCCACCCCTCAGGGGTGCCGGTCCTGTAGGCCCGGCCTTTGCTTTTGCTTGCCCTTCCCTCCCTCCCGCTCCCTCAGGACCCGCATGGCTGGAGGGGCCTTGGTGGGCAGAGGATCAGGCCCGGGATCTCAGCAGCTTCCTGGGGGCCCAAGTGGGCAGGGGAAAGCTGGCCACGCTCCCTTTTGATCCTCTGCCCTCCCAATGGTTCCCCAGTTTCCCCCTTCGGGCGTGGGATCCCTTCCCCTCCCCCAACCGCCCCTCAGGGACGCCAGTCCCGTCCCGCCTCCACTTCTCCTCCCCCTTCACTCCCCCCACGCCCCACGTCCTACCCGGTCGCTGGGGGTTCCTCCCGTGTCCTTAGGTGTCCGTGGTCCCCCACCGGGGCCTGGCAGGTGCCCTAGTTGTGAGGAGACGCGAATTCCACGTCCTCCTAGTCCGCCATCTTGACTCCGCCCCTACATGTTAGTTTCTAAGAGAGTAAATCCTAAAAGTTCTCATCACAAGAAAAAATTTTTTTCTATTTAATTTTGTATCTATATGAGATGATATACGTTCACTAAACTTACTGTGATAATCACTTCATGATATATGTAAGTTAAATCATTATGCTGTACACCTTAAACTTTTTCAGCGCTGTATGTAAATGATATTTCAACAAAACTGCAAGAAAAATTCGTGAATAAATAAATAAGGGAATGGAGGCAGTAAGTCCAACTGATTGCAGTTGAGAAGTCCAGTATTTATCTTTCAATCTACTCTTTGAAAAGGATATTGGATAATATGTACGTCTTCACTGGGTTTATTATTTTTTTTGAGATGCACATTTTTCTCCTCTAACCTATAAACGTATTAAATACTACTCAAGGATTTTCTAACGTTAAACCTTTTGAAAAATAGGAATAAACTCGCTTGGTCTGGAAAAGCAACTCTTCTTGCATTCTCTAGGAGCTGTTCCCCAGCTGAAAGGCAAAAAGAGCTTCTTCCCCATGCATATGGTGACCTGCCATACTAAAGGAAACATTTTTCTTTTTAAAGCTTTTTTAAACCGTTTTTTTCTTAATTTCTATTTTTTTCTTGTTTTCTTTTAATTTGTATTATTTGTTTTTGTATTTTGGCCGTCCGGCGTGGCATGCAGGATGGTTCCCCAACCAGGGATTGAACCCGGGCCTCTGCACTGAAAGCACCAAATCCCAACCACTAGGCTACCAGGGAACTCCCTAAAGAAGACATTTCTTATTCCAGCTCTCATCTTCTTTTTATTCTAGTAAGAATCAGATGGGATAGTATCATTCTTTTTTTTTTTTTTTTGGCTGTGTTGGGTCTTCGTTGCTGCAGGCGGGCTTTCTCTAGTTGTGGTGAGCAGGGGCTACTCTTCGTTGTGGTCCGCAGGCTTCTCATTGCAGTGGCTTCTTTTGCATGGGCTCTAGGCTCACAGGCTTCAGTAGTTGTGGCACATGGGCTCTAGAGCACAGGCTCAGTAGTTGTGGCACATGGGCTTAGTTGCTTCGTGGCATGTGGGATCTTCCTGGACCAGGAATCGAACCTGTGTCCCCTGCATCGGCAGGCGGATTCTTAACCACTGCACCACCAGGTAAGTCCCAACTACATTTTCTTTAATTTGCTTTTTTTTATATTAGAAAAAGAGAGAGAGAGAGAAGATTTCCAACTAAACTGGATATCAAGAGTTCTATGTTTTAGAACTTTAGGGTTCAGTTTATCATGCTTTCAAAAGTTTGTGCAAGGCATACAACAAAGGCCCTGTTTCCGAGTGGGCCTAGCAATTTACCCTAGGGGCAAAAAAAGAAAAAAAAATACCCTCCATTATTGCTTTTATTAGCCCCTGAATATTAGCCCCCATTTTTAACTTTATACTGTGTGGGCTCAGGCAACCTTATTAGTTTCCTTTAGTATGTTTAATTAATACTGCCTGAGCAGCAGATTTATGTGCCCTGTCTTATAATCCCAGGCAGGGGAAGCATTCCCTAGTGAGACATAATGCCTTTCCTGATAGGGATAGAATAGGATAGTTATACAGGTAGTTGTAGAAGTCCCAATAGGGGACTATACATAGAGAGGGAAACCTAGGAAACTTTGGGAGACCACTGTAAGTTAATGATCACTCAAGAAAGCTACTGGAACGTTGTGGAACGAAGCAGTCTTGCTTAACTATAAAGCCATAAATAAAAGCACAACATACGCCCCGGGCCATTAGGCGGAAGAAAAATGTCACCACCTTTCTACTGATAATCCTAGTTTGACCTCATAGGGTCAGACACTCTCCAGCCTGATATGAAGGAGGAACTAGTGATGTAAGCCTCATGTCTACTCGAAGAAGGTGATATTTTCCCCTCCCCCTTTCCTTTGACTATAAAATTGTAGCCCACTTAATCCTCAGGGCAGAGCTCTCTCACCTGCCCGCTTGCATCTCTTACAAGTGTCCTATATTAATAAATCTACTTCTTGCCTATCAAAAACAAAAAGGAGAATTTATCCTTCATTATCATTTGACATTTTACATAGAACTTCAAAATAAAATTGATGAGCACTATAGTGAACACTCTATGAGGTTAGAAACTGTGTTTGGTTTTGCTCGTCTTTGATCCCCACAGTGTCTGGAACACATTAAACATTCAGTAAACATGTATTGAACGGATGAATCAACACCTTATCAGTTTGGGTAGCAAAGAATCTGAGGTTACTAATGGTGTCTTTCACAAAATTATATAATTAAAATTTGGGTGATTCAAGTGAAATATTCCCATTAGTTCACATTTTAAATTTAGAAATGCTTTATCATTTCTAAATTGTTTTGTAATTAGTATTGACTCCCAAACCTTTAGCAATGTTTCCTTCTCTATTTTCCCCCAGCCGTTTCATTAAGTGGTTAATGATCTACAATCAAACATATAAATGCACCAGGAAAGCTGAAAACATAAAAAAACCCTGGGGACCTTTTTATAAAGAATTCATTTTTTTAAAAAATGCAATTAACCAATTTCTAGTTTATCTGTTCTGTGAGTTATTTTTTTCTATATTAGGTTTTGGTTTTTATTTTAGTGTGGCACATCTGTTATATATATATATATATATATATATACACACGCATATGTATATATATACACATATATACACATATGTATATATATACATATATAGTGAACTCTGATCTTATTTTTAAAAAATTTTTAAACCAAACTTCATAGAATTTCTCATAGTTCCCCAGAGATGCTGAAATTTTAGTCTCAGAATATGACCAGTTAACAAATTCATTTCCAAAAGTTCATGTGTTAGAATTACATTCTTAAAAGAGATAAGTGTATCATAATTTCCCAAAGCAATACGTCAGCTACAGCTTAAAGACAAACAATCCAAAAACTAGAAGATATCTCTGAAGTGCCAAGGACATTAAGGAGCCTAAATGTGGAAGAAGGGCAGGCCCTGAGCACTGTGGAAACTCATCTGGCTCTGAAAATGGGCTGCAGCTCCATCCAAGTGTCCCTGCTCAGCTGAGAGCCCTTGGATAAGCCACAGTCCTCACTAAGCCTAAACTCTCTTATAATTTAAAATGGAAATAACTCTCAATGCAGAGCGTTCTGTGAACACTGAATGAGACAATGTGTATTAAAGCACACCATGGAGTTGTACTTCTTACCTCTACGTATATAAATGTAAGTTTTGTTGCCATTATTATTATTTTATTCAAACTCCCTAACTATTAAATAAACTGAGGAATAATCACAGTGGGATGATTTTTTTTTTTTAAATAGCATTTAACAGCATACATCCATTTCTCTGTTGCATCAAACTCAATTCTGCTAGTGCCTAATTATTTTCTAAAAGGTTGGTATCCTGGAGTGAGACTACATGTTCTATCACTAGTATTTAAACCCTAAGGAGTTAGGATTTTATTTCAAGCAGTTTTGTTTTGTTTTTTTAAAGTCACTGGATTTAAACTCCAATAATACCAAAGAGTTAAGGCAATCTAATAGTTCTCAATTTTAGGAATTTCTTAACTCCTGGGAAAGTTTGGGTTGGGGACAATGTGATACTCTTGGAGAAGCAGTTAGGAGGTTTGAAAGTCTCCCGAAGTTTAAGATAGGTAAATACTTCTACTATTTTTCAGAAATCTGCCAAAGAAATATGAACTTAGTTTAAAAAATCCAGTAACTATTTCCATCACATTAGAGGAGAAATAGCAAAAATATAAGCAAATAAAACATATAAGGAAATATGCAAACAATTACTTAAAGAATCTAAATCAGGCCACGTTGATGGTTTTTCATTTATTCACCCACATAAAGTACATTTAATGCAGTGTTTCTTAAACTTTGGGGCAGGGAGGGTGGAAGGTATGATTTCTGGTTTTGCAAATCCTATGAAAATTTTAAAAGTCTGCTTCACCTGGATGACTCCTTATAACCAAGAGTTAAGATATAAATAAAATTATTCCAAGTTTTCCCAGAGAAAACGAGTGGGACAATTGAAACCTCACAAAGGGGGTGTAGCCACGAGGAATGCAGAAACCTGGCTGTGGCCATGAGGACCATATTCATGTTGTGACCAGATAGACTGACTTTATATATGGCATCTACAGTAGGTATGGAAGTAAATAAGCACTGAAGAATTTCCACATACAGTATTTTGAAAAAATGAACATTGTATTTTGAGGTGCTCTATTACATTAATCAGCTTTTCAAAACAAATGGTGATTTAAGTTCATGTTCACTGTTAAAAGGAAAAATAACCAAAACAATAATAACAAATCAAATCATGGTCCATCATACTCAAAACTGTAAGACTCAGGTTGACAACTGAAAAAAAACTGCCCAAGCAGAGACTTTTTTTAAATTCTTAAGCATGAAGCCAGTTTCAGCAAAACAACATCACCCGTCATGTTAAAGTTGTTAGGACCACTTGAATTGATTACATGAATTGGTGGCATTTACTATACATTTCGTTTGGTCTTCTGTATAATAGCTTTGTATAAAGGAGTTCATATTTACTTTCAAGTTTGCGGGTGTAGATCTACATACAAATAGATGATATTAGAACATGTGTTTTTGAGTCAACACTGGAGACTCATTTTTTTAACCTTTAAAAAGTGTACTTCATTACTTCATTCTGAAAAATACTAGATGTTGTGCCTGGCTCCAGGGATACAAAGATGGAAAACATCTGGAGAGACCCTTCTCTGGAGGCATGCGTCATCCGTGGTGGAGGAGGAAAACACATATAAACACATCCATGTAAAGTATGAGGGTGTGTGAAAACAAGTGGGCATCAAGAAAAGAGAGAGACTAAAAATCTACTTTTTTCTATTTTGGAGCAACTAAATGAACAAAATATATTACCTTTTTTCCCCCAAGCTATTAACAAGCATACTGCAGGATAACTTTCCCAATCATCGTCTGTTTTACTAGAGAACTAAAGTGAAAATTGCAATCTGTCTGCTGTAGAACATACTGGAGCAGGATCTCAAACTGATTGCAGACTTGTCGAATTGTATCAGCATCGATTTCTAGCACAGGGCCCTGCGGCGTATCAGTGTGGTGCCACTTCTTAAATGCAGCGCTCAGGCTCTTGAACTGGATCCTGGGACAAACCCATGTGAGCTTTTGAGCATCACTTTTATTACAATCAGGTTGCTGTTTGGACCCTTCAGAGGTTTCTGCAGAACCATTTTAGGGGTGGCGGTGGAGGAGGGTACTTGTAGGATCCTGAGTTTCTTCACTGAGCTAAAATGCTGTCAGGGATATAAAGATCACTGAACAACAGCCTATGTTAAAAACTGTATTCCTAATCTTACAAAGGCATCTACTGAGACGAAAAGTAATTCTATGAGATCACGCATTAATGTTTGCATTACCAGAAAAGGAGAGGAAATACACATTTTAGACCAAAATGAAAAAAGCTTTCCAGAGTAGGATGGTATGAGTAAGTCATACTCTTGGGAACCGTTGCTTAAGAGAAATTTTGTTCATTCATTCATTAATACATAGTCACTGAATTCCTGCTATGTGTCAGGCACTGTAGTTAGCCATGTGACATGGCATTAGCTGATCATTACTATGAGTACATTTAAAAAAAAGGAAAATCCTAAAACCAAAATGAGGTACTTTTTAATTTACAGAAATCACTTGCTGCTTCCTAAATAAATTAAACGATGCACAAGCTTCACCAGGTTCTACTCTGACAAATATAGTAATCAAGGTGGCCAGGCAAACAACACTATTATGAAGCACTGCCGTTTCACCCGAGCCACGCAGGAAATATCTTTCCTTTGATCTTTACCCGCACTAAGTGATAGAACTCCTCTGTCCAGTGGATAGGTCAGACACCTCTACCGCTGCACAAATATCATTCAAGAGAAAACACTATCGCCCAACTTGATTCCGTGGAAATTGGTTTTGTACAATAGAAGCCTTTTTGTTCAGACTACTGTGGCCTCCTATGGTGTAACTTTCTTTACACAGTTAATAGACTAGAGATGGATTTTGAATTTCCCACATATGCACAAAAGGCTCATTACCATTTACATTCGTGCCTGGCTAACTAAAACGAGCAGGGGCTACTGCAAATCATTAAAGCCGAAAAACGAAATGGAACCGAGGTAAGGAAAGCCTGTTTTCTTTTTTTTTAATTTATTTTCGGTACGCGGGCCTCTCACTGTTGTGGCCTCTCCCGTTGCGGAGCACAGGCTCCGGACGCGCAGGCTCAGCGGCCATGGCTCACGGGCCCAGCCGCTTCTTGACATGTGGGGTCTTCCCGGACCGGGGCACGAACCTACGTCCCCCACATCGGCAGGCGGACTCTCAACCACTGCGCCACCAGGGAAGCCCGAAAGCCTGTTTTCTTAAAGCTCATTTAGTATGGATTAACGTTAATTATAACAGGATAGCCCAACCTATAAAGAAAAACTGTGCTTTGTTTCTAGATGTTCAGAAATGTAGATAGGCTCCTGGTTTAATTTTAAAGTTCATTTTAACATCTGGACATTGGGATGCTAGTTTGTCAAACATTCATTTCTAAAAAATAAGTCTGAACTTGAAATGTTGATTCTAATTAGAAATGAAACAAATAGTTTTCAGGCAAGAGAATAAGAAATAATGGAGGTAAAGGAAGGGATATAGAAAAACCATGTGTACTTAATTTCTCCACCTGAAAGCACTGAAATTCTTACTCACCCTCAGTGGGTCCAGAGGCCACCCTAACCCCCATACCCCACCTCCCATGGATGTGGAGATGCTGCCGCTTCCACATCCCTTCTGTTCTCCCCGTACCAGCCCCATGCTCCTGGTCTCCTCAACTTTTCTGTTTTCCCTCTTTCTCCTTACCCACGTGTGAGAGTATACCTTCCTCTGGATGTGTGGGAGTAAGTGGGAAAGAGAGAAAGTCTCCACCATGACTCTGGGAATTACTGGGAAGGACACACCAATTGACATCCTACCTCCTCCTCCCTTTCTTCTTCTTCTTTTTTTTTTTTTTTTTTTTTTGGTGGTACGCGGGCCTCTCACTGTTGTGGCCTCTCCCGTTGCGGAGCACAGGCTCCGGACGCGCAGGCTCAGCGGCCATGGCTCACGAACCCAGCTGCTCCGCGGCATGTGGGATCTTCCCGGACCGGGGCACGAACTCGTGTCCCCTGCATCGGCAGGCAGACTCTCAACCATTGCGCCACCAGGGAAGCCCTGCCTCCCTTTCTTAGGACCTCTTCTCACCCACGATGCCCTCGAGTCCAGCAACGTATATTCCAATCCTCTTAAACTCTAATCCCAGCCTCAGCTCCTGGGCCCAACGGCCACACATCTGGGAAGCCCCTCTCCAAGCTCCAGACAGAAGATGGAGATGTGTTCCAGCTCCTCGTGTTGGGAACAGTAGGACTGAGATTCATAAACATAAGGTTGTCTTTTACTGTTAGAAGGCTCCTTCACACAAAAGCAGTTGCCCTTGGATAAGATTCACTTGGAATTTGTAAACTCTTTCTTTTTGGCACTATTCCTACAGTTTTGTCTGCATTGCTTGCAGTGAGTAGCAAAAAAAGAATGTATGGAGGAGTCAGATAAATGTAGGTGAATCTGACATTTCAATGTATTAAGACATCAAATTGACCATGTAGGATGAAAGGGTCCCAAGGGGTAACTGTAACTTGCTGGTGTCACAGTCCTAAATCCAGATTCTGGATTATAACCAAGCTCCTAATGTCATCAGTGATGGGACATGCTGCTGCTTCCCTCCAGGCCAGAGACAGGTCCAGGCAAGCGGTGATTGGTCCAGAATACTGAAGGGGCATACCCATGTTTATCACAAAACCCATCTGCTATTTTTTATCTTCCTGTATCTTAGAAGGAGTGATGGATGGTTGGAGGAATGATACATGTAGGGATTTGCCAAGTGAAGCACATTGGCGTTTGTATCAGTTGTCTTACATGACTCTTCGTGAGAGACCTGTATGGGGACTCTCTAATCCAGCACGCTAAAATTGACTTTTAATTATGGAAGTACAACTAACACACAATAACTGCACCTGTTTAAAGAACACGATTTGCTAAGTTTTGACATATGCGTGCCCCCATGAAACCATCTTCCCATTCAAAATAGTGAGCATATGTATCAACTCCTAAAGTTTCTTCATGCCCCTTTGCCCAGCACACTCATATTTCCAGCATTATTTCAATGGAAGAAACCGCCTGATTTATTCTCCAAAATGTACCACAGTGTCAGTTCAATTCCATATGACATTACCTTCCATTGAAGTATCTAGAACTCAAGTTTCTAACTGTCCAAAGCTCAAAATGGTTTGGCTTATTCCATTAAAGAGATGTGTTCCTGCGTGTCCGTGAGTGTTCACATAATCAGGTACACACCCTTACATCTTAATGGAATATGCAGTCGAAATAGTGGTTCTTCCAAAATATGTTACATTTTTTTTTAACTAAAGCAAAATTTTGGAAAGATTTCTTCTCACTGAGATGTCTTTTCTTTTCACCATATGGAACCACCCTTTCTGGCACATCTTAGTTACAGATTTAGAAACACGATTATTTGAGCTTCAATTAGCCATTCAGATTATTATGCAAAACAGTCAACTTCATGGGATTGGAAGGACACAAATGGGGGCCAAACAATTAGCTCTTGTCACTCTTGCTGTGTGAAAATTGAATGGTAACACTCACAACAGGGGTGTCAGGCTCTGTGAACTGGTAGCATGGATGCTGCTAACCAGGCAGTTCCTGGACACCACACAGAAACCAGGCTCCCCGGAGGTTAAAATGATCCAACCAATCCCTTCACAAATCATTGTTTTCTGGGTAGCGTCTTTCTACAAACCATACAACTATGGTTTAAAAAAAGAGAAGTTTCTGTCTTTTCATATTTCTAAGAGTGACTTGTTTCCTGCATACCAGGTAGCATGACCTTAGCTGAAAGAAAAGACTATTTAGTAAGAGAAAAAACCACTGTGGTTCATGTCAGAGGCCACTAGCTTTATGAAGAAACCTCTTCCCTTGCCACGTGGCAACTGGAAGGTGCATCAATCAGTCAATCAATACTTGCTGAGATCCGATGTAGCCACTTTCCTTCACTACTGCAGTTGTCAGATTTATGAAATAAACAGTTTGCTTGAGCCTGAAATGAAATAGTTTCTATTACTACTGCGTATGTACCTCACAGAATACTGGACCCTTCACTTGTTCCATAAATACGTATTGAATTTCTACTATGTTCAAGGCACTATGGGGCATATAAATATAAGTATGACATAATGTGGCTCTCAGGGAGTTTACATCATGGCAGAAATGCATATGGCACTCAAGAGAGCATTTAACTATGGTGGTGATGGAAGAACAGAAGTCTGGCAGGAAGTCTGAAGCAACGCCTTTCAAACCTAAGGCAGTTAGGGATAAGCGAGGCAAGGTTTCCATTTTAATTAACAACTTTCTCTTTGTAACCTGATCTGACTTCCATTATTAGACGTGTTAGGTGTCTTTGCTTTTTTGGTCTCTGTGTCTCTTTCCTGAACTAGACTAGAGCCCCTTTGAGGCCATGGACACATTTATCTTTTATGTCCTTGTATCAGCATACAGTAGGTGATCTTGTGTTGCTCAGTGAACAGAATACAGTGGAAAATACATCATCTTCAGTACATGACTTTCAGGCCAGCCTCATCATAGTAGACTGCTTTCTAGGGATGGTTTAGAAGCATCCCTACTGTCCTTTCATGAGGGAGAACCTTGTGTAATTTGCTACTTCCACGATGTATTCCCAATAGGAAAAAGCATTTTTTCTGTTTATAAAATAAATGTAGCTTCATTATATACAGTTTTGTATACATACAGAAAACCATAAAAAAATTGTCCTTTGTACTCTGCTCACTAAGATTATGGCCCATTTTCTTATCTTTTTTTTTTTTTTTTTTTTTGCGATACGCGGGCCTCTTACTGTTGTCGCCTCTCCCGTTGCAGAGCACAGGCTCGGGACGTGCAGGCTCAGCGGCCATGGCTCACGGGTCCAGCCGCTCCGCGGCATGTGGGATCTTCCCGGACCGGGGCACGAACCCGCGTCCCCTGCATCAGCAGGCGGACTCTCAACCACTGCGCCACCAGGGAAGCCCTCTTATCTTTTTATGTAATAATATTACATAAGTACTCTGTACATATTTAATATTTTATATTAAATATATACTCTGTACACATTTAATATTTTAATACCACTTGAATATATGTATAATTAATTAATACTTTGATCTAGTAATTTATTCATCTTTCTAATATATTTTTCGTAGTATAGTCCCATAAACAAAAGGGGCATATTAAGCTTGAGCTCTAAAAGGAGCCTGTTCACTCTTTTTTTTTTTTTTTGCGGTATGCGGGCCTCTCACTGTTGTGGCCTCTCCCGTTGCGGAGCACAGGCTCCGGACGCGCAGGCTCAGCGGCCACGGCTCACGGACCCAGCCGCTCCGCGGCATGTGGGATCTTCCCGGACCGGGGCACGAACCCATGTCTCCTGTATCGGCAGGCAGACTCTCAACCGCTGCGCCACCAGGGAAGCCCCTGTTCACTCTTAATCTGCTATCAGAGTGTTTTTGTTTTTTTTTTTTATCATGTCGTTCAGAATGGAATTGAAACCAGATTACATACTCTGCTACCAGTTCTATTTTGGGTATAAATCATGTGACACTCATTCAAGATATTCAGCCCCCACTTGACCCCTGGGAGGGGTACCGTTCAACCAAGATGGCAGGACTACCATCTGGGACATTTTTAGTAAAAAGCAAAGGCCAAGCCCCAGATCTCTTATAGGCACAGACCTTTCAGAAGAAATAAAGTTGTTTAGGAAGGCTCCAAAGTGCTTTACTAAAAGAGTTATTAAACAAACAAACAAAATGTTAGAGCATGTCCTTCCCTTGCCACGTCTCAAAGCCCTCCCACACCTTTCCTGCTCCCAGCCTCTTTCTGGAATCATTTCCCTGCACCGTCTGCCTCAGGCATCATCCCCATTGCAATGCCCTTCCTGGTGGCTACTGCCACCTAAGTTAGAGTTGAACACTCCCTCCTTGGCGCCCTCATTATTCCCATCCTTGCTTTTCCTACCATGCCAGGGACACCTGGACACACCGATTAGATTGTATGTCTTTGTCTCACTCTTCAACAATTGAGTCTTGAAGGGACAATATTGCGACGTTCATTTTTATATTCCTACTGTTCAGCACAGCACTTGTCACACAGAGGTGCACCTCATGTTTGCCGAGTGAGTAGCTAACTGCATGAGGTCCTAAAGGGCGCACAACAGTTGGAAAGGCAGAAGTGGACATGGGGAGCCCACTGCATGATCAGATTCACTGAGCTCTAAGAAGGGTCACTTTACCAATCTTTGGCATGAAGCCTTGCGTTAATACCATGCTGTGGAATCTACACAAAAGAAACAATTTCCCAATATTTTTCTAAGTAAGAGTCTCCAGAGATGGCCTATTGCGTAGGTACTTAGGCCTGATCATCCCTTTCAATGCAAAGGCTGACATCATTTTTCCAGCCTCTCCTCAAATGCCATTGCCTGATCCTCAGCAGGGGATCCTTCACTCAGACCTACCCTGCTTCCCCCGAATACTCAAAATTTGAGGAAAACATATAAGACCTCCCTTCTTGCCAACTACAGCTCCCTCTGGACTATTCACTGCTAAACACTGATATTTTCAGAGCAAGTTTCACCAGAAAAAAGAAGCCAAATGAAATTTGCATGCCAAAGATACACATATCATTTTAGGCATGCAAATTATTGTTTTTAGAAGAATAAAAGGCTGTAAATATTTTGAGAAGTGGGCCCCTAGTGCCTCTTAAGTATTCTAAACTACACTGTGTGCTTCATAATTATGTAATATATAGAATACCAGCTGCTTTGAATGGTACTCTGGAGGTTTGGATGATATCAGAAAGCTCTCCTCCCCCAGTGAGAGCCATATTCAAGCAAGCAATACTATAAAGCCAGATCCAATTGACATTGAGTTGCTGGATTTTAACACACTTTAAAACAGATGCTTAGTCTATGTGGTGTGGTTACAGAGGAGCATATTTTTGCCTAAAAAATAGAGTCCTATGAAGTTGTATACCTATAAAGTGTATTAATATTTATTATCTCATTAACATCTGTCTGAAGGGATACATACACAGCTTTACTTTTGGATATATGTGAATATACTCATATGTTACATATTTAAATATGTATATCTTTGCATTCAAAAACACACATGCATTTAGTTAAAAGACAAAACCCTAGGGAGAGGAACCAAGATGGCAGACTAGAAGGACATGCGCTCACTCCCTCTTGCGAGAACACCAGAATCACAACTAGCTGCTGGACAATCATCGACAGGAAGCCACTGGAACTCACCAAAAAAGATACCCTACATCCAAAGACAAAGGAGAAGCCACAATGAGATGGTAGGAGGGGTGCAATCACAGTAAAATCAAATCCCATAACTGCTGGGTGGGTGACTCACAGACTGGAGAACACTTATACCACAGAAGTCCACCCACTGGAGTGAAGGTTCTGAGCCCCACGTCAGGCTTCCCAACCTGGGGGTCTGGCAATGGGAGAAGGAATTCCTAGAGAATCAGAATTGAAGCCTACTGGGAATTGATTGCAGGACTTCGACAGGACTGGGGGAAACAGAGACTCCACTCTTGGAGGGCACACACACAGTAGTGTGCGCATTGGGACCCAGGGGAAGGAGCAGTGACCCCAGGGGAAACTGAACCAGACCTACGTGCTAGTGTTAGAGGGTCTACTGCAGAGGCGGGGGAAGAGTGACTGTGGCTCACCGTGTGGACAAGAACACTGGTAGCAGAAGTTCTGGGAAGTACTCCATGGTGTGAGCCCTTCCAGAGTCTGTGATTAGCCCCACCAAAGAGCCCAGGTAGGCTCCAGTGTAGGGTTGCCTCAGGCCAAACAACCAACATGGAGGGAACCCAGCCCCACTCATCAGCAGTCAAGCGGCTTAAAGTTTTACTGAGCTCTGCCCATCAGAGCAACAGTCAGCTCTACCCACCACCAGTCCCTCCCATCAGGAAAATTACACAAGCTCTTAGAGAGCCTCATCCACCAGAGGGCAGACGGCAGAAGCAAGAAGAACTACAGTCCTGCAGCCTGTGGAACAAAAACCACATCACAGAACGATAGAAGAGATGAAAAGGCAGAGGGCATGTACCAGATGAAGGAACAAGATAAAACTCCAGAAAAACAACTAAGTGTAGTGGAGATAGGCAACCTTCCAGAAAAAGAATTCAGAAAAATGATAGTGAAAATGACCCAGGACCTCAGAAAAAGAACGGAGGCAAAGATCGAGAAGATGCAAGAAATGTTTAACAAAGACATAGAAGAATTAAAGAATAAACAAACAGAGATGAACAATACAATAAGTGAAATACTACACAAGAATGAATCAATAGCAGACTAACTGACGCAGAAGAATGGACAAGTGACCTAGAAGACAGAATGGTGGAATTCACAGCTGCAGAACATAATAAAGGAAAAAGAATGAAAAGAAATGAAGACAGCCTAAGAGACCTCTGGGACAACATTAAACGTAACAACATTCGCATTATAGGGGTCCCAGAAGGAGAAGAGAGAGAGAAAGGACCAGAGAAAATATTTGAAGAGATTATAGTCGAAAACCTCCCTAACATGGGAAAGGAAATAGCCATCCAAGTCCAGGAAGCGCAGCGAGTCCCATACAGGATAAACCCAAGGAGAAACATGCGGAGACACATTGTAATCAAATTGGCAACAATTAAAGATGAAGAAAAATTATTGAAAGCAGCAAGGGAAAAACAAAAAATAACATACAAGGGAACTCCCACAAGGTTAACAGTGATTTCTCAGCAGAAACTCTACAAGCCAGAAGGGAGTGGCATGATACACTTTAAGTGATAAAAGGGAAGAACCTACAACCAAGATTACTCCACCCGGCAAGGATTTCATTCAGATTTGATGGAGAAATCAAAAGCTTTACAGACAAGCAAAAGCTAAGAGAATTCAGCACCACAGCTGAACCAGCTCTACAGCAAATGCTAAAGGAACTTCTCTTAAGTGGGAAACACAAGAGAAGAAAGGACCTACAAAAACAAACTCAAAACAATTAAGAAAATGTTCATGGGAACATACATATCAATAATTACCTTAAACGTGAATGGATTAAATGCTCCAACCAAAAGACACAGGCTTGCTGAATGGATACAAAAACAAGACCAATATATATGCTGTCTATAAGAGACCCACTTCGGACTTAGGGACACATACAGACTGAAAGTGAGGGGATGGAGAAAGATATTCCATGCAAATGGAAATCAAAAGAAAGCTGGAGTAGCAATACTCATATCAGATAAAATAGACTTTAAAATAAAGAATGTTACAAGAGACAAGGAAGGACACTACATAATGATCAAGGGATCAATCCAAGTAAAAGATGTAACAATTATAAATATATACGCACCCAACATAGGGGCACCTCAATACATAAGGCAACTGCTAACAGCTATAAAAGAGGAAATCAACAGTAACACAATTAGTGGGGGATTTTAACACCTTACTTACACCAATGGACACATCATCCAAACAGAAAATTAATAAGGAAACAGAAGCTTTCAATGACACAACAGACCAGATAGATTTAATTGATATTTATAGGACATACCATCCAAAAAGAGCAGATTACACTTTCTTCTCAAGTGTGCAAAGAACATTCTCCAGGATAGATCACATCATGGGTCACAAATCAAGCCTCAGTAAATTTAAGAAAATTGAAGTCATATCAAGCATCTTTTCTGACCACAAAGCTATGAGATTAGAAATGAATTACAGGGCAAAAAACGTAAAAAACACAAACACACGGATGCTAAACAATACGTTACCAAATAACCAAGAGATCACTGAATAAATCAAAGAGGAAATCAAAAAATACCTAGAGACAAATGACAATAAAAACACGATGATCCAAAACCTATGGGATGCAGCAAAAGCAGTTCTAAGAGAGAAGCTATACAAGCCTACCTCAAGAAACAAGAAACATCTCAAATAAACAATCTAACCTTACACCTAAAGGAACTAGAGAAAGAAGAACAAACAAAACCCAAAGTTAGCAGAAGGAAAGAAATCATAAATATCAGAGCAGAAATAAATGAAATAGAAACACAGAAAACAATAGCAAAGATCAATAAAACTAAAAGCTGATTCTTTGAGAAGATAAACAAAATTGATAAACCATTAGCCAGACTCATCAAGAAAAAGAGGGAGAGGACTCAAATCAATAAAATTAGAAATGAAAAAGGAGAAGTTACAACAGACACCACAGAAATACAAAGCATCCTAAGAGACTACTACAAGCAACTCTATGCCAATAAAATGGACAACCTGGAAGAAACAGACAAATTCTTAGAAAGGTATAACCTTCCAAGACTGAACCAGGAACAAATAGATAATATCAACAGACCAATCACAAGTCATGAAATTGAAACTGTGATTAAACATCTTCCAACAAACAAAAGTCCAGGACCAGATGGCTTCACAGGTGAATTCTATCAAACATTTAGAGAAGAGCTGACACCCATCCTTCTCAAACTCTTCCAAAAAATTGCAGAGGAAGGAACACTCCCAAAATCATTCTATGAGGCCACCATCACCCTGATACCAAAAGCAGACAAAGATACTACAAAAAACAAAAATTACAGACCAATATCACTCATGAATATAGATGCAAAAATCCTCAACAAACTACTAGGAAACAGAATCCAACAACACATTAAAAGGATCACATACCATGGTGAAGTGGGATTTATCTGAGGGATGCAAGGATTCTTCAATATACGCAAATCAATCAATGTGATAGACCATATTAACAAATTGAAGAATAAAAACCATATGATCATCTCAATAGATGCAGAAAAAGCTTTTGACAAAATTCAACACCAATTTATGATAAAAACTCTCCAGAAAGTGGGCATAGAGGGAACCTACCTCAAGATAATAAAGGCCATATATGACAGACCCACAGCAAACATCATTCTCAGTGGCGAAAAACTGAAAGCATTTCCTCTAAGGTCGGGAACAAGACAAGGATGTCCACTGTCACCACTATTATTCAACATAGTTTTAGAAGTCCTAGCCATGGCACTCAGAGAAGAAAAAGAAATGAAAGGAATCCAAATTGGAAAAGAAGAAGTAAAACTGTCGCTGTTTGCAGATGACAGGAGAATCCTAAAAATACATAGAGAATCCTAAAAATGCCACCAGAAAACTACTAGAGCTAATCAATGAATTTGGTAAAGTAGCAGGATACAAAATTAATGCACAGAAATCTGTTGCATACCTATACACTAATGATGAAAAATCTGAAAGAGAAATTAAGGAAACACTCCCATTTATGACTGCAACAAAAAGAATGAAATACCTAGGAATAAACCTACCTAGGGAGACAAAAGACCTGTAGGCAGAAAACTATCAGACACTGATGAAAGAAATTAAAGATGATACCAACAGATGGAGAGATATACCAGGTTCTTGGATTGGAAGAATCAATATTGTGAAAATGACTATACTACCCAAAGCAATCTACAGATTCAATGCAATCCCTATCAAATTACCAATGGCATTTTTTACGGAACTAGAACACATAAACTTAAAATTTGTATGGAGACCCAAAAGACCCCGAATAGCCAAAGCAGTCTTGAGGGGAAAAAACGGAGCTGGAGGAATCAGACTCCCTGACTTCAGACTATACTACAAAGCTACAGTAATCAAGACAATATGGTACTGGCACAAAAACAGAAACATAGATCAATGGAACAAGATAGAAAGCCCAGAGATACACCCACACACCTATCGTCAATTAATCTATGACAAAGGAGGCAAGGATATACAATGGAGAAAAGACAGTCTCTTCAATAAGTGGTGCTGGGAAAACTGGACAGCTATATGTAAAAGAATGAAATTAGAACACTCCCTAACACCATACACAAAAATAAACTCAAAATGGATTTGAGACCTAAACGTAAGACCAGACACGCTAAAACTCGTAGAGGAAAACATAGGAAGAACACTCTTTGACATAAATCACAGCAAGATCTTTTTTGATCCACCTCCTAGAGTACTGGAAATAAAAACAAAAATAAGCAAATGGGACCTAATGAAACTTAAAAGCTTTTGCACAGCAAAGGAAACCATAAACAAGATGAAAAGACAACCCTCAGAATGGGAGAAAATATTTGCAAACTAATCAACGGACAAAGGATTAATCTCCGAAATATATAAACAGCTCATGCAGCTCAATATTATAGAAACAAACAACCCAATCCAAAAATGGGCAGAAGACCTAAATACACATTTCTTCAAAGAAGACATACAGATGACCAAGAAGCACATGAAAAGCTTCTCAACATCACTAATAATTAGAGAAATGCAAATCAAAACTACAGTGAGGTATCACCTCACACCAGTTAGCATGGGCATCATCAGAAAATCTACAAGCAGCAAATGCTGGGAGAAAAGGGAACCCTCTTGCACTGTTGGTGGGAATGTAAATTGATACAGCCACTATGGAGAACAGTATGGAGGTTTCTTAAAAAACTAAAAATAGAATTACCATATGATCCAGCAATCCCACTACTGGGCATATACCCAGAGAAAACCATAATTCAAAAGGACACATGCACCCTAATATTCATTGCAGCACTATTTACAATAACCAGGTCATGGAAGCAACGTAAATGCCCATCGACAGACGAAGGGATAAAGAAGATGTGGTACATATATACAATGGAATATTACTCAGCCATAAAAAGGAATGAAATTGGGTCATTTGTTGAGACGTGGATGGATCTAGAGACTGTCATACAGAGTGAAGTAAGTCAGAAAGAGAAAAACAAATATCGTATATTAATGCATGTATGTGGAACCTAGGAAAATGGTACTGATGAACCGGTTTGCAGGGCAGAAGTTGAGACACAGATGTAGAGAATAAACATATGGACACCAAGTGGGGGGAAACCCCGGGGGGGGGTGTGTGGGGATGGTGGTGTGCTAAATTGGGCGATTGGGATTGACATGTATACACTGATGTGTATAAAACTAATAAGAACCTGCTGTATAAAAAAAAGACAAAACGCTAGACGCTTCTATTCAACTATGACAAAGAGCAGAGATACATTTGAGCTTCTGGAGAAAAGTGTGTAGCATACTAATGCTTTCCATGGGGCCCCATGCCTGTCACAACTATAGGCATCTTTTTGAAGCCTTCATAAAAGGATAGGCTAATTATTTAAAGTCTTAAAAATCCCCTTCCTAGTTGCATATATTTTGAAAAAAAATGAACTGTGTAAGAACTTTGCCTATAAAGAGAAAAAGGATGGGGCAAAGACGCTTGACTTCTCCTTCTGGGATTTCACACATGGCCAAGCCCAACAAGGAAATGGTAATTTAACAAAATGCTTTCAGAATAAAAAAGACAGAGAGATAAGAAATGAAAAGTCCCATAGCCTCCAGATTACAATGTAGGCCTGTTTCTGCAACCATCAGCTTCCCCTTGGAAATCACTGGTCTTGAGTTCAAAGTGTTACTTCTGCAATTTCTTTTAGGAAAATGGAAAACTGTAGCTGTCTCCAAAGACCAGAGCAAAAGAAGGACTGTTGTCTCTAGAACAATAGAAAATAGGAATTCTATTCATGAAACTCAATGGAACAAGTCACTCAGAACTTAATTTGGCTAAAGCTGCCTTTAGGACACAGGCATTGGAGTCAGCCTGTCTTTGATTCCAGCTGTATAACTTACTAAGGGTGTGACCTTAAGCAAGTTACCTGACCTTTCTGAGACTCAGTTTTCTCACCTGTCAAAGGGCAACAATACTCACCTTGAAGTGAGATATCCTGATATAGCTGTTGCATCTTACGGGGGAAAGACAAACAGGCAAGTCCTTACACAGGCCTTCCTACAATTTCCCAAATTGGTAGAGTCACAAAGTACTGTTAGTAATCGACCAGTCCGTATGTCGGCACTGCACACTATTTGTGATTTCAATTCTATTTGAGTTTGAGCAGAAAAATATACCTAGGAGAAGACTGAGATTGATAAGTGAACAGCTTGCAGAAGGTGTAAAAAAACTACCATGAATGGAAACACTTCTTATGCATCTGCTCTTATACATCTCTACTGCCCTGTGTATGTTTCTCATGTAATGTCCACACTCTGACTTTAACTCAAGCAGAAAAATTTGACTACTTTTTCATATATTACAAAAGACAGATAAGGCATGCTTACCTAGTGATTTAGGGGTGTTACTCTTGTTCTAATAATTACTAATCACCAATGGTGCTAATATAGTGATAATCATATTGCAAATTTATCTTTGTTCTACTGCCACTGTCAATTACCAGTGGTGTGAAGACAATCGTATTAATAGGTAACGAGTGGCCAATATTGACAGGGGAATAAAACATTTTTCGAATAGAGATGTCTCATGGTTTAATCTACCAGCATTCTCTTAGCTGCCATACATGTCCATGACAGCCACTCTGTCACAGCTACATTAAGTTAGAGCCCTACATTTCCTCCTATCTAAAAATAATCTCCCCACAACCTTGTTTCTCATTCAACAAATATTTATCTAGTGCTTTTGATAAGCCAGACTCTCCTTCTCTTCCTCTCCATGAAGAACCATCAGGAACCCATGATCTATACCAGAAGAGCAAATTGCAGCCTCAAGGGCTATGTCCCATCTGCAGACTTGCCTTGTTCAGTTTGGACAGAGTTTTTAAAAATTTGAGCCAACATTTTAAAAGGTGCAAATTTCACATCAAAAAACCCCTGGATTGTCTGTTTCTTTTGAAAAATCAAAGCCACTGGCAACATGGGGCTCACATTTCCACATGGAAATAACTGACTAGGGCTGAAGTTGGGCATGGGCACTTCCACTCACCATATGCTTCTCCTACACACACACGTGTGTGCACTCACTCGCTCACATGCACGTGCTCCTTTCAAGGACTGACCCCCTGACGCTGGAAGTCCAAGGTGGGTGTTTGAATTGCACCCTGTTCCATGTAACCACTCAGCCTCTGCACCCCAACACTCCTTCCTCACTTGCCACGCATTTCTACCATTTGATCTCAAAGTCAATTTCATCCTCCTTATCAAACGCATGACCAGCCCACTTGGTCCTTCTCCTCCCCCTCCCCAGACTATAATATCTGAATCCATTGACCAACCATGTTTTCTGGATTCCCCCTCCACCTGGGCTTCTTGGGGTCTCTCCCTTGGTTTTCATCCGATTTTCCCCCGACCTCTTCCTTCTCCTCAGGCATGGTCACTGGTTGCTTCACGCCACCCTTTCCATGGAAAATACAGCTTTTATCCTTTCGCCAGTTCTTATGACTACAGCAGCCTAGACAACCTCTACATTTCTATCTCCAGCTCAGGTTTCGGTCCTGGAAAGGAGATCTGTTTCTTGCACATCCCCAAACAGATGGCACCTTGAACTCAAGAGGTCGAAAGGTAAACTCGTGAGCGACCCCTACAGCTCATGTTGGAGTTTTCTGGGTCTTCCTGATCACTGCCCAATCCTTCCAAGTACTCACTCCCAGTATCTAAAAACTTTCCTTGATCCTTTTGACTTGTGACAACTCCCTCCTCCATCTCTGCCAGACCCAATCAGCTCTGTCATCTAAAGGACCCTTCTGTCTCCCTCCTGATGAGGCCTCACGAGCCCCTTCCATGGTCTCCAGTGCAACGGGCTTCTGATTACGCCCCTGGACACTACGCTCCTCCACTCAGACCCATCCTGCATGTCAACAGCAGACAAATCTTCCCAAAGCACTGTCACTCTTCTGTTCAAAAGCTATCCGTGGTTCCACGTTGCCTAAGGAAAAGTTCCAAATTCCTTAACCTGAGGCTAATGTAATGATGTGGCCTCAACCTACTCTTTTTACCTTTTCTTCTTCTAGAAAAGGAGGAGAACCTACTCTTTCATGCCACAAAGAGACTAAACTCTAGGCTCTTCCTATTTTCTGAGCTTTCCTGCACTATACTTTTATGGTATTATTTCCTCCATTAAGAATAGATTTTTCCCCCCTCTGTTACTAGATGATTAAATGTTGGTGAATCCTTCCAGCTTTAGTTAAAATGTCCCCTCCATGAAATCCCTGGTACACCAAGTGGAAAAAAAAAAATCATTCGATTGTTACTCTTCTACTATATAACATTTATTAAGTAATTAATAAATGCAGACATTGTACTTTCAACAACCTCATAAGGTATTATCACGGTACCAGTTTTAAAGATCAGAAAACAGGTTTGGAGAAGGTATATAACTTCCCAGGGGTGCAAGGCAATCAACAGAGCACATGATTAAATCCTCATTTATGGCAGTTAACATGTCTGACTTGGGACTTTGTATATTTGATCATCAACTCCACCAGAGAGATAGACGTTACTTGAGGTCAAGGTGAATGCCATGCATGAATACATTGTGGCACATCCACAGCACTTAGCACATGGGACGCACTTCAATGATATTTATGGAATTAACGAATTATATTACTTAACTTCTCTGTGACACAGTTTTCTTTCCTGTAAAATGGAGATAATAAAAGCACCTTCCTTGTGCCCTTGTTGTTAGCATTCAGTGAGTAAATAGAGTCGAGTCCTCAGAACACTATACGGCACACAGCATGTGCTACCTGAATGTTAGTTACACCAGGAGCTGCCCTGTTGATCGCTGCCAATTTGTGCCTCTTAAATGTCCCAGATGAAAGTGCTAACCCTAAGAGGAGAAGCATTTGAGCATTGTGCTGGACTTGTACAGATTTTCTCCCATCTTTATTTACTGCCTTAATTTCTTTGGCAGGTGACTCAGAATCACCGCATTCTCCAGGAGGTACTCAGAACCATCACTCTATCGTGCTGCCCAGTGGAATGGGACTAAGTCAGCACCACATGCCGGGTACTCCTGGGTCATGGACTCCTGAGGGCCAGGTAGAATCAAAAGGGTCAGTATCCTTTCACCAGCCTTTCCAGAAGATACCCCTTTAATAAGACCAGATTCACGGCATCTTCAAAAGGAATGATAAATATACTGACATTAATGTCTATGAGATGCATAGAATATGCCAGTATAATATGAATTTATGATATAATTATAATTTATGATATAATTATAATTATAATGTGAAGAAACAGGAATAAATAATTACATGAAAATTGTTATCCTCGTAATAACAAAAGCTTTCTAGAAAAAAATATATCGAAAGACCTCTCTTAAGAAAACACATATATTAATATATTTAGGCACAAAAAATGGTTACATACATGAAGACACTAGTTTCAACTTTCTGTTTAGTCATTCAATTGACATTTGCTGGGTAAATGCTAGAGCTAGACACTGCTATGAACCAGGGATGCAAAGATGAATAGTTAAGTTTCTGTATTCAAGAAATATATCCAGTGGTTCTCAGTGGGGGAGGGGGTGACTTTGCCTCCAGAGGACGCTTGGCAGTTCCTGGCTGCATGGGGAGGTGGCGGGGTGGTAGGGGGGCAGTCAGTGCTACTGGCATCTAGTTAGTAGAGGCCAGAGATGCTGCTAAACATACTACAATGCACAGGACAGCCTCCAAGACAAAGGGTGACCTGTCCCCACAAGTCAACGGTGTCAAGGTTAAGAAACCCTGATACAGACTTAGGGTGTTAAAACCTTATTCCTGATAACTGAATCTGAGACTGGAAGTAAACTCAACATCTACATAGCCATATGCAATAGAAGAAATGAAGGACATTGTTCCACATTGAATTTTCTGTTATTTTGCCCAGTTGATAAATTCTCTGGTGCCTCCATACTTTATTAATTGCATTTGTTCTTTAAAAAGAAAATGACCCGAAACTTTGTTTTCCCTAAGGCGCCATCCCAAGAGACATCAGCTTCAGAAACCCTGTTTCACTGATTCCCATGACTCAAGGGCAGAGCCGTGTGGCACGCTCTCCACAAAGTGGCTCCTCTGATGAGGTCTCCTCATGTCAGCTGGTCAGGGGATGGGGTCACGACACCTAGGCTACAGCACCTGAGTATCTGTAATCTGTCCCAGACCTGACTTTCTGGATGAGATCTAAATTTCCATATTAAAGAAAAGCACTGAGACTTTTAGATTCTGCAAACACCATCTGCTATAGAGAACGGAACAACAAGGAAATAATGTAAATAGAAGAAATAGAAAGAGAAACCCATTTTGACAAATGGCAAAAAAAGATAAGCACAGGTCTCCAGGACAGATCAGTGATTCTCATAATAAATGCCTGTTTTATTGCAAAACGTTAAATTCTATTTTTTGTCATAACTCACTGTACATGCAATCCAAGATCCATTAAATTAAATCTTAGCATCGTAAACTCTGCTTCTGTCATTTATAAATATATAACAAAATTATTGGATGGAATTCTCATCTTCTTTCAAAAGGCCTGCTTAATATGAGGCAATGCAGTGTTGGTTCAGGCCACATACATAGGAACGGGATCATTCTGTCACCACTGCCATTTGTATGTCTGTAAATCTGTGGCTCTAGATCCAAACTGCTGACCTGAGCAGAGCTGCTTCAAACCAAGAGATGAATTAGATTTCATATACAGCTGATGAAATAACATTAAAAGAACTACTGTGATTCAATATACTAGACATTTGTTTCATTTTTTTTGTTTTGAACTGGGAAAATAAAAGAGTTGAAGTTTTGCTTAAAACTAAATTTTAAACAAGCCGTTTTCCCAACAGGTCTACACCTGGAGATACAAAGTTGATTCTGATAATTCCTTGGAAAGAGTTTCACCCTCTTAGTGACAGGACAAGCTAAGATTCAGCCACCTAGAGGGCACAGAAAATACAGGACCACATTAATGTCCACGGTTGCTGCCTGGCTGGCCTCTCATTTTGGCCTCTTAAGAGAAATGCCTCTTACTTCAGAAAACACTCAAAGTGGCTGAGGGGAAACTGAGACTCAAATTTTTATTTCTGTTTTCCTGATGCATATTCCTATTTCACCAAAATATGACAAAGCACTATCACAATGAAGTATTATCCAGAAGAAGCCACATGTATCTGATGTTCAGCTAAGTGCTCTGTTATGGAAAGTCAACAGACTAAGTCCTACAGCCTAATGATTTAGAAGTAGCTTGGATACCCGTGCCTTTATGTAAATCCGTGTGTAATGGAAAGGAAAGATAAGCCCTCGATAGAGATGCAAGTAAAATACAAAAAAGGCGTCTAAATATAGGAAGTCTAAGGTTGTCATCCTCAATATCTTACCCATAGCAAGATGGATAATTTAAACCTTATCTCCATTTCAGTAAAGGCATGTTTACCATGGGAGTGGGGAAAACTATTCAATCTTTAATGCAGTACTGTGTGCTGAAAAGAGCAAAGATTTTTTTTTTACTCAAATAGAGGATTAATTAGCTAAATTCTTTAGGTGCTTTGTTCTCTGAGTCTTGTTTTCCTCATCTGTAAATTTCTGTCTATATTCGTCATCTCAGGTTGCTATAAAGAAAATACCATAGACTGAGTGGTTTAAACGACAGAAATTTGTTTCTCACAGTTCTGGAGGCTGGGAGGTCCTAGATCAAGGTGTCAGCTGATCACGTTTTTGGTGAGAACTGTCTTCCTGAAGTTCAGAAGGCTACTGTCTGTGTCCTCTCTCTCCTCCCTCATGGCCTCATCTAAACCTAAATACCATCACATGAGGGTTAGAGACTTCATCACAGGAATAATTCAGTCCGTGGCACGCTCAAAGTTGCTGAATGGATTGCACAGTGCTTGGCAGGGAAGGATCTCAAAAACTGGGCAAGGTAGACAGTGCAAAGAACACTAGGAGTAAAGACACAGGGAAAAGGAAATTTGGGCCGGAAGCCAACAATCAACTTGAAGGATCTAGTGAAGAGGTGCAAGTCAGGCAAACAGAAATGATGAAGCATGCACGTGCTAGAGTCAGAGCGCAGCAGGACAGCTGAGCCTCAGCGAGTGGGTTCCCAAAGTCAGGGCAACGAGTCAAACAAACACATGGCACCATCAGTAAGAGGTTGCAACCGGGCAACTCGTATCTCTACTCTGTACTCTGACAGGTACCCATGGTGGGTGTTGAAAGATGTAACTATACGTGGTAGCAAGTGAATCACCATGATGTGTGTGTGAGGCGGGGGCTCATTTTCAATGTTTTCTTATTCATGAATAAGAAGCAGTCTACCCATCCCTGGTGTCTACTCCTACATTGGAGTGGCTTTCTCCTAGTGTCCCTGTCAATCTAGCTGCATTTATAATCTTGCCCAAGGATGTCTCGCTGGCATAAACATACCCCACTGATTCACCTACCAGCAGACTAAGAGGCCTGGGAAGGACCGATGTGTTGGCACCATTCCTGCGACTGTCTTCCTCGTGGATGGGGCTCCACAGCAGGCACTACCTGTGGCTTTCCTTGTTCCTCCCCTTGGTTGCCGTCACAGCCTTACCAAACAGATGCCTTCCTGTTTGCTGTGGTCCCCAGGTGAACCCTGAGGCTGCCTTGATGCAGCCAATCATGAGGATGAATCTAAGGCTAAGCGGTTTGCCCCCAGCAGTACTGTAAGCCCATTCTCCTCACAAATTCGAGAACTTTAGATGGATCTGTTATCCGATATCTTGTACCTCCTTAGGTCAGCAAATTGTGAGTAATCCTTCAGTATTTTTCTTTTTTTTAAATTTTTATATTTATTGTTTTTGCGGTACGTGGGCTTCTCACTGTTGTGGTCTCTCCCGTTGCGGAGCACAGGCTCCGGACGCGCAGGCTCAGTGGCCATGGCTCAGGGGCCCAGCCGCTCCGCGGCACATGGGATCCTCCCGGACCGGGGCACGAACCCGTGTCCCCTGCATCGGCAGGCCGACTCTCAACCACTGCGCCACCACGGAAGCCTGAGTATTTTTCTTTATTTTGATCTATTTGCACTATACCTGGTAAAACATTCCTAAAATGTCAGTCAGTACTCTTAAGTTTCTGCTGCATTGCATCTTTTACTGTCTTGCTAAGCATATTGAAAGGAGGCCCCTATATTTCCCGCTGTGTATTTTCAGGATCTAATACAGGGCTGGGCATACATGTTCAATGTTCAATAAACGCTTGTTGGCTTGAAATAATATTTTGATTTCAAACTTTTTCCTCTTCTTCTCTTTCACCATTCCCATTTTTATCAGCCAACTTCCCCTACACTAGGTCTATTCAAGTCAGTTAATTGTTATCATCTCAGTAAAGGCAGTTACATTTCCACTCCTATAACTTAACATAATGAATGGAACTTAGTAACATCAGTTGTATGTAAACATAGCTAAAATCAGGTAGGGCAATGAGCGACACTGAAAAAGACACCCACTGTTATTGATACCCATACTGGAAATGGAAGATCCCACGCCTGCCCATGGATATTTACAAGCTGCTACCATTCATACTTAATGCATTCAACCAGTAATTCATATTACTAGAAGCACATACACAAAAGAAAATTCCTCTTAATAAATATCACACAAATAGACATTAAAGATGTTACATTGTTATAATTGAGGTAGAAATTGCTAAAATGACATGCAATTGACTCTCCTTTGCAATAAGCCCCACCAAAGGAATAAAAGGAAGAGACTGCTAAGAGTACGATTAAACTCCAGTAAGGTCTATGTTTTAGTTCCTTTAAGATTGCGAGTATTTTATTTAATTTTCTATGTCTATACTTGGAAAGGCTATTTGAACTCATCATAGGTAGTTACTGAATACACCTTTTTAATCTCACCTTCTTGTTTATAACAATTCTTTTTCATTTCACTCTAATCAAATATGCCATTCAAGGTCTAGAATTTTATAGAGACATAACAGTAGTTATTTATATGCTGGGAGCAATCCATTTTTTGAACAGCTGGCAAAGCAGCTTAATATCTCAGCCAATCATTTTAAGCTCTAAAAATTCCACATTCTCCAGTGCCCCTAAAGAATAACCTCATAACGCTACTCAGCCCAGGAAACAAGATACCTCATCTCCATTTTTTCCCTCCTTTTTGATTTTTGAGTTTTTCAGTTGAGCTTTAAACCATTTTGTGACTAACAAATAATTTACAGTGAGAGATCAAAATTAGGCAAATGCAACTTTGATCCTAGAGTGTCTGGCAGTAAAAGGTTTGTTTCCTCAACAAATAATTATGGACCTGCTTCTTTGTACGCTAAGGAATAGAAAAACAATGATGAGGAAGACAGTCTGCTCTGGAGGAGCTCCAACGAGGGGACACATAAACATAAACAGGTCTTCAAAATAAAAAATGATGAATGTGGGAAAGGACCCATGACCATCATGCCTGTGGCTGAACACAGCTATGGGTGACGCTTCACCTGGAGGAACTCAAGTAAAGCTTTCTTAAGGGAGTGACTCTTGAGTGGGAACTTGAATGAAGAGCCTGCAAGTCAGAAGGAATGGGAGCTCCAGAAGGAGGCATGGGAACAGAAGGTTGGATGTGCAAAAGGACACAGGGAAGCCAGTGTGAATGGACGCTGCGAGCCCAGGGCTGAGGTAGAAGACTAGTTTGGGTAACAAAGTCTAGAGGCAGATTATAAAGAGAGGCAGTATGTCTAGTGGACATGTATTTGGGCTCTGCAGTCAGACAACATAGGTTCAAGTCCTGACTTTGTTACTGCTGGCTACATTTCTTTGGGCAAGCTGTTGAACAAACCTGTTAACTGCCTCATCTGGCAGCGGAAGGGAGTAACGGCACTCACTTCGAGGGGTTACGCCTATGATTGCACGGGATTATAAACATAAAACATTCAGTCTAGCACATTTTAAGGTTACCTTCATTTTAAATGTTATGATATGCCTTGCGGCACAGGCATGTGGACAGTGGGAGGTTTTTAGTTAAGTGAGAAGTATAGACGTATTGGAATGTTAGAAAGGTAAGGCTTTAGTATGAAGGAAGATAGATGAAACAACTGACCAGATGCAGGGATATTGGGTAGGAGACTCATGTAATGTCCTGGTGAGAAATGATGATGGCTGTACATGGTAAGTACAGATGTGGAGAGATGAACTGGAGATACGTTTTGCAAGTGGAATGATCATGACTTTCTAAATGATTGAATTCGGTAGCAAAAAGTCAAAGATATGTGTAAGCATCAAGTAAGAAACATCTACAACCTACACAATTTATATGCATGAGTAGCTTACTCATACATATAAGACACATGCACACGTGTGTATTTTTTTTATAAATGGTACCCTATAGCATGTACACTTCTGAGTCTGGTTTCTTGTACTTAGCGGGTTTTCGAGCTTCTTTTTTTGTGTTATGTCTGTTAGTACTGAATTCCTTATTAGTTAAAGGAATAGTTATATAGTTAAAAGAAATACTTGTTAGAAAGTATTTCATTGTATGAATACCTCACAATTTGTTTATCCACTTGCTATTTGATGGACATTTGAATTATTTTCAGTTTTAGACTACTGTGAATAATGTTGCTATGAAGACTCTTCTACAAATCTTTTGTGGACATATGTTCTCTTTTCCTCTTTTTTTTGGGGGGGGGGTGGTGAATACCTAGGTGTGGAGTTGGTGAGTCACAGAGTAGACGACGGCATGTTTAATTTTATAAGAAACTGCCAAGCTGTTTTCCAAATCGGCTAAACCGTGTTACACCCTCTGCGTAATTCACAAGCTTTCCAGTTGCTCCACATCCTTGCCAACATTTGGTGCAATTAGTCTTTTTAATTTTTAGCCATTCTTGTGTTTAAACAATGGTATTCTTTTGAGGTTTATTTTGCATTTCTTTGATGATGGATAATGTTGAGTACTTTTCTGTGTGATGACTGGCCACTTGCATATTTTCCTTTTAAGTTGCTATTCAAGTCTTTTGCCCATTTTATCTTTGTAATTTGTAATTAAAAAATCAGACACTTTGCCTTCCTACAATTAGATTATAGGAAATATTTTAATATTCTAGATACAAGTCTTTGGCAACTATATGTGTCATAAACATATTCTCCTGTGTGTGAAACATTTTCTCTGTGTGGCTTGCTATTCATTTCTTAGTTGTGTCTCCTAATGAACAGAAGTGTTTGATTTTTTTTTTTTTTTTTTTTTTTGCGATACGCGGGCCTCTCACTGTTGTGGCCTCTCCCGTTGCGGAGCACAGGCTCTGGACGCGCAGGCTCAGTGGCCATGGATCACGGGCCCAGCTGCTCCGCGGCAAGTGGGATCTTACCGGACCGGGGCACGAACCCGTGTCCCCTGCATCGGCAGGTGGACTCTCAACCACTGCGCCACCAGGGAAGCCCGAAGTGTTTGATTTTGATAAAATCCAACTTATCAATTTTTTTCTGTGGTGATTAATAATTCTTTGTCCTAGGATATCTACATTTTTCAAGGTCATAAACATATTCTTCTTTGTTTTCTTCTAGAAGCTTTATAGTAATAACTTTTATGTTTAGGCGTATGATTCATCTCAAATTAATTTTTATGTATAATATGAGATAGGAGTCAAGGTTTATTTTTCCACATGGATATGTAGGTATGCCAGCACCATTTATTAAAGAGACTTTCCTTTCTTCACTAAATTTACTTGCTACCATCCTAGAAATTAATTGACCATATGTGTACGGTCTAATTCTGGTTTCTCTATTCTGTTCTATCAATTTGTTGATCTGTTCTAAAGCTATTACCGCAGGCTCTTCTCTCTTTGGGCCCCATCTCCCTGTGCTGCAGTTTGGAAAGTCCAGGTAGAAAGTCAGGGTGAACGTGGAGTTTTCACTTTCTCAAGGATCACAGCCCTGTGCTACCTGGAATGCCCGGCACTGACCACACCAGGCCAAGGCCACTCCTCCCAAAGATTAGCCTCACTACTTTGGGAAGCTTTCCTTTACTTTTCCCTCAGTCCACACCAGCATTGCCCAACACACACCCCATCGGGGCCGGGGCTCCTGTTCAATAGTTCTTGAGCCGGTTTCAGTTCTCACCTCTGTCATCGATCCTCGTGTAAGGTTTTCAACCTCTGCTTTTACTTTTGTCGCCACCACTGAACATGAACTCCGTGAAGTATTTGTCCTTGTGTACACAGTGCCTAGCAGACTCCCGGGCTCAGGTAGAAGTAACTCAAAATACAGCTGTCAAATGAGTGAATAAAGCCACTGAAATGATTTAATAGTGATAAAATTAGGATTTCATAAAATAAAGACATTTCTTTGACCTCCACTGTCTAGTTTGTCAAAATTTTTAATGATGGTGGGATATAAACACTTGTACTATAACAAGCTTCAGTTTTATATAATATCTCAAGGAGCACCATACGTGGAGGAACAAGCCTCTTTCTAATTATTACTAAAATGCATGTATTTCACTTGTAAATTGTAATCCCTCATTAATAGGTTGCAAACATTATTTATGCATTTGATACATTGTGAGGACTATTGTTACTATTAATGCTATTTGTAACACACTAATAACTCATTAGGCTTTTAAAGCTTAACATTAAACCACTAATAATGTTATTTCAAGCCGTCACTCTAACAAAAATCTTTTCAGTCTTTTAAAACTGAAAGAATGTGATACATAGTAGGTATTAATTCATTTTATAATGAGTCCCATTACAACAGGTTTCTGGTGTATAGTAAATACTATTTTATTACATAGACCATATCAGTTACCTAGTGGTACCACTCTGAGTAGGGTCTTAACTTTCCAGAATGGAACTCAACAGTTCATCTTCCCGACTCCACTGGTCTGGCTGCTCCTGCTGGTAGTGTCAGCATTAAAGCCAAATACCAAGTTATATAAAATAGATAAACAACAAGGGCCTACTGTATAGCACAGGGAACTATATTCAATACCTTATAATAAACTATAAGGGAAAAGAATCTGGAAAAGAATATATAACTATATATAAAACTATATATATAACTAGATCACTTTGCTGCACAACTGAAACTAACACAATATTGTGAATCAACTATAGTTCAATTACAAAAAATAAGTTAAAAATAAGAAAAAGAAAAAAAAAGCCAAATACCAAGTGAGCCCAAGAATGATCTGTTGAAAGAGTGGATCTTTGCAGGCTCTAATACCCAAGGACACTGGAAGAAATTTTGCATATCTGTTCTTTATAGATTATTCTGTGGCTCATGGATATTCAATTTTTATGCTTCTTATACTTTATCCTGCGTGAACATATCATATAAACTCAAACTGTCAAACATTCAATAGAGAAATCTATAAAAATTCTCAATATTCACTTCATACCTTTACCAAATTCAAAAGTATGCATTTATACAGTCGCAAAGTTGTGCTTTTAATAAAAATTTAATACTTTGTCAAAAACCATTAACTTTAAAATTACAAATGTTTAATGTATCCTAGAGTAAAATTAAATGCATTTATATGGCAGCAGGGCTTTTTATATAATGCAGTATTGTGCTTTAAAGGTGTATGATGTTAAACAATACTTAAAGAAATGATAAATCTTGTACCAGACTATTATGTGATGTTAAACTCTGCTCAAGGTTTTTTTTTAATGAGAAAATGGGTTAAGTATAAGAATAATTAACATTTATTGAACATTTTTAAATCTCTAAGCATATTTAATTCTTACTAGCCCTCTAATTTAACTCTCCTAACAATCCTGGCAGTAGACTACAACCGTTGTCTAGTGAGATGTTTATCAAAGAAAAAAGAAGAGGATTAAAATATTTCAATATTCAAATTTATGCATTCAAATAAGTGTTACCATTAAATAAAATACCTGGGAGGGCAAATACATTTTTTCCAATAGTGTTGCAACTGCTCAAATATTTTGAGGGTCAATATCTTCACAGTAGAGGCAAATTTTTAAGAATGGATTTGAATTTGTGAAATGGTAAACAATTACTGAGAGCCAAGTATAATAATTAAGGAAAGGGATCATGACCTGTAAGCTACTTTGTAGCTATCGACAGACTCTAAAATTTACATGGGAGGGCAAAGGAACTAGAATAACCAACACAACACTTAAGAAGAACAAAGTTCGAGGATTCACACTATCCAGTTTCAAGATTTACCATAAAGTTGCAGTAACCAAGACAGTGCAGTATTGGTGAAATAATAGATAATGGAACAGAATGGAGAGTCCAAAAATAGACCCAAAGAAATATACTCAATGTTTTTGGTGGGATTTTTTGGTACAAAATGTAAGTATTCAAAACCATTAAAAAGAGTAAAGAATAAAATGGAAACAACCCAAAGAGTCACCCCGAAATATTTGTATCCTCACATTTTCTTTTTTTCATCCACAAAATGGAATAATACCCAGCTACTAAAAAAAGAGATCTGTGAATACTGGTAGGGACATTGGTTTACATGTATATACATCGTTGTGTACATACAATTATTTAAATTCACTAAAGTCCACATTTTATTTGGATTTCCTTGAGTTTGATCTAATGTCCTTTTCTGTTCCCGGATCCCAATGTAAATGTAATGAATCAGAAGGAAGGAGAAAAGGCTAGAATGATCTACATATATGGTAACAGATTAGAGCTGCAGACATCTCTTATGAACCCATGTTTAGCTTCCCATCGATACATATGGATATATATAGAAACAGTTATACCTATGCGTATATGTACAGATTCCTATACAGCTGAAAGGGCCTAGAAATAACAACACCCTGATAGCAACAAGTGTACCTTGTGCCCAGTTCTCTGGAACCAGGAACCAGGGCTCCCTGGAGAAACAGACGATTCTAAGTCTGGGATAGGAAATATACAAGATGAGCCAAGAGCATCTTGTAGTGCCAGGAAGTAAGGAAGTGCTGGAAAACCACCACCATGGGGTCACATCAGAGGGACACAGGAGCCAGCTAAAAGCATTCCCAGTGGCCAAGGCTGGAATAATTTGAGTAAGAGAAGAAAGTAGTAAGCCAGACAGAGAAAGACAAATATATGATATAACTTATATGTGGAATCTAAAAATATGATACAAATGAACTTATTTACAAAAAAGAAACAGAATCACAGACATAGGAAAGAAACTTATGGTTACCAAAGGGGGAAGGAGGGAGGGAGGGATAAATTAGGAGTTTGGGATTAACATATATACACTACTATATATAAAATAGATAAGCAACCAGGACCTAACGTATAGCACAGGGAACTATACTCAATATCTTGTAATAACCTATAATGGAAAAGAATCCAAAAAAGGAAAAAATATATATATGTATGTATGTGTATGTGTGTGTGTGTGTGTGTGTGTGTATGAATCACTTTGCTGTACACCTGAAACTAACACAACATTGTAAAACAACTATATTTCAATTTTAAAAAAAGAAAAAAAAAGAAAGTAGCATTGGATTATAACTCAAAGTTCAAAATAAATATCTATGAGTTCATACTGATATAAACAAATAATTGAATAAATAAATAAATGGGGGAAGAACAGACAAATCTCCCATGGAAAAAGTTTCCAAAAACTTATGTATATAAACTATCCACAAAGAGGTGGAGCTTATCTTCCCACTCCTTAAGTGTGGGCTGTGCATGGTGACTCCCATTCAAAGAGTGCAGTACAGGAAGGGGGAAAAGAGTAACTGGACAGTGACAAGAGAAACCTGACAAACACTAGCTCAGCCGGGTGATTAAGGTCAACATCAACAATGATGAGTCATGTTGATAGCATGTGCTTTTTTTTTTTTTTTTTTTTTTTTGGCGGTACGCGGGCCTCTCACTCACTGTTGTGGCCTCTCCCGTTGCGGAGCACAGACTCCAGAGGCACAGGCTCAGCGGCCATGGCTCACGGGCCCAGCTGCTCTGCGGCAAGTGGGATCTTCCCGGACCGGGGCACGAACCCGCGTCCCCTGCATCAGTAGGCTGTCTCTCAACCACTGTACCACCAGGGAAGCCCGATAGCATGTGGTTTTGACAGAATTTGATAAAATGAACTCTCACCTCTGTGGTCTTATTCCCAAAAACCCATAACCCCAGCTGACTCAGGAGAAAGACACGAGACAAATCCCAAATGAAAGACATTTTACAAAACACCTGACGAGTACTCCTCAAAACTGTTAAGGTCATCAAAAACAAGGCAAGTCTGAGAACTGTCATAGCCCAGAGGAGCCTAAGGAGACATGGTGACTAAACGTAATGTGGTATCTGGGATGGAATCCTGGAACAGAAATAGGACATTAGGTCAAAATCCAGGAAATGTGAACAAAGTACGGACTTTAATGTTAATAACAAGTATCAATATTTATTCATTAATTGTAATAAATGTACCAAAACGTGTAAGATGTTAATAATAGGGGAAACCGGGTGTGGCACATGTGGAACAGCGCTCTCTTGAGTAAATCTGAAACTCTTCTAAAATAAAAAGTTTTTTTAAAAAATCATCCCCCTAAAAATCAACTCTCAAGAACAAAAATACAATATCTGGGAGGAAAGCAGGAAACGGAAGAATGGTTATAAAGTTATACCTCTCCTGTGTGTCTAGGGTGGTATTTTTTAACTGGTCCCAAATCAAAATTTATCAAAGAAATTACTCTTGCAACTCAGTGGCAGCACTATCACACCTCCACTAGTCAAGGACTAACATTCATGTAGTGCTTAATAGCTGCTACGACTGTCCTAAGAACTTCATACACATTCTTAACCACTATGCTATGTCATCTCTTGAAAGTGACTACATTGAATGGGAAAATCTTACTGTGAAAGTATCTACACAGGTGCTTATCCCATCAATTATCCCACCAAGGCTAGACTTGTGTAGGGATAAATGCTGGCATGTTTCATTTTCTTTTCTTTTTTTTTTCTTTTTGCATGTTTTTTTTAAGTCCTTGTATTTTACAGTCACAATTAAAACATCTAGAGTCCTCAAGGGAAAAAAGTTCCAAACACTTCATGATTAATTGTATAGTCAACTTCCATTTGTCTCTCAATAGCCTATTTGAGGTGCATGTATATGATGTTTCATTAGAGAAAGTAATATGCCAAAGTCTGCATGAACATCCTCTTTTAGCATTTCTGTTTACATTTTATTGGTGCTCTAAGCTATCTGCAGTTGTACCAGGTTTCAAAGTCCTTTAGGTAGCCTTAATTATAAGTGCAATGGACTTAAAGATCCCAGGGTTCTGTTTCTATGTAAACACTGCACCCTAAACATTTTGGAAACAAAAGATGAAGCACTGCAGACCTTCAGGGCAGACATCTGTCAGTGCAGAGTCTGCCATTTCCAATAAACCCACCCATGCAACTCAGATTCCTTAATCAAATAGCAAGCTCAGCTGTTTGGGTTGACATCCAAGCAGATTTTTTCAAATTATTGTCCCAAATCACAAGAAAAGCCTTGTTAGCCATTCATCTAGTCCTTTTGTAACCCCTGATGTAAACCAAATTTGCTGTTTGATAGCTGATAAAGAAGCACAGTAGATATCTGTAAATGAGTCTTAATACTATGTAACTAGTGATAGTACACTTCACTCACTCTGCCTTTACAATAAAAATGTTGTGTTCAATAAAGACACAATGAATACTGCACAATCAAAATGCCAATGTATCCTTTCCAAATCTCTTTTTGGAGAGGATACCCTGTGCTTGACCAAACAGAGAAAAAAAAATGTCTTGCATTGGACAGAAGCAAATGCAGGGCTTTCATATATTGGCGTCATGACAATATTTCATCTTAATACAAACTGGTCACAACACTACTGCAGAAAATTGCTCTCTATTTGCTGGCACCCTGAGATGCCATCAATACTGACAAGACTGAGAAACCCGTCAATGACGATTCAGGACTCAGTCCAACGGTAGTATCCAAATGCAATGTAAATGGATTTTTTTAGGGCTCTATTTGTGGATCTCTTTAATTCTTATTCATGTCCACTGGTCCTTGACTTGCATGAAAATTCAATGCAATAAAGGCTTCAGCTCAACTGAATTCAATTTCAGAAATTATCAAAAAGTAAGACTTATAAAGTAATTTTTAGAAATCCCTTCGACTACCCCCGGTGAGACAAACTTGGAGGACTCTGCATCTGCCTATTTCAGAGGCACTGTCCTCCTCCATCATGGAGGACATCTATTCTATTTCAAGTTAACAAGGCTTAATTCCCTTTCCATGGGCAATTGGCAAGAATAAATTAGCCACTTCACTGAGCCTTTTCTGTAACAAAACTCTTTATGATTGGAGCCCCCACCACACATTTTAGGTACTTTCTATGCACATATAAATAAATCTATCAGGATAATTTTTGAAGGTTATTTGCTTAACATTACGTCACAACTTCTGGCTAAATTCCTTATACTTGTACATTTTCTGTCATATATTACTTTTCTCCTCCAATGCACTTTAATGAAATCACTTAATTCTACATTCAAGGTATTTGACCAAGACTAAGGGCAAATATCCTTGCAAATATTCTATATGTTGGGAACTTAAAAGTTTAAGAAACCAATATGACTGTAGAGTGTGGTTTGCCTTTTGTTGTACTTAAACTATCATGTGAAACTAGCAGAATATTCCAGTCTAGGTGATGTCAAAGCCAAGATTCCCTCACTCCCACCTCCTGCTTAAAAGAGCTTGAAAAAGACTGAAGGACTTCAAAATAAATTAGGAAAACATTGGCAGCAATATGGGAGGCATCAAAATGAGTCCAATTCATGTAATTTAGGACAAGCAAATGAAACCATGCCAACCATATGCTAACAGTCTGCTAGTCTCTGCACCTGAGAAAATTTTCCACATCAGCTTCTCTCCTTTACCAAGTTTAAAGCCAAGGCAAATACATACACTTTGCCTGATGAAATTCAGAAAGGACAATTTTGCTGCAAGGTCTCTTAACTAGGTATGCATGATATATTCTGAAGCAACGAGAATAATCATCTAGATTTACCACAGGGGAGTCCATGAGCTTATATTCGCCTCACAAAATGAAGTTTTGACTTTCCAGATGAATAAATTAGACTGCAGATCACTATATTCATCCATATGGAAATAACTATCATACAGACGCCCAATTTTAAAAAGCATTTAGTGTTTTCAAGGACAGTAGATTATTATGGAATGTTCATAATTAAATAAACAAAAGCACAGGCAATAATAGTAAATGAAAGCCAGGTACTTCAAACTCTGGCTGATAGAAATGTTATAAAGCTATCAAAATCTGCTAAAACAATAGGCAGACACTTGGGGAATATGTTAAGAGCAAGGGAGCTAGAGATGAATTGGTTTAGGAAACATTTTGCAGAACCCAAATGTCTTAGTTTCTTTTTTTTTTTGAGATGCAAATTTTTGGGGTTTTTTTTGTTTGTTTGTTTTGTTTTTTTAACATCTTTATTGGCGTATAATTGCTTCGCAGTGGTGTGTTAGTTTCTGCTTTATAAAAAAGTGAATCAGTTATACATATACATATCCCCTCCCTCTTGCATCTCCCTCCCTCCCACCCTCCCTATCCTACCTCTAGGTGGTCACAAAGCACCGAGCGGATCTCCCTGTACTATGCGGCTGCTTCCCACTAGCTCTCTGTTTTACACCAAATGTCTTAGTTTCTTAAAGCTCAAACTCCAAAGTAAACAGAAAATGTGAAAAAGTGAGCATGCTTTCCTGCCGAAATTACAGAGGCAATTCAGTCAGCTGGAGAGGGATGAACCAAAGTTGAAAATCAGCCAGAAAACACACGTTCACGTCACCATCACTGCAAGAACCACCAGGAGAATTCCGCATAGTGTAGATGACAATTATGTGGCTAATTCAAGAAGCAATTTTTATATTTAAATTCTTAACTTAGAAACTAGGAATTTATCAAAAGTCATTATCTGGTAGGAATAAAATTAACAGTCTCTTGAAACCTTCCTGTAAAACCACTGTTAATAACCAGTGCCCTTTTTTCTCATCATTTTGCTTTAGGGTCCCAAGAAGTATTTTAAACACTAGCATTTATGCCTTTTATTCTGTGTACTCATTAAGCATCCTCTCAGATGTCACCACACTGTTTATATATCAACTTTATATGAGTATGTATATAGCTATAAGAGGTATGTGCACACTTCTAAAATTAAATTCTCAATATCAAAAGGAGGTCTGGGGGAATTCCCTGGTGGTGAAGTGGCTGGGAATCCGCCTGCCAATGGGGGAGACATGGGTTTGAGCCCTGGTCCGGGAAGATCCCACATGCCACGGAGCAGCTAAGCCCACGCGCCACAACTACTGAGCCTGTGCTCTACAGCCTGCGAGCCACAACTACTGAGCCCATGTGCCGCAACTAGTGAAGCCCACGTGCCTAGAGCCCAAGCTCCACAACGAGAGAGGCCACCACAATGAGAAGCCCGCGTACCGCAGTGAAGAGTAGTCCCTGCTCGCCGCAACTAGAGAAAGCCCGCGCACAGCAACGAAGATCCAATGCAGCCAAAGATAAATTATTTAATTAATTTCAAAAAAAAAAAAAGGAGGTCTGGGCTTAGGTATTGACCAAGGAGGTTCATGCCTGGGGAATGTCAAAATCAAGGCCGAGATGTGAGGACTTGTGAGGGTCTAGGAAGGAAATCAGGTTCATGTAAACAACCTAGTAGAGGTGGGCCCTACTAAAGGTGATCTATGCCGGGGACCTGCTGGAGGGCAGCAGCGGGGGTCGGGGGGAGGTCCCAGCGGTGGGTGAAGCACCGTTTCTGGTATACCAAGAGCTGGGACATGGAGCCCATGACAGTGAGGAGGTCTAGGACAGGATTCCAGCTCTGGGGGTAAGTGAAGCAGGTAAGGAAGGAAGGTACTCTGGCATAGGGTAGTCTGACAGGTAGTTTCAATTCTCTAACAGGAAGCCAGCACGGTTCCAGAAGTGGAGAGTGAGAGGCATGGCGGGAGCTTTATTTTCAGATATTTTAGTGGGAGGAATGACAGTCAACATGTTCATACTTCTTTTTAAGAAATTGGTAGAAATAATCAGAACATATGGATCTAACAAGGAATCCTTAATTTTCAAGTAATTGGGGCAACAATTATAATCCACTTTAGCAATGCACTGAAAATAGCAAAAAATATAATGCCTAATTAAAACTTTGTGTCATTTGAATTAACTTAACTAGTTAAAAAGGAAACTTTCACTATCTTTATTATCTTAATTTTAGAAGAGGTATGTAATCACGTATAATACAGTTTGTTGTAGCTAGAGCTATTGACTTTAAATACCAAACTGTCATTCATTTGATTTAATAAAGTTCAGGGGGGGAAAACAGTCTTGATTTTCATTACCAATTTCCTTCGCTCTATAAAAGGAAAGCCACCATCTCATTATAAACTTTGTATTTATTGGAAAAGAACTTGGCTTGTGGCTAGTTATCACTGGCATTAGACAGCATCATTTGTATTGTCTCGAAGGAAAAATCCAGGGCATTACCTCTGAAATTCAATTCACTGCAATAATTGCTGCATTTGCAAATTTGCCAGGCAGCTTAATGTAAAATATATCAATAAAGTTAGTAGAGTCTGGCAGTAAACAAACATATATTTAGATGTCACTAGGGTTAATAAGAAAAGTTTCAGTTTATATGGAACACAAATTACAAGATTGTGTTGTTTGGGCAGATAAGCTAGCAAAGCTACAAGGGCTTCAAAACAACCTTTCACATGTGTTGTATAAAATGATCATGAAAGCAGAGAGAATATTTACAGAATGTTAAATTGTCTTCGTGTCATTTTGTTAGTCTCAGTTAATTATTATGTAAGAAGATATCAGCCATCTGTGCCTTCTATGGGGAAAACAAAAAAAAACAACTTTAGTTTAAAAACAAAATCTCCCCATACTCTAAGGAAGTTAATTCTGCTTCCAATGGAAATACCTTTAAAATAAATTTTCTCTTCTAGTACCACTGTTTGGAAGGGTGGGTAATGGCTCTGAAAGTATTCAGAGAAGGTCAAGGCAAGGGAAATGAGAGCAGTAGGATAGAAATGAGTGTGTTCTCATCCATGCCATTGGACCCATGCAATTTCCTTCTCCTGAATCTGTGGACCTCCACGAGGGCCCTTCCTTGTTCTGTTCACTCCACAGCCAGGCCCAGGCAAGGCAGATTCAAGTCAAAATTTTATTTCAGATTCTCTCTCTTAATCTAATAATCAATAGCATTTACTTAGTGGCTCACTAGAAAAAATTTGGCAATTCCTAATGTCTAATTTTTTCTAGGAAGAACTTTGGTAAAAACGTATCTCAGTAAAAAGAAACTCCCCGTAACTAAATCTCATTATAAGCTAACCAGAAAGTGAAATAGGGAAATACTAACATTATTTTCAAAATTGAAAATTTCACAAAGGAGTAGATTTTATAGATAATGTCTAATGTATTTCAAGATTCAACACAGCTATTGTTCTGTTGATGTTCTTGTACATTATTAAAGTCGATAGTTTTAATAACAATAGATATCACAGATCGTAAGCCTTTTTGAATTTGGGAATCACACATATAGATATAAGATTTAATAGCTGCTATCAAATAATGTTTGGGTCAAAGAAAACATTATAATTGCTATTATGTTTACTGACCCAAAAAAGAAAATCAAAAATAATATGAAGATTTGTATTATATATAAACTGGAATATCATAGATACACTGTAAAAAGAAAAGTTCCCAGAGGTTGCAAGAAGTAAATGCTCTTTGTTCATGTTGTTTTAGTATACAATTAAGTATAAAGGACTCCCTACCCAAAAATCATCTCCCCAAATAATCAGCTAGAGTAAAACAGTTCCAGCACACCCTGGCTTAGAGGAATGCCAGAACACAATGGCAGCATGTTACCAGGAAATGATTGTTTATTTAATGCTAGTTCAGAATTCATCAGAAAGGGACCACTTGCTGGTTCAAGATTTTAATTTTTGAATAAAAAGCTTCTTCGTAAAATGATCTAATACCTTTTAGTCTCTCTTTCCTAAGCTCCAGAAAGTAATGGCACATGATTTTTCAACAAAGCCTTTACTCTCTGCCATTAATCCTTTCTGAGTAAGCCAATAAGTAATCCTTTTAATCACCAGGGCTGATATACCCTATTGGTGAAACATCAGATAGCCCCCTGCCGATTGCAGAAGAATCACTTCCATGGGCAGGGAGAAGGGCAGGATAAACATCTCCATATAGGATGTCATGGCTGAATTAAAAAGCACTGCGCGAGGAGCAGAGATGGATTATTATTTTATTGCATTATAATCCGTGGCATCATTAACTTGGATGGCATGTTCATATACTCATATCCTTCTCTCGAGCTGCAGTTGTGTGCAGCTAGCTGGCGTCCATTTATACGGGGCTATATGAGAGTGAAGAGAGAATGTAGCTGGACACAACTCTGAAGTATGAAATACTGTGTCTGCCATAAAGTGTTGGAACTTTGTCACATTCTCTAAGTGGAGCCATTTAAATTAATCTCTTTCAGCCTTTAGGCCTAGTGCTGAACATATTTATTTTCTTTGACCTCCCCCAATGTGTGACTTCTGTCCATTTATTCCTTTTAGTTGATTTTTTTTCTTATCTCAAAGAGCTCAGTGGGATTTTAGAAAACAGAATTATTAAACTTGAATGCACTGCATCAACAGCTCTTAGAGTCATTTTTTTAAAAAGACATACATATGCTTTAGCAATAAAATTAAAACCCACTTGCATGGCATATTGTCTTCCATTTCATATTGTCCCTTTACCCAGCATGCAAGATAAAAACAATGACAAAACATTCTTTTTTGTTCCTTTTTGATATCCTGGGAAGCTGAACATCACCACAATCATCATCGTCACCACCACCATCAATGTCATAGCTAATAACTTTGGATTACATATTGATTGTCAGGCACTGGCTCCAAGCCATATGTGTGTGTGTGCGTGTGTACGCACACAAATTTTATATATATATATATACACACACACACACAGAAATTATATATATATTATATACAAATTATAATAACATATAGCTATATTATGTTAATTAATATCATATATACAAATTAAATCCTAACAACAATTCTGTGACAGGGCTTCTATTATTGACCTTATCTACTTAAGCCTATTTAGGTTAATCTAAATACATCATCAGAAGGTTTCAGATGGATTCGAATTGTCAAAATGTATACAAATTTAAATAAAACAAGGGAGTTTGCTCTCAAGAGCTCAGAGGCCACATCACATTTAAGGTACATGACAAAATTAATTTTCATTGTCTAAAATTAGGAAAATTGCAAAATCAGAAAACTATGAACACACTGAGTTTCTGTACGGAGTGTCTCTCCTTTTCTGTTGGCTACCCAGCAGCACTTAAATTGTATTTTTTTATTTCATTGAATTTGAATATTTTTTCAAATTACTGAATTATTTTGTTATATTTAATAAAAGCTAAAAGTATCTTATGAAGAACAATGAAGTTTCCAAAGAGTATTTGAATGAATAAAAGAATTAGCAGGTCAGGCTGAGCATGGTCTTAAGTCCCATTAAAATAAGTCATCATGTTCTTAAAATTTCCAAAAACAAATTATCATATTTTTCCCTGAATAACTTTCTACTTCTTTTAAAGGAACTTATTATTATATGAGGAAGTTAATTATTTTTAAAGGTTACTAGAAAATATTGCACTCTAGGGAAAAAGAAATCAAAATCCATCTGAATAAAAGATTTTCCATTTCTTGGATTGACTCAATTTTTTAATTTTTAAACATTTTTTTATTGAAGTATAGTTGATTTACAATAACCCGGAATTAGATTTTCCATTTTAAAAAAATTTACAGAATCAATAATTCCTCAAAAATTACTGATTCACAATGCTTTGTTTTTGAAAAACGAATCCATATTTGACTCAGAGGATATTTCTTTAAGGGGTTTTAAACTTAAAAAAATAATAATTCAAGAATTAAGTCATAAATTGATGGAGATTTTGAGATAATCTATACAGGAGGGTATGTGTGACCCAACAAAAATAAAACTGAATGAAACAAAGCCTGCAAAAATGCCTAACAGGATGTCCAGCCCAGTGGCTGGAACAGCAGGCGCTCCAAAGCTTAGTCCGTTTGACTTGAATAAGGCTTAAAGTATGTTTTAAAATTTTCTTTTATTCTTTTATCTTATGAAAATAAAACATGGTAGGAATAAAAAGTAATAACCGTACCAACCAATATCCATATTACAATTTACACATTCCTTACATATGATTGTAGGGATCCTCCATGGAGACAGGAAGACCTGAGGCCCATACACTCCTTTTGCTACTAACAGAAATGAACTCCAGTGTCTCAAAGATGATTTTCCCAAAGCCCACAGAAGAAGAAAATGCCAGAACCCTGGCCTACAAGTATCCGCTCCACTATCTCATGCTTTCCCTCCACAAGGAACCAAGAAAAAGTATGATTCTCCTTTGCAGAAAATACTCAATACCGTCATTCAGCAATTATTTTGTGGATGTCTATCAAATTAAAAAGGTGACTTTAGGCCTTGAAAAGAATGCAGAGCCCAAGGCATTGTTCTGCCTTCAAGGAGCTTAAAATTTAATGGAATCTGTAACCCCAAGCACTTTTGTAAATTCTGTGGTAATAATGATACAGTCAATTTATTATTCATATGCCATCAATGTTTTCTAAATCATTTAGTGCATTTCATATTATAATAGCAACGTTTTCCTCTCTCACTCAAAACAAAATTCTTAACAAACTAACAGAAGTGGAAGAGAAAATGAGTGTGTACGAGGAGAGCTTCAACAAAGCAGGATTCTATACAACTAAAAGTAGCTACAGCCAAATAATGCATGTTCGGTACAGAAATATAACTGATCAGGTTGTTCAATATCCTCTCTTTCAGAAGGTGTTCAATACCCTCTCTTTCAGAAGGAAAATGTCTAACATGGCAAAAACACTTTCGGCTCAACTAGACATATTTTGGTCACATGATAGGGTAAGAGTTATCTGAAAAATCCATTTTCACTGGAAAAAAATCCAGGGAGGTTTACTGTGTTTATTTGTTTCATATATAGAATCTTGATTTCGTTACTTCCTCAGGAGCAGATACACTATCTTCCACTTATTCTCCATCCATCCATTCAACAAGTATTTATTGAATCAGTACTATTCTAGGCACTGGAGGATCAGCAGTAAACAAGCCAGACAAGGTCCTGTCCTCACACTGGGGTGCAGGGGACACAAATATATATGATGTCAACTGCTATGAAGAATAGAGCAGGATAAGGGGGTTGAGAGTGTTGGGGCAAGGGCTGTTTTATATGAAGTCCTCCCTGAGCAGACAGGATTTGAACAGAGACCAAACAGAAGTTCTGGGTGTATTTTGAAAGTAGACCCAACAGAATCTGCTGGTGGATACAGGGGGCAAGGAAAAGAGAAACGTGAAGGATGAATCCAAGGTCTGGAGTCTGAGAAACTGGTAGAATGGAGAAGCCATTGACAGATACCGGAAGTCTGTGGAAAGAGCAGGTGCACGGTTGGTAGGGGATGGGGAGCTTGGAACATGAGTATCATTTTGCACATTTTATTGTTGAGATGCCTATTGAATATCCAAGTAAAAATACCCACAATGCAATAGCTTACTTAAGTCTAGAAGTTGGGGCTAGCAATATACATCAGCATGTCCATGGTATTTAGACAGGAGATTCCACCAAAAGGGTGGAAGTAAGTGGGAAGAGAAGAGACACAGAGATCAAGTCCTCAAGTGCTCCAATGATGACAAGTTTAGAAAACAAGACAGAACCAACAACGAGATACCACTTCACACCCATTAGGTTATTATTTCTTTTTAAAAAGGAAAATAACAAGTGTTAGGATTTGAAGAAATTGGAACCCTTGTGCTGGTAGGAAAGGAAAATGGTGCAGCAGATGCTACAGCAAACAGTTTGGTGTTTCCTCCAAAAGCTGACATAGAATACTATACGATCCATCAGCTCCACTTTGGGGTATAATCCAAAAAACATTTGATAACAGCAAATCAAATGGATGTTTGTACACTCACGTTTATAGCAGCACTATTCACAATCACCAAAAGGTGGAAACAATCTAAATGTCTATCAACAGATGAATAAACAAAATGTGCTATATACATACAAAGGATTATTACTCAGTAATAAAGAGGAATTACATCCTGATACATGTTACTATATGGACGAACCTGGAAAATATTTATGCTAAGTGAATAAACCCAGAATTAGAAGGACAAATATTATATTATTACACTTGTACGAGGTATCTAGAGAAAGCAAATTCATAGACAGGGAAAATAGAATAGAGGTTACCAGGGGCTGGAGGAAAGGAGAATGGAGGACGATGCCTTAATGGTTACAGAGTTTCTGTTTTGGGTGATGAAAAAGTTTGGAAGTAGGTAGTGGTGATGGTTACACGACATTGCGAATACACTCAATGCCACTGAACTGCACACTTAAAAATGGGGGAAAAAATGGTTAACATGGTTAACTTCATGCTATATATATTTCACCACACAGAAAAACTAAAGTGAAAGATAGAGCCGGCAGAAGAGACTGAGAAGGGGTAGCTAATGAGGTAGGAAGAGAAGTGGGAGAGAGTGGAGACCAAGCAAAGTGCTTCATAAAGAAAGAAATAATCTTAAGGGTTCCAGGCTACTGGGGGGCTAGGTAGGATGACTGTGGAATGAGGGTGAAAGTGGGTGGGCAGCTCACAAAAGCTTATATTATTAACCGAATTAAAAGAGCCCTTGTCCTTGGAAGTTTCATTCAATTTCCACTAACCAATGTTATCAGCACAAATCTTGGCATTATTGAAGCACGGTAAGAGTTCTAACTCACTGCTACAGAGCAACAGAAAGTGTAAGGGAGAAGAAAAGAGAGAGAGAGAGAGAAGAGGTCTGAAATATTCCAGCACAGACACCGTTTTTACCAGGCCTAACATTAACGCTTTTAGTCCCTGACCTCCAAAGTATGAAATTAATCTATTTTAAAAGAAAATAGGGGACAGGGTACTGATTGAAACCAATCAATCAAGTTGGGAAGTGATTAATAGAAGGCAGTCTTGTATGTGCTGCAGGCGTATCTACAATGCAGGTAGAGAAGTGGTCATTTTATAGTTCATTACATATCTGTGTGATGTTATTTATTGTTTACTTAAGCAATAGCAGTTGAAGCACAGGCCAATTCCCAGGAATTAATGACCCACCGGGAGAGTCCATTACCTCCAGACATTAACCTCAGTCAGTTCAGTTTCTCCAGGAAAATCCCTTCGAAGAACTATTTGTTCTCCATCCCTTGTCACCACATTTGAAAACAGTATTTTAAAATATTCCTTTAGTGTAAGGTCATTGAACTATACTCACAGGTCTACGCTTTTGAGAGCAATAGTTTCTTTAAGATAATGGGGCAGGGGGACTGCAAAGACCACCGCTTGAAGGCCTTCTGAGTTTACCCTACTGTACACAGCCACCTACAGAACAGAATTTTTTTTAAAAAAGAGGGTGAGTTAAAACTCACTTCAAATGTTTCAATAGTCCAAGTTTTAAAATAAACATTTTATCTGAAGCATTTTCAGGCTTTGAAGACTCCCAAATATCTCCAAACCAGAGCTTAAAGTGTGAAGGACTCACAGTTCTGGTACTTTCTCTTGGAAAGAGTACAAAGGAAAAAAACAAAGGAAACATTAACAAAAAGAATTAATGTGATTAAAATACCGGCCCAATTATGAGGAACAATCTGTAAGCAGCCAGAAGACTGGCCCAAGTGCTAAAATAGTTCTTAGTGGGTTATGTTTATAAAACTGAAATTCTGCCTCCCTTTACGTTTTCCAAAGCAATAAACAACCAGTATTTACTAGGAAGGCATAATCCTGATCATTACCAAGACAACGGCCCAGAGGACGTGAAAGCTGTACAGAACCCGAGTCATCCCCAAGGCCAGGACCCGTGACACCACTTGCTTCAGGACAGAGAGAACTGGACTCTCCTCAATGCCTACTCTAGAGCTGCTTTCACCTTAGCTTTGCCAATGCCATTTGATAATAACAGTAATAATAACCATATATGTGTACGTATTGTGTGCCAAGTATCCTTCTGAGAGCTTCAGACACATTGATTTATTCAATCTTCACCATCACACTATGATCTGGGTACTGCTATTATTACCCCCATTTCATAGATGAGGAAGACTGAGGTACAGAAACGTTAAACAACTTCCCCAGTGTTACCCAGCTGGTAAATGGAAGAGCAATGTCTAAAACCTTGGTAACTGGGCTCCACAGCCTATGCCTTTTTTTTTTTTGCTTTTTGCTGGGACTTTATTAACAAGAATAACAACAAGAACTCACATTTGGAAGATGCCTATCAGAGTATAAAATACTTTCACACACAATGTAGCTTTGATCCCAACAACCTTGTGAAGCTGACTTACATCTTATTATTCTCATGTAGCAAGCGAGCAGAGAGTCTCAAAGTGGTTAAGTGACCTGCCTTGCACCCGAAGCTGATAATGTCAGAGCCCCATGTTGGAACCCAGGCTCCAACCCTGTTGCTTCAAACTCTTTGAGAAACAGTCCCTACAGTCAAGGAGCTGACAGTTAAGATTAACCCACTTAGTAAATCATCTCAACAAAAGAGCAAGCTCTCTGGGAGTTTCCTCTACGGCTGTTACCAAGGAAGTGTTTCCCCTGGTCTTAAAGTTTCTGAAAGAATTGTGCCAAACACAGGCTTCTGCAGGCACACATTTGGCCTCAGACTTTGGGTTAGGCTTCGTCAGGCGTTCGCATCATTCCCAGGGCTAAAGACATCCCCCACTTAGACTACTGACCCCTCTGCACAAAGCTGTAAAACACAATAAACCAAATTTGATGGGAAAATAAAAACACGAATTGGCAGATATTAACTGAGGATCTGCTCTAGAGCCCTTGGGACCTGGGGTTTTCTGAGGAGATAAAGAGTTGGGGTAGAAACAGCCTATGCCTTTCATCAGGAAGGAAATGACCTTAACTGCACACTCTTTTTCCAACACCTAGTCTGGCATTAAAAGCAGTTAACCAACACTTATATTATACTTATTATGTCCTCCAAATATTAACTCACTGAGTCCTCGTAATAACCCCGTAAAGTGTCCTTATCGCCATCCCCAATTTACAGATGCTCAAACTGAAGCAGAGAGAGGTTAGGTAACGTGACTGAGCTCACACAGCTGGGAAGCTTCATGGAGCTGATATTTATATTCAGTCTGGCTCCAGAGCAGGTACGCTGTCTCTCTTTCCCAAAGTTTCAAACACTTGAGCCCACAGCCCTCCTATCATAATCCTCTGTCTTCCTTCTCCCATTTCCCAATGGACCCATGATATTCCTTACATATCTCACCATAAAAGGAAGAAAAGAGTGCAGAAACATTTCCAGACACTTCAGTCATAAACTTAGCCTGGCACTGTGCAAACTTTGTACTCATGTAGTTTACTGCAGGGAATTTTCATGACTATTCAATACTATTCGTATTCTCATTTCACAGATGAGAAAACTGAAGCTTAGAGAGGTTAATTCACTTGCCAAGGTCCCACAGCTACACAGCAGCAGAGTCACTTCCGAGATACGCCAGGAGGTGTCCCTTCCTGGCTTTGTCTAAGCACTTCACTTTGGGCTCTCCTCCTGTAATCTCAAGGCGTCAGGGAAGTGAAAGGAATCATACGTGTTGGTCGTTTCTACACAGGCACCAATTTTATTTTTAATTGTGTGTGTGAGGGGGTAAAGGGAGTCTGGTTCAAACACCGGGGTAAAATTGCCAGAAATATCATTAAATGTTAATGATGTTAAAATTTAAATTGTAGGAAGTCCTTCTTGTCAGCTTGGCATTTCACACAGGTTATCTCATTCAGTTCTCCCAATTCTATTGGCCGCTCTACTTTCTCTTTCCAGATGACAGAACTGTGATTCTGAGGCATAAAGTTGCTCAAGTCTGCACCATCTATAGCTGATGGAACTGGTTCTTAAACCGAGCCCTTCTTTCTGGAAAGTTAGATGCACTGGTATAACATGAAATTTAAAGGTAATGGTCTGTTGAGAACTGAATCATAAATACAATTTATCAATTTATACACACCGTTTATCTAGTGTGTACCCCAATATTTCCACATACAACATCCATCTGGCAAGAATGCACTTCTGAGCCTGCAACACGGCTATGGAGGGATACCGGAAAGCCACTGGAGCAGAGAGCCCTTGGGTTAATGGTAGAAAATGGACAGTGGATGAGAGTCCTTGGCTTGTGAATATCCCAGTCCATCTCACTTCAAGACAACAACCACATGACTTGCTGGACCTCCTTGTAAGAGCCACACTATGTGTAAGTGTCCTTCCATACCAGCAAGTCCAAACACAGCATAGTGAGGACTCTACTCACTGCCTGAGTCATATGTTTCCAAGGACAACTTTACACACCATTATGGGCTGAATTTTGTCCTCTTCAAATTCATATGCTGAAGCCCTAACCCCCAGTACCTCAGAATGCAACTCTATTTGGAGGCAGGGCCTTTAAAGAGATGATTAAGTCACAATGAGGCTGTTAGAGTGAGCCCTCGTTTGGACACATAGACACCAGGGATGTACATGCACAGAGGAAAGACCATATGAAGACAGAACTAGAAGGCCGCCATCTAAAAGCCAAAGAGAGAGGCCTCAGAAGAAATCAAAGTGGATGACACCTTGATCTTGGGCTTCCAGCCTCCAGAACTGTGAGAAAATACATTTCTGTTGTTTAAGCCATCCAGTCTGTGGTATTTTGCTTTCACAGTACTAGCAAACTAATACAGACGCCAAATTTAACAGTGCCCAAATTTGCCTTTAATATTTATCCAGAACTTAAGCACTTAAGTGTGAGATATTTTTAGATTCTTTGATATGTGACCATCTAGGATGAAGATGCTTTCCCATCCTTTCCTGAAGTTCTGAGAATCCCATCTGTCCACCTGACTTCTAAAACTTCCAGGGGTACCTCCTGTTTCATTTGATGCAGACTCACTTTTCCCCTCAGGAAGAATTTTTAAATTAAATACCTTCCTAAGTTATCTGGAGTATTCCCAAATAATGTATTTGACATTTCAGTGCAAATTGCAATTGCATATTTAGTAGCAGATCTCATATCCTGGAACTCAATTACTGTCTCGTGAAGGAGAAGGAAAGGAGACCTATGATGTCTGAGACTCATTATGAAATAAGATTGGAATTAACTCCATATATACATATGGTGATAACAGAGTATATAGACTCACCTTTTCAGAACAAAACTTTGAAGCATCTAAATCAAATTTAGTTCCTTTCAAAAACATTTACCGAGCATGTAGTATGTGCTGGGAGCAGACATACGATAATTTAATGTAGACACTGTGACATTGGGGGCATTTGGATTAGACAAATTTGTGTTGGAGTCACTTTAATTGGAAATAAAATACTGTGTTTTTAAAAAAATCAAGTAATGTTTGCAGTAGAGACTCCATCTCTTCCCTTTCCTTTTTGATGAATATAAGGGTGAGAAGGAGGTCACCAGTAACACAGAGATGGGGTGCAGTTGGATGTGGGACCAATGTTTGTAAAGGGGTGCGAATCAGGGTTCACATCAGACTCAGTTTTCCACTTATTATTTGCTGATGAAAAACTTTGCACTTTGACTGAGCCTTATCAAGACAAACCAAATCAGATGCTCCACTGAGGCCTGGCCTCACATTACCCCGGAGATACAACAGTGAATAACATTGACCCTCCTACTAAGACACTTAGAATCTGAAAGATATTGTCTCTACACGAATCCACTCACTTGATAGGGAAAAAATACATTCAAATTAGAATAGGAAAAAAGGAAGAGGCAGAGGAAGACAGTAAGGTACTTTGCACGCAACGATTACCAGAACCTTCATCACATTTTATAGCCAGGTTAGAGTTCTGCCACTCTGGGGAAAGGGAAGGGAGTGAGGGGAAGGACAGAGAGAAGCAACACAGTCACACCACCGGGGCTTTATCCGATAGTAGCCTGGGTCACCCTGGGCATACCCACTGCTTATCGTGAAGGAAGAAAATTGCAAAGAGAGCATTTGGACCACCAAAAGCATCCTTGAGAGTCAACACAGACCTGTTTAGGGAAATGTTTTTTGACGAGTTGCCACAAACAGCAGCCTTTAAGCCTCAACCTACCATTTTTCACCCCTTTTGGGGTCCGTAAGCACCTTTCAGAAGCTTGATTTATCCTCAAGGCACTGACCTGACAAAATGTCAAGGAAACAAAGGGTCAGTAACATTTCTGCCCAAGAAAGAGCCGTTACTTTTAAATAATTTTGAAATTTTAGAAAGGCCATTCTCCCCATTCTACAAGTCTATGATGACTCTCGGATGCCTAAGGATTTACGATCCATGGTTTTGTAATCTCTGTGGAACAAACTTGACTTCAGGGGCAATCACTAACAAATTGTTGGCATTGTTTCCTTTTGTGAGGCTGCACACCAGCTCCTAAACTGTGAACACCTCCTCCCAGCCATTTCAGTTGTCCAAGGTCTGAAATTTATGTTTTAAGAGATGTTTACTTCTCGGGCTTCCCTGGTGGCGCAGTGGTTGGGAGTGCACCTGCCAATGCAGGGGACATGGGTTCGTGCCCCGGTCCCGGCAAATCCCGCATGCCGCAGAGCGGCTGGGCCCGTGGGCCGTGGCCGCTGAGCCTGCGCGTCCGGAGCCTGTGCTCCACGGCGGGAGGGGCCACGGCGGTGAGAGGCCCGCGTACAGCAAAAAAAAAAAAAAGATGTTTTCTTCTCAAGATGGATTGCAAAATAAAGATTCAAAGGACTATAGTAATCATTATTAAAAAAATAAAAAGCAAATAATCTTAGAATTGACATTCTTAACTTCTCTTATGATCTACTCCATTTGAATCTGCTCCATTTGCAAAAACAATGAACAAAAAATAAAACTCCTCAAAGTATACAGTAAATTGGATTTTTTTCCCATTTCATATCAGATTGAGGATTAATATTGCCCAAAGAATAGTGCATAAAATCATCTCAGTTTTATGGTTAACCCAATTAGTCAATTACTGGGAAAAGACTCAGATTTCCTGAGTCAGCACTCTCATCACTTAAATCATGCTGATACTCATAAATCCATGTGGACTTAAAGCAGAAATTGTCCCTTTGAGTAGCTCCATGACCTGTTTCCCTACGTGAGAAAGGAGATCCTCCTTTTTACTGCACAGACCTCAACCTAAACTGAGACTAGGTCTTTAAAAAAAAAATTAAAGTACAGTCAATACGAACGGAAGGCGGAAGGGACCAAGATAACCTCAAAAGGCAGCTAATCCAAAATGTGTTTAGATTTGGCTAAATGGAGATTTAAAATGGATAAACTGGGAGCTGATCTGATCATCATCCCCAGCTACATACCCCTGCATTTCTTTTTTATTCTTAAAATCATCTCCTAGTTCCAACTAAGAAACTAAAGCCCGCAAGCATTCAGCCTATTCCCAAGGAGCATATAATTCTACAGCTAAAATGAAGGACATTGATCAATGGCACCAGGTGTTAGTTACTGTAAGGACTTCTGGGCCTCAAGTGCCACGAGATTCACCACGCTCTATGCTGTTTCAAACTCTCAGTACAGTTTACTCTTCTGTGACATTTAAGTAGACTAAAGGCAGAGAAAGTATAATTTCCATTTCCAAATAGTGAGACAGACCAAGAAAAGACACATTATTGGCTAATGGCAGAACTGGATCCTAATTTCTGGCCAAATGTCACAAATCTATTCTAACTCCACAACCTCCTAAGCATGGCAAATAGAGATTGTGCAACAGTAAGTGAAAGCCTCTCAACATACCAAACTGTGTAAACGTTTTCCTTTAGGCCTCGGGAACACGTTGTTTGCATAAACCTTAAAAGGTTGTGATGAAGCTTTCTTCTACCAATGGAAAAACATGTACAAATTATTATAATTTATTAACCTTATTTTCCCTTCCAAAAGTATGGCAGCAGAGGACAGTAATATTATACCTGATTCTACTATCACTGAATAATAAGGCGATTTCATGTGTGTTTGGGAAAGGAGAAGGGTGGGAGAAACCAAGTACAGGGAAAACAAATAATTGAACGAAATGCTTTACAAAAGCTTCAATTTTATACACTTATGTCTATATTCAAGAAGGAAGAGGAAGACAAAGATAAGATGATGCAGAACTGGATGTAGTAAAATTAATGATATTTAAATAAAATAATGGAGTTTCACTCTCTAGAAGTGACCTGAGAGCACTTGATCCATTGTGACCCTGATTTTTTTTTCAGGCCAATATATAATAGTGGCTAACTCTCAGTGAGCACCTACAAAGGGCCAGACACAGTCTCCGTGCATAATGTGTCTGAATTCATGTCATTTTCCCAAGGACTCAATGAGCAGCTAGTAGTATTATACCTCCTTCACAAAGGTGAGCTCAGAAGCACAGTACATCTAAATGACTTGCCCCAAATAACCCCCACTACGAAATTGTGAGACCAGGATTAGAAGCCAGTCTGGCTCCAAAGCCTCTCATTCACTTCCAATGATGGTCACTTCTCAGCTGATTCATTTGGGACAAAATGGACTATTCCTATGCATGTATGATACAGGATTTTTTGTTTTAAACTACTGTTGATCTCTAACACATGAGCAGAGTAGCAAGGAGGAAAATAAGGGGGGAAAAAGTTCACAGCTTCTCAGCTCCTCCCTCTGGCCAACCCTGCTTCTTCCAGTCCTCAAGTGTTGATCCCAAGGACTTGCCTCAGCAAATTTCCTGCACAGAATATGCTTCCCAGGTAACCTAAGACACTGTAGACTTTCTGTCATGGCAGTAAATCTAACACATGCACACACTTCCTTTTCTCTAATCCTCTCAATATAGTTATATCATAACTTTTGGCTAAATCAACAGCCACTGTTTATGTCACTATGACAATGAAATAGTGTTCACTGCTGAGCCAAACAGCATCCTATGATTACGATTCCTTCTTCATATGCATTTTGTCTTGGAATTAACAAAGCTATTGCTTGTGCATCTGCTGAGCTTCTATGAACTTTACCTTCTCCCAATGTGTCAATGCCTCTGGCAAATGCTTCTCAATACATTTTGCAAATCTTATACATAATAAATACTCTAGCAGCTCTCTTTGGTTCTCAAATACTTCTCTCCTACAGCCCTCCACCTTCCTGCTCCAATTTGTACTTATTTCCCGGTATCGATGTCCTCCTGACAATTCCTTTCCACATTCTTCTGTGTCAGACTTTCTATTTCACAAATCCCACATATTTGTCTGTCTTGGTTTATTCCTTTGTTTTGCTGGAGTCTGTTCTCCGGGAGTTTCCTCTTAGAAAGCATGCATGGGACGTATATTTTGGGGATACTGCCACATCTGTTATTCTTCACTCACACGTGATTGATAGTTTGGTTGGACATACAATTCTTGATTGAAAATCACTTTTTCTCTGAATTTCTGTTTTCCCTTACCCACTGTTTTTAGTGAAAAGTCCAAAGCCATTCTGATCCTCCCTCCTTTGGTATGAATGACTAGTTTTCTCTCAAGGCAAAATAAAACATTTTTTATCCCTAGTGTTCTGCAATGTTGTGATGATGTGTTTTGGGTTAGCCTTCTTGAATTCATTGGACTGGGTGCTGTGTGGACTTGTTTAATCTGGGTTGTTCTGTTCTTTTGTTCTAGAAAATTCTTCTTTATTACTTCTTTGATAATTTTCTCCTCATTGTTTCCTCCCACCTCTCAGGAATTCCTTATAGTGGGGATAATGGACATCTTAGATGACTTTTATAATTTTATTTTCTATTTCTCATCTCTCTTTTTTTCCACTTTCTGGAAGAGTTCATTCATTACATTATGTTCCCACCCTTTCATGCTGTTTTTTTTCTCTTGGCTACCATATTTTAAATTTTCAAACACCTTCTTGATCTCCATTTCTTTTTCAGAGCTTTCTGTTCTTATTTTACAAATACAGTCCTCAAATATCTGTGGAAGTTTTGAAGTTTTCTTCTGCTCCTTGCAAAATTCTGTTTCCTCCAGGTTTCTACTTTCTCTCAATTTGAGGCTTTCCTAAAATTTTGGGTGATTCTTGACTTTTTCAATATTTACAATTGAAGCCTGTCTTTATTTATCCTTGGGACTCCCTTCAGTCTTTAACTGGTATCCCTGAGTTTCTCCAGGGAAAAGAGCCTCAGTGTCCTCCAAGGAGGATGAACTGGGGAGAAGAACTGATGTACACCTGTTGTGTGAGAGCCCTTCCACCGGGGCTGCTCTTTCAGCCCCATGCCTCACCTCAGCCTGTGGAAGTACCTGGCATCCCTAGATGGGGTTCCAAGGAGCATGATGTCTAATTTGTTGGTGATCTTGTCTTCTTCAGGTTAGGTAGTTATTTCTTCTGCTCTGATAAGCCAGTTACCATCTTGCTTCAGTAATGTTTGTTAAAATATTTTTCCACCATTGCCTTCTTTCTGGTTTCCTTTGCCCTTGTGAATTAATATCTTTTTGGTTCTCTTGGTGCACTTTAGCCAGCTTTAGAGAGGGAAAAATGCATGTGTGGGCATGTTGTCATGTTTAAGTAGAAACCCTATGTTTTATTTCCAAATATGTATATATTATTTCACATGCCTTATGATGAAGAGTCATTTTTAACACAAGAACTTATCCTCTTGATGAGAGTCTTCTTTCTTAAACTTTGAGAAAATAGTTCAGTCAAGCTGCAAAGCCAACATAGGAGAGTTTTCTCTTTAAAGACAAAAAAGGGGGGAAAAACCCAAGTGTTCAAAGGAATAGTGATAGCTACATTGTAAAATTCAATACAATTTTTAAAAAAAGTGTTCTTAAATACCTTTCTTTACAGAGCCATATTGTATAGTGAAATACTTAGGCAAAGATATACATTCTTCATTTTGCATAGAGCAGTCAAGCTTAGACAAGGAATCTTGACATACATTGTTTCCATCATGCAAACCTCTCCAGAGAGAGACAGACTCTAAACCAGGAATGGTAACTTTCTGTGCAAACAGTGGCAGCAATCAGAATGATGATATCAAACTATTACACATCCAAACAGAAGGCACAAGACCAATCTCAACATCAAAGGCAATCAGCAAATAATCGAATGGACATGGCTACATGATTAAATTGTTTCATGTACAAGATGTGTAAACAGAATATAAGAAATTAGGCCATGTGATAAAGTAGAGTCTTTCTTTTAAAATTCTGCTCAAAATAATTTCTCTGTGATCTTGTATATAAGAAAAATGGGTGTGAGAGAGATTCAGATGAATGGACTAAAGAATATGGGATGTGTGTGGGACATTTAAGTCATTTCTGGTAGAGTTACTGCTCTGCCAGGCATAATGACTCCTATAAATTATTGAAACTTCCAGCTTTGTAGTAATGATTTGGTAACAAGTCCAAATGCATTGGGGCATAAGCGAACATCAAAACATTACACTGAGTGTTAAATGTTATCGTCTGGTCCAGAAATTATTTCAGTAAATAACATCTGGTGAAAATAATTATCCTGAATTTAAGTTGCAAAATGATGAGATATTTTGGAGAAGATTAAATACAAACTTCTTATTTGTTTATTATAAGAATTCAAGAATAATCTTCGAAGTAAAAGTGGAATGCTACTACATGTGATATGATTAAGGGTAGACCCATCTCTGGCTTCTGACTTGTCAAGTTTATGTCTTCATTTTATTACACTGGTATGAAGCCTGAATCTGAGAGCTCAGATAATACGTATACTATGGAACTTGGGATATTTACAATCAGAAATTCGTAGCCTCATCCATAAACACCAGTTAATATACCTGAGTTGTTTATGATATATGCTCCTAGTTTGCACTGTATCCTAGAACATACTTTCTCACACTTAAGCTCTCTGCCCAGTGGGAACTTAAGGGTCTTCTTGTGGATAAAAGTAGTCAAATAGACATCTCTCAAAAACAAAAGAAAGTACTCTTTGTGTGTGTGTGTGAGTGTGTGTTTGTGTCCATATATGTATCCAAGTTATATGTGTACCAAGGACCAGGGTGGGGCAAGTAAAGCACTCATTTCAGGTGAAAATCTAAATGGACGTCCCAAAATCTCAGTAATCATAATAAATAATATTTTAATGTAACATTTTAAAAATCAATATAAATGCAGAAATATATACATGGTACAACAACTAAAGGCAATGAGTCCAAGATGGGATCCTGGAAGGACAGTAGATTAAAAACCAAAGAAGTGTGAATAAAGTACAGACTTTCGCTAATAAAAAAAATACACAGTGAACAAAATGTCAAATTTTTAAATAAAGACAGCTGTATCACTGATTTTCACTTTTCCATCAAACTCCAACATACCTTGGCACAGCACAGGTGTGTGCTTGTGTATTTATTTATCAAGCCTTTTTTGTTTTGTTGTGTGTTCAAAAACAAACAAAAAGGTAGTCAGATGATGACTAATATCTGTACAATTTAAAAGTTAATAAATTGTACCAATGAATATAGTCTGTAAACTCCTTAGCTACAGACCAAACTCCCTGAACACTGGAAATATATTTTACTGTACCCATAATATTACCTAAAACTTCAATATTTTACATGAACTACTAAATAAATATTTGGACTGATAAAGGACTGGGTAGGGTAAGGCGTATAGCGGTAAACCAGAAGTAAAGAGCCCCGAGTTCTAGTTCTGGTTCTGCCACTGTCCAGGGCAAAGCACTTAATCCCACTGGGACTCAAGGATCTCATTTGTTCAACTGACTGAGTTGCATTATCTCTAAAGCTCTGCAACTCTAAGAGATATAGATCTGTGATTTTTTAGTTTATTTTTTTCCAGTTAGGAATAATTAATTAAGAAAGCCCTATTAAACAAAATATTACAACACGAAAGAATTGGCTTTCTCACTGTTATTCATTTGATATCATCAAAAACAGAATTAAAGGGTGTAGATTATCACAGAATCCATGAGTTCTTAGTGGACAAAAAGCTGAACATTGTATTGTGGCTACAAATTGGACATATTGAGAGATCAGAACACCAACTCCGACAGTTGAAATGGACAGATACACCCCTGGCATCCCAAATACATACTATAAATGGGATTTCCTATTAAAAATGTAAAACATTACTTATTTTATTACTAAGTAGTCCACAAAACTCTACTTTTAAACCTGTGATTGACCTGGTATAAATAGTCTTATAGAATCTAACACATTTATAACAATTATTTTCTAGGAAAAAGTACTTAAAATTCTAAAACTACCATATAAGTTTTATAATATAACCATTGTTTTATAACAACTATATTATAATTAAATATAAGTGATCTATATTATATACTGAATTTCTATACTGTGTAAAGAATTCTATGTACTATTCTATGCTATAGAGAGAATTCTACACTGTATTATAAAATGTTACAAAAATTGTGCTTCTTTATCACATCAAAAATCGTATCTTGTTTTATACACTCAGGTCTCTAATCTTCTCTAATAATGCCATATTTGGGCCATAATATCCTCATTTCTGGATTTCACAATGTCACAAAATAAATGATAATCTATCTCTTGTCAGTCATTTCTAACAAGCAAGTTATTACATTTAAAGAAATTAATAAAATAGTTAACATAACATAACACAATACTATGCCTTAGACCTTCTAGGGTATATATTATCACTTGAGTATTTTGTGGAAATGTGAGATACTAAGGTTGAAATTAAATTAAAAGTTTGAGTCAAAGATTATGTTTTAAATAAATGAACTTCCCCACAAAGGTATAAAATAAAAGTTCCAAAGGATTTTATTTAGAGAATTGTTAAGAAATTATAACTAGAATTGTTTACTGTAAGCTGCTACAGGGATTCGCAATGTATTTCATATTTTTCCTGTAGGTAGGATAAATATTATTTGTACTTTATTTGAATTCAAAATAATTTATCATCTCCTTTCCTTCCCCCACACAGAAAGTTAAATGTATATGCCTATTAATTTTTTTTTCCACTAATTTTGACTGACTAGAGGCCAACAGAAGGCTCTAGAAATTGTGAAGGATATAGATCAATGAGGAAGTTTAGGCAAAGCAAGTACAGGAGTTTAGCTAAAGCCAAACATTCTCGAATCATTCTAGATATTGACATACACTGTCCCATTTACCTACATTCACACGACTTTGTGAGAAACAATCACTAAAATTCAACGTCAGTGTTTCCAATACTGTAAAAACTAACTCCCAACTTTGTGTGTGTTCCTATCTACAAGGCAGTTCAATGCCTTAAAAGAGAGAAGCTTTACTAAGTAACTTTTAAGCTACTAAAATGGCAGCTTGTTAGTTCCATGCTCCAGAAAGCCAAAGCCTATGGCTGTGCCTCGCTAGGGTTACTGAATCTGTTAATTCCTTTTGTGCTTTTTAAAAGTTACTATATTACCAAATATGATGTCTTTGACAAAGATAGTAAAAAAACCATAACCAAATAAATCCCATAAGCTTTTGGACTGTTGTGGCAGTTTTAGCTATGGTGTGCTTTCATATAAAGCTATTATTAAGAGACATCCAAATTTACACCTTAACTGTCTACTGCTGCTAGACAGATGGCTGTGGAAGGGAGACCTGTCATTTAAATGAGTCACCACTTTCATCAATATGTTCATTGGTTACCAAGCAAAGCTAAGCTACATCTGAGTCATTACTTTCTGGCCTCGGATGTGAAAAATGATCCATTAATCTATGTAGCTACAATTCTAGTTCCTTTTTCTAATTCTGTATGTTTACCTGAAAACCTGAACAGTCATTTGTACCTGAGCCATTTAGAAACATTAGATATAGTCCTGTTTATTTTTCTCCAATCTTGAGCTATATTTCACCTGATGCATTCATAGGGAAAGAACAGAAATGGAATTTTCCTTGAGGTTGTACTCTGGTCAAGAAGAGTGATGCTTTGAGAATCCACATATCCTGTATGGTAGTGGGAAAAAAATGAAATTGCATTTGAGTTTGTTTTTCCAAACTCCATTTGTGCTTTGGTTCTAAAGAAAGATCATACTGAGGTCTTGGAAATAATCCATATAGAATACACTGATTACTCCATTTTGAAAATATACTGCCAAACGCTGACTTCCCTTCACTGACTACAGATAATTCCCCCATTACTCCTGCCTTGGGAACCTAGACTTTGAGAAAAAGTTGTTTATTCTGAGAGTTGGCAGCTGCATCTTTGGTAAAAAAAAAAGTAGAAACCAAATACACACACACATACACACACACACACACACCCCCCTCACCAACAAAGACAACAGCTTCTGCTTTTGATATATTAATGTCATCAGACCATTGTCAAAACCAGAAAGAGTTAGTGGCCAAAAAGAGTACGCCCTGGCCTGCACTGAGACACAGCTGCAATTCAGTTGGCCATGCTAGGCCCCATCTGTAAGAGTTGGATGCTTGGTGACCCTGGCCAGCCTGAAGCCTATTTAAAGAAGCCCGAGAAAGCTAGGCAGACAGATGGTAAAGCAATAGAATAATGAAGAAAATCTAGCTTATGCTGATGTTTCTTTTGCCTTCCAAGAGGATGTCGTTAGTACCAAATAACACTCCATCATGGGACATCTATCACTCACAGGCATGCAAATATTTGCTCTCAGTCACAAAATATCAGTTAAGTTGGTCTAAAATTTCAAAAAATGTAAACAGAACACAACAACATTCAGCTACTATGACAATTAGCATACAGATTGGATACAGCAATTATTAAGCTATTACAATTACGTTGCCTTAGCCTCTACCTCTTTTTTCTCATAAGGAGGTTTTTGTTGTTGTTTCTTTTGTTTTATTTTTGCTATGTGCCTTAGCTTTAGTGGAACTAAAGATATTAGAAGTAATGGGTAAAGCCAAATGCAGATCAAACATCACTATGGCTTCTCTCTCTTCTATCTCTCTTCTCTCTCTTCTATCTCTATCTTCTCTTCTCTCTCTTCTCTATGAGTACCCCAGGAGGAGGGAAGGAATACTCAAGGAACTGAAAGGCAGCCAGCAGCATGCAGGAGGAGGGTTGCAGGAGTTGAGGTCAGGTCACTTTATGAGGTTGGATATAATTCTAACTGCAACTGGAAGGCACTAATGGGTTTTGATTGGGGGCGGATATCATGACTCCATTTACATTTTAAGGCCTATCCTTCTACTGGATGGGTGGAGAATGGATGGGAGGAGACTAAGAGAGCCAATAGTAGGAAAACAGATTAGGAGATGGTTTCATTTTACTGCAAAATGAACAGTCCAACTTGGGGCTGAAATATCTTAACATTTGCAACACAGCTAATAGGATGGGGGGATGGGAGGGCACCAGGCTGTGTTACTGGCCCTCCCTGGCATGCCTCATTTCTTTATGAAGTTGCTTTTTGTGCCTTAAATCTCAGTGCCATTATGATTTATGACTGCATGAAATCTTTTAAATTAAGATTTGTTTGATTGTCTGTTTCTATTAAGGTGACCGTAATAGCAATTTTCCTTTTTCCAAACAAATGTTCTGCAGAGCACTGCAACTCAGAGTTCGTGTATGGATCGTGACAGTGATTAATTTCTGTCGCTAAATTCTTTATTTTCTATAACTAATTTAAGATAGCTGCCACTTTTTAATAACTAAAGGATATAAATCCAGTAGGGTATTTTTCTTAGGTAATTGATATAACATCTTCATATTAGTGACTATAAATTATGACTCTGCTACCCCATTCCGTCACCTAGCAAAGCTGTTGAAAGTATGTATATCCCAGCTGTCGCTGTGCAGTGGTGCATACAATTTCTCCTCAACTAAACAACAAATCATAGGGCCAAACACTGTCTAAACCAGTAATTTAGGTAGGATTTCATTCAGTCAAATGAAAAAGTCACTGGTCTTACAGTGCTGCTTGGTTCGGTAATATTTTTTAAAGGCTAGTGTTTACCAAGTTAAAGAAGTCACTCTAGGTAGAAAAAATATTGGGGCTGGAAAGGGGGAGACTATCCACTTTATTTTACCAAAAAAAGTGAGTTTCCCAAATTTGCCTATCAGTAAATAGGGAAATAAAATTTCTCAAAATTTCTGAGGGCTACAAAATGTCCAACCATGGTCGCTAATTTCACCTAAGTGGAGGCAATTCTTCTCAGCCCATTCACACATCACTTCTTGAAAGGTACATCCACAAACATCCATGACTCTCAAACAGAATCTCTTGCTATGATACAAACAACAGCAGAAAACTGAAGTACCAGAATTGATGCCAACTGTATAAATGAATTTTGGATTACACTGGTGTTGCCTTATATGTAACATAATTTTGTCCCTTAACCAAATAGTGGGGGGAAGGGTTCTAACCAGTCTAAAAATGGCATCCAAACCAGTCAGAGAGAATGGGGACATCTGTGAGTATTTATACCCATAAAAACATGTCAGTACATTCTTACATCAAGGGATCCCAGCTGCAGATGAATGAGGGTCCCTGATATGATGCTATCAATCTCAGCCATTGGCAGCAAGGACACCCCTAGAGCAGCACCCTGAATACTGACATACAACTGTAATTGATTACATTTAACTTTATATGATTTGTAGATAAATGATGGCTGCGTGTTTATGCAAAGTGTCTCCATAAAGAAATGGACTAATTTTCTTCTTGAATAGCTTGTGAAAGCAGAAGAGCAATCACACTGCAGCAAGAATATATGGCAACGTGTTTCAACGAGCAGCAAGGAGTATTTCCAAGTTCAGCCAGTCAACTGTCATACGCTAACAGCTGCAGTGGATAGTGCTTTATGTCAGAACAAAAATGTGTGATCGCTAAAAGCAAAAAATTAACGTTGAGTTCTGTGTGATAAATCTTCACCATATCTCCTTGACATGATAAAATAAGCTTCTAGGAACAAAAGAACGTTGAAAGTCACAATTTTGGTGCCAAGAAACTTTTTAAAAAGGTCATGGAAGATGTTTCTGTTGCTATACAAAATGATTATCTGGTCAGTCTTTGAGATTCATTGATAAAAATGTGAAAAATATCAAGGATCCCACTAATTTAATTAAGACAAATGGTGGCTAAGGGCCTGAATTTAAGCAAAGAAGAAATAATGATAAATATTAGGGCTAAAAAGGATATTCATGTTCATTCAGTCCAGCCTCCTCTTTTTACACATGAGAAAACTAAGATCAGACTCAAACGACTCCTACATGCTAGAATTAAAACTAATTTCACTTGTTCTGAAAGGAACTATGTCATGAGAAAAGTTTCTGAAAAGATTATGCCGGGTATTTTGGACAACAAAAAACAAAAAAAATTACAATGGGTCATTTTCTTCCATTTTCAAAAAAGAGTAGGTTAAAACCCACGTTTTAAAGTTTTAAATATTTTAAAAGTATAACCTAGATATAATACATTCAATGACTTTATTGGAAAACTCCCACATCCTCAGGATCCCAAAACACATGTATCGAAATTATAATTGAACACCAAGATTTCTTTCTTGATATCTGGTTTTGTTGAAGGAGAAAGTCCTGACTTCTGTATATGCTGCATGTGGTACACCACATGACCCAAATCAGTTTTAAGATATCAAAATGTTAAAAGCTATCTCAACCCTTAAGGAATTCTATATAACGCCAACACATTGGCTAAGACCAGAGATTATCGTCTTTATTACAACAGTTCTTTGGCTCAAAACATGGTTTTTGGTTTAACCAAATGCTCAAAAATGTGACATCAGTTCCAAAAGTGTCTTGAGAAATAGTTCAATTATTAGACAAATTTGTATTATTTACTCAAGGAGACTAGTTTGACATAGGAAGCATTCAATAGAGAAGATTTAAAAATGTTTTTAGGACTAAGTCAGCAATATAATTTATATTTTATAGTTAAATATCTTTATTTATATTAGTCCCATTTCTACAGTTTAATTATGAACTCTGAAACACTGTATTTTCTTTTACAGCTCCCTACGGTCCCTGGAATAATGAAGTGTTCTTACACAGCCTGCATTCAGTAAGGGTTACTGATGCAATGATCTTAAACTCCTCTAGGTTAAGTTCTATCCCCCAAGTCTGGGACTGCATGTGATTGACATTAGGAGTGAGAAAGCATATGCTTAAATACCACTGACCCACGCAGGCCTACTGCATAAGGGGGGGGGGGCGATGGCGCTGAATTGTACAGTTAGAATATAGAACTTGGCTTTTATATCTTTAACAGAAAAATCATTCCACCTTGGAGGGCAATTTTCTCACTTTTTAGGGTAAAAAAAGGCATCAAGATTTAGAGTACCAGTGACCGTAGTTACCATATATTTATACTTTATGCTGAAAATTACCTTTGCACTCCTCAGCCACACTCTTGAACACTGAGAGGACAGTTGGCTTTGCGTATCAGCAGGTTCCACATCCACGATTCAATCAAAGGCAGATTAAAAATATTCCAAAAAAGAAAAATTTCCAGAAAGTTGCAAAAAGCAAAACTTGAATTTGCCTCTCACCAGCAACTGTTTACATAGCATTTACATTGTATTTGGTATTATAAGCAATCTAGATGTGATTTAAAGTATAGAAGAATTTTTTTAAAAAGTATAGAAGAAGATGTGGTAGGTTACATGCAAATACTATGCCATTTTATATAAGGGACTGGAGCATCCACGGATTTTGGTGTCCACGGGCCAGGGGTAGGGGTGGGGATCCTGGAACCAATTTCTCGTGGATACGGAGAGATGACTGTATTGTACTGCGAGCGAAGCAGCTGTAACTACAGATAGCGGGTGCGTGCGTGTGTGTGTGTGTGTGTGGTGATTTCTCATTCAGTGTATGCCTATGGCCTGGTAAGCACTGTGCTAGATCCAGTTTATCCAGATAAACTCCTGCCCAGGGCCTGCCTTCCATGAACACTGCACTTTGCATGTTTAAGTGGTGTTGCAGCAAAGGAAAGAAGCACTGACTTTCTGAATGTCAGAATCAACACTGATAACAGGGATGATGTTGAAGCAAATGCAACGACTTTTATGTTTCTTTTCCAAAGTTAAATCAGTCATACTCTCCGTAAAATCGAACGAAGCAAGCATCACATTCCAATTCTGTTATATTCTGACAGTTTACTGCAATAGGGAAGAAAGGCAAAAATAAATGCAGCAAACCACAAATTGCTTCCAATTGTCTGAGAACTCCTGAAGTGCACAGTAAGTAGCTCTAAAAGCAGAAATCTGGATTCCAAACTAATTCCAATATGCTTCAAATTGCCTCTTAACATATTTCTTTGGGGAAATGCTTAAGTGTTGAGGTCTCTTCCAGCTAGTGTAGCTGCCTCTGTTCATTCCCACCTTAACTCAGCCCATCGTGAGGTCAGATCCCACCAGTGTATCACCAGAGGACCCTCTATGGTGTCATCCTCAGTGCCAGTATATGTAAATATGAATCAATTTCAGGGAAATATGATATAATTAGAGGCTATTATTATGCAGTCCTCTATGAGCCCTAATTTGCATGTTTCCAATAAAAGTACACAGCTCACAGTTAGCACACACAAGCTGTCATTTTTTTCAATACAATAATTATTACTTGCAAGCCTTGAAAAATATCTCTATCAATTCCAGAAGAGGGTCTGAGAGAGATTACTGCAAATGACGATGGAATAATTATTTCTTTCGCTTTCCAAAAATTTCCAACATGGCAATATATCGAAAATTTCATAAGTGTATAAATCACAGATTAAAATAATCACATTATTAGGGTTAAACTTCAGGAGTTAAAAAAAATACCTAAGAAAGATTGAGAACTAATATCACAGCAAGACATGATTGCATTAGTCGAAACTTGGTATCTCACTCTTGTTTGTGTTTTTAATTAAGGTACCAGTTTATTTTTAAATCAAAGGTGATGAGTTCGATTTTGCACTTGTTAGAAAGGCATTACAGAGAAGATTTAAAATCTAGATTTCAAGAACAAGGTGTTTTTATCCTCAGTTTTACCACAGAAATACAAGGAATAATACAAAGATATGTTCTTGTACTACTATTATTTCTATTATATCAAAAACTTAAAATATAGAGCCATGGATGCAGCTGGTTTTAAAATTATGATATAAGGCTACAACAAAATCTAATCAGTTGATATTTAATATACAATGATAGCTTCTATTAACATTTATTACCATCTATTATATTACTAGAGTTTGAAAAATTATTTATGCACCCTCTTTTACTTATTATATGCTTATAAATTATTTACTGTAAGTCAGCTCAGATCTTTTCTAGAAAAAATGAACATTCATGAAAATATTATCTGTAAAGACAAAGACAAAGAAAAAAGAAAGTTCTTGGCAAAGGGAGAGTTAGCTTCTCTGCCCAGCAGAGACCTTAATTAACTCTTTCATCCAGTATAGGGCCAGGCTTCAGTCATCTGGTTTGATCAGTTTCTTTATGGGGGTTAATAATCTCACCTGTCTCAGGACATAGGCTCCTGAAAATCAAAGATTTCCTATAAACTCCTTGAGGGCTGTGAGCCTTCAGCATGAATTAATTATAACCATCACTGACTGTGCCACTTTTGGGTGGTTTCAATAATTCTTTTGGAACACTGTTATAAAATCTTAGTTAATCTTGATTATTTGCTCATTCAGCAAGTATTTGTTGAAGTTACTCTAACCGGGAACTGTTCCCGGTACTGAGAATACAACAACAGGAAACATGCCAACCAAATATAAACAATCCCTATATTTTGGGTGCTTAAGTTCTAGTAGGGAGACAGAGGGAGGAAAAAACACTATAAGTAAATACAGTATAACATGTTAAATGGGTGAAGGATAAATGGAAGAAAATAAAGCAGGGAGTATTGTGGGGGGAGGGAGTTGCAACTTAAAGCCCAATGGCTCAAAAAGCTCTCATGAGAAAACAACATCTAAGAAAACATTTAAGAAAAATATCAGGGAAAGAACTTTCCAAGCAGAGGAAACGGCAAGTGCAAAGGCCCTGAGGTGGGAACAAGCCTGCTGTGTTCTAGGAACAGAAAGGAGGTCAGTGATTTGGAGCAGTTATATGGTCCCTTGCCCAGCAGTATCACCTGAAACTTTGTCAGAAATGCAAATTCTCAGACCTTCTTGGTCATAAACTGGGACCGGAGGGTAAAATGGCCATCTGTGTATTGACAACTCCCTCCCCTTCCCAGTTATTTTGACCACAATGAAGTGTCAGAACATGGTCTGAAACAAAGTGAGCAGAGGAAAGATAATAGCAGACGAAGTCAGAGAAGTAATGGGTCATTGCAATTCTACTCTGAGGGAGAAAGGAAGTCAGGAGATGTGTATCACTGGAAAAGAAGGGGGGAGGGAGGGAAAGAGAGGGAGAAAAGGAAAGAAAAGAAAAGAAAAGAAAAGAAAAGAAAAGAAGTCGGCAGATAAATTGATAATATAACAACCCAAACTGAGAATATGGAGCCAATAAATGATATACGTTGTTTTTAAGAAATTTAGACTTTTATTCGCATTTATTTAACAAAAATGCTCATTCTGAATTGCTCTGTTATTTAAAGAACACATATGCAATCTATGCATATGCACTCAAGATCTACCATTACCTCATATTTATATTTTGAGCTCTAACAAGCAATTATTTTGCTTAAGAAAAAACCCACTCAACACATTCAAACTCTAAACAGGTAGAGACTGTGTTTTCTATTAATTCTGTTGAATACTGCTATGGACTGAATGTTCATGCCCCCAGCCCTAAAATCATAGGTTGAATCCTAACCCCCAAAATGATGGTATTAGGAGGTGGGGTCTTTGGGAAGTGATTAGGTCATAAGGGTAGAGTCCATATTAATGAGATGCATGCTCTTATAAAAAAAGACCCCAGAAAGATCCCTTGCCCCTGCCCACTGTTGAGGACACAGAAGAAAGATGCCATCTATGAACTACAAAGTGGGTCCTCACCAGACACTGTATCTGCTAGTACCTTGATCTTGGTCTTCCCAGCCTCCAGAACAGTGAGAAATTAATTTCTATTACTTATAAGCCAGCCAGTCTGTAATATTTTGTAATAGCAGCCCAAACGGACTAAGAGAAATACAAAATTCTATGTCTCCTCCAACAGGAAAGCACCCGTATGTGCCAAATACCTTGATGTATTTTATCTTATACCATATAATGAAACAGTTTCTGTGTAGTGAGAAATGTGAAGTGCAAGCAGCAGATCAGGAATAAGAAAGAGGAAAGAAAAGAATAAATTTAACAAAAGCCTGAATGACAACAATAAGAACAGTGATGACAATAAAGTTTTATGTGAGAAAATTCTGATTTAATTGCTGTTTGTACATATACACCAATAAACACACAGATACACACACACATTTAGTAACAGGACAGAAAAATCACATTTCTATTTAGGGGATTACAACTTTCCTTACATTAATCACAGCAAATGATTATGAGCATCATGCCAAGATGCTCTTGTAACTCTTTTCCCTCTATTTTCAGTCAATATATTCCTTTGAATACAGTTCAAGCTGCCCCTGCCTTCCTTGACATTTGTGGCTATCATACACTTTATACTTGCCTTATTAAATTAAGCAGTTTGGTATACACTGTCTGAAATATACTCCTACTCATTCAACCTCTATCACTAAGAACTTATAATATGCCATTCAGGTTCTTCACCCCTAACAAGATTCTTCTGCACATTTATAGCATTGTTTCTATTAATAAAAATTATTCACTAACAGGCACAATTTGCTATCAAAAACTTGGTTATCAAAGCAAGTTATAATACAGAAGCCAAAGAGATACCTCTCAGGATGTCAGCAAGTTGAGGTTATTAGCATAAAAATATCGTTAAATGCCATTAACTAAAATGCAACTGAGGCAGATAGAAGGCCCTTAGCCTTTAAATCAACAACAGTCAGTACATGGAAAGTAGCTTAGTAGCCATCCACTGACTTAATTGTACTGCCAGAGCAAACCACTGATTGTCTGGGCCCTCCAGCTTGGTTCTGTCCCTGGATGAATGCAGCAAATGTGAAAGTTACAATAATGAATCAATGGCTGTTTGTACAAACTCTTGAGATTTGTTTTTCCAGGGAATTATCATCTGTTGATGCTCCTTGGACTTCATCTCCTGATAGAGATGAAAAGCTGCATAATATTGTCTGTCATCTCTTTCCCCTCCTTTCTTTCACTGCTTCCCTCCCGTTTTCATCTGCCCTTACTTCTGATAGGTTTTGAGAATAATAATGATAAAATAAACTACGTAGCACTTACTACCCAGGCACTGCTGTGTTTCATATATAATAAGTCATTCAACCATCATCACAACCATATGGAGTACGCACTATTTCTATAGTACAGGTGAGGAAACTGAGACTCCGAGAGTTTAAGTAATTTGTCCAAGGTCACATGGCTGGTCGGTGGTAGAATCTGGTTCTAATCCAAACTATCTGTGCTCTTGAATAATCCCGCCTCCTCAACTACCCATGTGCAAGGAGACTGGTCTTGAGCAATGAACACACACCTTTTTCCCCAACGTGTGATGGACTCCATCTCAAAGGCTCCTCATAACAAGACTTGATAATTGGGATAAATCTGCACTTTTCTGAATACCTACTGTGGTGAGAATATATTACTCCTAAGTAATTACTTGTTAAATTCAGCTGAGTTGGGCTGAAACTTCAACCTGATGATTGGGGCATTAAAAGTGTAAAGAGTTTTTGTCTAGATATGAAGAAAAACTTGTCTGCTGTGATTAAGTCAGAAGAGGCCAGAATTGTGCCCATGGAGAGAAATATTTTCCAAAATCCAAGCATTTCTCCTCTGGCCTTTGTCTTCTCAGAAAAAAACAAAAGCAAAAGCAAAACTATACATTTGAAAACTTAACAGCTATTTGAAAACAACTGAAAATGGTCTTAAAAGGAAAATGTAAGAGGGCAACCATGTCTAAGACTAAAATAATGAAAACTACATGCTACCAGAGTTAACATTTTTATGTAACTCATTAAGCTATATTAACGTTGTTTTACAGAAGATTCAATTAAATTATTACTGACAATCAACCCAGTAGCTGTAGGAATACAAGGATGAATAATGCAAAGTTCCTATCTATGGCTTATAAATACAGATGATGAGATTAGTTGAAAAAGCATCATTAATACAAGGCAAAATTACCACTTGAGTGGTATAAGATTTAGGAGGAAGGGTCATATTCAATTGGGTAAAGTCAAAAAGAATGTCCCCTCAACCCCAGCTTTCATGATTGTTGGTCAGCAAGGCCATTACCTTTATCCCCTGCACAGCATCCCTCCCCTCCACGTATATGGTCAGCCCCTCCGGATAGGCCTTTGCCACTTCTGGCCTGGACCACTGTAGACTCCCTGTCATGCTCTTCACTGTTGCCATGAGATCCCTGTGGTAATATTTCCCCAGAATTAGCTTTAAAAACTCCTCTCTTCTCTTTCTCCCCATATTCAAATGCTGTAAGACAGTGTTCATGTGTCCCACCAGGATCCTTTTCTTCAAGCTAAACATCTCTGACCCAGTCAACTACTTCATGACTTACAATTTCCAGACTTTACATCATCTTCATGGTCAGCATCCCTCTAAAACATTGGTACCCAGAGCAAAGCAGACCTTTCTTTTGGTATGGTATTCAAGAATGTTAGTACGTGCTGTCTAAGTGGCTCAACTGAGAGGGCATGCTACACGAACACTGAAATTCTGATAGAGCCATAGGTTGCTGCAGCCCCATGACCCAGTCTGGTAACCCCAGAGTTTAAAGGAAATTTGCCTGATTCTGGACGCCTTTTTCTTGGTGAGTTCCAGGCCGCCTCCTAGTAATCCCTGCTTTATGTTCTAGATGTTTAGTAAAATATATCAATACTAGACCTTGATTCCAGGCTACCACTGTAAATATTAAGTACCTACTCCCAGTTTCTAAAATCCATCTTTTCCCACTTTGGGTTCATTACAAGCCTTCTAAGACCTTCCATCACACTTTCCTAAAGACATCTGCCTGGCGCATTCACTATCTTTCTACCTCACTCAACTAAATTTGTGCCTTCCCTCATATTGCCTTCTCATCTTGCGTTTCCCCTTCAACCATGACTGTTTCAGTATTTGCAGACTACGGATTACTCTAGTTGGCAAAGTACACAAAAGCAAAACAGAAAGTGAATATTACAAAACCCCATCACTTGAGCCACCAAAGGCCTTAGAAATAATCTAACGTGTGTGTGGAATCAGCACACAACAGAGCAAAGACGTCCTAGGGGATTTTACCTACACTGCTTAACTCATTCATCACAACCATCCTCTAGACTGAGAAAGCTGAGGTCCGAGAGAATCCAGGTGGCCCAGGAGAACACTTCTAATTTTTAACCAAACTTGAGAAAGGAGGGAGGCAGGCAGAAGTGAGAAAGGCAGCCAGGAAGGACACATTTCTAAGCCCTCATTCTGTGCCGAGCACTGAGGATGCAAATACAAGTGTGTTTCTTTGTCCAATCCCTTTGAAGTTCTCACAGTTTTCAAATCACTCATCATCACACATCCCAGTGAAATAGGTACTAAAATAATAATTTTTATAGGTGAGGAAACTGAAGCTCAGATAAGGAAAGTAACTTGTCCAAAGGCACAGAGCTAACACGTGAGCCTTTCACTTTTTAAAAATTGAGGTATAGGGACTTCCCTAGTGGTCCAGGGGTTAAGACTTCACCTTCCAAAGCAGGGTGTGCAGGTTTGATCTCTGGTCCGGGAGCTAAGATCCCACATGCCTCGCAGCCAAAAAAATAAACAAAACATAAAAACAGAAGCAATATTGTAACAAATTCAATAAAGACTTTAAAAATGGTCCACATCAAAAAAAACTTTTTAGAAAAACCTCATTTGTCATTTAAAAATAAAATAAAATAAAAATTGAGGTAAAGTTGACATAACATTATATTAGTTGCAGGTGTACAACATAATGACTTGATATTTGTATATATTACAAAATCACCACAATATGTCTAGTTAACATTCGTCACCATACACAGTATATTTTCCATAATAAAATATACATAATACATACAGTATTATTAACTGTAGTCACCATGCTGTACATTATATCCCTATGACTTATTCATTTTATAACTGGAAGTTTGTACTTTTTGACCCACTTCACCCAGTCTGCCCACCCTCCACCCCCTGCATCTAGCAACCACCAATCTCTTCTCCCTATTTGTGAGCTTGTTTTCTATTCTTGTTTTCAGATTCTGTCATACAGTATTTGTCTTTCTCCATCCGACTTATTTCACTTAGCATAATCCCTTCAAGGTCCATCCATAGTGTCAAGAATGGCAATTTTCTTTTTATGGCTTAACAGTATTCCATTGTATATATACCAAAATTTCTTTTTTTTTGTTGTTTTGTTTTTGCGGTACGCGGGCCTCTCACTGTTGTGGCCTCTCCGCCTGCGGAGCACAGGCTCCGGACGCGCAGGCTCAGCGGCCATGGCTCACGAGTCCAGCCGCTCCGCGGCACGTGGGATCCTCCCGGACTACGGCACGAACCCGCGTCCCCTGCATCGGCAGGCGGACTCTCAACCACTGCGCCACCAGGGAAGCCTCCCAAAATTTCTTTATCCATTCATCTATCAATGGACACTTTGGTTGTTTCCATAGCTTGGCCATCGTATATAAAGCTACAATTTACAGGGGTGCGTGTATCTTTTTGAACTAGTGTTTTTGTTTTCTTCGGATAAATACCCAGAAATGGAATTGCTGGATCATATGGTAGCTCTGTTTTTAATTTTTTGAGGAATCTTCATACTGTACCACAGCACTGTTTCCATAGTAGCTGTACCAATTTACATCCCCATTAACTTAATCTTCTAAGTCACCAGTGACATTCAAGGTGGATGTGATTAACATGAAGTCTCCCTACACAGCTAGCACTTTGTTTAAATACCACTTTTGTGGGTGGTACTTACCTGACTCATCCACTCTGGACAACTATTCTGTTTGATTTAGGCATCTATCTCCTCAGGAAGATAAGTTGGTTAAGAGCACAGACTGAGTCCACATTATTACCTTCTAAATGAGTATAATAATCAGACTTACCTTACAGAGCTGTCTTAAAGATTAAATGAGATAATTCATCTACAACACTCTGTAGATGTCAGATATTATTATTAACTGTAATAACTGAGAGAATAGTCTTTCCACTAAAGACTTTTTCCTTTCTTTTCTTCTGTTTAAAATATTTTTTATTATGGAAAATTTCAGACATGTATAAAACTAGAAAGAACAGTAAAATGAACCTTCATGTACCTTAGCTACATCCCAATTTCAATGTTTATCAACACTTGAACAATCTTATTTCATCTGTGTTTCTACACACATACACAGTTATTTCGAGTAAAATTTGCTGTAAATTTCATCTGTAAATATTTGTGTATGTATCTCTAAAAGATAGGAACTCTTTTTTAAAAACACAACCACAATTGTCACACTTAAAATTGTAACAATATTTCCTTAATGTTATTAAATAGACAATTGATGTTTTACAATTTTTTGTTGCAGTTTAGTTAGATTTAGTCAAACTTTATTCAAATAAAGTTTATACTTTGTGATTGTTATGTCTCTTAGACTCTTTTAATCTATAGCTTTCCTCTTTCCTATCTTTTTTTCTTTATAATTTTTGTTGTTGTTGAAGGAATTGGGTCATTTGTTTCAGCTGATATAATTTCCCACAGAATCTTGTGTAACTATTTAAAATCAATTCTCTCTTCACATTAGCAATCCTACTTTCCTTTTTTTATCTCAAGGATAATTTTCTACTCATTATAATTTATAACAAGCACTTTTGTCAACTGTATAAAAATTTGCCTGAGAAATATTTATAGGGATTTCACTTAAATAAACACTTATTTAGCACTTCTTCTGTGTCAGTAACTGTTCTAATTTCTTCACAAATATCAGTTTACTTAATTATCATAACAATGTTATTATCCCCCTTTTACAGATGAGATGCTCAAGGCTCAGAGAAGTTAAGGAACTTGCCTAAGGTCGCACAGCTAGTAAATAGGTAAACAGCTCTATTTAGAGACTAAGGTTGGGGGAACAGTAAAGATTCACTTAATCTAACCATTTTTCATCATCAGTGTTGCACAGCTGAAAAGGCATTAGACTTGAATCCCATGCAGACAGCCATTTCAAGAGTGAACTATGAAATCTCTTTTTATAAAACTTCACCTTACGCTAAAAAGGAATGAAATTGGGTCATTTGTAGAGACGTGGATGGACCTAGAGAGTGTCGTACAGAGTGAAGTAAATCAGAAAGAGAAAAGCAAATATTGTATAATAATGCATACGGATGGAATTTAGAAAAATGGTATAGATGATCTTATTTGCAAGGCAGAAGTAGAGACACAGACACAGAGAACAAATGTATGGATACCAAGGGGGGAAAGGGATGGGGTGGGAGGAATTGGGAGACTAGGATTGACACATATACATTATTGATACTATGTATAAAATAAACAACTGATGGGAACACACTATATAGTACAGGGAACTCTACCTAATGCACTGTGGTAACATAAATGGAAGGGAAGTCCAAAAGGGAGGGGATATCTGTATGTGCATGGCTGATTCATTTTGTTGTGCAGTGGAGGCTAACACAACCTTGTAAAGCAACCATACTCCAATAAAAATTAATTTAAAAAAATGTTCACCTTATGATAAACCACACCAGTCAGAAATGTAGTCCACAGCCTCTTTAAATTCTCAAATCTTGGGGCAGCTTTTCTCCAGTAATCAGGCACGCATATCGTTTATGAATCAACAAATATTTACTAAGTTGAGACTCTGAGTCACAACTAAAAGGCCCAGTGTGAACTAATTGCAGGATGGGTTAATTAAAGAGAAAGCAATTGTCATCTGATAAAAATACATAAAATATAATGTTAAAATAGTCAAAAGGGGCTTCCCTGGTGGCGCAGTGGTTGAGAGACCGCCTGCCGATGCAGGGGACACGGGTTCGTGCCCCGGTCCGGGAGGATCCCACATGCCGCGGAGCGGCTGGGCCCGTGAGCCACGGCCGCTGAGCCTGCGCGTCCGGAGCCTGTGCTCCGTGACGGGAGAGGCCACGGCAGTGAGAGGCCCGCGTGTCGCAAAAAAAAAAAAAAAAAAAAAGTCAAAAGATTAAAAAGCAATGAATATCACTTATAATTTATGCATTTGCTTCAAATAAAATTATTGAACTTTAGAAGATAAATTTTCTGTTCTATATATCTAATAAGAACAATCTATAGGATGTGAATAGTTGAGGAATAAGCTAAATAGACTGGATTAAAGTTCAACCGTAAACCCAAATTCAAGTATAAACTTATTATTGATCTTATTGAGCTTGGGTGTTAGCATTCCCAGAACAATTATCTCTAATAAATTGAAGTGTGTGCTCAGATTACTTTTGTAAATTGATGGATTGTCAAAATAATGTGATATCTGGTGCTCTTCAAAATTCCCTTTAAATTCAGTTTTACAGTAATATAGCAATTTAGAAAGAAATGGCTTTCTTGTCTCTCCACATTTTAAGATTTATTTCAAATGCACTTTCACAGATAGAACACAAACTGACATCCTCTACTTAAAACAAGTCAAATTTGTCAAACTCAACTGCTTTGTTTTTGACTTCCACTTTTTTAAGGAAAATCATAAATAAGAACTTAATTTTTTTCTTGAAGAGGCAAAATAATTTTTAGTGGTTCATCTGTCCTTTAAAAAAACCTGCAGAGGCATTCAGGAAGAAATCTCATTATCTTGATCTTCTGGAAGCCTTTGTCACATTCCAGTGACCAAATGTCCAACTTCATTAACTCCTGCTAGAAAGAGCATTCTTCCTTCCCCCACTTAAACAGGAGAGGCCCAAAGCTTTCTTTAGAGTCAATCTAAATGCTTTCTCAGATAAATCAGTAAGAAGAAAAGTCAAAGCCCATTCCAACTCTAAAATAACGAATGAAATGTTTTCCTGGTGTGGTTTGTGTTTGTTTGTTTTTATCAGATAATAAGTTTCTATGTCATAGAAACTGCATGGTTTGTACATCAGACAGAAAAGTCCAAGACAGTTTCCTTAAAGTATGCAGGTCACATGAAAATTATTGTTGGTTGTGTGTGTAAATTCAACAATTACAAATCAACAAACACCTTAGACTTAGGGCCCTATAACAGACTACTGCACTTAGATGAAAGGAAACACACACACACACACACACACACACACACACACACACACACACACGAGTGAACGTGCTCAGGAATGAACAGGGAAGAAGTCCACTCAGACCAGAAGAAACCAACTGTATTTTTGTTGTTATTGGGGTTTTTTTGCGATACGCGGGCCTCTCACTGTTGTGGCCTCTCCTGTCGCGGAGCACAGGCTCAGCGGCCGTGGCTCACGGGCCCAGCCGCTCCGCCGCAAGTGGGATCCTCCCGGACCGGGGCACGAACCCGTGTCCCCTGCATCGGCAGGCGGACTCTCAACCACCGTGCCACCAGGAAGCCCTATTGTGTTTTTTGCCTAGATAAAACTCACCTTTCTTTTTTTCTTAAAGGACATCTATTAAACAAAAAGTCCAATGGTTACTGACCGGAATCTTCCCTTAAGTTTTATTTTTCAAACTATGTTGTCAGTCTTTGTATTTTAATGTAAGTTGTGAACTGTGATTAGTAAGTCCTTGATTTGTTTCTTACATAAACACACACACACACACACACACACACACACACACACATACTGGAAATAGACATGTGTAGCATCTAGTTTTGAGGAACCTAACATAAAAACTTCTAAACCTCTTCAAAGAAATGCCGACACGAGGAGCTTTGAAAATGTAAAATAACAGATGAGGAAGGAAGCAAAGATGCATGCATATCCACACACAGAGGAGTCATGTTTTATGGTAAAGCACTTACTGCCCTCACGTTGGGCACACACTAAATATCTGATTTCCACATATTCAAGGTTCTCACTCAACCATTTCCCCTTCTGTGCGGTTATAATCAGACACGGTGTACTGCCCAGACCCCTGGGAATGGCTCATGGCTTACATGCCAGCAACACATGTGAGCTTTATCACTAATAGCAAAGACACAAGTCATTTAAAACCTCCCTCCAAAGAAAAATACCATTTCTGTTTGCTTTTCTAGGTTAGCGCTCATCCACCGTATCTTGAAAACAGATATACTTAAACAATTCAGAATACACTAGTCCTAATAAAATCAGTATGTTACACATTGAAGTCATTGTGCAATTCAGTCAAACTCTTAGACCCCTGCAAACGAATGTGAAACTCAAGAAAATTTTGAACAATTATTTAGTCAAAGCCTTTTGAAGCTTCTTTATCAAAGATCCCTAGGGCAGCAGAGAATGCAAATTTCCTGGGAGAGGGTGGCTGGTCCAAAGGGGCCTCATCTGTCACAGGATCCAGGAAGGAGGCAGGCACATCAACCCAGGGGCTCTGTGCATCCTGCAGACCCCCAACGCTGCAACACGTTTCCCCTGGGGTACCTGTGCTTAGGTTTCTCAAACCTCTGGTTGGATCACTAATCATTAGAGAAATGCAAATCAAAAGTACAATGAGGTATCACCTCACACCGGTCAGAATGGCCATCCATCAAAAAATCTACAAACAATAAAGGCTGGAGAGGGTGTGGAGAAAAGGGAACCCTCTTGCACTGTGGGTGGGAATGTAAATTGATACAGCCACTATGCAGAACAGTATGGAGGTTCCTTAAAAAACTGAAAATAGAACAATCCCACTACTGGGCATATACCCTGAGAAAACCATAATTCAAAAAGAGTCATATACCACAATGTTCATTGCAGCACTATTTACAATAGCCAGGACATGGAAGCAACCTAAGTGTCCATCAACTGATGAATGGATAAAGAAGATGTGGCACATATATACAATGGAATATTACTCAGCCATAAAAAGAAACGAAATTGAGTTATTTGTAGTGAGCTGGATGGACCTAGAGTCTGTCATACAGAGTGAAGTAAGTAAGAAAGAGAAAAACAAATACCGTATGCTAACATACATGTATGGAATCTAAAAAAAAAAAAAATGGTTCTGAAGAACCTAGGGACAGGACAGGAATAAAGACGCAGATGTAGAGAATGGACTTGAGGACATGGGGAGGGAGAAGGGTAAGCTGGGATGAAGTGAGAGAGTAGCATGGACTTATATATACTACCAAATGTAAAATAGATAGCTAGTGGGAAGCAGCCGCATAGCACAGGGAGATCAGCTTGGGGCTTTGTGACCACCTAGTGGCGTGGGATAGGGAGGGTGGGAGGGAGACGCAAGAGGGAGGAGATATGGGGATATATGTATATGTATAACTGATTCACTTTGTTATGAAGCAGAAACTGACACACCATTGTAAAGCAATTATACTCCAACATAGACGTTAAAAAAAAAAAAACCCTCTGGTTTGAAAAGTAGGGTTCCCTCTCTTTGCCTCTAGGAGGTCTAATATCTATTTGTCTTACTATAAAATCAGGACTTTGACCCAACTCAAGATTCCCTTGCTTTCTTCAAGAAGAAGCCAAGAAAGAATACCAGAGCTGTCACTTTAGGGTGAATGCTTGAATGTATCCTGGAGAAAAAAAATCTCCCATTTTTCAAACCAAACAACACACTTAACGCAGTCCATTTTAAAGCCCAGGCCATGCCCTTATCTAAGGTAATGAATGGCAGGCTTCTCAGAGTGATCCCAACTGCTCTGACAGGTAACTGAGAAACCTCGAGACAGAGAGTTAGCTTAACATCGAGTAAGCCTTGAGTGTTTTTTGAAAAACAAAGTAATCAAGGCTAAAATGCCTATAAAGACAGGTGACAGCCACATTAGGCAATTCATTTGCTCTTACTTATTATTTATAAATTTCTGCTTATTTTGTTTTAAAAAATCAATTAAGTGCTTAGAAAAAAAATGAGCATATTAAACATCACCCAGTTTTTCCTGCTTTCATCTGTACATCTAATAAAACATTCTGAAACAAGTCTAAATTGCAGAAGGGGAAAGTTGCAGTATGCCAAGGTTAGGCTGTGTGAAACTGAAACTCTGGAATCCAAGCCAAAAAAAAAACCACCAAAAACTAGGACCTAATGTTTGAGTAGAGCAGCATCAATGAGGTTTTGGATTCATGCATGTTTGACTAGGCTGTTTTGATTTCCATGATGCTTTTCCCCCAAACACTTTATCATGGACAGGCAGATCTTTAAAACAGTCAAATGATCGCCCAAAGAAACCACTGAAGGGGTTTCCCTGGTGGCGCAGTGGCTGAGAGTCCGCCTGCCGATGCAGGGGATGCGGGGCCGTGCCCCGGTACGGGAAGATCCCACATGCCGCGGAGCGGCTGGGCCCGTGAGCCATGGCCGCTGAGCCTGCGCATCCGGAGCCTGTGCTCCGCAACGGGAGAGGCCACAGCAGTGAGAGGCCCGCGTACCGAAAATAACAACAACAACAAAAGAAACCACTGAAGATGTCAGTTTGCCATGCTGTGCTTTCTCCTAGGCCTGATGCTGCATCGGTAATTCTCCGAAGGCTTAAGCAGCAAGGGGCCCACAGGCTGAGTCCTGCCCACAGGTGGCTGCGTGGGTGTGGTACTCCGTTCACAGAATATGAAACAGAAGATTTTCAATTATTTCCAGAAATTTCAAATCAAGATATTTCATGTATCAATATCCTAATTAATGGCTTCTCTTTAACAATATAACAAAACAGAAAAAGACTCACAGAGACAAAGAACAAACTAGTGGTTACCAGTGGTAGGAGGGGTGGAGGGAGGAACAAGATAGGTGAAGGGGATTAAGAGGTACAAACTGCTAGGTATAAAATAAATAAGATACAAGGGTGTAATGTACAGCACAGGGAATATAGCCAATATTTTATAATAGCCTTATATGGAGTATAATCTATAAAAATACCAAATCACTATGTTGTACACTTGAAACTAATATAATATTGTAAGTCAACTATAGTTCAATTAAAAAAATTTTTTTTAAATTGGAGGTTGTACCACCTCTGGGCAATGCCACAATCAGGGGTAGGCCCCTGTGCTCAGTTTAGGGTTTTTTATCCCGGGACTGCTTCACTCACCTGCAGGACCCTGTTTGATCCTTGTGGACACTGACTTTGTAAAACCTTCAGATGGAGCTTTAGATGCATTTTTCAGGCCCTTATGGACGTTATTCCACCCTCTGCTATGGAAATGTTCATAACTACATACCTCTTAATATATATAACATGTTGAGAACAAAAAGCATGTAACAAATTCTCAAAAAGTGTCCGCTGTTATCATTATCATACCATATCCTCTCTTTCTCCATCCCTCTCAGCTTATACCATTCCTTTCTCTATTTTTTTTTTCCTCTCTGGAGATTAGATTACAAAATAGCCAGCATCCTGGCTTGTGCGTAAAACAAACACATATGTTCCTAGGTACACATGTAATACAGGTGAAATTTGAAATACGTATGTGTATACTACGGGAGAGGTTGTTTGGGAGAATTCTGGTTGTTTATTCATCCCACTCTGTTTCAACTGAGGAGCAGAGAAGCCTGACTCTAGCACCAGTCCATCTGTTTCCTTTCCAAACCTCTATATCGTGTGTAATTTAAACCTCCTTTCCAGGATTACTTTTATTTTAAAACTTCCAATTCATCACTGTCCTAAAGGAGGGGCTGCTTTCACTTAGATGTGCCATAAGACAGACACTGCCTTCGGCATTCCAGCAAAACAACACACAATGGTGGCAAAAATATGCGCCAAAGAAAAGTCAATACATCTTATTACAGTCATCCTGCAATAGCATGGGATCGAGATGATTAAATTCACAGCTCCAATAAACAGCACGCAAATTACTTCTTGAAGGGAGCGGCATAATAATACCTGGAGCATAAAAAGAGGAAATGAACTTTAATTAAGTGTTGGCCAGTGAAATCCTACCGGAAAAGTACAATGAAGGAGGAAAACAGAAAGTCCAGCCTGCCTAAGGATGGGAGGGAGATGCTGTCAAATATAAAAGACCCTGACCAAAAAAAAGTGTGCACATATTATCACACATAATATATACTATAACACACATATAATAAATAATATAGCATTATATGCTATATAAAACACACATGTATTCTAAAATTAATCTAACCAGGGATCAAGCTTCTCTTTTTAAAATATTTACTAAAGTATTGATTCATCTTTTTATTTTTAATAACACTACTATTTCATAGAGAGGAATTCAAAACCAAAATAGGACTACTGTGTCTTTTTTAGTTAATATGAATAAATACTAATGTCTTTAGCCAAAAAAAAGAAATTAGTGAGTTTAAGAACAGGCACCAGACTAAAATTTGAACCTTCAATCAGGACATGATGTGTTAAGAAAGAAAAATGAGACACAAAAGAGAAACCCAATTTTTGGACTAAATACTAAGACATGTACTTAAAGATTAGTTTTTAAATATAGTATTTTTAGGTTTCCCTTGGTCAACATGGGGAAAATGTGGTTTCTTTGTTTGAAACGGCCATGTGAGCTATCGTCCTCAATGCTCAAGCCCATCAAAACGTGCTCTCAAGAAAGGATATGTCTGGGCTTCCCTGGTGGCACAGTGGTTGAGAGGCCGCCTGCCGATGCAGGGGACACGGGTTCGTGCCCCGGTCCGGGAAGATCCCACATGCCGCGGAGCGGCTGGGCCCGTGAGCCATGGCCGCTGAGCCTGCGCGTCCGGAGCCTGTGCTCCGCAACGGGAGAGGCCACAACAGTGAGAGGCCCGCATAACGCAAGAAAAAAAAACCAACAACAACAAAAAAGAAAGGATATGTCAACAGTTGATACACAGCCATGTTAATCCCTTGCTTCCCTGTGATGTAACCCTCCTGAATTACACTGGGCATAGTAGCTGTTCAGTGAATGTAAATTGTATAAATTAATCTGTCATTCTAGAAAACAAGACTTTCCCTCTCATTTATGACATTTCAAACACTTCAGATCAAGGATGTAACTTTGTGGTAAAATTTTCAGTTAGTAACTTGAATGAGTGAATTAAAGTATATAAGATGACCATGATTTATTCAGCACTTATTATAATTATGATACTAAGAATAAGAAACCTTACATACCACTGACTAATACTGTCCTGGTTTTACTGATGAGGAAACTGAGACACTTCAATGTGACATAACTTGCCTGATGTCATACCACTAAAGGGTGGCAGAGTCATGATTTGAAGGGATGCAGTCTGCCTCCAGAGCCTCTTCTCTTAACTGTGTGCCAAGGGTTATGATAAAACCTTGTGATGGTTAATTTTATGTATCAACTTGACTGGGCCACAGGGCACCCTGATATTTGGTTAAACATTGCTCTGGGTGAGTCTGGGAAGGTTTTTCTGGATGACATTAACATTTGAATCGGTAGACTGGGTAAAGCAGATTGCCCTTCCTAATGTGGGTGGACCTCATCCAGTCTGCTGAAGGCCTGAAGAGAACCGCAAGGCTGATTAAGAGAGAATTCTCTCTTCTGGACAGTCTTCAAGCTGGGACATCAGTCTCCTGCCTTCAGATTCAGACTTGGACTGGAATATTCACCACTGGTTCTCCTGGTTCCCAGGCCTCTGGACTCAGGCTGGAACTGTACCATCAGCTCTGCTGGGTCTCCAGTTTGCTGACTGGGGATCGTGGGACTTGGGATCAGCCTCTATAACTGTGTGAGTCAATTCCTTATAATAAATCTCTGTATATATATCTCCTATTGGTTCTATTTCTCTGGACAACCTGGAATGATACAGGCTTTAATATATATGATCTCACTTAATCCTCACATCTACCGAACTAGAGAAATAATACCAGTCACATTTTTATAGGTAAGGAAACGGATCCCAAAATGATGTCCAAATTACACTGCTAGGGCGCAGATTTTGCAGTCAGGATTTGAAGCCAAGTCTAAATCCAGAGTCCATACACTTTCCACATAATTGTAGTACCTCTCTGAACATCGGAAAACAGATGAGAAAATTTCAGGCTAAAAGAAAACATCGACTCTCTGGTCTTTCTAGGAAATACCCCAGTTCCACAATGCTGACCCATTAGACATCTCTACAGATAACTGCATACCTTGGAACCCCAGTGAAACTCCCCCTTGAATGGAAAAGAATACATAGACTTATTTTTTAATTATAAAATAGATCATATAATCTCTGAAACTTTTAAGACTTCATACTATCCCTTAATTTTAATTAAATCAGTGATATTTCAATCAACCATACTTAGCACTTTTAGTTCTTATTTAGGAATCTCCCCATCTCCACTTTGATTAGAGATCCTTTCTCTCTGCCTTGAAGCTGAGAGGGCACAGAAAAAATTAATTAGAAATACTTAGGCTTTTAGATGAGTTCTTAGACGACTGCAGTTGTATTACACTGAGCAGTAATAGAGATCAGGCATTCCTTCATGCACACACACAAAATAGTTATTTCTGATAACAATCAAAAGCTACAACAAAAAAACTCTCTTCTAATATTCTGTGCCATTATAATAGCTGTCTTTGACAACTAAATACCAAATAATCAAAACAAACGTTAATTAGTACCCAGCATTTACTAGTCATAGAGACAGGCTTAATTATCAGGCCAATAACAGAGTATTGATCACAAGTTGTCAACTTGGAAATAATTGAAACCAGTAAAAGAAGAGTAGGATCTTTCAGTAAACAATAGGCTTTCATTTCAGAAACGCTTAGCCAGCTCTTCTATTGTACTTTACCCTCTTTGTCGATAAGTGCTTTTCATATAATTGTCTCTCTTATTGTGCTGGGTTTTTAAAACAAAAATTATGTGGTTTAGTGAGAACATATTAGGCACATATATCATTTTGGCAGCCAATATCAAGTCATGATGGAATTAAGGGAGTCAATATCGGGCAGAAGTCATACAGTCAGTGTTTCCTATGTGCTTGTACCTCAAAAGACTCTTAGTTAACTAAGTTTGTTTTTCATGCAGTTAAAAAACATTTACTGAGTGCCAACCACGTGCTTTGTAAATGTGGATTTAAGTATTCAATATACACTTTCGTATTCTAAGTCTTAATATTCAACACAAAGATACATAAAGCAGTCAGCTTCACAGAAAGGCAGAACCCACTCTTTGCTTTGTCTTAAGAGTCTTTCGTCAATGGAAGGTCAGTTAATCTAAAAAGGAAAAAAATAGATTCCACTGGAAAACTGTCTTGAAACAAACTCCTTTACATATTACCCCTTCTTTAGTCATCCTTTCTTCTAAAACTTTAATAATAATTTTGCAAGGAAATGCAACATCTAAGGACTAAAACCACTGAAAGCATGGATTTATGGCCAAACCCTCTCTGACACAAATAAGCAATCACTGTGCCTATTAAAGTTCTCCAGCTTCCACAATACAAATGTTTTTATGTCATAAGGAAAAATTTATATCATAGAGAAAAAACAAAATTTTGTTTGTAAACATGAGTTAAGATCGAAATGACTATTCTTACCTAATTCCTGGTCCTATCCAGTTTGGAAGGAGGAAGTAGAACAAGGATAAGTTAAAATTTCAAGGAACTAGATACTAACTCAAGCTGCTGATAATTAACATTGTCCAAGGGAAGAAATGGCCCTCTTCCAGCTGTAGGGACAGGCCAAGTGTTTTTAACTCCACAAAATCTCAGCAGCTCACCTTAAAATTGGCTTTACAACAGCTTTCCTGTAATAACCATGGTGCCCATTTTCTGCCTGAAGAATTTCCATTTTGAATCCCAGAAAAACGTGAATCATAACGGAAATTCTGACATAACATTAACTATAGCAATGCTTGGATAAGGGAGGAGAGAATAAAATAATTGTAATGGCTATCAAAGTTCTACCTGGAGAATTCAATGGCTAAATGGATAACCCCTTGACTTTTAACCCCTGAGACCGTAGTTGGGATTCAAGACATGACTGGAGTGACTAAAAAATCATTCTGACCACTGATGTGAGAAAGGCCCAAAGTGAAATGAGAATCATGGTCTCAGCCCAGTTGTTTCAGGGCTGTATTTCCAAATCACAAAACCACAGCAAACGAGCACTCTCTGCGAAGATATACACAAAACTCGTGCTTCTAGGAAAACAGAAAAGGGTAAAAGATACAAACCAATTTTAATGAACGATGACTCACACAAATACACGACCCAAGTAAAATCTTGTTATAAAACATATACATTTTTAAAAAAGGCTTTGGCTATTTAATCATTGACATCGTTTCAAATTCTATATTGTGTCATTAGTGCTTTTGTTACGAGCTGCTAAGTGTTAATGCAGGAAAATGGTAGATTCACTCAACTATTTAAACAAAAAATATTATCAATTTCCATTGAACTCACTTCCATTATAAAAGAAATAAAACCTAGACACGTCAAAACATCGGCGGCCTGATACACCAAACTATGATGAGATGGAATCAGCTGGCAACTAAAGAAATACAGAAAAGCTTCCAGGAATGCTTAAGGGCTTTCTTAAATGAAGGAGTTCAAAGCCCTAGCAGGTTTCAAGAAAAATACCCTCTGCTAAATTACAAATTACAACCAGCTCCGTGTTTCGTTTAGCGAATAAATCAGTCGTCCCTTAAATTCTTTCTCTATATCTGATTTAAAACACTGCTTCCCACAACAGGTGCTTATCCATATAAATGACTCCCGATTCTGCTGCAGAACAGCTGATTAGGAGCAGAGAAGGGAAAGATGGGGCATCGATGTCAGAGCCAGATACCCTCTAACAAGATTTCAAAAACAAACACCTTGGCAAAACATATTATTGCACCGGGGAAAACAAGACCCATTTCACCAAAAATAAATCTGAGCTCAGTCGAGTAATATACCCGTTCTTCATAGTGAATTACATGCAACATCCCTGCCTCATCATTTTTAACTGTTTGAGGAGACCAAGCTCTCACCCTGACAGTTTTTGTGTTTGCGATAGACCTTCTGCAAGAATCCAAGCTTCATAAAGCAACAGGAATTAGACAACGGTTTTGTTTTTCTATAGATGACATTATTGAGCTCCCCTATTTCAAGTTCTGTATTTGATTTAATTAGATTAGACAATTATTAGCAAACCTAAAACACTAACTCATAGCAGTAACATATGAGAGAAAGTGCAAAACCAGTTGGCATGCCCTGTGTATAAGGAAGATTTTCAAGTATTGCTCCTTTTAAGACGCCTGATTAGAAGGCTGTGATTGCAATCACTAATTCTTTTCTCAAGGGTCACGCAATTGTTCAGATGGCCTAGAAATTGCAATTACAAAGCAAGATGAGGGATGCTGGCTGATCGTCCTTTTTCTGAAATCCAATTCACTTTTAAAGTACACTGCATTCCAATAATTGCTTCTCATCAGTTCTTCATTTAATACTAACATTTTATGAATTTGCATTTTCGTTGAAAAATCTCATTAGTCCACAAAGCACTGGGCTTGCGTGGGTTGTCACATCATCACAAGCCTTGTTTTCCGGTTCCAAACCTCAGAATTTCTAAATTTCAGAAATACTGCTGTCAATCTGTTTGCTGCCACATGTTTACTTGCACTTATGAACATACATAGGTCTTGCTTCTTAATATGCTACTGACATAATTCTTTATCTTTGACAGCACTTTGCTCCACAAATACAGAAAGTGGATGAATGACAACTCGCCACTCCAAATTCCATGGGTTGCTTTAGTCTTGGAGCCAAAAACAATAAATGAAAGAAGGAATGATTCATGGAAAAGTAGTGCATTCAGGATACATTTTTGTAGTGACTGGAAGAGCAAAAAAGAGTCAAGTGTTGAAAAATAATTCTAAACATCGATTATTCACTGGGCAACTAACCAATGGAAAGAGGTTAGGGTGGCAGAGAGGGTACAAAATACAGAGACTAGAGAATAAAAGAAACAGATTTTCAAAGTTTGACTGCCAACGTCTCATGGTTTTGCTATGTCACTAAAAATCGTGTCCAATATCTTTGCCCTAAGCTTATTTGCCATAAACATCTTTGCCAAAAACATTTTCCCTGCATAACTAATTGGACATAAGGAAACTTTTTGGTTTAAGAGTTTGGTTTCAACTGTTTTCTTCTAGCTAGCAAACTTATTGATAGCTTTATTGAGCTGACAGATGATGATCATTTGCCCCAAACGTTGGTTTCTTACTTTGAAACACACTACACTGGAGGAGAAAGAGGCTGAGGGCTTGGAAGGTAAAGAGTTGAACCCACATTTCCCATAGGACTTTGGAACATCTATCAAAGGATGTGTGACAATATGTCAAGAATACAAACAACAGTGAAGGGGCTTTCATAACGCAATACAATGCTCAGTTACAAATATTCATCCCAGTGTTTAGAAACTGACACCTCTCTTAACAAAGGAAGAAATTTTAGCAAAAAAGAAAAAGTGCAATGCTGTATTCACAGTAGCCAAGACATGGAAACAACCTAAATGTCCATCAACAGATGAATGGACAAAAAAGCTGTGGTATATGTATGCAGTGGAATATTATTCAGCCATAAAAAAGAATTAAATAATGCCATTTGCAGCAACATTGATGGACCTAGAGATTATCATACTAAGTGAAGTAAAGTCAAAAAGAGAAAGAGAAATACCATATGATATCACTTATACATGGAATCTAAAATATGACACAAATGGATTATCTACAAAACAGAAACAGACTCACAGACATAGATAACAGACTTGCAGTTGCCAAAGGGGAAGGGAAGTGGGGGAGGGATGGAGTGGGAGTGTAAGGTTAGCAGATGCAAACTATTATACATAGAATGGATAAACAGCAAGGTCCCACTGTATAGCACTGGGAACTACATTCAGTGTCCTGGGATATACCATAATGGAAAAGAATATGAAAAAGAATGTATATATATGTATAACTGAATCACTTTGCTGTACAGCAGAAATTTACACAACATTGCAAATCAACTATACTTCAATAAAATAATTTTTTTAAAAAAAGAAAAAGTGCAATGCTGAACAAGGAGATGAATCAACAAACATAGATAGATAGAGCATAACACTGAAAGAAAGACTTGGAAGACAACTGCTCACGTATAACCCACAAAATAAAATCAATTATTTACACAGTATTGCCATGAATCTACACACATCTTAAACGTATTTAAATACTTTCTATTTTGCCTCTTTAATTTTGTTATTCATATCTTATGTTTCATTGCGCCCTTTTTAATGTCCCTCTTTTATTTTTTATTATTGTATCTTTTACAGCGAAATTGCCTTATGGCAATTAGTTATGCAGCAAAAATGTTTGTGGCAAAGTTGTCTACAGCAAAGATGCTTAGGACAAAAGTACCTAGAACCGCTAAAAATAAAATGAAGGGTTTTTTTCCCATCACAGCTGCACACGAACATCCCTCACTGGGTTAATAGTTTATAACGAGTATAGTAATATTTTTACAAATATTAACCTTCTGAGACCTTCTGTGTTCCATCCTCTGATCGACAGTGGCAGCTCTAACACTGTCATCATGAAAATATTATTTTTAAGCAAAGACTTAAAATGAGATGGTATAACATTTGAGCACTGGAGTGAAATGTCTGAACTCCAACCTGCTTTCTCCACTTGCCAGCTGTGTGTTGCCAGGCAAGTTACTTCTTTCTGTGCTTCAGTTTGTCACCTATAAAAGGGGAATAATAGTAACCTCTCTCATACAGGTTATGAGGATTGAAAGAGTTACGTAAGTGTTTCGAAGAGCCGTACCTGCCACATAGTAGAGGCTCAATTTTTACCTAGCATTTTCACTGTTACTATAATTCTAAAAGAGCAACACACACTTTGTAAAAACCAATCTGAATTCATAAAACAGCACAGAGCCGACCCTCCATATTCACGGGTTCCACGTCCGAGGATCCAGAAGGGCTGACTGTCCTCTGCCATTTTACAGAAGGGACTTGAGCATCCACGATTTAGGGGGTCCTGGAACCAACTGCCACCAATACCCAAACCACTGTACATGAAGAGTAAACCTCCCGACGTCTCTCCTTTTCCTTTCCAGTGAAATTTCCTGAAAACGTTGTGTGTTTTCATCATCTCCAGTTTCGCTGCTTCTATTTTCTCTTAAGCCCATCTGCCCAGGCTTGCCCAACCACCTCCCTTTAAACTGCTCTTATCAGAGTTACCACGGTCTGCACATTGCTGGTGCCAACGGACAATTCAGAGCACTCATCTCATTTATGTGCCAGTGTACTTGCCACCGTGATCACATCCCTCCTGAAAACTCGCTTCCCCTGCGTCCAGGTCACCACATTCCTGGTTTTCTCTGCTTTCTTCTTTCTCAGCCTCCTTTCTGGGGCTGTGTTTCATCTAACAGTGCAGTGTCTCAGGGCTCAGTTCTTGGACCTGGTCCCCTTTCTATATATGCTTAGCCTAGGTCGTCTGTCCCATCTCCTATCTTTTAATCTCATTTACATGCTGATGTCTCCCAGATCGCTCCCCTGAACCACAAGCTGGACATCCCGAATGCAGTATGTCCCGAACTGAAATCTTGATATTCCTCCCCAAACTGCTCCTCAGGAAAAGGCAACTCTACCCTTGCAGCTGTTCAGGGTCCAAACCTTGGGGTGTCCTTTATTTCTCCTACTTGGCTCTACCTTCAAAGATATCCAGAATCATTACAGATGGCCAAGAGGCACATGAAAAGCTGCGCAACACACTAATAGTTAGAGAAATGCAAATCAAAACTACAATGAGGTATCACCTCACGCCAGTTAGAATGGGCATCATCAGAAAATCTACAAACAACAAATGCTGGAGAGGGTGTGGAGAAAAGGGAGCCTTCTTGCACTGTTGGTGGGAATGTAAATTGATATAGCCACTATGGAGAACAGTATGGAGGTACCTTAAAAAACTGAAAATAGAATTACCATATGATCCAGCAATCCCACTACTGGGCATATACCCTGAGAAAACCATAATTCAAAAAGACACTTGCAGCCTGATGTTCATTGCAGCACTATTTACAATAGCCAGGTCATGGAAGCAACCTAAATGCCCATCGACAGATGAATGGGTAATGAAGATGTGGTACATATATACAATGGAATATTACTCAGCCATAAAAAGGAACGAAACTGGGTCATCTGTAGAGACGTGGATGGACCTAGAGACTGTCATACAGAGTGAAGTAAGTCAGAAAGTGAAAAACAAATATTGTACATTAACGCATATATGTGGAACCTAGAAAAATGATACAGATGAACCGGTTTGCAGGGCAGAAATAGAGACACAGATGTAGAGAACAAACATATGGACACCAAAGGGGAAAGTGCGGGTGTGTGTGTGTGTGATGAATTGGGAGATTGGGATTGACATGTATACACTGATGTGTATAAAATGGATGACTAATAAGAACCTGCTGTATAAAAAATAAATACAATAAAATTCAAAAAAAATTATCCAGAATCTAAGCATCAATCCCCCACTTCACTGGACCAAGCCTCCTCCATTTCTTGCCCAGATTACTGCAGAAGCCCCCTTACTGTTCTTCCTACTTCAATTCTTGTCCCTCTTTAGTCTATTCTCAATACCTCAACCAAAGAGATCCTGTTAAAATGTTAAGTCAGAGAATTTCCTGCCTCTGTTCAAACTCTTCCAGTATCTCATCACTTGCAAGGCCCTTTGCTGACTTCCTCTATTTCTCTCCCTCTCATTCACTCAGCTCCAGCCACACCAGTTTCCTTGCTATTCCTGGAACACACCAGAAGCATGAGCTCTCAGAGACTCTGCCCCTGCTGCTGCTCCAGCTGGGAACGTTCTCCCCCAACCACGTGGTTCACAATTTCACTCCCTTTGATTCCAACTCAGCTTCTCTGTGAGTCCTTCCCTGGCCATTCTGCCTAAAATTGTGACCCCCTTCCTGATAATGCTTTTTTTTGCCCTAGTTTTTATTCCTGAGCACTTATCACTACCTAAAATATATTTCATCTTACAGGCGTTCCTCATTTTATCGTGCTTTACTTTATCACACTTTGCAGATATTGTGTTTTTTTTACAAACTGAAAGTTTGTGGCAACCCTGCATTGTCACATGATGGTTAGCATTTTGTAGCAAAGTTTTTTTTTTTTTTTTTTTTTTTTTTTTTTGCGCTACGTGGGCCTCTCACTGTTGTGGCCTCTCCCATTATGGAGCACAGGCTCCATACGCGCAGGCTCAGCGGCCATGGCTCACGGGCCCAGCCGCTCCGCGGCATGTGGGATCTTCCCGGACCGGGGCACAAACCCGTGTCCCCTGCATTGGCAGGCGGACTCTCAACCACTGCGCCACCAGGGAAGCCCTTAGCAAAGTATTTTTTAATGAAGGCATGTACATTGTTTTTTTTAGACGTAATGCTATTGCACACTTAATAGCCTACAGTATAGTGTTAACATAACTTTTATATGCGCTGGGAAACCAAAAAATTCCTGTGCTTTGCTTTATTGTGGTGGTCTGGAACTGTACCCACAATATCTCCAAAGTATGCCTGTGTTTATTCTTTGTTTCCTAACTAGATTTCAAGATCTGTACAGAGAGGAATTTTGTCTGTATTGCTCAACATTGACTCTCCAGCATCTAGAACAACTCCTGGCACATAGTTGGCAATCAATAAGTAAGTCTGTGAGATGAATGAATTCTTTCACTGAGGCACTTTTCAATATTTTTCAAGGTCAGTCTTCTGGCATATAGTATTGAAAACAGTCAAGGGAAACATAGGCCTTGTACAATCACTTTTAAAAAGAACACTTTTTGTCATATTTATTGTAAAATATTGTAAAATTTACTCTAAAGCAAATGTATCACTTAATGAGTTTACTATGAAGCAAAGATAACTGTTACCCAGTTAAAGAAATGAAACTCCGCCAGCCACTTCAAAAGCCTCACCAATCTTGTCCATATCTCAGTCCCCTGTCCCACAAAAGTTGCCACAATCTTGACTTTCATAGAAATCACTTCCTTGTGTGTCTTTATTATTTTTATCACCAAAGAAGAATTCCTAGACACTTCAGTTTAGACTTGCCTATTGTAAAAATTTCATGTGCTCCTAAACCTCCTTTAATCTACAACCCCTCACCTCACCTGCCATATCCTTCTTTTCATTACAATTTCTATTGAAAAAGCTGGGTCATTTGTCCTGTAGGGTTTTCCACAGCTTGCACACTGGTGGTGCAATTCTGCACTTGCTGCAAATGGGTAGTGTGATCTCAAGGCTTGATCAAGAATCAGGGGGGGTTCCCTGGTGGCGCAGTGGTTGAGAGTCTGCCTGCCAATGCAGGGGACACGGGTTTGAGCCCTGGTCTGGGAGGATCCCACGTGCTGCGGAGCAACTGGTCCCATGAGCCACAATTACTGAGCCTGCGCGTCTGGAGCCTGTGCTCCGCAACAAGAGAGGCCGCGATAGCGAGAGGCCCGTGCACCGCGATGAAGAGTGGCCCCAGCTTGCCGCAACTAGAGAAAGCCCTCGCACAGAAACGAAGACCCAACACAGCCATAAATAAATAAATTAATTAATTAAAAAAAAGAATCAGGTTCAATTCCTTTGGGTGGAACACAGGTTGTATCTTATTTATTTTTTCCATCGGGAGGCACATGACAACTGGCTGTCTCTCTTTTTGTGACATTAGCACTCTTGATACTCAACACCTAGATCTATTAAGCCACTAGGGGTGCATAATGGTGGTACCCTAATTCTAAAATTTAATGTTCCTTTGCTGATTGGAATACTTTTATAAAGAGGCAATCCCCCTCCTCTACTAGTTGATTACCCACTGGTGCAGTTTACAGAGAAAAGGCAGGTGAAATGCTAGATTCTTTCCCTCTATTTACCAGTTTTCAAAATAATGAGTTGGTTCCCTATCATACTTCGAATGTGATCATTTAGTGTTTTAAGAAATATCTGGACTTCCCCGGTGGTCCAGCGGTTAAGTCTCTGCCCATCCAACGCATGGGGCATGGGTTCGATCCCTGGTCAGGGAAGTTCTGAAGGTCGTGCATCACGGCCAAAAAAAAAAAAAAAAAAAAAAAAAATCTTATTAGCTACTCTGGATGGAAAGATGGTATCTTTCCAAGTTTTTTGTTTTTGTCTGATGCTTTTGGGTACAAATACAAAGCACTCTTTCTATTAGCTGAGGTAGCAAATGTGGGTATTGTTTATTTTACCTTTTGGCTCTGGTGAGCCTTCAGTAGACAGATCTGGAAAAAAAAAAGAGATCCAGGTGCCAATGTCTCTAGTGGTCCCACTGTTGAAAACTCATCCTGGGAGGAACCAGGTTTACTCTCCACATTCATGTACTAATAACTTACTGAGTGCCTGCTTCGCTCTGGACCCTGGGAATATCTGGTAGAATAAGACCATATAACTATTCTCAGTGGGGAAACAAGACCAAAAAGACAATTAGTTTCAATATGATGTGGTGAGGGCTGTGACAGAGGCACACGCCAAACATTATAAGAGCAGCTAGGAAGAGCACCTGCTTGCTGGGTGGGGGAGGTGTGGGGAGCAGGGGTCCAGGGGTGACTTCCTGGAAGGGGCAATGATTATGCTGGCTTTGAGGGTTGCTCAGGAATCTGCCAAGCAAACTAGTCAAGGAATGGCATTCTGGACAGAGGCAACAGCCTGTACAAAGTCATGATCTGATTAGGGAATGGAAATGGTTCCCTCTTGTTGGAACAAAATACACGTGAGGGCAAGTAGGCAGGAGACAGTTATGGGTACTACTGGCTACTGCAATAAGGACTCCATATTCGAGCCTGAAAATTAAAAGGTTTTGAACAAGGGAGTGACATGAACCATTCTGTATTTCACAAATGCTACTTTGCCGTTATGTCAAGGAAAGTTTGGAGAGAGGTGAGGCTGGTGTTGAGACCGATTAAGAGACTATTAACAAAAACTAAGTGCAAAGAGGTGGCAGGAAAACGAAGGCTGCTTTAAACCTCATCCTAAATATGACATCATCATAGCAATACCATGGAGGGCCTGCACAGCGATTGAGTCAAGCCAGGCGTTGTTCTCAGCACTCCACGCTTATCCCTTGGAATCCTTAAGACAACCCCATGCTGTCTGTGTCCCATTTCACAGACAAAGGCTCTTAGGCAAAAGGAGGCTAGTAATGTTCCCAAGCTAAGAAAGCTCTGCCGGCCGACTGCAGAGTCAGGATTCAAATCCTGGGTGTCAGACTCCAAAGTCCTTGCTCCACCACGGCCCATAAAAGCGGACAGACGGACGGACGAAGTCAAGAAGTTCTGCAAGGTTCAGAGGCCCGGACCTGGGAGCCACACAGGCCTCGTACAAAGGCTTGCTCTGAACCCCCATCCAAAATAAAGTGTTACTTGATCTTACTGAGTTTAAACTATAAAATCTCAAAAACTCTTAAACCTGGAGTTTTGCAGGTTATCACAAACAATAAAATAATACCTGTCAGGTGGATGCATGATGTCTAGGCACAAAGAAAGCACAAATGTAAAACTGTGGTTAATGTTATTGTGAATATTCAAAAATATTCTCTGTATTCCCCACGGAGGTGATACTCACCAAGGTAGAAGAAATGGGTGGACAGGTGGGAGAAGCAGGCGTGGACAGTACTTAAGGGGCAGCAAATGATCATTTCAGGATGTTTTCAGTGGTGAAAAGCATTTTCAAGGCAGGAACCAGATTTTACTTCTTTTATTTCTGGCAGTTTATGGCAAATAGTAGTTTCTCCAGAATGTATACTGGGGTTATAGATTTAATTCATAATATAATACTAATATGCAGGGGAAAATTCCTTTATTTCACCTGTAACTGATCTGTTTTCCTTATAAGCACCCCCTCCACAGGTGAATAGTAGAAAATATTTTATATTCTTATCCAGTGTAAAGCTTAGTTGGATCTAATAGTTTAATTAATCCTTTCAGGTAATGCTAAGTCTCTCTTAAAAAAAATAACAATCTCAGTCTTTCACGTGGTTTCCTTTTTTCCTCCCGCCTCTCTTCTCCCTTTCCCTAAAACAGCATCCAGGTGTATGCTTCAAATCAGGATAAACCCACTCAACATAAGACTTCCAGGAAGCAGGCAATGAGGCAACAGACTCTTCAGATTCTCCAAAGTACTCCTTCTAAAGGTAGGTCTGGCTCAGGTCCTGTGAGCGTGCTGTTCTTTATTCCCACAGTGTGTGAGGATGCCGCCTTCCGCATCGACGTCTGCTTTGTATGGTGGGATATCAGCCACCACACTAGTTAGCCTTCAAGGCCAGAAGAGAACTGAAGATCTCCCCAACTGATTAATCACATGCACCCGATTAAAGTTTAGACAAGTATGGCTATCATACATTGCAGAGGCTGCCTTTAAAGGTCTGTCAAACCCAGTTATATGTAATTTATCACAAAAGTTTGGAAATAATTTATCTATGGGACAAAGAAGAATAAAACCTTAGAATGGAAAATAAATGGAAAGGGATAACGTTATGCCTATCAATAAAAAAGATGATTGATTTTGAGGGTTCTGACACTAGTTGTATGTAGGCAGCAAAATGTTCTGCAAGAAAATTAGCTTTAACTAGTTCTTTTCTTGAGGCAGAGCTATATATATGTTTGTCTGAAATTAGCAATAAACGTTAAATCACCGAACTCTTAGGTTTGGGTACTGACATTTATAGGATATGGGAAGTCTTTAAGAAATGCTTTATTTCTAAGTCAATATCTTGCTTGGTAGTTTCATCTTTTGAAGATGAAAATTGATTTTTCTCAACACTGCAAACAGGCTGCTCCCCTCCCCCATCACTACCTAGTGCTAGAAGCAGAAGCGAAGCCCCGATGCCTGACCATGAGCGGCCTCGTGGCTTTGCCGTGTCAGCATGTTCCACGTACAGCACGGATAAGGTGACTTTTCCAACACTGCACATTTTAAAAGAATTTTCTTTTTTTATTATCGACAAAAAAAGACAGTCAGATAGTACTTTTGTTACAAGCTGTCATAGTTATTTTACCTGAATTTTTTTTTTTCAGGCAGCAAGTGAAAAGGTTTGGCTCAGATCTGACTTAAAAATAACCCAGTGTGTTTATTTGTGACAAGCTCATTTCTCTATGAGGACAGAAGGATTAATAGTCATTGGGTAAAGCCTGAAATCTGTTGCTATTTAATTTATGAGTGCTTCAAAAAAAAATCAAGCCTAAAGAATAAAAAGCATTTTTCTGTACTATTTCACTTTCACTGGAAGAATTGAGGAGAAATGTTAAACAGAAATGTTGAGGTATGTCCCACAATATGATATGTGGATTTTTTTGAATGAGAAAAAAAAAAAAAAGATCTCCATACAGTTTAAGGAATGTCTCTTCTACCACGACGTTCTGCTGGCTGCTGGGGCACTTGTGAGATCATACCAGGGAAGTTCCATTTCCACTTGGGAGATAGAAAAGCCACCAAAATTACTCTCACCTTAACAGTGAAAAAAAAAGGCAGATAATCTATAAAATCATAACTTTTCTGGAGCCCATCAGAGAGCTGAAGTCACAGGCAAAGAACGACAAATTCCTCCAAGAAAAGACGGGACACACAAACTGTTCTGCCCCAAGGTATGGGAAAACCTGGTAAGAAGAAAGAAGCTTGAATTTTATGAATTTTCAAAGACAGCATGTGAGTTAGCATGACAGTTTAGAATGACTGGGGACCCCAGACATGAGAAGGATCCGTACCATCTCACAAGTCACAGTAGGATGATCTTGAACACGACTGAGGGCAGGGGAGAAGAATGAGGGCAGCGGTACAAGTGTCAGGAGGTGACCGGCTGCCACTTGGGACAGCACTTCCCCAGATCATCTCTTATATGAAGCAAATGCTTTAAGTTGCTGTGGGGGATGAGGGCACAAAATCCTCTTGTCCCATGGCAGAGTCAAAGATCCAACACTTTACGGGACGGATAGAAGCAAAAGCTCTCTGCTCCCCGGGGTTGACAGGCAGGGAACTCACTTGGGCCCCAAATCCTGTACTGATACCAAGCAGACATCTGTAACTGCTAGAAAAGGGGAAGAAAACTCTCCCACTCAGAGTCTGGCTGCTGTGATGAGGAGAGGGGATGGAGGGACAGTAATGCTGAGAAAGCCCTCTACCCAAGGCTCAGGCTCACAAGACCTCCCTAAAATTGGGGATGGATCATGAGAAGTGAGGAACCCTCCCACCACGCATCCAATTCCCATCCCGCACCCCCAACTCTACTGGCCCCACCACATGACTAGCACTTAGTAACAAGCAATCACAGTCTATTCCTGGGGGAAGGACAAGAATGGCCCAGCTGTGCATGAGCTGCTGCAATCTGAGGATGGCGCAGGGACATTAAGAAAAATCCTTCAGCACTGCAAGATCTACTCTAAGCACAAGATTAGAGCAGCCCACCACTGGAGGAGTTTGAAGTCCGTGGTGCACTCAGGGTTAACTATAGCAACAGCAAAGCCCAAACCCAACCCAACCTCAGACTGGACTGGCCCAACCACACACAATGATGACCTGAGAAAATAAGAAGTGTGTTCATTTCTGGATCTTAACACTATTTACTTCAGTCTCTTTTGTTCTTCAACTCACAATGTCTGACATTTGATCAAAAATAACAAGGCACATAAAAAAGCAAGAAAAAAGATGACTAAACAAGTCTGTCTTCATTAAGTTCCTGCTTGGGGGAGAGGCCTGTTAGCCAATACCTAAAATGGATTATAACATAAAACTGTATTAGAAATATTTCAAAGTGTATTAGAAGTATTACATATACAGGGAAATGAGTAATTTTTGCCTAGAGGAGGTGCCAGGGAAATCAAATAAGAGACATTAAGTGAGAATTTGCCATGAGGACGAATGGAAAAAGCATTTCAGTAGAGGAAATTGCTGTGCAAAGGCATGGATGGATGAAGAGGACATGAAATATTGGCAAGTTCACAGTTAGGCCAATAGAGCCTTAGGGGAAAATAGTTCTCTCCTTGTTTGGTGCTCTCCTCATGGTGTCTGTTAAGGTGCATCAGTACACAACGCTAATTGTTCTCTGAAAATAGAAAAACAAATTGACTATAGGCTGGGGGTGCAGTGACTCCTTAACACAGTGGCCTCTGGAAGAAAGATTCTTGAATACCCTTGAGCTCATTCGTAAACTGCTATCGACAAGGTTAGGTTTTCTTGCGACGGGTGATAGCTGATCTTTAATTTTTAAAACACTCTTAACTGAAAATAAACACATTTATAATCATTGAAGCCTACTGAGCATCCCAAAGACAGAAGAGCTTAAAAAAAGGCATATTGGCATAAATTTGAATAAATTTCCTGCATTCCTCTATTCATAGGAAATAATACCAAACATTTTTCCCCTTTCTTTCTCAATGAACAGTTGAATTAAGAGAAATGTATGGCTTGTAACACTTCTCATTAATGGTAATTAGTTTCTGTATTTGAACAACGTCATAAACACTCACATGTATGTCTTTGTGGAATATAAAAATTATAACCTTTTGGAAATCACCCCAACAAAGCTAAACTCTAAGAGCTTTTGAATATAAAGTCTACTGTGGAAATGGTGCAATTGCATGGACCTTTCGATAAAATTGGCTTAAAGTGATTTCATTATGAAGTTTAAACTCTCATATATAGTTAGCACAGTTTATTTAGAGGCTGCCACTGAGCAGTTTGGGAAGCTGTACAAATGCTATGTCATTAATCTTTACTTCCCTCCCCATCTTCTCTGTGAGGAAATTGACTTCCTCAGTGCAGGTATAGCCACTACACAGGCTCGGATGGACTGTGGGGGCTCTATGGTTGGGGGCTGCTGCGGAAGATTTAAGTCTCCCTTGGAGTCACTGATCTCCTTCTTCCCCTCTTTCATCTGTCAGTAGATGGGGAGGGACTAGGCACTCCAGATTTTATATTGACCACTCACCACTCGTTTATTTACACATTCATTGTAATCCTGCATTTCTTTATCTAAATCTGGGCAGGACAAGTTGGAAATGCAGCCCAGCCAGGGCAACAAGGATTATCTGCATACCTTTCCTTCTCAGACAGGCAGGTGTAGGTGTATCCCCAGGGGGTATGCAAAGTGCGCTGAGAGTTCAGGCACTAGGATAGCTGTGGAACATCTTCCTGGATCATTAATTTCCCTCAAATATTTTTGGAGAAAATCTTATTTTTTGAAAATAAATGTCATTAGGTCATGAATTGGAATGCAAATTAGAATTAGTTTAAGCTAAAATTTAAAAATTAAGAAATTGCCTTCACCCTTGCCCCAAGATACTTTCCCAGATCCAGCCGGCTCTCCTGTTCATGCTCTCCTATGAGAAGTACCATAGTGGATACTGTAAGAAGCTCTGACACTTGCTAAGGTGAGTTAATTTGTGAAGTACAGGAATCTGGGGGGATGGTATTAGCTAATAGGAGGCGGTTCAACGATAGCCATGATGTCATTCTTCAAGACGTCACAAGCATTAAAAAATGCATTAAGCAAAAACACAGCAGCCATGAAGTGCCCAACAGAGGAGTTGATGAGGCTAGAATTTCTGCTGAGCCTGGTTTCTCCTGAGTCCAAGAGCCACAGGTCTTCAACAGAATGTATCCATATATCATTTTCTCAATGTTCTAGGCTCAGCACCGCCACCTTTAAGATGGGCGCTCCAGGGAAAAAGCCACAGCCCAATAAAAACAACCCAAACAGCAAGAAAAATGTGTCCTTGAGATTTGCTTGCACTGCCTTGGAGCTCAGATGTTCTGACACCTGTCTTCCCGCTCTGGGCTGTGATATGGCTTTTCCCCAGGAAGTCAGTTTTCTGACCCCCTGGAAGAGCTCTCAGAGCATCCTCTTGACAGCACTGACCCCTCCCTATAACTAGTACATGATGCTGACTCTCCCCAGTGCAAGATCCCCCTGAACACCTGCTGATCAGATACAGGTCACTGGACGCCAGCTTGCTGTTTCCACAGAGGATTTACAGTGTGAGGAGACTCTGCTGGCTCTAAACCTCCTCTCTCCCCCTTTTACAATGACTATTTCTGCTCTTCTCACAGAAGTTGCCCTACTGTGTAAGGGCTACTTGCCCTCTGAGCTATGTGAGTGTTGGGAAGTGCAAAAGACAAAGGAAGGCACAGAGGTCAGAAGCAAGGAGATGCCACACTCACCGCCAGCTTTCCCCTATAGATGAACAGACCTCTAGGATGTTTTCTACAATACAGCTAAACCAACGATCTGTCCTTGTATTTAAAACAAGAGAAAGGGCCGCTTCTATAAATTCTGCATGAAAGGCACACCTTCTAGCAACAATGCTGCTACTAAACCTGGTTCAACCATCGATTCCTCAAAGTTTCTCCACATCTCTGGGCCTACTTTGCCTTTGCTCCATCTAACGGAGCTCTACTATTTGTACGTTGTGGGAATTGCTTGCCCTTGAAATAAAGATTCACGAGGTGATAAAGACAGACAACCATTCAGAGATATCTGCGAAGGACACATATTAGCAGCCTTCCTGTTCATTCCCCTAACTTTCTTGCGCTTAGTTCAACAGGCTAGAAAACCACGGAAAGAATTGCTTTTACTGTAAAGCAGCCTTCAGAGACATCTCCAGGCTTTGCGTGCAAGGCCTGATTTAGACTTTCCCCATTCACACTCGGCGTGGGGTGGGGAGAGGGGGTGGGCACCAGTCATGATGTCTTCCCTTCAATGCTCAGCTCAGTAGACAATAAATAAACCACTTTTCAGAAAATTACCTCTTCCAACACACTAAATGATACCCTGGTGCCCTGTACGTGTTGACTTCCGTCACTGTAAAAATTAATTCATCTCATACTACTTACGTACTACGACAAGAAGTAATCTACTTCTTGAGAGTAATTTTTTTTATAGGATCAAAGCCAATACTTTTCAAAAAGGGGGAATTTCTCTTGTGAACTGCACTATAAGTGGAATCTTGAAGCTGGGACATTTTTTCTCTTACTCCAGATATTATATAGATGACAGTTATGATCTCCTATTTTCGAATAGTTAATGAAAAGGAAACAATGCCAATATCTTGTTGGTGGCTTCTCAAAAGACTTTTGCCCTTTTCTTATTCATTGTGGAAAACATGAGTTTTTTGATTTGTAAACCAGGACAGACTGGAGGCGAAGGAGAACGGACATTCCGTCAGTGATTCTTGAGCAAACACTGGGAAGCCATCGAGCCAGTCAGAAAGGCAGATCTTCTGAGTCCCGGCCAGAATCCATTCATCGCTGCTCCGTCTCAAATAAGCTCAGCCACTTGACCTCAGTGTCCGAAAAGAACTTGGCTGGACTTCAGGGACCCATAAGAGATGAGAATCGTTCACCTAGATAGGCGTAAAACCTGGGAAATGAATATGCTTCTTGGAGTGTCATCAGTACCAATGGGAAAGACCAGCTGTAGGTTTGGAAGGAAACCCAATCAATCATACACTTCAGGTTCTCTGGAAGGGATAGCCTTTCATCATTCATTCATTCTATAATTAATTCACCAATATTTGTCAAGCATTTATTTTGGGACAGGTACTGTACTAGGCTATGAGACTATAGAGATGAGTGAGATAAAGACATTTAGCCGGGCTGCATCATAAAAGAACATTATAGGTCAAAGTGAGAAATTTGGATTTTGGTCTAAGTGCTTGGAAATCATGAAGGTTTTAGGTAAAGGAGCGATGTAATATGGTTTACATTTTTTTTAACTTTTTTTTTTTTTTGGACGCGCCGCGTGGCTTGCAGGATCTCAGTTCCCCCACCAGAGACTGAACCCAGGCTATGGCAGTGAAAGCCCAGAATCCTAACCACTAGGCCACCAGGGAACTCTCTGGTTTACATTTTAAACTACAGTGGAGAGATGTATGGAGAACAGACTGGAACAAGGGAAGTGGAACTGGTAAGAACTTGTCAAAAGTCCATTGGTTTGGAAGATGCATCTGAGTAACAGATTCAAATAATAGGAAGGGATAATTTTTCCTTTTTCTTGAAAACCTCAGCAGTTGACTTACTTTTTCTTCCTTCTTCCTTTCCTTCTTTCCTCCCTTCACTCTCTCATTTTGAAATGGGAGAATCTTTAGTGTTTTTGCTGAATATAAGAGAAATAAAAGCTTATCATTAAAAACTGCCAAAATATACCAGTGTAGAAAAGATAATGTAAAAGACTGCCCCTTCGCTGTATCTCATACCAAGAAGATAACCACTGTTTCATGTCTGTATGTCCAGGTTTTCTCCATGAACATATAAGAACACGTAAGCGCTGTGCTGGGCCGGGTACTGATCTGGCAAGATCACAGCTGCAGGAGAACGGACAGTGAGGTACGGAGAGACGGAAGGATCTTGGATTTGACTGATGATGCTTGGTAAGACGACAAGCTGTCTTGTGAGGATGCTGCGATCCCACTGAATGAACTTCCTGCACCTGAAGAGGACAACGGTGGCACCACAGAAATCTTTTAAAGAACAAGAAATGAAGTGGACCAACTGGGCCTTATAATACCTCCATGGGAACGTTTCCCCCATAGGAAACTGATGTCTGGTTCCTTGTTCATGGACAGATTTTTTTTTTCTTAAAAAGGCAACATCCTGGGTGTTATAAGCTCTGGGTCATGATTCAGGAGGTCTGAACATTGGTTTCATTTTTGCTATCAATTTACAGCTTAACTTTGAGAAAGATGCCTAGCATTCCTGATGGTCTGAAAAACAGTTTGTAAAAATGAGTTACGATTATCTATAGGAACCAACAAACTGCTCCAACTCCATCCCTCTGGGTAGGGTAGAGTAGAAATAACACTGAGCTGGAAGATCTCAGGTGAATTACTTTTAGTCTCTGGGCTTAGTTTCTCATGTGTAAAATGAGGAAAGTTGGATGTGAATCCCTTTAATGTCCCATGTTGAAAAGCCTAGGACACTGGGTTATAGGAGATTAAATGAGCACAGTATCTTTTCTCTCCTTTGGACCCATAGTGATGGTAGTTTGTTTTTTTTTCTGTGGTACGCGGGCCTCTCACTGTGTGGCCTCTCCCGTCGCGGAGCACAGGCTCCGGACGTGCAGGCTCAGCGGCCATGGCTCACGGGCCCAGCCGCTCTGCGGCATGTGGGATCTTCCCGGACCGGGGCACGAACCCACGTCTCCTGCATTGGCAGGCGGACTCTCAACCACTGCGCCACCAGGGAAGCCCGCGGTGGTAGTTTTGAAATCCCACACACATAGCTTCCAATGTTGCCTGGGCACTGGGAGAGAGACAGTATATGGAGGACCACTCCTGGTCATTCTGTAGAGGTTACATTTGGAATGGCACAGGTCACTTCTGCTTAACATTCCACTGGAGAGAATGTTGTTGTTTCCTGAAACTGCAAGGAAGCCTGGAATGTGCATAGTAGGAGAAGAAAATCTTTTAGTAGTTAGCTAGTAGTCTCTGCCACAAGACAATGGGAAAGAATTTAAGTGTGTCAATGATATGTGTAAGAAAAAAGAATACAACTACCTGAACGGCAACTGGAATTAATGACTAAATGATAAATGACCAAAAGGTAAAAAAGGAACTGTGAACCAATGATTACTATCACATGATATTCTGAAAGATAAAACTATTCTGATTTTTTTTTTAATCTAGCAAAGGAAAGGGTAATTAATAAAAGTATCTATGGTTGTATGCTTAAAAAAAAAAACAACACCTAGGACACAAGTAATATGCCCAGATAAAATTAATCAGTTGTTTTCCTTCATCTATTTGATGCTAGCCTGTGTGGGTGTTAGAGCAGAAGTGGGAGGTTGACTTTGTAAAGTTAACACCCCAAAATTGCTTTCAAAATATAATTAAGTTGCTTGGCGGAAATCTTCCATTCAGAATCAAAGTACACTTAGAAGACATAAGATGTGGAATAAGTATTGTGCTTTAGTTAGATAAAAATGGCCAATGGAATGTGATTGTGCACTTTAATAACTAGTATTAAAAAATTCTTACAGTTTCCACTCTGTGTTTAGGTAAGTGAACTTTTCTAAAAAATGTCCTTGTTGCCCCACTAATCTCTTTTGCATTTCTGTGTGAAAATGCTTGTTTCTTTACCCCAAGGAACCAGAGATATGTCATGTCAGCTTAAAATATGGTTGGTACAGGCCTCAGAGTGAGCCCCTGATGTTTGTTTAAATAGGCCTTTTGATTCACAAGCAATAAGCCATTCATGACATATGACACTGTAACTGATGTCATCAGAGCAGCTAATTAAGTGTACTTATGCACATGACACGCCATGATGCAAGGGACTCAAAGTACAACCATATTTCCTGGTTTCTGGATACCACAGACTTAATAATTCGGCTGGAATTCATCACGATCTGATTATGCGTTTGGCAATGACCCCTTTGAAGAATGCAAACTGCTCGTTTCCCAAGACATTTAATTTGGCATTCCTAGCCTTTTCTTTACTTTCTGCAATATTTCCTATACCTTCAGTTAAACGAATCAGCTCTGCTACAGTCACTAATTTCTAGTGATTAACAAAAACAGGCCAGTGAGTTTGCTTTGAGCTTATTTCTATTTCAGCCTAAAGCACAGGAAGTCTTGGGTAATGAGCAGCAGCTGAGAATTAGACCTGCCTGACTTGATCTCGACTGTGGCAAATATGCACGGTGATCAAGTGCCAGCTCCTCTATTTGCTCCATGCGTGGCTGGGAAATGTAGAAGGGAGCCCAGGGTCAGAGGAGGAGCCCAGGTCTGGAGATCAGGCAGATCTGCATTCAAACCCCAGGCCCAGGGCTTCCCTGGTGGCGCAGTGGTTCAGAGTCAGCCTGCCGATACAGGGGGCACGGGTTCGTGCCCGGGTCCGGGAAGATCCCACATGCCACGGAGCGGCTGGGCCCGTGAGCCATGGCCGCTGAGCCTGCGCGTCTGGAGCCTGTGCTCCGCAACGGGAGAGGTCACAGCAGTGAGAGGCCCGCGTACCGCAAAACAAACAAACAAACAACAAAAAAACCCAGGCCCACAGCTTATTAGCTGCGAGACCTCTGACAGCAGGCTGAACCCTCTGAGGCCCACCTTCCTTGTCTGTAATTACAGATAACAACACATCCTGTGAAACATTTTTTCCAGAGTGGTGACATCAAAATATACTCCCAGCAGCAATGTATAAGATGAGCTCCCCAAATTCATCAACACTTGTATAGTCAGTCTTTTTAATTTTAGCCATTTTGGCATATTGGGGTATCTCTCTGTGGTTTTAATTTGTATTTTTCCAATGACTAATGATGTTGATCACACTTAGTGGCCCTTTTGAGATCTTTTTCTGTGGAGTACCTGTGCAGGTTCTTTGCCCATTTTTAATTGCATTGTCTCCCTTTTTCTTATTTATTTTTAGGAGTTATTTATGTATTTTGCATATAAGTCCTCTGTCAGATATCATGTGTTTCAAAATCTTCTCCCAGTCTGTGGAACATTTTCATACTTATGTTATTTTTTGATAAATAGAAGTTCTTAATTTTAATAAACACTAATTTATAAACCTTTTCTTTTATGATTAGTGTTTTTGTGTGTCCAGTTTGAGAAATCTTTGCTTATCCCAAAGTACTGAAGATATTTTCCATTTTTTTTGTAAAGAAGCTTTTTTTTTTTAAGTTCTAAAATTTAGGTCTATGACCCAACTTGAATTAGTTTTTATGTATGGTGTGTGATGAAGGAATTGTGGTTCATTTTTTTTTTCTGTAACCAAATCCAATTGCCCCAGCACAATTTATTGAAAAGAACATCTTTTGTCCACTGAATTGCAGTGGGGCCTTTGTCATAAGTCAAGTGAACTATATAGGTGAGGGTCTGTGTCTGGATTCTATTCCACTGATCTAATTGTCTATGCACAAAAACTATGCTGTCTTGATTACTACTGTATTATAGTAAGTTTTGAAATCTGGTAGTTTAAGTCCTCCAACTTTGTTTTTCTTTAAGGTTTTCTTGTATATTTTAGATCCTTTGAATTTCCATATGAACTTTAGAATTAGCTTGTCAATTTTCTGCCAAGTAAACTGTTGGAATTTTGAGAAAAAAAAAAAAACCAATTCCTGCTTCAAAGAGTTGTTGGGAAGATTTAATGAAAAAAAAACTGGTACACTAAATAATAAGCTCACTGCTAATGCCATCCCCCTTCTCCCTGTACCCCCATTTCCCACTTCCAGCATTTTCCATTGCTGTCTCCCTCCCTCCCTCCCTCCCTGCTACAGCTATTTCTCTTCATACTTCCTCTTATGCATTTTAGACACTATAACAGGCAAAAGACACTGTTCCTGCCCTCAAATACTTAGTATCTAGCGGGAAAGACAAGTAATAGGTACTTTTTCTTTTAACATCTTTATTGGAGTATAATTGCTTTACAATGTTGTTAGTTGCTGCTGTATAACAAAGTGAATCAGCTATATGTACACATATATCCTCATATCCCTTCCCTCTTGCGTCTCCCTCCCACCCTCCCTATCCCACCGCTCTAGGGGTGGGTGGGACAGCACACGGAAGGAACGTGTAATTCAGTCCCAGAGCAGCAAAGCTTAGGTCGAGCAGATGGGGAGCAGTGAGAGAGCTTGTACACAGCAGGAACATCACATGTAAAGGCCCAGAGGCAAGAGAAGGCCCGGACCTGCAGGTAGTTCTGTGTGGCCAGAGGCAGGACACAGAAGGGTGGTTGTCGGAACTTGGAAGCAGGCAGAAGCCAGAGCTTAAAGTACTTCGTAGACCTTGTTGAGAAATTTAAACTTTTATCCAGAGAGCAATTAGGTGCAACTGGAGGGTTGTAAGTAGAGAAGAGGCAGGATACAATTTGAGCTTTAAAAAGACAAAGGAGAAGGAGCAGTAGGAATTAGTCAAGACAGTGAGGCCAGATACAAAGCCTGTGAAGTACTCCAGGGAAAAAGGACGGCAGCTAGAACCAGCATAGGGAGAATTTCTATTCACCCTTCCTGAAACTGAGAACAGCCTGGAAGCTTCTGTGAAGTTTCTAGGTGGTCAAATAGGCTTACCACTGTTCCCACTTTGCTGGGTGTCAACTGCTTGTAAGCACGACTACTTGCTATTATCACTTATATATTTCCTTTGTGAGTCATGGTACGCAAGCTAGAGTTAGGGTCCAACTATGGAGAACAGTATGGAGGTTCCTTAAAAAACTAAAAATAGAGCTACCATATGATCCAGCAATCCCACTCCTGGGCATATATCCAGAGAAAACCATAATTTGAAAAGGTACATGCACCCCAATGTTCATTGCAGCACTATTTACAATAGCCAGGACATGGAAGCAACCTAAATGTCCATCAGCAGATGAATGGATAAAGAAGATGTGGTACATATATATGATGGAATATTACTCAGCCATAAAAAAGAACAAAATAACGCCATTTGCAGTGACATGGATGGACCTAGAGATTGTCATACTGAGTGAGGTAAGTCAAATATCATATGATATCGTTTAGATGTGGAATCTAAAAAAATGGTACAAATGAACTTATTAACAAAACAGAAAGAGAGTCACAGATGTAGAAAACAAACTTATGGTTATCAAGGGGGAAAGGCAGGGCGGGGAGGGATAAATCGGGAGATTGGGATTGACATATACACACTAGTATATATAAAATAGGTAACTAATAAGAACCTACTGTATAGCACAGGGAACTCTACTCAAAACTCTGTAATGACCTATATTGGAAAGGAATCTTAAAAAGGTGGATATATGTGTATGTATAATTGATTCACTTTGCTGTACAGCAGAAACTAACACAACATTGTAAATCAACTATAGTCCAATAAAAATTAATTTAAAAAATAGAGCTGGGGTCCAGCTGATGATTGCTGTGGAGTCCGTCCCCTTCCTCAGTGGTGACCAATGTCTTATTTCTATGCGAGGAGAGCCTTCGTCACAAAATTACCTTCAAACCAAACCAAAGAGAACAAAACAAGAAACTTGACTAGCCTTCTAGAGAATCTATTTGATTATAGTTAAGATTGTACGGGTGTGTGTGAAGGGGGAGACTGTTTCATGAAATATAACCTTGCCACTGAAATGATGTTTCATGAAATATAAGCTTGCCACTGAAATGACCTTCCCTAACTACTGCTGCTATGACTTGGGAAGACCCATTAGCGTTTAATAAAACATGCCACATCAATGCAGTTGAAAGGGAAAGCAGTTGAAGAATTCTAATATCTTAAGAAATGTGCCGACCCTGACATTCTTATGAGAAACTCGGGCATTTTAGAAGCAATTACTCTAACTTACAATTTTATTAAACTTCAAATTAGAAGGAATTACTCTTTGGAAGTACAAAATAAGAAAAAAGAATCTTACACTTATTCATCTTGAAAAACAGCTTGCAAATAAAAGAACTTTTAAAAAACTTAACAGCAGAAAGGCTTGCAGAACTGACATCTGGCACGTAGAACTGATGTTTAGAATGTTTAACTAACGCTTAACAATGTGCCGCAGATCCACATAAATACAGTAACTGCTGGTTATTCAGAGAGGAGCGCGAGTGAACAGCAGGAGGCATCTTTTAACACCGGCCATTTTTTAAATTATTTGGGCTCACAATACTTCTTTGCCAGAGAGCGATGTAGTGTGAAACCAATCCAACGAAACCAGATAGATTGGGCCACCACTACTTCCATATTTTTACCAAGCGTTCAACATGCAGGCACCCTCTGAATTCTACGGTTCAAGATCGTAAAGCCTCCTGTGAGGCTCATTTATCATCCCAAAGGGACAACTGCAAAAGAAAACACAACTGAATACTGTCAATCCATAAATGCTCATGTGTTTGCATGGGACCTAACTGAAACAAAAAGACACTCTCTTGTATTTTCTTCCAAATCTACCTCCATGCCCATAAAGGCCTTGAGAGTGCAAATATATTTCTAAAACTGTTTCCACTTTTGTTCTCTTTTGTCACCTCTGACCATTTTATTAAACTACCATTTGTTGAGCGTCTATTACACAACACTCACTACGGCAGGCACTTTAAATAGGATCTTACCTAATGACACTACCATGAAGGAGCTTGTATTCGTTTGCTAGGGGCCATAACAAAGTAGTACAGACTGGATGGCTTACACGACAGAAACTGTCCTATTTATCTTTTGAACTTGTTTGCATTGGTGTGGTCCAGCATGAATTGCCTCACAGTTCTGGAGGCTAGACGTCTGGGGTCCAGGTTGGTTCCTTCTGAGGACTGGGAGGGAAGGATCTGTTCCAGGTCTTTCTCCTTGGCTGGCAGATGAGTGTCTTATCCCTGTGTCTTCACAGCGTCTTCCCTCTGCCCATGCCTGCGTCTAAGTTTCCCCTTCTTATAAGGTCACCATTCATACTAAATTAGGGTCCATCCTAGTGCCTTGTTTTAACTTAAGTACCTCTGTAAACACCCTGTCTCCAAATACCATCACGTTCTAGGGTATGGGGGGCACAAATCAGCCCAGAACATAGGTATTATATTCCCATTTTACAGATGAAGAAATTTGGGCTTGGAAGGTCCAAGGCCAGAAAGAAAGTTGTGAAGTGAATATTCCTGTGGGGCTGCCTGATTCCAGAGAGCAAGCTCCTATTTGCCACCCTAAACTCCTCTCCAGCCCCAACCCTACCCCATACTGTATCCCATCCCCCTCCATCCGTAGCCTCACCATAGGTATGAAAGGGCATCAGCTGATGAGGCAACGTAGAAAAATATTTTTCCACCAGGGATAATGGGAAATGTAAGCAAAGACACCTTGAAAGCTTTAATTTATTATCTACTTAGCATTGGATGGTAATAAGCATCTTAGAAACAGAATGTAAGAGAACTTGACCCTGCAATCTAGGATCTTTCAATTAATGATGGACAACACCAATGCAAACAAGTTCAAAAGATAAATGGTAAAAGCTGAAAAAATGTCTTCATTAACTAGATAATGAAAGGATTTCCACTAAACAAGAGCAAAGAGATAAAGTGGAGTCAGAAGGAAGTGGAGGGAGTTTCATATTTAGATTAGGCTGGACTGAAGGAAATCTTCATCTCTCTTCCTGTTATTCAAGACCAACTGTGGGAAGGGTTTCGGAGCCTCCGAAAACAGTTCAGTGTTCTCTCTATTTTTTTAAGCTCATTTCCATATTTCACACATTTTGCTCACTGCCTCAGCAATGTGTCGCTATTACAAATTTTGTAAACACAGTCCTAAACAAAATGGCACAGTCAGAAAATTTCAGTTATTCAAGTCATAAAAATGAAGTCTAACATCAACTGTTATGAAAGTTTGATTCTATATAAAAACATCAAAATTAGCTGAAGACACATCTTGCTAAGTTTTTCAGTCACTTAGGAGCAGGTCAGGAAAAGTCTGCAATATCCTTACCACCGTATAAGCACCAGTAAGTGATCATTCTGAGCATCTTACGTATATGAAATACGTCTTTAGAGTAAACTTCTGTTCCTCAAGTGACACAACGTTAGCCACAACTTTCTGGCTGAAGTTGGCTTTAAATGAAGTTTATGAATAAGGAAATGTGCGTCCATATCATGTGGGAAATTAATTTGCACAAAATTAAAAGTTGATTGATCACATACCTTTTTTTTTTTGGCTGTGCCGGGCGGCATGCGGGATCTCAGTTCCCCAACCAGGGATCGAATCCATGCCCCCTGCAGTGGAAGCACGGAGTCTTAACCACTGGACCGCCAGGGAATTCCCTTTTGATCACGTATCTTAACATCAAGGATGAACAGTGTAGATCTCTAAATATCAGTCCCACCCCTGGAGTTATCCACAGGACTATGAAGAATCAGAGGAAGGCATCTTTTACCATCATCCCAATGAGTTACTTACATCGGAAACCCTGATTTTAGCCTGTATGTTTAGGGACAATCTATTTGAATACCTTTTTCCCCTTTCTTTCATAAAGATTTATCAAAAGGTAAGCATCTTTGGTCCAAGGCACAACCATTACCAAAGAATAAAATTTCTTCTAATGCAAAATTTGTCAAGAAAGTGTGGGTGCACACACACACACACACACACACACACACACACACACACATTGAATTTGAATACACTCAAGCCTAAGAAATGGCTTCAAGCTCACGTGTATAAAGAAATATGATACACAACTGAGAACTGTAAAAAATAAAATCCAGAAACAGATGTCCAGAAGCCCTTTTCCTGGTTTCTTCGGGTGGGACTATATCTGGTGAAAAATGCAGCCCACTGAAAGGCCTAACAATGGACTCTTATCTTTGGAAACTATAGCATTACCCTCAAACAATAATACACTGTCACTATTTCTCTTAATTCCACTTAAAAGTACAGTGACACAATTCCAATGCATATGTAAATAATTACTAAGCAGCAGATAATTATGCTCAAATCAATAGCTGGACAGCTGGGTTACTCTATGTCAAAACCCAGGCAATTCAATGAACGCTCCCCTGAGGAATATTCTTGGTTGTTAGGGTGAATTTTGCTGTTACTTTTGCATTTTGATTGATTAATACACAATGCACCTTGGCATATTTTCTATTTGGAATGCAAAATGCTAGTAACACATGAGAAGACACGGTTGAATTCTCCTACTATTTCTTAATGGAATTTTTCTTTAATCTTTCAGAAACACAGCAGAAATGTTAGGTTTTGTACATTTAAAAAGACTTCACTTCAAAAATCTAAAAATAATATGCTGACCTAAAGTAGCGTGACTATTTAAATGGACAGATGCGTCAAGATATTTCTAGCAAATTATTCCTTTAATAATAGCAAAGAAAGAAGTTGATAGTAATTCTTGGAGAGGTATAAATATGACACTATAAAGTATACAGTTAATTTTAGAGATTGCTATACTAGTTCTATATGCATTCACAGCGGACATTTATGTATTCTCTATGGGGAGAGTACATAAAATGTTTGTTCACCTTCAGAGGGAATGGATTTTATACAGAAGAAGAAAAATGAGAAGGACATTCAGAACATTAAAACGTATTTCATTGGGCAGTAGTGGAATCTGGTTCCTACTCCAGGTTCCTTATTCTGTCTTAAAAAGTTTGCCTCAATCTTACTAGTCCAGTGGGGAGAATTAGAACATCCTTTATACACAAGTGCTCCAATCTTCCTCTCCTAAATCACTACTCAATCCCCATCTCACTCTCTCAGTGCTCACAGCCACACTTTGTGGTGACAAAATGTGGTGTCTTATGCTGGATGCCTTGTAGGGATGACAATTTCGTTTAACTGATGTGCTATCTCAACAAGACTGGTGACGTGATTCAGGGAGGTGACCCGAGCTCTACCAGCAGGTCAACCAAGTATCAATACTTTTGGTTTCTTGTCCACGGACAATTGCACTGATCTATGGTCCTATGGTAATGTGGACAACCACACTCTTTAAGCACCACTGACCACTGGATTTTTTTTTTTTTTTTTACTAAGTACAGTTTTTTTTTAATTAATTTATTTTTGGCTGCTTTGGGTCTTCATTGCTGTACACGGGTTTTCTTTAGTTGAGGCAAGCAGGGTCTACTCTTCGTTGCGGTGCACGGGCTCTAAGCGTGCGGGCTTCAGTAATTGTGGCACATGGGCTCAGTAGTTGTGGCTCGTGGGCTCTAGAGTGCAGGCTCAGTAGTTGTGGCGCATGGGCTTAGTTGCTCCGCAGAATGTGGGATCTTCCCAGACCAGGGCTCGAACCCATGTCCCCTGCACTGGCAGGCGGACTCTCAACCACTGTGCCACCAGGGAAGCCCCCCACTGGATATTTTTATTTCATTCCCCCCGATTTTTTTTAACAAAAGCCTTCTTCCTTCTCCATTGGCTACCTCATGGACCTCATGTCTTTTGATCCTTATTATTGTCAAACTTGAAGGGATCTAGTTATCTTTTTTTCCAAGGCCATCATCACACAGGAAAACAATATATTTTCCAACCTTCCCCACCCTACGTCCCCATAACTTGTCACAGCTCATTGTTCTGATTTGCAGTGGAAATATAACTTGTAACTGCCTACAAATTAACTATAGAATTTAAATTTCTCTTCCGGGATTACTAGAGTAATCCAATCTACTTTGCTTCAATTTCTACTTGACATGAGTATTTAATTTTTTCATTAAAGAGATGATGAGTGAAGAACATAATTTAATGGAGTTGTGCCTAATAAAATAAGAAGGGTTTGGAAAACAATTAGTAGTAGGGATTTTTTTTTTTTCAGAAAATTAAATGTGCAGAGTTTCTGTCTGTCTCTTTTCGTAAGCAAGGGCCTCTGCTCTCTCATGATCCCTCTTGTAAAACTTTAAAACTAAGCTGCTCCGGAAGAGTTGAATATAAGGTAGAAGAGCCATATACACATAGGTATGTTTTCAGGTATTGAACTTTCAGAGGGGATTTACATCTTTTACACCAGCACTGCCCACGTGATGCTTTCTACTTCAGCCTCATCACGATGAAGACAGGTATGTTCCCTTGTAATGTGCTAACGATCCTGGCCTCAGTGGAAGAATGCTTTCCTTTCAATGCCTCTGAGCTACTATAAAAGCACCACCTTTTATGTTTCCACAGTATCTCTAAATTGTACCACTTAAAACAGTTGCTTGGCTATGATTTGTGGTTTCTAGCGGAGAAAAAGGAGATTGTGATTTGGAATTTGCAGCTCATATCTCTGGCTTATCACATCCCCCAAATAAAAGAAATGAAAAAAGGTCAGAATAACCAGGCAATATGTAAACCAAGGTCTTCCATGCTCTGAGGTTTTGCTTGATTAAAGTGTGTTTGTGTGCGGAAATACCTTCCATCATTAACTAACATGTTTAACAGTAGGGTACTGTTTTAGCTCCACAGACAATTCAAATAATTGAAATGCGGTCTTTCAAAGCCAAGTCTAAGATTAAATATTCAAAGTACAAGTGAATCAATAGACAAGCTATTGTAACACACTAGGGGTAGAAAAACAAAACTCAAAGGACCAAAGTTCCCTTTCTGAGTTCCCTATCCTCAATTTCTGGTTACTTGGCCCAAGGAAACAGGCTCCCTAGAATTCAAAATGGGAAAGAGGGAGGTCTGTATGTAGACGTAGATTTTCTGGGAAACACACATACACACACACACACAAATAGACTATAAAATGCTTCTAAACCCTTAAAACAAAGGAGGCCAGAGGCTCTACTGGTCCAACATTAATGAGGCCAAACGAAGAAACAAAATTAAGAGCACTCGCCACATCTACAGCAAGAGAGATTGCATCCAACTGAACTTGTGATATTAAATACTAAACATCTGGCCACAAAGTGATGGATTTTCCTCTGTCATCTGTCCATGAACTCCAAAATTCTCTAGCTTCCCAATTCTTTTTTTTTTTTTAATTCTAAGTTTTGGCTGTGTTGGGTCTTCACTGCTGCACACGGGCTTTTACTAGTTGCGGCAAGCAGGGGCTACTCTTCCTTGTGGTGCGCGGGCTTCTCATTGTGGTGGCTCCTCTTGTTGTGCAGCACGGGCTCTAGGCGTGCAGGCTTCAGTAGTTGTGGCACGTGGGCTCAGTAGTTGTGGCACGTGGGCTCAGTAGTTGTGGCTCGCGGGCTCAGTAGTTGTGGCACATGGGCTTAGTTGCTCTGCGGCATGTGGGATCTTCCCGGACCAGGGCTCAAACCCGTGTCCACTGCACTGGCAGGCAGATTCTTAACCACTGCGGTTCCCACCAGGGAAGTCCCAATTCTTTTATTTTTAACCTTATTATCTCTCAGCAATAACCTTCACACACCATAATTTTCATTAGCATGCTTCATACCTAACTCTGTAGAAAATCTTTTATCACCAAACATATCTATTGTCTCTGCTCTATAAATCAGTTCAAACATATGTCACTTCTTATCTAGTATTCCCATCATGCTCATATGCTCACCAACCTCCCCAAATGCTCCACAGCTTCTCATCTATGGTTTCAAAATTTTGCAAAACTAAATCTTACCTGGGGGTCCCTTCCCATTTCCCATTCTTTAGCCAGATTCCTCAAGTCTAGTTATAATTTAGAAGCAAATGAAAAAACAAACTTCTCTATGGATTTCTTCCATTTAATCCTATATGTATTTTCTCCCTATTCATCCTTTAAATAATTTTCTATTCTCTACCTCTCAAGCTCTGTTTTATTCGAAGTCAGCATGCAGTTGAGATCAACTGGGTTTTGGTAAGCATTTCCAGTGACACCTTGATTTGATTATCTAAAGATTTATGATAGTAACATGGGATCAAAACCAAAATAAAATGAACCCTTCTATTTTAATACATATAATTCAGTTTTAAAAACATTTTACATCTTCCATATAATTATGTGTCTTATCTAATGTGTATATACATGCTCACATATAATTACGTGTCTTATCTAATGTGTATATACATGCTCATATATAATTTTGAAAGTACCACATATTATGCTTTATCAGCACTTACAAATATATACAGCACTTATAAGCATGTAATTACTTTTATCTTACTCTTTAGTGAGGATGTTGAGATCAATGTCCAAGACGCCTTGAATAATGGTTTAATGTTTATTATAACAGTAAATGCTATTATTATCCCACTTCTACCTTCCCATGCAGGGGCCCCGGAAACAAGTTTCAGTGAAGTTTACAGGAAGGAACCAGCTCATTTTGTTTAGCTGAATATGTAAGATTCAAGAATCCTTTTCCACCAGGTAGACACAATGATAACCAGGCACATTAACAAGACTCTTGCTTCCACCCTGATTGATCTTCCTTTTCAATCATATAATCTTTATTTAATGTCTTAGGGCTGTGTTCTGCTGGCATTTGCTCTGGTTTGTTCTCCTAGTGAATTTATTAGCCGGGAATGTAATTTAATCTGTGATTTCAATTTCCCACCAGCAGATCACATTTGCCATTATCCTTCCTAATAATATAAAATACGCCAGTTGCTCTCTACTTTGTGAGATCATAGAGTTCACACCAAGTAACTTTTCTAAAAGAATGTGATATATTTTTCTAATGTATACTGTTACTTCCAGAGACCATCCCAGGGTAGCAGAATGACCACTCAGGTCCAGATGTTTGCTGCTATACAAGTAAAACACATGTGCACAGGGCCTGAGATGCAGAGGGAAATTTGGACCTGTGATGCCAGCTCACATGGGGAAACCTACCCAACACGGGGGTTTTAGAACATCATAAGGACAGGAGGAATGCCTGAATATCTGAAAAACCTGAATTTGAATTTCTAGACTCCTCTAACATTTATATAAGACACATGGGGAAGGAACCCCAACCAGGTACCTGCTTTACCTTAAAAAGGTCCATGATAAAGCTTAATCTTAAGACCTAATTAACCAAAGCCTCAGTTTTCTCATCTCTGAAGAACACAGTGATTCTCAACCAGGATGCAGGACTGACTGGGGAAGATGTGTAGTTTGAAAAATTACATTTATCGTTATAATATAATCTCACCTTTGGATAAAAATTATTGTTTTAATAATACAAACTAAAGAAATTGAAGGTTGAAGAAAATAAAGGCAACGGATTTTTTTTTTTTTAAAAAAAAGAGAGTCTGAGCTTAAAATAGCTGAAACACAGTGAACTAAATTCTCTCCCAGATCTAAGACCTATGATTTCCCCCTCTAGAGAACAGATCACTCAACTATCAGCATTTGGCACTGAACATGGAAGGGCTGGTTATTTCCTGTAATTAGTACTGCATATCAGCAGTAATAATGAATTTCAGTCTTGCTTTGATGAAATATAAAACATTTAATTCAAATATTAGTCAAACACACAGATAACACCAACATCCTTTCAGACCCTTGTATGACTTGGCTTCTTATAACCTCAAACAGCCCCAGAGTTCCCCGGACCTGCTAATCTTGAATCATGTAAATCACATCCTGAAATGTTTTAAAGAACTCACAACTTGCCCATTAAAAACTAGCTAAACGATATGCATCCTAACATCGCTCCTGATAGAAGAATGAGCTTCAGACCAGCTTCACTGTGGACTATCTCCCCGGTGAATAAAACGTTTCACACTCAAACATTTAAGGCTTAAAGATCAGGACTCTTAGTTAAATAAATTAATCTGGTGTGAAAACTATTTGCATTTATAACATCATCAGAATTTCTTTCACCCCCAACTGTTTAGTTCACTGCTTGTATGATTATAATTAGCAAGGGGGGGGGGGAAAGACATTTTATTCAATGCTAAATGGCATTCAAGAATTCCCAAAAGAAACACAGAACAAGTGGGTGGGGCTAAGGAGCCGCAGGGCTCTTCTTAGAGAGAAGGTAAACTTTCTGCATGACGAAGTGTAGTCTCCTCTTAAAACAACAGTTCATTTTCCCGTGTATCTCCAGTATTCAGCTCATTCATGTGAATATTCTGGTAATATTTATCAAGCCCTTACTTTGTGCCAGGAATCACACAAGGTGATGAAGGATGCAAAGTCACAACCAACAAGAAGCTGTGGCTGGAGGATGGGGTGGGAAAGTTAGTTTACCTCTGCCTTTGGGTAAAGGAGATGCTGAGATTCTACCAGGAAGGTTGTTAGTAATCAGGTTCCGATGTACGTGGTCTCCAGCATCCAGGGGCCGGGGAGGACCAGGAAATCCTTCACAAGGATGGGCCTCAGTCTCCAACCTCCTCTAATAACACTTCCCCGTGCTCCTCTGGCTCCAGCAGCACTAAGCTCCTTTCTGTCCCCTAAATATGCTGAACTGTGTTCTACCTCTCACTCACAGCTGAGGACCCCTAGGCTGAAAGACCCTGCGGGTGGGCATCTCCCTCTCCTTCAGTTGTCCGCCAGCAAGTTACCTCCTAGGAATCCCATACAGCATTCTTTGAAATCTCCATCACATCATGATTCTCAATAATCTGATTTGTTTACCTGTTTACTGCCTGCCTCTCTCTACTGAAATATAAACGGAGTAAGAGCAGGGACCATCCTAGAGGACATCACATCGGAACTAATTTGAAAACACATAAACGAGTTAACCGGGGAACAAAGGAGAAAGGAGAGCAGTGCTTTCCAAGTACAGAAAACGCTATATACACTTGGCCCTTGGTATCCAGGGGTTCTGCATCCAGGGACTCAAGCAACTGTGAATCGAATATTCAGGGGAAAAAAAATCGCAGAAAGTTCCAAAAAGCAAAACTTTACTTTGCCACGCTCTGGCAACTATTTACATAGCATTTACATTGTATTTACAACTATTTACATAGCATTTACATTGTATTAGGTGTTCTAAGTAATCAAGATGATTTAAAGTACACAGGAGGATGTGTGAAGGTTGTATACAAATACTATACCATTTTATATAAGACTTGAGCATCTGCGGAATTGGAGGCTCCTGGAACCAATCCCCCGTGGATACCAAGGGATGACTGTGTATGTATGTATATATGTATATGTATATGTATTTATACATTCATTTATGCATAGATGTATGAAAGCACACATGTTATTTATTTACTTTTTAGGATTCATTTCAATTTTTGAATTTTACTTTTTTTCTACAGCAGGTTCTTATTAGTCATCAATTTTACACACATCAGTGTATACATGTCAATCTCAATCGCCCAATTCATCACACCACCATCCCCACCCCCTCATAGCTTTCCCCCCTTGGTGTCCATACATTTGTTCTCTACATCTGTGTCTCAACTTCTGCCCTGCAAACCCGTTCATCTGTACCATTTATCTAGGTTCCACATACATGCGTTAATATACGATATTTCTTTTTCCCTTTCTGATTAATTTCACAGTGTATGACAGTCTCTAGATCCATCCACGTCTCAACAAATGACCCAATTTCGTTCCTTTTTATGGCTGAGTAATATTCCATTGTATATATGTACCACATCTTCATTACCCATTCATCTGTCAATGGGCATTTAGGTTGCTTCCATGACCTGGCTATTGTAAATAGTGCTGCAATGAACATCAGGGTGCATGCGTCTCTTTGAATTATGGTTTTCTCTAGGTACATGCCCAGTAGTGGGATTGCTATATCATATGGTAATTCTATTATTAGTTTTTTAAGGAACCTCCATACTGTACTCCATAGTGGCTGTATCAATGTACATTCCCACCAACAGTGCAAGAGGGTTCCCTTTTCTCCACACGCTCTCCAGCGTTTGTCGTTTGTAGATTTTCTAATGATGTCCATTCTAACTGGTGTGAGGTGACACCTCATTGTAGTTTTGATTTGTATTTCTCTAATAATTAGTGATGTTGAGCAGCTTTTCATATACTTCTTGGCCATCTGTATGTCTTCTTCGGAGAAATGTTTATTTAGGTCATCTGTCCATTTTTGGATTGGGTTGTTTGTTTCTTTAATATTGAGGTACATGAGCTGTTTATATATTTTGGAGATTAATCCTTTGTCTGATGATTCATTTGCAAATATTTTCTCCCATTCTGAGGGTTGTCTTTTCATCTTGTTTATGGTTTCCTTTGCTGTGCAAAAGCTTTCAAGTTTCATTAGGTCCCATTTATTTATTTTTATTTCCAGCACTCTAGGAGGTGGATCAAAAAAGGATCTTGCTGTGATTTATGTCAAAGAGTGTTCTTCCTATGTTTTCCTCTCAGAATGTTATAGTGTCCAGTCTTACATTTAGGTCTTGAATCCATTTTGAGTTTATTTTTGTGTATGGTGTTAGGGAGTGTTCTAATTTCATTCTTTTACATGTAGCTGTCCAGTTTTCCTAGCACCACTTATTGAAGAGACTGTATTTTCTCCATTGTATATTTGTCATAGATTAGTTGACCATAGGTGTGTGTTTATCTCTGGGCTTTCTATCTTGTTCCATTGATCTATGTTTCTGTTTTTGTGCCAGTACCATATTGTCTTGATTACTGTAGCTTTGTAGTATAGTCTGAAGTCAGGGACTCTGATTCCTCTAGCTCCGTTTTTTTCCCTCAAGACTGCTTTGGCTATTCAGGGTCTTTTATGTATACATACAAATTTTAAGATTTTTTTTCTAGTTCCATAAAAAATGCCATTGGTAATTTGATAGGGATTGCACTGAATCTGTAGATTGCTTTGGGTAGTATAGTCATTTTCACAATATTGATTCTTCCAATCCAAGAACATGGTATGTCTCTCCATCTGTGGGTATCATCTTTAATTTCGTTCATCAGTGTCTTATAATTTTCTGCATACAGGTCTTTTGTCTCCCTAGGTAGGTTTATTCCTAGGTATTTCATTCTTTTTGTTGTAATGGTAAATGGGAGTGTTTCCTTAATTTCCCTTTCAGATTTTTCATCATTAGTGTACAGGAATGCAACAGATTTCTGTGCATTACTTTTGTATCCTGCTACTTTACCAAATTCATTGATTAGCTCTAGTGGTTTTCTGGTAGCATTTTTAGGATTCTCTATGTATACTAGTATACTATCATGTCATCTGCAAACAGTGACAGTTTTACTTCTTCTTTTCCAATTTGTACTCCTTTTATTTCATTTTCTTCTCTGATTGCCGTGGCTAGGACTTCCAAAACTATGTTGAATAATAGTGGTGAGAGTGGACATCCTTATCCTGTTTCTGATCTTAGAGGAAATGCTTTCAGGTTTTCACCATTGAGAATGATGTTTGCTGTGGGTCTGTCATATATGGCCTTTATTATGTTGAGGTAGGTTCCCTCTATGCCCACTTTCTGGAGCGTTTTTATCATAAATGGCTGTTGAATTTTGTAAAAAGCTTTTTCTGCATCTATTGAGATGACCATATGGTTTTTATTCTTCAACTTGTTAACATGGTGTATCACGTTGATTGATTTGCGTATATTGAAGAATCCTTGCATCTCTGGAAAAAATCCCACTTGATCATAGTGTATGATCCTTTTAATGTGTTGTTGGATTCTGTTTGCTAGTATTTTGTTGAGGATTTTTGCATCTATATTCATCAGTGATATTGGTCTGTAATTTTCTTTTTTTGTAGTATCTTTGTCTGGTTTTGGTATTAGGGTGATAGTGGCCTCATAGAATGAGTTTGCGAGTGTTCCTTCCTCCGCAATTTCTTGGAAGAGTTTGAGAAGGATGGGTGTCAGCTCTTCTCTAAATATTTGATAGAATTCACCTGTGAATCCATCTGGTCCTGGACTTTTGTTTGGTGGAAGATTTTTAATCACAGTTTCAATTTCATTACTTGTGATTGGTCTGTTCATATTTTCTGTTTCTTCCTGGTTCAGTCTTGGAAGGTTATACCTTTCTAAGAATTTGTCCATTTCTTCCAGGTTGTCCATTTTATTGGCATAGAGTTGCTTGTAGTAGTCTTTTAGGATGCTTTGTATTTCTGTGGTGTCTTTTGTAACTTCTCTTTTTTCATTTCTAACTTTATTGAATTGAGTCCTCTCCCTCTTTTTCTTGATGAGTCTGGCTAATGGTTTATCAATTTTGTTTATCTACTCAAAGAACCAGCTTTTAGTTTTATTGATCTTTGCTATTGTTTTCTTTGTTTCTATTTCATTTATTTCTGCTCTGATATTTATGATTTCTTTCCTTCTGCTAACTTTGGGTTTTGTTTGTTCTTCTTTCTCTAGTTCCTTTAGGTGTAAGGTTAGATTGTTTATTTGAGATGTTTCTTGTTTCTTGAGGTAGGTTTGTATAGTTATAAACTTCCCTCTTAGAACTGCTTTTGCTGCATCCCATAGGTTTTGGATCTTCGTATTTTCATTGTTATTTGTCTCTAGGGTTTTTTTTTTTTCTTTTTTGCGGCACACGGGCTTCTCACTGTTGTGGCCTCCCCCATTGTGGAGCACAGGCTCCGGACGCGCAGGCTCAGTGGCCATGACTCATGGGCCCAGCCGCTCAGCGGCCTGTGGTATCTTCCCAGACCAGGGCACGAACTCGTGTCCCCTGCATTGGCAGGTGGACTCTCAACCACTGCACCACCAGGGAAGCCCTGTCTCTAGGTATTTTTTTTTATTTCCCCTTTGATTTCCTCAGTGATCTCTTGGTTATTTAGTAATGTATTGTTTAGCCTCTGTGTGTTTGTGTTTTTTACATTCTTTTCCCTGTAATTCATTTCTAATCTCATAGTGTTGTGGTCAGAAAAGATGCCTGATATGATTTCAGTTTTCTTAAATTTACTGAGGCTTGATTTGTGACCCAGGATGTGATCTATCCTGGAGAATGTTCCATGTGTACTTGAGAAGAAAGTGTAATCTGCTGTTTTTGGATGGAATGTCCTATAAATATCAATTAAATCTATCTGGTCTATTGTGTCATTTAAAGCTTCTGTTTCCTTATTTACTTTCATTTTGGATGATCTGTCCATTAGCCTAAGTGAGGTGTTAAAGTCCCCAACTATTATTGTGTTACTGTTGATTTCCCCTTTTATAGCTGTTAGCAGTGCCTTATGTATTGAGGTGTTCCTATGTTGGGTGCATATATATTTATAATTGTTATATCTTCTTCTTGGATTGATCCCTTGATCATTACGTCATGTCCTTCCTTGTCTCTTGTAACATTCTTTATTTTAAAGTCTATTTTATCTGATATGAGTATTGCTAGTCCAGCTTTCTTTTGATTTCCATTTGCACGGAATAACTTTTTCCATCTTCTCACTTTCAGTCTGTATGTGTCCCTAGGTCTGAAGTGGGTCTCTTGTAGACAGCATATATATGGGTCTTGTTTTTGTATCCATTCAGCAAGCCTGTGCCTTTTGGTTGGAGCATTTAATCCATTCACGTTTAAGGTAATTATCTATATGGATGTTCCTATGACCATTTTCTTAATTGTTTTGGGTTTGTTTTTGTAGGTCCTTTTCTTCTCTTGTGTTTCCCACTTAGAGAAGTTCCTTTAGCATTTGTTGTAGAGCTGGTTTGGTGGTGCTGAATTCGCTTAGCTTTTGCTTGTCTGTAAGGCTTTTGATTTCTCCCTCGAATCTGAATGAGATCCTTGCCGGGTAGAGTAATCTTGGTTGTAGCTTCTTCACTTTCATCACTTAAAGTATATCATGCCACTCTCTTCTGGCTTGTAGAGCTTATGCTGAGAAATCAGCTGTTAACTTATGGGAGTTCCCTTGTATGTTATTTGTCATTTTCCCCTTGCTGTTTTCAATAATTTTTCTTTGTCCTTAATTTTTGCCAATTTGATTAAAATGTGTCTTAGCGTGTTTCTCCTTGGGTTTATCCTGTATGGGACTCGCTGCACTTCCTGACTTGGGTGGCTATTTCCTTTCCCAAGTTATGAAATTTTTGAGTATAATCTCTTCAAATATTTTCTCTGGTCCTTTCTCTCTCTCTTCTCCTTCTGGGACCCCTATAATGCAAATGTTGTTGCATTTAATGTTGTCCCAGAGGTCTCTTAGGCTGTCTTCATTTCATCCTTTTTTCTTTATTCTGTTCCGCAGCAGTGAATTCCACCATTCTGTCTTCCAAGTCACTTATCTGTTCTTCTGCCTCAGTCATTCTGCTATTGTTTCATTCTAGTGTAGTATTCATTCCAGTTATTGTTTTGTTCATCTGTGTTTGTTTGTTCTTTAATTCTTCTTAGTCTTTGCTAAACATTTCTTGCATCTTCTCCATCTTTGCCTCCGTTCTTTTTCTGAGGTCCTGGATCATCTTCACTATCATTATCCTGAATTCTTTTTCTGGAAGGTTGCCTATCTCCACTTCATTTAGTTGTTTTTCTGGGGTTTTATCTTGTTACTTCATCTGGTACATAGCCCTCTGCCTTTTCATCTTGTCTATCTTTCTGTGAAATTGGTTTTTCCACAGGCTTCAGGATTGTAGTTCTTCTCGCTTCTGCTGTCTGCCCTCTGGTGGATGAAGCTACCTAAGAGACTTGTGCAACTTTCCTGATTGGAATCCGCTTGACTGCTGATGGATGGGGCTGGGTTCCCTTCCTGTTGGTTGTTTGGCCTGAGGCAACCAAACACTGGAGCCTACCTGGTCTCTGGTGGAGCTAATCACAGACTCTGGGAGGGCTCACTTCAAGGAGTACTTCCTAGAACTTCTTCTGCCAGTGCCCTTGTCCCCACGGTGGGCCACAGCCACCCCCGCCTCTGCAGGAGACCCTCCAATACTAGCAGGTAGGTCTGGTTCAGTCTCCCCTGGGGTCACTGCTCCTTCCCCTGGGTCCTGATGCACACACTACTTTGTGTGTGCCCTCCAAGGGTGGAGTCTCTGTTTCCCCCAATCCTGTCTAAGTCTGCAATCAAATCCCACCAGTCTTCAAAGTCTGATTCTCTAGGAATTCCTCCTCCCGTTTCCAGACCCCCAGGTTGGTAAGCCTGACATGGGGCTCACAACCTTCACTCCAGTGGGTGGACTTCTGTGGTATAAATGTTCTCCAGTCTGTGAGTCACCCACCCAGCAGTTATGGGATTTGATTTTACTGTGATTACGCCCCTCCTTCCATCTCATTGTGGCTTCTCCTTTGTCTTTGGATGTGGGGTATCTTTTTGGTGAGTTCCAGTGTCTTCCTGTCGATGACTGTCCAGCAGCTAGCTGTGATTCTGGTGTTCTCACAAGAGGGAGTGAGAGCACGTCCTTCTAGTCTGCCATCTTTGCACACATGTTATTTGCTTTGAGATAGGAGGTTTAAAGTATTTTTCTCTCTTATTCAATCTCTCTTCCAGTGGCCTTGTTACTGTCTAAAATACCCACCGACAATGGCAAGACTGTTTAATGAAACATGCAGTGCCTGGAAATTCCACACTGACTGTATTATGCACATTAACTCATAGAATCCAATCCACCTTAAAACCCCACGAGGATAAAATGGATAACTAATAAGAACCTGCTGTATAAAAAAATAAAATTTAAAAAAACCCCTCAAAAACCCATGCGTAGGGCGCTGAGATACAAAAAAGTGAAAAGACAGCCCACAGTCACTGCGCTCATGGAACAGAGCCAGATTTTCAGCACAGGCTGGGCAAATTCCAGAGATCTGAACTACCGAGCTGGACACCCCTCTTTTTTATATTTGGGCACCGGAGGTTCCTAATAAAATGCCAGCATGTTATAGGGAGGGATGAAAATCTGAAGTCCCAGTGTGTATGCTGGGCTCAGATGGGGCAAATGGTAACCCATGTACCTGATTCATCATCCCTGCATGCTGCTGGTGGCCGGTGGGGCCAGGGTGGCAGGAGCCCAGGTGACGGCCTCAGGCCCTAAGTGCCTGTGTGTCACCTCAGGATGCCTGCACAAATGCTGTCATTTCCTATGTCTGCTACTTTGTGAAGCAGGGTGAGACAGACTGGCTGAGCCATCATTTGACATTCAGAACTTAGCGCAAGCTGACTTGTTGAATTGGGTGTGTAGTAACTAAGCAGCGCAGAACAGAACACAAAGCAAAAGTGGAGCGTGAAGGGAGGAGCAGAAAAAGATGAGTTCAGAGGGTGGAAGGGGCACATATACACGTGAGGAACCTGGGAGCATGGGGAGGAGGGAAGAGGTGAGGCTAGAGAGCTCAGAAAGAACTAGGTCCCTCAGTGAACCCCACAAACTGCCTGCCTGCCTCGCCACAGGTCCACCAGCTAGTCATCTTTATCCGAAACCAGAGTCGTGTATGGGCATGTCACGAAGAAAATTCTACCTAGCTTCTCTCAACTAGGAGGTGTTAATTTGATAATTGTCAGATGATATGGAAAATAAGGAAGAGATTAATTATGGGAAGCAGAAATTTTCTCTATTCTTCTAAACACTTTTGGATTATCTGCATAATATACAGAAGAATTATTATAAGACGTCTGAGTATATATATGTATATATGTGTGTAAATATTTATATAGTACCCCTCTTCTTAATGTACCTGGTGTGCCCTCTGCAAACTTCTCACCTGGCCCTTATTACAGTTTGTGGTGCTTATTGGCCTTAAATCATCTGGGACAAGGACCCTGTCTTATTCATCTTTGTAGGCTAGTAGCTAGCACAATACCTAGCACACAGGAGATTCTGAGTAAATACTGGTCGAGTAAGTGAATGAAAGAACATCCATAGGGTTTTTTTAAAGACATAATGCAAGTTGAAAGAATTGAGTTATATTCTTTGTTTCTATTGGCAGGACCTTTAAATGGCAATATGTTATCATTTACTTATTAATGTCCTGATCCACTTATTACACTTGCCCTGCATTCTCTAGCTATCAGGACGCAAAACTATGGAAACACCTAAATTATCACCCAAGATAAGGAACAATCACCAAGGCACTATTGATCTAAGAATAACTCAGGCATTTTGATTTTTAGAAATTTTATGGTAAAATATCCTAGAAAGTTAAAGCTGATCTCTTAAAAAAAAAAAAATTCCCAAGAGAAAATTTATCTCTGATAATATTTAACTAACCAACCAGAAAATGTGAATTCAACAAGTCACAGAAGTTTCTGTTCATTGTCCAAGGAGGACAAATGCAACATCATTCCTTATTTAAAGGCCTAGAGTCCTCATATTTCTTTCATGGGTCAAATTCGCTCTGATTTCCAGGGCAGTAAAAATTTAAGAGGGAAAACACCGAGGACAGAAGAGTGATGTTACGTAGCCTTCAAAATCCAGACTGTGACAGAACTTTGAAGTGGATGTGAGACTTTTCTATTATGGGCTGTTATTTACAGATGCTCACTTCTGCCTTTCAAAATCATTTTCCAGATCGTCAAACATAAATCTCTTATAATCAAAATGCTTTTTCTTGACTACTTACTGATTCAGGATTTCAGAATCCCCAGGATATCACTACAGAAGGAAAAATCTTTTTTCATAGCTCTGATATTACATGATATTACCTAAAATTTCTGTCTCCTGTTTGGTAACACAACACACGCTGACTGAATACATCAACTGCCTTATTATTTTTCCCACTAAAATATTATGTTGAATGAAGACTCCTGGCCTTTCACAATCGAGGCAGGCACAGTAACCACCAACCTGTCACATTCCATAAACAAAATCATAAATATCGGGGGAAATAAACGCCAATAAGGTTGTGACAGATGATGCCAATCACAAGGGGCCACTTCACAAGGAAATCATGTGAAAGATTTTGTCTTCGTCACCTTTCATGATAAATTTATCTAATAAAATTGAAAGGGTGGAATATAAGAAAAAGGAATTATAGGTTAATTGTTATCACATTACACTTTTAAAATGTTATCCCGCTTGGTATCCCTTAACAGATGCCTCCTCAGCAAACTGTCACAAGTGAACAAAGGACTTTAATTTGCAGAGGAACCAACTCCACGCTATATTAATAAAGTCACTTCTTGTTGTCTCTTAATAATGAGCTGTCAGACGGCTTGCTTTGATTAAAATAACAAACTTCCTGGTATGAAAAGGCCTGTTCCACGTGATGCTGCCCACTTCCTCTTGTATGGGATGTTCCGCATCTTTCTGACTTGCACACTAACCTGGCTTTGATTCACCTTCCATAAAGTTCATTCTTGAAATCTTTAAAAATCATCCCCCAAGCTGCATGAATCGTGGCCTTCTTAGAACCAAAGTCGTCATCCTGTCCTATTATAAATGGATTATTATTTATCAAGACCAGATTTCAATCTCTGGTTGAAGCCTTCTCTTTCTCTCTTCCCCTGGGTGCCCCTTGTTGCCCTGGGGGCAGGACACGGAGCTCTGCAGCATATTGCCTTATGAATCTTCCTCAAGTACCCAATTATCCTGCTGCAGAGGCGTGTCAGTGTCCTGACAGCTACGAGCCACGTGCCGGCCCTGCTGTCAGAGGTGAAAGACGGCCCGCACCACTGTTCCTCCCTGCATTTCCATTATAACTCGGACCTGGAGAGGCGCGGACGCTGAAAGGAGTTCGTTAGGGGTGCCACGGAGGTCAAAGACTGCTTAGAAGAAAAGGCTGAGGTGAAAATTAAAAACAGGATGAGTGCCAGGGTAGTCCAGACAGGTGCTGGTGCTATGATAGCGGAATAGCACGCCGCCACTCCCAGGGCCCGCGGAGCTATTGTGGGAGAGCCGCACTTGGGCTGATTTTAATTGAGATCAATTTCACAAGTACCATCTTCTGGAAAGTCCTTCAACTGATTGAAAACCAAATGAAGCTTTTGTAAGTGTCGACAGGTTTTTCTGCAGTCTTCCCCTCACCCTCTCCCCAAATCGATGATAGTTTGAACTTTTGGAGATTCTGTGCTAAAGCAAACAGCAGTTATTCTGGGCGATCTCCATATATACATTTTAAAATAATTATTATTTGTGCAGTACTTTTGTGAACCTAACCTGTCACTCTAATTATTTGTCAGCAGCAACATTTATTGGTGGGTCAGAAACACAAAAGTCCCCAAAAATTCTACCTAGACAGCAGCTTCTCTAAAAACTCAATGATTCCACTTGGGGACCACAAGACCAGCACTTGTGTTCCTGGCTGATTATGTCTTAAAAGGGTTTGGTACATGTAGTTACCGTTTAGAAAGGATGGTCTTGGGCTCACACTTATCCAAATGAGTATAAAGATCACTTGTGTCATAATGAAGATGTCACTTAATAACTAAGAACATATCACAGTTATGCAGGTGTAAGACCTTTTGGTGTTTAGCCTAATGTAAGACTCCACACATGACAGACTTCTCTCTATTTTAAAAAACTGCTAAATAAACGGTTACTCCAGTAACAGACAGACGAAGGCCCTGAAACAAGAGAAAACTCACCCTACAGGGAATTCTAAGGGTGATGGTAAACAGTATCTTGTATTGAGACCAGAGTAAGAAGACAATTTCTCTTTAAATGCATCATAATGAATTTAAGATATAAAACACAAAGAGGTTACTTATTATAAGGGTTGTGCAGGGTTGAAATAGAGCGTAGTAAAGACAGCCATAGCTATTCTCATCTAGAGAATTTTATGAACAATGAATGAACAAACACATGAGGTGTGGCTCTAAAGTATGGAAAGTTCCTTTTTATACGAGAACGCTAAAATTTCCCTATTTCAATAAGTTATCATCTCCTTCAAATAATCACTCAAATAGTGAGCACAAGGTTCAAGCGACATTATACGGGTAAATCATGAGGTTTAGTACCTGGTATGCAGTCGGAGGGGAGTGCATGTGTGTGTGTGTGTGATATATATATATATATATATATATATATATATATATATATATATATACACATACATATATATACATAAGTTATACATATGTAACATACATCCTATTTGTATTTGAAGACAATATATTTATTCCAGTGAAGCTGCAACTGATCAAAAGGCAGTTGTTTTGAATTCCCTCTGAATTATTTTCAGAGCCTTCGGCACCTTCTCTTTAGCAAGATTTACGTAGTGCTTAACATCTGCAAGAAACACGCTTAGATGAGGTGGAAAAACTTCCTACGATAGTGGCCTTGATTTCTGGACAGTGCTGTCATTCAGAAGTGAGAGTAATAAAAGAGGCTCAAACAAGCAAGCCAAAATATATCCTTTGGGGTCAAAACTGAGACATACTCCATCAAGCAAGGAGAGAGTTGCTTGGGCGACTTTCTGCCTAAAGGCAACTCCAAAAGAGGACTTGCAAGAGTAAGGGTAGCTTCGGTAGAATAAACACGCGGCTTACTGAGTGACTGCATTAAAACCCAGCATGTATTTAGCAGTGTAGACACTGGGGGTTGTGCAATACACTTTTTCATTACTTTATAATCAAGCCTCATTCTTTTTGTTTGTTTGTTTGTTTTAAACTGAGCTCCAGAAGAACTGACCTTGGACAGAATGCAAGGTTCATGGCCATTGTATTTATTTATTTTTAAAATTTTTATTGGAGTAGAGTTGATTTAAAGATGTTGTGTTAGTTTCTGCTGTACAGCAAAGTAGATCAGTTATACATATATATATATATATATATATATATATATATATATATATATATCCACTTTTTCTTAGATTCTCTTTCATAGAGGTCATTACAGAGTATTGAGAAGAGTTCCCTGTGCTATACAAGCCTCATTCTAACAAATCTAGACTCTCTCAGTAAATCTGAACAGCTGAAAAAAAAAATAGGGGTTGAGTGTACGTTTATAGGCTGGAGACAAAGAGAAACTCTATTAGTTAGTGACTGCATAAAATCAAGAAATAATTACAAAAAGAGTGGTTGAGTTCTGCTAGGGAAGTCTTAAATATGTCTTTAATTATAGAAACCTGAGAGCTGGGAGGAGTCTTGGACACCATCTGGAATTCTAGACCAATTCTCTCATTTTCAGAGAGGAAACATAAAGTTCAGAGAAGTTAACTGCTTTGTCCAACCACATGGACTGGAAGAGGAAGAATGAAAAAATTGGATCAAAGTCTTATTCCAAATTTCCACTATATTTCATTGTTCTAGAAACAGGATTTAAAGAAGTCATAAATGTTTAAAGAAACTTTTCATTAAATACTAACACAAATAAATACCACTTTAAACACCCCTAGAGATCTTTAGCACCAAGAAACTAATGACACAACGACACTGGCCCATTGGTAGGAGTGTCTCTAGAGGAGATCTCTGGACATCAAAGTTCTAGAGCCTATTCCTCTATATTCTGATTCTTCACTCACTGGACATTGCTTTAGGAGTAATCTGACTTCCTGTGGATGACTTCCTACAGGGGACAGAATGTGCTGGGAAGCCCATGAGAAAAACCTGCTTATCCACTTATAAAGTCTTTATAATTTTACAAGTGTATAATTGTCATTTGGGGTTAGATAGAAAAAAGTACCGTTATTCATCAATGGTCAAAATTAGTTTTAATTTTTTCACACAAAAAGCTCATGTGAAAAAGTTTCTACAAAAAATAAATAAATAACCCCCCCCATCAGAAAGAACTATTTATAATTGTGGTAATTCATTTTCCCTTTTTAAACTTTGTGCTTTAGATGAAGTATGATATAGGTCAGCATTAATTTACAAATAGCTAAATAAATAACTAAAGATTTTCATTAAAAAAAGCAATAAATGCACCAAGAGAAATGCCACAAGGTTAAGTTTCATGCAGATATTCATTTGTACGCTTGGAGAGCTATAACTTAGATTTCAAAAGATAGATACCCCTAATTTTCCTAATAATCAAATGATCTCATTTATTATGACATGAATATATTATGTTTACTTATATTTTAATATGTATTCAACAACGCTTCAACTGAAAGTACACATTCACTTGTTTTTTGTTGTGCCATGGGACTTTTTGTAAGCAAAGAGGTATTTTTTAATTTCTCTAAAAAATTACCATAAGCCCCAATTTGCACATCTCGGCCAAAGTGTAACTATCAAGGAAATAGGAGGTGTTTTTCAAATCCCCCTCCCCCAAGATAGCACTCTTCTTCACATTAATGTTCCAAACAGAATAGCTTTTTAAGAGATGAAGGAAATGTAAAGATTTTGGATTTAATCTCATAAGCATCGTACTATGAATTTGCCACATCCCATCCCACAGTTACATTTCATCAGAAAATTAAGTCATTCACTATCGTCCTATTTCCTAGAAAGTCCTGTAGCATCAAGAAACAGAATTATTTTTGACAGTAAATGATTGATCTCCTAAAGCACCAAAATAGTTTCTCTCTTTCCAAAATTGCATTACTGCCATGTTAAATGTGTTACCATATAGATATGCTTGCAAAGACATCTGACCATCTAGGAAAAAATACCCCTTTGCTTGCTTCCTGTTTGATTCCATTGAATTTGACTGGGGAAGGAAAGAGAACTACCATGCATAAGCACCTATGCTTTATATCCATTGTCCCATTTAATCCTCCCACTAGCAGTAAGTAAGGAACTGTCACCATTCTACACATATACTCAGAGAGCTTAATTAGATTTTTTTCCAAAGTGAGTAGCCTGTATGTTTTGGAGCCATGTCTGAAGCCCATTCTGCGCTGACTCCATTTCAGCACCAAACTAATTTCGAATCACTGTGTGGTAAACAGATTTTGCCTTCAGCTTTCAGCACTTTGCAGGCCAAACACCTTGCCTTTGAGGCCCTGGTTCTAGGCTTGCCCTCTCTCATTCACCGCCTTCATGCGACGAGGCCTTATTGACCCAGAGATTCTGTGCTGCCCCTCTTTCCTGCTGACCCTCATTTTACGATAACCTGCTAGGACTCTCAACGAACTCCACCTCTTCGATTCAAAGGCTAACCTACTACGCCAAACCAGGAGAATGTCACAAAGAAAGGCTACCCGAAGACCTTCCGGGGAAATGCACACTTCTGCTATTTAACATGTCATCAGCATAGAAAGAATTCCAGATCAACCAGTATGACAGGCAGCCAGCAGAGCTTTCTGGGGCCTCACAAGCTGTAGCTAGTAGGTCTCCGATTAGGTGTCTCTTTAAAGAATGTAGCCAGAATTTCTACCTGTGGTGACGGTAGACTCCTTGGAACAATGTGAAAAGCTGGATCCCCTCATATTTTTTTTAAGCCTGGGCAGTTACCAAAGCAGTAAAGACTTTAGGAGCAAAATCCCTGAGATGAGGGAAGTTCCAAGAGGTGGCCTGTATCTGGCCTGGATTTCCTCTCAAGGCACTTGATCAGGGACTGAGAAGCTGCAAAAAAACATCCACCAGTCTTAAAGAACAGGAATGGCAAAAATAGGATGATGAGGCCCACCGATGTTCAGTTGGGAAATCCTCCCCCCAACAAAGGTTCTACCCTAAGAACAGGGGTGAACCAGAAATAGGACAGCATCCACAAGGCTAAAATCAGACTCCCAATCAACTCAATCCTTCTTCGGATTAAGGTGAGATCCATCTAGCTTAACTCCTGCCCAAAGAAAAGTGTACCCTCTTTGGATAAAGATAGCTATCACTGAGAACCTCAAATTATTTCTACATCTTCTGCACTACATTTGCCACTAAATACAAAATTATCAGGAATATTAGGAGACAAGACTGAAAGAAGAAAAGACAAAGAATGGGGTTTAAAACTATGTGTGTGTACATGTGTGTGTAGGCACATATATACATACCTACATAAAACACAGTATAGATGTCATTTTTCCAGAACTTATCTATAAATTCAATGCAAACTCAATCAAAGTTCCAGTATGTTTATTTTTATTAAATCAACAAGCTGATTCCAATATTTACATGGAATTAAAAGGGGCCCAAAATAGCCAAAAATATTGTGAAGAAAAAGTTATTGTACTAGGGGCCAAGACTTCTTAGAAAGCTATCGTAAGTAAAATAGTGTGGAATCAGTGGAAGAAGAGACACATATACTAATAGACATAATAGACCAGAAACAGACTCACACTTCTATGGGCATGATTTAAAACAAAGGTGATTTTGCACAGCAGTAGGGAATAGGATGACCTCTTTAAGGCTGGGCCAACTGGACATCCATATGCATATCTTGTTCTCTACTTTATCTCATAAAAATAATTCCATGCGATTATAAGTCTAATATGAAAGGCATTGTGACAATACAGCATTTAGAAGATAACATAGGAAAATACCTTTATGACCTTGGAATTGGCAGATTTCTTAAACACAACATAAAAAGAACAAACTATAAAGGAAACATTTGATAAATTGAGCTACATTACACTGAAAAATACCTTAATGTACTGAACAGGCAAATCACAGAGTTGGAGAAGATATCTGAAATATATAACCAAAGAAATACAAATTCCCAGAATATATAAAGAATTCTTATATTTTCAATAAGAAAAAGATAATTTATCATTTAAAAAAGGGCAAAAGAGATGATTAGATACTTCACAAAAGAGTATGTCCATATAACCAATAAATATGGTAGTCCTCATTTTGCAGGGTTCTGGTATACAGAATTTCACCAGTCACCCAACAGCATAATGCAAATTTCAGTTACCACAGTTTATTAACTATAATTGCATGGAACGCAAACTTTGCTGGTAGCTCTTTAGTCCACAGATCACTAGGTGAATAACAGTTGTGCATCATGACCAATGACCAATCATGTCACTTTTTTCAAAGTCTGTCACTGATTGGTCACTGCACGTCTGTTATTCAGTTCACACACAGACAGCAAAGAATGTAGTTGTGTTGCCTCCCTGTAGCCCAGTGATAAACCCACATGATGTTTTACAAAAATGAATAACCAACAAAGGGTCAACTTAGAGGAAGCACAGACAAAAAAATTACAGAAGAGAAAAATTAAAGAAAAAATAAGAAGAGCGATAATATTGAAAGTGAAATTAAAATTTAATATAATTGGAGTTTAAAAAGAAATAACTGACCATGGTAATGTGGACACTGTCACCATTTGAGAGACTAGATATGCAGCCAAAACAACTCAGTGAAGGCAAATTTATCCATTTAAATGAGGAAAGAAGTGATGAAAAGGATTAAGATATCTCAGAGGAAGTGACTCCAGCAAAATACTTCAACCCTGTAATGGAAGTTACTGACAGTGCAATACGCAACAGAAATAAAAGACATCCAGATTGGAAAGAAAAAATTATTTGCAGGCCACATGTTCATATATGTGTAAAAGCTTACAGAATAATAACAAGTCTACTAGAACTAATACATGAGTTTAGCAAGTTTGCAGATACAAGACCAATATATAAAAATCAATGATATTTCCACATATTAGCAATGATTGAACTGGAAATTGAAATGAAGAAATAACATTTATGACAATATCAAAAATATGAAATTCTAAGGGATGAATCTTACACAAAATGGGCAAGACCTGTACAATTTAAATTACAAAGTATTTTTAAGAGAAACTACTGAAGACTGAAATAAATGAAGAGATGGTTATGAATTGGATGACTCAGTATTAAGATACCAATTCTTCCCAAATTGATCTATAGATTCTCTGCAATCTCAAGTAAAACTCATATGGAAATGCAAAGGACCTAGAAAATCCAAAGCAACTTTTGAAAAAGGAGAACAATGTTGGAGTTATACTGCCTGATTTCAAATCTTATTATAAATCTACAGTGGTCAAGGTAATATGATACTGGCATCAAGACAGACAAATAAATTAATGGAATAGAACAGAAGAGTCCAGAAATGGACCCATGTTATATGGTCAATTGATTTTTGACAAAGGTTCAAAGGTTCAATTCAAGAGAGGAAGAATAGTCCTTTCAAACCTCCTCTCCCTCCTCCAGTCAGTAGCTCTTCTTGCCTGTTTACTAGATGCCGGCCCCTGTATGCCAGCTGTTGTTCTGTGCTACTGTACTTTTCAAGGTACTGTACTGTAAGATTAAAAATGTCTTCTTTACTTTTTGTGTTTGTTTTTTATGTATTATTTGTGTGAAAGGTATTATAAACCTATTACAGTACAATACTGTACAGCCAATTGTGTTACTTGGGTACCTAGGCTAACTTTGGTAGACTTACGAACAAATTGGACTTACGAATGCACTCTCAGAACAGAAGCTGTTCATATGTAGGGGACTTACTGTATCTGATACGAGGTTAATACCCAAAATACATAAAGAACCCATACAACTCAATAGCAAAAAAAACAAACAACAACAAGAAACAATCCAATTAAAAAATGGGCTGAAGATCTGAATAGACATTTTCCAAACAAGACATATAGATGGCAACAGGTAAATGAAAAGACGCTTAAATCATTAATCAACAGGTAAATGCAAGTCAAAATCACAATGAGATATCACCTCACACCTGTTAGAATGGCAATTATCAAAAAGACAATAAACAACAAGTAAGGATGTAGAGAAAGGGGAACACTTGTGTTCTGTTGGTGGGAATGTAAACTGGTGCAACCAGTATGGAAAACAGTATGGAGGTTCCTCAAAAAATTAAAAATAGAGCTATCATATGATACAGAAATTCCACTTTTGGGCATTTAGTCAAAGAAAACAAAAACACTAACTTGAATAGATATACACACCCACATGCTCACTGAAGCACTATTTACAGTAGCCAAGATACGGAAATAATCTAAGTGTATATCAATGGATGAATGAAACTGTGGTATGTGTGTGTGTGTGTGTGTGTGTGTATAAATGAAACCTTGCCATTTGCTACTACACAGATAGACCTTCATGGCATTACGCTAAGTAAAATAAGTCATACAGAAAAAGACAAATACTGTATGATCTCTTACATATAGAATTTAAAAAACAAAGCCCCCCCCAAGTTTGTAGATACATAGAACAGATTGGTGGTTGCCAGAGAAGGGAGTAGGGGGTGGGAGAAATGGATGAAGGGGGTCAAAATTGTTATTTTATTATTATTTTGTACATTGATTATATATTGAAATGATAATACTTGGGATATGTTGGGTTAAAATATATATATTATTAAAATTTTTAAATCAAAACAATAAAATTCTGAGAGATTAAATATATAAGCTGGAATAAAGACAAATTTTTAAAACTATTAGAAGAGAGTGTAAAAAATGTATTTATGATCTTTCTTGGGAAAGATTTCTTAAACTGGCACAAAAAGTACAAACTATAAAAGATTGTGACATCTCACTATATGAGAATTATAAAGGTCTATAGAGTTAAACAAATTAAAAAACAAGGTCTATAGAGTTAAACAAATTAAAAAAGTACAAACTATAAAAGATTGTGACATTTCACTATATGAGAATTATAAAGGTCTATAGAGTTAAACAAATTAAAAAACAAGGGACTCACTGAAAGAAAATATTCATAAGATATAAAACAAATAAAGGATTAGCATCTCAAATATATAAAAAATTTCAAATGAATAAAGTCTAATAGAAAAATGAATCAAGTATATAAACCGACACAAACAGAAACAAATGCACCAATAAATAGATTTCTACTCAGTTGTATAAAGGAAGTGTAAATTTTACATAATTGACGTCATCTTCTTCATGAGCCTCTGTCTCACTGGTATGGGGGATTTGGTGTTGGGGGATGGAGAGGAGGGGTACTACTGACTTTCCACATAAGTGAATCTCAGCCGTATTTGGTTCTAATTCACCTTCAGTTAACACAGGAAACAAAAAAACAAAACCTGATCATCAAGAGAAGAATAATTATTTGATGCACAGTGCTTACTAAGGCAAGAAATTAGACTGAAACATTTCAGAAAACAATTTAACATTAGTTGAAATCTTCATTTTAACCAACCTATTAAAGAAACTAGAATCCACATTCCATGAGTCCGCTGGTTAAACTATTACCTCATCTGTAAAATGAAAATGTTCCATTAGAAAGTTCATTCATTTAGCAAGGATGTATTAAGTGCCTAATTTGTTTCAAAAGCTGGAAATACAGATCTGAACAAAACAAAGTCCCTGTACTCATATGACTTATAAGTTAGTAGGAGACATATCAATAGATATAAAGCCCCCCCCCGAAAAGAACTCTGCTCTTAGAAATACATTATTATGTGAATGATGAAGAGATAAGCTGCAGACTGGGAAAAATAATTGCAAATCACCTATATGATACAGGACTTTAACCCAAAATACATAAAGAACTCTCAAAACTCAATGACATGAAAACAAACAACCCAAGTTAAAAATGGACAAGATATTTGAACAGACAGTTCACCAAAGAATATATACAAATGCAAATACACACAAGAAGAGATGCTCAACATCATTAACCATTAGGGAAATACAAATCAAAACTCTAATGAGATTCTACTACAAACCTTTTTGAGTCTCTAAAATTAAAAAGTTCTGACCACATCAAGTGCTGGTTAGGATGTGAAGCAACTGAACTCAAACAGCACCAGCGAGAATGTAAAATGACACAAGCACTTTGGAAATCACTTTGGAAAACTGTTTGATCCAGCCATTCTACTCCTAGAGGAAGGGAAGCATTAGGTCTTACAAAACTGTACTTAAATGTTCATAGCAGCTTAGTTTGTAATAACCAAGCAATCCAAATGCCCAGCAACAGGGGCATGGATAAGCAAATTTTGGTGTTTATATACCCATATAATTGTGGTGTATACAGCCATACAATAGTATACGCAGTATTGCTGAATAATATTCATTAGTAAAAAGCAATGAACTATTGATACACGCAGCAACAAACTTTGGGGGTGATGGATATGTCCACTATCTTAATGTGGTGATAGTTTCATGATTATATACTATGTCAAAACTTATACAACTGTACACTTTAAAGATGTTCAGTTCATTGTATGTCAAGTCTACTTCATTGAAGGTCTTTTGAAAACAGGCTCAGACACCCATGCAAACTGTTCCCCTCTCACAAACTCCCATTTCTCAAACTGCCCTTTTATGTTTCTTTCTCCAAGTCAGGGCATCCTTATGCCAATTCCATCTTTAAGTGTCTGAATTTGAATAAAACTGTTGATGAGGGCAAGGAACACATACAGATTAGGTCCTGGATCTTTCTGTCCACTAGAAAAGAGAGCTTTGATACGCTTTAAAAGAACAAAAATAAAAATGTTAAAAAGGAAGAAAATCATCCTGATTTATTACTCATGTTACAGTGAGTGATCTGGCAGGAAACAAAACCAGCAGTTAATCTGCCAAGCAGAAAAAATGCAATCCCTTTGTTGGTTTTATGAAGCATTCGGCTGTTTTATGGTGGGAGCCTATCAAATTCAATACATTTTACATGATTGCAAATTCCTTAAAATAAGAAGATGCTCTAACAGCATAACAATGAAGGACTGTGGTACTTTGCACTAATAAATTTTGTTATTCTTTGTAAATTCTACTGTTTTCTTTTTAATAGTAACAAGACACCAAATGCTATCAATGTTATTTTAATATAAATGGATATGTACGCTTTGATGTGCATATGGAAAGATAAGAATTGCCTTACCTTCTTCAGAATTGTAAGTCAGACATATAAAATAACATGAAGACAATCTGATGGGTAAAATCCTATAAATATCCAGGATAATTTACTATAAATTACACATTATCCTACCCCCACCCGTACCCTTCAGCGGAGTAAATGCCCTTAACCAAAGATGTAGGAGGAGAACAGATTGTACCGTTCCTTATCTTTTCTGCATAAACTCTGTTAACTGCAACCCTAAATGGAGCAGCTATTTTCAGGGTAATATAAGATGACACTGGGGATGAACCAGGAGTGCTTCAATTCCCAGGAAGTAGCCAGGCCTGGAAGTGGCTTACTTGCTCCCTTTTTGGTTGGACCTATAAGCTGACCATCTACAACACTCCCTGCTAGCTACGACCCACAGCTCCTCTGCCCTCGCAGTGCCTCTGAGTGCTGACATCCCTGTGGCCTGACCCCCGGCCCCTGGCTTCTCCTTGGACCATTTACCATGACTGGACACCCTCCCTGCCTCCGCCATGATGTCATCCTGACTCAGAACTCTTCTGCTGCCCGTCCCATCTCTGCCGCTCTGAGCACTTCATCCTCTCCGGGTTTCTTTAATCTCATTCTCTGTGTTACACACTAACCACAGAATCAATCAAAATTTTCTTCTGTTTTCTCACGTTAAATGTAACTTAGTTTTCCTCAAGCTCAGAACTTATGCTCGGGAGTTCCCTGGTGGCATGGTGGTCAGGATTCCGGGTTTTCACTGCCATGGTGCGGGTTCAGTCCCTGGTTGGGGAACTGAGATCCCGCAAGCTACGTGGCATGGCCAAAAAAAAAAAGAACTTATCCTCAAAATTTTCCTAGTGCTACAGCTCCTCCTCCAACCTCAGGACCAGGGGCCAGGACAGTCCTGCTATCCTACTGTCTTGTCCCACACTGCTGCTTCCAATCATGGCTTTCCCAGTTCACCGGACTGTGGAAGTTCACGGAAGTTCATGGCATCTCTGGCACCACTCTCTCCTCTTCCTCTTCCTTATTCACCAGCTTCAGGGCTGGCTCTGCAACATTCTCAGAACCTGCCTCCCCATTCCAGAGGATAACTCTTCCAACACCCAGTCCTTCCCCAGGTTCCTCAGCTGATCTAACACAGGGAGGGTCAGATTCATCCTACATTGCTCCCACACACTTTGACACAGCCCCACTCACAGACTCCGAAATGCCTCTAGCTAATCACAGTTGCCTGTCCACTGTCACACTGCTTTCCTGTCATCACCTGCTGCTACTAAACCTCGGCACAGGTTCAGTGTTGTTAATGTGATCTCCATCACAAAAACGAGGAGCTAGCTTTCTGAACCGAAAGGTTGACATGGTTAGTAGCTTTGAAGATTTGGTTTATAAGCTAAAGTCATGGGACTTCCCTGGTAGTCCAGTGGGTAAGACTCTGCGCTCCCAATGCAGGAGGCCCGGGTTCGATCCCTGGTCAGGGAACTAGATCCTGCATGCATGCTGCAACTAAGAAGCCCACATGCCACAAGTGAAGATCCCCCATGCTGCAACTAAGACCCAACACAGCCAAAATAAATAAATATTTTTTAAAAATAAGCTAAAGTCATAAAAATCAGGAAAAGAGCCACTCTCTTTAAGAAAGAAAATCCTCCTTTTGATTTAGCAAAGCAAGCCCATCTATACGCTAATTTTAATTATCAGGCCCTTCGCCATCTGGACCCAACTTCTTTCATTTCCTGCTTCCTTGCCACCTTCCTCAATCCCGCATCCCTTTCTACCCCCTTAACCCTGGCTCTCTAGCCGCCCCCAGCCACTCTCAGCTCCCTACTAGGCATGTTGTGCTTTTCCTCATGGTCATCCCTCTACTGCAAGGCTGTATCCCCCCTGGAAATTTCTATCCCTTCTTTGGTCTAGTTCAAATGTTACTTTCTCTTTAAATCCCTTTCCCAGCTCTCTTAGGATTATTCATCCCTACTCATGTTCTTGAGTGCCTTTTATGAGTCAAGCACTTTATAGGATCCAGGGTTTCATCAATAAAGAGATGAGACTAAAACCTCTGCCTTCTTGGAACTCAACTTTCAGTGGGTCGGAACTGATAATAAACAAGGCGGGTAGATTAAAAAATACAGTATGTTATTTACTAATAACACACTTTGTTAATGTGTGCTATCAACCAGGACCGAAGAATAAGGGGTGCTGAGAGTTGGGAGGGAAATTGCAATGATATTAACATAGGGTGGTCTAAGGAGGCTGCACTGAGTAGGTAACCTTTGAGCAAGCATTGAAGGAGCTGAGGAAGTGAGCCTGCAGCCGAAGAATGACAAGATCAGTGTTCACTGCTAATATCTCGGTGTCCAAAGTCGGACTGTGAATTTTGTGAGGGCAGAGACTGTTCCTTATGGATGTTTGTGCATTCAGCTTCCAGAACGGTTCCTGGCACCTTGTAGGGGTTGAAAAAATGATATTTGAGTTAATATCCACAGCATACTCTACTTATCCCTGTCTGGGTAAATTTCACATTTTCAGGTGACTTTTCAAAGAGATAACATGACGAATAGGCAACTGAGTGAAAGGTGACAAACTTCAATTACCATAAAAGCAACCCACTACATGCTTTCAGCACTCCTTGTAAAATAAACAGTTAAAAGGTAACTGTCCTTGGCGTTGATATATTGAATCTTAAAGCTAAATTCTTGGCCTTCTCCAACATATTTACAAGTGTCTAATAAAATGCACAGGAAGTTTACTTCTTTTGCATGGCATTTTATTAATGAAAATGACCAAAAGTTTCATGCAATGCATTATCCTCGAACTATAGTGATTCACTGCAGGAATACATTAACGGAAACTCGCTGTCAGTGTATTTTAAATGGATTCTGGGAGGGTATTACAGTTTTCCCCTTGTATAAAAATATCCTAAAATCTATATTTAAATGGTATTATTAAACACATAAATGGCTACAATACTGTATCAAAGGCAGCAAATTTAAGCGTGAGACCTTCATGACATATAACCTGCGTAAGCCTGAACCAAAATAAATCAGAAGCTAGAAACCAAACCAACTGACCACTTTTATGCATACAAAACCCTCACAGAATAAGTTAAAGTGACTCATAAAAAAGAACAAAGAAGGATTTCTTCCTACTGAGATGATCTCACTGAGGTAAAGGTAAAGATACAGCAAAACCATCTCTAGAATATCTGTGCCAAGTATGTTGGGGAAGCTGTCACGTTGTATAGTGTGGGTGTATTAGGTACTCACTTGGCAAGTGTATTAGGTACTCACTTGGCAAGACAACCTCAGCAGTGAAGGAGGGGAACACCATCAGGTTGGGTGCCTCACATTTCAGAACTTGTGGTTATAATTTTTTTTTTTTTGTGGTTATAATTTTAAAGGAAGCCCATGAACATAGGCTGGAATCACGCATTTGTCATAAATAAAGCATTTAGTCTCCTTGTTAGAATGAGAGATTATCCATAACACCTAAGAGATAAAGAATGTTTGATGTATGATCCCCATATTACTCTCTGAATATAATTGTTTTTGTATAAACATTGTGATTTTTATGTCTTTGAGGGGTTTTTGTCAAAGTTGTGGCCAATACATTGGTTATTTTCACACGGATTTCCATCAGTTCGTCATGGCTGGCCAGATCACTGTACCCAGAAGTAGACCTAATCTGCTATCAGCAGGCAAGACTGCTGTGATCAATTATTAATGTCTGCCTTGGGCAAGGGTTAATATTATCACATATGCTATTCTTGGATTCAAAGGATGATAATACATTATTGCATGAAGCAGGCATGGTGATGGAGGAGGAAATGTAACTTGAGACCTGAAAAGAAAGATGAAAGGGCAAGAAGAGAGTAGGCAATTGTTTTGTCCAGCTGTCCCTCCTCACTTTTAGATTCTCCTTCTTTTGCTAAAATCTTGGGTTTATTTTTTTGTTTGTTTGTTTTAATAAGGCAGGTAACTCCTTCACGAGCACCAACTAGCTATCCCCCAGGACATTAAAAAATCAGAGAATGACACTCTATCTGCTGGAGGTTGGTCAGGAAAGCAGAAATCACTGCAGATATTTCAAGCAGGAAGAGATTTTATCCAGGGCTCTGTAGTGCAACTCAATAATGGAAGGCAGTCATACACACGGGGTGCAGAGCCCTGCTATATCACTCCAAAACCCAGGTCAGAATGCATTGAGGACTCAGATTGAGAGATCATTAGTCAGATCTTTAATGAGGAAAACCTGATGTCAGTGTGCGCTAGGCATATAGTGTTTGTGCTACTAATCTTGGCTTTCAGGTCGGTGTTGGGGAGTATGAAAGGGGCAGTGGAAACAGGTGAATTTTCAGCCTGAGTGTGAACTGCTGAGCCCCAGATTGGCATTGGCTCTGCATGACAGCTTCCCAGAGGCACCTGCTGCTATGACAGGCAGCCTGGGTACCAGCAGCCATCCTCTACCCTCCAACGTGCTCCATCTCCATTACCTACGAAAAGCTTAAATGGTCTTGCATTTTCTACCAAATTCTGTTCAAGGAGCTCTGGGGATTCAGAGCACTTAGAAAATGACCACTTATCACAGCCACTGTCCCCTTTTTCTCTGCTACCCAAAAATGACATACAAGAGTACTTCTCGGTTTATATTTACAGCACAACATTATGTCACTAATGCAACTGTTGAACAAGTGTAATTACAGACAAATTTCAACTTACTGTTAACCTCTCCTAGTAATTACAGAGCTTAAAATGGTCTTGTACAGTATAATTAGTTTTTATTCATTGTCCAGAGATTTGGAGACCCCATTATGCTTTTTTATTCTGGCAAACTGACCTCCATTTTCTTTTAAAATTCTGTTCCTGCATAGATTAAATTCTCCCCTCACCTCCCATCTTTCATTCATGTTGCCCTTGTTGACAGTGCCCTAGATTTGGGTGAGCTTCCCTGCAATCCCATCACTGAGGAACTGATATTTAAGATTTTTATTTTTTTCCTTTTAATTCTGTTTTTCATGTAGATTTCTAAATCATTAGTTAACATTCAAGGTAGTTCCATAAGAGTCAGGGACAGGATAAGAATAACCAACATCGTGGTTACTATTTAACATTATTCCAAGAGTTTTAGCCAATGAGATAATACAAAAAAAGACACGAGTGACAAAATTGTAGGAAGAGAAGAAGCAAAGTTATCCCTTACCTTAAAAAATCCAAAACAAAAATCAAACATGGTACACTACTTGGCCCAGTAATAAAGATGGTAAATAGTTCTAATAATGTAAATAGTGGTTACTGGCTTTCTTTTTAATGTGATATACATTATTTGGGAGGAAATGAAGGAGCAAAGGAGACGAGTTAAAAGAAAGTAAATCTTTCACCTAGAAAATCTATAGAAGTTGATACAGCAAGAAACAGCAGTGCCAGAAAAAAAAAATCATCAACAATTGCTTAACTACTTAAGTAGCAGCTTCTGGGGAGGGCAGATGAGGGTGGAAAGGGTTTGATAAGGAGATTGATTTTTTTCATTACACGCTTTTTAATGTTATTTGCTATTGACTTATTTAACAATGTGATGGAGAAGTATTTTCTCTTTTTACTTTATGGATTTAGATTGTGCAAATTTTACCATAACAGGTATTATTTTATAATTAAAAAGAATTTATTAATCCAAGAAAATCCACTGAACATCTGCTAAAACTAATGAAAGTGTCTACAGTAATATGAACAAAAACCAACAGCTTTCTTATGTATCTTTGATAATCATTAGAACATATAATATGAAAATTTCCCATTCACAATGGTGACAAAAAGTATAAAATACTAGCAATAAGACACATAGCAAATGTACACGAGCTGCACCATACATTTTATAGAAAGCTGCAAATGAAAACGTGTAAGTGCAGAGGTTAACCATGTTCCTGGTTGGAAAACTCAATATTGTGAACCGGTAAACTCTCCTAAAATTAATTTATAGATTCAGTGCAGACTGCAACAAAATCCCCAATTGAATTTTTTATGGAACTTGTCCAGTTGATTCAAAAATCTATCTGGAAAAATAAATGTGCAAAATTAGCTAAGAAAATTCTGAAAAAGGAATTGAACAGGGACGTGCTCTACTAGATATAAAATATATTATAAATTTCCAGTACTTTCAAAAATGTGGTATTAGAGCTGGAATAAACAAGAAGATAAATGGGAATAGAAAAAAAATAAACAATTCATAAACAACCTGATGGACACATGAAAAGATGCTAAATTTACCTGATAATAGGAGAAATAAAAATTAAGTGATGAGCTACTTGTTGCCCAATTTGTTGAAAATATTAAGAAAAAAGTCAATAACACTCAATTTTGGAAGATACATGGAGAAAATGTGTTCTCATACGCTATTTCTGTGAGCAACTTGTTTTAGCCATTCTGGGGACAATTTGCCAGAAAATCTACATGCTAATGGCTTAAACCTTGACCCAGAAATTCTACTTCTAGAACTCTGTCCTAGAGGTATATTCATGCATGTGCAAAAAAGATACATGTACAGTACTATTTACTGACAAAAAAATCTTGGAAATTACCTAAGTGACAGTCATTATGGGAAAGACATAAAAATATATGGCAGAGCCTTAGGCATTGACATGGACAGATCTCCCAATGTGTAACTTATATTGAAAGTGAAAAAACCAAACTGCCAAACATAATGTACAGTATGACGCAATTTCTTTGTAATCTATTTATGTACATATGTACATAAGAAAAGGTTTCCAAGAATGTACAACAAATGTTTAACAAAAGGAGAAAAGGAGAGTGAGACTGGGGTAGGATAAAGGCAGAAATTCACATCATACTTCATACATTCTAGTATAAGTTTGAGATTTTTGCTTAGGGCAGAAATTTTTGCATCCATTTGTAATTAGACATATTTTCTAAATAATATAATATTTAAAATATTACAAACCAGTCTACCAAAAAAGAAAAGCTTATGGTAAGTATATTTTTATCCTTTCGTGTTTAAGTTGAAATTTTAATTTTACCACTCTGGTTTTTTGTAAGAAAGAAAAATTACAAGAAGTACAGAATCCAGAATTAAATATTTCAGTTTCAGTTTTATCTTTACCTTTTCTTTTTTTTTTTCTATGATATTTAATGTCTTTTTGTGGAAAAGGAGAATGGGAAGAGGAAAGAGAGAAGGAAATAAGAAAAATTTGAGTAATTCCAGAAGATGTGTGAAAAGCTCAACTGTATTCTACTGGTTAAAGTTGCTAGTCACCTCTCCCCATCCAAGAGCGTTGAAAGTAGCTCTTGCATTATCATAATAAAAACAGACAGGAATCTGAGTTGGTGTAGGTCCCAGGGCATGCAAAGCACCTACAGCCTTCCTTGCACACACACAGAAGATGCAGACAAGACCAAACTGAGTACTCTCAGCTATTTCTTAGCCCCTTTGGATTCTGTCATAAAGATGTTCCAGACCAGGCTTTGCCACTAAGTCTTCCCTATTACTACGTGCCAACGCCTTTTCGTAAAAATGCAAATCGCCATGCAAATTGTTAGATGTGATTATTACCAATTCCTGCAAATTACTTTTTAATGCCTCTCTTCCTTTCTCTAATCAACACTTCACCATAAAAATAAATAAATATTGGGAATTCAAATTAAACAATAACCCTTTACTTGGTGCCTAATATGTGTAAAACTCTGAGAGAAAACAGAGTTTCTCTGTTTATTTTCTCACAGAAAATAAACTGTGAGAAAACAAGATGAGTTAGACACAGGTCTGACTCTCTAAAAACCCTAATAATGTAACAGAGATGACAAATATGTCCACAACCGCTTCAATAAAGGCTTTTTTTAAAAATTGGCGTCTAGTTGATTTGCAATGTTGTGTTAGTGGCAGGTGTACAGCAAAGTGATTCAGTTATACATACATATATGTACATGTGTATATATATAAAAATACTTTTTCAGATTCTTTTCCATTACAGGTTATTACAAGTTGTTGAATATAGTTCCCTGTTCTATACAGTAAGTCCTTGTTGTTTATCTATTTTATACATAGTGATGTGTATCTGTTAATACCAAACTCCTAATTTATCCCTCCTCTGCACTTTTCTCTTTGGTAACTGTAAGTTTGTTTTCTATTTCTGTGAGTCTATTTCTGTTTTATAAATAAGTTCATTTGTATCATTTATCATGATATCATGTGATATCATTGTATCATTTATCATGATAGCATGTGATATTTGGCTTTCCCTGACTTACTTCATTTAGTGTGATAATCTCTAGGTCCATCCATGTTGCTGCAAATAGCATTATTTCTTTTTTTATGAATGAGCAATATGCCATTGTATATATATACCACATCTTCTTTATCCATTCATCTGTCGATGGACATTTATGTTGCTTCCAATGTCTTGGCTATTGTAAAATAGTGCTGCTATGAACACTGGGGTACATGTATCTTTTCGAATTAGAGTTTTGTCTTTTCCATATATGTACCCAGGAGTAGGATTGCTGGATCACACGGTAACTCTATTTTTATTTTTTTAAGGAACCTCCATACTATTCTCCATAGTGGCTACACCAATTACATTGTTAATATCCAGATAGCTCACGATGAGGAGGGTAATAGCTAGCCAGATGGCTCTAGAAGGCTTCATGTGTGAAATGACATGTCATCTGAACCTGGGAAAGATGGGGGAAAAGACTATTCCAAGAAAGATCAATATGACCAAAGGTTTAAGGGTAAAAACTGCCAGTAATTTGGTGGTGAAACTTGATGGACAGGGGAAGGGCAAAGGGAAACGGAGGTAGATATAACTGGGAATCAATCTGAAAAAGAAGGCTGGGGCACACGTTCTCAACAGCATCCTGGTAAATGGCTCCATGCTTATTTGAGGATCTTACAGGGGTTTTTCTGGCTTGGGATTTATTCCTTGTCTATAGGAGCTATGTAATGAGGACTTCCCTGTATTTCACTATATTTACTAAATTGGTCGTTTTGAATCAAATAAAAGAGACTTGTTATTCCCAAATCACTTCACTTGTAATCTGATCACAAAAAGAAAGGTTATGCCCACTTCAGACACAGATGGAGGGTACAGCTTTTGGGGGCCACCATGGGAGACTGCATTTCAGTCCTCCTTTGCAAAGCAGCCTGGCACACACGGGAGGGGAAGCCAGCTCCCTGATAGGGAGACAAGGAGCAAGGGCCCAGAGCTTGTGAGAGCCGACAGGAGAGCAGAAATGGGGATGTGCCCTGTTCTTAGGGACACAGTATAGATGAAGTCATTTGGGGACTTGCTGGAAAACATTTTTTTAAAGCCCTCGTCTCAAAATACACGTATATGTCCCAACGAGCTGGTACAAACACATCCTATGCAACTCCTTGTTTTAAGTTAGAGTAAGGCAAATTTATTGAATTATTTTTTACTGAAAGCAAAAATAAAAAGTACACTCAGAGGGCTTCCCTGGTGGCGCAGTGGTTGGGAGTTCGCCTGCCGATGCAGGGGACGAGGGCTCGTTCCCCGGTCCGGGAAGATCCCACATGCCGCGGAGCGGCTGGGCCCGTGAGCCATGGCCACTGAGCCTGCGCGTCCGGAGCCTGCGCTCCGCAACGGGAGAGGCCACAGCAGTGAGAGGCCCGCGTACCGCAAAAAAAAAAAAAAAAAAAGTACACTCAAAGAGAGCAATAAGATATTTTTAAACAGGGAAAAATGACCATCCTTTTTTAATCTTTGCTTACATCAGCAGCCTAAGAGAACAGAAACGACACAGGAGGTTAAAAACACTAAGACTTCCACAGGAGAAAAAAAAAACCACATAACAACTATCTCACTGGTTTCTGGAAAGAAGACTTTCACATCAGAGACATCTTCACTGAAAGATGGTATCACATCAAGGATTATCTTGGCAAAACTTATGTCAGTTGACATTTCAGGGACCCCAGCTGTGGAAATGGTTTTTATGGCTGGTTGAAAGGGCAGATTCCAAAAGCAGTGGGAAGTCACCCTCTAATTATATCAGGCTTGAATCCTGACCATGGAGTTGATTGGTGAAAGGTACACAGTAGGAATTCTGCAAGCGCTTGTCGGCAGCCTGATCTTCACTGATCTGACATCCATTCTTTCTAAAACAAGGTCCTTTTTTTTTTTCTCTCTTTTGATTATAAAAATACTTCATTGTCAATGGTAAATTTTTATAAGGTTCCAAAAAATTCAAAAAAGGAAAACAAAACTTACTCATCATCATACCATGCCAATACATACAACTTTTCATTTTGATGTTTCTCTCCTTTTTGCCCTATGTTATTCCAACGCTTTAAAAACATTAATTTATATGATACATCGTAAGGTTTACCTGACTGATGTATATAAAATAGAAAGATACCTACCCACGCAAAATGAAAAAGAAAGCACCTTGGCAGGATCATAGAAACGGCATTAGACTATGTTTGTAGATTCAGTTGCTTAAATTTTATCTCCAAATGCAATAAAGGCAATACAGTAGAAAATACAATAAAAACATTCTTTTAGGGGAAGATATTCATTACCAGAACCATGTTCCACAGTAACAGTGCAAATGCCCGTTCTAGCTGAACAAGGTTGAGTGATTCCTCACTTGCTTCTCTACAATTTTGGGACACAATAAAGAAATTGCTACCTAAGTAAATTTTATAAAGGTTACAGTAGACCAAACTCAGAGAACAAAGAGGAAAAAAAACAATACTATTCAAAGCTGCAATGAAAAGCAACATAATTTAATTCCACCAGCATATGCCTGCTTGGTGCTATTTATTTTACCTTTTGTAGGATTTAGGAATAGCTTTCTAATTGTGAAAAAAACAACCAAAAACCTAGATGCTGCATGCTTTTGAATTCGATACACATATCAAATATATATTAAATTCTCAATTAATTCTGCAAATATTCAGTTCCATCATGACAGATTAGAACAAAATGCCAATTAAATTTACATCTGGTGTTAAATGTTTCTGGATTTGTGTTTTTATTCACTTTTAATTTATGGACATCCTATTTGCTGAATATTAGCATAAATTTTTCATTTAAAAAAGAGTACTTCAAATAAGAACAACTGGCATATTTTGAGGTATAATATATTAATATCTGTCTATGAAAAGATCAAAAACAAGCACGTCTTTGGGCATGAGTGAGAAACTCGTCTGATGGAGGAAATCTTTCTGCAAAGTACCTGGACCTCAAAAGTATCAGGACAAGTATGACCCACTCAGAAGATGGCTTACAGTATATTTATCTTGCTGGTCTCCTGGAGTTATAATGATTACTGTCAGCAGGGATGCCCTTTCCTCTGACAGAGCTGACACTGCTGAGTACAAATTAAAGGAAAATCAGATTTTTTAGTCTCGGGTGGTGGGGGAGAGGCAGAATCTTTCCTTCCAAATCTTTCTTCTCACTATTTCAAGTCTGTCAAGGAAACTCAGCACCAGAACATTTAAACAAAGATGATGAACACTAAATGGGGAAGTTTTAATTGTTGAGTGGAGTAGAGTGAGACGGTCACTGCTGAAAACTTACCCATGTTCCTTCAGATCTCCCTAACCATTACCCAAACAAAAAGATGAATTCTAGTCTTTCCCAGCTTTGTTCTCACAGCTCAATCTGTTAGAACTCAAAATATGTTCTGTTACAAACTTCCAAAAGACAAAGTATACAAGGTTCTTAAAAAAATGAACTCCATGGGCTTCCCTGATGGCGCAGTGGTTGAGAGTCTGCCTGCCGATGCAGGGGACACGGGTTCGTGCCCTGGTCCGGGAGGATCCCACATGCCGCGGAGCGGCTGGGCCCGTGAGCCATGGCCGCTGAGCCTGCGCGTCTGGAGCCTGTGCTCCGCAAGAGAAATGGATGACTGAAACAATTACAGAATTCTTTATCATTGGAGATTTTTGTATTAAGGTCTCAGGATTTCACTGTGGTAGAAACAATGAAAGGTTTTCAAATTGCTGATGAAAAGTTTAACATAAATGCAATATTATTATGAATTCTCATATTCATATCTTTCTCTAGCTTCATGGTAATTCTCACTAAAAATGAAAGTCAACCCCCATTCTGACTAGATCCTTAATTGCATACAGGGATGATAATGTGGTAATGACACATTATCAGATGTTGCTTTTACAAAATATCTTATAAAACAGTTACTAGTATACTGTGAAATATTAATAATTAAAAACAAATCACACTTTTCAAAATAAATACATCTGTCTATTATAATATCCTTGTTTCTTTACTTGCACTTGTTTTCCGAAATGGCAGGTGTCAAAGTGGATCTTTTGTTGTAGTACACGTATCCAATTATGCACATGGTTTAGGAAAGATCTGACAGACTGAAACGATTAAATGCGTGCAAAAGAGTGATGTAACAAAAGGGTAGAATTCTCTGCAATTATTGTTCTAGGACAATCAAAGACAATAGAATGAGTCCCAAACTGGAAATATTCCATCAGTAACATTTAACCCAAGCCTTTGCATCCTGGATATTCTCATCTACAGTAGGGAGCCTGAAGTGACAGGTCCTGATACACTGACGTGCATTCATCAACAAGGTGAAGGAGATCAATATTATAAAAAGGACTCATTTATTATACAATTTACTGCACAATTCAGTGACCAGGTTCCTCAGTTTCATATTTAACTTTTAAGTCCTTCACTAATTCAAATAATGTTCTTACATATCAAAATGGAAACTGGCCATGCTTCTCTGTGTCTAAGATTTTGCATCCTCATTCATTTCCATTTTCAAAATAAACCAGAGAGCAAGTCTACTAGTTTAGAATGAGGTCCTTAATTACCAAGTGGACTACAGTGTCCCAAAGGCTTGCCTGGAGCATCCATCTCTGAAACGAGGTACTTATAATCTCGTTTGTTCTGTGTGTCCAAAGTTTGATAAATTACAAATGAGATGAACCTGAGCTGTTTAATTGAGAAAGGTGAATAAGTCCATAAAATACTATACTTCTTTCATCGTTCACTTAACTCAGGGCATTACATCACAGAAACACTGCTCAGTAAGCACGTAGCCAGGAAGCATGGCTAGCCCCCTTAGTCCTGCTCTCGCTTCAGAGTATTATATGCCTCATCTGCCCTTTGCAGCTGTGTCTTATTCTTGTGAGGATGTGAGATATAAAGATGGGAAGGAGGGGACTTCCCTGGCAGTCCAGTGGTTAAGACGCTGTGCTTCCACTGCAGGGGGCATGGTTTCAATCCCTGGTCAGGGAACTAAGATCCCACATGTCGTGTGACCCAAAAAAAAAAAAAAAAAAAACGGAAGAAGGAAAGGAATGAAGGAAGGTCATTCATCAATCTACAAAAATGGGGGGAAATGGAGAAACCATGAACTTAAACTGTTGGCAAGATATCTTAGTGAAAAAAAAACAGAGCAAGGTCCTCCTAATGAATGAGGATACCCTTGTTAACCTTAGCACTGTTCCTTCCAGCGAGTCAGTTTCCTACATAATGAGTTGTGGGAGTGATTAATAATATGATGACTTACAATGTCTTCCAAGATCATGTGGTCCTCCCACACTTCTCAGATGTTTATGAGAGCTTTTAGAGAAACCCTTGCCTTAAAAATTTTACAAGATACTTTTCCATCACAGTATGATGTCTAATTTTAATCTATCATGATACCAGGTGTGTTTTCCCAAGTAGTTTTATGTACTGCCTTCTTCCAAGTGAAATACAACCCTTTCATTTTTGATTTTATACTTTTAGAGTATATTCTCCAGTAAAAACTCTGAAGGTGAGGTCTCAAACATAAATGCCTTTTAAGGATAACACTTATTTGGAATCTTAAGATTCTGCTTTTTTTTTTTCATGTTGTTCTTTTCCCAGGTTGGGGTGGGGGGAAAGATTGGGAATTTTGCTGATAAAGGGAATATATACACACATATAACTGCCTAATTACCATCCAGAACTTTAGCACTAGCCAATTTGGAGATTTATATCCTCCTGATGCTATATATTAGCGACAAGTCTGTGCATGACCTCATTGAGTACCGTGCCAGATAGGAGGGGTGATCTAATGAAGCTTGGGAGATCAATCTTCGAACAATGTCTCAAAGAAACCTTGACCTGACTTCCCAATTCCTATCAGATCATGAAATCGAAAGGGCCCAGCTGGGATATTAAGCCTTGGAAATGTCTGTTTCACCCAACATTGGCTCAGCACGGTGGGGATGCAGGGTGGCCAGAGGGCAAAGGTCTGGGGAAGGGAGGTGTTCCGAAAATCACTCTATAAATCCTGTTTCCAGGATGTGCTGAACTTGAGCTTTAGTACAAACCACGACCACAGTTACAGACAACAACCATGACTTACTGCACTTGCATGTAATAAACTGTAGAATATGGAAAGAGATATAGGAGAAGAGATCATTTAAACATTTGCACATGCACAGCTCCAATTCTTGCCTGAGCATCCTTCCACAGAAGGAGCTGGGCCATTTCCGCATGTCAGAGGGACAGGCAGACTTCTAATTCAAGGCTCTCAAGACCCACCAGGTGCGCAGCAACCTCAAAGCTTCCTGTCAATGTTGCTAATGGCAAATCTAAGCCCATGAGTGTCTTCGGTCAGGATACTCCTAATAGCATCGTGATTGCCAAATGATTGAGGGCGGTCATAGGGAGAAGACAGAAATGGCCTATTAGGACTTCATGGCCATCTCTCCTCCCTCCCCACAGAGCTGCTTTCTTTCTACGGGCACAATAGGGCAGTGACCTACAGGAGATTTACTATAGCTTTTTCTAGTTCTATTTCAGCCACTACAAGTTACGAAGATCTAACATTGGGGGGAGGAATGCGAAATACACCCTAATGCTATAAATATGTACCCTATTGCTAGATATTTCCAAAGAATTATTTGCTATAGCCTATTACTTATACTCTAGATGCTATTTCTCTTATATTTGTTTAATAAAAGCAAAAATGGAATATACTCATTCTATTACACTGTGGGAGAACCACAGAGAAAATTGTGCTTACTTCTTTTCCTGATCACCTCTAAGAGTCCTTTATCTTTCTAATGAACCACTTCTCTACCATTAAAACCATCCCATCTGATCAGGAGGAAATCAAGCTAGCGTGCAAAAATACAAATACAAATCCTTTTGTATTTTTTCTCTTCTCCTGATTACACGATCTTTTGGGAGAATCTTCTAGGTCATCATTGATAAGCTTTGCTAACAGCAAAACAGTCTTTAAAAAAGAAATTCACAGAACCAGGGAGATGAAAAAACCTACAATTTCTCAGACATGTTCCCAGGACCAATAATGTGGAAGTGATTTCTTTAACTGTTCTGAGAACATGATCTGTTTCCCAATCTTATTTGATTAGGAAACTCTTCTCCCCAAAGAATACCTATTAATCTATTAACAAGTCACAGCACACCAACTGTCGCCTGCCAATTTTAAAGCTGTTAGGAACACACTGGTCTAAATGTTTCAGCCCATTCTGTTACAGTCACGATCCTTGACGTTTTCTGTACAAAAGTTTGCCTCTGAGAAGGTGTCTTCTGAACTCATTCTTTTATTCTGTATTAAATGCCCTTAATCTCAGAGTCAACGTTTTAGTAACTCTGGAGTAATTCTCACTCATTAATTGAGTAAATTATATCTCTATGTCTGCTTCCTCATCTCTAAAATGAACACAGTGATCAAATTAGCTCATCCACATGAGGGTTTAGGATGTGTCCGCCAGAACACTCAATAAACGTTAGCTGTTACTAGTACCATTATTACATATCAAGGAAGATCGAGATCAATCCTCACAAAATAAACATGATCTTCATTCACCTTTTACCACATTCTTACCTTCATTCCTTGTGCTCAGTGAATGCTCTCTTCCACCCACATTCTGCCTTGAAATTGGACAAAAACCCACGTTATTCCCAATAGGACATGAAAACCAGGCCCTGTAATTTCTTTAATGCCTCTCATACCATCTCAACTAGTAAATCATTTTAAGTGCATAGATGGGTAGAAACCTGTGCTAAGTCCTTTAATAACCACTGTTTTCACTTTCTCACTGAGGCTTTCTACATTTGGAGAGGAGTTGTCCCAGTTGCTAAATCAACTATCGTTTTTCTGGAAAGATTCAGGAGAGACAATGCCACATTTAACTATGGTCTTTCATCTTGGGCACTACCAGTTTTGGTGGCTTTAAGTAGACTCAACATCCTCTGCAGTTCACAAAAAGGGCTAGGAAATAATATTAATCCTCAAACCGTCTTATTAACATTCTCTGGAACACAATCTCAGGGAAACTAATTAAATGTGCCCATCATCACTGGGCTGCTGGGTAGGTGGATAGGTTTCTGAGCAGGTGAGTCCCTTGAAGGGCTTCTGGAGAAAGCTCTGGACTGATCCCAGAGGCCACAGGTCTGATCTTAAAGGTTTATTTGACACCTTTGAACAAAGTGACAAGGGCCATCTCTTAACAGCTGTAGAAGCCCCCATTGGGTGTATGTGAGAAATCTTTAAAGACCTTTAATTTGGAAATATTTTTAAACTTAAAAAAAAGAGCAAAAATACATAAAAAAAGAATGTCCATCGACCCTTTGACCAGATTCACCTATTTTTTAGCATTTTTACCCTATTTGCTTTATCATTCACTCTCCCTCTTTCTCATTTTTTTCTGAGCCATTTGAAGGTAGGTTATATATCCCTTTATCTATAACATAATTACATACATCAAGCCCTTTATCATCGAAAGATAAGGGTATTCTCTTACACGGCCACAGTATAGTTACTGACTTGAATAAATTTTACATTAATATTTTTCTCTAGTCTACAAATTAGTATTCCAAGTTTTATCAGTTGTCTCAAATACGTCTTTTATCTCATTTTTCTACCCTCCAGCACAGGATCTGGCCTACAGTCAGGTATTTCCTTTGCTTGTCATGTGTCTATAGCCCTTAGTCTAGAACATTTACATAATCTTTTATAATAACTTTCACCGTCTTTTACAGAATTGACATTTTTGAAGAATGCAGTTCCCCACACTCTCATTTATTATTTATTTTAATAGAACATTCCTCATTTCCAGTTTGTCTCATTTTCCTTGTGATTATATTCAGGTATAATTCTAGGCCAGAATATCGCACAGGTGATGTGTCCTCAGTGTCACAGCTGATGATACAGAACGTCTCACTGGTGATGTTAATTTTGATTACCTGGTCAAGGTGTTGCCCAATTTCTGGACTGTAAAATTATCATAGGGTTTCTCTATCACCAGTAATAAGCAATATATGGGGAAACACTAAGACCATCCAAATTATCCACCTGCTCATCATCAAAACTTCTCCCTACCTGTAGCATCAAGTGATGATTTTTGCCTGATCCATTCCTTACCATGACTTTTCTGTTTCCTGCACGCTCTGCAGCCTTCCCCATTCACCAGTCAGCCCTCAGGATTCTACTGGAAGCACAGCCTGCCTTTCTCCCCCATTTATTATTGGTTTTACTTTTTAGTTACTGGCACAGATTCATGAATTCCTATTATTTTTAATGATTTCTAATTCATGATTGCACTTAATTATTTTAGCATTCAAATTGTCTAAGGTTTGGCCAGGAGAAGTCTCTTCATGCCGGTTTCTGTGTCCTTTCAGCATGGTCCCATCCTTTTTTCCCCCAGTACCTTCTTCCTTTGTGGTATAATAAGATACAAGTCCTTTTACCTATCCTACCCCTATCCTGCAATCAGCAATTTCTTCATGGATCTCTGATTCCTTTTAGTAGGGAATGGTATTGGAGACCAAGATATAGAGCTAGGTAGGATCACTGCTATCAGGGTGTCTTTCCTTCTTCACATGTTCAGCAAAAAGAGCTCAGAAATATATGCAGATGCAAACATACACATACAATTATATATATACATAAATACAGTTACAAGTATACATGCATACACATAAAAATATGTATATCTTTTAAACCATGTGCTGTTCACCCAGATACCGCCAGTTCTAGTATTACCCTCTTGAGGGCTCTTTCTTGTCTTCTCCCTTCCCATATTCCACAGTGAGATTCCCAACATCAACATATTTACTTATTTTCTCAGTCCTATATCTAAAATAACTTGCAAATTTCTTGCTCATTACATAAACAGACTTTCTACATAGAGTTGAGGATTTGTTCATGACTGCCACTCTACCCTTCCCAAGACTGAGGATATATAGCCAAATTCTGTGTTCATAAGGTCCGGGGGGGGCTTCCCTGGTGGCGCAGTGGTTGAGAGTCCGCCTGCCGATGCAGGAGACATGGGTTCGCGCCCCGGTCCGGGAGGATCCCACATGCCGCAGAGCGGCTGGGCCCGTGAGCCATGGTCACTGAACATGCGCGTCCGGAGCCTGTGCTACACAACGGGAGAGGCCACAACAGTGAGAGGCCCGCGTGCCGCCAAAAAAAAAAAAAAAAAAAGGTCCGGGGGGGGTCCTTCCTTCCTTCCTTTTCCTTTGAGTAGGGTTATACTCATTACGAAATTAGTTCATTTTTTTCAGTTTGTTTCCAATTTTTATTAATTTTATTTTTTGAATTTGTACACATTAACATGCTTTCAAAAGTCAAAAATATATAAAAAGATATACTCAGAGAAGGATCATTCCTTCCATAGCCTTTTCACCCTATTCTCTACTCACCCCTTATAGGTAAGCATCTTCTTTGTTTCCTGGTTACTTCTTCTTGTATATCTTCTAGTAAAGATAAGCAGGTAAGTATGCTTTCTAATTTTTCCTTCTTTCATATATAGTAAATGGCATTCATCACTTCATTATAGAGGTCCTCATAATTTTTTTATAGTTGCATAATACTAGAGAGTGTGTATATACTATAGTTTATGCAACCAATCTCTATGCTTGAACACCTAAGTAGTTTCCAATATTTTGCAATAACAACAAATGCTTCAATGAACAACCTTGTGCATATATATTTTTACATTGTTGGTTTATCTTCAGGGTAAATTCCTAGAAGTAAGATTGCTGAGTCAAAAAGCAAACACACATATAGTTTTCTTAGATATTGCCAAATCCTCCTCTGTAAAGACTGTGCCATTTTCTATTCCCATCAGCAGCATATGAGAGTCTTGTTTCTATATAGCCTTGCCAAAAGAATATATCATCAAACACCTAAGTTTGCCAATCTGGTGGATGAGAAATAGATTAGTGTTGTTTTCAATTTGCATTTCTCCCATTGTGAGTGAATCTGAACATTTTTTCACATGTTCTCCTTTTGTGAATTGTTTTTTCATGTCATTTGCCCGTTTTCTATAGGATTTTTGCTCATTTCCCCTTAATTTTTAAAAGATGATCATGAATTAGAGTATCAGCCCTTTATCTGTGATACATTCTGAAAATATTTTCCCCCTGTGATCACTTGTCCTTTAACTTCTTTGTGTATAGCGTCTTCCTTTTTGAATGTTTCGTTTGTTTGCTTTTTGACATACAAAAGTTCTTATTTTTTATGTAGCCAAATTAATCTTTTTGGTTCTGTTGCGTTAGAATTTTTAATAATTACTCGAAAGTCTTCCCCTATACCCAGGTTTTAGAGAGATTTAGTGACCTTTTTTTCTGGTATATGTATACTCTTTTCATTTTAAAATCTCTGATGCATTTGGAGTTTACTTTTGTGTGTGGTATGAGAAATGGATCTAATTTTACCTTTTTTCAAAACGGCTATTCGATTTTCCCAACACCATTTATTATAAAAAGACCATATTTATCTCCATGTTTGAGATACTTTTATTTTATACTAAATTTTTATGTGTAACTGGATTATTCTGGAGTTTGTATTTTATTCCATTGGTTTCTGTTTTTCTGTGTTACTTGGTACATAAATATTCATAATTGTTACAACTTCTTAGTCGTAATGGCTTCTAATGTTATATTTTTGTCTTATTTAATGTTTTGGGGGGGGTTGAAGTCTACTTTTTCTAAAAACCTGTAAGAGTTTTGCATTTACATGATTTTAAATGTCATAGCCATTGTACTCTATGATTAACACCTTTTTTGATCACTAGCACAGCTTTGTACCAGAAAAGTGCAATGAAAAGTAATTAACCGGGGCTTCCCTGGTGGCGCAGTGGTTGAGAGTCCGCCTGCCGATGCAGGGGACGCGGGTTCGTGCCCCGGTGCGGGAAGATCCCACATGCCGCGGAGCGGCTGGGCCCGTGAGCCATGGCCGCTGAGCCTGCGCGTCCGGAGCCTGTGCTCCGCAACGGGAGAGGCCACAACAGGGAGAGGCCCGCGTACCGCAAAAAAAAAAAAAAAAAAAAAGTAATTAACTGGTTGTATGATGTGGAGAGTTTGTGACATCTTCTGTTTACCTGACATGGCAACTCTAGAGGATCAAGCAGATACTGCAGTTAATAAATTATATAAATGCTCTTTTGCATTTGTTGTGGTGGTTATAAATGTGTACAGAGAGAGCTGATTTTGCTACACAAATTCTGATTAATATAGTCTCTCTAAATATCTTTGTGTAGAGATTTGTTTTCCTGTCCATTCAGTAATATTAAAGTTTTGAGAACCTGAAAGAGCTTATAAGAGGATAAAGTGGATATGTTGCTTAATTACTGTTTCAGAAGAGAAATTTTATATAAATAAAAATAACTAAAATTTTCAGTTTGGAAGAGCCGTACATATGACAAAAGTGAGGCCCAGTTAAGCGACATGCCTGGTCACATAGCCAGTTAGTACAAAATCACTCCTATCATACAGGCTGCTTAAAGGCTAGTCAAGTGTTCTTTTCACGCTTACATATGAAGTCTATTTCTACACACACCAGACTGCCTTCACTTTGCAAATACCTTGGCAAACAGAAGTTTTGTGCCCAGACAAGCCTATGTGACACACAATGTGTTATTTTTATCCTTTTTTCACAAGCCATTTACATGAGAAATGAAACCTTAAAGTGCTCCGACCTCTCTTTAGGAAAAAATGTGGGGAGGACAAGGAAAAGGCAGAAGGAATGAGCGAAATGGATTTCAGCATCTGAAAGTAAAATTGCCTGGTGTCCATTATAATGATGACTAAACAGGTATGTGAAGAGTGGCACTTGGGCTTGTCATTCTGGTTCGTCTATAGGATACCGATATGACTGCCACCAATGTCCAGGCTGACCAAGAAGATCCTAGTGGCTCAGGGAGGAGGGCGGATGGCAAACTGACGACAAGCAGATTTCTAAAGCGTTGCAAAGATATTTTCAGGTCTCCTGACTGCTTTTGGACTTTGTTTACATTTTTTTTTTTTTTGAGAAAAAAAATAGTCAAACCAGCCAGGCAGAAAATCATTCTGATGTCAAAGCTGTTAAGAATCATGGAGAAAAAAACCTCCCTGCATGCTGGAACTTACTGCTTACTCACAGGCACTTATATATCAGAACAGCAGCAACTGGAGCCGCAAGCAGAAGCTAATGAGAAGGAAGAAAAAACATACTCTGCAAATGCTAACGTGGAACAGTAGCTGTGTCCTAGAAAGGGGTGTCATGTGTTTTGGTCAAAAAAATAAACCATGTAGCAATGGAGAATTTAAATCCCTAAGAGTCCTGGAAACTGGTGGGCTGCTTCCCCTCCCTCCTCCAGTTCTAAACCTTGTAAATCCCCGAGGGAACTCTTTGTGCAGAGATAATTTCTCAGACTACTTAGATGGTAAATTCACACATCTACAGGAAGGCATGTGATGATGGTGTATTTATGTGTGAAAGAGGAACAAGGAATCTACTGGTCTCTCCATTTTCAAGGGAGAAAATTCAAAGACATTTCAGACTACCACCTACAGACCACGACTATGCCCTCCAGAAAAATAAACATCATTCTTTTCATGGTTTCCAAAACTGCAATGCAAAATTCAATTATTTATTTTAAAATCCCTAACAGGATTGTTTCATCCTGCAGGAGAAAGGTCCCGTAAGTAAAAGGAATTGCAAATGCTAACCAAAAAGGGGGAAAAAAGACAAAAAGACTCATTACAGAATGCACAGTATCAGGGGATTCTATTCTCAACTGTTTATTAAATCCTTGCCTTTCCTGATTGCATCTTCAGGCTGTGACTGGTGTTGTAACAGAACAGGAAGAGCATGAAGCCTCAAAGGCACCTCCTCTTTTCTGCACCCCTGGGAATATCTTAGAGCTCACAATGGGTTAATAAAGAAGCCCTGATTCTTGATCTCATGGATAAAGCGCTCACCAATTAACAGGCCCACGGGAAAGCACAAAGCAGTTTCATATCAAAAGAGAAAAGAAGCCCTGCAATTTGCAAACGTCCAAGAAATGCATGAAATATCAGTAAATAATGGAGAGGAATAGAAATTGTAGAGTAGGCTCAGCGCATCTTTAAAAGTGCCTTTTTCCAGGTAAATAATTCTAGATGAACAATTTCATACACACAGGGCATTTGAATAATTCCATAGAATTCGTTTTACCAGATCTTTCCGCCTAATTACAAATCTTTGAACCAGACAACGGTACTTGGAAGATCAATGCCTGGTTGCACAAAGTATATATGAAGCGTAATTAAGAGGACTGCTTGCTAGCGCAATAGATAACATGCATACGGATGTGTGAAGTCTCCACACGTATACACTTTATATTCGTGATACGTGTAGCAAAGACATACACTTCCACTGTCCTAAATGTCTTTGGCTGCCATTTTGTGAATGAAACAATCAAATGAAAATGGAATCAAAAATAGGAATAATGGAACCAAGCTTTAGATAATTTTCTTACTGGAAATTTTGAGCTTAGGGGAAGTCGAATTAATTACACCTGAAAGTAGTTATTTCTAACACTGTTTTACTTCTTATTTAGATCAAAATCTGGTACATTTTAGGAAATAGGTGGATTATAAACGTGTCCTAATTTGTTCAACTTGTTTCTCATTTTCCCATACGAAATCGAGACAATAAAACATCAACATCTTGGGCTACTCGGACGGTAGGTGTATACTTTAAGCATGGGCATTTCATTTGTGAACTAGGAAGGTAACGCTTCATTTCCAGGAGGAAAGCAAACGGAAGTCACTGACATTGGGTGTCCTCAGTTCTCAGGGGAGGTGGGTGTAATGAATGTAAGAGATGACAAGCAAAAGAGGCATCTAAGACAGTGGCGGGCACCCAGCAAGCAAATAATCAATAGTGAACTAATGTTGACCAGATAAAGTGACAGGACTCAGTGACACATTAGACAGAAGAAGAAAAGGGGTGAGGAATCAAAAATTGTGGGGAAACGAAAACCTAGGTCTTGACTGTAGGATAAAAGACTGTTAGAATTGCAAGGAGCCATACGACACACATAGGAAGGAGGGAGTGAATCAGGATCAGAGAGATGAGAGGCCACGGAAGGCCACGGAAGGCCACATGCCAAACAGTCCCTGGCTTCTCCACTATTTCTACTGGGCCATGGTGTCTCCAACATCTAGACCCCTCTCATTCGGTGAGCTTTCGTTCAATAGCATTGCAGAAAATTAATGGGAGAAAATAACAGAGAACATCGTAATCTCTAAGTTAGTTTCCTCTTATATCTCTATGTTTTGCTAGGTTGAGAGAAAAATGGCAATTATCATAAAATGTTTATGATATGGTTTCAAAAACACTGACAAAAAAATAAAACACTTACTCATCAAACGGAAGGCAATATTTGGACCTTAGGATGAAACCAAACAGCTTTCAGTGCAATTAAATAAAGGACTTGTAACCACAGAGATAACGCACTTTGCATATCTGCATTTAAGGAGAAAACTACAAAGCAGCTGCATAAGAAATGCTCCTTTGTCTCCTTTCATTTTCTGTTCCCACATTTTGGCCAGTTCAGATGTAGTTACTACATGCTTTTATTTATCAGTTTTTGAGACAGCAATGGTTTTGAAACGGCAAAAAAGAAATAAATAAAATAAAAGTTGTTATTACTGAATAATAAATGCATTGATCATTCATTTCTGCAGAATCCTAGGCTGGAAGGAGGCTGCAGGAGTGGCTGAGCCGTATGTAGCGCTCTGACCGCGGGCACAGGCGTGACGTGGGGGAAGGCGCTGAAACACTCTGGTCTTCTGTATCCTCTTCTAAAATATGATGCAGTTGAATAAAGAATCTCTAATGTCACTCATAGCTCCCTTATTCTCTGATCATTCTCCCTCGTTTGATTTTGTTCTTTATGTAAAAGTTGAATACCAGCAAGCATATGGCAACTCTCAGAGGGGAAATCATATGTTAAAGATTAGCAATGGAGAAAGTCGCGGTGGCTAGAGTGCGTCAGGCTTGTTTGTAAATTTCCATGACCCACGTGGGGCTCCCTGTCCCCACAATGCAGTCTGGACGGCGATCACTTGCTATTTGTAATTAGACAGCTTTAATTACCTCTCCGTTTTATGAAATGGAAAGAATAGTGACTTTTCTAAACTTGATTTTTGTCCAAAAATCTCTTTGCCAATGCCTTTGGACAATAAATTCTGAATGGTGGTATTTTATATCTCCCAGACAAATGTTTCTTTCATGAAAATGGGTGGGGATGAATGAATTTCAAAATGTCATCATTTTAGCTACCATTTATTTTACTCTACTACAAATTCAATAATCTTGAACCAGAGTTAATAGAAATTCATGATAAGTAATAAAAATCAAACTGGCCTCAAATTCCCATGGCTTCAAACAGTGCCTATAAGCTATCAATTCCTCAATCTCTCTCTCCAGTCTAGATCTCTTTACTGAGTTCCAGCCAAAATCACACAGACAGATATCACCAGACAAAATCACACAGACAGATGTCCTATCGGAGCCTCAGACTGAACACCCTCTTCCCCTTCCCCCATACCAGCTCCTCCTTCAGTGTTCTGCGTTTCTGTGAATGTTCCTACCACCCAGCCTGGTGCCTGAGTTTGGCTCCAAGACACTCTCCTCTCCTTTGCCCCAAACACTGTTGATTCAACCCCCTTTAATTTCATCAGATACATCTCAATCTTTCCCATGAATGAAATCTTAATCCTTCATTCTAAAGTGCAAGTCTGATGACTTTCCTGCTTAAAAATATGCCAGTGCCCTTAAGGTAAAATCTAATCACTCTAGCATGACCTACAAGATGCTTCATAATCAGGTCTCTGCCTCATGGCCAACCTCATCTTAAGCCACTTCCTCTTTTCACCAAAAGTTGTCAATATCCTAAGCCTTTTACATTTTCCCAATGTCTCATATACTTTTTTTCCTCTGATCTTTGCAAAAATCGCCTTTCCTTAATGGGACTGTTCCTTGCTCCTTTCTTTGTCAGGCCAACTCCACTAATCCTTTGAAACTCACCTCAGCCCTTCTATTGCTCAGCCTCAGCTTTCCCTGACTGTCCGTGTGTGTTCTCATAACGTGATAGGTGTCTTTCCACTACAGTCCCCACCACGTGGCATTTTAACTGCTATTGGATGGTGAGTCCAAAAAGGTAGAATCTGCGTTTTATTTACTTTACTGATTAGTGCATGGCATATAATAAATGTTCAATAAATGTGTAATAAATGAACAAACATGCACATAGTAAAGGGTCTCTGAGGAGAGTAATCCTAGCTCAAGGTGCCTGGGACAGTCCAGGTACACCCAGGTCCAGCCCAGGTCATCCCAGCCTGATTATGAATAGATCCCCCCTTTCCTTCCCAAGTGTCCAGGTGTGGACAATAAATCACATCACCACTGTCTATGAGTCAACATACCAGATGCACTTCTAGCCTTCTTAACAATCAATATCATTTAAAAGACACGGCAATACATTCACAGAGAGAGATCTGGGAAAGATTATCACTGAACTATGTTCTTGCCCAGGTGGTAACATTTCAGGTGACTTTTTTCTCCTGGCTGTACTTTGATCAATTGACGTTGCTTTCATTCATTCAGCACACATCACTTTTACAAAACTAATAAAGCTACTTTGAAAGTGTCACAGCATAATTCACCTCGTGCGAATTTTCCAGAATATTCAGCTTTATCTTTAGGGCTATGGAAAATGCCAAGATTTTTCATATTGTAGGTCAACTAAGCATATGGCCAAATGGCCCCAGCATAAAGATAAAGGACGTCAGGAGCTTGTGATTATATTCACAAACGTCACCTAACCCCTCCTTGCATGAAAAATGAAACTAAACTCAACTAAAATAAACAGTTCTGACAGTCAGGATGCCAGAATATTCAGACATTTGGTTTGAAGCTGCTGCATAGGGTCTAGACCTCCACAGCTGATGATGAGAATAAATACAGGGACCAAACTTTCAAACAGTAACAGCATACGGAAAACGTTACATGGAACATAAACATTGCTAATCAGAATCCAACAGAGGTAATCTAAAAAACATCCTCTTGTGTGAATGTGCTTCCACAATCAATTCTACTTCGCAGGGCAATGGCTTTTATCAGTTCAAACAGCTAAAGCTTCATGGAATGTTAGTATGGAGGAAAAAGTAAGAAATCGTGTTTCCTATCAGGTTTTTATAGTGATTAAATGTATAGAGCGAAGCATCATTGGTCAGGAACTTTTAACCAGTATTTAAATATACAAGTTAATAGCAAATGTTTGATCGAGTTAACAATTCCAAATAAAGTTCTGGACCAATTACTTTGAGTTACTTTCTCTGTTTTCTCACTGACTTGCAGATGCATCTAAAAGAGAACAGTACATGTACATTTACTTGTTCTCCCTGAACAGAGATATTTAAGACAAATCATCTCCAACTTTGCAGAGCCAAAGTTGAGACTGCTGCTTGCATCTCTCCCGGAGTTGAATATTTCTGGCAGAGGAATAATTAGGAGGTCTTGGACATCAACTGAAAGGAGGACAATGGTGAGGGGGTGCATCTTGGTCAACCAGACGCTTTAACTTCCATTTTTGGCAGTGGACTGGGATGTGCGCTGATGCATCTATCATCTCCTTCTCTAAAACTGATAGGTAGCATCAGAGAGGGAAGTTCCCCACTAACCAGGATCCTGCTAACCAGCTGACATGGGGTGACATCAACTCCCAGAGACCTAGGTTCAAATTCTGAAACATAACCTTGATCAATTTACTTACTCTCTTGAAGAGTCCCTACAGAATACTGGGTTTGAGTGAACGTGAACACTGTCACTTAAATTGTAGAGGTATTACGTTTGAGATAAGTTCAAAGGATACAAACTAATGAGAACCTACTGTATAGCTCAGGGAACTGTACTCAGTGCTCTGTGGTGACCTAAATAGGAAGGGAATCCAAAAAAGAGGGGATAGATGTACAAATATAGCCTATTCACTCTGCTGTACAGTAGAAACGAACACAACATTGTAAAGCAACTATACTCCAGTAAAAATTAATTTTAAAAAAAGTGACAAAAAATGACTAGTCCAAAAGCTCCTGCAATTCAATAAAAATAAAGGCTAGTCCAATCAAAACATGAATAAAATATTTGTGGTTGCCTTCACGGGAGGATGGGGAATTTATTATTAACGAGGATTTTTATGGGGTGTTAAAATGGTCTTCATCTTGATCTGTGGGGATTACATTAGTGTATACTATTGTGAGAACTCACCAAATGTTACACTTAAGATCTAGGCCTCTCTTTTTGTAAATTATATATGAAAAGAAAAAAAAGTGGTACTTTTAAAAAATTTGCTACAATATCATTCTGTAACGATTTCTCTTTTATACGATGAAAATTAATAATCATAAGTCAAATGATTTATTTTAATAAAAATGCAGCTCTTTTAAAAAGAAAAAAAAAGCTCAAAGGATACATTTTTGGAAGAGGATGTGGGGAGCAATGATTCTCTAGTCGCCTAAGTTTTCTCTTGGGAGATGAATCCGGCATGATGGCAGTGATGTTTCCCCTGCTCAGTGTGGCATCGCGATGGATGTCCTCATCCAGAAGCCCCGATGAGGGTGCCTTCAGCAACCCACAGTGTCTGGAACTAATACTCTGAGAGAAATTATGCTACTTCCTACTTTGGCCAACTCATCCTCTTCCATACTTTCTGTCGCCATCTACACACTTACAATCTATTCGTCTAGCCAAGGTTGCTCCCCAGAGCATGAGATCAATATCACTGAGTGACTTCTAGAAATTTCCACTTAAGTGTCCCACTAGCACTTCACACTGGACTCAACCTCCACAAATCTGATCACTTTATCTTCCACCCCACTCAAAGCCAGTTCCTTCAAACCCTGAATCTTTGTAAATGGTGTTACCATCTGCACAATTCGCAAAACCAGAAATCTTAACTTCATCTTTTTTAAAATTTATTTATTTATTTATTTATGTTGTGTTGGGTCTTCGTTACTGTAAGAGGGCTTTCTCTAGTTGTGGCAAGCGGGGCCACTCTTCATCGTGGTGCACGGGTCTCTCACTATCGTGGCCTCTCTTATTGCGGAGCACAGGCTCCAGACGCGCAGGCTCGGTAGTTGCGGCTCACGGGCCCAGTTGCTCCGCGGCATGTGGGATCCTCCCAGACCAGGGCTCGAACCCGTGTCCCCTGCATTAGCAGGCAGATTCTCAACCACTGCGCCACCAGGGAAGCCCTTAACTTCATCTTTGATTATCCTCTCTCTCTCTCACCCCCTGTATCTATCTACTCAGTCACCATTTCTGACTTATTCTACCTCTTAAATGTTTCTTGCAAACTTTAATGGCATTTCCACGTCACTACTCTGCTTCAAGGCACTATCCCCTCTCCTGGATTACTCCAATTACCTTCCGAAAGATCTCCCCATCTCTGTGATCATCTCCATATTCACTGATGTCCTCAATCTCTTCTCTCCACATTGTAGTCACAGTAATCATCTGAAAACTCAAATTATCAAGTCATCCCCTAGTTTAAAACTCTTTGTGTAAAATCAACATGAAATGGATTAAAGATTTACATGTATAAAACTATAAAACTCTTAGAAAAAATATAGAGGAAAAGCTCCTTAGCTTTGGTCTTGGCAATGATTTTTTTGTATACAATCTCAAAAGCACAGGCAACAAAAGCAAACATAAGCAACTGGGACTACATCAAACTAAAAAGCTTCTGCACAGCAAAGGAAACCATCAACAAAATGAAAAGGCAACCTGTGGAATGGGAGAAAATATTTGCAAACCATATATCTGGCAAGGTTAATATTCAAAATATAAAAGGAACTCATACAACTCAAAAGCAAAAATCCAAATAACCTGATTTTTTAAATGGGCCATGGACCTGAATATACATTTTTCCAAAGAAGACATACAAATGGTCAACAAGTATGTGAAAATCACTTATCGGGCTTCCCTGGTGGCGCAGTGGTTGAGAGTCCGCCTGCCGATGCAGGGGACACGGGTTCGTGCCCTGGTCCAGGAAGATCCCACGTGCCATGGGGCGGCTGGGCCCGTGAGCCATGGCCACTGAGCCTGCGCGTCCGGAGCCTGTGCTCCGCAACAGGAGAGGCCACAACAGTGAGAGGCCCGCATACCGCGAAAGAAAAAAAAAATCACTTATCATTAAGGAAATGCAAATCAAAGCCACATCAGATATCACCTCACACCTGTTAGAATGACTATTACCGAAAAGATAAGAGCTAACAAAGGTTGGCAAGGATGTGGAGAAAAGCGAACATTCGTGTTCTGCTGGTGGGAATGTAAATTGGTACAGCTACTGTGGAAAACATTACGGAGGTTCCTCAAAAAATTAAAAATAGAACTACCATAACATCCAGCAATCCCATTTCTGGATATATATCCAAAGGAAATGAATCAGTATCTTGAAGAGGTATCTGCACTCCCATGTTCACTGAAGCATTATTCACAATAGCCAAGATATGGAAACAACCTAAATGTCCATCAACAGATGAATGGGTAAAGAAGATATGCTGTACACACACCATACATACACACAATAGAATATTATTCAGCCATAAAAAAGGAAATCCTGCTATTAGCAACAACACAAATAAACCTGGAAAACATTATGTTAAGTGAAATAAGTCAGACTCAAAAAGACAAACATTGTAGGATCTCACTTACATGTAGAATCTAAAATGTCAAACTCATAGAACCAGAGAGTAGAACACTGGTTGCCAGGGGCTGGTGGTAGAGAATGTGTGGGAGGAATGGGGAGCTATTGGCCAAAGGGTACAAACTTTCAGTAATAAGATGAATAAGTTCTAGGGATCTAATGTACAGCATGGTAATTAAAGTGAATAATACTGTATAGTATACTTGAAATTTTCTGAGAGTAGATCGATCTTAAGTGTTCTCACCACCCATAGATGTGTTAATTAACTAGACTGTGGTAATCATTTCACAATGTATACATATATTCAATCAGCATGTTGTATACCTTCAAAAAAATCACATTGTACAACCTAAGTATACACCATCTTTGTCAATCATAACTTAATGAAGCTCGAAAAAATAAAACTCTTTGTTTTGCCCCCTCTGCTTTGTCTCTCCAGCTTTATCTTTCCTTGCCATCTTTCATCCCTATCTTGAATGCTATCTCCAGTTATATCAAACATCTATCACTTCATAGGCGGTCCCCCATCTTCTCACCTCTGGGAATCCTACCTACTTATGCCTAGAACACCATAAATCCCATCACTATGTTCTTCACTTAATCAACTCCTACCCACCCCTCAAGGCCCAGATGAGCATCACCTCCTGGAATCCTTCTCCTCTTGTGTGCTCCTTAAGTATCTTACCCTTGCCTTCATCTGCTGTATTTTAATTAAAATAAACTATAAGTCTTCTGCATTTGTCTCATTTCTTATTGGATCCCTAGAGCTTAGCAAGTCTCTGAAAGATATTACATATCAATAAATATTTGCGAACTCAAACTCTGAGCTTGAGGCTGGTCTCCTTTTCTTCTGACATACTAGCTACTAAATTCTACATGAGTTACCTAACCACACCAAACTTCAGTATCCTTATCCGGAAAACAGGATAATAATACCTATTTCACAAAATTGTGGCAAAGATAAAGGAGCTCACAGATATAAAACACTTGGCACAGGGCTTGCCATGGAGTGAGCCAATTGGCAATGACCCCAGCGCACTGAGGAACCGAGCGCCAGTTCTGGCCTACAGATGCATTTCACTGGGCTCAAAATATTAAGACTGAAAATTCTCAAATAAAAACGTGAGCTTTACTTTCTTATGAAAACAAGTCTTAAGAGTCTTAAGATCTGACAGCCCTGGATCGCTATCTTTTATGCAACCATCAGCTAGAGCCAAGTAACACCAACTCTTCTTGGATGATACATAGGCCTTAGTTTTCCTCAGACCCCACTAATCCTTATGCTCTTATCCCTGACCTGCTTCTCAGCTGAAGACCATCTGTGCTTAAGACCCTCACTGTACAAAATTATGGAAAATCCTCTGAGATGAAAAGTGTTAGCATACATGTGCAAGATTATACCTAGTACAATGGACTTCAATGTAACAGGCTCCTTCCCTTTCTCCAGATGGCCTATACATGTTTAAGCTGCTGTAAATGTATAAACATATTCAGCTATAGAAAAATTCTATGATTCTAACCCACGGGTCAGCATTATCACCACAAGCAGAGGAAGGGACAATGTTCCTTTTGTTTTAAAAACAGATTGCGTGAGCTTAGAGAAATGAAGTTGGAGAGTGCTTTTTCAAAGACAATTTCCAAACCCGCTTCCACAGGTGGTGCTGTCTGGAGTGTTGACCTCACATAGCCCAGGGGAGCTGGCCTTTTCTCAATTTCTTGAAAGAAAGATGTCAGGCTCAGTGACCCCCAAGTGGGGATTGTCTTCCCTCTTTGCACTTGCCATCAGCTGTTGGTGGCATTTCTTCAAATCAGCGAGGCGTCCCGTTGTGCGGGTGGGAGGAGGGGTGCTCTAGCCCAGCAGTCCCACAGAGCCTCTGACTGGGGCATCTCCTTCCTAAAGCCCCTGGATGCTGGTGGTGTTTCACATCACAAAGAGGGCTTCCCGGGCGGTCTCTGATGTTCGGTTTTGTTGTGTCTTTTCACAGAACACAGAAACCCGTCTGTGAGTATCTTGACCTACGATTCTATGCAGATCAAACTACGATCAGCATGTTTCAATAACGGGCCCAAAATTCAGCGCCATTGGTGAGCTCTAATTCTAACCCTGATCCTAATTTATTGTTTGACCGAGAGGTTAATCAAGGGGCTTCTATGAATCTTATTTCTCTGTGATGATTTGGAGAATTACTGGCTTAAAACAGTTGATACACATACACACATACATATACAGGCACATAAAATGATTTACAAACATAACCCTATAAAATCATGTTCTACTTTAATATAATGAAATGAAAGCACTATGAAGCAAAGTGGTCTTGAAAAAATCAATCTTTTCAATCAATGAAAGTATTTGATAATGTTTCTACAAAACAAAAAGAAATATCTATTTTTTGACCAAGTTCTGAGACTCTCTAATTATTAAAGCCTTGAAGAGACTTTGTTCCTACAGTCTCACAGTTGAGAGTTGTGTTTATTTCCACAGAGATATTAACTTTATAAATAAAAAAGCACATTAGATCAATAGAGAGAGGAATTTTAATAACATAAAACAATGTAAGAATACATCTAATTTCTTCTAGAGACTTTAAAAATATTTCCTAAGGAATGTGTGTAAAATGTCTTGGTCCTCTGACCTCTAAACAGACATATTCTATATATTCCTGGAATATACTGCCCAGTTCCTCTCTCACTTCTAAACAGAAAGATAGACATTAAGGGAAATCTAAACCTCAAAAGGGCAAAACTCCAAGTCTCCTTGCCTCCTCTGACTGGGTTTAAAAAAAACAGTTTTCTAATTGGAGCAGCATTTCAGAAGCATACACTTCTAGGCTTGGCATCTACATTTTACAGTCAGTAAGAAATATTGTTTATAATTTCATGGAAGGTAAAACATTTCACCAAGGGCAAACATTCATCACGCCAGTGAATCAACGACCAGTCACCTTTATCCCCATTCACATGCAAATATCGTCCCGATTTTCCTACTTGTCATTATATGTGACATTTAAACCCAGTTACTTTGGACCTACAACACTAGTTAACCCCAGGCAAGTTAAGATCCCAAACAAACCCTTGCTAACCTGTCAGAGGCTCATTTCTTTCTTCCTTTGTGTCTAGTAAAGTCTTCCATAAACATATACCACATTCTGTGCAACAAAATGCTTCAGACTATACACTTTACCCAAGCAGAAAAGCACAACTTAAAATTGCTTCTTACTGGTAAATAAGTGACAAGTCTAATGAATTTGGGATGATTTTCCAGTTGGAGATTTTATCCTCTTCCCTCTAATTGTTACCACAGGGTAAAAGAAAGAAAATTCAAATCAGACAAATGGTCCACTTTTTTTCTTTAAACTATATCAAAGTCAAATGAAGGAAAAGAACTACTACTCACAGTTGGATAGAATTAGCTTCTTTACTGTGTGTTTTAGTTGCTCTCATCCCCATGGCCATAGATAATTAAGAAAAAAGTCTACCCACAAGATTTAAAGGACTGTAGAAGGGACATCTAATTGTTAAGCAAATATTTAATTCCTTTAAAAAATGAATGGAATGTTAAAGCCCATAGAAAAATACATTTAGAAAAATATATCAAGTATAGAGAAAAATAGATAGTGTATATAGAATAGAGAACATATATAAAAATCAAATATGTGGAATATATTTGAGTTAACAATAAATAAAAATAAATTCTTAATTTTTAAAAGAAGCATTAACGAGTGAATGAAACATGGTCTCCTCAACTTACAAATACTTTTCAGGAGCTCTCAAGGTATTACAATATTAAGCTATTATTCAGGCCTCATTGCATACACTCTTCTAGTATAATGATGTCACCTGTTGGTTCAGTCATTTTACTGAATACCTTTCACTGAGAACCTGTGACTTAAAATGCCTCTATTTCATACTTTTTATATAGGTGTTTTATGGTCACTTGGTTGTGAATCCTCCCTCCAGCCCCTGTTGCCCCAGTTTAAATCACTGAGGTTTACCTTTTTATGTGCTGGTCACTACCAAACAGAAAACTATGATCTTCTATTATAGAAGCATATGGATATTTTTATTGAATACACAGGGTTCACCCATGAACACTGCACAAGTCATCACATTCTTCTCTTTCCGCATTCCTATACTTTGGTCAATGGGCAGAATTTGCCATTTCTCCTGCTTCCATATAACAAAACTTACAGATTGGCTGTGACTCACTGTGGCACTGGTTGTGGCAGAGCTCTTGGTCCAGGAACCGTCAGGCTACTTCTCAGTTTACCACGTATCTGGTATCGTTAATTATACAGAGGCAACAATATACTTTTATTTGTCCCCTCATGAAAACTGAGGTCTTTTCTTTAGTCTAGCTACAGTATTTTTCCTTTCAAGGCATTTAAACAACAACAACAGCTGTTTGAGAATCTGTGAAAACTATGGATACCTTTCTCAAAGCTATGAGCCCATGCAGACCCTTCTCCCGGCATGCATAACCAAATTTGGCTTTCAATTTAGGGAGAGCCTTGTTATAATAGCCGTTGTATCACCTGATGTCATCCTGAAATCCCACACTAGTCCCACTACAAATGACTATTTAAGCAATTTAGGTTGTTGAATGTTTGGTGGAGATGTTGCTTCAGATGCTTCAGCTGGAAAGGCCTTGGGTAAACCTCACCAAATAAAATGGAATGATACTTTTGACATTGTAGGAAAATGGAATGTTACGATGGTGAAAGATTTGATGAAGTTTTTTTCATCCCAGCTGGAAGGATCAATCAGACTAGGGATATCTCTGGAATCCAACCAAAATTTCCAGCAGGTCTGAGTTGTGGACACAGGAGGTAAGGTCACCATATCTTGCCCAACCTAATGATCTAGGTCCTACCTAATGATCTAGTCCTGGAAGGAAAGTCAGCTCCACAGGCAAAAATATTGCTAAAGATGGAAAACTGTTTCCACAACCAGCTTTATGAATTTTCAGAGTTGTACTCATTTTGTATAATTTGAAGGTCTTGAAAAAAAGATGAACAACAGAAATTTGATCCCACACCTCCATTCTCATCTCCTGCCAGACTTTCTCCCATCACATCTTCATTTCTCTAGGCCAAGCAATTCTTTCCTTCTAATACATTCTTAAGTTTATCAGAGGACTAGACACAGAGCATTAAATTTAAAATATAAATCTCTGGCATGTGCAAAATGCAAGCACTAAACATCTCAATCTTTTAAGATGAACGGTAAATAAAGTAACTATTCACATGTCTGTAGACGTGAGAATTTGCAGGATCAAACAGAGTATCAGAGTAGAGAGCATGAAACAGATATGAAACAACTAAGTGTTCCTCACCAGAATAAAGAATAAAATTATTACATCATGATAAGTTTATTGGCTAAATTTCTTGTATCTGGGTAAGTAATAATTATCTCCATAAAGTGAGACACACCTAAGTGGTATGTATTTTCTGTTTCTTTTCAGTGACTTTATTCTGGGGTGACAATGGTGCAGATGGCAACCAACTAACCACTGGGACCAACCCCATTCACATTCGCACTGAGCCCCTCCACCCAGATAAGCAAGAAGGCAGCCTCAGAGGCAGTGGGAAGACTTTGACTGTACGAATATTTTAGAGAATTAGCTTTGAAGTTTTGCAGCCTTGGTTTGGGATTATTTATAGTAAGACTGGGGTCCCACAGCTATTAGAAAGCAACAAAAAGTCAGTTTATTTGCTCTCACATTGTTGTTTTAATAAAACACTGTTTTGTTTTCCTTATCTGTAAAATGAAAAGGTTGGGATACATGACCACTAGCACTAAATGCTGGTAGATGTCTCTAAGAACGAATGTCTTTCAGGGAACATGTAAAAGAGGACCTTGCAGCTTGAATGTAAAGGTCACGTGTCAAAAATGCAGTGCATGAGCAGGATAATTCAGTCACTGTAATGACCTATTAACCTTGATTGCTGCCATGATTATACTGTCATCTGAACGGAAGGTTCAGCAGCAGAATACACATTCTTTTCAAGTGCACATGGAACATTCTCCAGGATAGAGTGCATGCTAGGCAATAAAAGAAGTCTTAGTAAATTTAAGAAGACTTAAATCATATCAAGAATCTTTTCCAAGGGCTTCCTTGGTTGCACAGTGGTTGAGAGTCCGCCTGCCGATGCAGGGGACATGGGTTCGTGCCCCGGTCCGGGAAGATCCCACATGCCACAGAGCGGCTGGGCCCGTGAGCCATGGCCGCTGAGCCTGCGTGTCCGGAGCCTGTGCTTTGCAACGGGAGAGGCCACAATGGTGAGAGGCTCACGTACGGCAAAAAAAAAAAAAAAAAAAAGAATCTTTTCCAAAAATAATAATATGAGACTAGAAATCAACAACAAGAAAAAAAAACTGCAAAAAACACACGGAGGTTAAACAATATGCTACTAAACAACCAATGGGTCACTGAGGAAATCAAAAAGGAAATTAAAAAATCCCTGGAGACAAATGAAAATGGAAACATAAGGATTCAAAGTTTATGTGACCCAGCAAAAGCAGTTCTAAGATGAAAGCTTATAGTGATACAAGCCTACCTCAGGAAAAAGCAAAAATCTCAAATAAACAACCTAACCTTACACCTAAAGGAACCAGAAAAAGAAGAACAAACAAAACCCAAAGTTAGTAGAAGGAAAGATATCATAAAGATCAGAGCAGAAATAAATGAAATAGAGACTAAAAAACAATAGAAAAGATCAATGAAACTAAGAGTTGGTTCATTGAAAAGAAAAACAAAATTAATAAACTTTTAGCCAAACTCATCAGGAAAAAAAGAGAGAGGGCCCAAATCAATAAAATCAGAAATGAAAGAGCAGAAGTTACAACTGACACCACCGAAATACAAAGGATAATAAGATTACCACGAACAATTACATGCCAATAAAATGGACAACCTAGAAGAAATGGATAAACTCCTAGAAACATACGATCTTTCAAGACTGAAACAAGAATAGAGAACATGAACAGACCAATTACCAATAATGAAACTGAATCAGTAATAAACAAAACTCTCAACAAACAAAAGTCTAGGACCAGACGGTTTCATGGGTGAATTCTATCAAACATTATCATGGTGATCATTTCCTAATGTACGAAAACGTCAAATCATTATGTAGCATACCTGAAACTAACATAATATTTGCACACCAGCTATCTTTTAATTAAAAAATAAAATAAACCAACAAATAAATAAATAAATTGGAGCTTCAGAAGATTTCTGGGATCATCTAGGGTACATTTTACTGATAAGGAATCTGAGGCCCAGAGAACTGACATTTCTACCAAGGATATTATTCAGGGCCTTTTTCACAGCCTGTGATATATGAAATTAAATGCACCAAGAACAACAATGAATAAGAATGAGAAAAGCTGGAAGCTAAAAATTTTTATCAAATCTTTAAAGCATGAAAGTTGAAAAGAAAATGGATATTTTTTTAACTAAGAAATAATTACAAGTGCCACATACATTTTGCAGTAAGCTATAATCTAGCTCATTATTTTCCTACAAAGAAAAAGAAAAAACATTGTGTGATGTGTGTGTAATAATCTCATTGTGTGTAATAATCTCATTGTTCACTTTACAGGAAACAAAAGGGAACGTTTTAACAAAAGGTGTAATTCGTTATTTCCAGACTGAAGGAATTAAAACAGAAGAATAAAATAGGAAAACAAATCAAACATCTTCATGTTAGACTGTCATTGCTGTAACAAAAAAATCAAGTATTCTAGGGCTTCCCCGGTGGTACAGTGGTTAAGAATCTGCCTGCCAATGCAGGGGACACAGGTTTGATCCCTGGCCCAGGAAGATCCCACATACTGCGGAGCAACTAAGCCTGTGTGCCACAACTACTGAGGCTGCGAGCCATAACTACTGAGCCACACGCCACAACTACTGAAGCCTGCGCACCTAGAGCCCGTGCTCCGCAACAAGAGAAGCCACGACAATGAGAAGCCGGCGCGCAGCAACAAAGAGTAGCCCCCACTTGCTGCAACTAGAGAAAGCCCACGCGCAGCAACACAGCCAAAAAAAAAAAAAAAAATCAAGTATTCCAAGAATATTATTTTTCCTCTAAGCATTTTATAACTGCATTAAGAGGAAATTAATTTTAGTAAGTACATCATGAAATCAAACTCCAATGAAGCAAACAAGAATTTTACTGCAAAACTCTAAAAGTTAAGTTATTCCACGTTTATAGGTAAAATGAATAGATTCTGTATTGCTTGCCTCCCATCATACACTATAAATGTAACCACACAAGTCTTGCAATGGCATGTGGGGCAGAATACCAAAGAAAGCTCACAGCAGGGTTTGAGACAGCTGGATGCTAATCACGTACAAAACTCTTGAAAATTTAGGATCTGAATCATTTAAAAACACACACTCTTTATAGACATTTTGAAATTTTATGATGAGAGTCTAGTCATCCAACCATTAAATTTTTGAGCAAATAACTTAAAAAGACAGAGAGAGGAAGAGAGTCAGAGTCACATAAGACAATAACCAAGTTGGAGAGAGCAACCTGACATGCAGAAGTTCTGAAAGGTGCCCTTCCTTGTGCCTCTCTCCTGAACACTGCATTTTACTATGTCCAACAGGTCCATCTTCCCAATGGGGGTGACTTGCTCCATCACACCCACTGTGAAGAGGGCTCTTTGACTTCACTGAGGCCAATGAATCAGCTAGCATCTAAAGAGAGCCCCCCAGCAAGTGGGCAGAGGACTGACTGCATCACGCGTTGTTGAAGCCCCTTTAATGGAAGGACTTGGGAAAAGAAATTCTTGGGGGAAATCTTCCAATCTTGGACCTCCAACTTTGAATCAAATATTTCAGCTGCAAGAGCTGAGCACTGAACGAGCTGTTACAGGCAGAAGAATTCAGGGATCAGGTTAAAAATCTAGACTTCTCAGATCTTGTATCCCCACCCCACTCTACAAAGCAATGCCCATCCATCATTGTCCAACTATTATTAATGTCTCCTGGATGTTAAAGTAGGTTTACAGAGGATTAAGGAAACTGAAGTTACTATTATGCAATTTTAAAGTTTCTACAAGGGTTCAGTGAATCTTCAAAGGGATATTTGAGGAGTTGAGGGGGGCAGAACAAGGGAAGCTAACATGAAATTAAAAAATACTTAACTGCTTAGCAACAAGATAAGCATCTGAGTGATCTTCTTGAAGACAAAGTCCCCAGGTCTAACTTTGTAGGTCATGGCTTTGAAGCAAAATCTGACAAAGCCAGTGGCCGATTGACTTGGCAACTTTTCTAGGTGCTTTTCCATTTTGGTATTAAGGCAAAAGCATCATAAAATTTTACTTTTTTTCATAAGGAAACTTCACATTGAACCTGTTTTAAATGGGGTGAACAAAGTAATCCTCGTTTACTGGGTAGATGTAAAGTTCAAAAATGTATCTTTCTTCAATTTGTGAGTACATTTTAGCATTTTAACCATACTTTACGATTCCTCCTTAGAACTTGACGAGGTCTTGAAGAGCTCTGCTTAATTTTACACTCATAATCCCTTACCTCTAAGCCTTTTAACTGCAATGTGTACAGCCTCAGCTGAATAATTCAAATAGTAACTTACTCTTTTCCCCCAACTTTACCCTCACAAAAAAACCCTGCAACATTTTTGCCCTTTATAATCAGAAGCAACCTTTCCTAATAAAAATAAATCAATAAATAACTGTCTCAATTGGAAGTTGTCCTTGTTTCTACATGGTTATTAAAAAAACCTACACTGAAGTTTTTAGGGAATGGGCAGCCAATCAAAACAGAGTGGATGTTCAAACTGATGAATCTGAATAACTATTATGATCTTCTAAGAGGGAACATATGAAAATCCTTCCAGAGAAAGAAGCAGAGGAAACATTTATAAGCATGTTTTTCAATCTTTCTGAGTCAGAAAGGCAGCTAGCTGCTCTGAGGGAATGCAAGCCTATTCTCTTCTCTATTCCTGCTTTTCTTCCAGGCCTTCTGGCTAACAAAAGAGAACTTTGGTGTGGGGAGGATGCAGCACCCACACTTTGGTAACGGAGCCCGCTGAGCTGAGGATGAGCCGTCACTCCTCAGGGGCCCCCAGAGCAGCAGCTCCATCCTTCCTGACCAGCGTGAGCATAGGTTTGAGCTACGCATGAAGCTTGGAGACATCTCATATTGAAAATACCATTCGCGCTAGTAAATGTATACATTGGCTATACAGAATAAAACTTTAATATCCTCACCTTGAACATACATATATTTTCACAGATCAAGTACTGGATAAGGTTCAGCATTTTTCAAATTACAAATTTCATTACTTGTGCTTTTTTTTTTTTTTTTTTTTTGCGGTACACGGGCCTCTCACTGCTGTGGTCTCTCCCGTTGCGGAGCACAGGCTCCGGACGCGCAGGCTCAGCAGCCATGGCTCACAGGCCCAGCCACTCCGCGGCATGTGGGATCTTCCCGGACCCGGGCACGAGCCCGTGTCCCCTGCATCGGCAGGTGGACTCTCAACCACTGCGCCACCAGGGAAGCCCTACTTGTGCTTTTGTATTTTGTTACTAATTCATATTAACTACAGTATTATACTTAGATCAGAATTGTAACCACGTCAAAGTTAGAAACTCTGGCTTCCTGGCATGGATTCCAAGACTATAAAAATTTACAAAAGGTTAGAAACTGAATAACTTTCATTTGCCAAGTATTTGCAGTTTACAGCCTAAATAATTGACTTTGTCTTGTCTATCTTTAGAACCAGAATACACAGCACAATGCCTTCACAGAACGTATCCAGGTCAACTGATGTCTACATATGTGCCCTAACTGTTCTTTCTTACTGGGAAAAATCAGCAAGTATTTGGTCTGAAACAAACAAATTAATAAGCATGTTTGAAAACACTAGTCTACCAAATCATTAGCTAGTAAATGAGTATATTATTAAATTTGAATCAAAATGCACATACAGGTAACACAAAATAAACTTAACAGCACTGTCCCTGAATTAGAGAAGGTCACCATCTAAAACAGAAAATCCCAAAGCTGACAGACTCATGAAGAATAAATTGTGCCTTTAATTTACCCCATAACAGGCTATAAAAGTGTCTGGCATCAAGGATGGAGAGCCCCACGCTATTTACCCGAAGATGACTTGGCCAATCTGCTGGTCATGGCACACGCACGGTTACTCAGGCCCACAGTTCTAAAAATGATACCACACAGCTCAGGGCAGGCCCTGCTGGGCAGAGCTGAATTTCAAACCGGGCTCAGGAGACGGGGCGAGCATCAGTACCCTCAGACACCAGTCTCCCGTGTCTTACATTCCTAATCAAGCTTTTCAAAGGCATTCCCAAGGTAGCTGTGATTCACAGAATGGACGGAGAAAATGTAATTATGCTACTTTAAAACAAAATCAAATTGCCAAAGTATATATCTAGGCAGAAAAAAAAATCTTTATTTAATTCCTTTGAAGCCTTTGGTGAACAAAGGAAAAATTTTCAGTAGTGTAGATAGATGGACTAATGTTCCTAACTGACAAATAAGTAAGTTACATGTGCTATAACCATCCTGTTTCTTATCAAGAGCACAAGCATTTTCAGAAATAACCGTATTTTAAAATAGCATCAAAATTGACTTTTCCTTTGCTTACTGCTATATTTTTTCCAAATATTTGGTGGAAAGAGAGAGATTGAGAGCACAGGAGCAAGCAGGTATAAATGGTAACGCTTTTCTCTGTAGTCCTGTTACCATCACTAAGTGTAATTGAATGTATGAGGAGGTCTCTGTTGGGATGTGATATGCTAACACACTCTAATTTTCATTAGTTTCTCTAAACTGTCATGTGAGGAATTTAAAATATGTTCATGAGAGAAATTAATAATGGCTGTTACTGAACAAAAGTATTAAGCTTGTTGAAGTGGAAAAAAAAAAAAAAGCAGACTTTGCCCATGAAAAAGAAGCCGTGTAAATCATACACAGGAAAGTGCTCTGATGACAGTCCCCCATTCATTTTCCTGAAACAGCTGCTGTGCCAAAGAGTAAGAATGAACCCATTAGTCCTCATGTCCCCATCATGGTGAACAGCCTTTGGTCGCACAGGGGGGTATTTAGAAAAGCTAAAAATTTTGATGAGACGGTTTCTTTTTCTTTTTTCAAAATGAAAAGGCATACAAGCGTCAGCTAAGCCTTGCCGGCTAAACTGCATGTTTTCTTTAAGAGAAGACTGTCGATTAAAAAAAAAAAAAAAAAAAAAAAGCTTTGCTGAGATGTTCATACCTGGGCATCTTTGGGAAGTACCAAGATGGCAACAGCTTTCTAGTCCTTCATCCCTTACATCCAACAGGGACATGAGGGTTTGTCCATTTATATGCAATATTTCATTCCAGCCATGAAACAACCCCAAGGGCAACAAACAGGTAGGTATTATCCTCTCTGCTCTACAGAGAGGAAAAGCTGTGGTTCAGAGACATAAAGCCATACTTGCTCATGATGAGGCAAGTTCACCAGGGATCTGGAGCTAAAACGAGTTTATTCCTTCAGTGTTAAGTTTGATGGAGAACCTTAGGCGCTGAGCTGAATATGGGGGGCACTCTTCACCAAACCTGGACTCCCCCTGTTGTGGAGGGATCTTCTCTCTGCTTAACAGGATGGGGGCTTGGCAGATGGAGCCGCGCTGCCTCGAGTGTCTCGGCGGGTCCCAGAGAACGGTGGCTGGCCGGCGTTTGGGCAGCTCTGTGCCAGGTGAGCAGTCCTCCGTGGGTTTTCCAGCACCCAGATCTCAGCCTGCTGCCGGATGCTGTCACTTCTCTCGCCTTGCTGTCCTCACATGGCTGGAGTATTACTTTCTGTGATGAGTGATTCTAACACACATTCCTCTATTCACCCAACACGATGTCTTTTTTAAAAAAATTTCTCTAAATCCTTCTTTCATCTAAATTAAAGGTATACTTAAAATTTGTCTGTTGAGCATTAGGTAGCAGCAGGGGACCCCTGTGTCTCAGGAGCCGTTCATCAAGGGTTTGGATCATACTGTGAATAATAGTAGTTAACATTTGGTAATGGTCTGCCACATGACTGACGCTTTATAAAGGTTACTTGGTGTAGAGCGGCTGGATCTTCACCCAGGTCTATCTGACCCCAAAGCCTAAATGCATAACCACTAGGCAGCAACATGCCAGGCAATGGCCACAGAAAAAATAAAAAATTGGTGAGAAGTGACAAATATAGGAATCCAATGACAGGTATCTTATTTTTTATGATCCAGGCCAGGTGACATAAAAAGAACGAAATGAGGGGATTTTGTGTTTCATTTCTACAGTTTCATGCACTTGATCACGTGCTCATACAAATGAATTCTTGGGAGATATTCTACTTTTTCAATTTTTGATGATCGACATCTAATTTCTCAATTTTTGATGAGGGTGTTATCTCTGTTTGCTAGAAACATGATTACCAACCTCATGAAAATGTACATTTCTTGGTGTTCAGCAGAGTTTAATCCTATTACTTGTTACATATATTACCTTGCATTCTCATAGTCCCTTAGCCTTTCTGGATACATCCAACCATTCATAATATCCTCTTCTTGGAACTCGCAGAGCATAGATTTAGCCACCTGCTAGGGCACTAACCAGCTTTTATACTGTCTTCTAATAATGTATGGACACATCATCTTTCCTGACTAAATAAACACCAAATGCAAGACAATAAAAACTTTACTGGGGCTTCCCTGGTGGCGCAGTGGTTGAGAGTCCGCCTGCCGATGCAGGGGACGCGGGTTCGTGCCCCGGTCCGGGAGGATCCCACATGCCGCAGAGCGGCTGGGCCCGTGAGCCATGGCCGCTGAGCCTGTACGTCCGGAGGCTGTGCTCCGCAACGGGAGAGGCCACAGCAGCTAGAGGCCCGCGTACCACACACACAAAAAAAACTTTACTGGCTGCATCTTTATAAGCCCAACACCTGCTACAGTGACTGACACAAGGTAGACAATCAAATCAGCCCTGGTGAAATTAATTACTAAATAAATGAAAGAACAAATAGATACTATTATAATAGTCAAAACTGCTGCAGTAGGTCAGTGTAACCTTCCACCCCAACCCGGCTGTTTGCAGTGTCAAGCATTTAGTCTCATGCTCTTAGATTTGTGTATTTAAGTTGATCCGAGTGGGTTTCAGGTTAAGGGTCAGCTGGGCTTGGTGCCAGGCAGCTTGGCTCAGGTCTGCTCCACACATATTCATTTTAGGCCCTAGACTGAAGGGGCAGTGGCTATTCGGGCATCCTCTTTCTGTGATGGATCAATAGAGCATGAAAAGCCAGCCAAAGAGTGCAAGCACATTTAAGGCCTCTGCTTATATCATGTCCCTTAATGTTCCAGTGGTGAAAGCCAGTCACAGAAGCCCAGATTAGCTGGGTGGGAAGCACGTGCCATCCACAGGGAGAACAGGAGGGGTGTGAATATTTACTAACAGTCATCCAAACCACCATAACTATGAAATCATCACCAAGTCAAAAGGGACTGAAGCAGAAATTGGATTAAAAGTTTAGGAGCTACGGGGCTTCCCTGGTGGCGCAGTGGTTGAGAAACTGCCTGCCAACGCAGGGGACACGGGTTCGAGCCCTGATCCAGGAAGATCCCACGTGCCGCGGAGGAACTAAGCCCATGCGTCACAAGTACTGAGCCTGCACTCTAGAGCCCGCAAGCAACAACTACTGAGCCCCTATGCCACAACTACTGAAGCCCGCGTGCCTAGAGCCCGTGCTCTGCGACGAGAGAAACCACCGCAATGAGAAGCCTGCGCACCGCAACGAAGAGTTGCCCCCGCTCGTCGGAACTAGAGAAAGCCCACGCGCAGCAACGAAGACCCAATGCAGCCAAAAATAAAATTAATTAATTTTAAAAAAAAGACTTAAAAAAGAAAGTTTACGAGTTGCAACTGCAAATTACTTTAGAAAAAATGTATGTATGGCTATCAGAGTCAGTAGTCAAATCTAATTCAAATTCCAACCTCACTTTTCTCATATGTAAAACTGGGGATACTAATAGGTCCTACCTCATAGAATCGTTAGGAAGACTAACAAAATAACACATGTAAAATGTTTTAGGCTAGAGTCCTGAACACCAAGAAACGGCCATTTTCAAAACATTTCAATATGCAGTCAATAAACGTTCACGATGCTTCTGCTGATGGTGGTGTGACAATAGCAGTGACATGATGGTGATGGCGATGATGAAGACGGTGACAAGCCACAAAAATGTCAATTATTCATGAATGAACTAGTTTCCCATTCTAATTTCAACAACTTCATGATATCTATAAAACTAAACGAACAAAACAGAGCAAAATTTTGGCAGTTGTCTCTGCCAAAATTTTCAACATAATCTGTGATAAATACTCTAAAATTTTGGCTCTTAACTCAAACTGCTTCTGTGTGTCTATGTGTGTCTCTGATTGGCTATTCCTGCTCTCTGAACCTTCTTTCCAAAGTCCTCTGTGTCCCACTAAGGTGCTTTGCCCCTCTTCTTTATTTTACTCCTTTTCAAATTTCATACTCATTCAATCTATTATGTCAAATCATTTCTCTCACTGTCCCTTTCATATCTTTCCTTCAGAACCTTCACTCTGCCAAAGCTAAGAGAACAAACTCATTTTTTCCACATATACTTCTATAACATCAATTCAACACTATTGAATTTGCACTATATTGCAGGTGTTATATTATATGTTGCAGAAAACAAGCCTTGTAGGGGAAAAAAAATCCCTGCCCTTAAAATACTTACAATCCAATAGATGAGCTAAAAACTTTGAGGCCTCAAGAAGAGAGAATGGAAATATGGTATATCTATACAATGGAATATTATTCACCCATAAAAAAGAATGAAATACTGATTCACGCTTCAGTGTGGATGGACCTTGAAAACATTATGCTAAATAAAAGAAGCCCATCATAAAAGACCATACATATGATTCCATTTATATTAAAATTCTAGAATAGGCAAATCTATAGAGACAGACAGCAGATTAGCAGCTGCTGAGGGCTGGCATTGGGTAGGAGTTGGGGGTAAGTGGGGAGTGACTGCCAACACATACAGGGCTTATTTTTTGAGGTAATAAAAGTGTCCTAAAATTGACTGTGGTGCCGGTTACACAACTCTGTGAATATACTAAAAATCACTGAACTGTATACTTTAAATGGGCGAATTGTATGGTATGCAGATGATATCTCAATAATACTCTTTTTAAATAAAGGGGAAAACAAAGTTTGCACCAAAACTTTTTAAATTCTCAAAAGGAAGGAAAGGAAAAGGAAAGGGAAAAGAGGAGGAATAAGAAAAAGCAGCAGTAGCATAACTTTCTGGAATGCTGTAAAAAAATGAACTGGAATGTTAAAATTATATACAAATTACCAGATCAAGTTAAATGCTTTGCCCAGAAGCTGTTGTTTATCGGCCTCCAGAGAAAATTATTTCCATACCAATATCAGTACTTTACTTGGAAAAACAGCAGTTGTCGGCTCATGTGGGTATAAGATTCCTCCTACAGCTATCTCCACAAAATGCTAGACTGAGCTAGTGTGAGCAGATGTCCCCAGTGACTCCCGATCCACTCAGCAACCAGCAAAGCGAACGCTGTCATTGGCCATCCCGCCCCCCCCCCCCCCCAGTGACAGAGGGAATGAGAAACTGCAGCCTGAAGGCCAGGAAACCTTACAAAGAGAAGTGAGAGCAAGAGGGGCCAGCTGGAATTTTTTATCTTCTCAAAGCAAGTAGAGTATAACCCCTGGCGAGAGTTTATCTGCAATAATTACTACAGTTTTAAAATAAAGAACTAGGTACGTGGCCTCAAAAATGCTCTATTTGGTGCATTTTGGAAGAAACTGCATTGAGCCTTAGGCATTGAGTAAGATGGTCTCTTTTAAGAGAGTAACCAAAAACTAAAACTGCCCGTGTATCTGTCATTTCATTCAACTTACTTCTTAGTCCAAGGGTTACACCTGAACACTGACTAACTGACCTCACTTTATTCTTTTTGCTCTCCAGGACCTGTGGCATAGAAAATGCTTAATGTGTTGAAGGAACAAAGGAGAAAAGAGGTTAAGACAGTGAGAAGGGAAAAATGTGAAAAAAGAGAGAGGAAGGGAGAATTTATACTAATTATAAGATTTTAATTATAATTAAATAGCCTGTTAAAATTTGCTATGAGGCACAAATAGTGGAACTGATCTTATGTTCTCCACAGCATGAGTTTGGAAAGAATATTATTTTTAAGGCTTATTGTTATTTTTTAAAGAGCATTAGCCATTTACACACACTTTCAAATTTCATGACTCAGGACTAGATTAGAAGTGAACCAACAGTCAAAATCAGTCTGTTGTCACAGGACACATATCAAGTCTATGGCCTGAAACATCCCTGATTCTTTGATTCATCTTTGTAAAGAATGAATGAAAAACTAGGTCAGTTTTGTCTTAAGAAAATCCAAGGATCATGACTCATTAAAAACTCTTCAATGGATGGGAGTCGGACCTGGATCTTTCAGAGCAATCACTGCCGGTGGCTAGAATGGCAGTCTGGATGCCGCCTCCGTTGCCTCTGGGCTGTGAGGAGAGGTGGCACAGAGAGGAGTTTCTTGATGAACCCCCTCCACCCCCACACACACACGAAGAAGCTATATGGTCAGGAATCTGGGGATCACAGTTCATGTAAAGTAAAAGTAAGTCTGACACAGAGCAAGTACTTAACAATCATTATTACGATACTGAACCCCACAGTTCAGATTGGTTCTGACAGTCAGTGAATGTGAGATCCTGTGTTGCCCTGGCCCAGATATTAACTTTTTACTACTTTTGACTACCAATTATTTTAAAATTGACTGAAACCCCCAAACCTTTCTCATACTTGCTGCTAAATTATATCCTCTGTCTTGTATGCATATGACTGGTTTTAATAACCTAAATGCAGAGCTTTTCATCTATGCCATTGCATTTCATCCTATTGGATTTCCTATCACTCTACCTCTTGAGAGCTTTTTAGAGTCTGATTTTGCTGTCCAATATGTTAATATTTCCTCTAGCTTCATATTCAGGAATTTGATCATCACCAATGTCTTGATCTACCCAAGAAATTTAGAAAATGGGAAGCATGAGAAATAGAGGATGAATGAATCTCTGTGACATTCCATTACAGGAGTATTGCAGAATGTCATCAAGTTAATAATGAGTACTATTTGGGTATGGTCCTTCAACCAATTACGAAACCAGCCAAAGATGTTATTCTATATGCCAGTGGCTTCCCATCTGTTCTCCATAGAGTATGATGAGGTCCAGGGGCTGCAGGAAATAAAGGAGCAAAGGGTCGGTACTCTCTCCTCTCCCTAAGCTGACTCTTTCTCTTTTCTTTTTTCTTTCCTTTTTATTTTTTTGCATACCATATTTCCTCATGATCTTTTGTTTGAAAAAAAAATCCTTTGTGTTCCAACGAATCTTTGAAAACCATTGATTTAGACCAAATTTCTCTATTTTCTATGAGTACATCAGGAGATCCTTTGACAGATGCCTTTTGAAATTCAGATAGACTGTCCTGACCTCTCCTCACTAGCACTCCCGCAATCCTACCATCAGAGCAAATCATCTTAGCAAATCCACATTGGGTCCTGGTGATCCACTCTTTTTTTTTTTAATTCTCAAAATATGTTTGCTTAAGAAAGCCTCTTATACTAGACTGCAATGGGCATTAGGCCATACTTGCCAAACCATAGAATTTCAGAAATTATCGTTTATCCCACAAAGCCTTCAAAATGATTAGTAATGGTTTATAAATACAATTTTCAAGTTATTTCAGTATGTTAGATTGTAAATCATTCATAGCAAGAGGTTATAAAGTCATTTAAAGGAGCCAGAAGCTTTCTTATAATCTCCTTGTATTTGGGGCCTTATTTCCCCTACAAAAAGCTTGTAATGAGATTAAAGAAACTTCACCAACATTAGGGGAATCAAACAACAAGCACATCTATCAGCAATATCTATTGGTGCACAATAATAATTTCATTCACGAGGAACTATACCTTTTCACAGACTGAAAATATTTACTAGGCTTTCCTTCAATAGTAACTATTCTGAACAAATCCTAGGCACTGAGCTATGGAGGCCGATATTATTAACCTTTCTGCACATATCAGAGGCACAGAACAGGGCTTCCCTGGTGGTGCAGTGGCTGAGAGTCCGCCTGCCGATGCAGGGGACACAGGTTCGTGCCCCGGTCCGGGAAGATCCCACGTGCCGCAGAGCGGAGCGGCTGGGCCCCTGAGCCATGGCCGCTGAGCCTGCGCGTCCGGAGCCTGTGCTCCGCAACGGGAGAGGCCACAACAGGGAGGCGCCAGCGTACCGCAAAAAAAAAAAAAAAAAAAAAAAAAAAAGGTGTAGAACAATAATCTAGTGGCAGGAATAGCTGTACAAGAAAGAAAGAAAACATCAGTGGAATGTGAATAGTGTCTTTAAAACTCTGGTAAAATTTCGTTTTTGCCAGTAGCTTGGTTCCTTTTGAGCCAAATTTCATGGAGGTATAAGGCTGGCGATACTTTAGGCTATCATCCAAATACAAAGAAATTTTCACGGCAGATTTACTAGACAGCACAGCAAAATCTAGACTGGGCCTCGTGAAGAACACAGGAAAAGGGAAGCATAATTATGTAAAGCCAACATGTGACTGCATTGTGTGTGGCTGGCAGACTTCTCCTGACTCACATTAATATTCACATCGGGCGCTGTTTAATGATGCCATTCAGAATGGGGATTTGGAGCAGGAAGAGGTATATAGAGGCAAATCAAAAAATAATTTATTGCAACAGAAATATTCCTCCTTTTGAAGCATCACTTTAAAAAGAGGCACATTTTTTCCCCTGTTCCTAATTTTACTAAATAGATTCTCTTCCCTGTCAAAACCCCAAGGGTACTTTATGAGAAATATAAATTGGTATGATAAAAAAATCCTACACAAAATGTATATCACTCAGGTGACACACCACTTGGATCCTTTAAAAATCAAACTGTGCTAAACATAAGCAGAGGCCTTCAGCTGGTAATAAGGTGCTTTTGTAAATATCTTTTTCCAGTTTACCCAGGTAACATTTGAAACCTGAAAGAAAAAGAAATGCTTCCTCTGCTGTCTTTGTACTCCAAATCTGTCCAATATCAAAAATTCAAATTAAGGGCTTCCCTGGTGGCGCAGTGGTTGAGAGTCCACCCGCCGATGCAGGGGACGCGGGTTCGTGCCCCGGTCCGGGAGGATACCACATGCCTCGGAGTGGCTGGGCCCGTGAGCCATGGCCGCTAAGCCTGCACGTCCAGAGCCTGTGCTCTGCAATGGGAGAGGCCACAACAGTGAGAGGCCTGCATACCGCAAAAAAAAAAAAAAAAATTAAAATTAAAATTCAATGAGAAACCATCAGGCTATTTCCAACCCTGAATTTAAAAGTTTAAGTTTCTCCTCCTTCGGTTAAGTATTTCCTGAGTAGTTCTAAGGCCATTGCCTTTGTACTATTAGTAAAGGGGTGCAGGTCCATATATAACTTAAAATGTTTATCCTTTTAAGTTTAAGACCCAGAGAAAGAAAGAAAGAGGAGGAAAAGGAACAGGGGAATCAACAATAAAACAACAGCAGCAACAATACACATTTCTGAGCCGTAATCATGTGCCAGACACTATGCTAAATGCTTTACATGCATTAATTTTTAAGCCCCCAAAGGACCTAATGATGTTAGGTACTATTATTATTCCCATTTTAGAAATCTGGAAACTGAAAGGGTAAGTAATTTTCCAAGGTTACAGAGTTTATTTAAAATGCATAAATTAACACAAATTACAAAGGCTAAATCTGTATCAGGGTAAGTACTAAGGAGGTGGGGCAATTATGGATAAAAATAAAGAACAAAAAAAAGTCCAGTAACTCTTGATTGACCAGAAACTATTTGCTAGGAAAACAAAACAAAACAAAACTGGAAACAATTGGAATTTTTGGAGTGGATCATGCCCCTATCAGTAGGAAGATATTTCACAGCGAGTAACAGACAAAACCATTGCAGTGGCTTACGTAAACATGGATTTAATTTTCTTACACACATCTTGAGATAGGTGTTTGCTGCTCTTGGTTTAATAATGTAAAGGCCAACGACCCTGCAGTCTTCTTGGCCATTTCCTCATGGTAACACCAGCCATCATATCACATTCAAAGAAGTAAAACAGGGGCCGTCAAATCAGAAAAGCAAAAGCTTTCCCCAAACCACTCCCAGTCCCCCAGTCAAAAGATTTCCACTTAGGTCTCACAAGTCAGAACTAAGTTACATGGCTACTTTTAACAACAAAACAGGCTGAGAAATATGAAGAGAATCATCATGACTGGTTGGATCATTTGTGCCCAACTATCTGGAGCTAAGCAGCCTGCTGCCTGGGATTGAAGTGGGGTTCTGTTAGCAAGGCTGGGACTGGATTTGGAGTTACCATGGTCGGATATGGGCCTTAGGGAGTCTGAAAATTATTCCTGTAAAGAAGCTGAGAGTAAACATTTTAGACTTTGAGGGCCACATAGGATCTATGCCATATATTCCTGTTTGTTTTTGTTTTAACAACCCTGAAAAAATCCTAAGCTACCTAAAAATCGACTGTGAGTGGGTTGCAGTTTGCCTGAGGTTTGGGACAAGGCTCCAGGTATGAAATGTAGCACTGAAGAAATTCAAATCAGTTAAGACTGGTTAGAAGCCTTAACATATCCCTATATCTAAACTTTCATTTTCTCAAAAGAAATAAGACTGGAAGTTAGGAAAACCAAATTCCTACCCTAATAAATTAACTAATAAATAACTGAGTGATTTAATAACGGAATTATTTCAGTAACTCACCTAATAATTTTAGCTCTTTCAGCCAGACCACATTCTGTAGAGTGAGAGTTAGACCAGACAAGCCACAAGTCCCTTCTAGCCCCAATACTGAGAGATTCTAACCTTAGGAAAGCATAAAAGATGAAAGCAGCAGCATCTATCATGATGACTAAAAGCCCAAACAGTGGGAACATCCATCCACATTAACCAGAAAATATTATCGGATTGATTCCATAACCCCCTGGGAGACCCTGAGCCCTTCCCAGACATGGGATATTCACATGGATATACGCTGATACTCACATGGACTCTCCATGTGCACCCCGCACCCCAGTAAAACCCACCCCGATGGAATACCTGGTCTAAAATAAAAGAACTATTTCTCTCCGTCTCCCTATTTGAGTTTCACTCCAACTCCCCCCTCCCCTACAACTCCCAGCCTAAATGCCACGCTGAAGGAGGACTACCCTAAACAGGCAGTTTTTAATTTTTTAAAAGTTTAATTAAAAAAAAAAACAAGCTCTTTGTGCATTCTCTCTATAATCTACCTCTGTTTGCTTTAACATAAAAATAATGTTTTTCTTTACTTCAAGTTAGGTAAAACCAGTGCCCCAGGCAGATGAGCCATGGTTCCCGAGGCCCTAGTTACTGGAGGACCTCCACATTCCTGGGGAAGGGGCGGGGGTATGCACGCCCCAGCCAGGACTCACTTTCAGGTTCCTTGTTAGCCTAACTGGGGGTTTTTAGATTCTTTTCTCTCCTTTGATTTCAGAATTACAAAAATTTGCAAAGTAAAAGAAATTTACCCAGGAAATAAACACAATAAAAAAACAAATGTATATGCCCTCTGTTAAATTTCAGTCTCATTGAAATTGGCATCTACCATTTACCCATTCTTCCTTTCTCTAATGTGTGCAATCTTACTTAAACTCAATGGCCCTTTGAGGTCACAGGTTTTCAGATACACTAGGCAAAATGAGGTCAGGGATATGATGAGCAAATGCTTATTTTTCCAATATATACACTGTTTTTAGGAAGAACTGTTACAAGGATCTGCTGAGTTATATTGTCTTCTTCAATGAAAATGTTCTAACAGGAAAATAAATCATGGAAATAGCAAAGATAATATCAGATTACACCATCTTCCCTATTCCTTCCTGTATACGTTTCAGTGCGGGAGGAGGCCAAACACCTCTTACAATGCTAGTGTAGTGTTTGCTCAATGCAGCTCAAAAGCATAGCATACGACCTAAAATATAGACATATGATTTTTGTGTCAAAGTCCTTTGGTATTAGAAGAATGATTTTGACATTAAAATAGTTTGCCATAGGTGGCTAATTCTCCATTAAGAATCCTATTGTGGGAATTCCCTGGTGGTCCAGTGGTTAAGACTCCATGCTTGCACTGCCTAGGGTCCGGGTTCGATCCCTGATCAGGGAACTAAGATCCCACAAGCCTCCCGGCATGGCCAAAAATAACCACAGAATCCAATTTGTGCGTGAGGGGTTATTGGAAGATAGTAGCCAAGTAAGCAATAAGAATATAAGAAGAGTAGACATGTTTTGGGGAGCCTGGGCAGCTCACAGGGAACCCCCTGGCTTGCCCCCTGCCCTTCACACACACACACACAGCTACCCTGCTTGTGCACTGTAATCTCACCGTCCCGAGCAGCTAATCACACTAGGCCAGACTGTCTGCCCAAGAATGTGAGATTGGGGCCAAGTAACTATATTCCTTTGGGGATGGTCTCCGGAGAAGAGAGACAGGAAAAAGTTCCTGGTGCCTTTGACAATGAAGGATTCCATCCCTCCCTTATTTCTTACAGATGAAACTTCAAAAACTCCCCCTAGGACTTCTCCAGCCTCTCTTCCCTTTCTAGCCCAAGAAGTATATAAGTACCAAAGAAGCTTCGCTCCAATTATAACCCTCCACTAGGCATAAACTTCACCGACAACCCAAACTTCAAAGTAAAACGCCAGCTCAGCAGCCAGGCGTGGAAGAAGGCCCTGTGTGATAACGGCACTGATCCGTCTTTTCAGCCTTATCGGCTATTGCTACGCACGCAAGAACCCAGTCACATGCACAAACACAGAAAAACACAGAACTATCTCTACTTCCTCCGTCTAACCTTGTCTCCCTTGCAACTGCCCCTCATACCAACAATCCCGACGTCCAAATCTAGCCCCTCTGTAAGAAAGTGTTCTTACCGTCTTTACATCAGGATACACACGGGAAATGACCACTTCTGTACAGTCCACCGAGGTAAACTGATCTGGCTGGTAACCTCCAAGCCGGCCAAGCCTTCCATGGCTGTTGGGCTCACCTGTATCCTATTCTCAGCACCCGAGGGAAGAAGCGCTCGCTGCTTTAGGGAACACAGCCTCCTTCAGGAAGCCTCTCCGGTCCTTCCGGAAGTGTTTTCTCCCCCCGGTAATTTACAGGCTCCTGCAGCATGTGATTTACGTGCTCTTGTGGCCTTGAGGCAGAATTAGTTATGCCTGTGTCTTACCTCCCCCCGCCCCGCCCCCCCCCACGCCCCCACCGTGAACTCCTACCCAGGCTTTGTCCCTGATTCGTATTCAGGTTACAGGAATGAAAGCGCACGTCAAATACTGTGCACTGTGGCCTTGGTTCTGAGAGCAGAGCTGTGTAGGAAGTGGGCGAAGTCGGTGGCCAAGGGGTCCTACAGCGGTAAGGCTGAGGCTAGAACCTGTGAGGAAGAGAGCAGTAAGAGGCACTGAGAAAGAAAAGGGGCAGGCTAGCCATGCGGGTTGCGCTCCGAGTTTGCTGAAGTGGAGCAGACAGCAGGTAGGACGGACGCAGGACAGCTAGTGAAAAGGGATGAGACCCACAGGGTGGCCCGGGACCGAGGAAGAGCACAGTGCCCTGGCTCTTTCCAGCAAGGGTAACACGTGGTTCCAAGGAGGAAGCATCAACAGTCAATCGGTTTTGATGAAATACATTGTACTTCATACAGAATCCAAAACAGCTGAAAGGGTGATCATGTAGCCCGAGGCCACTGACCAGAAAAGATCGGCAGCAGAAGCTTCCGCAGTCTACTAGAACCCCACCAGACCTTCCCTAGGGAATCTACCAGGCACTAGCCTGCAGGGGCTCCTGGTACCCTAATGCCTGGGTGTCAGTCTTTGGGGTAATCACCACGAGAGGGCGCCCTCCCTTGCTAGGCTGCCTAGCTGAGATGCGAATGGCCTCTCTAGATATAGCACAACAATGACTATGGTCCAAACACTCCTGCAACCAGGAGTGAAAAGGGATGAGAATCTGTGAGGAAGAGAACAGTGTGGGGCACTGAGAAGAGAAAGGGCAGGCTTACTTAGATAAAGTAAATAGTTATCTCTGGCCCCTGATACCGAGAACAGTTTTCTCCTTTCTGCTCTGTTCTTCAAAAATTTCTGAAGGGGGCAATTCTCCCTCACTCTTAGAAATCACACTGAAGCAGAAACGGTACAATTTCCTCTCCGATTCACTTATTTAGAGACAAAAAAACAAGCATCCCTTCTTGTATTGGGTAGGCCAAAAATTCCCTCTACGGAAAACTCCGAATGAACTTTTCAGCCAACTGCAATATAATTTGTGACTTTAGAAGTCACAAATTTACTTAAAAATCTCCTTAGGAATAGCATATCTGCCACACTTATCGAGAAATGCTTATAAATATCTCCTTAGGAATAGCATATCTGCCACACTTATCGAGAAATGCTTATATAGAACTCAGGAAAGTTTCTCTCCAGATCAAGGTATTGTGCTTCTTTTCTGTCAGGTTATAGGAACTAGATAATCCAGTGCATTTCCCTTTTTACCTTGGCTACTAGGAAGTTCAGATATAAAGGCAATGTTCACTTACGTATTTAATTCATTTCAAGTACACAGTGACTTTCTATTATTTTTATTTTCCAATTTCATGTATTTCTTTTTTTTTTTTTTTTTTTTTTGCGGTACGCGGGCCTCTCACTGTTGTGGCCTCTCCTGTTGCAGAGCACAGGCTCCGGACGTGCAGGCTCAGCGGCCATGGCTCACGGGCGCAGCCGCTCCGTGTCATGTGGGATCTTCCCAGACCGGGGCACGAACCCGTGTCCCCTGCATCGGCAGGCAGACTCTCAACCACTGCGCCACCAGGGAAGCCCTCATATATTTCTTTTAAATAAGAATGGGGAAGATGTTATTTTTGAACAGTGTGAAAGCATAGCTCCCATTTTACTATGTTTTTGCAAAGAGTTCTAACTTCCTAGTTAGAGACACATTCTCCTTTTTAAAGAGGAAGTAACTTAAAAAGCATTGATGTGCCGTGGGAATGTACCACATGAATACAATACTTGGAAGAGACAGACGTGTGTCGCTCAAATGACTTACTAAGAAATGGGATGCTCAGGAGAACAAGCTTGGATGGTTTCTTTAAATGTCTTTTCTGCACTCATGAAGTGGCCACGTACCCCAAGGGATGCATCCCACATTGGCCAAAAGCTTCAGCAGAAACAAAGCTCTCCAGGCTTGCTAGATAATGGGTTACCCACTGAAGTCTGTGTATTAGAGGTGCTCTCTGTCTCCTCACATATGGCTTCAGGGGCGGACAGTCTCCCTGAGTTTCTGGCCTCACCTTGCTCTGTCTGTTCAGTTCCTGATAGCTCACTTTACTTTGACCTCTGATATTTTAACCACTGGCTTCAAAGTCCAGCTGCTCAGTGTGTGCTCCAGGCTCCCTTTAGACCCACCTTTCTCTTAGAACCATACCCACCTTCCCCATCATTTGGTCTAAAGTGCTTCCAGGTGTCCCTCCATGGGGCTGCATCTTTAGCCGGTCCTCCATCTTCAGGCTGGTCAGTTTTTCTATTCTTGTTCTCCCTCCAACTAGGCTTTAATGTCCTTGTGCTTCAGGCTGTATCTGATTGATCTGTGTGTTCCTAACACCCAGCACAGTGCAAGCACATTTAAGGCACTCAGCAAATGGTGATCAAATATTTAACCTCTTTGCCTCAGTTGTATCACAGCTTCCTCACTCATAAAACAGAGATTATAGGGCTATTGTGAGGATTAAGTGAGCTAAAACGTAAAAAGTAGAGTGTTCTGGCATATTCTAAGCATTCAGTAAAATTTAACCATTATTATTAAGTACTCAATAAATAACCAAATTATTTGGCATTCGATAAATGTGAATAAAAGACTAAATATGGATATAATGACAAAATCAGTATTAAAAATTAAATGACTCACTTGCCCAGTAAATTTTGCCTTTGAAACCATCTATGTCAGCAAACCTGTGCGGTAGTCATGGGATGTAGTTATTATTATTGTACAAGGCACGTGCCTGTCACAGACAGGGCTGGAATGCCACCAGAAGTATATACTGTATGGGAGACAGTGGCCAACTTCCCTTTCTCCTAGGTCTGTGCACTTTCCTAGAATCCAGGCCAGTATGACAAGTTTTACATGTGCCGCTGGAGAAAGTGACCCCCATCAGCTAATGTAACCCAGCATTTGTTTCCAGCGTCTGCCAGAGTAATTTCAATTAGCTTCCAGAATAGACACTACTGTGCAGCTGATGCAGCAATTTCCATTGAAAGCACTATGAAGCAATTTCATTTCATAAAGCAACCCCTGCAGCTTAGATTGGAGAGTATGTCGCATTTGCAAAGATGGAAATGACATAATTATGTTCTAAGTCGAGTTTATAAGTCACAAACCAATTCCAAAGGACAATGAATCTGAAAAGTTGCTTTTCCCAGGTATCTTTTTCAGTCTTTTGGGGCCCAGTGGCATGGCGGCCAGAGCTGAGCACACAGCCTACACAAGAGATCTTGCTTTTACTGGGCTTCCTGCATGTTTCTCCCTTGCTTTTCAAGAAATACTATTAATTTTTCTTAATATCTTTTTGGGTTACCATAGCCCTATGCAAATCTCCCATTCAGAGAACAGCATCTTCTCACACACCAGGTAAGAGTCACCCAGAAAAAGACTGTTCACAATATCCCTCCTATGATGAAGAGAGAGAGAGAGATCCACGTGATCCCAATTATTGGAATTCACAGATGAGAAACGTTTATCCCATAACTTCAACCTCCCGTGTCCAACATGAATGTATTTATTAACACTGAAAACAAGGAAGAAAATCTATCTGAACCAAATATCACTCACTCTCTTCTTAACTAATTTATCTTCTGAAATTACCATACGGTAAGTGAACAGAACTATTAAAGCTAAACGCTACTGTATGAGTAGCTAATAGAGGGATGGCAGTGGCCACGGTATCCCCAGGAAAGGAGGGAGAGAGGGTTAGAGGGAAGAATTTATCGAGCATCTATTATATGCCAGACCCTGTGCTTTCATGCATTCACTTTTCACGAGGCTACACGTGGCGGCAGGTATTAGTAGCTGGGATTCCATTTCTCAGCAAGTCATTTAAGCAACATGCGTCTACCAATAGGATTCATCTCTTCCAAGCATGAATCCTTGTTTCTTTGGTACACCCCCAGGGCTCACCAATGTTTTTTAAGTTACTTCATCCTTAAGGAGAATGTCTCTAACCAGGAAATTGGAACTCTTTGCAAAGACATAGTAAAATGGGAGATATGTTTTCAAACCATTCAAAAATAACATCTTCCCCATTCTCATTTAAAAGAAGTATATAAAATTGGAAATGAAAAAAAAAATTAAAAGTCACCATGTACTTGAAAGGACGTAAGCACTTAAATGAACACTGCATTTATAACTGAACTTCCTAATAGCCAAGGTAAAAGGGGAAATGCTTTGGGTTATTTAGTCTCCTGGGTCTTCTGCAGCATTTTCTCTTACCAACATAAAAGCCAAGATTAAGTCATGACCTCTGGTCCAGAGTAGCAGAGTTACAGTGAAGAACCTGTTTATGTCTTTGGTATATTTCAAACTGTGCCTAATATAATTTATTTATTAAAAAAATACTCATGCATACACTTTTAGTTCACAAAAAATATGAATCTTTGCAGCCAATATTTTCATATCACTCTGTTAAGGGAAGTATGTTTATACTGACACACACCCCAGGCACATTTCAAAGAACTAAACATTTATTAATATTTGAATTTCACTAGTATAGGAGGCACGGGAACTTCCTCAGCTTTTCTGGAGGGCTTTTATACACAAGTTCACAGTCATGAATGAAATAATGGAGACTTTGCCTCTCAAATAAATAAAAATCTCAACTTTCTTCAATTTTATTAATTGTTGATATAAATAAAAATGAGTACTTTTCCCGAAGTCATAGAAAATAGGTGCCCCAAAGGCATGAGACAAACATTATCAGTGATCTATTTTTAAGTTGATAAATATTTAAAGGTACCCATTTATTAAATCTAATCTTCAGAGCAGAGCTATGACGTATTTGCACGGTGTTAATGCAGCCTAATTTTAAATTTCAACAAGCTTGTAAAAATTGGAAATAGAAATTGTAAAATCCGGGCTAGTTGTTTAACAGACTTTCTTTGTATTGGTATTTTAAATGTACTGTTCTACCTGTAAACTTTCTTCTACTTAGCCTTTTTTTTTAATTGCAGTATATTTCATATATAGGGAAATGCAAAAACCTTGTGTGCACCTTGATGAATTTTTACATACGTATGCTCCCGTTTCCTCGCTACCTAAATCAACACATAGCAACTTTACAACATCACAGAAAGTCCTTTTGTACCCCTTTTCCCAGGTATTACCCTCCAATTCCAGGTAATTACTTTACAGCTTCTAAAATCATAGATTAGTTTTGCATGTTCTTCATCTTTGTAGAATGGGGTCATAAGAATGTCTCTTTGTGTCTGGCTTCTTTGACTCAACATAGTGTTTCTGAGATTCTGAGACCGTGGTATTGTCTGTGTCAGCCCTTGTTTTTATCAGCTCATCTTTTTGCAGGCTGGTCTCCCAACCTCAGATGCCACCTTCTTTGCCTAACAAATTCTGCTGATCTTGTTGGGCTCACCCAACGCCATCTCCTCCATCAAGCACTTCTCGATCTCCCCAAGACAACACTAGCAGCTCCTTTTCTGATCATGCCTTTTTTAAAAAACATATTTCAATCTGCTTCCTGGGGTGTGACGCCCCCATTCTGCAGAGCAATGGCCAAGAGAAGATAGGAAGGGAAGCCAAACGAATAGTCACTTAGTGGATGAATGTGAACGGGAGGTGCAGCTGTGCAGCACTGGTTGAGAAAAATGTACAATTTAGACAAAGACCAGTTCTCTCAACTTTCCCTCTCTCCTTCCTCTTCTACCACCTTCTGTGCCTCTGCTCTCTCCATCTCTCCCCCTTCTTTACTTCTCTCCCTCCTCGTCTTCCTTATCCCTTCCATCTCCCCCTCTTTCACTTAATCTAATTTTCTTTGCTTTCTTTGCATTCATTTTTTTCTTCTCTTGTGTTAGTTGATTCATTTGAAAAACATTTAATGAAATATCAGGCTACTGAGTTCCCAGAAGTTTCATTAACCCTGAGGCATCATGTGATGTGCCTGGTGGTCGCTGCACTGTGTCTGGTGATATCAGGGTATCAGGAGGAGAAAATGAATGACTCAGGTGTGCCAGTGCAAGAGAAGAGCTGTTAGGTGTACAGAAAAATCCCTGTATGAGTGAACAGGTAAGTGCCCAAATGTCTAACTGGCCAGAAAGGTATTAGACCGTGACCATGGGTTCGACTGGTCTCTTAGCACATGGGGCTCTAAGAAGGCATTTAAGAGGCTCAGGGTGCTCAACAGGGAAGCAAAGCTACAGATTCACAGGGCAGAGACCCACTGTCTGTACACTCTCCCTCTGCACTGCACAGTCACTCTAGGGGGTGCAGGAAGAGGGGGCGCGGACTACAGAACAAGTGACTCTGTAAAATATAATCATAATCAACTTTCAAACAAAACCTGAGACTTTAAATGCAATGATTTTAGAAAAGAGAAAGAGAGAGAAGACTGAGTCCACTCCCTGGCTCAGCCCTCCAGGGGGTATAAGAGGAAGAAAGGAACTTACATAACATGAGGTACCTTAGTATATTCTGTAACTGGCACAACGGCCCAGAGAGGACAGTAACCCATCCAATATCACACAGCAGTTTCCTCTGTTCTCTAGCAGTTTTTTGAGTCCAAGTCTAGCATTGTGCCTGTCACATTTCTCAAAAAAAGAGGTTCAGGAGCAAAACTTGATAGGGAAAGAAATTCAGAGAGCAATTCAAGATAGTGGGGAAAGTTAGAACAGAATACTGTTGGAAAAGAAAGTTAGGAAGGCAGTTTAAGGTCAAATTACTAAGGATTTGCATGCCAAGTAAGAAAGTGTAAATTTGTAATGAAATTAAGGACTTTTTTTTTTTTTTTTTTTTTTTTTTTTGCGGTACGTGGGCCTCTCACTATTGTGGCCTCTCCCGTTGCGGAGCACAGGCTCCGGACGCGCAGGCTCAGTGGCCATGGCTCACGGGCCCAGCCGCTCCGCGGCATGTGGGATCTTCCCGGACCGGGGCACGAACCCGTGTCCCCTGCATCGGCAGGCGGACTCTCAACCACTGCGCCACCAGGGAAGCCCCTGTAATGAAATTAAGGACTTTTTAATCAGAGGATATGGAAGTAAAATCAATGTTTACAGGCACTGAATTAGTCTAGCAATGATGCACACTGCGGCTTACTGGGCCGCTTGTGTTTGGGTGGCCAGGCTGCAGGGTGGTACAAACCCACAGCCTCTGCCACAAGTCACCACGCTTATGCCATGTGACGGCCAGAGGTGGGCCCTTGACCCAAGAGCAGTCCCCCTGCCTGCTGGAAAGCAACTAGGCCATAGTCCAGCCAACTAAACCAACAGCACCCTTGCTTTGTGCAAGCGTGAACTTGAGACTGAATAGATCAGCAATGGGTGGTGGCGGTAGAAGCTGAGGCAGATAAAGGAAAACAGAATCAGAGAGAGAAGTGAACTACGTCAATGGCCCCCGCAATTTATTTTTAATTTTAGAATTTATTAAGTAAGGAAGCTTATTTGTTAAATAAGAATTTGAACAAGACGGGGAATAGACGTTTATTGAAAGCCTGGTGTGCTGGGGCGGCCGGAAGATAATCATAGGTCCCAGCTGTCTTAGAGCCCTGATGATAACTATCCTTTTCCCAAATGACATGTGTACGACTGTTCCCAGGGGTCTAGGCGACCTGAGTGAGATTCCTGCCATAGATCCGTATAGCCAGACAACATCGCTCCAGGTGACTTCAGGGAGTCTCTCTTCCTCCTAAATAAAGAATTTAGGCGGCAGAAAAGTTGAGGACTGTCTGACTCCATTCCAGTCTTCAGAGGAGCCCAACGCACCCTTCTCTCTCCCATCGTGGAAAACCCCACTGAGGGCAGGGCAGTTGCCCCTCACTCTCTCTGGGTACCTTGCAGCAGCTTCCACTTTAATCAATTCTCAGTCTCTTCTCTCAGCTTCCTCTCTTGCACTTTCCATCTGAGAGTGTGCATCTGGTCGCTCCAGGGCCAGGTTTAACTTCCTACAAAGACCTCTGGCTTTTATGGACCCCACTGGTTCTTTCTGCCGCTGTCTCTCCCCCGTAGAACACCCATCCCAGACCATCCCTCTGGGCCCAATCCCAAATCCTGATCAAACCTGTTGCAACAATGAGGGAAATGGAGGCCAGACCCTCCCGAGAAAAACTGGCTCGGGGACTTCGGTCCATCTCATAAGACTGCGGCTCCAGGACAGTGTGTGAAGGTCAGATTTAAAGGAATAATAGGTGATCTGAATTTCAAAGATATTCTGCTGTTACTTTGACATGTCCAGCAAGTGTCTCACTCATAGGAAACTACTAGTAATAAGACAAATTTCAATTCCATGCTTGAATACGTTTTTTTTTTATTATGGGGGGGGGCTTTGGTTTTGTTTTTTTATAAATTTATTTATTTATTTTATTTTTGGCTGCATTGGGTGTTTGTTGCCACGCGCCGGCTTTTTCTAGTTGCAGCGAGCGGGGGCTACTCTTTGTTGCCCTGCGCGGGCTTCTCATTGCGGTGGATTCTCTTGCTGCGGAGCATGGGCTCTAGACAGGCAAGCTTCAGTAGCTGTGGCATGCGGACTCAGTAGTTGTGGCTCACGGGCTCTAGAGCGCAGGCTCAGTAGTTGTGGCGTATGGGCTTAGTTGCTCCACGGCATGTGGGATCTTCCCAGACCAGGGATCAAACCTGTGTCCCCTGCATTGGCAGGTGGATTCTTAACCACTGTGCTACCAGGGAAGCCCTGAATATGATTTTATAGGAGATATATTGCACAACAGATGGTGGTGGGGAGAGACTGCGGGAGAATCATGTCCCCGCGGCTCTGCTTACACGCAACATCGCCTGGCTTCACAACTGCTCCCAGGAGCGTAGTCACTGCACCAGACTCAGTCATGTCTTGAATAAAGTCTCTGTTGAAACGGGACTTTTTTCTCCTATTTTTTACTCCAGTGGGGTGGATCAGCGAGGAATAATAAAAGTTGCAATGGACTAAATGCTTCAGGTAAATTACTTCCTTCCCTCCATTGTGTGTTTATCAGTCAGCCCAAATACGTGTCACATATAAATGTAAATGGAAACCTGAACACGTATAATGTAAGATGTGTAGCAAGACCTGTGTGCCCAGCATGGAAAGTATCTCATAAGTGAGAAAATTATGTGCATCGTCTACAGAGCACAGCATCGAGTATAATGTGGGATCTTCACGCTTTGTTGGTGGCTATTTTCCCGACTGTTTAATGAAAGCAACAGAAGTCACAATGAGTTGCGTTAACGTAAACTGGGCTGTTAGAAAAATTAAATCCAGGCGTACTTGAGGAAAATAAATATTTTATATGAGGCAACTGTTTTCTCTGATCTACCAAATATATTCTCCTGTTGGCAATCCAGTAGAGTTGTGAAATAATGTCTTTAAGGGAGTGCATTAGTTTTGCTGGGGCTGCCATAACAAAGTAGCACAAACTGAATGGCTTCAACAACAGATTTACCGTCTCACGGTTCTGGAGGCTAGAAGTCCAAGATCAAGGTGTTCACAGGATTGGTTCCTTTTGCAGCCAGTGAGGAAAGGATCCATTCTAGCCTTTTCACCTTGGCTTGTAGATGTCTGTCTTCATGTTCACATGGTGTTCTCCTGTGTGTCTATCTCCAGATTTCCCCCTTCTTTTTTTTTTTTACTTTTTTTTTTTTGTGTGTGGTACGCGGGCCTCTCACTGTTGTGGCCTCTCCCGCCGCGGAGCACAGGCTCCGGACGTGCAGGCCCAGCGGCCATGGCCCACGGCCCCAGCCGCTCTGCGGCACGCGGGGTCCTCCCGGGCCGGGGCACGAACCCGTGTCCCCTGCATCGGCAGGCGGGCTCTCAACCACTGCGCCACCAGGGAAGCCCAGATTTCCCCTTTTTATAAAGATACCAGTCATATTGGATTAGGACCCACCCTAATGAGCTCATTTTAACTTGATTACCTCTATAAAGACCCCACCTTCAAATAAGGTCACATTTAGAGGTACTAGGAGTTAGGACTTCAGCAAATGAATTTTAGGGAGGACACAGTCAAACCCTTATCAGGGAGTTTAAAAATAATAACTTTTAAAGGTAGCTCTTGTTTACCTGATACAAGAAAACAAGCATCCTTTAAAACATAATTGCTTTCTGCTTTCAAAAAGAATTTCAAAATTCCACCTGAGTTTATAAAAACAATTCTAAAAACTAAAATGAAGTGGAAACATCAGCTCTTCCTGCCACACATACAGGGTATAGAGGACCCAGTGTGGGCCACCCAGGCCTGCCTTATCTCACTCATGGCTTTTTTTTTTTTTTGCGGTACGCGGGCCTCTCACTGTTGTGGCCTCTCCCGTTGCCGAGCACAGGCTCCAGACGCACAGGCTCAGCGGCCATGGCTCACGGGCCCAGCCGCTCCGCGGCATGTGGGGTCTTCCCGGACCGGGGCACGAACCCGTGTCCCCTGCATCGGCAGGCGGACTCCCAACCACTGCGCCACCAGGGAAGCCCACTCATGGCTTTTTTATTTTGTTTTGTTCTGTTTCAATAAATCCGAGGGCACTAGTAAAACCTCAACGTTTGCCAAAACAGAATGAAGAAACTGAGTAGGAATCCAAGAAGAACAAACAAACAAAAAAGATCACTTTACAGCATGTCAGAGTCAAAAAAAGCCAGCAAAGTCCCCTGACCCCATCTTCCATGCACTTCGTGAAATCTCTCCACAGCAACCACACTAAAGGGACATCCAGTCTGCACTGAGCAGCAAACTCACCCAGAGGATGACGGTGCCCCTTTACACAGCTGGGAGGTAGAAAGTTCTCCCTTTTACTGAGTAGAATGGATCCTAATTCTATCTATGCGACCAAACAGAACCTATCTAATTCCTTTCACATGACAATCCCCAAGCATTTGAAACCTGGTACTCATGCATTCAGCAAATATTTGCTGTGTGCGTACTACGTGGCGACAGAGTCCGACACCAACTAGAATCTTCTCCGTGGTAAACACTCTTGTGCCTCAAACGTCCCTCATTGGAAACAGTTCTATTCCCTTTACCATTCTGGGTTTTCTGCTCAAAAGAGGAATTTTTCTCCTTTTAAAGTATATTGCCCAGAACCAGATACAGTCCTAATGGTTAATTTGTTTATCTTTTGGGTTCAACTGGTCACTCCATCTTGAATTACTTCATGATAAATTTGCAAAATGTTGAAAACTAATGAGTGTAAATTCCGTTGAATTGAAGAAAACATAAAGAGGTAAATGGTTGCTTTTTATGGAATTTCAATAGATTTTTTTAATGGGTTAATATTTTTTAAAACATCCCTCCTATCCTCCACATTTTCTGTAAGTTGTTTTGTTTATTTAAAAAAAACTTGGGACTTCCCTGGTGGCACAGTGGTTAAGAATCTGCCTGCCAATGCAGGGGACACGGGTTCAAGCCCTGGTCCAGGAAGATCCCACATGCCACAGAGCAACTAAGCCTGTGTGCCACAACTACTGAGCCTGCGCCCTAGAGCCTGCAAGCTACAACTACTGAGCCAGCATGCCACAACTATTGAAGCCTGTGCGCCTACAGCCCATGCTCCGAGAGAAGCCCGTGCACCACAACGAAGAGTAGCCCCCACTCGCCGCAACTAGAGAAAGCCTGCATGCAGCAACGAAGACTCAACGCAGCCAAAAATAATAAATGAATAAATAAATTAATTTAAAAAATTAAAAAAACTTGAAAAATATTTAAATTTATTTCAAGCATCTTACATGATTCTTTGGTTTCCGGAATAAAACTAAAGCCACAAAGATTACTTACAGATTCTTCACCATCCATTCCTACCAATACATTTTATAAAATTAAAAATGCTGCTAAAAACAGCAACATGAGCACAACGTTAACCTAGAGCTAAAAGTGACATACCAGATAGTGTCAGAGAAATCTTAGATGTGGAAACACAACCAGACCATATTTTAGTGCTCAAGTCTCTGATTGTCCCACACAAGATATAAATCAGCGGCCATAGCTTAGAGCTTCAGAAGTTCTTATGACAAATATTTTTGTTCACCACTGTCTTTTTTTTAAGTAACTTTCCTACTCTCCATCCTCCAGTTATCCAACAAGGTACAGCCTGGAGTTCTCCTAACAGCACTCGTGGAAAGAAGGTTTCTAGGTGATGTACGTGGGGTGCTGTCAGTAAGGCAATTACGAACCAGGTGAATTCATTTGGTAAATTTGCCAGGCTTGGTTCACAAATTCCATGATGCTGAAGCTTAATTAAGCCAGTGGGGCAGAGGATCAAAAGAATTCTTCCAACCAAGCTGAGCAAAGGATCTGTGGTACTTCAAGGAAAGATAAGCCAACACTAGTTCCCTTCTCAAAAACCAGAATTGAAATTGGATTCCCATCTAACACTGCTGGCACAGTCTTGTGTGCTTCAAAACTCCCCAAATCTGCCAACTGTTTCCCCCCTCCTGAAAATGACTTTGTAATTACATAGCACTTAACCTAATAGGGAAACTATCTCCTGGCTCAGATTTACATGGTGGGAGGGAAAAGGGCGTAATTTCCTCACAGTCTCATACCAAATGCAGAACACTTTTGCTGTCTTTTTAAACTATATTCATCAAGAACTGCCCCGTCTTTATAGCAGGAAAAATTAAGCGTAGTATTAAAAACGAGATGTTTTTCACTGATCTAAGCACTAACTCAAGCCTTAAGTTTGAGATGCTAATATTTATGCATCATATAGTTTTAAAAAAACAACAGTTAGCACATATTACATAAAAAGCGATCTTGTCAGTCTGGCATAACTCACTTTTGGTGCTTTCATTAAATCTAAAATTTCTCCAATTGTCAGTCTTCATGTTAGAAACAAAACATTATTTTCTAATAATATTAAGCCTATATCCCAGATTAAAAGCCAGAGTTATTAAATTTAAAACTATGTACTTTTAATCCAGCCACTACGGAAAAGTAAGGCCTAAAAATATACATGTGGCCCCATAAACTAACACAGAAGGCCTTTTAGAAAAAGTATTAGAGAATAGTATCTACGAAAGCTAGACGCACACAGGAACTAAGTCCATCCTGCCCAGCTTTCAATTCCTGCACAAATACGGGAAAATCTAAAAAAACCTGTGTCTCCCAGCAAAGGTGGTTTTTTGTATCAAATGAGTTTGCTCCATTCAAAGATATGCTAAAATGTCAATTTACCTGAAATCTTTGTGCACCAACTTTGTGGATATCGGTCACGAAATTGGGAAACCTGGCTTTTCAGAGAACTAGTTCTGTGACACAGCAAGTCACCTGCCCTCACTGGACACTGAAAAAGCTAGAGCAGACAGCAGGGAAGACACAGGCCCTGGGGTTCTGAGACAGGGTGCCACTTGCTCATAACTTCCCCCAACTCAATCGACTTACTATTGTCAGTTTCTAACAGGAGCACACTTGAAACACTGTTTCCAGTAGATCTTTCTTTTTTTCCTTGCAGTCGGAACATTTAACATGAGACCTACCTTTTTAACAATTTTTTTTTTTTTTTTTTTTTTTTTTTTTTTTTTTGCAGTTCGCGGGCCTCTCACTGCTGTGGCCTCTCCCGTTGCGGAGCACAGGCTCCAGACGCGCAGGCTCAGCGGCCATGGCTCACGGGCCCAGCCGCTCCGCGGCATGTGGGATCTTCCCGGACCGGGGCACGAACCCGTGTCCCCAGCATCGGCAGGCGGACTCTCAACCACTGCGCCACCAAGGAAGCCCCAACAATTTTTTAAAGAGCACAAGGCAGTATTGTTAACTATAGTTACACTGTTGTACAGCAGCTCTCTAAAACGTATTCATCTTGCATAACTGAAACTTTCTATCCTTTGAATAGCAACTCCCATTTCCCCTTCCTCCAGCTCCAGAACCACCATTCTACTCTCTGCTTCTATGAGTTTGACTATTTAAGTCACGTCATGTAAGTGCAATCATGCAGTGTTTGTCCTGCTGTGGCTGGCTTCTCTCACTTAGCATAATGTCCTCCAGGTTCATCCAAGTCATCACATATTGTAGGCGTTCCTTCTTCTTTAAGGTTGAATAATATTCCATCAAAAACACATACCATGTTTTGTTTATCCATTCAACTGTCGATGGACATTTAAGTTGTTTCCACATCCTGGCTATTATGAATAACGCTGCAATGAACATGGGAGCGCAAGTACTGCCTGGAGTTCTTGATTTTGATTCTTGTAGTTTGAAAGTAAGGGCTGCCTCAGGGAATACCTGACTCTAATAAAAAAGACAGACTAAAACTGGAAATCTGATAAACTATATCTCTCATTTTGTCAATATAAACCCATATTAACATCTATATAGACCTCCACACACAAAAAAATTATTGTATAAAGCACTAAAAATATTATACTTGCTTGGGTAATATTATATCAGTGGGTCTAAAATATGCTGACAATAGACTGTTTTATTAATAACCTGAGATCTCTTCCTCCCTAATACTCAATTTAATTTCTGTTGTAATCACCGAGAAATAACTTCAGTTAACATATCTGATGCAATTCCTTAGGAAGAAACGTAAGATCAGTTTGCTTTTTAAAGAATTCGAATCTTGAACTTAAAGTCTTATCTTTTCAATTTCATCTTTACCTTTACATGGCTTTAAAATTACAGCATGGTTACTTGCTTCATACTTAGAAAATGTACTTCCATTACATCCATTCTAGTTGATGCTTATCAACTTGAAATAATGTAGCTGTTTTTACACTAGTTCCAGTGAATTGTACGCTTTCGGAGTCCCCCATCTTTCCCATCCCACACCCTTTGTTTCAGTATTCCTGACCAAATATTTCCCTATTCTATTTTTAAATACCTAACAATTTTCCTTATTCTGGAACTATACTTACACCATAGTGGTGAGAAATTTTTGTGACTATGTTTCCACAATGATCCCTTCAAACAGAGTAAAGGCACACTTCTGAAATATGACCTAATATACTATTTCCATATGTAATTTTAAAAATAGGTTAGTATAGGGGCTTCCCTGGTGGCGCAGGGGTTGAGAGTCCGCCTGCCGATGCAGGGGACACGGGTTCGTGCCCCGGTCCGGGAGGATCCCACATGCCGCAGAGCGGCTGGTCCCGTGAGCCATGGCCGCTGAACCTGCGCGTCCGGAGCCTGTGCTCCACGACGGGAGAGGCCACAACAGGGAGAGGCCCGCGTACCATGAAAAAAAAAAAGAAAGGTTAGTATAATAAAAAACTGCAGAATTAATGACACTGACTCAGCACTGCCATCCTTTCCAATCCAGAAGTTCTGCTCTGAATTCAAAATGTCATGTTGAAAATGATGCACTTTCATAGCCAAAAAAAAAAAGAGCATGAAGTCTTCAGCCTATCCAACCTCAAATGGGAATGAAAGATATTTCATAAGTGAGAGATTTTACCAGTTTTCAGGCTGTTATGGCGCTCTCAATCTGTGCTAAAAATTTCAAAAATGTAAAATACATTTCTGTCTTTTACAGAGTAAGACAGCACACATGAAATGAAACAAGTTGCTGCAATTTGGTGTGAGCACATTCAGGCAGCTGCTGCTGTGCTAACGGGGCTAGAGGTTATCTCTCCAGCTCTGCTGAGTCTTCAGCCCCTTCCTTAAGGATAACTGAGCGCTAATTCAAGGGAAGGGGGCAATGGACCAAGATCGTTTTCATAAAATATGAACACTCCCAGCACACACGTCCCTTCTGACATCTGCTTCTTCATGAAAATTCTGAAATGCACCATCACATACACAGTGAAGTTAGCTGTGTCAAGTCTGTGGGTTGGCCAACAGACCACGATTAATTCTTTTGTGCCATATGGGATGAGAATAACAGTAATATAACGTGAAAAATCATGCTTTGATGTAATTATTTAATTTTTTTCTTACTTTATATCTTCTTAACAAGTTTTCCGATCCATGACTAGGACTGAGGATTGTAATCCAAGGTACACTTGTGTTCGTGCAATGCGGATATGTGTTCATTTGTGAAGGTTTGAAAAGAGGGTGCTCTCAAGATGTTCTAAAGTTTCAAGTCTCTGAAACAATTTTAAGCAGACACACACACACGATGGTATTTCTAAAAAATACCAAATCACAAGTTACAGTTAAATACAAATCTTAAACTAAAATAAACTCTTACATGAGTTAGAGAAGTTGTTCTGGATAGAAAAGTAACCTGATTCTCCAAATATCCGAGGGAAATAGTTGCATGCAGATCAGCAGAAAATTCTAATTGTTGGTGTTCAGTGTGTATGCAATTTATTAACTTGTAATCTATAAATTCAGGTGGCAGAGACCTGATGGATTTCATGATTTGTTTATTTTTGGATACCCCTTTCCTAATAAATCACTGCCAACTTGCTAGCTATGCTGCACTGATCCAGAGTAAAAGACGGATCTCACACAAGAAATCCCATTGCAGAAGCACATAAACTCGGTCTGGTCTGTCTTGGGGTCATCTTGTGAGTTCCATGTAAAACCTATGACAAGCTACTCTACCTGCTGGCCTTTCACCTTATGTTTGTCGCACAGTCATCAGAGTCCAAAATCCCAATCACGGCAAGAAAAACCCACATCTATTTTTGAAAAGTCTACTCTTGTGGATAGCTCGTTCTAAGTTTTAGCATTCAATCCCCATTGCTCAATGAACTAGTCACACAGTCAAGAACGGAACTGCTCTCGTGCTGTTTCATTCCCTTAAGGAATTCGGATTTGGTGTTGCCTCGCCTCACCTCTGCCCTCAACCGCAAGAATCCATAATTTTTTCTCACACTTCCCACTTTCTCCAAGTCTCTTGAAGGTGTCCTATTACCATCTGACAGAACATAGAGACCCTGTGATCAAGTCTTGACAAGCTTCATCTCATTAGTGCCTTTTTTAATCATCAAGGGTGACAACCCATGATAAATTCTGTCAAAACATAGGATTCTAAATGAGGAGAGAGAAAGTGAGGGAAAGGAATGTACTCCAAGAATAGATGCGTTTATTCACCTAATTTTGAAATTAAAGAGAGAGAAAGATAAACCCGAGAGGGTAGGGGGCACTTTGAGCTAGATTGGGATGGGGGGGTGGGAGGAGAAGTGAGGAGGAAAAATTGCAAATGAAACTCCCCAAAAGGGAACAGATGGAGGGGAGCTAGTCATTTCTCAGTCCTGTTTAGTTACCTCTTTTACCTATCAAGGGATAGAGAATTTGTCTGAATCCAAGGAAGGAAGGAAGGGAGGGAGGGAGGGAAAAGAAAAGAAAACGAAGGAAAAGAAAAGAAGAAAGGTAAGGAAAGAAGAGTTTGGCATCTCAATCTGCAGACACTCGGTTAGTTCTTCTGCAGAAACAGGATGACTCCTCCATAAACTCCCTGAAGCAGAGTTGTCTGGAAGAGCAGGGACCAGGGAGAACCACTGCAAAAATCACTACCATTCCCTGCTACACGGAGCATCCAGGAGGGGCCCTTCCCCCAAGCTCTTCCCACTTTAAGGGAGTTTCTCAAGGACCCAGAGGCTGAATATGTAGCAGCTCTGACCACACTGCCAAGAGCGTCCATAGCTGCTTGTCACTTTCCTTCCCCTCTCTGCTACTAGGAGTGACTCTCCCTCCTAAACATAAAAGACTCCAGGGGAAGACAGGCAGGGGAGAAGGAAGGGGAGAACCCTGAGCTCCTGCTCTAAGGCTCTCCCTGAGCCCCAGCAAAAATTTTTTTTTTTTTTTTGCGGTACGCGGGCCCTCTCACTGTTGTGGCCTCTCCCGTTGCGGAGCACAGGCTCCGGACGCGCAGGCTCAGAGGCCATGGCTCATGGGCCCAGCTGCTCCATGGCATGTGGGATCTTCCCGGACCGGGGCACGAACCCGTGTCCCTTGCATCGGCAGGCGGACTCTCAACGCCACCAGGGAAGCCCCCCAGCAAAACTTTGAGTTTAGCAGCTGTTGCTGCCTCACAGGTCAGGCTCATCCAATAACATGTAATGACTGAAAGAAAGAGCCCAGGATCAGTTTGATGTGGAGGGATCTTTAGTTTTACCAAGTAGTCAGGCAAAGATGTGCTCTTTTCACAAATCTCTTATGACAAGGAACTGACTGAAATATGACCTGACAATGGGTCTGGTTCTCATTGCTTCTAATTCTAACTCAGGAAGGAAACATCTGAGTTGAATGCTGAGGCATCCAAGATGTTCACGAAAAACTGTTTGGATTGGTTCTTTTTCCCCCAAAGTATTTCACTAGTCAAAATATCGGGTTTAATCTCCAAAAAGAGAATAAAAGATTTAAAATAATGCATTTCCCCTCCAACTCTGACAAATGCTATAGCTATATTAGATTAGAATTTATATCTTACTTTAATCATTAAAATGGAGGTGATATATCAAGTTCCATTTTTATCATTGTAGAAACCTTATTTCATTGCAAATTTTGCATTTTTTGGGCAAGCAAAACTGTCTGGAACATATCACAACATGCTCAGTCTCCTTCATCTCGAAAAACAAACCCGTCTTAACTCTTCTTGCCTCTTTTATTGCCTTCTTTCCTACAAAGCCATGCTTTTTTTTTTTTTTTTTCTTTTGCGGTACGCGGGCCTCTCACTGTTGTGACCTCTCCCGTCGCGGAGCACAGGCTCCGGACGCGCAGGCTCAGCGGCCATGGCTCACGGGCGCAGCCGCTCCGCGGCATGTGGGATCTTCGCGGACCGGGGCACGAACCCGTGTCCCCTGCATCGGCAGGCGGACTCTCAACCACGGCGCCACCAGGGAAGCCCAGCCATGCTTCTTTGGAGAAATCTATATTTCTACCTTCCTATTCACTTCTAAAACTATGACAGTTTGGCATTCTTTGTCAGGACTGCATAAGGTCACCAATATCTTGGACTTGCCCAATCCAAGAGACACTTAGAATTTGTCCAGATGCCCACTTGCGCCTTGGAACTCTTCCTTTGTCTTCTGTGACACCACCCACTGTGGCTCTCACCCCCCGTTTTTCTCCTCCCACTCCAGCCATCACACCTCCTTACTGTTCATTACTGACCCTCTTCTTCTGCTCTCCCTGTAAATGTCTTGTTCTCCACAGGTCCATCCTCAGCCTTTTTTTTTTTTAATTTGCATACATTCATGCTGGTGACTTCAGATGGGTCCACAGCCTCAACTACCGCCCAGGGCTTTTTCTTTCCTCTGCTCCTCTTCTCTACCCTTATGCACCTAGGACACACCTTCAAGACATAAATCAACACAATGTTGGACACATAATGGATGCATACTTAGTACCATAGGTACTGACTGAGGAATGAATGAATGAATGCATCCGATGTACAGAACGTTCTTCCAAGGGCTGGGTTTCCAAAGAGGAGCCTGGATTACATTCAGCCTTTCAATAGCTCAGAGCTACCCTGTAAAGTCAGTATCATCATCATTACCCTCTGTTTAATATATGTTCAAATCCAGGTCTTTCTGATTCTAAAACTGATGTTGTTTTTTGCTATATTATACTGTCCCACAAAAACAGAGGGGAGAACCATTCTTTCCCACTTTTAAAAAGAATACCCTGCAGCTTTGTCACCTCATGGACTCCACTGCATCAGTGGGTCAGTGAGGCTGCGCTGGACAGCCTGGCATAATTGAGCCAAAGTAATGTAACTCCAGGAAGGAGACAGCTACACAGCAGGACTGGCCAAGCAGAGCTGAGGTGCTGGGTGGCCTTCAGCGGACAAGGGTGGTTCTATCTCTGCAGTAGATGCATGACAAAGGGACAGAGCAGTTCAGCCACGCCTGGAGGAGAAAGGCAGGAAGGAGGAAGCCATTCCTTTACCTACTAGACAATGACTCCCTGGGGATTCCCAGGTATTGTCCCAGAAGGGCTATTCCTGGGACCTGGAGTCCCTCATGAGCTTAAAGCAAGACTCAGGAAAGTACAGTTTGCCACAAAAATTTTAACCTTAGAAAACAGTAGCTCTCGCAGAAGTCATGAAATTTAGATGACTAGAAATATCAGTATAATTTCCTTGCTTTACTGAAATAAATAAATCATGTTTTAGAATGTGATGACTCTTCTCTTTTCAATAGGAATGTTTAATTTTGTAAATACACTTTCCAGTAAAGTAAGGGGAAATACATCTGAAAAGCTATTAAGATTTTATCAAATGTTATCAATTCATGACACAGAAGTATGTCACATATGAGAGTGAGAAGGATATCCTGAGATAATTACAAATAGATTTTTGCTCATAGCAAACCCACAACAAGCTCTGTTATAAATAGTCTCCTTTTACTGTAAAGTTGAGTAAGTGAAAGGGATTAACCCATGGTCTGAAAGCACATCCCAGCAGTGCTCAAGGGACAGTATCTCAACAGACATCTGGAGAAACCACTGATTAATTAACAGATTAATTAATCAGACAGCTGTACTCTTAGGAGAGAATTTAATTGTTTAGATTAATAACCCTACTAATTAATCCTAAAAATCAACAACCTTACAGTTGAGAAATTGCTGATTGTCTGAAGACCTATCTGTATGATAAATATCCTTCTCAAACACTCACGGCTAACTGGACAACAGCATCCCAGGATGCTCAGTACCATCAAGAATCTGGGTGATTTTTCAGCTGGGTCAACACTCTTCCCCCCTTTCTCCCACCCTCATAACCCCATAAGCCCTTATGGCAGGAAGGGAACCGTCCTTAGATGGTGTCTGTTTGAAACTTGAAGCATGTGGCACCAAAAAAGTATGCCATTTCCTAGAAATAAGGCTCTGAATAAATTTAAAGAAAGATCACCACCAGCTGGCATAATTCGTTCACATGACATTTTTCAAGATGAAATAAAAGCAGGCAGACCCTTCTTCCATAGCACCTATCTAACAGATAAAGCAGGAATGTACAAATATTAATAAATGGTCATGTTTGTCAAGTAAGGAGGAAAAAACAAATTTTGGGGTAGCAGCTTATTAATAATTGGGGACAGAGATACACTAGAGTGTTTGATAACTCACTATTCAAATAGAATTTTTTCAAGTGACATTCTTAGAGCAAAAGATGATGCCGTTTCTCTGGAAAATGTGTGTTTAGAGAATGGATATTAGTCTCCAACTATCACCTGCATATACACACAAACCAAAATTTTGCCAGAGTAGCAATTATGGCCATAATTAAACATTAGTAAGTTTAATAAATAGGCAACCAGAGATACACTTTGTAATCAATTTCTTTCAAATCATATTAAGTTTAACAACTTGAGAATATTTTATAAGAAAGTTTATAGTAATGAATGTACTGAGATAAAGACACAGTCATGAACCAAAAAGTCCATCTACATTATGACATTGTTTGACAAAAGTAGAGGAGGAGGGCTTCCCTGCTGGCGCAGTGGTTGGGAATCTGCCTGCCAATGCGAGGGACACGGGTTCAAGCCCTGGCCCGGGAAGATCCCACATGCCGTGGAGCAACTAAGTCCGTGTGCCACAACTTCTGAACCTGTGCTCAAGAGCCCGCGAGCCACAACTAGTGAGCCCACGTGCCACAACTGCTGAGGCCTGCGCGCCTAGAGCCCATGCTCCGCAAACAAGAGAAGCCACGACAATGAGAAGCCCGCGTACCGCGACGAAGAGTGGCCCCCTCTCGCTGCAACTAGAGAAAGCCCGTGCACAGCAACGAAGACCCAATGCAGCCAAAAATAAAAGCAAACAAATAAATAATTAAAAAAAAAAAAGTAGAGGAGGAGTCATTAAGAAAAAAAAACCTACAGAGAAAAAAAAAAAAACAAATACATAATCCTGGCTAGGAGGAAAAATGTAATGAAGATAAAAGAAATACTAAAATAATCTGGTTTTCTAGAAAAATTTTAGTTACTTTCACATGGCCTTGAGTATCTTACTTAACTGGGAACCTGGCAAACACAGAACGCGTTACAGCTAAACACATCATGTAAACAGGATGTATCCCAAATATATTTTCCTTCGATACCCCTGGCCAGAGAAATCTAGCTGCATAAGTCTATATCACATTCATTTGTGTCATAATAATAAAAAAGTAACACTGAGCTGTATAAAGGACAGTTGTTATCATTATTTTCCAGATAAGAAAACAGAGGCATGAAGAGTATAGATGATTTGCCTACAAATTAAAATTTAGGTAAATGCTGAAGAGGGTGTGGAGAAAGAGGAAACCTCCTACACTGTTGGTGGGAATGTAAATTGGTGCAGCCACTATGGAGAACAGTATGGAGGTTCCTTAAAAAACTAAAAATAAGAGTTACCATATGATCCAGTGATTTATAATAGCCAAGACATGGAAGCAATTAAACGTCCATCAAAAGATGAATGGATAAAGAAGATGTGGTACATATATATGATGGAATACTACTCAGCCATAAAAAAGAATGAAATAATGCCATCTGCAGAAACATGGATGGACTTAGAGATTATTATACTAAGTGAAGTAAGAGAGAGAAAGACAAATATCATATGATATCTTTTATATGTGGAATCTTAAAAAAGGATACAAATGAACTTATTACAAAACAGAAATAGACTCACAGACATAGAAAACAAACCTATGGTTACCAAAGGGAAAAGGTGGGAAAGGGATTAATTAGGAGTTTGGGATTAAAATATACATACTACTATATATAACATAGATAACCAACAAGGACCTACTGTACAGTACAGTGAACTATATTCAATATCTTATAATAACCTATAATGTAAAAGAATCTAAAAAAGTATATATATATATATATATATATATATATATATATATATATGAATCACTTTGCCGTACACCTGAAACTAACACAACCTTGTAAATCAACTATATGGCGATAAAATTTTTTTTTAAATACAGTAGTGCAAACACTATGAGATGGGGTAGGAAGTGAGGGGCACGTAGCCCACAGCACACTGACTCTCAGGGAGGCCTAAGAGCAAGGGGATAAGGGCTCTGCTGAAGACGTGAGTTAGGAGCTGGACTCCACTGACTAACTCCTGGGAATGTTATTCTAAGTTGCAAACTATTAAATGGGAAAAATAATAGCTCTACCTCATAAGGCTGATGTGAGCATTAAGTTATTTATTTCATATAAAGCTTTTTGCACTGTGTTAAAATGGTAATGCTTATTGTCATTACTATGAAAAAAAAAGAGTTCACAGTCTGTGTAAGCATTTCAAACATAGTGGGGACTTTTTAAGGGGCTGCTCAAGAAGCAGTGAGTCTCAGAGCTAGATCAGTCTCAGAATGACATATTATGCAGTGGTGTTAACAGGTAGAGCAAGTTCTAAGGCAGTTTATGAAAATTATTCTACCACATAAAATTAAATTAATAGCTTTACCAAGGTTTTCTTCTGTAGCTTCAGGCAAGTAGACTAAATTCTGTTCTCCAGTTGGGACTGGTGGAGGGATGTTCAATTGAATAAATATTCCGGTAATAGAACAGTCACATTTCAAGGTGCACACATCACCAACTTCTAAGGAAAGCATACACAAATATTTTAAAATAACACCAAAGGTACTTCAGTTTTTTATAATTCTTCAGAAGATGCTTTGAGCTCTTGAAGTACCAGAAGACCACCAGGTTGAACCTCAATTTTCCTCACATGGCCAGAATTCGGAGACATGCCAGTTGGTGACAATTTCTGATTAACTGATTGTTAGTGAGGAGTGTTTAGAGTTTTCTTTCTGATGATATGGCTCTAGTTTGGATGAGCTCAGAACTCCCCCCTGCTCCATACTCCTGCCTAGTATCTTTCTCCTTTCACTATTGGAAAGAATCAGCCATAATAACTCTCTGAAATCTGTTTAATTACATACCTTAAAGTGTAAACAGCTATTTACCAATACCTGCCCTTGTAACATAATGGATTAGATGAAAACTTGTAAAATACACTCAGTCTCAATTATCTCTGATGCTCAGAACTTGGAATAATTAAAGTTGATGGCATTATCTGTAAACATCATTATAATCTTATAATCTTATTTTACCTTCAATCTTCTCAGCCACCAAAACCTTTTACAAGAGCTGTTAATCAAAAGAAAAGAGACTACTGCATTCTCCTATTTCTGCTCTTACATAACCTCTGATTGAGTCTTAACAAGCAAAGAAATGAGAGAAAGATGAGCAAGAGAGGGGAACAAAAAAGATCAAAGTGCTCAGATAATACCAAATGGATTAATTAAGGCTGGGAAATGGAAGTGCTCTTGTTTGCACTTTCCTCTTTGGCTCCTGGTGATTTTTATTTTACTTTCATGGGGACGAGTTTACACAAAGACTAAGTAGACCTCCTACAATGGATATGTTCTCTAAGCCTCAGGACATGCAGCAGGAAACTACGTACAACAAATGATTTGGGGGAAAAGGCACAATGGAGTCCGATGTTGATGATTTTTTTTTTTTAATAAATGTATTTATTTATTTTTGGCTGAGTTGGGTCTTTGTTGCTGCGTGCAGGCTTTCTCTAGTTGCGGCGAGCCAGGACTACTCTTTGTTGTGGTGCACGGGCTTCTCATTGCAGTGGCTTCTCTCGTTGCGGAGCACGGGCTCTAGGCGCACGGGCTTCAGTAGCTGAGGCTCATGGGCTCTAGAGCGCAGGCTCAGTAGTTGTGGCTCAACGGCTCTAGAGAGCAGGCTCAGTAGTCGTGGTGCACGGGCTTAGTTGCTCTCACTCCCTCTTGCAAGAACACCAGAATCACAACTAACTGCTGAACAGTCATCGACAGGAAGACACTGGAACTCACCAAAAAAGATACCCCACATCCAAAGACAAAGGAGAAGCCATAATGAGACGGCAGGAGGGGTTCAATCACAATAAAACCAAACCCCATAACTGCTGGGTGGGTGAGTCACACACTGGAGAACACTTATACCACAGAAGTCCACTCACTGGAGCAAAGGTTCTGAGTCCCACGTCAGGCTTCTGAACCTGGGGGTCCGGCAATGGGAGGAGGAATACCTAGAGAATCAGACTTTGAAGGCTAGCGGGATTTGATTGCAGGACTTTGACAGGACTGGGGGAAACAGAGACTCCACTCTTGGAGGGCACACAAAAAGTAGTGTGTGCATCAGGACCCACAGGAAGGAGCAGTGACCCCAGGGAAGACTGAACCAGAACTACCTGCTAGTGTTGGAGGGTCTCCTGCAGAGGTGGGCGGTGGTCCTGGCTCATGGTGAGGACAAGGACACTGGCAGCAGAAGTTCTGGGAAGTGCTGCTTGGCGTGAGCCCTCCCGGACTCTGTGATTAGCCCCACCAAAGAGCCCAGGTAGGCTCCAGTGTTGGGTTGCCTCAGGCCAAACAACCAACAGGAAGGGAACCCAGCCCCACCCATTAGCAGTCAAGCAGATTGAAGTTTTACTGAGCTCTGCCCACCAGAGCAACAGCCAACTCTACCCATCACTAGTCCCTCCCATCAGGAAACTTGCACAGGTTTCTTAGATAGCCTCATCCACCAGAGGGCACACAGCAGAAGCAAGAAGAACTACAGTCCTGCAGCCTGTGGAACTAAAACCACATTCACAGAAAGATAGACAAGATGAAAAGGCAGAGGGCTACGTACCAGATGAAGCAACAAGATAAAACCTCAGAAAAACAACTAAATGAAGTGGAGACAGGCAACCTTCCAGAAAAAGAATTCAGAATAATGATGGTGAAGATGACCCAGGACCTCAGAAAAAGAATGGAGGCAAAGATCAAGAAGATGCAAGAAATGTTTAACAAAGACCTAGAAGAATTAAAGAACAAAAAAACAGAGATGAACAATACAATAACTGAAAGGAAAAATACACTAGAAGGAATCAATAGCAGAATAACTGAGGCTGAAGAACGGAGAAGTGACCTGGAAGACAGAATGGTGGAATTCACTGCTGTAGAACAGAATAGAGAAAAAAGAATGAAAAGAAATGAAGACAGCCTAACAGACCTCTGGGACAACATTAAATGCAACAACATCCGCATTATAGGGGTCACAGAAGGAGAAGAGAGAGAAAGGACCAGAGAAAATATTTGAAAAGATTATACATGAAAACTTCCCTAACATGGGAAAGGAAATAGCCACCCAAGTCTAGGAAGCGCAGACAGTCCCAGGCAGGATAAACCCAAGGAGAAACATGCCGAGACACATAGTAATCAAATTGACAAAAATTAAGGACAAAGAAAAATTATTAAAAGCAACCAGGGGAAAACAAAAAATAATATACAAGGGAACTCCCACGAGGTTAACAGCTGATTTCTCAGCATAAGCTCTACAAGCCAGAAGGGAGTGGCATGATATACTTTAAGTGATGAAAGCAAAGAAGCTACAACCAAGATTACTCTACCCGGCAAGGATCTCATTCAGATTTGACGGAGAAATCAAAAGCTTTACAGACAAGCAAAAGCTAAGCGAATTCAGCACCACCAAACCAGCTCTACAACAAACGCTAAAGGAACTTCTCTAAGTGGGAAACACAAGAGAAGAAAAAGACCTACAGAAACAAACCCAAAACAATTAAGAAAATGGTCATAAGAACATACATATCAATAATTACCTTAAACTTGAATGGATTAAATGCTCCAACCAAAAGGCACAGGCTTGAATGGATACAAAAACAAGACCCATATATATGCTGTCTACAAGAAACCCACATCAGACCTAGGGACACACAGAGTCTGAAAGTGAGGAGATGGAAAAAGTTATTCCGTGCAAATGGAAATCAAAAGAAAGCTAGAGTAGCAATACTCATATCAGATAAAATAGACTTTAAAGAATGTTACAAGAGACAAGGAACGACACTACATAATGATCAAGGGATCAATCCAAGAAGAAGATATAATAATTGTAAATACATATGCACCCAACATAGGAGCACCTCAATACATAAGGCAAATACTAACAGCCATAAAAGGGGAAATCGACAGTAACACATTCATAGTAGGGGACTTTAACACCTCACTTTCACCAATGGACAGATCATCCAATATGAAAATAAATAAGGAAACAGAAGATTTAAATGACACAATAGACCAGATAGATTTAATTGATATTTATAGGACATTCCATCCAAAAAGAGCAGATTACACTTTCCTCTCAAGTGTGCATGGAATATTCTCCAGGATAGATCACATCTTGGGTCACAAATCAATCCTCAGTAAATCTGAGAAAATTGAAATCATATCAAGCATCTTTTCTGACCACAACACTATGAGATTAGAAATGAATTACAGGGAAAAAAAATGTAAAAAACACAAACACATGGAGGCCAAACAATACGTTACTAAATAACCAAGAGATCACTGAAGAAATCGAAGAGGAAATCAGAAAATACCTAGAGACAAATGACGATGAACACGACGATCCAAAACCTATGGGATGCAGCAAAAGCAGTTCTAAGAGGGAAGTGTATAGCTACACAAGCCTACCTCAAGAAACAAGAAACACCTCAAATAAACAATCTAATCTTACACCTAAAGGAACTAGAGAAAGAAGAACAAACAAAACCCAAAGTTAGCAGAAGGAAAGAAATCATAAAGATCAGAGCAGAAAAAAATGAAATAGAAACAAAGAAAACAATAGCAAAGATGAATAAAACTAAAAGCTGGTTCTTTGAGAAGATAAACAAAATTGATAAACCATTAGTCAGACTCATCAAGAAAAAGAGGGAGAGGACTCAATTCAATAAAATTAGAAATCGAAAAGGAGAAGTTACAACAGACACCGCAGAAATACAAAGCATCCTAAGAGACTACTACAAGCAACTCTATGCCAATAAAATGGACAACCTGGAAGAAATGGACAAATTCTTAGAAAGGTATAACCTTCCAAGACTGAACCAGGAAGAAACAGAAAATATGAACAGACCAATCACAAGTAATGAAATTGAAACTGTCATTAAAAATCTTCCACCAAACAAAAGTCCAGGACCAGATGGCTTCACAGGTGAGTTCTATCAAATATTTAGAGAAGAGCTGACACCCATCCTTCTCAAACTCTTCCAAGAAATTGCGGAGGAAGGAACACTCACAAACTCATTCTATGAGGCCACTATCACCCTGATACCAAAACCAGACAAAGATACTACAAAAAAAGAAAATTACAGACCAATATCACTGATGAATATAGATGCAAAAATCCTCAACAAAATACTAGCAAACAGAATCCAACAACACATTAAAAGGTCATACACCATGATCAAGTGGGATTTATCCCAGGGATGTAAGGATTCTTCCAATATATGCAAATCAATCCATGTGATACACCATATTAACAAATTGAAGAATTAAAACCATATGATCATCTCAATAGAGGCAGAAAAAGCTTTTGACAAAATTCAACACCCATTTATGATAAAAACTCTCCAGAAAGTGGACATAGAGGGAATCTACCTCAACATAATAAAAGCCATATATGTCAAACCCACAGCAAACATCATTCTCAATGGTGGAAACCTGAAAGCATTTCTTCTAAGATCAGGAACAAGACAAGGATGTCCACTCTCACCACTATTATTCAGCATAGTTTTGGAAGTCCTAGCCACGGCAATGAGAGAAGAAAAAGAAATAAAAGGAATACAAATTGGAAAAGAAGAAGTAAAACTGTCACTGTTTGCAGATGACATGATACTATACATAGAGAATCCTAAAGATGCCACCAGAAAACTGCTAGAGCTAATCAATGAATTTGGTAAAGTTGCAGAATACAAAATTAACACACAGAAATCTCTTGTATTCCTATATACTAATGATGAAAAATCTGAAAGAGAAATTAAGGAAACATTCTCATTTACCATTACAACACGAAGAATAAAATACCTAGGAATAAACCTACCTAGGGAGACAAAAGACCTGTAGGCAGAAAACTGTAAGACACTGATGAAAGAAATTAAAGATAATACAAACAGATGGAGAGATATACCATAGTATTGGATTGGAAGAATTAATATTGTGAAAATGGCTATACTACCCAAAGCAATCTACAGATTCAATGCAATCCCTATCAAACTACCAATGGCATTTTTCACAGAACTAGAACCAAAAATTTCACAATTGTATGGAAACACAAAAGACTGCGAATAGGCAAAGCAGTCTTGAGGGAAAAAATCGGAGATGGAGGAATCAGACTCCCTCACTTCAGACTATACTACAAAGCTACAGTAATCAAGACAATATGGTACTGGCACAAAAACAGAAATATAGATCAATGGAACAGGATAGAAAGCCCAGAGATGAACCCACACACCTATGGTCAACTAATCTATGACAAAGGAGGCAAGGATATACAATGGAGAAAAGACAGCCTCTTCAATAAGTGGTGCTGGGAAAACTGGACAGCTACATGTAAAAGAATGAAATTAGAGCACTCCCTAACACCGTACACAAAAACAAACTCAAAATGGATTAGAGACCTAAATGTAAGACTGGACACTATAAAACTCTTAGAGGAAAACATAGGAAGAACATTCTTTGACATAAATCACAGCAAGATCTCTTTTGATCCACCTCCTAGAGTAATGGAAATAAAAACACAAATAAACAAATGGGACCTAATGAAACTTAAAAGCTTTTGCACAGCAAAGGAAACCATAAACAAGACGAAAAGACAACCTTCAGAATGGGAGAAAATATTTGCAAACGAAGCAACTGACAAAGGATTAATTTCCAAAATATATAAACAGCTCATGCAGTTCAGTATTAAGGAGACAAACAACCCAATCCAAAAATGGGCAGAAGATCTAAATAGACATTTCTCCAAAGAAGACATACAGATGGCTAAGAAGCACATGAGAAGCTCTATAATTATCACTAATTATTAGAGAAATGCAAATCAAAATTACAATAAGGTATCACCTCACACCAGTTAGAATGGGCATCATCAGAAAATCTACAAACAACAAATGCGAGAGAGGGTGTGGAGAAAAGGGAACCCTCTTTGTTGGTGGGAATGTAAATTGATACAGTCACTATGGAGAACAGTATGGAGGTTCCTTAAAAAACTAAAAATAGAATTACCGTATGATCCAGCAATCCCACTACTGGGCATGTACCCAGAGAAAACCATAAATCAAAAAGACACATGCACCCCAATGTTCATTGCAGCACTGTTTACAATAGCCAGGTCATGGAAGCAACCTAAATGCCCATCGACAGACTAATGGATAAAGAAGATGTGGTACATATATACAATGAACTATTACTCAGCCATAAAAAGGAACGAAATTGCGTCATTTGTTGAGACGTGGATGGATCTAGAGAGTGTCATACAGAGTGAAGTAAGTCAGAAAGAGAAAAACGAATATCATATATTAACACATATATGTGGAACCTAGAGAAATGGTACAGATGAACCGGTTTGCAGGGCAGAAATAGAGACACAGATGTAGAGAACAAACGTATTGACACCAAGGGGGGAAAGTGGCAGGGGGTGGGGGGTGGGGGTGGTGGGGTGAATTGGGAGATTGAGATTGACATGTATACACTGATGTGGATAAAATGGATGACTAATAAGAACCTGCTGTATAAAAAAACAAATAAAAATTTAAAAATAATAATAAAAAAATAAAATAAGATTAGGACTAAAAAATAAAGTAAAATAGATAAACAACAAGGACCTACTGTATAGCACGTGGAACTATATTCAATATCTTGTAATAAACTGTAATGGGAAATAATCTGAAAAATAAAAAATATATATGTAAAAACGTAATAATAATAAAAAAATAAAGTAGGTCCCCCACTCCTCCTCCTTAGTCTCCTGTCCTTTTGCTTCAACGCACTGATCATGTATTTATTTGAATATTTATTTGTACATAGTCTGCCTCTCAACTAGACTGTAAGCACTGTTAAGACAGGGAACCAAGTCTGTTTCGTTTGCCATTACAAATTCAGATATTTTCCAGCATGATACAGAATAGGCTCTCAATATTCAATAAAATGAGTGAAAGAATGGGCAAACGCATGTGTGCTGGAATTCAGTCCTGGCCACTAAGTTCTGATGTGATCTAGTGAAGTCACTCCCCGCTACCACAAGTTCTTTTCCCTCTACACAGCCTTAATTACCTCTGTAGTATCCCAGAATGGGACTTCATAATTTTTAAAGAATCAGCTCTCCAGACCACATGATATTAAAGGTCTCATCTGACTGCAAGAGCCTAATTCTACCTCTGCTTGAAGGAGGTTCAAGATCTCAATGTTGTATAGATGTTTCAGATCCTGAATACAGCATGAGAAAACAAGTAGTGGGAACAGCTGTTAAAGCCAGCTATGAAGGCCTGCTCGATGTCAGGTACCAGGCTGGGCATTTTACATGTGTTCTCTCACTCACTCCTCAAGCAACCCTGCAATATGGACATTCTTACCTCTGTTTTGCAGATGAGCAGGTTGAGGTGCAGAAATGTTAAACCTCTTGCCCACTGCTTTAGTTCATGACTATGAACTGAAGTTCTTAGTCATCAAAATCACTGAGTACCCACCATGCTGGGTATTATCAGCACACGGACCCAGTCTCCTAGGAGCTTGGACTCTATTGGAGAAAAGAACAAAAGAGAAAACTTGTGTTTTCTCTACTCATTGTAAGAAGAATGTAGATGAGTGATCTTGGACCTGAGTGAGGCAAGGACTTTATGAGTCAGAGAAGAGCAGAAGGCAGATATCAATGGGACCCAGAGTGTTGATGGGCGTGTAAGGTTGAGAAGCGGCAGAGTAAGAAAGAAGTCAAGAAATGTGGATGAAAAATGGATTGAATAGAACTTTAAATATCTGGACTTCATTCTTTAAATCATCAGGAACCAACGTCCTGGTTTTGGATGTGCTGGTAGTTTAACTTGCACACCTCTTCATCTAGGAGCCTTACCTGAACACCTGATAGGTGCCTCGCCTGTGTTTGCACAGCAACCTGTGCTCACCCCTTTCCTAGCACTGACTATACCCTATTATAGCTGCCTCTTCATTTGTGTGGTGAGAGGAAAACATTCTCCTTTTAAACAAGAGCTAAGCGAAGCCACTGGGGGAGTGGAACAATCATACCAGCCAAGGGAGGGCTTTGTTTAGGAAATAGCTGGGCGTCTCCTTGAATACAGAAGGTGAGGCACTCCAGGGCCTGAAGAGAGAGCAACACTCTCCTGTTTTCCAGTACTGATCTGACCTGCTTTCCCCTATGGTTGCCCTCCCCCGAGGCTGGGAGAAACTGGGGAGACCTTTGGAGACAGAAGAGCTGCTTGCTCAGGGGCTATATCCCTGGAGCCCTTCTTAGCAGTGGCTCAGGGATTCTGAGTTTCACGCTCCGGAACCTGTAAATGTGGGTGCTCTATCTTGTCACAGCTTGTCATTTTCCAAAAATGTCACAGTGATCCTTATATTCTTATTCTAAGCACAGTAAGTCAAATTAGTGAAAATCTCCTATTTCTACCAAATAAATATCCCCATTTCAATGGAGCAACCCATTACCCAGATATATGACTGAATTAAATTTTGCTAGAACGCTGATCCTCATTGCAAGCTATAAAATGTAAGCTGGTCACAAAGAAACGTTCAAAACTTTGCATTCAAATGTCACTCAGTGAGGTCAAGTAGACTTCTTATTACTGAACTTTGTTCCTGGTAAACAAGAAGTGGAACGAAAAAAAGACAATGAAATCAAGCAGTGGCTGACACCCTCCTGTGGGGTGCAACCCCCTTCACTTCAGCAAACGCTCACTAGTTTCTGATGGGTACAGGGTCTCATGCCAGGTACGTGAGGGATACGAGATACTTCATTCACTGAAGAAGTTTGTATTCCCCTGGAGTTACACCTTCTTTGAAGAATGCTAAAGAAATAAAATTTCTCCCAGTTCTTACGTGGAAATAGCTATGGGCCATTTAAAAGATAAATGCAATCTCTCTCTCCTGGAAAAACCCAAAGAACTATTTAGGACCATTATTAAAGCATCACAATTCTGGCTCTGACTTCAAATAAACAGGACAAATAAACCCTCCTTTCTCTGCATTTCTAATTTAGCAAAGCCTTTATACACCCTCTAAGAGCAAAGCGGATTTCACATTTGCATCTTACTCCAAATGTGCTGGCATTTCACTCGATTTTTTAACTGTAGTTTAGCAGCACTGAACTGCCTGCTTGGGGATACAAAGCCGTATCTGCTCAGAGTTCCTCATTCTGGGTCCACATATACACACATATGAACGCACATATTTAGGATATCTATGATGAAAATATTTTTGCTGGGACGAGGAGGGAGAAAACCCAGAGACATGCCAGGTCAGTATCCAGTAATACCACTAGATCTCATTTAATGAGTGCTGACTGTGTTAGGCACTTGCATTTATACCATGTTTAATTCTCAGAGCACTAATAACGATTGCCAACATTTACCCAGCACTTTCCATTTGCCAGGCTTTATTTTAAGAACTTGTATATATGTCAGCTTGTTCAACGCTCTCATAGCCTTAAGTTGTGGCAGAGCTGGGATTCACACTCAGGCAGCTGGGCACCGGAGTCTAGGCCTGTAACTGCCTCCCCATGAAGTGCTACTGCAACCCCATGTGCAAATGAGGACACTGGGGCTTGGGGGGCTGGCTAGTTGGCCCAAGGTCACACAGCCTGCAAATGGTCAAGCCGGGCTCTCAAACTAGGTCATCTGTCTCCAGCTCTCAATCCTTTATGTCCTCATGGTATAATGGCCATGCTAGAGTTATCTCTGTAGCATATGTGAGAAAGGAAAGCTTGTTGTTTGAGAAGCAGAGGTGGAGAAAAGTGGGAAATGTTTAAAGGATGAAGAGGTTGTTCTGAAAGTCCTTATAGATTGACTAACCACATAAGTTACTGTCTAAAGTTTTGAAAGTGAAATGGGCACTGTTAATATTAATGCCAGGACAACAGGCATAAAACAAGAGGTATGGTCACCACCAGAACTCTGATAAAATCATGCCCATATCTCCATGAATCACCTTATTAGTTGAAGTGCGTAAAAAGATGCATGGGGGGCTTCCCTGGTGGCGCAGTGGTTTAGAGTCCGCCTGCCGATGCAGGGTACACGGGTTCGTGCCCCGGTCCGGGAAGATCCCACATGCCGCGGAGTGCCTGGGCCTGTGAGCCATGGCCGCTGAGCCTGCGCATCCGGAGCCTGTGCTCCGCAATGGGAGAGGCCACAACAGTGAGAGGCCCGCGTACCGCAAAAAAAATAAAAATAAAGATGCATGGGGGAAAATAACCCACATACCTCTTTTTCTAGGTTACGGGATCCTTACAAGTAACAAAAGTATAAATCATCTTGATAAGTAAACGATGTTTTTTTAGTAGTCCTCTAAAATCTATTTCAAAAATCACATCACAGAGTAAGAAAACAAATTGTATTCAGGGAACTGAAATGATTGTCTGAAACCAGTTAATATTATTCACATCATATATTTATCTAAAATACTTGAAAACAAATTAGATGTTTCAGACTCCTACAAAGATTTGTTAATTAGCATATAATAATTTCTCTCAAGAATAAATGAGGGAAATTTAAAGCAACTTCACCCTGGTCTTTGCTGCTCATCCTTCTATTGCCTCATATGATGGCTTGTTTCACCTTAATTTCTTTGCTTCCATTTTATAAATCCTGTAATGGCAAGTACCTACCATTGTAAGAGTCTCTAGAGAGAAGTTTAAACTTTAAAAGTGGAAACAGATCCTCATTCATTTTGCAAAATGCAAAGCTTCAAACATGCAAAGTTTCCAGGTTGTATAATATCCTTCAGGGAAATGAGTCCTCACAGTTCAACTCTGTTCCTGGAAACTCAAAGGTGAAACAGAGAAGAGGGGCTACCTTCTAGGAGCTTAAGGAACAAAATAAGTCCTTACTCTGGCAGGCTGGGAGGGGCAAACTATGTCAGACTGTAGAAGGGAAAACTCAGAAGAGGAGAAGTCCCACCAAGTCTTGAAAAAGCTGCAATAGAAAAAGTAATCACATGGTAAATTCTGTGGCCTGCAGGTGCATCCCTGTTGCTGTGCTAGTGTATTCATTACGACATGAATGTAGACTATCTCTTAACCGTCTATATTTATTTATTTTACAAGATTTTAGATTTATTATACTGGATGATACTTTTCCAGAGCAGCATGTCTTCAAGAGTCATTGAAAAACATATTTTTAGCAAGAATTATAATAGTTATTGCAGGTAGTGGGAATACAGTGATGAAAAAGACATAAGCCTTGCCCTTTAGAAGCTTACAATCTAGAGGGGAAGACAAGAAGTAAACAAGTGGACACACAAATAAATACTCAAACTCCATAACTAAATCTAATGGGAAAATAACATTCGTTTTGCTGGCATTCACGTTACAATCAACATTGTAGAACAGCAGCTATTTTCTTCAAAGCCTAAAATAACGTAAAACCATAGACAAGGAGCAACGGAATACATAATTTATGTACTAATAATTGTTTGTTAGTTCCCATAACCATTTTTCTTGCAGCCTATTGGAAAGAGAAAGATGAGAAGCAAGAAAAATGGAAGAATGCTAATGTATTTCTTCATTTCGGCTTTTCTTTTACTAATTGGCCTTTATTTTATTTTTGCTGCCATAGGTGCTTTTCCATACTCTGTATCTTTATGTTTATCTTTATATCATTTACATCTTTATATTATTGCAATATAAATTATAATAGCTAATACTTTAACCCCCATTATTCTCACAGAGTATGGAGGAAATGATGATTTTGTTTTTGTTTTTGTTTTTTTGCGGTACGTGGGCCTCTCACTGCTGTGGCCTCTCTCCCGTTAGCGGAGCACAGGCTCCGGACGCTCAGGCTCAGCGGCCATGGCTCACGGGCCCAGCCGCGCCGCGGCATGTGGGATCTTCCCGGACCGGGGCACGAACCCGTGTCCCCTGCATCGGCAGGCGGACTCCCAACCACTGCGCCACCAGGGAAGCCCCGGAAATGATGATTAAAAAAAAAAAAGTCTAGGCAATGTGGACTTATTTAAGAAAGACCATGGTATTGTTGATTAGTTTAAATGTGGAGGTCAGGCAGAAATATTCTAGTCTCTCAGCAATCTCTCTGTAAACACCCAAAGAGCTATTATCATCAACATTAACACAGATATTTCTTCTCTAGTTTGTTTCCCTTGTGAAAGGCATAAACATTTTTATTAAATATATGAGTGAAATTTCATAAGATTGGGTGTTTCTGAATATACGTACACAAGGATTTCCCCCCCCTTTTAAAATAAGTTAAATATTTCTGTTTCCAAAGCTTTCCAAATACACACATCCTAACAAATTGGTTTGTGATGATATGAGACTAGGCAGCTTGCCCATAATTGAAGACATTTTGCCAACAAGTCACAGGCTGCCAGGAGAAGCGGTGACAGCACTCTGAATATGAGTGTATGATCCCTATGTAAATACCCAGGCTTTCTGCCCTTTTCGAAGCAATGATGCAAGCCCATATGACTGGCAGATACCTTAATTAATCATGGCACCTTGTGATGGCCATCCTTAAGGATGACTGCTATTTCAGCTCTGAGCTAATATTCATTTCCCACCCCATTCTTTGATGTGACCCATTTCTTTTTGTCATGACCACATTGTTCAGAACTGAGGCACCAAGAAAATTTCACTTAAATTAAAACTCATCTTTTTTGTGGTCCTTTCTGCAGAATTTATGTCAACACTGAATTTTCACTTTTCGCTAGCTCTTTCCTGCATTCGCGGTGTGAAGATATGCATATATTTTCTCTCTCAAACTGAGATGGCATTATGACTTAAGAAAATCAAAGTTCTTTCAAAATTCATAATTAAAGATCCAAAATAAGAATCCTTGAAATGACAAAGAAATGGCAGGTTCTTCATACTGTATATGGGGTTTGTTCCTCCTGAAAAGAAGGAAGTAAATCGCTACTCCTTTGGAACACTTTTTCAGGCTATTAAGGAGAGATCTCTTATGCTGGAGTAGTAATTTATTAAATGAATTCCTAGTGGCCTGAGAGACTTAATGCACCTACTAACAGGAGCACTTTGCTGCCTTCTCATTGATAGTTCTTGCCTAGTACATAAAGTTCATAAGAGGCAGCAGTTAGCCCATCACAGTTTTTAAGAGCAAAATCTTATTCTCTTTGGTGAGATTGATTATTGACTTTGGGGGCATGTTTTCTGACTTAACAATCACTGGAAGAAGGGTTCATGCTATAACTCCATCAGCCTCATCCTTTCCTTCCTCCATTCCATCTCATAATATTTACAGCTGCATTGGGAGTTATCTCTGTAACTTTTCATCTGAAACTGTCAATGTTTAAAAATCCTCCACTGGCCTCCATCCCTCTCCATTAACAGATCCTCATCTAGTTGCCATGATATTCTCCAGATTCTTATATCACTATCAATGGTTCTCAACCTTTTGTGTGTACCAACACAACTCCCATAAATAAGAAAGGCTCACTCAAGTGGCTGGGGCATCAGAGGTTGGCGGCAAAGCATATAGAGTCAATGTGGATGGGTGCAATTTTTAGAATCCCCCCCACAAATACTTTTTTTTTTTTGGCGGCGTTGGGTCTTCGTTGCTGTGCGCAGGCTTTCTCTACTTGTGGCGAGCGGGGCCTACTCTTCGTAGCAGTGTGCAGGCTTCTCATTACGGTGGCTTCTCTTGTTGTGGAGCACGGGCTCCAGGGTGTGCTGGCTCAACAGTTGTGGCTCGTGGGCTCTAGAGCACAGGCTCAGTAGTTGTGGCGCACGGGCTTAGCTGCTCTGCGGCATGTGGGATCTTCCCGGACCAGGGATTGAACCCATGTCCCCTGCATTGGCAGGCGGATTCTTAACCACTCTGCCACCAGGGAAGTCCCCCCACAAATACTTTTAATATAACCATACATTTATACATCCTTGATGATATAAAGAACCATTGATTTGCTACATCTATTTCTACCAGCAAGCTACTTTTGTGAAGTCAACGATTTTCTCTCATGCTCTTTTTCTCCTTTCTGTCACATTTTCTAATAAGGGTTTTATAACTGATGCTGCCAAAGATAACACACGAGTTACATTTTGCCAGGCACTCACAGAGCTAATCTAATTAGTTGCTTGAAACACTTAACAATAAATATGTGTCCTCATTTACTTACTCTAAGAAGGTATGTTACACTAACAAAATATGTATATAATTGTAATTTATATAATAATTCATCAGTGATAAGACACTGTGTAGAATCAGGGGAACAAATGTCATCCAAAGCTATGTTCCCACACCGCCTGGCATGGTCCCTGGGCTTCTTATCCAGTAATAAGGAGAGGGGTGTGGGCCAGGAACTGGCCAGAGCAGGAGCTGTGAAGCCAGATCAGCTCTGGCTGGGCTGGAAAAGCAGGTGGAAGACTTGGGCTCTGGGCAACTTCAGGTTAAGTGAGCCCTGCTTGAAACCAGTGCTGTGGTCTTTGGTATCTTAGGATAAGGAACATGAGTGGCAAAGAGTTAAAGGAGCAGTGTATCAAATTACAGAGATTAAAGATTAAAGAATTCCGTTATAAATCCAATATAATGTAAAGACAAATGACAATTCTTTGAGAAACAAAAGGAAGTCTTAGTCAAGAACATCTGAATGGTGTTCATGAACTCTCTATAAAAGTGTGTGAAACACTTAGGGGTTATTTTTGGTGGGTTGTGTTTTAGTAATCATGGAAGTAATACATGCTAAGAGCGAATATTCATTAATAAAGGAAAAATCATAACAATGCCTATCATCATACCAATCAGAGATAAGAAATATTACATACTGCCATCTGACCTTCCAGTATTTTTCCTACAGGGATAGACTATATAAATTTTTACTGAAATCCTATATGCTTCAGAGTATGTTAGAGTATTTTAAGGACTTTTTTTAACTTGGCAGTACAATTGAACATTTTATCTTTATACATTTTAGAAACAGAAGCATAGTCCAGAGACATAGTTTTTATTTGTAAAAAAAAAAAAAACAACTAGTTTTTTTCTAATAAACTTCTTCCGGGTAACTTGCCAATTTTTGCAGGGTTTTTTAAAATCCGCTGTTTTCCATAATTGTCAGGTAACTCATTCTAGAGCAATGGAATCCTTCCATAAATTTCTCTTGCTCTTCATTTTACCACTGCTCGCAGAATGGCAATAGGTTACAGACGACTTCATGAGTAGTTTTTCACTTCAGTATAGGGCTGATGGTTCCTGCATAAAAACTACCTATAACCTTCTGGATCTACCTTTCAAGTAGCTGTGCATATGATTTAATACTCTGGCCCAGGAATGTTAGAGTCAGCTAAATATATGGATTGTATATGTCAGCTCTTTCTCATAAATAATAATGTTATACTTTCTCTCTCAAAACAATCGGCTGCCACAACGACAACTGATTGTAGGAAAAACAAAGAGGGGTCCTTGTGATGGATCCTTAATAGGTTTTAAATAATAAAAATTACAACGTGATAAGCACAGAAGCATAGCAATTACATTTCCCTTGTTCAGAATGTAACCCAAATTCTCGCATTAATTCCATGCTGTGTGTTTAAATTTTGGTTCACTGAGGCTTACTGATTAGACCAGACATATCTTGTAGTATTTCTTTCAATATCTAACTAACTGTGGTGCTGGACTGAGTAACTATTCCCTCCAGAGCCCTGGTGTGGCATCTGGAGAAACAGCTGCTCTGTTGCATACTGGAGAAATAGTCACGTGATGAAATGTTTATGTTGAGAACTAGATATGGATATTTTACATACAGTTTTTATGTAATGAACAGGGTACGTTATTTTAAGAAATCATTAAGTATTTTAATGCTTAGTCATATTTTCATTTTGCATAATAAGACTCTCAGAAGCTGATGCCACCCAGATCCCAGCCCACCCCATCCGCCTGAAGCAACTGTGTTTTCTAGCACCTGTGAAGGCAATGACGGCTTCAGCTGTGCACCAAAGCAGCCAGGCAGGCAGGCACCACGGACCCCTGCCTCACACAAACAGGTGCTTCTAACGCTGGGCCTCTGGCTGCAGCGCTCATCCAATCCGAAGCATAGCTCACAGCGTTTAGGGCTCTGCACCTTAGAAACGCAAGGATGCGTTTTGGTAGAGTTTTAAAAATTAAAACCACACATTCGCAATACAAACTGCAGAGAGGAAAACCCAAAACAATTACTGTGCTCGCTTCCAGCTTTTAACTTACTCAAGGGGGATACCCAGAGCTCCTCTTGATTTTATATTTTTTAAATTTATTTATTATTTGATATTTATTTTTGGTTGCGTTGGGTCTTGGTTGCTGCGTGCGGGCTTTCTCTAGTTGCGGCGAGCGGGGGCTACTCTTTGTTGCGGTGCGCGGGCTTCTCTCTTTGTTGTGGAGCACAGCCTCTAGGCACGCGGGCTTCAGTAGTTGTGGCTCGCAGGCTCAGTAGTTGTGGCTCGCGGGCTCCAGAGCACAGGCTCAGTAGTTACGGCACAAGGGCTTAGCTGCTCTGCGGCATGTGGGACCTTTCCGGACCAGGGCTTGAACCCGTGTCTCCTGCACTGGCAGGCAGATTCTTAACCACTTCGCCACCAGGGAAGTCCGAGCTCCTCTTGATTTTAGAGCCTCAGGACTGCTTGTTGCTGAGTCCTGCAGATGACAGTGAACCCGTCTCTTTCATAAACCCTAGACCAACTTCAGAAGCACAGCTGATGGGGATTCTTTATGAGTATATTTCTATTAGGGTAAATATAAAGGTCACTTTAGGGATACAGAGAATCTTAGACATAAAACTAGTTTTGGCAAAGCCAGTGCTCAGACAGGACTTTCTCACCATCTACTGAGCCTCTTAACTCACCCGTGGCCACACTGGTCCTTTCCATCTTAGACTGAAAGTCACCCCTCTCTCTGCCTAAGGTTGATGTCTCCCCCTCCACCTGTTCCTGGACCCCAACCATCTGCCCTTCTCATAAGCCCCCTCCCTGGATGACCTGCTCACTCCCTTTCTCGTATCACACCTTCAACCCCTCTCTATGGACCCCTCAGCTTGAGCCAACTCTAACCTACCTTTAGAACTAAACAAAACCAAATCCAAACACCTCTCCACCCATCTCACTTTCCCTCAGCTACAGCCATTCCAGCTCTCTCCCCATTACAACCAAACTTTTTCTGAGTAGTGGAACATACTTGCTGTCCTTGTTTTCTCACCTCCTACCCATCCCTCAAAGCTGTGTCACCTATTCTCACCGGTGTCTCTACTTTCCATGTCATGTGGCTTTATCTAATGGCTACTTTTCAGTCCCTCCTTAACTGGACCTTTCCACAGCACATGACACTGTCAAATGTTCTTTTTCTCGAAACTGTCTCTCCTTTTGTCTTTGGTGCCTGTCTTCTCTTGGTTGTTTCCTCCTACCTCATTCAAAGCTCCTATTCTTCATCCATCACATAAATACTGATGCTGTGGCTACGTGCTGTCTCTCATTCTTTCCTTTTCTCACTCTACACACTGTGTCTGGGCCATCTTATCTTTCCTGTGGCTTTAATTAGCATATGCCAATGACCCCCAGACATTTATCTCCAGTGCAGATCACTCTCCAGAGGTGCAGATATACATCCCCCATCCAACTGCACATCCCACCACAAAGACCTCGAACTCAACGTGTCCAAACTGGAGCGCATCACCTCCCTGGCCCTGCTAATGGATTTCTTCTCTTGTGCGCCCTACATGAATGAATGGTACCACACATGGAGTTGCCTGTCAGGTCATACGTGAGCCCTCCCTCTCCTTCACCCCACATCCCTTAAAAACCAGGAGCCAGTGAAGAGGAACCATATCATTTTGCAGGGTACCTTTTTGTCGAAACAGACCTACCTCTTCTCTCTTGCAATTCTTACCCTGAGGTAGCTTGTTTAGAAAAGAGAAGAAAAAAACCCATTCTTTTCCTTGGCTAGAGACTGGCAAGAGGTAGATTAAAATAAAAAGCCACAGTAGAGCTGTACCCCCGAGCTGGCATCTCTTTCCTGCCTGCTACTATGGCCTGAGGACCACATGCAGACAAAGAGCAAACAGCAATGTCACTCTCCTGCTCCTCAATCTCGTTGAGAATTTTAAATTAAAAAAAAAAAATCATAGATTGGCTGCAAAAAAGAATTCCAGGTACTTGAAAACTAGAAAAATTTGCCAGATATATGATTGTCAAGGAAGTAGAACATGGCATTGGACATTTTTTATGAACGTCTAGATCTACACCGTTTAATATGTTACTGCTAGCCACCTAAGGCTATTTAAATGTAAGTTGATTAAATTAATTTTAATTTAAAGTTGCATTCCTGGGGCTTCCCTGGCAGCGCAGTGGTTAAGAATCCGCCTGCCAATGCAGGGACATGGGTTCTAGCCCTGGTCCTGGAAGATCCCACATGCCGCGGAGCAACTTAAGCCCCTGCGCCACAACTACCGAACCTGCGCTCTAGAGCCCGTGCGCCACAACTACTGAGCCCACGTGAGCCTGTGCTCCGCAGCAAGAGAAACCATGGCAATGAGAGGTCCGCGCACTACAACGAAGAGCAGCCCCTGCTCACCGCAACTAGAGAAAGCCCGTGAGCAGCAACGAAGACCCAACGCAGCCAAAAATAAATAAATAATAAAATAAAATAAAATAAAGTTGCATTCCTCAGTAGCACGAGCCATAGTCCAAACACTCAGCAGTCACGTATGGCTAGTGGCTACCGTATTGAACGGTGCCGAATAAAACACTGCCATCATTGCAGAGGTGCTACCTGACACTGCTGATCCAGAAAAACGTAATGACAGAAATGAGCATCGTAAATAAAACGAAGAGAGGTAAGACTGAATGAGACGAAAAGGCCGGTGGTGGATCTGCACTGTCAGCAGCTGCGCCTTTAGCCTGTGGTATAAAGGTGGTGCCGACAAACAAGTAAGAGCAAGTCTCAGGGGAAGCCCAGGGAAGGGCTGCCCGTGAATTCATGGAATGACGGTGCTCACAAGACGAGCCTTTTGTTTGTTAGTTTTTTCACACCAGGCAGCATGCAGGATCTTAGTTCCCTGACCAGGAATTGAACCCGTGCCCCCTGCAGTGGAAGCGCGGAGTCTTAACCACTGGACTGCAAGGGAAGTCAAGACTAGCCTTAATATTAGCATCCTCTGGTTTCTTCTCAGATCACATCCCTTCCCTCCTGAGCGGCAGTTGTCAGACGCTCAGAAGAGCTGGCATGGATTTTGAGTGTACCAGTAATCTGCTGACAAGTATATACAAAGCAGCAGTTCGTGCATAATTAGCAATTTTATGCACTAGGCTCTTCCTATCATAACCACATTATCATGGATTTGCATTCTAATATGCCTTCTTGAGTTAAAGACGAAAGGAATAGGCACTAAAGGACCCACACCTATATTTCTCTAGAAACACGCTCTCCATGATGGCAGGATTATGTCTAGTTTTCCCTAGCACTTAGAACGGTGCCTGGCATGAGTAAGGAATCAATACATATTTGTCGCATGAAAATACATTGTGCGTGTGAATGCCATCCAGCCGTACACCTCAAGAAAGAAAAGCTTGAAAAGACCCAGCCTACAAAATAAAACATGTCCCCTTAGTATAATATTTAAGGATCTGAGACCTGCTTCCAAGCTATGACAGACGTATCTTCCTCTTATTCACCTATCTGCCCTAGGTTCCTAGGCTCCAGAGCCACTGGCCAACATCCTTTCCTCCACAGACACCACACACTTTCACCCCTTTAGTCCTCTGTTCATGCAGCTCCCCAATCTGGGAATCCCTCCCCACTTCACTCCTCTTCCAAGCCCCCAATAATCAAAATCCTACCCACCTGTTAAGACTGTTCATCTAAATCATACACATCTCTTTACTTCTCATCATGTCCTAGGAATTTACTTGGCACTAGTGCCATTTTGTTTTGATAGAGTTTGAATCCTCTGCACACGCACCTCCTCCTATACACAGTAAATCCTTTGTTCATTCCTCCTTGTGGTCCCCTCAGAGCCCAATGTGGTACCTGTGGGCATACTGCTCAATAATTCCTCCTCAAACAGCATCGTTTAGGAAATGGGCTTTGGTTCATCACACAGTCTTAACAGTATAGTTGTCAAATATGAAAATGAATTCTGATGACAACTGCTAACTAACATTTATTGGGCACTTACTATATGAATTGAACTACACAAACAGTTCATATAATCCTGACATAGGTAAGGTAACTTGCCCAAGGCCACATCGATTTAGGTGGCAGAAAGGAATTCAAACCCACATCTCTTTTCTTTCCACTGATTTTTGTGTTTTCTTTTCTTTGCACTGTGTTTTATCATCTGTAATAAGTGTGGATAGGTTTGATTTTTTCACTTTGCAGATATTACTCTTGATGCTATCTATAAAATATGAACGATTATTACCCACAAATGACTTTCAACCTCTGCCATACGTTTTTCCTATGGACATTAACTCCAAAATGTTTGAAAGCATTTTTAACTACAGGATGTGGGCTACAACCTATTAATATTTATCACTCTCTATGTCTACTGTAACCTTTACTATCAAGGGGAAAATCATGCTTAATTTTTTTCTGTGACTAGATAATGCCTCAGAATTATTTTTGAATCACGCAAAAAATAAACTCATCCTTTATTGTGAAGAAATATTTACTCATTCAGTTTTTGTTTATTTGTTTGATTTTTGCTGCATCATGCAGTACACAGGATCTTAGTTCCCCAACCAGGGATCAAACCCATGCCCCCTGCAGTGGACATGTGGAGTCTTAACCACTGGACCAACAGAGAAGTCCCTCTCATGCAGTTTTTTAATAACTGATGTGAGTTAAAAGTTCCCTCAGTATCTCCAAGGTGAGCAGAGAGGTGCATTACCCAGTGCAGATTACCCTCCTAACTTAAGGTCACTCTTCTTTTGGGAGGTGGGAATGAACATGGGCATAGCATTTTAGCTGCTGAACATTATTTGCTGTTTATGAAGCCAGGTAAATTATACATAAGTAGACCCTAAATATTCTACTAACACCACAACTAAGCAGCAGAGTATCAAAATGATTAAACCTTAAGCAACTATTAATTAGAGTCAAAAAATCCAAAGGCAAGATTCAAAAACCTTATAAAGCAGAAGGGCAGTAAACTTCTTCCGATGGGCAGTAAACTTAATTCACAGCACTTTTTTGTCCTTCCTTATTCTGTCAGTTGTATGTAACTCCATGAAGTACGCTTTGTAAATGTCTTCCAACTTCTCCTCACTGTATGACACAAATGCTTTGCCTTATTCCTAACATTGCATTTAACAGACCTATTATGTTGATAGATTGGACTTTTTATTTTATTTTTATTTATTTATTTATTTATTTTCCAGTACGCGGGCCTCTCACTGTTGTGGCCTCTCCCGTTGAGGAGCACAGGCTCCAGACACACAGGCTCAGCGGCCATGGCTCACGGGCCTAGTCGCTCCGCAGCATGTGGGATCATCCTGGACCAGGGCACGAATCCGTGTCCCCCACATCGCCAGGCGGACTCTCAACCACTGCGCCACCAGGGAAGCCCTGGACTTTTTAAATAGTATACTCAATGTCAGAATACAGGCCTCATTGGTTTATTCTTTTCCAATTATTGGTTGAGATGACACTATGGTTTGTGTTATAAAAACACTAAACACTAGATATATATATATATATATATATATATATATATATATATTTAGTTGCTACATGCTTTCTTTAAAACTCATTCATCAAAATCACATACAACCTAGCTATTTTCCTTACTACAAATAGCTATTTTGGTTTACATCAATGATGTCTCTGGAGATTTTAAATCTAAAAAGAGATTTAATTTTTCATTCAAAAATCACTTTTTTTACCAACACTTTCCTCCCTCCAAAACCTAGGAAATGTGCCAAAATTTTCAGAAAATATATTTACTTATTCTTTGAATGTACTTGGAAGGAGATTAAAGCATAGAAAAATAAAAGCAGATGAATAGGACTTGTGGGCTGAAAGAGATATATTTGGTTCATTTCGTTGTCACTTCCAAGAAAGAAAGAGAGAAAAAGAAGGAAGGAAAGAAGACAGGCTCAAAAACTTAAGGCAATGATTTTAATGTTTCCTAAAACTATGCCTTAATCACTTACATCTATCAAATTCTTGAAGGACTTCTTTGTCTTAATACGTATAATAAATACTACCCTGTTTTGTATTTTGTTGGGGCATTGAAGTAATTTTCTAAAGGGAATATTTCTAATGCTAACACTGGGATTTTATCAAGATAGGAACTATTGGAAGTTATAGTTTGTTATGTATCTAACTGGATGATCATTGGTTCATTAAAAGTACAGAAGATATTAGGTTTTGTCACCCAAAGGTCCAAGTAAAAAATAATTGGTCACCAAATTCCTTCAGTTTAGGAATCATGGAGAATATTCACAAGCATTTAGAAATGCTTGGACCTTGGTATGAAGCTGCCTACTGGGTTTTCTGAGTAAAAAAAAGGATTGACATGTACACATTGCTATATTTAAAATGTATAACCAGCAAGGACCTACTGTATAGCACAGGGAACTCTGCTCAATACTCTGGAATAACCTAAATGGGAAAAGAATTTGAAAAAGAATAGATACATATATATGTATAACTGAATCACTTTGTTGTATACCTGAAACAAACACAACATTACTAATCAACTATACTCCAACATAAAATAAAAAGTTTAAAAAAAATAAAGGTTATCAATCACTTAAGACAAAACATGAAAAATCAATATGTGTAACAGAAAACAATTTGGGGGGATCAAAAATTCCAAAATGGGGCTTCCCTGGTGGTGCAGTGGTTGAGAGTCCGCCTGCCGTTGCAGGGGACACAGGTTCGTGTCCTGGTCCGGGAGGATCCCACATGCCGCGGAGTGGCTGGGCCCGTGAGCCATGGCCGCTGAGCCTGCGCGTCCAGAGCCTGTGCTCCGCAATGGGAGAGGCCACAACAGTGAGAGGCCCGCGTACAGCAAAAAAAAAAAAAAAAAAAAAAAAAATTCCCAAATGCTTATTTTTCCTCTCAGAATGTATAAGGTGATTTCAAATGGCAAATTATTACACCTTAGGGCATGCATGGAGGAGGAAAATAGCAATTAAAAACCAGTGTAATAAAATTAGTTTCCATTTCAAGCACCTGATATATGCAGTGTGTTTTCAGGATATGGCTAAGCACTCACAAATAATCACTTTTATAAATCTAAGGACACCGAGAATGAAAGAGGTGAAATAAATTTCCTAAGGGACTTAAAAACTCTGAGTCTTAGTTTCCTCATCTGTAAAATGGAGCAGTAGCAGCAATTACTTTATTGGGTTATTATAAGAATTAAATGGAATTTGTATATACCTTGCTCTGACCAGTGAAAGCACTTGGTGTTTTTTCACCAAGGCCACTCAGTAGGGAGTTTGGTATTCCTTTCTTCCCGGTCCCAAGGCCCCACCCTCTTTCTGCCACACCACCCATAATACTCTGAGCACAAGGAATGGAAGCCTAAGAGCTCCTGAAGACATTTAGAAACTTCAAATATTTTAACAGGTCCTAATTTTTAAAGGTCAAATAGTAAATTATGGGTCTCCCCTGGTGGTGCAGTGGCTGAGAGTCTGCCTGCCGATGCAGGGGACACGGGTTCGTGCCCCGGTCCGGGAAGATCCCACATGCCGCGGAGCGGCTGGTCCCGTGAGCCATAGCCGCTTGGAATTCTAACTACAAGTATAGAGTATTTCTTACCCTGAAGCATTAGTGAGAACAAACTCCTGCTTCCAACAGTGGGCAGGTACATTGGTGCTATGATGGTTAACTCTATAATGGGGCATCATTATTAAAGGACTAAACTAAAAATTATCATTCCATGGGGGAAGGTGCTAAATTCTATAAAATAATATTTAAATCATTGTTTACAGACTCTCCATGAGCCAGAGATCCCCATGAAATACAGAATACAGTAAGCCAAATTTACCAATATGCATTATGTGACTATGGGGTAAATCATGTCAGAGAGCCACTGGAGAATAATACTAGCACGGGCTCAACTACAAAAAAGTCAGAAGAAATTCTTATTGAGTCTAAGATGGCTACAGACAAAATTACTAATATATAATTATCAACAAAGTAGAGGAACGTAAAGTAAAATGAGATAGGTGGTCTAATTTTCCTCATAACTTAACACACAAGTACATTTTGTGGATTTGAATGCACACTTTGTCACATTTCAACAACACCAGGGCTGAGAACAATGGAGGGGGAGCTACAGCTGATGTTGACCAGCGGCTAGCGATGCAGTTGCCCCTAGGTGCATGTATGCAAACGCGGATGCCATTCCTGGTGGCACAACTGCAGAGCCGAAATCCCACATTTCAGCTTACAAACCACTTAATGACCATTTGAAAAAAAGAATGAGACGCTGTCTGGAAACCTTCTGCAGTCAAGTAAGATCAAGATAGTACGAGCATCTAAACTCGTAGAAGGGTTTGGATGAAATCCAGAGATGACAGAGGCGCTCTCAGACAGGCTGCGCTAGCCATCTTCCTGCCGACCATGACACTGTGAGGATGGACCCGAGTGCAAAAGTGACTCAGAAGAGTCTGCCTAGAAAAATGCTGAAGGATTACCTCATACTTGCTTAACTTTACTTTTATAGTTATGTATGTCTGAGTGATGTCATAAACATCTATGTAGAAGTTAAGTCCAAGACAGCTCTGTCAATAAGTTGAAAATAAAAACCTTAATGGAAAAGCAGGATCGTGTACCAGCTGAACATTTCTTCTTTCTCAGTGGCACTTACTAGTGGTCTTACCCTTTGTGGCACCTAAGACTTGCAATATATTTCACACCTTCTTCACCTTGTCTCCTGACCCCTCAAGCACTCCCTCTTTTAAGATAAACCCTACTCTCATCCTCCTGCCCTCTCCTACTTCTTAATTTATGGCCCTTATGTTTGGTCTCATAATAATTTGGTCCCATAAACTGTAAATAAAGGTTAAGGGGAGAGACTTAAAGTTACACGGCTGAGATTCAAATTCCGGTTTTCCTGCTTGCTGGCTGTGTGGCCTCAGGGAAATGATCAAAAACCCGTCTTTACTTCAGTTTCCTGAGCTGTAGAGGGCAAATAATGATAACATCTACCTCATGGGGTTGTCGGGAAGATTAAAAGAGAACATACATGCAAAGTGCTTTGAACTGTCCTGGGTACCATATTAAATATCCTTTAAAGTGTTGACAACTCTATGTTTTAATGTTGTTGTCTGTAATCAAGTCGAGGCGGTAAGCTTTTTTCTAACAGACCTGGAATACAATTTTAGTTCATGAGTCACAAATTGTTCTTCAGTGTCCTGTGTCTCTACTTCCTACCTGCCAATATTGCCCATCGGATCTGTGGTAAGGACTCGTGTTCCTTCAACACAAGACCTTCTATCGGCTACAGGTTAGTTTGTTCAATTTCCACAAGACCTCTTTGAGAGGGTTTTATTAACCTCACGTTTCAGATGGCAAAACAGACCTGAAAGAGTTCAGTAACCTGCCTACAGTCACTGAGCCCAGTGTGGGGAACTGGGATTTGCATCCAGGTCTTTGTGATTCCAAAGCCTTAACGTTCTTCCCTTCCTTCCACGTGATCCACACATATCAGCACAACAGAAGAAAGACAAGACATGTGACCACTGTAGAGGCACAAGTTTCCTTCTAGATCAAGTGACTGTAATTCTCAGTGCTCTCTGGGATTCAAATCCAGTCGGAACAACCCTGGAATGACTGGGTTCTTTTAATTTTTATTTTAAATTGGAGCACAGTTGATTAACAATGTTGCATTAGTTTCAGGTGTACAACAAAGTGATTTAGTTATGCATATACATATATCTATTCTTTTTCAAATTCTCTTCCCATTTAGGTTATTACAGAATACTGAGTACAGTGTCCTGTGTTATACAGTAGGTCCTTATTGGTGATCTATTTTAAAAATAGCAGTGTGTACATGTCAATCCCAGACTCCCAAACTATCCCTCCCCCCACCTGTTTACATCACTCGTGGAATGACTATTCTTAAATACTCCACTCTTTTTTTGCCTTTCTAATGGTAGAAGGTAAACATAATCTTTAGGGAAGAAATAATTATTTCCAAGGACAAAACCATAGGTCATATATTTATATTAAATATATCTAAAAGGCGGTGTGTCCAAAATGCAACAAAGAGGGAAGTTACTATTTGTAGGACAGGTTATCAAAATATCTTTGTATGTTGTCTAGTAGCACACCATACACTAGCATGCATATGATAAGTATATTTATCATAGTTTGATTAGCTTTAATCGCAAGAATAGATTGATATTTTGTAAGCTTTAATTGCAGGAATAGGTGATATCCCTCTCACAATTCAGATTAGGAAAATACAGCCAAAAGAAAATCATAATTCAAATAGTGTACCATTTTAATACTTCCAGATGCCTTCACAAATTATAATATTTAATACATTTCAGCCAAAAAAACACTAAATGAGCATGTAAATTTTTATTTTATAAAATATTTGCATTTATAGTTTTATATAAAAGGAAACAGGAAAGGCAGAGGACTTGAATAACAACAAAACTACACCCCAAGGTGAACTTCTGATAAAAAGAAATTTGGTTTCCCACTTCTTGGAGTGAAAGGCATGCCCTCCTTCAAACACAAAGGGCATGGAGTTCCTGCAAATTCCCTGAGACCAGGAAATGCCCTGGTAGAACCAACCGATACAACTTCAGTGTTCAGTTTCCTTAGGCACGTGAGAAAGTTCACTTGGTTCTTCATCCATTCAACAATATTATTGAACACGCACAATGTGTCAGAAAATATACCAGAACTACGGAAGTACTAAGCCGGGAACAACTCTATTGGGGGCGAAAGAGACATGCTCACAGCCTTGGGGAGGTCATAGTAAAAAACCAGACCATGGCTCTCTGTGACTTTCTTCTAAAGGGCATGATGGTATTCACAGATACCATCTGTTTCCCAGACCTTTCACAGGGTGTGTTTAGGTAACACTGTTCACTGGACACTTTCACAGACTTGAGAGCTGCAAAGGGGTAAAAAGAAGTGGTTAGACAGCTACTCACCAAGAAAACCAAGACTGGATTGGATTCAGGGCTTCTGATTTATCAGTCAGGATTTAGAAAGAAATTAAATGTATATTCTTCACTTAAAATGGCTATTTTTGCAAATGCTATTTTGTAGATTGATTAATTTCCAAAATGAAGTTGAAGTTAAATTGATGGAGCTCAGCGGATATAAAAGAATGCACACGGAATATATACAGTTCATGACTGGTGCTCATTTTTCAACCAAGAGACAGATGAGATTCCACAGACATCCTGTTAACGGTACATGGATATAATAAAGTAGAGAAGGTGGGCCAAAAAAGTGTCCATAATTACATGAAGGCACTCTGTCCTCAGAGTAATTCTAGGGTAGGGGAGGGAGGGAAGGAAGTTTTTCACTTAAAATTGTTCAAGATTCCTCTTTTAAATTAAAAAGTCCTCAGTGAGGGGTGGGATAGGGAGGGTGGGAGGGAGGCTCAAGAGGGAGGGGATATGGGGATATATGTGTACATATAGCTGATTCACGTTGTTATACAGCAGAAACTAACGCACCATTGTAAAGCAATTATACACCAATAAAGATGTTAAAAATATAAAAAAAAAAAAAAAAGTCCTCAGTGGGACAGCGTATGACCTGGAATGAGACTAAAAGGTATTCATTTTCCAGATTCAGTTGACAGACTTTAAAGGCTGCCCTAGGTCAAGTGATTTTATTTATGATATAAACCATCCTACTCTTTATCAACCGCTCCTTACTCGGGATTTCTACTGCATGCTCGCATTTTCCCTTTTTTATTTTATTTTCTTTATTTCTTTATTTCTTTTTTCCTTTTTTGCGGGCCTCTCACTGTTGTGGCCTCTCCCATTGCGGAGCACAGGCTCCGGACGCGCAGGCTCAGCGGCCATGGTTCACGGGCCCAGCCGCTCCGCGGCACGTGGGATCCTCCAAGACCGGGGCACGAACCTGCGTCCCCGCATCGGCAGGCGGACTCTCAACCACTGCGCCACCAGGGAAGCCCTTCTTTTTTAAAAATACATTTTAGTGCTGTTCACCAATATTACTGACTCTTCTATTATTGACTTTTTCGCTGACAAATCAACGAAGTCTTGAAGCATACGATTTTAGAGCTGACAGATTAGGTTTTCATACCATAATGCTGGCCCCTGCAGAACCCTGGGGCTGGTTGGAGCTTTAGTTTATGAACAAAAGTATTCTAAGGCTATGTCTTGAAGACCATGAATCTAAGTTGAAATTTAGGACAGTACAGAAAGATGGGTCTTTTTTTTGAAGATGCCACATATCTTAGGTATACTTTCTAGGATCTGACATCAGACAAAAAGCTGGGATTAGAGGACCTGGGAATAACCTTGACTGTCTATCACCAGCCCAATGTCACGGTGGGTGTGCCACACACTCTAGGCTCCTTAGTGTCTTAACTACACAATTTCTCAATCCATCTAGGACATCCTCAGGTCCCTTTTCATTTCTAAAAATCAAAAATGTAGCTATTTCTTCCTAATATTTACTCCACATCTTCCTTGCTTTAAATTTACTTTCCTTTCATTTTGTATTCAGCGTGAATAAAAACAGCTATTCATCATCATCAAAAGATATCACATGATGCCATTTATACAGAACCCAAAACACTATTACAAAACTTCTTTGAATTAATGTTCGGGGCTGCTTATCATGTGCTAATTATCGTGTTAAGCATTTACAAGAATTATTCCATTTGCTCAAGGTCCTGAAGGAAGAAAGTAGTAAGGCTGGGATTCAAATCTTTAGGTCTCATGACCCCTGAGATGCTGCTTACCTATAATTGAATCACAACAACCTTTGGGTGGAGATTCAGGGACTCTGGCAGCCACAGCAGGATCCCATATGGAGAAACTCCACATATGACCCCGCCTACCACCTAATATACACCACGACGTCACCTCCCACTGCGGGGGGCCACAATTACTGGCACGGAATCGCATGCTATCACCCTCAGAAGTATTTTTTCAGTCAGAAGCGGGGTGGGGGGAGAAGGGAGAAAGCCACAACATACATGTATAATAACCCTCACACAAAAGCATCCAAGCAAACATCATTAAGGATTTATTTGAATTTTGCAGGCAGTGTGGGGAGCCCGGCTTTCTCCTTTCTTCTGGGTTCGCACTCTGATTTCCCATGCTAACCATAATGCTCCAGTACCATAAACATTTATATATTGTCCATTTAAATAACGCACATACTCTGTCCCATTCATCGAAATGTAAACGATCACAAAAGAGTCAAGGCGGAAACCGCAGTGAAAGCTGTAACGTTTATTGAACAGAGGACATATATTTGCAAATTACAGCGCTGCACGAGCACACAGTCCAGGGTTCATAATGCTGTTCCAATTCGGCTCTCCAAAGGGCCTTCTCACACAGTCCCTTTTTAAAACTAACTGAAAGGAAAAAGGTGTCAATTGCAGTTACATGCACAAAACCACATGGCAACTTTCATTTAGAATGAATCTCTGCTCTACTACTTAGATGGACACAAGGTGATTCTTCAAGTCCATGCACACGTTTTTGTATGGTCAGAACTTTTCAAAGAATAATGCTTTTGTAACCCATAGAGTATCTCAGGATAGTGTCGAGTTTAGCAACCAGGGCAACAGCTTCAGTGAACAACAGAATTTCTAACATTTGCCCCAATCAATATCCTACTTTGCCCTCAAGAAATTCAACACAGTACTTCATTTTTGGAATAACAAGGGAAAATTCATCTGACAAATGACATGATACGGAATACACCTATAAAAGGGATTTCTCATCTCAATCAATGTTTAATAGTCGACTTCTTTCCTTTTGTTCCAGTGGAAGAAAGTTTGGTCAAATTGTCAAAAAAAATACCACCAGGTTCTTGAGGTAGACTTTAACCTCCAATTTTCCTCTAAAAGTTATATTTTAACAACAAAAATTTTTTTAAAAACTTAATTTCCAGGAATTTAAACAATTTAAAACAAAATAACTGTTTTTATAAGTAAAAAGAGTTATGTTGTTCCATTTTCTGAACTACATTCTATCTCTTTTTTTTGCCTTTTATGGAAATATCTAAAATGGTGATCATGGAGTAGAAAATTATTAGATTTTTATCTCCTTAGAGATTAATAATAGAAAACTGAAGAGGATTTTCTAATCAAAGAATCTGATAGTATAAAACATCTGATGTAGGAATACTTAATTGATGACCACTGAGACTGCTAATAAGAATAAAATTTGAAAATTCTAGAAGAGAAAGCCTAGCTGATTCACTTTGCTCTGCACAACTTATCTGCTTTAATTTAAGACAGCATCTCTGATGATTTTATTCTAAGCATAAGATGCCAGCTGGTCTCTTCTAAGAATTCTGTCACCCTGCCCTTGGTCTGAATGGTGAACTGGCCACTTTAGAGGTGTAGCTGTTGCTCATTTCTTGCATATGTCTCTGGATATACTTTTCTACTCTTTATTCCTTATTCACTTTGAAATGCAGAAATCCTCCACCTGTCTGAACATGATATTTTGACACGTAATTAAATATTACATGTAAAAATGAACCATTTTGTCGAAGAATTTAATTTTCTTCAACCTTCCTTTTTATTACTGTTCAATGCCCATGCAAAGGACCTGTTTACAACACCCAGATTCTTCATAGAGGACATTCCAGGCAGGCTTATCTCAGTTTGCTGGCAGGTGCATCCCAGTCACTTGCACATCTGGTTTCTCTTTGCATAGAAAAGAGTTTGCCATCCACCATCATCTGCTTCATGTCTTGGCTGGATTTATCCCAGAAAAGGCTATGGGGGAATGCCCATTTGCACTCTTAATTTGTAAATCACAGTCATAAAATCAGAGGAAATGCATATCTGCCCGTCCCTAATTTGCACACTAAATTTATAAATCTAAAGCGGTTTTAAAAAGGGGCAACTTAAAGAATACCTTTATATGTGTCTATGTGACAATTTCCCCAGACTTGAAAAATGTTGGCCTTAGCTATTCGCTCATTGTTTTTAAAAATCACATTCTTTTCATTCGATCAATAAACATTTACTCGACTCCTACTATGGGCAGGCACTGTAGCTCTCCTTTAACCTTCCTAAAAGAAAGCAAAGGGCCTTATTCAGTGGGTTTAAGGCATCAATAAGGACAATTTGTGCTTGAGTCAATTTATTCTTGAGTGTTGTAGTCAGTTTTAAGGTAATCTCTTCCATACAAGAGGAAAAAAAGAAGGGAAGGGAGCGAGGCACTGCGCACCTACTACGTGTCAACACCCAGCCAAGAACTGTGTGGGTGTATGTTGCAGAATTCTTAAGCCTCTTAAGAGCTAAGGGAGGGTATGTATTCTTCCCATTTTATGGACAAGGATAAAAAGCTTTGATGAGTTTAATAATTGTTCAAGATCATTTCTCATGCTACATTCTTAGCTTTGTTCTTAACAGATTCATGACAGGAAAAAGCTATCAACGTGATTCTAGAATTTGAACTCAGATCTGAGGAACTCCAAAATAAAAACTCAATGCTTATTGTTTCTGTTATTAATTTCACAACACCAAGATGCTGTAAATTTCTCTGGATTGAAAAACTGCTTGAGTACAGCTATTCTATGTTGCTGTAAATTCCTTTGTGAGGAAAGAGCCCTTAGAATCATGCATTCCCTATGCCAAGAATATGTGCGTAAAATCTTTCTTTCCTCACCTTAAAAATTTTGTTTTAAGATGAAATGAAGAAAGTGTGGCTATAATCCTCCCATTTCCTCAATATTATGAAGTAAAAGTCTGTAATTAACCTCTCTTGATGTTCTAGGAAATACAAATCAAGATAATCCTCTAGTTTTCATAATATATTTATTTGTCCCTCCGCTATTTCCTTTACCTTAAAAAATTAACGATATCATGAATATTAGATAAAAGAAAAAAACACTATGAAAAAATTACTCTTCTTAAGCTTAATTATCTCCAGATATAATTCATGGTAAGATTACTTCCTTTCTCTTATGTCTTATATTCTAACTCTTAACTCATCTTCATTTAATGCAAAAGAATTAATGGGCTTCCTTTAATATTTCTCTGCTTATTTTAAAGCTTTCTTCCTCTAGCTTTAGGTAAGAAGTCTTTAAAATCCATGGGCTATTTCACCGTTCTACATTGTGATAGAGGATTGTTATTTTCAAATTCCAATAGCAAACACAAAGAGAAGATTTAAATTTGGCAAAATAATTGAAGCTAGACATTATATAAATAGAAAATAAAACTTGCAATGACCAAAGAGCCCCCTTTTTGGTTGCAGTAGATTGCATCATAATGCCCACAGTGAAAATACTAGATTTTTCAGAAATCGGGTCCTCTCTAGCAACAATTCAACAAATGCATGTAAATGTACATCTGTGAAATAAATCTGCCACAGATCCTGCACCTGGAAATGAGGTCTCGAACAGGAAGCCATTTATTATCACAATAAATTATATCTATAATCTATAGAGACCCCCACTCCTTAAAAAAAACAAAAACCAAAAAAAAAACCTAACTTGGAAATTATAAAGACTCACTTGGGAAAAAAAAAATGGTTGATCGGCGTATAATTCTTACAAAACTGCAAGCAGTATTTTTTTAAACATGTAGTTTAAAAGACAACGTATACATGCTTTTAGAGCTTAATTTCCTTGCATTTGTACTTAAGAATGAGACTGACTTTACCCGGTATCTAAATTAATCTCTAGAAGTAGCTAAACTATGTCAACCTTAGATTTTTAAAGCAGTATTGTGATTAAAATAGCCCTTGGAGACCTTAACTGCCTACCCATTCCCATATGCACCAGGAAGAAATGAATGTACATCTACCTCATTTTCTCCGAGGGTTCCTACTCTTGAGCATTACAATGTGATGTAAGCTTCAATCTCTTTTGTACTTGTAAGTAGTGCAGGGAAGATTCTGGAATACAGTACTGCCTAGCTGCTCTCAGAATCTGTCTGACCATGGAGCTTGTTGCATGTCTAGATCTCTTCTGATGATCTCCTTTTAACTAAGTTTGGGGTCTGGTCAACATGATTGCATTTTCTAAGCAGAAAAGAAAACTGCCAACATCCAAAGGCAAAAACAATAGGAATTAGAAGAACTCCAGATTCATCTTAATTTCTTCCTCCCACCTCCTTCTACTCTCCTTTTTGGCTGTGGTTATACAGGGCTCTTAATGTCCACTGCCACGGCCCACCTCTCTGCCCCCCCCCCCACCAAAGGCCTGAAATCAGAATCTGGGGAGGGAATCTGGGCCATGGCAGTGTCCAGGGCTGAGGAAAACTGGCCATCCAGTCACACAGCTGGCCCTTGCTCCATGTACATCAGAGTAAGACACTCTTACATGTCCTAACACTCAAATTCAGCCAGATGAAACTTAAAAAGAGAAGTTAGAAAAAAGTTTCTTCCTTTGCAGATGTTCCTGAATTTGTCACCTTTATCATTGTACCTACATATGAAATAACTATATAAAGCACCTTAAAATAAGAATTCCTTCACCAAACTATTCTATAGAGAATTATATAAAATACTTCACCTATGAAAACAGTCCTATATAAAGCGAAAAAATATGTTAAAATACAAAATTAAAATGACTATTCTCAGGCTTCCCTGGTGGCGCAGTGGTTGGGGGTCCACCTGCCGATGCAGGGGATGCGGGTTCGTGCCCCGGTCCGGGAGGATCCCACATGCTGCGCAGCGGCTGGGCCCGTGAGCCATGGCCACTGGGCCTGCGCGTCCGGAGCCTGTGCTCCGCAACGGGAGAGGCCACAGCAGTGAGAGGCCCGCGTACCGCAAAAAAAAAAAAAAAAAAAAAAAAAAAAGACTATTCTCAACTTAAAGGCTAATTTGGAAATGATGTAATTTCTAGCTATTGCCAGAAATCTTTTTGTCTTGTACTACCACTTAAAATTAGTCAGTACCCAAATGCCTTAGCCAACCTCACTTATTTGCAGCAAGAATTCATAGTACCGAGGGCAGAATCCCAAAATATGTAGAAGACTGTATCTCACAATGGTGTGTCTTTAAAAAATGAACTCAGTACTTCTTTATGTGTGATATTTCACTGCCTTTTGTCTAGCTATTATAAGTTCGTTACCCAGTGTACTAAGTTGATTATTCCAGAATTTTTCCAAGCAAAAAGTTAGGCTGATGAGTATTTCCAGGGTCATCATCCATTTCCCTTTTTGAAAGAAGGCTCTAAATATGCCCTTTTCCAGTCTTCAGGCACCTCATCAGTCCTCCACGAGTTCTCAAAAATGATATCTAGCGGTTCTGTGATGACTTCGGCCAATTCATTAAGAACTCTAGGATGCCAGCCATTGGGACCTGTGGATTTGAACATATCGGGGTTATTTAAGTTCTCCTTTACCCATTCTTCCCCTAGTCCATCATGGATTCCTGCTCCAATTTTTAAGTCATACTTGTCCCTTTCTGGTTACTACATGGACTTCTGAAAACCAGCTTTCAGTCTCTGCTTTTTATCTATCAATTTTCTCTTTGAAGCTAATAAGAGAAAAATGTATTTTATTCTTCTCAAGCCTATGTTTTGTTTAAAAAAAAAATGTCTACATCTCTTTCCTTTCATGTTTCTTATAAGAAAAGGAAAGTTAAAACGCAATAAATAAATAAAAGTATATCTGGTAATAGTTTGCCTTCCCGAAATCACATCACTGAATTCTGCATTCTGGCAGCCTTAGTCATAGGTAACAGTCAACATACTGCTAAACACTTCAAAGGCTACCTAGCTCATGCTCAGAGGGTACATATCTATCCAGCTTGTCTGTACAAGTGCTAATTCAAAATGTACCTTCCAAAATAAAAAAAGATTCACAATCATCTTTGATCATGATTTGTATGCACATAACTTTAACACATAGGCATTTAAAAAGCATAGTTGTGCATGAACTGGAAAGAGATGAAGAAGCATTTCTTACAAACAGTAACCTAGTTGAATTCATCTGCTATTGTGTGGTCATCTGCACCAGTGTTCTGAGATTGATATTACACTAATTATCTCCAAGCTCTGATCCGTGTTGACGGTTTTAACCCCTTCGTGGTCACCATGATTCCTCCAAAATTGAAAGACAGCAACAGATTACAGTTTCCTGCCCATCTGTCATAGTTATGCCCTGGGTCTAGAATCCCTTGACAGATCGAGAATGGACAAAGGAGAAGAAGGCAAAAAAAAGAGTGCAAAGGAAGAATGAGGATGCCTGGGTCTCTCCTATGATTTTTGATATGACAGGCAGGCTGTGCTGCTTGGATTCAACGTTTTCTTGTTGTTGTTTTTTAACTGGAAAAGCTTCTGGAAATGGTTGAATCAATTTTGCTCTCTTTTGTTTTTGTTTTGTTTTGTTTTTCTAGTCTATATCTCTCCAGTGGTACCCCCAGTTTTATCTCTTGCAAAAAAAATCATATTGCAGGCATTATTAAGACTTTTAAGAAACAATTCTGCATATTTCTCTAGGGCATAATAATTGTTTTAGCATACGCCATCTTCACCCGCTCAAACCTGCCGATGGCAACATGTTAACTAATATGTCACCATTCATTACTTTGCGTAATATCATCCGGCAGTTGCATCTAAATGGATAGGAAGTATTACTAGCCATGCTCAGGAAGTTTCTTTCTCCAGAAAATCAAGCTGCTTTCAGGCCTTTTTCGCCCCTGTAAGACCAAGGAATAATATCTTACTACTCACTAATATATTCACATAGTCACTCAGATAAACCCATATCCAAGCCAATCAATGCCTCCATGAAAACCAAACTCCTGTTATAAACTATGTAAAAGTAATGTTCAATCTGTCTTGACAAACTAAGTTTTTTTTTTTTTTTTGAGGGGGGAGTGATCAAAGTTACCTTAACATCACGAAGGCAAAACTGTTTCGTTTTTAATGCTCTAATGAATGAATGAATGAAAAAGCATTGCAACAAAAATTGTATTTGCTATAGAGTACAAGCTAACTTGCTATTTCTATCTGAAAAACCAGAAAGAGCCTCAGGTTACAGCATTAGGGTTACTAAGACCTCAGGAAGACTACAGCTGAATTCTGAAGGGGTCACAAAGGAAGGAGGCAGCATCTTGAGGACATTCTTATTAAAATGATTCTCAGATGTCTGCACCACACCTGATAGGCTCTGCCTGAAGTCAGCAGGATGACCTTGTCTACTGTTAAAGGTCATTTTATTCCAGGAACCTGTGGAAATAAAGAAAACGTCTTTGTACAGACTATCATCTAGTAAACGGGCAGACACCCTCCACCTTAAACTTATCTAAAGATGTGGACCACGAAGTCATTCACAAATCTAGCATCAACCTAACAGCCTCGGAAACCTCTTGTGTCTTTGGTTCAACAAAAATAAATCGCATTCATTAAACAAGCCCAGCCGTGCAATTTGCTACTTTTCATTCTTTGGGGGAGGGGGTGGGAGGCAAACAGGATTTCCACAGTTGGGTCATGGAGAGTTTCAAGATGTGACAGCAGTCGCAGAGAACAGTAATTAGCTGAGCACATGGTGCTTCGTGATCATAGGAAACGTGAGTAATTTCCATGCTAGGAAGGCTCCTTGGAGCTCTGGCGCCTGGCATGCATTGTGACATCCCAGATCCTTTTCCTTACAGACCGCAGTCCTCAAGCTGAATAGAAATGAACAGATGTTCACAACTCTGACCAGCTTTAAGGAGATAACTGCTAGAAATACGTCTTATGGGCAAACAAGCAATGCCAGTCCAGCCTCATTTCACAGAGCTGCTCCTACCACCTCACATTTTTTCCTTTCATTTTCCCCCCTAAATAATCCGGCATACTCCTACAAAGAAAAAAGCCCTTTCTTCACTCCACCAAGAAAAATAACAATCTGTTTATATGTGTTTACAGCCTTCTTTGGATATGACTAGGCTGACTTAACAAATCATGAAAGGAATTGCCTCAAACCTGGTCCTTTCTCAAAATTCATGAAAGTCAACCTCTGGACCAATAAATAATAGCAAGTTATATTTTTGGTTCTACTAATGCTCCTGAAGTTTTCCTGTTTTTAAAGTTTGTAAAAATTGAATGCCAGCGGTTTGTAATATGCCAAATTATTATCTATGTCTACGGAAACATTACTAAAAGGTTTATACTCTGGTTTGGCCTAATTCTTCCCCAATCTGCCTTTGAGCCCACTCTCAGATAGTCCTACATCAGGGCCATACAAACCTAATTCTTGGGCTGAACTGTGACTTTCTCGGTTTTATTTGCTCTAAGCTCTTATGGGGGATGGGAGGGGTACAGGGACAGTCTTTCATTTCACAGATACTTGGCAATTCTAATCTATGTTAGAGTTCCAATCTGAGAAACAGAGGGGGTGGGCAGGGGTGCAGAAAAAGTTATTTAAGGAATAAAGAAACTATTATCCTGTGGTTAAACATTAAATGTTATGAGATTACGTTTTCTTTTTTCTCAGTTGATTATTCTGATTTTTAACTGGCTTCCAGTCTGTTGCTCTTTTCAGCTTGTGATTTTCCCCCTAATTAAAAGGCAATCAGAGTTATATGCAGGCTAAACCATTTAGAGGTTATTTCTCTATTGTGATATTAGGTTAAAGGATGTAGCTCGATTGCAGATGTAGAACCAATAAATCCTCCACATGTGGTGGCTGAGACAAAAAAAATAAAACTGGTGACTGTACAATAACAGGCCATGCAATTCCCTTGCGGGGGGCGGGGAGGGAGGGGGACGACTCTCTCATAGGAAAGACTTAATAAAGAACAGTGGTGCAAATGCTGCCTTCTCTCCTCCTGGATGGCACAAGGCACACAAATCTGAACCTTTGGGTGGTTGGTGATAAGACAAGATTTTTTAACACATAACTTTCTCAACATTCAACCATGTCACACTACTTATTGTTATGGAACCAAGGAAGGTTGGTAATTTGATAAGAGACCGGGGAGGTGGGCGGGTGTAAATACAGCCTCATTTTAGCTGTAAATTTCTCCAAAGGCAGAAACCACATTTTACACTTCTTTCTATCTGCCTTGGGAATATTATATATAGCATGTCACACACTTCTACTGCTGATTGATTCAACTGTCCACAGTATAATTTTTACATATAATTTCTCGGTAAACAAAGTTGCTATTGAGAAGTGTTAGTCTAGCAAGTCAGATAGGAGTATAGTTTCCTTTGCCTACACAACAGAGAATAAAATTGCAATATGTTCACTAAACCCATCTGCATCTTCACAGTCATCTTTCAGTTCCTCGAAAGGCCTCTGGTGGCGGGGGCACCTCTCAGCTGCTGGGAAGGCTGAGGCTGCCTCCCAGCCCCCAGTAGGCTGGAGGATGCAATGTTACGTTACACAATGAGCTGGCATATATGTCCTTTTTTCTACAGGGGTTTTACAGGGTAGGTTTCCAGGGATTCTATAGAAAAATGTTTGGCCTGCTCCAGTATGATCCACGTATATTTTCTTTTTCTGACTTTAAACACAAATGCCCAGACGCATTATAAACCATTCTGTACAACTATCCTGCCTCCATCTGTGGTGTGTACTTGGTAAGTACTGATTTACTATCTAATTCCTGGAACAAATTAAACAGGTTATAATAAACTGAACAGCTTCTCGCCACCTTCTCTGGACCCACAAGAGTTCTAAGCGTCACTCAGGACTGAATCTGCAGGTTTTAAGCAAATGGAATGTATACTGGAGAGGATGGAAATTCTCCTACCCCTTATTATTCAGAAAACTCTCAGGAACAAATTCAGAGGTTAAAAGACAAAAGCGTCTTTATTTATGCTCTCCTCAGGGCATTCACCGATTTTATAATTTTTCCAACTGAATAGCTGTGTAAATTTCCGATTTCTTAAAACCACTTTGTTATAGTCATCCTTGACATATTCTGAATATGCTAAATTCCCCCCACACGGAGGGCAGCCCAGAGGGCTGTGGTAGGCAAGTGGCAGCAAACTCCAGAGACCAGGCTTCAGAGGCCTGGGACCTCCTCGCCGCCCAGAGTTGGGTCATGTCTTATCTCTACCAGGAAGAAATGATCAGGGGTTTAACTGTTGGGAATTCTGAATTCTTCTTTCAACAATTTTATAATAATTAACAGCTGGTCACAACATGAAACTGGGGCTAGGTCACCACACTTTCAAGAAGTTTAATAGTACTGTTATGGAGGCAAAATAGTAGCTGGAGGGGACAGTGCTTTTAAGAACAAAGAGGGATTCTGAGCATGTTTACAGATGGAGTGGAAGGATTCCATGGAGAGAGACCAAATGCAAGAAAATAAAGGCATAATTATGGACCATAATTATGACTAGGGCCAAGGGTAGATACCCAGAGGAGGGATTAGTCTTAGAGGGGAGAGAGGCAATTCCTCATCAGAAACAGAGGGAAAGAAGAACAGATGGGCAAGGACGTCAACACACTTTGAGATGAAGGAGAGAGCGAGGGAGGTAGCTCGTGTGCAAGGGACTTGCAGTTCTCAGGAACGACCTAGCCAAGGTCATCTGCAGAAGGGGAGGTGAGAGAGGAGCAAGGGTACAGTTTTAAGGCGCCCAGAGGCGGTAAGGGAGGCCTGAACTGGGACATGAAATCGGTTTGACAGCTGCAGGAGGGCAGACTCAGCTGGGCTGGACTGCATAGAATTACAGTGAAATGAGCTTTTAGAGTTTTTCTGTATTATGCTTCAAAGTCTCCAAATACTACCCAAAATAGGGATCAAGACACGGGCCTGGAAATGCGCAATACAAGTCCAGAATAGAAATAATGATAAGTGCTACAGTATGTTGTATATGAGTGTTCTGTCTTCCAGTAAAGCTCTTTAAGGCATATTTGATATGCCTTTGAATGAAACAGTGCCGTTGATGACTAGCTTGGTCTGTTTGGGCTGCTATAACAGAATACCACAGACGGGCTGGATTATAAACAACAGAATTATTTCTCACACTTCTGCAGGCTGGGAAGTCCAAGGTCAAGGTGCCCACAGGGTCAGTGTCTGGTGAGCCTGTCTTCCTGGTTCACAGACACCACCTTCTCACTGGGTTCTCACAAGGAAGAAGGGGCAAGAGAGCTCTTAGGTCTCTTTTATTAGGGCATCAATCCCTTCCTGAGGGCTTTACTCTCATAATCTAATCACCTCCCAAAGGCCCCACCCCCAAATACCATCACATTGGGGATTAGGTTTCAACATATGAATTTTGAGACATAGACATTCAGTCTATAGCATCATCTGTCTCTAACCAGGCTCCCTGGCTACCCATTTAAGGCTTTCTCACCTCTCTGTCCCTCCGTCTCCTTCTCTCTCATCTACATACTCACAGTAAAATCATCCTTTATTATGTACTAATGGTGCTTGAAACCACCATTAACACTACCCTGCTAACTCTGATTACAATTATCATTAATGTAATTACCATCAACTGTAGGTTTATAGTACATATTACAATTATTACTACCTGCCTACCCCACCAACAGTAAACGGCTACGAACAGTAACTGAGCGACCTTCTTCTGTGCCGGGCACTGTGCTAAGGACACAGTATATTTAAACATAATCTCCTTTACTTCTTACCACAAGCCAGCGTGATGGCTATCATGGACTCAGTTTTACGCATGGGGAATCTGAGGCTTTAAAGTGTAGATACCCTGAGAGGGTCAAAGAGCTAATCAGTGGCAGAGCAGTCCTGTCCCACGGCAAAGCCCAACCTTGTAAAAGTATGTCTGCACTCCCCATCATTTTTGTTTTTATTTATTTATTTTGGTCCGTGCAGCATGCGGGACTTCCATGACCAGGGATGGAACTTTGTGCGTCCTTCAGTGGAAACGCAGAGTCCTAACCACTGGACTGCCAGGGAATTCCCCCCATCATTTTTGACTGTGAATGTATAGTAGTTAAATAGCATCCTCCAAAATTCACATCCACCTGAAACCTCAGAATGTGAATTTGCAAATACAGCCTTTGCAGATGGTTTAAACTCTGCAGATGAAATCATCCTGGATTTAGGGTGGGCCCTAGATGCAGCCACTGGTGTTCTTTTAAGAAGAGGAGAAGACACAGACACACACCGAGAAGAAGGCCATGTGAAGACAGAGGCCAAGAGCGGAGTAATGCAGCTACAAGCTCAGTAATGCCAGGAACCACCAGAAACTGGGAGGGGCAAGGGAGAATTCTCCCTTCGGGCCCTTAGAGGGAGCATGGCCCCCCACAAACTGTGATTTCATATTTCCGGACTCCAGAACTGTGAGAGAGTAAACGTCTGTTGTTTGAAGCCACTCAGTTTGTGGTACTTTGTACAGCAGCTCTCATAAACTAATATGGAATCCTTTCACAGAAATACTTAATTTCTCAAATGCTCTTGGGAGTATTTTTAATCACTCCATCATTTTTAGCAATACATGCAAATGTGATTTTAGGCAAAAGGTATTTTATTTTTATTCAGGATACAAAATGTTGCGCATAATGCTTACTTAGATATATTTAATGTCATTCATAATATATAAGAACATTTTAATTTTGTCCTATTAAATAAATGATGCAAACTGTTATATGATTTGTAAAAAATACATTAAAAACTATATGCTGTGTTTATGCACCCTCCATGTATATTAAGATGCAGACTGAGATTTAACTATTTCCTACAGCATCAAAAATAGAAAATAATCAGGGCTTCCCTGGGGGCACAGTGGTTGGGAATCTGCCTGCCAATGCAGGGGACATGGGTTCGAGTCCTGGTACGGGAGGATCCCACATGCCGCGGAGCAACTAAGCCCGTGCGCCACAACTACTGAGCCTCCCTGCGCTCTAGAGCCTGCGAGCCACAACTACTGAAGCCCGCGTGCCTAGAACCCGTGCTCCGCAACGAAGAGTAGCCCCCGTCGCCGCAACTAGAGAAAGCCCACACGCAGCAACAAAGACCAAACTCAGCCAAAAAATAAATAAATAAAAAGATTGGCTTATGATGTTTAAAAAAAGAAAGAAAATAATCAGCAGTTGGGATGATTGTTTTCATTTTGCTTGATGCCCATGAGTTTATTTACTTGAATATTTATGATTTGCTTTAAGTTGCAAGACCAGAGGGAAGGTTACAGTGACTATTTGTAAGCATTTCTCTACAAATAACACGCTATATACATGACATTTTTATTTCCAATAAGTTAAAATTGAATGTAAACACCAGTATTTTTCTGTTTTGATATCAGTTATTGAAGAATGTGAGTTTAATGTGCAATGTAAGCATATCTGAACTCTAATGAAGCTCTCATTTTACAGAGGAAAATATTTAAATAATTTTCATTGATATACTTAAAGATATATGATGAAATAGTTACTATTCCCAACCTGGAAACCTTTCTTGACTCTTTTGACAGCTCAGAAACCTCCAGCTAGATAACATGGCCGTTTCTATATTAGCAGTTCTCAAACATTTGTTTCCAGGAGCAAACTGCATTTTTAAAAAACACTGAAGATTCCAAAGAGCTTTTGTTTATATGGGTTATTATTATCGACATTTACCTATTTGAAACTGCAACTGAGAAATGTTTAAAATATTTATTTAATTCATTTAAAAATTAAAATAGTACATGTATCATGTTAACATAACATTTTTATTAAAAATAAATCTATTCCCCCCAAAATTAATAATAAGCATGACATTGTTTTACATTTTTGCATATCTCTTTAATGGCTAGTTTTATAGGCTACTGAGTTCTCATATCTTCCACACTTGAACTGTGACAATATGTTGTCTTAGTTGAAATACATGAAGAAAATCTGTGCCATTAGAAAAAGGAAAATATTTTAACAGCTTTTTAAGATAGATAATTGTAGATATTCTTTTGCTACCATGCCAAAATTTGACAACATATAGATTCTTAAGTCAGTTACCATGTGAAATCTGAAACCATATCAATGAACTTTTTGTACTCCATCAACTACATGAAAATCTTTGGTCTGTCTTCTACTATTAACAGATCTCTTGTTATACGTGATTTGGCAACATCATGCATTAATCATTTGGAAAATATTAGGTTCCTGAGCTACGCAGATCTTCTAAATGTTAACACATATCGTCATTCAATATCAAAAAAGTAACATTTGTTACTATCACCACCCAGCTCATCAAAAAAGCCTTCAAGTCTTGGGAAACTGTCAAGCTCGCTGTGGCAGACACAAGTTTTTTTTTTTTAATGTAATTTTTACTTGAATATTCAAATTTTACCATTAACAAATATTATCCATTACTTTTCTTGAAATATTAGATTCACTTTACTCACTTTCAAGAAGTAAAGTGCTGGGACTTCCCTGGCAGTCCAGTGGTTAAGACTCTGGGCTTCCAATGCAGTGGGTGTGGGTTCAATCTCTGGTTGGGGAACTAAGATCCCACATCCCACGCAGCGTGGGCAAAAATAAAATAAAATACATATTAAAAAAGAAAGAAATTTAGCTGCCAAATACCCAGTAAGTAACCACAATTTGTTCCTCAGTTGTTCTTCTAAGGCAAAATGCTGTTCCATGACTAAAGCAGCTAGTTGAGCTAGTAACTTAACAGCAGAAGTGGTTAGTGAGGAGACAAGGTTCACATGCACTTCCATTTGCAACAGAAGTCTTTGTGAGTAGTTCTCATTTTGTCATACAGAATATCAAAATAAAAATGTACTCAAAGGTTGAGAATTTAATCAACTTACTAATTTCTACTGCTTCATCAAGGATATTTTAAGGAAAACAGCTATTTTTTGGCATGTGCGCAGGTGATGAACGCCATAAGCACTAACGCAGTTTGATGCCACTGCCTTGACTGGCACTAATGTGCCAGCATTTTTACCCACTGTGGCTTTTGTGCTACCAATGCAAACGTCCACAACGCGAAAAAGGCAAATAATGTTACAGTATTGTTATGAAATAATTATTACCTCAAAGACCCCTGGGACCCCCAAGGATCTGTGGACCACACTTTGAGAACCACTGTCTAAACCACTCCTAGATGGTACAGGCCACAAAATCAGCACCAGGAGATCTCAGACCAACTCATCAGTCTGCAATATAATTCTTCCCTTTGAAATAACTCCTTCCTAACAATCGCTCTGTATTTACCCTCCTGGCTCCCCACCTGCCTCAGCCCCATGAAACCAGAAAGTCTGTAGCCTTCCTGCCATGAAGATGAGTTGACTTTCCTCCTGTCGGGAGAGGGTTTGCAAAGGTAGCTGGGCTGGCTAGGGGGGGAAACGCTTCTCGGAGGGACAGTGCTTGCCAGATTTGACGAAAGCAAGAGCTTTTCATGTGACTTAGGCAATTCTGATCAAAAATAACCTGTGGTCTCTTGGCATCCAGTCCCAGACCCCTGAACACTGAAGCGTGGCCTCCACTGGGCCTTAACCTCACCTGCCAAATTGGAATGGGCAGGGAAGCAAGACAACTGTCATAAGCCTTTTTAGCAATTCCTTGGAAAGCCCATTTGCATGTATAGTGGCAGCCAGAGTGAAGCACTACCCAGGGGATCTGTGCTGTTTTCCATTACTCTACCTCTTCTCTGGTTTTGGCAGGGGAAAAGAGGGACATTTTTAAATGTCTCGAGAAAGCCACAAGCTCTGATGCCATCATTCTGGGTCTTAAGGACCATCAGCTAATTGCTTTAAAGAAACAGTACTGGGCTTCCCTGGTGGTGCAGTGGTTAAGAATCCACCTGCCAATGCAGGGGACACGGGTTTGATCCCTGGCCCAGGAAGATCCCACATGCCACCGAGAAACTAAGCCAGTGTGCCACAACTACTGAGCCTGCGCTCTAGAGCCCACGAGCCACAACTACTGAGCCCATGTGCCACAACTACTGAAGCCCACGCGCCTAGAGCCCGTGCTCTGCAACAAGAGAAGCCACCGCAATGAGAAGCCCGCGTACCGCAAGGAAGAGTAGCCCCCGCTCGCCACAACTAGAGAAAGCCTGCACACAGCAACGAAGACCCAATGCAGCTAAAAACAAAAAAAAATAAAAGAAAATAAAAGAAAGAAAGAAACAGTACTTATGAAGTCATCTGAATAATCCTCAAGATGCTGGCCTTGTCCAAATAAACTCTGAGGACGTGTAAATGGGTTACCTGAAGCAGCAAAATATGTAAATAGGACTGAGTTTCATCATACACTGAAGGTCTTCACCACACACACACTTGCTGTTATGAAGTGACACTTCTAGAAGGTTTGGGAGCAAAACCCAAATCGCAGCCCTTCACACGGTTACAGTTCAAGGTAGCCTAATGTCACTGTGTCCAGAGTGAGCCCAGAGTGACTCTTTGTGTGTGTGTGTGTGTGTGTGTGTGTGTGTGTGTGTGTGAGAGAGAGAGAGAGAGAGAGAGAGAGAGAGAGACAGAGAGACAGAGAGACAGAGAGACAGAGAGAGAGACATTGAGGGCTGGGGGTGGGGAATGGAGGACACCTGGGTCTACCTCCTCAAACCAAACCAGCCTATCCTCCAGGTATCCTCAGCAGTCAGTGCATCCCTTCCTGCCAGGACAGAAGTGAAAGCCCCTGGCGGGAAGCAGTGCAGGGCTAGAGACCCATGCTCAGACTCTGGAAGGAAACCCCAGGTTTACTACTTTCTGGATGGGTGGCCTTGGGCACATTACTTAACCTAACTGCTCTGTGCTTCAGTTTCCCATCTGAAATGAGAACAACAGTGGTACCATTTCAGAGGGCTGTTATGAGGATTAAACGAGTTAACATCTGCAAGACTGTTTAGAACAGTATCTGGCACAGTGTCAGCCTATATAACTGGATGTTTCTTCTAACACGTACCCCATAAAAGGCATGGAATTCTATTTCTTCATTCAATCACCGAGTGATATAAACCCACCCCTAAGGAGGCATAGATACTTAGGCACATTTTCAGAACAAAAACATAATGGATGTGCGGCAACATTATTAAGTTAGTCATCCACGAATGTTATTAGAATAAATCATGAATAGTGTGTATGCTTTAAGCACTGTCTAGCCATTAAGTTTGAAAAATTTCATTTAGCTTTGTGAAGCATGCCCTATAGAACATAACTGCCATAGCAGTCGTTCTCAGCTTGTTCAAGCATAAAGACCCCTTTAATTGTTTTAAAACGTAAGTCACACCCCCCCGCCAAAAGGCGTGTGTGTGAGTGCACGCATCCACACACACACACACACACACACGCACAAAAGAGAGTAACTTCACTATTAAATTCTTCTTACTTTCCTACCACTCTTTGAGAAAAATTGTTGCTTTAAAAGTGATCAAGAATGTAAGAATACCTTCAAATAAATGTATATGAAACATTATTTATGTACAGATCCACTGAGGATAGTTAGTACCCAAGTAGGTTCCAACTGTTTTTATTTTGGCTACACCGTGCAGCTTGTGGGATCTCAGTTCCCCAACCGGGGATCGAACCAGGGATTCCACGGCTGTGAAAGCCCAGAATCCTAACCAGTAGGCCACCAGGGAACTTGGTTCCAAGACTCCTATATTAATTCCTCAAGGGTCTGGGTTTCTCAGATTAGAAGTCGCTTTCACAGAGGAATGGAATCATCAGAAGCTAAGATCGTGTTCTTGAAGAAATTCAAATATATTAAAATAAAAGTTGATTAACCCAATGAAAGTCAAACCCCAGGATCCCGACTTGAATCTAACACGGAGTGGTCACCCCAGGCTTGCATCGGTTAGCATACGGCAGGCAAGAAGTATTTCAATACATCTGAATACAGCAGTATTCCAAGAAGCTAAAGGCCAACATTTTTTATGACTTAAATCAGAATAGCTTGCTTTCCTCTCCACACAATCTTCCACAGTTGAGCCTCACAATTTTTCACTGTTTACCCCTTCAGGAATCTGACCCTCTGCGGCAAAGATGTTAAACAGAGAAACAGATAATACCGCGTCGTTTCTACAGGAAACATGCCTGGTTCCAGAGATAATAGAAAGGACCCAAATTTCCTGGAACTAATACAGATCCATGGAAACATCTCCAGGCAAAAACAGAGAAGCTCAGTGGACTGGGCATTTTTCAGACAATTCAAAACTAGGATAACAAGAGATTTTAGAAGCTCCCTACTGTTGATAGGACTTTGCTCTGTATGACATGGAACGCAATCCCAAGAGCTGACTTTTTGTCCCTCAGACAAAATAGTATTTGAAATAGGTATAAACGTCTGCTGAAATTACGTTTAGGAACAAGTTCTTCAGTTATTTTCTTCTGTGCTTCTCATTCCCTTTGAGAGCAAATGGAAAACCACCTCTCACGTAATTGCATTTTGCTATCACTTTAAAGGCAGAGTTGTTTTTATTTTAGGACATAACGTGCAAAATCATGTTATTTGACTCTACCTTATATTCACAGGTCATGCAAGCTAAATAAAGACACCTTGCTGATTTCTTAATATAGATTCAGCTAAGATTAGTTATGCATCTGCCACCTTAACATTCAGATTGGGGGGAAGAAAAGCCTTAGTTAAAAATCACACTTGCATTGGAAGCACTTATAATTTCATGGTTCATTTAAGAGCATCACAATCAAGAATTTAATTATGTCAAAAAAAGAACGGTATCTTTTTAACAACCAGAAGTGCATCCCCCTCAATTTCTCTCCTCCCCCGCCACCAAAGTGGGTCATTCTTCTTAACCTTTATGGGCTTGTTTTCTGACCTAGGAAATAACGAGTGTGATTAGATGATCTTAAGATACCCTCTGGTTCTATCATGCTGTGATTTTAAGATTCCTAGGGAATAGTCTGATGCGGAGGCAAAGGTGAAACAGAGCCAAGATGCTGTGGGAACTCGGCCAATTCAGCTCCTAAACAAGGCAGTAATTCCCATGATGCAGACACACATCGCACTGGGCACTGTCAGTGGACTGGCAACCCGAAGCTACCACAGAACAACAGTTCCACCAAAACCTCAACTCCACATTAACATTTAAACATCTGCCTACACACTTTATTTAATCCATTCTATGGTTAATGCAAGGATCTCTATGACACCAGTTAAAAAACAAAATATTCAACTGAGTATTGGCTTTTAAAATAAGTAAATAAAAATGAAACAAATAAACATCTGCCTAACAATATGCCATTCAATAAATCACTGAACCTCAAAAAAAAAAAAAAAAAAAAAAAAAAACATGGATTCCTCCCAACTAAGATCTGTGTCAAGGCATCAGAATGGACTGAGAACTAATAACAGGAAATTAACCTCTGTAGGGGGGAAGAGGAAAGTCTTATTTTTGGATCAGCAAATCTAACAATAATTTTCAGGTTGAGTAACAAAGCGTTTATGCTTTGCAAGTTTCTGTAAATGCATAGTATAATCCTTTACACCACTGAATTACTTAAATAATTCACTCTGGTGGTGGATAATGTTCTGATTGGTCCAATTAAATGAAGGTCTGACTGGTTCCCCCGCCAAACAGAGCCTGAGACAAAAGCTTAGGTGCAGGTCGTTTATTTGGGAATGTGATCCCAGAAAGCAGAAGTAGGGGCCAGGGAGAGTGAAATAAAGAAGGGAAAGCCAACACAAGGATGCATCTGGAGTTGGCCACTCAGTGACGTACTGTTCAATTCTGTAAGACCTTCAGGGGAGCCTTAGGAAATGCATCTCAGAACCAGGTATGTGAAAGAAGAAAGGAGGAACATTTAGACCTCATCTTCTATTACCCACTTGTCAAGGTTTTCCTGGTGGGTGGCAATTTTTCTGCACTTTGTATTTACACACGGTGAGAGCCTAGTCAGCTCCCATAGGAGTGAATGAAAAAATCAAAGAAGCTCCTGGCTATAAAGCAAGAAGCGCAGGCTTGAGTCAATGAGCCGTTAGGCTACACTTCTGTGCTACCTGTTTAAGCCTGTGCAGAAGTGTTCACTCAGCAGTGGGTGGAATAAGAAACAAGGCTAAGATGATTTGAACTGGTGTACACAAGCATCAGGCATGTGTATGAGTCAGGATGGGCCAGTTATGCCGCAGTAACAAATGACCCCACGATTTCAATGGCTTACAACAACAAAGGTTTATTTTTTACTCATGCTACAAATCCAAGGTGGGTCTGCTATGGCTCTGGGCCATTTTCTTCACTCCAGGACCAAAACTGACAAATCAGTCTCCATCAAAAAAAATAGCCAGGGCTTCCCTGGTGGCGCAGTGGTTGAGAGTTCGCCTGCCGATGCAGGGGACACGGGTTTGTGCCCCGGTCCGGGAAGATCCCACATGCCGCAGAGCGGCTGGGCCCGTGAGCCATGGCCACTGAGCCTGCGCGTCCGGAGCCTGTGCTCCACAATGAGAGAGGCCACAACAGTACTCAGAGACTACCACTTAACAGATTGACATCCCACCTCTCACCATCAAACCACTGTTTTACTGTCTTTAAAGACCTACCCTAATTTGAAGTTATCTTGGTTATTTACATGTCTAATTGTTTATTCTCTGCACCCCCTAGCCCCTCCCCAAAGTGTACACTCCATGTACCGCAAAACAAACAAACAAACAAAAAACATAGCCAGTCATTGTGACTTGAGGGAAAATATTAAATTTGTGAACTATGCACAGTTTTATAAAGCTTCTGCCTGGAAGAGGTCCACATCACTTCTACTCACCTTTCATTGACCAAAACATGCCATCTGCCTATTCTTAGTTCGAAGGGCTGGAATATATAATCCTCCTGCAGGGAGGGGTAATGTAGGAAGAGTGATTTGGAATACAGTAATACAGCCTATTACTCTATACTTTCATTTTCATGGGAGAAAAGCCAAGGGTAGGAGGAACAATTAACTTTAAGGAATCCTGTGAAAATTATTTCATAGCACCAATTTTCTTTGGGCACATGGCAACCAATATTTAGGAATATTGGGCTTCCCTGGTGGCACAGTGGTTGAGAGTCCGCCTGCCGATGCAGGGGACACGGGTTTGTGCCCCAGTCCGGGAAGATCCCACATGCCACGGAGCGGCTAGGCCCGTGAGCCATGGCCACTGATCCTGCGCGTCCAGAGCCTGTGCTCCGCAACGGGAGAGGTCACAACAGTGAGAGGCCCGCGTACCGCAAAAAAAAAAAAAAAAAAATGTAGGAATATTAAGTCTCAATCAAAGAAAGCAAATCTTTTTCCAATGAGAAAAAAAAAGCGTGGGGGATACCTCATGGGGAAGGATAAGAAACCATCTACTTCCTGTTTTGTGAATTCCTTCATTTTACAGATGTTCAAATCCCAAATGAAGTGACTGCTGAGGAAGTTAATGAGACCCCTGGGACTAGGCTTCAATTCTCTGTATTCCCATTCCAGGACAGAGTTGATAGAAAACATTAGTCATCATTTTCTGTTCAAATTACCTGAAAAGTACATACATTTTACAGAAAATATCTGTTTCTTTTATAAAGTTAACAACCTAATGTAACAAAGAAACAATTTAAAATAGCGAGGTAGGCACTACACTGAAAAGACAAAATTCAATTTAATTTGTTAATAAATTAAAGGAAGCATGTTACAGTTAGAGCATTTGATTTACCAGCCTGCTGACCAGAGATAGCACGTTCTTTGTACAAACTTAAGAACCATCAGAATTTTGTCAGATGAAACAACCAAGAGGGAAGAGGGAAGAGGTTAGACGAGCCTCATTTAAATAAAGGGAGTTCCTATTTGGGAGAGAAAACTGTAACCTCCAAGCCTTTACCTAATTTGATCTGCCTTAGAGGCCAATGATGAAAGCGTGGCAAACTATTCCATCCGTTTATTCATTCAATCCGTTTTTACTGAGCGCCCATGCTGTGCACAGCACAGTTCTAGGCACTGGGCTGACAGCGAAGGGCAAGGCAGCAATGTCCCCCCTTCATGGAGTGTACGCTTTGGGGAGGGGGTGGGGGGTGCAGAGAATAAACAATTGGACATGTAAATAACCAAGATAACTTCAAATTAGGGTAGGTCTTTAAGGACAGTAAAACAGTGGTTTGATGGTGAGAGGTGGGATGTCAATCTGTTAAGTGGTGGTCTCTGAGCAGGCATCATGTGAGAAAATTATGACGCTATTTATGTAAAATCACAACCCAGTTGTTAGTAACGATCAGCAACATTATCTTTTAAGGCTATTGTTACTCTAGTGAGATCTTTGAATGGATTTTACCTCCACTTCCCATTCCCCACTAAATCTCTCTTTTAATTGCCCATTACTATATTTTTCTTGTTTTATTTATTAAATGCACTTTTATGATTACAGACAATTTAAAAATGAAGTAAGCTATTTTATATCCCCATTACCCAAATTAAGTTGCTTTTTAAGTATTTTCTATACATCATGAAGCCTTTGAAAGAAAATTCATCCTCCCTCCTCACCACCCTCAGTTACCCCCTCTTCTCCTACCTGAATTTAATTCTGGTGGTAGAAAGATTTTGTACCTTTCAAGTCTGGATTTGGGCAAAAATACAGGTTCTGCTAAACAAAAAATTCCTTTCTGACCTGTCCCGGGCAGAAACACATACCAGAGGCAGAATTCTAAGAATGGCCCCAGTGACTCTTGCCTTTGTCCAAGTCCCTGCCCTTTGAGTAAGGGTGAAACCCATGAATACACGATGTCACTCCCATGATTAGGTTACACTGTATGACAAAAGGCAGATTCTTCAGGTTGGCTTAATCTAATCCTAGTCATTTAAAAGCATAGTGCTTCTCTGGCTAGAAGACAGGAAGACAGAGAAATCGGGAGCATGAGAAGGACTTGGCTCACCACTGCTGGTTTAAAACAGGAGAAGGAGGGCTTCCCTGGTGGCGCAGTGGTTGAGAGTCCGCCTGCCGATGCAGGGGACACAGGTTCTGGCCCGGTCCGGGAAGATCCCACATGCCGCGGAGCAGCTGGGCCCGTGAGCCATGGCCGCTGAGCCTGCGCGTCCGGAGCCTGTGCTCCACAACGGGAGAGGCCACAACAGTGAGAGGCCCGCATACCGCAAAAAAGAAAAAAAAAAAAAAAAAAATAGGAGAAAGGAATGCAGTCAGTATCCAGATGCCCACCGCTAACAGCCAGCAAAGATTTGGGAACCTCGAATCTACAGCTGTGAGTGGAGTCCTGACCACTGGACGGCCAGGGAATTTCCTGCAAGGAATTGTATTCTCCCAACAACCTACCACCTTAGGAGCAGATTCTCCCCCAAATCCTCCAGATAAGAGCCCAAGCTGGCTGATACCTTGACTTTGGCCTTATAAGACCCTGAGCAGAGAACCCAGCCAACTTGCCCAGAGTGTTGACTTACAGAACTGTGAGGTAACCAGTGGGTATTATTTTTAGCCATTAGGTTGATAGGAATTTGTCATGCAGCAAGAGAATACTAACACAACACGTAACCAGATTTATCAGCTGAGTGTTCTATTGTTAAACAGCTAAATAACGACTCTTTCCCACCTTCAGAATATGCACCATTAATTCTAATGAAACGAGGGGAATTGTCTGGGAGAAAAGGGGGAGGAGGGTCAGTGATGGAAAAGTAGGACCCAATGTGGGACAGACTAATGGCAAACACTGTATCATTTACCATGCCCGGTTGCAGTGTAACATGTGCTGGGCCACCAACTACAGTGCTCTAAAGGAAGGAAAGAGGCAGAACAGCTGGGATAAACTAAAATGTGCCATGGCACAAAGTGACAGGAAACTGGGTACAACCAACTGTCTTTCTTGTCAATTCTTAGTACATGGGGTGGGGGAGAGAGGGGAGATGATGAAATTGCTTAAATGATGCCATGCCTTTCTGGCATTTTTCCAATTATAAATTCACATGATTATATGCAGAGTTCAGATGTATTTACATATTGCAGCAGAGGAAACACTGTGTGTTCACCTGATGCCCTTTCCTTTTCCTTGGCACAAAGGAAGGCTACCATTTCAGGCTCCTCTACAAATATGTTGGGAATACGATGGAGTTCTGGCAAATGGGATGTAAGTAGAAATAACAGAAGTCATTTCCAGGTCACCTCTTCAAAAATATCGTGAACCAATCTGAAGTTCTCTTGTCCCTGAAGAGGCCACGTGTTGAGGGAGCCTGGATCTCTGAGTCACTGCACGGAAGAGAGCCTCCACCAAGGTACACTGGACTTTGTTGGAGCCAGAAATAAGTATCTGTTAAGGTTTTCAGATTTGGGAGGGGAGGGTAATATTCTTATTACAGCACAGCTTAATAATATTCACTTATCCTAAATAATACAAATATATTTTCTCCTTGGATCTAATTTATTAACAGGTTTAGACAGAATCTCTTTCTCTTAGACTTTTTCTTGATTTAGTGTAACACCCAAGCATTACACAAGGACATTAACACAGGAATTTGAATATCAAATTTAATTACTGTTAAAAGACACTCACATTCCGACACATCTGATATTTACACTGGATAATTTCTGTCTTAACGTAAAACTACAATGAGGAGCACACATATACATGCAAATGTACACATATACATGTAATTATTAATAATAGGAATAATGACAAACTCCTTCCTGCAATGCCAGTTTAAAGTATCCTTAACCTTGTGGAGACTTATTTATGCAATAACAAGACTTTTAAAATAAAACTAGTGTAACAACAACAACAAAAAGTACACTTAACCTTAACCACATCTCCATCCCCCACTACCCCCACCCCCCCCTCAGAAGATGGGCCCAGCGCTCTGATCTTTTCAGCCTAATGTAAGCAATCAATGTCAACCTGGAACAAAGACAAGTTTAAAGTGAAAACTAGCATTTGTTTAGCAGGCAGAAGGACTCACAATGAGAAGTCAAATTATTTTTCCGGAACATTCAGAAAAGGTGTTAACCACTTATAAACCAGAAGGCAGAAGTGAATATACCAGGCCTTCTAACCCAATCACCCATTTTGCCATTTACTTGAAATGAATTTCAAAAGACCTAAGAAGAGACAAAGGGCTAACACGTATTCCTTTAATGTACACGATTATAATTAACCCAAAGTCTGTTTCAAATTTACTGTTATCTATTAAGGAGTAAATAATTTTACAGCCCTCTAATACAGCTCTTAAGCTTTAAATCACTGACCATAACTAATAAGCGGCTTAATAGCAAGAATACCCTAAATAGAGCCACAGACCGCAATTTCACCGAGCATAAATCATCATCATTTTTAATGCAAAGGCAACAGCAAATCTCTGTAATTACTGGGTGCATTTTGAATCACTTTTATTATTACTGCACTGGCCCCATTAAAAATCCAGAACACTGAACTGCATGGAATATAAAACTGGAATTATGATACGCTACAAACGCGAATTGAAATCCATAAATTTTCTGCTAGTATTCAGAATTATTTAGTTGCCAAAGAATTTCAGCTATTCAGAAATAACTTTGAAAGCGTTTGCTTTGTCTAGAGTAATAAGTAAGAGCATTTTACACTGCCAAACTGGGGGAGTTGATTTCGGAGCAAAACTATGTGGATGGTTTCTTAAGCACTCAGGATTTTACATTTCTAAAGCAAACCATAATATGCAAAAAGAAAAACAGAATAGAAAAATCAAATAGAATCTACCATCCACGAAAGGATATTAAATGGTGCGTCCCTTCCCAAATCACTTCCATAGCCCCCCTCGCCCAATGGGATGTGATGGGGGCTACAAGAGACCCGGCAACATCAGCATCAATCCCCTTACTACAAATGACCAGGGGGTGTCAGGACATTTACAAAAAGGTAATAACAACAACACTGTTATTTGTGTGCATATGAGTAAGGAACACAGGCTCGGCCACCAAGCCACTGAGAGGGATGGTGATAATATGAATATAACTTTAAGTGTAAGTTTAATAGCTAATGATCTAATAACTCCCTCTTAAATATATTCCGTAAATGCTGGAGTTCACATGAATGTATGTATCTATGCAGATACAGTATTTACTATTTACATCACATGGATGAGTATGCAGTGTAATCATTCTATTAAAAGTAAATTTCCTATATACTAACTCCTACTAATTTGCCTGATGTCCACAATAGACGTTACAGCCCTGAAAGACCAACAATTCTCTTTCAATGAGGTTGTGCCACCACAGAAAGCCTTTTTATAAATTATATGCGCTATAATTTTCTATTCACAGTGTACTGGCATCTGAAGGGCCTTAATCTCCTTTGAGTATCTTATTTTTGAATATACTTTTCTACTACCTTTCAAAAGAGGATCTTGCTCTCCCTTGAACAGTCCTTGCCCATTGCTTATATGTGTTCACTTATATATATTTTTTCATACTTATTACCCTTTATTAATCCAGTTTTTTTTTTTTAGTTTCTGCTTTATAACAAAGCGACTCAGTTATACATATACATATGTTCCCATATCTCTTCCCTCTTGCGTCTCCCTCCCTCCCACCCTCCCTATCCCACCCCTCTAGGTGGTCACAAAGCACCAAGCTGATCTCCCTGTGCTATGCGGCTGCTTCCCACTAGCTATCTATTTTACGTTTGGTAGTGTATATATGTCCATGCCACTCTCTCGCTTTGTCACAGCTTACCCTTCCCCCTCCCCGTGTCCTCAAGTCCATTCTCTAGTAGGTCTGTGTCTTTATTCCCATCTTACCCCTAGGTTCTTCATAACATTTTTTTCTTAGATTCCATATATATGTGTTAGCATACGGTATTTGTCTCTCTCTTTCTGGCTTACTTCACTCTGTATGACAGACTCTAGGTCCATCCAGCTCACTACAAATAACTCAATTTCGTTTCTTTTTATGGCTGAGTAATATTCCATTGTATATATGTGCCACATCTTCTTTATCCATTCATCCGATGATGGACACTTAGGTTGCTTCCATGTCCTGGCTATTGTAAATAGAGCTGCAGTGAACATTGTGGTACATGACTCTTTTTGAATTATGGTTTTCTCAGGGTATATGCCCAGTAGTGGGATTGCTGGGTCGTATGGTAGCTCTATTTTTAGTTTATATTTTATTACGTTCTCCTGGAATGCCTCCTCTCCTCCTCCCGACTCATATCTAAACTTGACTCAAACTCCATCCTTTATGTTATAAATCCCCAGATCACCCCATCCTGAAGAATTCATTCTCCTTATTCTAAACTCTTAGTTCATTTAGCAGCCATCCTGCTTTCCCATCTTTGCTGCCTTAAGCTATGCATTTAACATTTTACAAATTTCTGTCTTGTCTTATCAACTATAAGTTCATCAACAGAAATTATGCCTTAGTGCTGAAGTATTTTCAAAAATTGTCCATAATTCTCAACACTCAAGAGTTCCATAATTTTAGGACTAGATGTTCTTTCTCAGGTTATTTAGACCTCAATATTGTATATTCTGGTCATTATATACGATTTGGCTCCAAGCAAATCAAACACACAAATGGCAAAACAAATGGCAAAAAAAATTTTTTAATTAAAATTTTCTCACTTCTAGATAAGTTCAACTAAGTTCTATCATTCTGACCTTGCTCTCACTAGAACTGTCTCCAGAGGAGTGAACAGAGGATGTTCTCATTTGAAACCATAAAAATGTTTCTAGATGTCAGAATGTATACATGTGTTTAAGCAAATCAATGCAAGTCAGGCCGAATGACACAGCTTTCAAACAGAGAAAATAATTTTGCAGCCAGAAGGAATGTGACTTCAAATCTTGATTTTGTCATTCCACAAGCTTGGGATGTGGATTCAGTGGTTTAGAAAACAGGGATGGGAAAGTAGGGTTAGAATGACATGGATCAGTGTTTCTCAAACCACTGAATTACCCAGCCTGCTGTGTGTTTGTTATCTGACTCTTAGTCCTTGCCCTAACCGTTCATTCAGACAAGCTCCTTTTAACTCTGTTTGGGAATTCCTTATGAGATTTTTGCTTCAAAAAAGGCATCATAGGGCTTCCCTGGTGGCACAGTGGTTAAGAATCCACCTGCCAATGCAGAGGACACGGGTTCAAGCCCTGGTCCGGCAAGATCCCACATGCCATGGAGCAACTAAGGTCGTGCTTCACAACTACTGAAGCCCACGAGCTACAACAACGGAGCCTGCATGCCTAGAGCCCATGCTCTGCAGCAAGAGAAACCACTGCAGTGAGAAGCCCGCACACTGCAACGAAGAGCAGCCCCTGCTCGCCGCAACTAGAGAAAGCCCGCGCGCAGCAACGAAGACCCAACGCAGCCAAAAATAAATAAATTAAAATTTTTTTTAAAGTACTATAAGAAGAAAAAAACTGAAAACCCCAGTCCTTTCACTTCTGACGTGGCATGCCTCTACAAATGCTTTCATTTAATATGGAAGAAAATGCAGGCTGGAAAGGCTAAAGGGCTCACCTCCCTCAGGACCCCAAACTAAAGTAGCCAATGGCAGAGCAGGGATTGGACCCCCATATTCCACTTGTAGTCATTCTGCTGCATTCTAGGTGTAGCAGGCCATCTCCACACTGTGGCAGGAGGTGACCCGCCCTCCCCCACCCCTTGTTGTGGTCCAGGTTGAGAACTTGCACTGGGGCTTGTGATGGTTAATTTTCTGTGTCAGTGTGGCTTGGCAATGGTGCCCCGAAACAGTCTAGATGTTGCTGTGAAGATATTTCTTAGATGTGTTTAACAGTAGATAATAGAGTAAAGCAGCTTTTCTTGTACAATGTCGGCGGGTCTCATCCAATCAGGTGAAAGCCTTAAGAGAAAAGCCTGAAGTCCCCCAAGAATGAAGAAATTCTGCCTTCAGACTGACTTTGGACTCAAGACCATAACATCAATTCTTCCCTGAGTCTCCAGCCTGCCCTGCAGATTTAGACACACCAGCGCCCACAATCACATGAGCCAATTTCTTAAAATAAGTCATTCTCACTCCCTCCTTCTCTCTCTCTACACCTACACACACACACACACACACACACACACACACACACACACCCCACATGCTCACACCCTATTGATCCTGATCCTCTAATACAGGATACTCACTCTGCTGGCTTTGCAGTAAGTCTCTCACTGTCTTCTGCCACCACTGAGCTTCCTGTGTATCCTGTCTTGCAATCCTGTTGTCTATCTTCCTGATCTCAGCCTGAAAGCTTTGCCTGTTCTCTAAAATGTTCCCTTTGCTTGATCAAAGGCAGGTGTACCATGAAGGAGAAGCCTCGAGGCTCCTTACCTGGGCTTTTCCCAGGCCTTTTACCTAATTGTGTATTCTGTTTCTTAAAAAGGGTCCTCTCAATTTGATAAACCTCATCTCCAAAAGACCTGACTCCACCCCTGGGTTCCACGGATGTGTGGGCCTGGGTCCCTACGTCGGAGTCTGAGCTCTGAACTTGCCTGCCCCGCCTCGGGCAGAGCTGCGGGACTCGTACCCTGCCCAAGGCCTGACCATTCCTGGGACTAGGCTGCATGGCCGGTGTGTAAAATCTCAGCTCAGAAGAACTTAAGTTAACCTTGACTATCCAAAATCTTAGAAGTAACTCTAGTCATAAGGCCTCCTCAGTGTTGTGCTGTTAATATTTAATAACCGGCTCCCCAGGGGGAAAAATGTATACATACATACACATTCATAAATATATTATACATTTTACTGATATAAATGATGTGTAGCACGTAATTTACAAAAAGATAAACTCTGTGATACCCCTTATTGTGACTCCATAATACCCAATTGATTCTCATAGAATGCTTCTGTTGATTTGGGCTGAACTCTTGTATTGGAAGCCAACCCGTATCAGAAGAGTAGAGTTCTGACATGAATGTTGGCTGCTATGTTTGTTTAAATTAATGAGCAAGATGAAAATGGCGGCAAGCGTCCTCCTGGTGCACATTCCATGGAGCGGGTGCCTGCCAAGCACTAGGCATGGTGTCCGGCCTTGGGGCTGAAGAAGTAAATAAGTCACGGGCCTGCCTTCACATCTTACGGAACAAAAAGGACTGAAAACAGCAATTATCCTGCTAATCATCTAAGATTACAATTAAATACTGTAATTTCAGGCAGAAGAGTTTAAATGCTGAGCCAAATTCACTTCTACAATTTACATAATCATAACTGACTATTATGACTCGAGTGTAGATTTCATGTGGACTGGACTTTATTCACGCAAACAAGGTTAAAGTGTTTTTTCTAAAACATTAGAACAAAAATTAATGGAGAGTTTTAGAGCCTAAGGAACCTCTTTGATCTCCAAAATTGAAAAGGAAAAAAAACTATTATTTTTAAATCCTTGAAAGTCTAAATGTCCTGGGGTAATTGAAATACATATTCTGGTTTTGTTATAGAGATTTCTCGAGCCAGAAGGGATCTACAGTAGGAAAAAAGGCATCTGTTTTATAAACAGAACACTGTTTAATGTGCCATAGTCATGACAGTAGTTTACAATTTCAAATAAGGCTAATTCTAAGTGAAAGTAGGTCAAGTTCAGAGGGTAACTTGGATTAACCTGGATCTCTGTAACACAATTTGGTAGTTCTAAGAATAACAGATGAAGACACCCGATGACAGAAATTGCAAAGAAGGCTGATGATGCAAAATGCCCAGGGCTCAGAACCCAGGACTTTTCTCCCAGTGTTTGGGAAATAGTGGCCTGGCCATGCATCTCACTAGTTCCTTAACTCCACCCCAAGCCACTCTGCACCCCAGCTCTCTGCCTTTTAGTTGCTGATTCTTAGCGTTTACAGCCAATCCTCTGTAAAGTCTGTTCTGCTTATTAAATTAATTTCACAATCTTCAACAATCACCACAAAGATTTAAAAAACAAAACAAAGCAAAAACAAAAACTACAAGCCAGCTGTGGTTGAGAAGGCGGCGGCAGGGGCTGGATGGCATGTCTCCAGGATGCCAGCTAGAGGAAGCAGTGGGCTGGCCCCAGAGGGCCCCATGGGCTGCTTCACTTTACACTTCTCTGCAGAAGGAAATGAGAACTGACATGCCCTATCACTCATAAAAAGCCGTCTGCACCTGCCTCCTGCACACTGCCCACAGGCCCTGCTCCAAGGTAAATGCCAACAAGAAAAATGTGCACGTGTGTGCACACACGTGGCTACAACATGGTAGTAACTAACCGTATCGCCAGAAAACATTCCTCCACTAATACTGAAGTATTTCCTGTCCAGGTCGCATCTGTTTATAGTATAAAAGCGAAGGCTAATTATTACTAAAGAGAAATCCCAAACACAAATATTTCCGTTCCCGTGGCAGAACCTCTTAATATGTTTGCTGGATAGTTCTGCTTGTTGTTTTTTGGTTTTTTTTTTTAAAGCAGAACCTAAATATTAGAAAAGTACCGTCACCATATGTAGTAAAGACTAAAACCCACTTTAAAGAAAAAAGAAAGGTCACCAAAAGAAAAGTTGCTGAAGCAACCCAACTGTTGACAATATTTTTAAATGTCCTTTCAACCCATCTCTAAAACTAACAAACCTTTCCCACTAACTTTATTCTTTTAAACACGCAATACAAATCTTAAGTATCTCAGTTATCATTTGTATTGTATAAACTGGGCAACCTCTGAAAGAATTATTTTATGATAATATTCAAAACAGCCATATATTACAAAGTATTTATAAGTGCCTGACTCATTTTTATTGGATATTTCAAAATGTTCTAAAACAAGTATAGGACTAGCAAAATAAGTGGTATGAAAAACATTAATAATAAACTGCTTTACTCAAGGTGGGAAGAAGTAGGCAGAGAGTACAAAAGGTCCAAGAAAATCATTACTGATGAGTTTATTCAGCATTTTCTACGAGTGCCACCCTTCCTTTATGCAAACCTCCTGGAAGGCTTCCTATGACATTATCTGTAATGAAACGATAATGGTGTCCAATTGTTTTGTGTATCTTAACAACACAAAGAAATAACTTATTTGTATCTATACCCCAAAGACAATTAAAGTTGATACTATTAACAGAATCCAATGTTCAATTCTAGAAGATAAATCGACCTAAGTTACATCTAAATTGGGATTCCTCAAATTGTTGGATTAAGGCCAAGGAAAGTTATTTTTCAATAATACTATAGTGTACACAAGAATAAGAAGTACGTTTATTTAATAAGGGTATCAGAATATTTATGATATTTTTAAAATATATAAAACATTAAAAATTATTTCTGCTATTTATATAAATATGGCTACAAAGACTAATATTTTGCTATAGTTCTATTGCTAACATGCCTATGAATAGATCCACCATTTTCATCTTTAACAGCAGCTAACATTGAATACATATTAGATTAGTTAACTTTCTGAGTGCTATGTACCAAGCACTGTGCTAAATGCTTGACCTACATTTTCTCCTTTAACCTTTCAGAACAATCCTATGAGGTAGGAAGCATTATCTTTGATTTATAGATAAGGAAAGAGTGGCAGAGAAAGATTCAGCCATCTGCCTGAGGTCACACAGATCAAAAATGATGGAGTCCAGTACACCTGACTTGACTCATCTCATCAACTATACTGTTTAGCACTTGCTTAGTTGGTGATGCTCTAGTAAATGTCGTACAACTGTGCTCTGGATTTATGTTCATCCTGTCCAAACTTACTTAAAACTATTATAATATGGACTGCCAATGGATTTGGTAGAGACTGAGCACTTCGGAAGGGATTGCTTTCACTAGGCAACAACCGAGTTCCATCAGCTTCTGAGCAACTAGCCACTTACTTAGATTCAAGCTTAGATCCCAACCACATGTGACACAAATTGCCTTGAACCCCAACAGTATGATATCCTGTCAGGTGGTAGAGCACGGATGTAACTTCTCAGGTCAGTGTTATGGGTTGAACTGTGTCCCGTCCAAAATTCACGTGTTGTAGTCCTAACCCCCCGTATTCCAGAATGTGACTGTATTGGAGATAGGGCCTTTAAGAGGTAATTACGGTATAATAAGGTCATATGGGTGGGCCCTCATCCAATATGACTGACTGGTGTCCTTATAAGAAGAGGAGATTAGAAGATTAGGACACAGACAACAAACAGAGAGGAGACCATGTGAGGACCCAGTGAGAAGATGGCCATCTGCAAGCCAAGGAGAGAGTCCTCAGAATGAAACCAGCCCTGTCCACACCTTGATCTTGGACTTCCAGCCTCCAGAACTGTGAGAAAATAAATTTCTGTTGCTTAAACTACCCAGCCTGTGGCATTTGGTTATGGCGGTCCCAGGAAACTAATACAGTCAGCAATTAAATCCATGTTCAACCTCTGCAGGAATACCTTGTTCCTGAATTACATGCTTTTCACCAATAAAATAGGAAAATTAATTGATTACCATTAGAGCAATGTAGGAGATAGTTTTTTAAAACAAAGCCCCAAAGATGGGGGTAGGGTGGAGCCCAATAAACTGGGTGCTTGTGGATAAAGAGATTCAGAACTCCTGAGGAGATAACAGGAAAGAAAACAAAGAATGGTGAAAGCATGAAGGAGGTCTGTAAAATAAATAAGTTTAGGTAACTCTCCAGGTCAAACATATCTGACAGGTCCCAGGTAGCGGAATAAATTCTGAACTCCTTAGCACTATAGCAAAGTCCCTCAAAAACCCAGCCAGGGCTTCCCTGGTGGCGCAGTGGTTGAGAGTCCACCTGCCGATGCAGGGGACGTGGGTTCGTGCCCGGGTCCAGGAAGATCCCACATGCCGCGGAGTGGCTGGGCCCGTGAGCCATGGCCTCTGGGCCTGCGCGTCTGGAGCCTGTGCTCTGCAACGGGAGAGGCCACAACAGTGAGGGGCCCGCATACCGCAAAACAAACAAACAAATAAACAAAAAAAACCAGCCCAGTGCTCAATAAGCTGCACCCTATACCGTATAAACACTGGCCCGTAGCTGAGCACCACCCATGGCGGACCACTCACCAATTTACATTATTCCCCTCTCTACTCTGAAATTTGGGTGATGATGTTTCATGCATGCATTCATTCAACAAATGTTGTGTAGCAAGGTGCTGAATATTCAAAAGTTTATAAAATGGACAAGTTATAAAATGGATGGTCTATTTCCCTCAGTTTCCAGTCCCTAGTCCCCACTGTAGCTCTGCCTAGTGAAAGCTACCATTTACTTTCCAAAGATCCTCCCAACCTCCAATCAAAATGGACAGCTTTCTCTTTGGTACCCCCCAAAATTCTGTTTATATTTCATTTTGGCATTCATATCATACTGAAATATTATGTATACTTACATATACACATATTTACTATGTACGGATTTGTGGATGTATTTGTGTGTGTACATAGATATCAATACAGAAACAGATATATCCATATAGATTGTCCTCTAGATTATAAATTCCATTAGAGCATAATTTATACTTTAGTTACCTTTGAATGCCCCACATAACACCTAACAGTACTTTGCACATTCTTGGTGTTCAAAAAATATCTGCTGAACGTCAATGAATTTTTAAATATTAATGAACAATAATCAATAATATGCTAAGGTACAGAACTAAACAAAAATATGAAACTCACCAAATCTAGGCCCCCAAATTTCTAGGTTTACAATGTTTTCTCTGCAAAACACTGTTGCCCATTCCTTCTGCAAATATTTTTACTTTTTATGAGCTGAACTGCCACAGCCCACTTCATGATGCCTGGACTCTGCCCCAGGAATTCATCTCTAGCAGGCCATCTAGAGTGTGGTGTGTAGGTGAGGCTAACAAAATGACAAAAGCCAGCCAGGTATGGTCTCTGTGGTACATCCAAGGATAACGGCCCAAAGGTTGGACCTGTACCTGCCTGCTGGAACCTAAGATCGGTTTAGAAATTGATGCTTATCGTATCATAAACCGTCTAGCTTTTCAGATGGCATACTGGCTTTCTTAGTTGTGTTTTTCTACCTGTAGGTAAAGCATATCAACAGACTGATCCTTCTAAAACATATTCAGGGACATTAACAATCAACAGTGCTTCTCTAACACAGGCTGACAGATGTTTCTCTCGCCATCAGGTTTTGAGACACAGGCTTCAGATGATTTTGCCCATGCAGGAACCTACCACCATGGTTCACGCCTCAGTTTAAAAACCTTGACTGCTCTCTTCAGGAATCTGATGGTTGTGGTTTAATGTGACATTTCCATTGTGACTAACAACAATGCCATGTCACAAATGGGAAAAGTTAGAATCTGATCCCTTGTAACCTCTAGCTACCTAAACTTTGGATATCAACTGATTTTACTAAAAGTTCAGATACTATTTATACAGATCCAGTTCTGTTTTTTAAGTTTCTTTTCCTTCTATATCAGTGTTCCATGGACCTTTAAAAATGTATTTCCACTCCCAAACAGGCCAACTGATGACCAGCTTGCATCAGGGGTCAGCCACATCATCACCTCCTCCATAAAATCTCCCCGCTTTCCAGATCAGATACCCACTCCATAGAGTCCCATAACAGGCTCCCATGCCTACTCAGTACTTATCCCAGTCAAAGCATTGTAATCCCCTACTGAGTGGTCTGTTTTCACAGTACGTTCTTGAGGACACAGACTGAGTCTTATTCTTCAAGACAAACAATGTCTAACAGAGAGAGAGTGTCCAGTTAAAAAATTTCAAATGAATGCAGAAATGAGTCTATGCAATAGCACAAGCAAACATCAATTTTGAAGTAAAACTGTGTGGACAAAGAATGTCACCTGCCACTTCAGTAAACAAAGGATGTTGCAGCCATCAAATCGTCAGCCACTGCAGCCACCCCTGATGGTGCACCTGAGGGGAACTCAGGGTGGAGAGAAACAGGATACTGGCCCTACATAGTTAAGGTGCACATCAAAGGAATAATTTCAGTAAGCTCAGACTCTTGCATCTTCCCATACATAGAAAAGCATTAAACTCATTAACTTGAGATGTCTCTTTTTTCTTTAGTTAACAGTAATCTTTTGATGTTCTGACTACGTGGGTTTGGGGGTGTTTTTTTTTTTGGCAAAAACTCCTATCTATCCTGGCTCCGCTCTTACCACTTTAGAACAGTCCCTCAGAGCTATCTGAGAGGCTATATCCGGGGTTTAAGTCCTCAGTAAGTCCATCAAATAAAACATAGCCCTCAACTTTTACGTTGCCCATTTTTTTCAGTTAACGATAGTAATGTTTCTCTAAATCCTTACTTCAGGTTATCACAACACATGGACATCTAAGTTTTCAGTCTCCTATTATACACAGAAGCTAAAGCAGCACAGAAATAACATTATTTGAGTATTTACTATGTTCTGGGAATTTTTCTAAGTCCTTTATGAGTATTATTCAAATGCTCACAAAAAATTCATATAAGGTATGTAGGACTGCTATCCCATTTTATAGATAAGGAAAATAAGGACCCAAGAAGTAAAGTAACTTGTTCAAGACCCCTCACATAGCACAGCATTATTGTAGACAGAAAGTACCAAAAGTTCTTAAAATTACATTTTAAATTATTTTCTGAGAACTTACTATATGTTCGTCTATGGTTTAATAGTGTCTTTGGACAAGTTTGTTGAAATATAATTTGCATACAATAATTTACCCTTTTTGTCTATTTGGCTCAATGAGGTTTTTTTTTTTTTTTTTTTTTTTGAGGTACACAGGCCTCTCACTGCCGTGGCCTCTCCCATTGCGGAGCACAGGCTCTGGACGCGCAGGCTCAGCGGCCATGGCTCACGGGCCCAGCCGCTCCCTGGCATGTGGGATCTTCCCGGACTGGGGCACGAACCCGTGTCCCCTGAATCGGCAGGCGGACTCTCAACCACTGCGCCACCAGGGAAGTCCGGCTCAATGAGTTTTGACAGATGTATACAGTCATGAAATCACAACCACAATAAAATATATAACATTTTCATCATCTCAAAAATTTTCCACGTGCCCTTTTGCAGTCATGCCCAGCCCACGGCAATCACTGATCTTTTTTCTGTCACTATAGTTTTGTCTTTTCTAGAATATCACACAAATGGAATCGTACACTATGTAGTCTTCTGTGTCTGGCTTCTTTCATCTTGCATAAGTCTTCTGAGGTTCATCTATGTTATTGCCAAGTATCAGTAATTTGTTCCTTTTTCTTGCTTGGTAGTATCTCACAGTATGGATATATGACAATCTGTTTATCCATTCACAAGTAGATGAAGATTTGGGTTGTTTCCAGTTTGGGGCTATTTTAAGTAAAGCTTCCATGTATATTCATGCATACGTCTTTGTATGGACATACGTTTAACGTCTCTTGGGTAGAGAGCTATGAGTGGGGCTGCTTGGCTGTATGGTAAGCTTACACGCACCTTCATAAGAGACTGCCGAACTGTTTTCCAAAGAGGCTGGACCATCCTGCATTCTCAACAGAAACGTATGCGAGTTCTACTTGCTTTATATTCTAAACAGCGCTTGGTTTTGACAGGCTTTTTAATTCTAGACATTCTAATGGCATCTCACTGTGGTTTTAATCTGCATTTCTCTAATGACTAATGATGTTGAGCATCTTTTCATGTGCATAATTGCAATCCATAAATCTTGTTTGGTGAAGGTCAAAATGTTTGTCCATTTTCCTGTTGAAATGATTTTCTTACTACTGAGTTGTTAGAGTTCTTTCTTTAAGCAGACAGGCACTTTGCAAATTCTTTCTCTCAGTCTCTGGCTTGAACTTTTAGTTCCTTAATAATATATTTTAAATGTATTCCTTAACAATATAGTTTTTCATAAACTTTATTTTTAGAAGTTTCAGATTTACAGAAAAATGGAGAAGATAGTACAAAGAGTCCCCATATAACCCCATACCCGCTTCCCCGTTTTTAACATCTTACATTACTATGGTACATTTTTTATAATTAATAGCCATTTTTTAAGTTTCTATCTGATAGTTGCAACGTCCTGGTCATTCCTGGGTCTGGTTCTACTGACTGCTTTTTCTCTTGGTAGGTTAATTTTCTTTTCCCTTTTTATTCTGCATATCTTACAGATTTTGATTAAACACAAAACACTGTATACAGAAAAGCAGCTGAGACTGACGTAAATGAATTTACTTCTGGAATGGGCGTATCTCTTCTGTTGTCAGGCTATTACTGTCAGTGCCTGAGTTAATCTAAGAGTACTGAGGTGAGTGTGTGTTCTGTTGATGCTATAGTAACTTTTGGCACAGCAAAAACTATGAATTCTTCTAGCAGTGGATTCCAGCCACCTTATGTTTAATGTGAGACCTGGGGTAACAGAGGGTTTTTCTTAGAGTTCCTGTTCCACACCAATACATGGTGGGGTCAAAGGAGTTTTCTTTATTCTCCTGCTGCAGCCTCTGTCTTTGACAGACCTTGTGCACCTGAGCTTCAGAAGTGAGGCTTTCTCAGCATCCCTTCCTCTGCTCCCTATGAATGACAGCCAGTCTCTACCTTGCACCATTGGTGGATCAGTGGATCATGAATCCAAGCCTGCTCCTCCCCAGCTGATGGGCTTTATCCAGCATCAGTGCAGGGCTGAGACAGTATATTTTCTATCACTATTCCAACAATGTGCCAAACTTTGTCTGGACCCAGGTTTGGGCAGGTTTCTTGCCCATCCCTGCCTATGACAGCTTTTGTGTCCTATGACAGAAGTTCTGGGACACTGGTGGATTTTGTGCCTGTCTCCGAGGGGTAGAGTTCGTCATCACCTACATGCCTGCACCACTGACAAGTTTCCTCTGGTTTCCTGCCCCACTCATTCTTTCTCATGAGTATTGAGTTGAAGGCCTTCGGTAAAAAGTGGTAAGTACTGATAGATACAGATCCTCTTTGCATCTGGCGTCCCTGACAATTTAAAATTGTCATGTTAGCCCATACTAGCGTTTAAAAATTCACAAAAATTTTACTTGTTGTCTTCACATCTGCTTTGATGGCTGCTAACCCTCCTTCTCGGGCCCTGCTAAAGACAAAACAATGATGTGTCCCTTCTCCCCTTGGAATTTAGATCATCTGACTACCTTTAGAACTCAGGTCTCTGATGGGACCAAAAATAGGCACAATACTGTACATTATCCACCTTTTCCTCATGGTTAATGTGGGACCAGTGTATTCCTGTGGCTTTCTACACCGCAAATGAAAGCAGAACTCTAGAGTTAAATATTATTTAAAACAAGTTAATGATCCTATAGGACTTTACAGTATAACCAAAGGCTTTCTCATTATTTTGAAACTTTCCTTTCCTTCTTTCCAACAAAATTAAGCCTCATATTCAGTATGTGAGTCTTTTTTCAGACTCAAATGATACGAAGGTATCCTAGGAATATTCCCATTAAGACACAGTGTTCACAGATGTAACATGGGCTGAGTCTTACTGGAATTGAATAATATGTCAGCTAATTCTTCAGAAGAGGCTAATTCCCTCTTTTATAATTAAGGCCTAGAAGACAGCCTGCTTCTCCAAGTTTATAATTGCTACTCAATTTCAAATATCTATTCTTAATTTCAATTGCAAAATAAGACCATTAAAACACATGAACTTGGGCTTCCCTGGTGGCGCAGTGGTTGAGAATCTGCCTGCCAATGCAGGGGACACGGGTTCGAACCCTAGTCTGGGACGATCCCACATGCCGCGGAGCAACTAGGCCCATGAGCCACAACTACTGAGCCTGCGCATCTGGAGCCCGTGCTCCACAACAAGAGAGGCCGCGATAATGAGAGGCCTGCGCACCGCGATGAAGAGTGGCCCCCATTTGCCGCAACTAGAGAAAGCCCTCGCACAGAAACGAAGACCCAACACAGTCATAAATAAATAAATAAATAATTAAAAAAAAAAAAAACACATGAACCTAAGCAAAGGGGATACTTATTACAAATGACTAAATAGATATTTTTAAGCAAACAAATCAAGACTTACATATGACCCAAAAAGGTACCTTTAAAAGTAATTTTTGTAAATAGTGCTGCAATGAACATTGGGGTGCATGTATCCTTTCGGACTATTTACAATAGCCAAGACATGGAAGCAACCTAAATGTCCGTCAACAGAGGAATGAATAAAGATGTGGCACATATATACAGTGGAATATTAGCCATAAAAAGGAATGAAATAATGTCATTTGTAGCAACATGGATGGACCTAGAGATTATCATACTAAATGAAGTCAAACAGAGAAAGACAAATAGTATATGATATCACTCATTTGTGGAATCTATTAAAAAAAAGATACAAATGAACTTATTTACAAAACAGAAGCAGACTTACAGATATCGAAAACAAACTTAGAGTTACCAAAGGGGAAACGTGGGGGCAGGGATAAATCAGGAGCTTGAGATGAACATACACACACTACTATATATAAGATAAATAACTAACGAAGAGCTACTGTAGGGCTTCCCTGGTGGCGCAGTGGTTGAGAGTCCGCCTGCCGATGCAGGGGACACGGGTTCGTGACCCGGTCCGGGAAGATCCCACATGCCACGGAGCAGCTGGGCCCGTGAGCCATGGCCGCTGAGCCTGCGTGTCCGGAGCCTGTGCTCCGCAACGGGAGAGGCCACAACAGTGAGAGGCCCGCGTACAGCAAAACAAAAAAAGAAAAAAACAACAAAAAGCTACTGTATAGCACAGGGACCTCTACTCAATATTCTGTGATAACCTATATGAGAAAAAAATCTAAAAAAGAATGAATATATACATACATGTATAACTGAAACACTTTGCTGTACACCTGAAACTAACACAACATTGTAAATCAACTATAACCCAATAAAATTAAATTTAAAAAAAAATTTTAAAATAAGAAATGTTTTAAAAATAATTTTTGTTGGGAGACAATGCTTATTAAAACAGTAGAGCTATGTACATGATCAAGATATTAATAAATCGTTTCTCCTGAAAAATGCACAGTTCTAAGAAAATCAGACTTGTCTCGTGATAGTCACATTTCTGTTTTGTCTTACTTTTTATTTGATTGTTTGGTATTTGGGACTAAAATAGGACTACCCCACTAACTAACTTGTTTACCAAAATGACTTTCAACTGTTTCCAAATCCCACCTCAAACACCAAATATGCCATTATGGATATTCAAAAACTGTGCTGGAGGCTAAGAAAGCAACTCAAATTAACTTCAAGAAGTGTCCCAAGAAAGAAAAGAATCATTTGATTAAATGCCTGCTTCCGATACTATTCTCCACTTTGTCTAAAAGAAGAAAAGCCCCGATCTTAAGAACTTATCTTAAACTAAAATCACAAGTTATGTATTTATTAGCAAAGACATTAATTCAGTAAAAACTCCTGAAAAGCAGAACCAAAGAAAACCAATATTTGCTTTGCAGCGTATGTACCACAGTAACAATCATACACAGTTAATGATGGCTACTCACTTCATCAGTGAATGCTCAAGATTAACAGGGGCTTTTGTCACCAAACTGGTGTGATTTAAGTTATATATGACTTTCTTTCCAGTCTCCTTTTGCCAACCAGTATTTGTAATGCATGTGGAAAGAATGAAGGAATTCTCCTTATCTTAAATCAAACACGAAATATGGATTCATTCTACCGTAAGTCTATGAAATTTACACTTATTAGTATGCGAGTAAATTTTAAAAATAAAGTAAAAATCTCTAGGACATATCCACTCCCTACCCCACAACTATGCCTCATTTTTCCCACCTATAAAACAAGGATAGCAAAAATAGCATCTTCCTCAGAGACCTGTGATGAGGATTTAATGAAATAATGTGATAAAGCACTCTTAGCAAATAACATAGACTGTTATCACTATTATTATCCTGCACAAGGGAGGTGGTTCGAGGAAGAAGAGAAGTCCTCCCCTGATGTGAAGAGGAAAATCAGACGTAGCCATAAATAATTCATATAAGGTTGAATCAAGAATAAGTCTAAATTTCACAGTGAATGAAATCAAAGCACAGTGAAAGGTATTCAGACTACAGGGTGAGTTCCCTACTCTAGGAAGCTCTTGCTTTTTCAATTTGCCTGCTTTCAAAAGAACACCATCCCTCTCCCCGTTGCCCTACAAATCACTCTTAATATAATTTAGCATGTGCATCCCCAAACAGCAATCTTGGGGATAACAAAGAAGATCACGCTTCCTATCAGGGAGCAGGACTAATATGCCTCAGCAGGTCAAGCATGTCACTGTCACAATGTTTTAATAAACCATCAGAAGATTCAATTCATCCCCATTTTCAAGGTAAGTATATCAATACAAGGAACCATATTAACAGAGATAAACATATGGCCCAAACTGCTGTGCCAAGAAGTGGCGGTGAAAACTCTGATTTAAAATGATACAGCAAGGGGCTTCCCTGGTGGCGCAGTGGTTAAGAGTCCGCCTGCCAATGCAGGGGGCACGGGTTCGAGCCCTGGTCCGGGAAGATTCCACATGCCGCGGAGCAACTAAGCCCATGAGCCACAACTACTGAGCCTGCGCTCTAGAGCCTGAGAGCCACAGCAACTGAAGCCCACGCTCCTAGAGCCCACGCTCCGCAACAAGAAAAGCCAGCCACCGCAATGAGAAGCCCACGTACTGCAATGAAGACCCAGTGCAGCCAAAAATAAACATAGATGAAATAAATAAATTTATTTAAAAATAAATAGAGGGCTTTCCTGGTGGCGCAGTGGTTGAGAGTCTGCCTGCCAATGCAGGGGACACGGGTTCGTGCCCCGGTCTGGGAAGATCCCACATGCCACGGAGTGGCTGGGCCCGTGGGCCATGGCCGCTGAGCCTGCGCGTCCGGAGCCTGTGCTCCGCAACGGGAGAGGCCACAACAGTGAGAGGCCCGCGTACCGCAAAATAAATAAATAAATAAAATAAAATAAAATGACACAACAGTAGAACTCAAAGTTAATGTCACCAACCTAACTCCATCTCTCCACCACCTCTCCGTAATGAAGTAGGTCTCAAAAGAGTAAACTATTTTGCATACCCTCTGGCTCCACTCTAATCTATAATGGATGCAATATGCATAGCCTGAATTTTTCTCCTACTGTGCAAACCAGAGATACAGGGGGTTCGGGCAATCCCAGATAGCAACGAATCCCCTCTTTTCTTTAGATGCCTTATCAATGACAGGGACTAGAGCACTGAACTTGGATGCAATTAACAATTCACTGAATTATCGTTTTTTTCTTTCACATTTAGGTAGAGCTATTTTTCACCTTAACTGGATCCTGTAGTTAGCAAGTTCTAAGAATTGCTCAACGGTTTTTTATGTAACATATTTTCCTCTTCATAAAGATTATCTACTGCTTTATTACTTTCTGGCCATGAAAATATTGCTGCTACTTAATGCAGTACTACTTTTGTCAATCAAGAGTTTCCCAAAGGAGCACCTCCTAATCCAGCAGTGTTCCATTCTGCATTGATATATGGTTACTTTAAAGTGCCTATATATTTATTGCGTGATTGATGGCCAGCTTGGGAAGCGTTGGGTGCATCCATTTCTACACACTGAGCTGAATCCAGCACCTGAGGTAGGTATTTCTTCCAGAAACATACCATTCTGTACCCCATCTTTAATCCTTGCTTCAACGACCTTTTAAAAAAGTCATTCTTTTTGACCTGTCAACACATGTTTAAATGTAAATCAAGGATTTGTTATAACAATATTTCTTACAGAGTTTTCCAACTTCATCTTTGTTACAATTGGGCTACTGTTTCTACGCAAAGCCAAACATTCAAATTAAAATGAACGTCACTTCAATTTCTTTTGTAAGGGTTTTCAGTTTAACATGGCATCTGGCAAGCAACCCCCATCTGTATTGTCCACCAACAGGCCTTGGGTAGGGTGAGGGCAGGAAGGGAGCAGACTAGTTGATGAGGGAGTACAAGGGGGTGGGGGGAGTGGGAGAGTGGGAGGATGAAGGAAAAGAATATAATTCTAGAATCTGGGAGCAATTTCCCGAACTATACTTAGGGGGGAAAAAAAGCCCATTTTGGCTGTGAAAACAGTAAAATCAATAAAGATTCAAGTTAACCCCTCACCCCCCTCAGAGTCTCTGCCCTCTGGTTCAAAAACAAAATGTCTGCAAAACCAGAAAATTCAATCGTTACCCACAACTATGTGGCTGTTGTCTTTTGAGCAAGAAGGGTGCGGGGCTGGTCCCCACATCTCACTGCTGTCGCTGCCTCTCTTGCTTGTCTAGACAGAGACGGCAACTTCCAAAAAGCTATTGGCAGGAAGTCAACTGTAATAATATCATGACAACAACTGCCACAGTAGTTACCAAACTGAAGGTAAATGTCAAACATCGTTCCTGAAAGAAAAGCTACGTAACGTAAAAGAATGTCACAATAATCTGGGAGTAAGATCACAAAATTCCTCCTCTCACACTCAGGTGGCTTCAAAAGAGAACACTTAAGGATGGTTTCATGTTAGGAAATTTGTTCATGCAATACATCACAACATTAGGCCCAGGAAGAAAAAGACTTTCAATTATTTTTAAGTTGCTACAAAGGTATTTAATAGAATCAAATATCCATTCCCAATAAAAATGCCTATAAAATTAGGAAAACAAAGATGCTTTTCAACATCATGAAGAGTATCTTTTTTTCGGGGGGGGGGGTTGTTTTTTTTAACATCTTTATTGGGGTATAATTGCTTTACAATGGTGTGTTAGTTTCTGCTTTATAACAAAGTGAATCAGTTATACATATACATATGTTCCCATATCTCTTCCCTCTTGCGTCTCCCTCATGAAGAGTATCTTAAGCTGAGAGCCGATGGCAGAATAATAACAAAATACTTGTAGCATGTCCATTAAAATTTGGAATAAGACAAGAACATCTAATTATCACTATTATTTAACAATGCTACATAAATTCTAGCCAATGCAGTACGACCAGAACACAGAAATAAAAGCTGTAATTCCTGTAAAGTAGGTGATAAAATTATCACCTGTGTATGATTACATACAACATTAGAACTCCATCTTTTTTTTTTTTTTTTTTTTTGCGGTACGCGGGGCTCTCACTGTTGTGGCCTCTCCCGTTGCGGAGCACAGGCTCCGGACGCGCAGGCTCAGCGGCCATGGCTCACGGGCCCAGCTGCTCCACGGCATGTGGGATCTTCCCGGACCGGGGCACGAACCCGTGTCCCCTGCATCGGCAGGCGGACTCTCAACCACTGCGCCACCAGGGAAGCCCAGAACTCCATCTTGTATCATGTCCCAAAATAAATTTCAGATGAATTAGAGTTAAATGTAAACCTAAAACCAAATAAATTAATTAGAGATGTAGGTAAATATTAACTGATCCTGGACTAAAGAAGGGATTTATTATAAGAATAAAAGTAATCACAAAAATAGATGGATTATACTTCTCCATTAAAAAAAAAAGGTTCAATACAATCCCTATCAAATTACCAATGGCATTTTTCACAGAACTAGAACAAAAAATTTTACAATTTGTATGGAAACACAAAAGACCCCGAATAGCCAAAGCAATCTTTTTTTTTTTTTTTTGATTGATTTGCGTCCTCTCCCTTTTTTTCTTGATGAGTCTGGCTAAAGGTTTATCAATTTTGTTTATCTTCTCAAAGAACGAGCTTTTAGTTTTATTGATCTTTGCTATTGTTTTCTTTGTTTCTATTTCATTTATTTCTGCTCTGATCTTTATTATTTCTTTCCTTTTACTAACTTTGGGTTTTGTTTGTTCTTCTTTCTCTAGTTGCTTTAGGTGTAAGTTTAGATTGTTTAAATTTTTTAATTAAATTATTTGTTTATGGCTGCGTTGGGTCTTCATTACTGAGCACCGGCTTTCTCCAGTTGTGGCAAGTGGGGGCTACTCTTCGTCGCAATGCGTGGGCTTCTCATCGTGGTGCCTTCTCTTGTTGCCCAGCACAGGCTCTAGGTATGCGGGCTTCAGTAGTTGTGGCACGCGGGCTCAGTAGTTGTAGCTTGCAGGCTCTAGAGCACAAGCTCAGTAGTTGTGGTGCACGTGCTTAGTTGCTCCACGGCATGTGGGACCTTCTCGGACCAGGGATCAAACCTGTGTCCCCTGCATTGACAGGTGGATTCTTAACCACTGTGCCACCAGGGAAGTCCCCAAAGCAATCTTGAGAAAGAAAAACGGAGCTGGAGGAACCAGGCTCCCTGACTTCATACTATACTACAAAGCGACAGTAATCAAGACAGTATAGTACTGGCACAAAACCAGAAATATAGGTCAGTGGTACAGGATAGAAAGCCCAGAGATACCACGCACCTGTGGTCACCTAAGCAATGACAAAGGAGGCAAAAATATACAAGGGAGAAAAGACAGTCTCTTCAATAAGTGGTGCTGGGAAAACTGGGCAGCTACATGTAAAAGAATGAAATTAGAGCACTCCCTAACACCAGACACAAAAATAAACTCAAAATGGATTAAAGACCTAAATGTTAAGGCCAGACACTATAAAACTCTTAGAGGAAAACATAGGCAGAACACTCTTTGACATTAATCACAGCAAGATCCTTTTTGACCTACCTCCTAGAGAAATGGAAATAAAAATAAAAATAAACAAATGGGACCTAATGAAACTTAAAAGCTTTTGCACAGCAAAGGAAACCATAAACAAAATGAAAAGACAACCCTCAGAATGGGAGAAAATATCTGCAGACAAAGCAACTGACAAAGGATTAATCTCCAAAATATACAAACAGCTCATACAGTGCAATACATAAAAAACAAACAATCTTCTCCAAAGAAGACATACAGATGGCTAACAAACACATGAAAAGATGCTCGACATCACTAATTATTACAGAAATTCAAATCAAAACTACAATGAGTCGTCACCTCATACCAGTCAGAATGGCCATCCTCAAAAAATCTACAAACAATAATTGCTGGAGAGCGTGTGGAGAAAAGGGAACCCTCTTGTATTGTGGGAGGAATGTAAATTGATACAGCCACTATGGAGAACAGAATGGAGGTTCCTTAAAAAACTAAAAATAGAACTACCATATGACCCAGCAATCCCACTACTGGGCATATACCCAGAGAAAACCATAATTCAGAAAGAGTCATGTACCACGATGTTCATTGCAGCACTATTTACAATAGCCAGGACATGGAAGCAACCTAAGTGTCCATCGACAGATGAATGCATAAAGATGTGGTACATATATACAGTGGAGTATTACTCAGCCATAAAAAGGAATGAAATTGGGTCATTTGTAGAGACGTGGGTGGACCTAGAGAGTGTCATACACAGTGAAGTAAATCAGAAAGAGAAAAGCAAATATCATATAATAAAGCATATATGTGGAATCTAGAAAAATGGTACAGATGATCTTATTTGCAAGCAGAAATAGAGACACGGACCTAGAGAACAAATGTATGGATACCAAGGGGGAAAGGGATGCGGTGGGAGGAATTGGGAGACTAGGATAGACACATATACATTATTGGTACTATGTATAAAATAGAGAGCTGATGGGAACATACTGTATAGCACAGGGAGCTCTACCTAATGCACTGTGGTAACCTAAATGTGAGGGAAGTCCAAAAGGGAGGGGATATCTGTATGTGTATGGCTGATTCATTTTGTTGTGCAGTGGAGGCTAACACAACAGTATAAAGCAACCATTCTCCAATTAAAAATTAATTTAAAAAAAGAGAAAGGAAAACCTAAAAGGCAAATGGTAAATTGAGTAAAATATTTTCAATCATTATAACAAACAAATTATGTACGTTATTGTTATTTAAACAGCTTTCTGAAATATGGAAAGAACATTTAGCCTCAACAGAATCATAAGGACATGAACTAATAATTTAAGATAGGTCTTCATATTGAGAATAACTTTATAATCACAAGATTTTGTATTATACAACAAAGATTAGCCAGATGTTTTGAGGAATTACTGTCAGTTATTCTTTGAGGCACTTTTCATATACTGTCTCTCTGATTCAACACCCTTAAGAAGTAGGTAATATTATACCCATTTATAGATGAGACAACTGAGTTTTAGAAAGATTAAATAATTTGTCCAAGTAAATGGTAAAAAAGAATGTAACTTCAATTCTATCCAAGTCTGTACCCTCTATATTCCTCCAGTCCGGAAGAAACAACTAAAATTATTGATAAGGTGGAATACATAGGAGTTTTAAAATTTTGGACATCCAAAAATAAATCATTAAAATCTAAGGTAAACCACACTCTGAAAAATCTCTGCAACCTCTATGCAACAATGATTATTTTCCTTAATATATAAAGAGCTCTTGCCAAGCAACTGGAAGTGGTCTAAGACCAACAGAAAAAACAGGCAAGTACAGTGAATAAGCAATACATAATTATAAAAGCCACAAACATGAAATTATGTAAATCAATAATCTAAGAAATGTCATTCAAAGAATGATGAAATATTATTTCTCAAACATGACATTTTCAAATTATGAAGAAATGTAAATAATCAATAATAACATGGGTGAGGTTTCAACCCAATAAGAACATGGTTAAATTAATTATGGTGCTAAACTAAGATGGAATATGTCTTAGCATTAAAATCACTTTTCAAATGATATCTGCCAACATAGGACTAGCCTTATCCTTACTCTTATCCAATACCAGATTTATGCATGTGTATAAGACAGAAATTCTAATTCATAGGTGATTTTTAAAGAAATACACTGTAGTGTTAGAAACTGTAAAACAGACCATTTTAAATTTCTTCTCAGTCTGCTTCAGTGTTCTCCAAATTTTCTCAATTCAGTCTATTCACTTTTCAATCAGAAATATTTTCAAAATTGTATTAGAAACAATGATTTATTCACTATCAGTAAGAGCCCTTCAAATTTGTGAAGTTCTTTTAGAATTTACAAAACAACCTCATAAATATTATCCCATTTAATTCACACTACAACCTTTTGAGATAAATACTGGCATTATTTTACAGAAGAAATAACGTTTCTTAAACTAAAAAGATCACATTTCCTCATGTCTTCCAAGGACAGGGCAGAGAGAAAGGGCAGGCAAAAAAGGGGCCCTTAAAACAAAATGAAATTTTAAATTATGAACAAGACCTATAGAAACTCTAAACAATGTCAGTGATAAAACACTTCTCCCTGAAAAAAACCTTTTGTTGGCCTAACTTCTAGCTGTCACAGTTACTGTCGAGTTTCAATGGCATTTACATTTGCTTCAAATTAGCATCTTCATCCGGATGCGCAGGCTCAGCGGCCATGGTTCACGGGCCCAGCCGCTCCGCGACATGTGGGATCCTCCTGGACCAGGGCACGAACCCGTGTCCCCTCCATCGGCAGGCGGACTCTCAACCACTGCGCCACCAGGGAAGCCCAAATTAGCATCTTTTATTACCTGTCCTTTTATAGGCATTGTGTCCTACCTGGGAGTTAATTCACAGAACTCCTGGTTATATGGTTGGCACCAACCCACGAACTTTGTTTTAAGAGTCCTTTCCAAAATAAGTTTGTAGGACTTCCCTGGTGGTGCAGTGGTTAAGAATCCGCCTGCCAATGCAGGGGACACGGGTTCAATCCCTGGTCCAGGAAGATTCCACATGCCGTGGAGCAACTAAGCCTGTGCACCACAACTACTGAGCCTGTGCTCTAGAGCCCGCGAGCCATAACTACTGAGCCCATGTGCCACAACTACTGAAGCCCGTGCGCCTAGAGCCCGTGCTCCACAACAAGAGAAGCCACCGCAAGGAGAAGCTGGTACACCACAACAAACAGTAGCCACCGCTCACTGCAACTAAAGAAAGCCCGGGTGCAGCAACAAAGACCTAACACAGCCAAAAGTAAATTAATTAATTAAAAAAAAAAACCTTAAAAATAAATAAATAAAGTAAGTTTGTAAAAGTTGTCATGTCTCTCCCATGGTACTACATGAATAAGTTAAACTGTAGATTGAAAATAAACAATGATAGCATTGTGATTTGTAAAAACAAAACAGAAAAACGTGAAACTTGAGTTAGTTCAATTCCATTATTCTTATGACCACTTAGAGTTTTTATATGTGTTGAAAAGTCAAAACAGTGAAACAGAGTACAAACTGCAATGTGCAATATGTTAGTTTGGTTAAGTGCAAATTTTATTTTATAGATGAAATGTTTTTATTAAATTTGAATTCTTTAAAACTGAAATATATTCCTTATTTTAACTGTTAACTGTTTAAAACTACAGAAGAAATCAAGAAAATAATTGCTGTGTATTATTCCATGACTTTTACTTAAAATAGCTTTGTCAAATAGAGGTAGGGTGTTAAAAAAATATAGGTGTCAAATACAACAGGTACACTTCTAGTCTTATTATAAAATTATGGTATGCTCTAGGGAAAATATCTTAAAATTCGGATTTTGGTAAAGAATACAATGCTGATTGTTTTCCTCATCTTTCGGACATGTTCCAAATGAAGTAGGTCTTATTTTGTTTGTATTTATAACTTTATGGAAACATAACAGTAAGGTTTTAAGAGCTCATTAGACCATTTATTTCAATTAGAAGCAGTAATGAAATCTCTTTAAACTATTAGATGTCACTTAGTCTCTATGTAAGACGGATTGTATGCTTAATGCCTTTTGGCATGATCCACAATTATTTGCCCTTAATACTTTTTATATTGACTGAAAACAAGGATTCGCTTCCTACTTCTCCCAGGCGTCCTCAAGTCCAAATCAGCGGTTGATCTGAAATAGCATTTTTCATAAAACTTAGCAAATAACTGTTAAAAACTTTTTAACTCAAGTGTTAGCAATAGTATAATAAGCCTTAGCTATAGCTAAGGACTCGATGCTGTTTCTAGCTCTACACAGACTATAACCTTGAAAAGTTATACCAATCATGGTCCTGGGTGTACTTTCCCTCACCATGGGCAATGTTCTTCCAAATACCTTAGGATATCCCTTGTTAATTTCAAGCACCAGCGTTGGTTGAGTCCGTGTCATCTGACTTACCTTACTTCAAGAAAATTCATTTCAGAACATATTTCTGGTGAACTAGAATCTAATTACTTACATAATCTGAAAAAAATGTGCTTTTTATCAAAATTTCTTTCTTATTTTTCATGGCATGCATTAGACAACTACCTAAGAGCAGACAAGGTTCATGAGGCCCCACCCTTAGTACTGCTAACCCTGCCCTGAGCATCTTTTCCTCACTGAAGAGTGAGGAAGGAAGAATGAGCACAACTGAGACCTCTTTAAGACTGGAGATGCCAGTGCAGAGAAAAGAGCTTTCTTTTTTTTTTTGACCTTTTTAATTTTAATAAAAATATGAAAATAATAATACGTACCAAGAAGGAATAGCTGTATTTTTCTTCCCATCCACAGAGGCAGTAGTTAAGAGTGTGACCTTGGGCAAGTTGTATGACCTTGGGCAGGTTGCTTAACCTCTCTCTTTTTTTTGCTCCTTTTTTAGCTTCCTTTTTTTTTTTTTTTTTGCGGTACGCGGGCCTCTCACTGCTGTGGCCTCTCCTGTCGTGGAGCACAGGCTCCAGACGCGCAGGCTCAGCGGCCATGGCTCACGGGCCCAGCCGCTCCGCGGCATGTGGGATCTTCCCGGACCGGGGCACGAGCCCATGTCCCCTGCATCGGCAGGCGGACTCTCAACCACTGCGCCACCAGGGAAGCCCTTAATCTTCCTTTTTAAAAAAATTTCCATTGCAGTATATTTGCTTTACAATGTTGTGTTAGTTTCTACTGTACAGCAAAGTGGGTCAGTTATACATACACACATATATATATATACATATATATATATATATCTCCCCTCTTTTTTGGATTTCCTTCCCATTTAGATCACCACAGAGCACTGAGTAGAGGTCCCTGTGCTATACAGTAGGTTCTCATTAGTTATCTATTCTATACACAGTATCAATAGTATATATGTCAATCTCTCACTACCAGGTGACAGTTTTGAACATTCCAACCGAATTTTGAAAATCTAATTTTTGAAGTTTTTACAAATAATTTTCATTATTGTATCCTCAGGCCTGCAGAAATGACTGCGTATCACTGGTACTAAAAATTTACTGCTGATTAATTACCAAATCCCCCTATTATCAGGAGTAAGACCTGGGCCAACAGGCTTTCCTGTACACAGCCAAGACATGACCACTATGATGGCGGCTGAAATGTCTAAGCAAGGACAGATACGGGGTGGCAGGAGCCAGGCCACCCATCTGGCAAATGTTGTTTGCTCAATGCCTGCTAATATCCACAAACTTGGTTATAAGAGTCATTTTCTAAAATAAGTTTGTAGAAGTTGTCATGTCTCCCATGGTACTACATGAATCAGTCAAACAACAGATTGAAAATAAACAATGATATTAGCACCATGAAGGCAGAGACATTCTTGGGAGAAGGAATATTTACTGTCATTTCAGCTTCTGCCAGGACCCAAGGCACAACTCCAAAGGACGTAAGCATGTCCTCTGCCAACCTCTCTTTCCTTTCTAAATATTCTTTCTATATCCTTCACCCTGGCCCCAAAAAACAGAAGCCCTCATGCCACCTGTCTCTCCAAACACCTCCATCCCAAGCCATCTCTCCCCAAAATCCATGAATAACCCTGTTACCATGAGAGTCTTATTACTTACGGTAATTAAATTCACACTGAGGCGTGAATGAAGCTTAACACTCCTACAGCATTTTTAAAATAACATTATATTAACTCAGCTCTACTTGGTAGTGTGTGGCAAGGAGATATTTTTCAGTGAAGAAGTCTGTACACCTTCCCCGTCCACCATCTACCCTAGAGCCTGCCTTCCGCTTTTCCAAGTCTGCTAGAAAACAGGATACTTTTACAGTCCCATACAACCCACATCTACCACAACCCCCAGGCACAAGCACTGCCAAACTTACAGGACGCAATACAACATCACATAGCTTGTAGCCTGCAGCGCAAACATAGGAATGGTGAGAGTACTTTCTATTCACGTAGAGCTATATATATCCTACAAGCATTATTGTGTAACGTTTACATTTAGGCATAGCTATAAACACCAGATGCATAATACCTAGTATTTGTATATTAACGCAATACGCTCCGTAAACCTCTGATCTCTCCATCTCCCCCCTCACTGGTATCATGTGAGCAGACAGAGAAATGAGGGCTCTTCAACGCCATCCCCACAAAGTTCCCAGTCTCCTCATCCACCCTTCCTCTCCGCCCCTCTGTCATGGAGAAGGCATCCCCCCACACACTGGAAGTGTGTTCCCCTTTTTTTTCCAGTGCTCTGGACACAATTCCCTCCCACCTCCTTGATCTCTTGGGTGGTCTCCCTTCTCCCACATCTTCACCCGCTCCCTCTCTCTGGCTCCCTCCCACCAACACTTAGACATGCTGTAGCTTCTCTCATCCTTAAAAAAAAATACAAATTCACAAAACTCTTCCCTTGACTCAAATTCTCCCTTCTTCCTCCAGCTATAGCTTTAGTCTATTTTCTCAGTCTGACTTCATTAAAAAGTTGCGTATAGTACATCCAGACAATGGACTATTACTCAGGGCTAAAAACAAATAAGCTATCAAGCCATGAAAAGACACAAAGGAATCATAAATGCCTGTCACCAAGTGAAAGAAACCAATCTGAAAAAGTTATATACTATGTAGCCTTTCCAAATATGTGACGTTCTAGAAAAGGCAATACCGTGGAGAGAGCAAAAAATCATTGCTTGCCAGGAGCTGGGGGAAAAGAAGAATGAATGGGCAGAGCACAGAGGACTTTTAGGGCAATGAATATACTCTGCACGATACCATAATGATGGCTACATGTCATTCATTATACATTTGTTCAAAGTCAAGAATGCACACCACCAAGAGTGACCGCCTGATGTAAGCTATGAACTTTAGGTGATTATAATGTATCAAGGTAGGTTCATCAATTGTAACAAATGTCCCACTTCTGGTGGGAGCGAGGAACACTATGCATGTGTGGGACAGGGGTATATAGGAACTCTCTGGACCATCCTCTCAATTTTTCTGAGAACCTAAAACTGCTCTTTAAAAAAAATTAAATCTTAAAAACAAAAGTTGTCTATGCTCCCTGTTTCCACGTCCTCTCATTGGTCCATCACTTGAACCTGCTATTTCAGAGGTCCCCACTGGCATGGCTGCTACTTCCCATGGCATGGATACATTTAGTTCTCGTCCTGCTTGACCAGTCTCTGACCTCCTGACCAGTCCCTCCTCCTTGAAGTGTCACTGCTTCCACTGACTCACCCTTTCTGCCTCCCTCGAAGGTTCTTCGTCCTCTGCCCATCTCCCAAATCCTGGTGTTCCCCAAGGTTCTGTCCTGGTCCCTTCTCCCTCTACAGATCACTCGTATTTGTGGCTTCAATGTGCAGACTACTCCCAAATCTGTATCTTTTGTCCCAGCATCTCTCCTCTGCTCCACAACTGTATTTCCAACTGCCAACTAGACAAATATGTTCAAATATGCCTCCGGCAACAGTATATTTAAACCTGAAGGCAACATCTCTGTTTCCAAACTTGCTCTTTTCCTGGGCCCCTTGCTCAGGAAAGGGCATCGCAATCCTAAATCAGAAATCTACACGTCATCCCAACCTCTCTCCCCTCATCCCTGTCGTCCAAACAATCATCCAGTCCCAGCAATTCTACCCCTCAGTTACCTCCACGGCGCCTCCCAGCCTGTCGCCACGCAGTCCAGGCTGCCGGCAAATCTCTCCTGACACTGCAACCTCGTCCTAATCATTTCCTCTATCTCTGGTCAGGATCCATCAATAGCTCCCCTCTCGAGATACACTCCAGCGCCTACATATTACTCCAAGGCCATCCAGGACCAGCCCCTGCCTGTCTCGCCATCTCTTGCCACTTCTTCCAAGCATTCCGTGCTCCAGCCAGACTGAATTCCTTTAAATTCCCGGTGCCCTGCTGCACTTCTTCCCTTTCTGGCCCTTTGCACACACTGTTCTCTATACCTAGAACACTTGTTCCCTTAGGACCCTCCTCTCCTTCAGGCTAAACCCTCCATCCTTCAGTTCTCAGACCAAAGGCCAGTTCTAGAAAATCTGCCATGATCCCCCTCCCCGCAAACTAGGTTGGAAGCAATCACTATACTTTATCATTGCTGTTCATCCCATTTTATGTCTTCCCCGCTAGATCCCAAGTTCCTTGAAGGCAGGACTTCTGCATCCTGCCAATCACAGTAACCTGGAGCCTGGCAGAGCCTCAGCATAGAGAAGCTTGATAAAGTATCGAGAACATGAACACAAAGCTTTTCCTAATCCTTACTTTGTGAAAACATATCCCCACTTCATTAAGGTAGAAATCACAGCAGTCGGAGAAGCTAAGGACAGAGCAGAAGAGGGATTCATCCAATGTTTTTAGATTTCAAGCAGCGCTCTTTCCAAGCTCCTGGTTTTCCAAAGCTGGATTGCCTTGCTACAGAGAGAAACTTACTTTTCTTACATTTTAACTCACCTAAAAGAAGAAAGTGGCAACTGTTGATAAGACAATGAACACAGCACTGCAGCACAGTTCCCGGTAACATTAACTGTTATTGGGGCAAATACCACAATCCTGCAGTCCTTTCAAGTAATTCCTGGGAAAATTCCTCAACTTACTTTCCCCTGTAAAGATTCACTATTCCTGCCTTGATCACCCTACATAAAATCCGCTTTCAAACCATCTAATATTCTCACCAAAGTACAAAAAAATTACAAGGATCAGCCATGCAAAGACTATAAAGGAGACGTGAGGCCTCTCTAACAAGCAGAATTCCAAATGCACAGAATGAACACTGTGTTCTGATCCTGACAGAGCCAAGGAATCTGGAGAAATTAAACAGTGGATCACACTTTAAAGAAGAGTCCTGGGCTTCCCTGGTGGCGCAGTGGTTAAGAATCCGCCTGCCAATGCAGGGGACACGGGTTCAAGCCGTGGTCCGGGAAGATCCCACATGCCGCAGAGCAACTAAGCCCACAACTACTTGTGCGCCACAACTACTGAGCCTGTGCTCTAGAGCCCGTGAGACACAACTACTGAAGCCCGCGTGCCTAGAGCCCGGGCTCCGCAACAAGAGAAGCCACTGCAATAAGAAGCCCGCGCACCACAACGAAGAGTAGCCCCTGCTCACTGCAGCTAGAGAAAGCCCGTGTGCAGCAACAAAGACCCAATGCAGCCAAAAATTAATTAATTAATTAATTTTAAAAAAAGAGTCCTAACACTGTTGCAGAAAACAACTTCTTAGATCATTTAAAATCCAAAATTTAAGAAGCAATGCATACGTAGGCAACAAATTCAGAAAAAGCAACATGATCTGGCACTGTACATGTGCATGCTCAGTTTGGGGTACATTAATTGTATTTTAGTTTCTATTTCAGTGTGTGTTTTTCTTGTAACAAATACATGAAGTGACAGAATTTTTTTTACACTTAAATTCGTCAGCTCCATTTTTTTGGTCCCCACTTGGAGCATCGATGAAGGAGGTACACAAACACTTCTGGCCCCATTTCATTCTTCATCACTTTGAGAAATTACATATGTGTAGAAAGTGAATGAGGGTATATTTTTACTATCAAACATTATTGTAATGGGATTTATATAGAAGTTGACAGAAAGTATTATTTACAAAAGTAAATAGTACTACAATGTAAGTCGAAATTTTCTTCGATAAATTGCACTGACTCAAATGCACTACCATCTCACACACTGATCTAGGCAGGAATGCGCAGTCCAAAGCCAATGCCCAGACATTCATGTCCTTAGAACCCTCTTCCACTTATCCTTTTCAGCTTCTGACTTTGATATCGAGGCCTTTTTAAGCATCAGAACCAAAATGCGTTACATCATCCCCACCTGCAGCCCACACTCTCCTCTACCCACCCAGCCCCGTACCCAGCTCTTCTGAAGAAGCAGCAAGCCCTAGTGATATGAACTTGTACCCGGCATCCCTTTCTGGCCAGGACTTGACCTCTGCCCTCACCAGGTGCCCAGGAGCTCACACTCTCTCAGCCTAAGCCCACCTCACTTCCCAGGATGTAATCACAAAAGTCTGACTGGCCTTGAACTCCTTTGACCTGCCATCTCCAGGAACGAGCCTTTATTTTACACTGATGTCAGAGTCACTGTATACACACTACACGTATCTCCACCTCTACCTGCCTGGGAAAACTGTGTTCTCCCCTTCATCGCCCTGTTTGGGGCACATAGCAGAAACACAGTCAGAGTGGGTAACTGGAACATGTGTTTAACTTAAGGCAAACTGTCCTCCGGACTTGCCCTCTTTATATAGCTCATACAAAACAAATTTATACTCTTAAGCAGGTTGTCTCAGTTGCCTGTCTTACAAGATAACCTATGGATAATATTAAACCTTCTATTCTCATCTACCCTAGATATTTTTATCTACATTGTACAAAGTTTTCTCTTGAACTTCCTTAAATCCAGACGTTATGACCGTAACTTAGGACTATAAAGCAACGCAAGTGCCCTAGACAAGCACACAACATTTGGATTATCCGCACACAACATTTGGATTACCCGCATGTCTCTGCTGCGGTGCTGTGTCTACTCCCCTCCAGCTACAGCATCCTTGCCACCATTCTCCGCTGGGCTTCTCTCTATGTCTTGACTTTCCCGCTGAGGTGCTCCTTTTCCTGGGCAACTCCCGGCAAGCTTGAGGATTACATATACTGTTTACTTCTCCCTTTCAAGTCAGGACCCTCTACCTGGATGGCTGCAGAAGCCTGAACTGAACAGACTCAGCTGGTGGCCGAGCTCTTGTGAGAAATTAAGACTTTCCGTAGTTAATTATTAAAGGCCCAAATCCACAGTTCAGCCTTCCTCACAGATCGGCTGCCATACTTTCCCAGCTTCTCCCCAGGGAAGTCCTCACTGGTGATGGAAAATCTCACTTCCTTGTGCTGTGCTCTCCTTTCCGACATGAGAATCCACTCAGGCTTTCTAGAAGTCACAGCTGTACCTGCTTCATCTCATCTGGATTAATAATCAACCAAACCGGTGACCCAGCAGCACGCCCTCAGTGACCCCATTACCACCAATGTCCTTAGCACCCATTACCTCCCTACACTTAAGCTGAAGGAACTTATCCCAAGCGGACTGACTTGTGTTTTGTTAACTTTTCCCCTAGACTGTTCATGTCAATCGTTCACTTTTCAAATTTGCAGCTGGGATTCGACTTTATGGAATTGAGAGCAACAGGGCATCATTTCTCACTCTTTGAAGGAAAGGGTCGGCCAATTTCCCTTGGGAGCGTCTCAAAAAGGTGAGAAAAAGAAAGGTCGAGAACAATGTGGGTTTTAACCAGTCTTCTGGTACCTTCAGACCCAAACACTCCCACGGAGGGTATCATGACTGTCCTGTGCTCCTGGAGAAGCACCGCGCACCCAGTTCCTGACCGAGCCTACGCGGACACTTGGTCCTAGTTTAGAAGTAACACCTGGGTGAGGGAGCCTGTCGTATAAACCGTTGGTGGCACCGGGAAGCAAGGAATAAAAAGCGAACACAGAAAGAAACCAGAAGAGAATCCCAAATACCCAGAGCCTCCTCGTCTCCCGTCGTTTCCTGGGAAAAGCGGGCTGCCAAGCCTGGGCAGGAGCGGCCGAGCCGCGTCCCTCCCGCCGCGCGCCCACGCCGCCTCCTTACCTTGCGGGAGTACGGGGGCTTGCTCAGGTGGATGCCGTCGCGGACGAGCTTATCCCTGATCATGATCTTCAGCTTCAGCTTCGGGTAGCTCACCAGCTCCCTGCCGCGAGGGGCGGTCGTCAGGCTGCGGGGGTCCCCGCGGGGGGCCTGGGCCTGGCCGCCGCAAGGCTCCCCCCGGCGGCGAGTGGGGACGGCGACCGAAGGCGGCCCGGGTGGCGCGGGCGGCGGCTGCGGCTCCAGCGTGAAGTAGAGGCCGGCGGCGGCGGCGTCCTGCTCCCGCAGCCGGCGCACGGCCTCCAGGATGCGACGCCGGTGCGCGGGCGCCAGCACCCCGATGGCGTCCAGGTCCGGGTCCCCGATCTGCTTGCACACCTCCAGGTCATCGTAGCCGTTATCCACGAAGGACTCCGCGTACTGCGGGAGCTGCAGCGCTTTCAGCCACTCGTAAACTATGTTGGTGCACATGGTGGGACTGGAACCCCCGCCGGCAAACGGCGTCCCAGCGCCCGAGCGGCACGGCCGACACCAGTTCTGAGAACTTTTAATCCTCTCCTCCAAAGGGAAAGAAAAAAATCTCAGTGAAGTTTTCCTTTTAAAGAAAAGGATAGGGCCGGAGATAGAAAGCCATCAGAAGCCTGAAGAGGGAGAAGCGGAAAAGCGGCAAAGTGAATTCCCCAAGCAGCCTGGAGCTCGCAGGCACTGGCGGCTGGGGGAGCCGCTCCGCGCCGCCCCTAGATTCTCCGCCGCCGCCGCCGCCGCCGCCGCCGGCGCCTAGGGGAGGGGCGCGCGGCGGGCGCGCGAGGGGGCGGAGGAGGGCGGGGCCCGGGCACACCCCTCGGACCCGCGCGGGGTCAGCGGCGCCTCGCGCCGCCCAGGACTTTCCGCAGCCCGGACCGTCCTAGGGCTGCGCGCCGCATCTCAGTTTCTGGCCGCCGCCGTTGGCGTCTAAACGCGCGCCCCACGCTGCGGAGGCAGCTCCTCGGCGCAGATCCGCGGCCGCCCAGGAGCGCCTCGTCTTCGCTAGTGCGAGTCACTGTCGTCCTCCTAGCGGAGAGGGGGTGTCTCCTAAACTGCCGGGCTCCCGCGGATGCCTTGGATTGCTTTTCACATTTGTTTTTAATCCGCTTTCTCTAGCTCGTGGAAATCTCTGCGCTCACTTCTTCCCGAACCTCTCTGGCTGCAGCCTGCGCGCTCGCCGGTCGCCCACGGGCACTTCCCCAGGCTGGGAGAGGCTGGGAGAGGCTGGAAGGTCAAGTTTCCCTTCTCCTTTCCCGATCCGCGTTGGATCCCCCTTGCTCGGAGCCTGCGCGCAAGGCCGGAGCCCGGCGTTCTGGCTTCTCCCAGGAACGGCCGCTCGGCGCCCGGCCGCGGCGCTTTGGCTCGGCGGGTGGGCGCGACGCGGGGACCGCCCGTTTCAGCCGGCGCTGCGTGCGGCCCCTCCTCGCTGCAGCTGGGCACTCTGGGCGGCGGAAGAGGCTGGTACTTCTGCCTGGCTCTCCCTTCCTAGGCCCCCGGGTCTTTGAAAGTTTGGGACGGGTTGTACGAAATTTCCCCTCGGCTGGCGCATTCCCTGCCACCCCGCCCCCCCCCCCCCCACCCCGGCGACTTTCTGCCGGGTTCTCTCACCCTCGTCTCCACTGTGCTTTCTTTCTGGTCCCCCACACACCCCCGCCAGCACTCTGCCCTGCCTCTTCGGGTGCTCTACCCCCAGGGATGACACTTCGAGGCGTTCAGTCCAGGAGCCTGGGGAGCAGAGCTTACGCCTCCCGCCCCGGGATCGCGTGGACATCGATACACCAGCACCCAGCTCGCGTTAGAGGAGACGCACCAACCTCCGCCCGCCACACTTTCTCTCTAGGGAAGAACACCATCTACCGATTTTCCCTTTCGTGCCCAATGCCTGAACAGGCGCCTGGGGCGGGGACCCGAGGAGCAGGTGGAACCGCCGAGTGCCTCGCCCGAGTTTCCTTAAGTGTGTTGACCTCTTCTTGGGGCTAAGGGAATTTTGGTCTAGGTACTCAGTGGGGCAGGTTCACTGCCTCCACTCTTCGCGGAAGGGCGTTTCAACTTCGCACCTGACCCATTTCAGGACCTGAACTGGACACTTTTCCTGGAGTCGCCGTGGGGCGTGCCAGCCGCTAGCCCCGACTCGACGATGATGTCAGTGTCGTTTCCAGACCTGCTCATTTAGCCTTCAGGGCAGGGAGGGGGTCCTCTTTCCTAAATCAAAAGAGCTGAACCCCTTTGGGGACGTAGAGCCCTTAAAGAATCAAATGACAGTTTTGGCCCTTTGGGCGGGCAAAACAACCCACCTAGGTGCACCCAAAATATTGCCTATAGCTGGGGGCAGGGGGAGAGGGTGGGCCGGGTTCCCAAGCCTCCGGACTCGCGGATACCACATTAAGAACAGTTGCCAGGAAGGATCTGCCAGGAAGGAGTCTGGTGAGCGTGGGGAGTCGAGCGCGAAGAGCTGTGGGGCTGCATGTAGCCCGTCCCCCACCCCCGCTGGGTCGCCCGGGTCACGCCTGACGGAGCTCGCCCTAGGGTCGCCGGCAATGCTAGGTTGCGTTTCTCCCGCGCGCTTGGGTGCTGAAAGCACCAAGCCCCTTCCGCCCGGCGCAGCTCGCCGTCTCTCTCTCGCCAAAGCAGGCTCACAGTGCCCCCTAGCGATCGCGCGGCCGAATTTTAACGAGTTGTTCAAGCACCCCTACCCCCAAACTTACTCAGCCAAAGAAGTGAGCTTCAAGGCTTTATATTAGTTCCCCGACCCCCTTTTAAAATACAAATGTTTACAGCAGGTTTACCTTTGTACCCCGACACTGTTTCATAAAGACCTTTGACTTTTAGGAGGAAAATACTCCAGCAGTTTGAACTATGCTGCTAAGAACAGAAGTTACAGCAGGTTATTTATTTGTAATTTACCATACGCCAGGTACTTACACATATCTCCTTATATATGGAAAGCCGTATTATTATCCAGCATCTTACAGAAGAAGAAATGGAGGCACCGAAACACCAATTTGCCCACCCACCCCACCCCAAAGATGTCACTGTTCACGATAGAGCAAGGGCCAGACCCTGGAGGAATAAATTCAGCGCCTGTCTTCCAGCCAGGAAACTTCCTCGTCTCCAGAGTGTGCTGGGTAACGTGCAGGAAAAATTGGTCTGGTTGTAAGAGGGGAGAGCTTTTTGTGTTTAGACTGTGAAACTGAAAGCTGCAGGGATTTTTAGTGCTGTGGCTTTTTTCTTTCCCCAGTTGTGTGAAAAGTCCAACAGTGTTACCGAGGGGTTCTTTGCTTAGTTATATACAGCTTTTTCCCCTCTGGGAGCTTGAAGACACTCACCTTGATCATTAATCCCCAGTGACGGCAGCAAGTATTTGTATTTCCGTTTTATAATTACGGAAACTTGTTTGGGGGAAGATAAACTACTTGTCCAAGGTCATACAGTAAATCAGGGCAGAGACAAGAAGAAACCTGCCATGTCAAAGTGTCTTCCCAACCGGTGGCTGGGATTCTCCCTTTATTTATGTGCAAAGCCACTATCCAATTAGGAAATAAAGCATCCTGGTGCTCCCTTTGAAAGGGAAGGCTTTTATAAATCAATCGCTGTTAATCAGTCATAAATAAAACTTACTGTTAGCTGTAGAGAAAGCCTGCTATGTGGAGACTTCACTAGTCTGAACTACTGAGACACTTTTTCCCTTCTACTTCTCTTATTTCCTACACTTGCTCAAGTCTTTTATTTGTGAGCCCTCAAGGCTACTATCTTTCTTCTGCTTTGCCTTAGCATACTGAACCTCTTAATAGATTTAGTTCCAGAGGCAACTACATATAATCGCAAATACAAAAGTTTTATAGGCTAAACAGGAGGGAGAGACACAAGGCTAAAGTCCAAAGTACAACAGGCAGTTTTAAGATTTAGAACTGTAGTGTTTTGGAGCTAGAAGGCCATTCAAGATCATCTCAAACATCCATATTTACATGAAGGAAGTTGAAGCTCAGGAAGGTCAAATTACTTACCTAAGGTCACACCGCTAGTTTGTGACAGATCTAGGACAGGAACCCAGATCTGTTTCCTCCTATGTTCTTCACAATGCACTGCATTACCTCATTTTTTGCTGTAAGCGCCTGGCTACTGTCAAAAACATTCATTTACTCATCAAACGTTTATTAAGTAGGCATTTCAGTGCCAGGCACTGAAGCAAAAAGAGATGAGATTTCCTTCATTAATTGGAACTGGAGAGATTTCAGCATTCTAAATATGTAGAGAATAAACCCATAGTTTTTTGTATGTGAGTTCATGAATTAAGAAGATTACAAAGGTGATATTTTCTTCTATCTTTAATTAATTATTCAAATTCCATGAATCTTTACACTAGCCAAAATGTGTAATTAAACTATTTTACATCCAGACAGAAATGTATTTTAAAAAAACAAGTGGCTATTATGCTTCTAGGCACAGCCTTGGAACACCAAATTAATTTACTCAACACACATTGTCGAGTACCTATAATTTTACAAGTATTTTCAAGTGGTATTGCTTTATTAGAATCTTTTTCTTTTTATAAAAATGTTCAAAACATTTATGATGCTGATTATTATTTAATATGTTTGGAGCCAGATTTTTTTTGCAGAGAGGACTCCTTGCCTGATGAAAATTAATGGGAAAATAGGTGGTAGACAACATTTCTTTGTAGGCATTCTTTGAGAACTGTTCTGTAACAGTAATAACTATGGCAAAATGCCTGTTGATACTCAGTGTAATAAATTAATGATAATTATATTCAAGTTTTAAATTCTAAATCTCAAAAGACAGCTTTTCTACTTTGCTCAGACTCTGTAACCTGATCTAAGGATATAGAGTGAAAAACAATTTGTTTTGAAATTTTCTAGGTGCCACTTAAGGTTTCATACCATTTTTTTTGGCATAAATTGTTTGCATGTAGGGTGTGTAAAAATTAATTTCCCTTAACATCTATTAAACATCAGTCCCCATTGTGTCTAGGCTTGTAGAAGTCAAGGATATATAATATTAATCTTAAAATGCAGAATATGTCTTGCCTCTGTTTAAACTATGAGCTAAAAAGCATCTAGGAGGAGCGGATGCCATAGGGAGAAAGGAGAATAATGGACTTGAGTGATGTAATAGGCAATGTGTTCTCTGGTGTCTGGGAGTCAGACGTTGGGTTGGCAACTTAATTGGGGGCAGGCTGGGCGGGGGCACCTGTTAATATGTCTGAGCTGTATACATTATACTTGTGTGTGACAACACGTATATGAAAGAAGGAGAGACACGAAGCAGTAGGGAGTAGCAGCAGGATTCCATTAGATTATTCATTTCTATTATAACAGGCCTTTCTTTCTTTAAGGAAGGAACAAAGGGTAAAAAAAAAAAAAAAGTTCAAAAAAGTCAGAGACCTGGAGATCACTAACAGAAAAAGCCAAGCAAGAGACTAATAGTGATAGAAAATAAAATGAGATCCATTAAAAAAATAATAAATCTATGCTCTTATCTCTGGTAAGCCCGAAACATGCTGTATTTTAAAATTCACTCAAGAAGAGAAGGAAAGGATTGATTAGTTCAGTGTTTCCTAAAGTAAAGATGGTAGGTGAAGTATTTTGTTAAATGATAGGCAGCTCTTAGGAGTACCTTTTTTTTTTTTAATCTAAATCAGCAAAGTTAACTTACCACCTGAAAGTTAGGTTACATAATCTCATACAAGTGAAATGATATTGATAAAAACTATTTCAGACAAGTGCAAGTTATCTACCTAATCACAAAAATGAAATCATTCCATTTATGACCAGGTGTCAAAACTGAACACATACTAGCTGTTCCCATCTAACAGTTCATTTCCATTCAGGTGTTAGGACAAATGGTTTGGTGAGGTTACTTCCTGAGATCTATTTGGCTCCCGTGAGTGAGAGGTTGTAGGTGGTCTCTTTTGAGACAAAGTAATTTTATGTGTTTGTTTTCAAATCATTCTTCCTCCTTATTTGGTTCAAATTTGCTATTGAAATATACACTCTAAAACTCTTGAACCCTTAACTTATAGGAAATCTGCAGTAATTGGGGCTCCTATGGAAACCTTAGGCCTTGTTCCTTTTCCAGCTTTAGAGAGAGGCAGGTGGACTGTCTGTGACCTTTGAGGTCACTTTGGATATACATATGCAAACTCAGACCTCATTTATGGGTGTGTTAACATCCTATCTGAGTGCAGCACCAGATTCTTAAACCAGCAAAGCCCTGTTCCTAGAAGTGTGTTGGACAAACCCGGGAATAGTAGATGTTTTGAATACATCTTTAAAACTTTTCAGCCTATCAGTTTCACCAAAGCCAAATTTCAGACTCTTGGTGTTGTTCATCTGTCTTGTCCGAGTGATCCCAGACCCTCACAGCTTGGACCATGGCCATGGTCTTGGCAGCATGCTCTCCGCCAATGTGTCCTGACTTCCGAGGACTTGCTGGTTTCATGAGCGAGGAGAGCGGGGTCTTCAGGGTCCTGCCCAGAAAAAATATAAATGATACATTCCTTATACTGTACATCAGGATAAATTCCAGATGAATCAACAATTTAAAGATAAAGGTGAAACGATATACATACTAAAAGAAAATATGGGTAACTTGGGAGTAGGGAAGACTTTCTTAATTTTGAATCCACTTCTAGGAGCAATGGGAAAAAAGATTGATGCCTTTGATTACATAAATATAAAAAGCCTTTGCATGGCAAACAAATAAAATTAAAATTGAAACTGCCCTTAGCAAAGTAAAAAAGGCAAATGACACCCTCTGGGAAAACATTTAGAACTTATGTGACAATCAAGGATTGGAAAAGCTAATACCAAAAAAAGCATCTCAAAATAGAAGAGGAAAAAAGGCAATAGACCTAAACGAAAATTGGCCAGAGTTCCCAGTAAAAATGCAAATGGATATTCATCTGAAACCATTCTCTACCTTCCTCAAGATAAAAGAAATTCACTTTCAAAATATACTGAGAGACCACCACTTACCTATCAGATTAGCAAAAAACAAAAGTTTAGCAACAAACTCAGTTGGCAAGACCGCAGAGAAACAAACATTCTCAAAATTGAGAATAAAAAGGCAAAATGGTACAACCTCTGCGTTGCTCAGACTCAGAAAAATAAAACAGTATCTATTTATTTGAAAGAGAATTTAACCAAGTATTGAATCTAAAAGACAAAAAGTAAACCCTGCAGTATACCAGATGTAGTAACTTTAGGAAGTAGCTATTTATCCTTAAAAATTGAGGGAACAAAGGAAAGAGGTTGGAATTATTAGAATATAAAAACTTCAAGAAGGAGCCCTGCTGAGCGGGGACCCAGAATTCTGAGAAATGTGTGCTACCTGATTGGTTAGGAGGAAGGACCCCATGGAGCTGGGGTCAGACTTCTGAGGAAGGAATACCATCTGGCTGGTAGAGGTACCTCAGGAGTTCCAAGGAGGTCCCCCTGCAGAGCTAAGGTTTCTAAGGAAGGCTGCTTACTAGCTGGGGCTGAAATCTTAGGGAGGGTTCTAAGAGTGTAGAAAACTGGAAACCGTGACCTGTCCCTACTGGATGAAACGCCATTGCAGGGGTGACTCTGACAGGAAGAGGGAACAAAGCAGAAAGTCCCTCATTCTTTTTCCTGCTTTGCAGCCTACGTCTAGCACACTTTTGCCAGAACTTAGCAGGGTAAAGCAGAAAGGTGGAGTGCTGAGTCCCAGCACCTGCATCTCAAAGTGGAGGATGAAATGGTGGGTAGAGAGATGAGAAAAAATGAACAAATAATCAGCATAACACCTATAGAGGGGGATTTGGTGATAGCCAGCAAGTTTCATGTTCATTGATCCTTCAATTTCGCATTCCCACTTCTGCGAATCTATCCCAAAGATATACTAGCAAAAAATTTTTTAAAACTTGTTTAAGTATGCATAAGACTGTTAATCACAGTTCTTTTTGTAATAGCTAAATATTGGCACCAGCCCAAATGCCCATCAATGAGGGACTGATGGAATAAGCTATGGTTAAACGACACAGTGAAGTACTTGGCAACTGTTAAAAGGAATGAGGACTCCCTCTGTACATGAGCATGGAGTGAGCTCCAGGCTATACCACTATTTGAAAAAAAAAAAAGCAAGATGGAGGAAAGTATTCAATACTTACATTTAGTACTCTATACTTAATTTAAGGAGGAGGAGGTGTGAATATATGTCCTACAATTTGAGAAATGATTATTCAAAAAGAGATAGATGGCATAGGGTGGAAGAGATGGGGCTAGGACCTAGATTTTTTTTTTTTAAACATATTTTGTAGATTTGGCTGTGGAACAATGAAAATGTTTTAAATAATCATAAAATTAAATTAAATTTTAAAATCAACCTCCCCAAATTAGAAATAAAACAAAACAAAGAAACCTATTTGCCATGTAGTGGCATAACCTCACAGAGAGGAGCTATCTAAGGGACTTAAAAGGGCAATTTGACCATACAAACCCGATGGGATCACCCTAAGGAAAAAAGAACAACAACAACAAATAGTAAACTATTTGTTTACTAATGAGACTGTTGTTAATAGTATTTGGATTGTTACGAAGACATTGTTACATGTATAATGTGGTATAAATCAAGTAATAATTGTTGGTGGTGTTGAGATCCAAGATTTTTGAAAGCACGATTGAAAAGGAACTAGAGTTGTAAGATCAATGAGTTAAAAATAAAACTCCGTAGTCCTAAATTTTAATTTGAAATAATATGAACTCATAATATATTTTATCTTAAAAAAACCCCTTTTCTTAGCTTTGTCTACAAAAAGGTTTAGAAAAAATGATTGACCCAATAGTAATGAGACCTCTAGAACCCAAATTCTGATCTCAAATACTATTTCCCACTAAAGGGAACTATTTCCTTAAAAAAATGCCCGGTTCCAGGTTTGGGGAAGGAAATGAACAAGATTAGTCTGGAAAATGTTGTCATAGCAGAAGACAAGGTATCTATCAAAGACTGCTAGACATGCCAAAGGGCTCAGGCACCAACCTGAACAAGTTCCCACCAGACAAAGATGGAATAATTTGAGCATTATCAATTAGGATCATAAGTGTAATGAATGAAAACTGATCAAATATGTTTAAACTCATAAGTTCCTATGTTATTTTAATAAGACCCTACTTGGTAACCTTTAGAGGATATTAGAGAACCACTTCATTATTTTAAAGACGGGTACCTGAAGAGAATGAATCAAGCATTTTTCCTGCTTTTCCTATATGATTTGTAACTCAGGAAACAAAATCATTGATGAGGAGAAATTTCTTCATAGAAGCATCCCAGCTATGAAAATTAAAATGTCACTAATGCGACTCCTATTAAAGTAATATATCTACCAGTAGACTTCAAAATAGGAATCCCTAAGAAGCTTTTAGGGAGACCACAAGTTCAATATTATATTCATGGAACTATGAAGACATTATTGGCCTTTTCCCCTGTGTTAACTTTTACAATAATGGTACAAAAGTAATGGTGGGCAAAACTGCTGGGGCCTCAATACCTGTCAAGGTTGTGGCACAAACCACCTTACTAGCAGCTGTTGTATTTCTACCAACACACACTGCAAGACAAAAACAAGGCAATTTCACCTCAGAATTTCCTAATGAAGCAGTAAAAGTAATTAATTGTATTAAATCTTGACCGATTACAAAAAAAAAAAAAATTTTTTTTTCATGTTAAAAGAAGGTAGAAATACCCATAAAGCCTTTATGCTGACTACTGACCTCTGGTGGTCATCTCCTTAAAAATCACTTGTGTGATTGAGTTGCCCCTGAACTAACTGCTTTTTCCACAGAACATAATTTTCACTTCAAGGAATGATTGACAGAAAAATTATGGTTATTCAGATTTGGGTATTGGCAGGTATTGTCCTGAAAATGAATGAAGTGACACTGACACGTCAAGTAAACAACTGACAGTATCTGTTGCCAGTGGTAAAATTCAAATTTTCCAATAAAAATCTGAATTTGGGAAAACTTGAGTTTGCCACCATGAGCTTGACAGCTTCCCAACACCTACAGATTTTTAAAAAATAATCAATGGTTATTAATAAATGTGGTTTTTTGATATTGAATAATGAAATATGTCCACATTTGGAAGTTCTACATATATCAGTATATTTTCCAAATATTGTCACAACATCATGCCTGGTGAGAGATCCATTCAAATAGGAAGATAAACCTATTCTTAATTGAATAGGAAAAGTCCACTGACATGGTTTTAGATTTCACACTACAACTAACCTTTAGAAAACTACCATTCATCAAGGTTCTGTATAGTGTCCAAGGAGAATATCTACAGTTATCTGAAAAGGGTATTAAAATAATTCTTCCACGTCTAACAACACATCTTTGTGAAGATGGATTTTTTATGCACTTCAATTAAAGCAACATATTGCGACAGATTGAATACAGAAGCAGAAAGAGAAATCCAGTGCTCTTCTATTCCATCAAACCAGACGGTAAAGAGATTTGTAAAAATGTAAAACAATGCTCTTCTTCTTGTGAATTTTTTATTTTGGAAAATATAGTTTCTCCCATAAAATATGCTATTTATGTTAACATATAATGTTTTATTATTGTTATTTTAAACAAATAAATATTTTAAAGTTTTCTCAGTTTTAATTTTTAATATAGTAAATACCAGTAGATAAAATCCACAAAAGCAAAAGCTCTGCGGGATCCTCAATAATTTTTGAGTGTAATGTACTCATAAGGCAAAAAGCTTGATAACTGCTGATCTTAGTAGTATGTCAGTGGCTGACAGCATCACTAAAAGAGAGACATCCAGACATTATTATTACTTCCATTGGAAGTAGACACTACCTATGAAGAAGTCTTGCCAGCAGTTATATTGAACCTGACTCTGAACAAAGTTCTATGAGCAACTACCAATTTATAGGGAATACAACAGATGAACATGTGGGAGATGCAATCAGCAAAATCCAGACTAAAGGAGAGTACAAAAAAAGCACCATTTTTCTTGAACAAAAATGGCAAAGTCAGGGTGTGGGTGTGGAGAGGAATTGGGAGACAGAGACTTTGACAAGAGAAACAAAAGGCAGATCAAACAATTTTAAAATATGGACTTTTCCTGGAACCTGATTTGAACAGACATTGTTAAATACTGTTATAAGAAAATGAGAAAAATGTAAATACTGACTAAATATTTGTTGATATTAAGAAACTGATCATTTGGGGGGGGTGATACCAATATTGTAGTTATGTGTGTTTTCTTTCTTTTTTTTTTTTAATGTAGCAATTCCATAGAGATGTAATTTTTGCAGGTGAAATATATAATGCCTGGGATTTGCTCCAGAGTAATTTGGAGAAGTAAGAGGTTGTAATACACGAAACAAGCCTAACCTTGAGTTAATTATTGAAGCTGGGTTATATTAAATAGGGTTCATTATATTATTTTCTTTACTATTGTACCTGTTTTCAAATTTTCGTAATAACAAGTTAAACAAATATATAGGCGATGCAAACTTCACGCTGTTCTGTGGGATGGCTTGCAACCCTGTAGATGGGCACAAGGTGGCCTACCGTAATTAGAACAGGAGGTGAGATTGCCAATGACAGAGATCAGAGAGATTATGTAGAGGCCGGAGTTGCAGATGGCTAGAACTAGAACTGTGAAACAAATATCTATATAAAGAATATGATCAATGGCTATTGCGTTAATAGGGTGGAAACAGAACCAAAACATTGGAAAATAGCGTATGTCACTGATGAGTTCTTTGTCATTTAATATTTATTGAGTGCCTGTCATGTTTCAAGTACTGTTCTAAGAGTGGAGATACAGCAGTGCCCAAGAGAGACAGTTTCTTTCCTCCTAGGGCTTAAATAAATAACTGTATCATTTCAGATGAAGATAAAAAATATTAAGAAAAATAAAGTCTAGAAGGAAGAATAAATGTCATGAAATACCTGGGGGAAGGAATGTTCTGGGTAGAGGGAACAGCAAATGCAAAGGTACTGAGGCAGCACCAAGCGTGGTGCATTTGGGGAGAAGTAAGAAGGCCTGTGCTGTGGAGAAAAGTAGAGTGAGGGAGAGTTGGAACAATTGGAATCGGAGAGGGGGGCAGGGCCGAATCACCCTGAGGGCGTTGGAGCTTGTTCCAAGTGTGATAGAAAACCATCTCTTCAGATTCCTGGCAGGGGAACGTGAGCTCATTTGTAATTTAACAGGACTATTCTGGCTGCTTCATGGAGGAGAGACCACAGGGACCAAGCATACAAGCAGTGAGACCACTTAGAAAGCTACCTTAGTAGGTCTAGCAAGGCCTTGGACTTGGCACCTATAGTGGCAAACGTGGTGAGAAGCATTCAGAATGTCTGATACAGGCATACCTCGCTTTATTGTGCTTCGTCTTGTTTATTGAGTTTCACAGATACTGCGTTTTTTACAAATTGAAGGTCTGTGGCAACCCTGCTCTGAGTAAGTCTATCAGTACCATTTCTCCAACAGCGTTATCTTTTAATTAAGATATGTACATTGTCTTTAAAGCATAATGCTATTGCACACTTAACAGACTACAGTGTAGTGTAAACAAAACTGTTATATGCACTGGGAAACCCCCAAATTCGTGTGACTCCCTTTATTTTGATATTCGCTTTATTGTGGTGGTCTGGAACTCAACCCTGCCGTATCCCCAAAGAATGCCATTACACTAGTAGAGCTTGCTGGGTGTGGACTGTGAAAAAGAGAGAAACCAAGGTTGACTCCTAAATGTTTGGCATGAGCAACTGAGGGACGGGGTCGCCATATTCTATTATAATGGAGAGACAGGAGTGATTTGGGGAGTGGGGATAGAAAGGAAGCAAGAGTCCCCATTCGGACATATCAAGTTTCAGACGCCTAAAAGTTATCTAAGTGGAGTCGTCAAGGGGTGTCTGCAGCTAGGGGAGAACAGTAGGGCAGAAGTATAAACTTGGCCATTTCAGCATGTAGTTGGTATTTAAAGTCACAGGATGAAGTGAGATTAGATTAAAGCAGGCAAGCGATGAAAATTTAGGGCACCGCGATGTGGAGCATCTGGAAGGCACTCTGAAGAAGCACAGGAGAGAAGCAAAAGGATCAGGCCGTGAGGTGGGGACGGGACCTGTGAATAAAGCCACTCCAAGAAGGCAACGAGCAACTGCGTCCATTGCTGCCGAGGGATCCACACTGACTTTGGATCGAGAGCAAGGAGGTCGGTTTTTGGCCTTGCCCAGAACAGTCTCAGCCCAGGGGTGGGCTCAAGAGAGACTGAGGGGAGAAAGTGGAGGTGACAGTACAGGGAGTGTAGCCATAAGGGATCAGAAAAATGGGGTGAGGGCTAGAGAAGTAAAGGAAGGTCTTTTTTTAGTAACAAGAGAAATTTCTGTATGTGGGGCTGCAGAAGGGAAGGATCCAGGAAGAGGGGGGAACAGGTGATGCAGGAACAGAGCCCCTGTGCGGCTGGGAGGGGATGGAATGGGGGCATGCGTGGAGGCTCTGGCCTCGGGTAGGAGCCCAGCTGGTTCGTTTTGTTTCTAACAGGTGGGAGAGCAAGTCTGTGGGGACAGACACAGATAGATGAGTAGATGTGGGGATGGGAGGATGTGGAAGTTCTGTTCTGATTGATGACCGAAGGCAAGGTCATCTGATGAGAAAGAGGAGGAAGCCATGCAGGTATGAGGTGGTGTAGAAACAGCCATCCTAGGGAGTGGGAGACTGAATCGACTAGAGACATATAGCAGGGATGCCGGTAACCCTGGGGTCGTATTTGCAGCTTATGGTCATAAACTGAATGAGGCCAGTCAGCAGGATTGTATACTATCCTTCAGCAGCATGGAGCTGCTCCAGTGCATGTGCAGAGCTGGCAAAGGATTCACTTTAACCAAACCTTGACTTAGAAAAAAAACCCAGAATACAATGCAAGAGAGGATTTACACATAGGAAATGGAAACCTGAAACAATCCAACAAACAAACTTAGAAGTTTGACAGTCTTTTCTGTTATCCTGCATAAAGCAAAGAAAGAATTGAGTTAGTTAATCAAATAATCTGACTAACAAAAAACTTTATTACATAAGATTATACATTTTTAAAGGATGAGTACACCTAATAAAACTATACTGGAAACCTTCTTGATTCAGAGGACAGCGTGGTACCTTGGGGGTATAATGATGAGCATCAGTTATTGTGCTAGTGAAAGAAGTACTAAACTTGATATTAGAGAGAAGAGGAAAGAATGACTATACTTGATAGAATTCCAGATTACCCAATTTACATTCTAATTGAAATTACCTTAGCATAACCTACCGCCCTGAAAATGCTGCAGGAAAGGAAATCAGGACTCAAAACCCTTTTTCCAGGGCCTGAGTTCAGTGGTGTAGATGGGAAAAGACGATTTACAAGTCACTGTGAGCACAAAAAGACATAAATTTCAGGTACAAAGGAAATAAAAGAAATGAGTATAAAAGCTACATGAATGGAAGAGTTTCTTCTTTAAATTTTATTGCATTAATTTAATTCTATACTTAGAAATAATGGAAAATGACTTAAGGCAAATATTTTTTTCCAGAAAATTCTGAAAGATTATGCTTTGGATTGGTAGAAGGAAGGTGGGAATAATTTACAAAAGTCACCATGAAAGATTTATAAAATATAAAAGCAAAAGTAGACTTTTTCTGAAGACATCGAAATAGAAGATCTTTAGAACTATGTTCTCCAAGAAGTTCTGTGAGATTAATGGAAAAAAAGTGTTTAAATTTTTTTGACAAAATACCTAGGGTGTCCATTAAAATGGAAATTCCATGAAGAAAATACTAGATGATAAGTAAGAACAAAATGATAAATTATGTATCTTTACAGGGACTTATGTCTATGTATCTCCTAGTTCCTTAAGGAATTTCTAGGTAAGGGTAGATTTCTTTGAAGCAAATGGTGTCAATGTTAGTGTGTGGTAGAAAGACGCAGGGTTGTGCCTTTTTAAAAAAATACACAGAGCGGTGCTTCCCTGGTGGCGCAGTAGTAGAGAGTCTGCCTGCCAATTCAAGGGACGCGGGTTCGTGCCCCGGTCCAGGAAGATCCCACATGCCGCGGAGCGGCTGGGCCCGTGAGCCATGGCCACTGAGCCTGCGTGTCTGGAGCCTGTGCTCTGCAATAGGAGAGGCCACAACAGTGAGAGGCCCGCGTACCGCAAAAAAAAAAAGATACAGAACATTTCTCTCACCCCCAGAAGTTCCTCTTTCCCCTTTGCAGTCAATCCCTACTCCTATCCCAGCTCCAGGCAACCACTGATGTGTTTTGTATCATGGATTCTGCCTTTAGTAAAATTTCTTATGAATGGAATTCAAGCTATGTGGTCTTCTGTGTGTGACTTCTTTCACTTAGCAAAATGTGTTGAGATTCAGCCATGTGGTGTGAACCTGTAATTAGTGCCTTTTTATTATTGAGTAGTACTTTATCATTAAGAATGTACCTCCATTTGTCCATTTAACGATTGATGGACGTTTTGGGTTCTTTCCAGTTGCTGGTTTTCATGAATATTGCTGCGGTGAACATTTGAGCACAAATCTCTGTGTGGATTGATGCTATGCTTTCATTTCTTTTTGGATAAATACCTGGAAGGGGATTGCTGGGTCATATAGCGACCATAAGGAACTGCCTTCTAAAGTGACCATATACCTTTATATCCCACTGGTGATGGAGGAGAGCCTGATTTGCTACTCATGTTCTACAACGTTTGTCAGTCAGTTCCTTTCATTTTAGCGATTCAATTTTATATGCAGTGATATCTCACTGCGGCTTTAATTTGCATTTCTCTAATAACTAATGACATTGACCATCTTTTCTTGTATTTATATCTGGTAATTTTATCTTTGGTGAAGTGTCAACTTTTTGCCTGTTTTATGTTATCAAAGTTGTTTTAATATTGAGTAGCAAGGGTTCTTTATGAATTTGCATAGATTTTTTTTATCAGATATATGCTTTGCAAATAATTTCTCTCAGTATGTGGTTTGCCTTTTCATTTTCTTCACATTGTCTTTTGAAGGACAAAATCCTTAAATTATGTCCAGTTTATCAACTTGTTCTTTCAGGGTTCATACTTTCTGTGTTTTCTTTAAGAAATTTTTGCAAAATGTAAGGTCATTAAGGTTTTCTCCTCCATTTTCTTCTAGAAGTTTTGTCGTTGTCACTTTTACACTTGGATCTATGATCCATTTCAAGTTAATTTTTGTATGTGGTCTGAGGTAAAGGTCAAAGTTCATCATTTTTATATATAAATAATCAGCTTTGCCAATACCATTTATTGAAAAGATTATCCTTTCTCCATGGCATCTTTGTTGAAAATCAGTTGGGCACCTAGAGGGCATTATGCAAAGTAAGTCAGAGAGAGAAAGACAAATACCATACGATCTTACTTATATGTGAAAACTAAGAACAAATACGAAAACCAACAAGCTCATTCATACAGAGAACCGATTAGTGGTTGTCAGAGATGAGAGGCAGGGGAGTGGGCAAAGGGGGTCAAAAGGTACAAACTTCCAGTTATAAAATAAGTAAATAAATCTAGGGGATGTAATGTATAGCATGACAACCATAGTTGATAATACTGCATATTTACATATGCATATTTATATTGCATATGTATTGCATATTTGCATATTGCATATTTACAAGTTGCTAAGAGGGCACGTCTTAAATGTTCTCAACAAAAGAAAATGTTCTGCAACTATGTATGCTGTGGATGTTAACTAGATGTATTGTAGTGATCATTTCATAATACGTACAAATATTGAATCATCATGTTGTACATCTGAAACTGATATAATGTTGTATGTCAGTTATAACTCAATAAAAATAATATTGAGGGCAAATAAAGATATGTTTATATTAAAAAGAAAAAGAGGGCTTCCCTGGTGGCACAGTGGTTGAGAGTCCGCCTGCCGATGCAGGGGACACGGGTTTGTGCCGCTGTCCGGGAAGATCCCACATGCCGCAGAGCGGCTGGGCCCGTGAGCCTTGGCCGCTGAGCCTGCACGTCCGGAGCCTGTGCTCCGCAACGGGAGAGGCCACAAGAGTGAGAGGCCCGCGTACCGCAAAAAAAAAAAAAACCAAAAAAGAAAACCAATTGGTCAATTACGTGTGAATCTATTTCTGAACTATCTATTCTATTCCATTGACTTATATATCTATATCTATGCCAGTACCAAACTGCCTTTACTGTTGCTTTACAGCAAGTCTTGAATTCAGGTAGTATAAATCCCCCAATTTCGTTCTTCTTTTTCAAAGTTGTTATGGTTATTCTAGGTCCTTGTAGTTCCGTTGAAATGCTAGAATGAGTTTATCAGTTTCTATTCCTCCTCCTCCTAAAGCCAGCTGTATTTCCTTGAATGTATAGATTAACTTGGGAAAATTTGACATTTTACAAATATTGAGTCTAAATTTATGAGCAGGGTGTATCTCTCCATTTATTTCTATTTTTAAAAACTCTTCATTGTCACTGTCTTTGTAGTTCTCAATGTACAGGTCTTTTGCAAATTTTTGTAAAATTTTATCTAAATATTTCATATTTGCATTGTTATTGTAGATGTTTTTTAAAATTTCAGTTTCTAATCATTCATTAATATTATAAAGAAATATGACTATTTTTTATATTGATCTTGTATCCTGTAACCTTGCTAAACTCACATATTAGTTCTAGTAATCTGTGTGTGTGTGTGTGTGTGTGTGTGTGGTAGCTTCCCTTGGATTTTTTACATAAATGGTCATGTTATCTGAGAATAAAAAAAGTTTTTTCTTTTCTAAATGGTATGTCTTTTGTTTCTTTTTCTAGTGTTATTACTCTGGGTAGGGTATCTAGTACAATACTGAACATAAGTGATAAGAGCAGATATTCTTGCCTTGCTGCCTCATGAGCATATAATAACTTCTTGGTCCTTCTTCCTGCTTTAGAAATCTAGCAGAGACTCAGACCTCGTGGAACGCTGAGAGTATGTCTGGTTTTCTCTGCGAATTCCTCTTCTTCTTCCTATATTATAAATATAGGCATTTCCGAATTGAATGTCTACTGCCCTCTCTGTCCACCATCTTGGATGATTGTGATGACACTTTCAGGTAATCTCAGAATCGCTAGCCTGGTCCAGGCTTTTCATCACTTCTTGCAATAGCCTTCTAACTGTTCCCCTTGCTTCGGCCCCTGCTCTCCTCCCGTCTATTCCCACACAGCAGCCAGAGTGATCCTGTTCAGATTAAGTCAGGCCATGTCACTCCTCTGCTTGGTACCCTCCATGTTTGTTCATCTTTTCTCTCAGAAGAGAAACCAGTGACCTTACGATGTTCTGTAAAGCCCTACAGGATACATGTACGGCTCCAGCAACCTTCCCACTTACTTACTCCACTCCAGGACCCTCATCTTGCCGATGCTCAAATGTGCCAGTCAAACACACTTGACCTCAGAACTTTAACACTTGCTGCTCCCTCCATCTGGAAGACACTCCCCGCTTGATCTGCCCAGTCTGCTCCCTCACCACCTCCTTCATCTTTTCTCAAGTGTACTTTTTCTGGCCACCCTAATTAAAGTACCAAACAAACAAGCAAATAAATAAACAAAAATTCTCCCTCTCACACACAGTTTACTCTCCACCCTGATTTTATTTTTCTCCCTGGAACTTATTATTATCTAACATAATATTTACTGTAGGTTCAATGACAGCAGAGATTAGGGGTAGGGTAGTGGCTGTTTTGTGTACTCAAAATCCATAAGGCACTTCTAGACCTAGCAAGCTTATGTTACAGAGCTTGCATAATTTCTGCAATTTCTTGGTAAAGAGAATACTTTCATTATATGCCCATAATGGAGTAATGTATATTACTCCAATCATTTGGAAACGTGTACAATAGTAGAATTCAAAGACACTTAGCTGTTAGGACTTCTAAATCCTCTAAGTTATCTGGCTCTCTTGGCCTGTTCCTTTGGATTATTTTATCTGGAAACATTCATTGTCTGTTGTGTTTACAGATTTGTAGCAGAATATTAGAGCAGCCCCAAAGAACTTTGAAATAAAATGAAAATTGGTCTCATTCTTACTAGCTCTTCCTAACAGTTTTCTAATTTATCTCTGTCATTCCATTGTTTAAAGTTAAGCATGCCGCGTTGCACGCTCCTCTGCCTAGAACCGTGCCTGTGCCCTATAGATAAACTGGGAAAGAATAATGTGCTAATTTGTGGGCTCCAGAGCATGGTTGCATTTAGGTTTTAGCATAAACTTTAATTTTAACAAAGAGAAAATAGCAGATCCAATTATAGATGTGGAAAGTCTTGGAGACAACTAGGAGTAAAGAAAGACAAAGTCAGAACGATTACAGTCTTAAAATAACAATAGCGTTAGTATTTCACTGTACAAAGCACTTTATCTTTTGTGTACCTCATTCACTATAAGCCTTGAAATAACTATTTTTATCGCTTTAAGATGTGGAAACCAGAGCTCAGAAGGGCTGTGGGTTATTTCTAGTCACATAACTATTAAGCGACAGACAAAGGATTATCAACCCCATGTCTCACAGTTCAAAATGGTATGTTCTTTTCACTGCATTTCATTAACATATAATCGATCCTTGATCAAAAATTATCAAAGTACCTGAAATAATCTGATTTTTAAAACTTTCCAAAGGCATCTGTGTAAAAAACAATGGCATAAAATCTTGCCAAGGGTAGGTCTTCCATAACTGAAGAAAGAGGTTGAGATGCACAGAGCAAACCAATGGACAGTGTCAAAATCAAAAGAAATGTCAAAATAAAGTAAAAACTAGAGACATCACAGAAAGAAAGAAATGTAGTAACGATGGAGATAAATGGCCTTTCCATGTACCATCAGCATTTCTGTGGAGCCACAGTGAACCTCCTAACATTCAAAAAATGATTGTGATTATTATTAAAGATATAAGAAGGAGCTTAAAGTTCAGTGAGACCTTCCGGGTGCTTGGTAGTCAAGCAGTATTAATAAGGTCACAGTCTGTTGTGTTATTTCTTTATAGCAGTCTTTTGAAATGTTTCAGATTTTGTTTTACATTATAAAGATATTTGTTTGGTTTTTAGCTATCATACTTGAAATTGATGCTCATAAAAATAAAGGATACATGTTATAAATTTGGACATAACCAGAATTTCAAAAATAAAGTCAATGCTTTGAAGACAGGAAAAATATTTCACTAATGAATTCAATGTCTTGTGAATTTTTTAAAATACAAGAAAATAAATAATACCTTATAAAAAATGAAGTAGCAGATCCTGCTGTTGTTGTAAATTATATACCTAATATAACGTCTTTCTTCTTTAATATTTCAGGGAAAAAAACAGTTGCACCAGAAGATAATAATGAAAATTAAATTAAATATAAAATTGTGTTGTTTGTGAAACCACTTACAATAGAAATGACTTTTTGAAATATATATGGGCTTATTTCAAAATTTTCAAAGCAGAGTGTATCATAAATTAATTATATACCAGGATAAATTACACATTGGTATTCTAGGCATCTGTTTCGTCATCTGCTTAACTAGATTCTAATTATGAGTTTTAAGCTGGACAACCTGCACATGGTAGAATTATTACACTTAAGATATTAACAGAAGTATTTTTTTTTTTTTTTTTTTTTTTTTTGCGGTACGCGGGCCTCTCACTGTCGTAGCCTCTCCCGTTACGGAGCACAGGTTCCGGACACGCAGGCTCAGCGGCCATGGCTCACGGGCCCAGCCGCTCCGTGGCATGTGGGAGCTTCCCGGACCGGGGCACGAACCCGTGTCCCCTGCATCGGCAGGCGGACTCTCAACCACTGCGCCACCAGGGAAGCCCCAACAGAAGTATTTCTTAAACATTTGGTTTACACACTTAACTTACCAAGAGACATTTTATTTGACCACAATTTATACACTTAATGCAATTTTTGTAAATGCATATAAATCCATTTGATTGAATTGTGTATTCATATGGAATGCTTGCAGGTCTAGTAGAAGGTAAGCAGTTCCCTTTTTGTAAAAATAAATATTACCTGCAAGTTTTATTTTTCCATCTTTAAAATTATATGTTAGGTTTGGAAATAAATATTCTCGTCTTAAAATGGAGAATATAAAAACATTTGAAATTCTTATAAACATATGTCTTTTCTAGGTATTCTGTGCTTTCTTCCACACATAAGAATTTCCTTTTCCTTAATCAGACTGTGTTTAGGAGACGTTATCATGAGGAATAGTATCTGCACATATCTAATGGGGCTTTTGACACATTCACGTGTTTAAGAAGAAAATGTTTTTCTTAAACTTATTTTAAGAGAAATATGTTCTCACGTTGAAAATTTAGAAAATAGGCAATGAAGGAGAAAATAGTACTTATTCATAATTTCATCAACCATGGATAACTGCTGTTGACATTTTGTCACATTTCTTTCCCACTTTTATATGTACTTATACAATTTTTTTCACTAATTTAAATAGACATAAAATGAACATTTTTGTACATTCCTCTTTGTTCACATTTCTGATTACATTCTTAGGTTAAGTTCCTAGCAAAGGAAATACATTGTTAATATCCACTGGATTGTCCTCATCTGCACACAAATGTCTCTGATATTTCCCTTCTTAGGAGCACTTCCTTGACCCCCGCGATCCTCTCTGGGTACATCACTAGTTCCTGTTATTCTTTACAGAAGAATTACCAGAGTTATCTCTACACGTAGGCTCCACTGTCCATCTCTCCTTAGCTCATACCAGTCAAATGTTTTTCCCCTCTACCCTCTTGAAAGGTCACCAATGACTTCATCCATGTTGTCACATCCAAAGGGCTCTTCTCTGTTCTCTCAGCAGCATTCAGTGTAGTTATCCACTCCCTTCTCTGGAAATACTTTCTTTTCTTGGTTTCTGTATCACTAAACCCGTCCCGTGAAACACACAGCAGGATGTATATCATGCTTTCTAAAGCTGGGCAAAGAGAAATGGAATTTAAGAAATGCCCATGGGCTTCCTCCCAAGTGACCACGAGGTGTGGGAACAGAGCACAGCAACATCACGACAGTCAGAAGCTCTCTCCATCTCATTCTCACACTTTGCAGGTGTGTCCCTGCCAGCACAACAAGGGGACCTTGGGGCCTGGAGTACCAGGCGTGGGCAAATTGGAAGCAGGGTAGGAAAAGTAGATAAATCACTTCCTTCAGGAGCTCCTCATATTAGCTGAAAATAAACAGGCTCTGCCAAAACCACCTTGGAGAAGAGAACTTCCAAACTTTTATTTTTGTCACGGGACTGACCCATTACCACGCCAAACATGGCCAAATGGGTCTCTTAAGGCTTTATAAATGGGTGACAGTCTTACGAATGTAGCTTAGACTCATAGACTTTGTCTGGAATGTCCTTTAGGCATTGACCATAATTCAGGTTCAAAGTCTGTTTCTGAACCCACGTCGTCTTAGACCATCCTGTTATACTGTTTATACCAGATGCTGTTATTGCACTAATATATCCTAGAAGCAAACTAATTAAATGCCTTTTGATTTGAATGAAGTAAGTACAGTTAAAGAGACTAGATTCTAATTTGCTTTTAAAGTTAATGGAGTCACAGACTGGAGGGAAGCAAAGGTGTTGATGGAGAAGCTCAGTGGGGACAGCAGAAACACTCCCCCCTCCCCCCAAATTAGGCTGCTTTCTTTGCCGGAGAAGAATACTTGTTAATTATGAAATACTCATAAATCTGCCTCAACTTAAGTGCCCACGAGCCGAGGATAATGGAAGGAAAAACTATTTAAATCACATTATGTAGCAACTGAATAATGTATTTTGTACTGTCTCAGTGCATTTCATCTCCTCAAGGCCACAGAGGTGCTCCTGCAACTTCAGATGTCAGAAGGAAAACTCACTTTTGGTTTATCTTGTTCTCTGTGATTCATGGGTTTTTAGTAGTAAACAGTTTGCTTCAAGAAGATTTTTCCTTTTCCATGCCTGCTGCCGATTTATGGGGTTTTTTTTTCTGAAGGGCTTTGAAAGTGATGAAGCTGCTAAATACATAGTTATCTCTGAATGTTATCTGAAATTTTAGGGGAATTTCTAGGGCCAACACTTTTAAAGAAATCCAAACCATATCTTAAAAAAATTTTAACGGCATGAACAGTAGTTATGGAATGTCTTACTTTCAAGGATAAAACATTGTTATTTTACCTCTTATGGGTACTATTAAAAAGAAAAGAAAAAAATTGGTTTTTCTCTTCCAAGGGAAGAGAAAAACCAATTTTTTACTTTGGTGTATTTTGTTTTACTCTTCTAATATGTTAAAGTGGAATTACAACAGTAATCAATCAGGTGTGCAGGCCCCAATATAAGAAGAACTCCCACTATCGGAGAGAAAAGGAATGAGCCACTCAGGTCAGAGAAAAACTATACTTTTGAGTAGAAAAATCTCATCCCTGCTGATGTAAAATAACTCCTTGAATGTGATTAATAACTATTGAAGTTCCTGTACAATTAGGAATTTTTGCATCTAAGAGTCACGGACATTTACAGCTGAAAGCGTCCCGTAAAGATAATTTAGCCCAACCTCTTCATTTTTCATAGATGGAGGCGCAGAGAGAATGAAAGACTAACCAAAGGTCATGCGGCTAGAGCCAGAATCAAATTCCCTACCTTAACTGGAGTGGAATTAAAAAGACATTAATTAAATTCCATTGCAGGCAATATTGCAGACTAAATGTTCAGAAGAAAGGAAAATTGCCGTATAGTTTTAAGTATTTTATAATGCATGGTTGAGCTGGCAGAAAAGTACAAATATTAAGAAGGGCAAAAATGATAAAGTGTGAATTTAGAGTGGCATGTAAGTGCTGGAATTGGGTGTTTGTCCATGGTATTTGCCAATCCCTGGGGGCCAAGAACTTGGGATTTACAGAGCCACATACAAAATCTGGAGCTTTGAGCAGAGTGGGGATTTGGACAAGTCTTTTCCAATACTTTTTGGTCACATAAAGCTAGAACTTATAAAGGATGTTAACCTCAGTAATAGGATAAAATAGAAGACCGTCACCATTTGAAGGGAGAGAGCTAGCAAACTTATCTCAGATTTGACTCTGAGTGTCAGAGGAAACACAGGTTCCCCCAGAAGATTCCTAATATTCAGGTAGGTGTGGTGTAAGGACACATACTTCCTGTGTGGTAAAATTTATTTCCAAGTGATCAAGGGTGGGCAATGTCCCCAAGGATGTAGCAGAAGCAAACCACACGCTCTCTGAACACTTTCAAACCAAGCCTTACATCATTGGTGCAATTAAAGTTCCGAGGAACTAATCAAAGGAGGAAAGAAATCTCCACAGGAGAGACATAGAAGAAAACAAGTGAGAAAAACATACTTGAAGTGACTTCAGATATTGAAATAATCAGATACAGAATAAGTTCTGTATCTGATGGTTCCAGATCTGATCTTTTATTATGTTAAAAAAAGATATTAAAGCATGAATGATTAGATCAATATGAAAACAATATATAGAAACAGGACTTTCAAGAATTAAAAATATAGTGCTTGAAGTTAAAATTCAATGGAACCATGCAAAAATGAAAGTAAGAAGAAAAGTCCCGTTTACAATAGCATAAAAAAATACTTAGGAATAAATTTAACAAAAGAAATGAAAAACTATAAAACTCTGAAAAACTATAAAACATTGCTTAAAGAAATTAAAGAAGACCTAAATAAGTGGAAAGACATCCCAAGTTCTTTGTTCAGAAGACTTAATGCTGTTAAAGTGGTAATATTCCCTAAATCGATCTATGGATTCAATGCAAACAAAATTATGGCTGGCTTTTTTTGCAAAAATTAACAAGATGATCCTAAAATTTGTGTGTAAATTCAAGGGACCTAAAATAGACCAAAAAGTATTGAAAAAGAACAACATTGGAGAACTCTCATTTCCCGATTTCAAAACTTATTACAAAGTTACAGTAATAAAGACAGGGTGGTACTAGCATAAGGATGGACACAGAAGGATAGAATAGATCAATGGAACAGAATTGAGAGTACAGAAATAAACCCTCACATTTACAGTCAACTGATCTTTGGCAAGGATGCCAATACCATTCAATGGGGGGAAATAATCTTTTCAACAAATAGTGCTGCAACAACTGGATATCATATGCAAATCAATAAAATTGGACTCCTACTTTATAACATATACAAAAATTAACTCAAAATGGTTCAAAGACCTCAATGTAAGAGCTAAAACTTTTTTTTTTTTAAGATGTTGGGGGTAGGAGTTTATTAATTAATTTATTTATTTTTGCTGTGTTGGGTCTTCGTTTCTGTGCGAGGGCTTTCTCTAGTTGTGGCAAGCGGAGGCCACTCTTCATCACAGTACGCGGGCCTCTCACTATCATGGCCTCTCTTGTTGTGGAGGACAGGCTCCAGATGCGCAGGCTCAGTAGTTGTGGCTCACGGGACTAGTTGCTCCGCGGCATGTGGGATCCTCCCAGACCAGGGCTCGAACCCGTGTCCCCTGCATTAGCAGGCAGATTCTCAACCACTGTGCCACCAGGGAAGCCCGAGCTAAAACTTTATAGTCTTAGAATGAAACATAGATGTAAGTGCTTCATGACCTTGGGTTAGGTAATGTTTTCTTAGATATGACATTAAAAGTACAAGCAACTGAAGAAAAAATAGGTAAGTTCATCAAAACTAAAATTTTTTGTGCTTCAAAGGACACCAAAAAAATGAAAATACAACCTATAGAATGGGGAAGAAATTGCTAATCACTTATCTGATAAAGAATTTGTATCTAGAATATATAAAGAATGCTCACAATAATAAAAAGACAAGTGACCATGAGCAAAAGATTTGAACAGAAATTTCTTAAGGTGTATGATGACATGAAAATATCCTCAACAAAAGAAACCACTGGCCATCAGGGAAATGAGAATAAAAACAACAACTTTGTTATTGATATACAACTTTACAATATACAACTTTATACCCAAAACCATGGCTACAATTTTTTTAAAAGGTAGATGCTAACAAGTGTTGGTGAGGACGTGGAGAAACTGGCACACTTACACAATGCTAATGAGATTGTAAAATAATGCACTTGCTTTGGAAATGAGTTTGGGAGTTTTTCAAAATATTAACATAGCAGTACCATATGATCCAGCAGTTCCACTCATAGGTATATACCCAAAAGAAATTAAAATATATGTTTACCTGAAAAGCTGTACAGGAATGCTCATAGCAGCATTATTTGCAATAACGAATAAGTAGAAACAACCTAAATATCCATGAAGTGATGAGAGCATAAATAAAAGGGCTTATATCCCTACAATAGAAAATTACCCAGCAATAAAAAAATGATGTACCAATATATGCTACAACATGGATGACTCTTGAAAATATTATGATAATGAAAGAAGCCAATAACAAAAGACTATATTGAATGATTACATTTATATGAAATATTCAGAATAGGAAAATTTATAGAAGAAGAATGTAGATTGCCTGGGACTAGGCCTGGAAAGATTGAGGACATGGGATAAATTACTACTAATGGATATGGGATTTCTTTGGGGGATGATGAAACTATTCTAAAATTGATTGTGGTGGTGGTTACACAACTCTGCAAATATACAAAAAATCGTTGAATTGTACACTTTAAATTGGTGAATTTTATGGTATGCAACTTATATATCAATAAAGCTGTTAAAAAAGTCAATGGATGTAGAAAGGCAAAGAGGATTCCAGTTCCAGGCAAAATGGAATAAGTACCTGCCACTCTCTCTCCTCTGCTAAATGCAACTACAAAAACTGAGGAAATGCATGGAAAATCTATTTGAGGACTCTGAAAAGTAAATAGTACTAGGCAAATTGGAGAAGAAGACCAGAATTCTAGGTACCACCAAAAAAGCAGTTCATTCACCGTTTTTCCTCTGGTATCTTCCAGCCTGAAGGCAATGCAGCATGAAACCCAGAATTAGGAACTGAGGACCAGATAGCACGTCTTCAGAAGAAAACTTCTACTTCTGCCTCAAGGAGCAGAAAGAGTACAGAAACACCCGTTTCTTTTTCTTCACTTCATTCAATCATGCTCATGTCTCCAAATAACAATCAGGCGGCATACAAATGGGATAATGTGAATAGAACTGTAAAGACTTTGACAATAGAGCTGACATTAGAACCCATCCACAGAAAGCAGGTTGGACCCTGAGGCCTGAAAGTAACCAGGTCAACTGCCTACTGACACAAAAATGTCAACATTCTCCACAGGATTTAAATGAGACATAGAATCTTGGAACATAATATTAAAAATATCCAGGACACAACCTAAAATTGTTCAATATGTGAAGAAGCAAGACAATTTCAACTTTCACAGGGAAGGAAAATCAACAGATGTCAATGCTCACGTGACACAGATGTTGGAAGGATCTGAGGAAGACTTGAAAGCAGCTACTAAACAAATATCCCAACCAGCTATTGTGAACATTCTGGAAACAAATGGCAAAATAACCTCAGCAAGGAAATAGAAGATATAAAGAAGGACCAAGGTGAAATTATAAACTGAAAAAATAAAGTAATCAAAAGCAAGGCAGGGATGGCCACTCTTACCATTCCTATTGACCATAGTACTGGAAGTCTTAGCCAGTACAATAAGGCAAGACAGATTAGATATAGATAGATAGATAGACAGACAGACAGACAGATATAGGAAGGTAGCATACCGATTGAAAAATAAGAAATAAAACTGTCCCTATTTGCACAAGGCATGATTGTCCACAATAAAAATCTCAAGGAATGTACAAAAACATTTCTAGTACTCATATGGGAAGTCACAGGATAAGATACCAGGTCAACACACATAACTGAATCATCTTTCTACATAGTAGAAATGTACTGAAAACTTTTTTTAAAGTACCATTTACAATAGCTCCAAAAATCAAAAAAGAAAAATTTAGGAATAGATATAGCAAAACTACAGAATGTGCTTGTTGAATACCACAAAATACTGGGCAAATATGACCAAAAGATTTGAGTTCACAATAGGAGAGATACAAATGGCAGATAAGCACACGAAAAGATAATCTCATTAGTGACATGCAAATTAAAATAAAAATGAGATTCTGTCATACACCTACTAGAATGGCTATAATTTTTTAAAAGACTGACAATAGCAAGGGCAGACAAGGATTTGGAATAACTGGAACTGTCATACAATACTGAGAGAAATGCAAAGTTGTGTACCCACTTTGGAAAAGAGGTTTTTAGGTTTGTATACAACTAACCGTACACTCATTATACAGCCCAGAATTACCAAGTAAAATGTTGGCAAGTGTTATCCTAGATGACCAATATAGCCAGATACTCCTTAGTAGAGGAAGGTAACCAAAGAGACAAACCTGCTTCAGTCTCAGATGTATACGAATGACTCATAGTCTGACTCCCATACTTAAGTTACTTAAGTCATTTTCCCTCCAGAGATGATTATATGCCACAATGATGACATGAACATTGGAAATGATTGATTATTGTGTTTTTCATTGTCAATTATCCCATCGTGTTTCTGGTTTACCACTCCATCTCTTGTCAGTATCATTGGCCTGATCACTTTTACGTGAACTGATTAAGCCATTTCTGAAACTGAAAATTTGAGAACTGGTCTGTAAGACGCAGCCTGCCAGTCAGTTACACTGTAGTAAACGGCTGGTCTGCAAGGTCATACAGGATGCCAGGGCTCTTTAATCCATTGGACACCATAAGCACAGTACCTGGGGCCTATAACCTTTTCATGGTACCATGAAATGTTTGTGATTTTAAAAGGAGAGATTTCATATCTTGAAGGAAAACTGCTGAATCAAATTAATAAATTTTAACAAATGTTTGACTAAATATCTATAGAATACAAAATTATGTCAACTAATCATCTGCATCTAAACTCAACACTTGTAAGATACAAGTATATATAATACGAGATGTGGCGGGAGACTGCCTGGGAGGAGTGCCGAGGACCCACAGACATTTAAAAACAGCAGCCACATGGGCTTCCTTGGTGGTGCAGTGCTTGAGAATCCGCCTGCCGATGCAGGGGACACGGGTTCGTGCCCCGGTCCGGGAAGATCCCACATGCCGCGGAGCGGCTGGGCCCGTGAGCCATGGCCGCTGAGCCTGTGCGTCTGGAGCCTGTGCTCCGCAACGGGAGAGGCTACAACAGTGAGAGGTCCGCGTACCGCAAAACGAAGGAAAAAAAAAAAACAAACAACAGACACTTGAATCGTTGTTTTGTTTGGCACTGTGAATAATATTGGAAAAAACTTTTCCTTAATTACTTATCCTCTGTGGACTTCAGTTTCCTCATCTGCCTATTGGATTTGAACTAGAATCCCATTGAGGCTCACCAGCTGTAATGAGTTTAATGCATGGTCCAACATCCCAGTCACCTTCCTCAGAAGGTCTGAGTCTCGGTGCCATGATTTCCAAGCTCTAGGAGAAGTCTGTGGTGGCTGCACCTTGTACCTGCATGGCCTTGGCTCCTTAGCTGTTCTCAGACTTTGACCAGAGAATCACTCAGGTCTATTTTTTGTTGTTTTTTTGGGGGTTTTTTGGCCATGCAGCACGGCTTGCGGGATCTCACTTCCCCAACCAGAGACTGAACCTAGGCCATGGCAGGGAAAGCCCAGAATCCTAACCACTATACCACCAGGCCACTCCCTGGGTCTATGTTTAAAATGCAGATTCCACAGCTCCTCTGCCAGATATTTTGACTTGTTAATCTTGAATTGATCCCAAGAATTGCACTTTAAGCAAATTTCCAGGTTATTCTGATGCAGATGATCTGTTTGAAATACACTAAACTATCAAGATTAATAATACCACAGACTGACTGAATTCATGTATTGCTTAAGAGCCACTGTATCATTGCACTGTGTCCTTTGTTTTGGAGAAAAATAGACAATCAAAAGGAACTTTTATGCAAGGAACTTTGAATGTGCTAAGTTCCTTTAGAAAAAGTGTTGCAGAGGAAAGGGTTATATAGTGAAAGGAGTTTTCTCTCTAAATAGATTTTATTTTTGAACTTGTTTAATTGTCTATGAGGGCTTCCCCAAGCTAGAAGATATGCATTGTAGGCTGAAATTTCCCAAACTGATGACATCCAGATGGGACTCCTTTATACTGCTGTGGAGTAAGTAGTCAAGAAAATGCCAGAGAAAATGATATAATTCAAAGGAAAGAAGAGACAGAAGAGTTAGGGAGAGGATAATAGTTTGTAGTTTGAGCCTAATCCAGACATTAGGGGGGACTTCCATTTATTGAGTCTAAGTGCATCCGCTCCTTCAGAATTCAGGTGTTGTCATTTATCTTGAGTGTTAGGAGGCCATGGTGGTGTTGTGAGAGTGAAGTGGATACAAATCCATTGGGTGCAAGTCTAGCTCTGACATTTGCAGACCATGTAATCTGGGGCAAGCCGCTCAGTCCATTAGAGCTTCATTTTTCTCAGCCCTAAAATGACATAAAAGTGACCTGTATTATGGGCTTGTTGTAAAAATTGAAATAACACATGCAAAAATCCATTGTAAAATTTAAGTCTTATCAAAGTTAGGGAATCCTTAATTTTATGATGTAATTCGCAACTTACCCCAGCTAAAATAATTAGATTATATTTCCTCATAAGTATGGCAAAAAAGAACACTACAACTTGAAACCCAAAGTTCTGGAAACTATGGGGGTTTTGCTCCACCATGTAAACCTGAGATTTTAGGCAGTGAACAATAGAGTAAATAAAATAAAAATTCTCAAGAAATGGACTTTTGTTGTTGTTTGGGGAAAAGAATTGAAAATTTCTCATGAAAGCAATATCAAAGGCATCCCCCCACCCCAAATTACACTTATTATATAACTAAATAAGTGAACCAAAGAGGCTTGGGTATAATTTAATGAGTTTAATATATGGTCCAACATCTTAGTCTCCCTTCTCTGAAGGCCTGAACCTGATTGCAGAGATTTCCACGTGCTTATTCTGGAGAACACAAATTCTACTTGACCTCAGAATGTCTTCATTTTACGAAGCTTTTTACAGCTATCATTGAATATATTGCTTGACCAGCTTTTTTATTATTGAGAGAAAGGCTTTTGGTCCATGATTCATTCAGACAACTCTCGATAATTGACCATACTATTAACTACAGAAAAGAAAGCATTCTAGTGGTACAGAGTCCAATTTCAGTATTGACATAAGAGGATGCAAAGGTGTTCAGATCGAGTGAAAAGATCAAGAGAGTCATGAAGAGATGTGGGTACATATGAGGGTGTGCTTGGGGCAGGGCGTGGTGATGGATAGGGTATCCACAAGTTGCACCTGTTTCCTGGAGCAATTAGCAATTGAACTCCTATCAGTCTCAGAAGCGTGCTCAATTTTGCAATAAATTATGGGTCACTTTAATGATAAGTTAGATTGGAATTGTGAGTTTACTCTGCCTGGTGTGGTAAATGCAATCACTGAATTTTCCCTATCCCAACTGTGGTCCTTTCACTCCTGGTCCCTGACCCTTTATGACTCTTTCAAGGAAGTCTCTAGCTCCTGTGACATCAGACTTCACCACCCCCCAAAGCAACTTGAAAACAGTTTAGGCCTTCATAAGAACCCTCACCCAACTTTTAGTAGCATTCACATTTCAAGCACACAGCAGGAAAGCAGTAGGCTAACGTAGCAAAATTATACCAGCATACCACACACAAGACACAACTCTAAACCTTAATGAAAATAACTTGTTTGGGGCTTCCCTGGTGGCGCAGTGGTTGAGAGTCCGCCTGCCAATGCGGGGGACACAGGTTCGTGCCCCGGTCCGGGAAGATCCCATATGCCGCGAAGCGGCTAGGCCCGTGAGCCATGGCTGCTGAGTCTGCGCGTCCAGAGCCTGTGCAAAATAATAATAATAATAATTTGTTCATCTGGATTAAGATGCTGTGGGGTTTGTTTGTGTTTATCTAAATGTTTTAGATCCACTTCTCTGGCCCTGTGCAGGGTTACATGGTTAGAAGTACTCTGCAATCCCCCACTCCTCATTTTACCAGAAAAAAACTCATTCATATTTGTTTCACGCGTTGGGCATTTTATGTAGGGTCTTATATTAGAAACAAAGTGTTCCCTTCCTTTTAAAAAAATTGCCACTGCCCAATTTAAGGACGCTGTTGTTAGATGCAGTGGAGACAGTTGGTATCTTTCTGACAACGCCTACCCTTCTTACTACCTAGTCTGGCAGGAATTGCAGCTAGAGGCAATCAGGGGCAGTCCCCAAGAAGGCATAACTGAGTAACACTATGGTCTTTGTCCCAATACTTCTGTTTGGGAGACTGTCATTATAGGGTTCCTGGTAATTGTATCATTTTTATAATGGTGTCTTTACAGCTCTGTTCACGTGATTGTCCTTTTCTAATCACAACTCATAAGATGACTGGATGGGAAAATGAGTTTACTTGGAGTTAAGTATTTCTTCAAGAATATTAGTTGAATAGTAACTCTTTTGGTGATCCCTGGATGACATAAGTGTTTTCACGGGTTTGGTTTTTTAAAAGAACGTCATTACATTTGAACTTTATTTTGAACTTTGTATCTTGGAAACCAATTGCTTATTATGTGCTGAGTTCTATTCTAAGTACTTCATGCATATTAACTAATGTAGTCCTCCAATAATCCTATAAGAAGCATCATTATTGTTACTTTTCATTTTACAAATGGGAAACTGAGCTATACACAGTTTAAGTGACTTGCCAAAGGTCATAGAGCTAGTAAGTAGAGGAGTTGAGATATAACCCAGTCAGTATAGCTCCAAAGGTGGAGCTCTTAACTACCAATCTGGGCTGCCTCTATAAAGAAGGAATCTCATGTGGTGTAGAGTATTGGCCAATCCTACAACATTCCTCTATTTCTTTTTTTTTCTTTTTTTTGGCTGCACTACACTGCTTGCGGGATCTTAATTCCCTGACCAGGGATTGAACCAAGGCCCCAGCAGTGAAAGCTCCGAGTCTTAACCACAGGACCACAGGGAATTCCCTATTTCTTCCTTCTTAACAGGGCCTCAACTGTCTTGGACTTTTCACTACATCTCATACATTCAGTTTCCTCAGGGAAGGCTGACTCCATCCTTTGGGATGGAACTAATTAGTCTAAGAATGGTCCGTTCCCCATCACTGTGTTTAGGTCAGGGATGGGCATGACCCAATGAGATGTGATGAAGTGCTTTCTAGGGCTAGGAAAGTTCTTCCTCACTCTTCTGAAGAGAGCCTATTGAAGCCCCTGGGTGTGCTTGTGAATAGATGTGAGCCCGGGAGATGCTGCTGTCATCTGGCTCCCACCTCTGGAATGAAGTCAATACATGGGGCTGAAGAAAGCCAAGGAAATCATGGCATCTTGGAGCTGGAACCACTGGGTTAATTCAACCTCTGTGGTATATACCAGGCCTGGATGTCTGATTATGTGACCCAATTAATTTCAGTCTTCATCAAGGCATCAAGTTGACCCTTGATGGTTTTAGAATATGACTTATGCACAATGGACTTGTCATTCCTGACGTCTGTAACAAGTGCTCTTGTGCTGGTTTTTCTGTTGGTTGTGACAGCATGAGTCACAGTGAAACATCTATGTAAGCTCAGCCATCAGTATGCAGCACATAACAGGAGACAACGAGTGTGGTTCAAACACATGTACTGTGTGTTTCCCCCTTATGAAGATATCCTCCTCAGTGCATTCATGGTGGACATCATCAACAATTCATTGCGATCTGTACCTACTTTTGGAAAGCTTCTATGATTCCAAGAGGTGGTGGAGGGCAATTAATAACTTCATATTTCAAAAGTTATATTTGTAGTCATGAGGAACTATTTAAAGTTCATTTCATCAGTGAATTTACATCTAAAGTGCTGAATGTATATGTCAAAGCCCTCAGACCTCTTGAAGAATGCTTTACTTTGGAGTATACAGCATATATAGTGTGCAGTTTCCTTTCATATTTGAATGTTTTTCACTGGAGCAAAAAGAGATTATTCTGAATCATTTTTAAGAGGAAGATGAAATTTATGATAAGATGTACACTATTGGAACCACAGATGATAATTTGATGAATAAAAATTTTCAACAAACAACATGTTCCATATTTATTAACATGTTCAATAGTCTATCTTAAGTTGTATGTTAATTGCTGATAGTAGAGACAAAATTTTACAGACAGAATTAATCTATGGACCATTGAATTCTGATAGTTCTGAAAGTTAATTCAGTAAGAGGTGAAATTATTGTCCCTAAAATTTACTGGGTATTCCTAAATTGACTAGGTGGCTTACACAACAAAAATTTATTTTCTCACATTTTTGAAGGCTAGAAGTCTGAGATCAAGGTGTCAACAGGGTTGGTTTCCTCTGAGGGCCATGAAGGAAGGATCTATGCCAGACCTCTCTCCTTGGCTTGTAGGTGGTCATCTTCCTCTGTGTTTTCCCATGATCTTCTCTCTGTACTTATCTATGCCCTAACCTCCTCTTCTTGTAAGGACGCCACTCAGACTGGATTAGGGTTCACCCCAATGACAGTATTTAACCTCAGTTACCTCTTTAAAGAGCCATCTCCAAAAAAGGTCACATTCTGAGGTATTAGGACGTCAACATATGGATTTTGAGTGGACACAATTCAGCCCATAACAATTGACAACAAAAAAGTTAAAAAACATATATTTTTAAATCAAGACACAATCTAATTTAAACATGAGCTCTGAGTGAGGTAGTTTGTCATCCTTAGAAAGTGAAGCTTTTAAAATGTTTTTCTACTTTCTTAACATTTGTTTGGGGTTGACAAATTCTATCAAAAAGTTTTATTTTTACTAAACCAAGTAGCAAATAGAGGTCACACCAGGGAGAAATAAGATATAATTTTAATTACCAATTTTCATTTCTATTAATTATAAGTCTGTCAGTGTCCTTCTAATTTAAACCCGCAATCCCTCCTTTCTAATGATCTCTTAATGATCCTGAAACCATGAATCTGTGTCAGAGCTTCAGAGCAGTTTCTGATCCTTCGGGCCTCATCTGCTGTGCACTGGATGCATCTCAGTGGGAGAAGGGGCTCCTAGGGGTTCGTGTGGAGGGCACAGACAGCCCAGGGACCCCCAGAGTTGGGGAGTCCAATTCCATAAATGAGTTGAATGTGGTCAGGTTTCTGAAACTGCAAATGCATATTATTAACTTGAATGTCCTTAGAGTCCATAGCTCTAATCTTTGTTACCACTCATCTTTATCAAGTAAAGAGCTTTTGAGCACCCAACACTATGTGAAAGGATAGTTTTATTTTTAAATTTACAAATATCACAAAAATGGAAATGATAAAAGCAAATACAAATGACTTACCTAATATTCTCTTCTTGCCCCTCCTTCTTCCGTCATGCACATTTCCCGGGGAGTAGATGCCCCATTTTGGAGACTATTGTCTCAGATGCTTTATGACATCAGTCCAGGTGTGGACATGGATATGTAGCAGCACCTGGAAGGGATACACGAGTCACTTGTTGAAAAGGGGAGGTGTGTGTGCAGATTTCTCATCGTCCATTTCTCCAGGTCCACGGATTCCACAGGTGGATGGGACAAATGTTCTCTGATCGCTAGTGATCTTTTCTTGTTTTCTCACCTTTGAATCCACAACCTTAAATGAAATGAATAGTTTACTGGTTTAATGCTAATTCTATTAAGAGGCTCCTCCTAAAACTGACCTTATTTCCTGGCTGCACGCTCCCATAGAACCTGCTGCAGCTGCCATTTCTCTTGTGGACGTCTTTATGTAGCCTCTACGGAGATGAGCTTGGAAAGAGGCTATTCCGAAGTCCGAGGAAGAAGGCATGATTCCCACGGCTTCTAAACTGGGAAAATCTTCCGTTGAAGCTTATATCTTCTCAGAAGCCAGTAAAACTGATGACTGCAGTGTGGCCCTGGCTCTGTTCTTCGCTCTGTTTACAGAACCAGGTTTGTATATTATCATGAGCTGCATGGTTCTGGAAGACGAGTCTTCTGGATCAGTCTCTCAAAAAACAAACAAACAAACAAACAAACAGACTCAGCAGTGGTCTCTCCATATGTACTTTGACTTGCTGTTTTCCTAATAGTTATCAGTAGGGAAATGACATGGAGTTATTGTGGTGATCATTTTGAAATGTATAGAAATATCAAATCACTATGTTGTGTAACAGGAACTAACACAGTGTTGTAGGTCAATTATACTTCAAAAACAAACAAACCATCAAAATCATAGAAAAAGAGATCAGATTTGTGGTTACCAGAGGCGGGTGGGGGGTGCGGTGTGTGTGTGAGGGGAGGGGGAATTGGATGAAGGAAGTCGATAGATTCAAACTCCAGTTATAAGATAGATGAGCACTAGGGATGCGATGTATAACATGATAAATACAATTGACACTGTTGTTTGTTACATATGAGAGTTGTTAAGAGCATAAATCCTAAGAGTTCTCAACATAAGGAAAAATTTTTCTATTTCTTTAATTCTGTATCTGTATGAGAGGATGAATGTTCACTAAACTTACTGTGATAATCACTTTATGATGCATGTGAGTCAAATCATTATGCTGTATACCTTAAACTTATACAGTGCTGTATGTCAATTACATCTCAACAAAACTGAAAGGAAAAAACTTAACAGTAAAAAAAAATATTTCTTTCTAAAAAGGTAAGAAACAAGATTATGAAAATATCAATAAAATACAGTTATTCCCTTTCTAAACTACATATTTCAATTTTAGATAGATTTAGATTGTCACTCTGCCAAGAAAAATGAGATACTTAGTAGGGACCCTAAATAAGAAACCAACAACAGAAAAACAAAAAAACAAGAAGGACACACTTTCCAGACTAAACAAACTCTCCCCTGAAAATGTCCTCCCAACTTGGTAGCCTCTATTCCTCAGAGCAGTTATTGGTAACTTTAAGCTACTTAAATCAGCTTAAGGATATTGGTTGATATTATCTCTTACATATAGACATATGTAAACTAGTTTATGTTATGTATACACCATGTTATCTTCTTTATTCTTTGCTGTATTTGTCTATCATTTTTCATTTTAGTATTTTATGTTATTTTTAAATCCATTATCTTAATGGCAAGTTGGTGCAAATGGAAGAATTTCCAAATAAAGTCTCTAAGTTCTTCTTCCAGGTTCGCCCTCAGCTAGCTCCACCAGCACCCTTTCTGGATCGCAAAATAAATCTTCTGACCCCGTCCTGAATTATTCTGTCGACCTTGAAGAAGCGCTATGGGCGAGGTTCCCAGCTTCAAAGCCAAGTCACTGTTCCTACAAAGCCCCAGAGAGCAGCAAGCCCCGTCTCTGTCCATGGAGTCTGAAATCTGTTAGAACTCTGGGGCTAAATCAGTCCCATGGGAGACAGGAAAGGAGAGCTGTGGATTGAGCACTGGTCCAGGGATGGCACGCAGACTGTGCTCGACGCTGTTGACTACGTAGCCCCACAGGGTGTTCCATGGAACAGAATGCCCTTCAAGAACTGAGGCACAGAGATGCGGAAGGACCTGCCCTTTACCAGGGAATTTCTTGTCAATGCCAAAAGTGCATTTACACTTGTTCAGGGGCTACAAGGAAGAGTAGAGGATAATTAGTACTAGATGGAATTACAGGGATCCTGTTCAGAGTTCTTGAGGTGAGGTGGAGCTTTTCAAATCCTACTTGCTCTGTCTTGGTGTAGGTGGGGACTTGGGGCACAGCATTCTGGCTATTATCATTGTGAAAATGTGCCAGTGTAATAGCAAGGAACATGATTTTCCTTAGGTGTGTTGGGACATAAAACCTATTGAAAATCTTTGCTGTGGAGATTGGGGAGTTTGTTTTTAAGGAGGGATTAGCCCAGCTAGATTTGCATAGAAGATAGTAGATCACTTTAACTATTATATACAGGATGGCCTAGAGAAAAAAGCGAGATATTAGAAAGCTGTTGTCATATACCAGGTGGGGTCTCTGAAGCAAAGAAGGTACTTTGGGAAAGGAGATGAAGGGGTGACTTCTAGGGATGTTTAGGAGATAACCTGTAAAACAGAACCCAAAGAAACACTGCATTAAGATTCCTTTGACTGTAAGAAACTGTTTTGTCCATAAACCAAGAGATAGATTGAAGTCCCAGTTTTAACTGACATAATTATTAGAGGCACACAGTTTCTGCAAGATAAACTGTTGATTTGGGAAGGGGGATTAGAAGGATTGAGAAATTTGACCCAGCTAACATTGCCTATTATAAATATGCTTTACAGTCCAAGATTCTGTTGTATCAGAAAAGATTAAAATCCTGATGCCCTTTAAGCCACTAACTCAGTATTATTTTGAAATGGCAGAAAAAAGAGTATACAAAAAAGCAGGATTGGGGGGAGGGTTAATTTTTGCTTTGTTTTGTTTTGTTTGTTTTTTGCAGTACGCGGGCGTCTCACTGCTGTGGCCTCTCCAGTTGCGGAGCACAGGCTCCGGACGCGCAGGCTCAGCGGCCATGGCTCACGGGCCCAGCCGCTCCGCGGCATGTGGTATCTTCCCGGACCGGGGCACGAACCCGTGTCCCCTGCATCGGCAGGCGGGGATGCGCCTCTCAACCACTGCGCCACCAGGGAAGCCCCCGGGGCTACTTTTCTGGAGAAAAAAATTTAAGAATACTTCTCTGGGGGGGAAAATGTTTGCTTGCGGGGGTGGGGGGTGGTGGTGATTTTTTTTTTTTTTTTTTTCTGGCACAAAGTTATTTAAGAAGTGGTGAATTTGCTGAACAGTCTTCTTTGTGTCCTAGTATCCAAAGGCACACTTCCACATCTGAGATTCTTCTTTAAAGGTTCTCCTTTTAGGTGGTGTAATAATTTGCCTAGATTTCACTTCATCCAATTATTTTGAGGCTTTGAAATATACAATAGAAACTTATACAATGGAAAGCACTGACCCCGTCCTCCTCTTTCCACTTATTTATAGTTTCATTTTAAATAAAGACTAATCATTAATTGGTTAAAGTAAAATTTCCATGTCTAGTTCCAGAGAAATGTACGTGAGCATACTGACAGCCTGGATCTTGCTGTGAGCAGCATGGGTTCCGAATTTGGCATGTCTGCAATTATTCAAACATGGTCATCTTTCATTAGTTACTGATAAACTAGGCAGGATGACAAAAGCTTGAACTAATTTCTCTGAAAGATGGATGGTAAGTGTTCACTGCAGGAGCAGTTCTCAAGCCTGTCCTGCAACTGTAGGGAGTCTTCCTGCCTGCCTCTACATCAGGAGATCTCCTTAAAAAACAGATGCAGCCAGTTTGGGATGGACCTCAAATATCTGCATTTTTTAGAGGTCAAAAATGTGATTCTGTTCATCTTTAGAATTTGGAAACTACTGTTGTAATAAATGAATTTGCTAATTGTTCTATCCTGCCCAACAGATAAGCCCATGTTTAGTTTTCAACATCTATCATATATCACACGTGACATTTATCATAAATCCTACATGATTTGACAAGTGTGTCATACACTAGAGAAAAAGCTTAAATAATTTCCCTGTGGTTGTAAATATGTGAACGTCAAAGCCAGAGCCAGAACTCGCAGTCTCTGAATTTTCACCTCGTTTTTATGAATGAGATCTGCTGTCCTTCTTCATCCTATCTCTGACACAGTCAAGTGGAATGAGGGTAAAGAAAAACAAAGAACTTCCTGGATGTTTCTGTTGTCCACCTTCTTTGGTAAGTTTTAGGGAACAAGTTCAGAGTGCTGAACACAGAGGGCTTTTTAGGTTTTGAGACATTCTGCAAATAATGAAACTGATTTGGAGATAATTACAAAACAAAGAGAGATCTAAAATCTGAAGACACCAAAGCTTGATAATAAAGCAGAAAAGAAAACAGAAGAATACACAACTTCAGTCTAACGGCTGGATACAATGTCTAGCCCAGGAACAAAATGGGTAATATTTGTGTCAAGAAGGATGATGGGAAGTAAGTTCAGAAGTTAAGCAAATCCAATTCAACTCAAAAAAAAAAAAAAAAAGGACCATATTCTGTCTACTGTTAATAGGAATAATCAACACACTAAACTCTTGGCTACTGGCATACATTTACATTTCCGTCTACGTGTACGCCGTATGTATACACACACACTGGATTGACCCGTGTTGGTTATTTTAAATTCCTTTAATTACGAAGTAAAAATTAAAGTTATAGAAGTGCTTTTTAAGTCAGTGGCGAGAGACAGAGACCGAGGGACCAAACTTCGGTCTGACCTTTGGTTTGGGGTTTTGGAAATCCCGATGGAAGAGAAATTAAAGTCTCAGTAGTCGTGGGACCAAAGAAGGCTCTGAAGGGCACGTGGATGGCAAAACATCTGTCTGATCCAGAGTGAAGGCTCTCTGCCTTCGGGGACTGGCGACGTGTCACGGGGAGCCCGAGAGGTTTCCCAAGGCAATGGTAAAGTGAGAGATGAGAGACTCCCCGGCTAGAGGATCAGCCCGGGGGCGGGCTGGGAGTGGGCAGGGATGCCCTCGCAGCCCGTGACCGGCCGGGAGCAGCCTCCGCGGGGCGCCGAGGCAGGGGCAGAGCGGCCACTGCGCAGGCGCCGCCTGCTCCCGCAGAAGCGCCTTCGCGGGAAGGGGTGGGAGCGGGGTTGGGTAGGGGGGATTTGGGGTGGGTGGGCTCCAGGTGCCAGAAGCGGCCCCTAAACTCCCCTCTGGCGATTGCTGATGTAAAAAAGAAAAACTTACTACCCAGAAGTGGAGGGAATTTACTGTGGGTGGATGGGCCGGGAAGACGGGTTCATACAGGAAAAGCATTTGAGCTGTGGCCTTGGAAGGGGAAAAGTGCGAAGTGCGTGGCGAGCAGGAGGGACAGTCAAGGAAGGTGCTGGGGAGGTTAAGGGGGGAGGGGGGTGGCTTAGGGATGTGTTAGGAGATGACTGTGTATTTTAACACAATTCTAGGCATTGGGGCCAAATGTAAGTAAGCAAAAGTTTACACTCTAAGGGATAATCCTGGACTCCAAGGAATTTTCCTTTCCTTAAAAGTAGTCCCTATTCAATACTAAATGTGTGGTTTTAGTCCCAGTGTGAGCCTAAGCTGCACTCACCCTCAACTGCAAACACGCCCGGCTCAAAGAGTCAGGGTCTGAAATTTCCGCTTAGCCTCAGTCTTTTGGTTTTATTCTGGCTGTCAGTGGGCTGGAAGATCCCACACACTTAGGGACAGGCAATCTGCTTTATTGAGTCTGCCAATTGAAGTGTTAATCTCATGTAGAATCCCCCTCACTGATACATCCAGCATAATGTTTGACCAAATATCTGGGCATCCTACGGCCCAGTCAAGTTAACACTTAAAACTAACCATCTCAGAGGTATCTAGTCTGAGACATTGGCTCTTTTTGGCAGATGAATGATACCTAGAAACCTGTGTCAAGAAAGATGTTGCATGAGTTAAAAACAAGACAAAAAAACTCAAAAGTTAGCTTGAATCAATTATACTTTATATTCATTTAGAAACACCCTATTAATTATAAAATAAATCATGCATTTCAGTGAGCAGAAGCAGAAGTGAAATATGGTAGTTGAAAAGAATTCTATTGGACCAGAGTCATAATAGGGGCAAAGTACAATTTGTGCATTTTGCTCTTTTGGCAGCTCCATGAGAAAGAAGCCCATCGGTCAGCAGGAGGCCTGCAGGGAGTCAGCAGATCTGAGTCTCAGCTGAGAGATTTGAGGGCTCGACAGTCTATAATAGATGTAAGAATCGGGAAGAGGCACAGACACTGAAGTGCAACTAATAAAGGAAATATTTTTAAAGGAACAGATGTCATCCCTGAAGATAAATGAAGATTGTGTACTTTTTTTTTTTTTTTTTTTTTTGCAATACGCGGGCCTCTCACTGTTGCGGCCTCTTCCCGGACCGGGGCACGAACCCGTGTCCCCTGCATCGGCAGGCGGAATCTCAACTACTGCGCCACCAGGGAAGCCCAAGTTTGTGTACTTTTATGGAAAGAGGATTATAGAAACATTTGTCTTCATTCGTTATCTGGACCTTGTGAAATCCTTTTCATTATCGTTGAGTACTAAAGAAATGGTTTTGGTGCCTAAATGTACCTGAAGTACATTCAGTTAAGATAATATTTAGCTTTAGGAGGCTGGGTAAAGAATTTAAGAATTCTTCTCGTCCCCCAAAGAAATACAAATTTATAAAAATTTTCTAAATTTATAAATTTGACTATTGGATTTTTTTTCTTTAAATGTTAGAAATGAAACACTAGAAAAGGTCATCAGACCTTGTCATCAGCTTATTGGACAGCTGAAAAAATTAAGTCCACGAGTGGCGATCTGGGATGGCCATAAGTGCCCGGCTACGGTGATTGAGAAAAAAACCATTTTGTTTCTGATTCTCACTCCTTTTCTCTTTCCACTGCATCTTTCATAAGACGCTTGGAATCTAGCAAGTACACACAATATATGAACAAGGAGTGGTATTTCTGGTTTGAAGGGGATTATATTTTTATTTTAGTTGTGTTACCAGGTTACTTTACTGAATGGTAGTAGCAATTCATTCCTGTTTTGGTTGTCCATTGCTGTATCACAAACCACTTCAAATCCTAGTGGCTAAGAACACCACCAATCAATTACTTTACTCATGAGTCTGCAAATTGAGTGTCATCCAGAGGGGTTGATTTGGTTTTTGCTCCTCATGTGTCTGGACCCACAGCTGGGATGACTTGCATAGCTGGGGCTACACAGCTGGGGGCTGGCCAGACATCTCTCTCTCTCCACGTATTCTCAGGGCCTCTTCATGTCATCTCCAAAATAGAGGTCTTGCTAACATGGCAGCCTCAGGGTTCAAGTGGAAGCTGCAGGTCTTTTTATAACCCAGCATTTACAATTCCTTTCAGTCACTTCTTCTGTATTCTATTTGTCAAGCAAGTCACTGAAGGCCAGCCCAGACACAAGGAGAGAAGGTACAAATCAGCCACAAATCTCACAGGCAATGAACTGACTACTTGCTCCTGAATCTTTCCTGGCCTGGATCTAGCTGTTCTTTAAAAGTTGTGTCAGGGCTTCCCTGGTGGCGCAGTGGTTGAGAGTCCGCCTGCCAATGCAGGGGACACAGGTTCGTGCCCCGGTCCGGGAAGATCCCACATGCCGTGGAGCGGCTGGGCCCGTGAGCCATGGCCGCTGAGCCTGCGCGTCTGGAGCCTGTGCTCCGCAACGGGAGAGGCCACAACAGTGAGAGGCCCGCGTACCGCAAAAACAAAAACAAAAACAAAAAAAGTTGTGTCAATTTGACAGGTAAAAACTGGCAACTCATTGCCTCTTTTATATTTTCATGAGTATAGGTGAAGATGAGCATTTCTTACATGGTTATTGGCCACCTGATTCACCTCTTCTATGAGATGCCTATTCATATATCTGCTTGTTTGGGGTTGTTCATCATTTTCTTAATTAATAGGAGCCTCTGGGATAATAGAAACATCACTTTTAATCTTGTCATATGTATTGAAAATTATTCTTTCTATACATTTTAAAAAATTTGACTTTGTTTCGTCTTTTGCTGTATAATAATTTTGTGTGTGTGTAGAGATAAATACGTCTGTCTATTCTTTAATGGCCTTGATTTCCTTTGTTGCTTTGGAAAATATCAATCACCCCACAATTGTACACATGTTTAAAATTTTCTTTCAATATACTTATTTCTGTTTCTCTGTTTATTATTTTGTATTTAATTCAAATTGCTTTGGAAATTATGTTTTTAGTCTGAAATAGGGCGTAGAGCTTTGTTATCTTATAGTGCTGTGAGACTGTAAAGATATTGTGAAGAACAAAGCTAGAGGAGAAAACCTTTTTTCATTTATTTAACACATTTATTTAGCACCTACTATGTGGGACTTTTTAGTTACTCGCAATATGGGACTAAACAAGACCAATAAGTTCCCTGCTTCTAGAGTTTACTGCTATGGTTTGAATGTCTGTGTTCCCCCAAATTCATATGCCGAAATCCTAATGCTCAAGGTGATGATGTTTGGAGGTGGGGCCTTTGGGAGGTGATTAGTCGTGAGGGTGGAGCCCCATGATGGGATTAGTGTTTTTATGAAAGAGACCCCACAATGCTCTCTAGCTGCATCTGTCATGTGAGGACACAGTGAGAAGTAGGCAATCTGCAACCCAGAAGAGGGTCTTTATGAGAATGTGACCGTGCTGGCAGCTTGATCTTGGACTTCCCAGCCTCCGGAATGGTGAGAAATAAATTTCTGTTGTTGCTAAGCCACCCTGTCTGTGATATTTTGTTATAACAGCATGAACGGACTAAGACACTTATTTACCGTCTAAGAGGAGGAAAAAAGACAAACAAGTTAACAAATGAAGCAAAGATGAACAGATTAACAAATGAAGTAGAAATAAACTTGGCATTTTCAAGGAAAAGAAAGAAGACCAAAGTGACTCAAGCATAGTAAGTGAAGAACAAAGTGGTTAGAGTTCAGAGCAGAGAAGTAGTAGCAGGGGGTCAGACCATGGAGAGTCTTATAAGCCTTAGTAAGGAGTTTGGTTTTTATTTTAAGTATTATGGGAATCCATTAGATGCTTGAAACAGGGAGTAATATAGTTTGATTTACATTTAAAAAATATCACGTTGATTGCTGTGTGGAGCACAAACTGTAGAGAGGCAGGGAGGCCAATCAGAGTTGTAGGGATGGATGGTAGAGGCTTGGGTGAAGGTGGCCACAGTGGAGATGGACAGACATAGACAGGCTGGAGAGAAACTTTGGAGGTAGGTGTGACGGCACTTGCTCGTGATTTGGATGTAAGGGAAAGTGGGAAATTGAGGAAGGTAACTGTGCTGTTTATTGAGATGGGGAATACTAGGGGAGGACTAAATTTTGGTGCAGAAGAAAATCAAAAGTTCTGGGTTTTTAGTTTTTTTTTTTTTTTGAGGTCAAATTTACATAACATAAAAGTAACTATTTTAAAGTCAACAATTTAGTGACATTTAGTACATCCACAAGGCTGTGCAACCACTTCTGTCTAGTTCCAAAACATAAAAGTTCTGTTCTGAATATGTTAATTTTGTAATGTTCATGGAAAGATCTTGGCTGAAGATATAAATTTCAGAGTCATGATATTCAAAGCCAGGAGACCAAACGGAACGGAGAAGGCATCCTACCGTTTAGTAGAGAAGAAGAAACTTACAAAGGAAAAGGCAGGAAAGCATTCCCTGTAGAAGAAAGACAACGAGGAGAGGCCAGTGCTTTAGAATCCAAGAGAAGAAAGTACATCAAATGCTGCTTAGAGCAGAATCCCCGTGAGGTCTGATGACATGGAAGTCACAGCTGAACCTGACAAGAGCAGGTTTAGGAGAATGAAACTGAGAGAAGCTTGACTGGGGAGAGTTAAAAGGAAATGAACTTTGAAAGCTGTGATTTCAGATAACTTTGATCACTTTGCTGTGAAATGGTGATGTAACTGGAGAGGCGTGACTTGGGGGTCAAGGGAGTGTCTGCTTTAAATATGGGAGATACTGGAGTACGTTTATGTGCTGATGATCATGATTCAGAAGAGAGAGAGAAATTGATGCAGAAGAGAGGGGAAAATTGGAGGCAAATCCTTGAGCAGGTGGAAGAGATAGAATCCGGTGTATAAGTGGGGAGGGCGGTCCCATTAGAGCCTGAATGCTCCTATTGGGACAGAAGGGACTCGGTATGAGTGAGTTGCAAGAAGGCTGGTACATTTTGTGGTAGGACAAGGAGGGAGTTCTCGTCTAATTGTTTCTTATTTTCAAGGAAGTAAGGAGAGCAAGCCCGATCGCTGCCCCACTTCTAGGCCCTTAGGGACTTGGAATATGAGGGGGGAAGTGTAGCTTCTACTTGGAGGGTGACAGTGAGAAGAGTCATGAGGGCACAGTGAGGGCAACAATGTGGAGGACATGTACCCTTTGGAGAGCAGGGACGTCTGCTAAGGATTGTGAGTTTTGGGGATACAGGGGAAGGGACTGCCAAGGTGGGCCGGGGCCGGGGGGAAGGGAATCCTGGTGATGATGGAGACTTGCTCTGTTGTCATGTGGCGACCTTGTGATTTAGGTCTCTGATGGGTTGAAGACAAGTCATGATTTTGGCCAGCAGCTTACCTGGCTTCTTCTAGTTGTTAGAGGGGGAGGCACTCTCTTTCTACTTTTCTACCCACTCAGTGAAAGCCACAGAGCATTTTTGTTCCTAAACAGGCTGAACTTTCATACTGAAGCCAGCATGGAGTTTACTTCCTCCCGTATTGAATCCAGTGAATGACTGTGTCTGTGCCTGGGGCTGTGGCCATCTTTCTAACCCACTTACCTACTCTCTTTACTTTCCAGCTTAAAACTCCCCAGTGTCTTCACATTCCTCTCAGGCTAAGTCCAAATTCACCATCTGTCCTCCACAGGCTCAACTTTTGGCATTTCCCTCCTTCCATATATCCTGGTCACTCAGAACTGCTTGCATTTCCCAAATTGACCCTAAATGTTTGGAATGACGTTATGACACATCAGTTTTTGCTTAGCCCAGTTCTGTTCATCCTTTGGATTCTCTTCATTCCCCTCTCCCTTTGGGGAAGCACTACCTTCCCTTCTAAGACCAAGTCGGTACCTCTCCTCAGAGTTTGGCCTTACTGTTATCAAAGCACTGATTACGCTGACTGTGATCTCTGGTCACCAAGGCTCTGATCTTTCCTTTCAATCTCTTTTCTCTCTATTGTTCTCAGTGGATTATTTCTCTTGACCTATGTTCAACTTCCCTGATTTTTTCCTTTGTTATTACAATTCTTCAGTTCATTCCATTCAATGAGGTTTTTTTGGTATTATACTTTTTAGTCCTTTGTCAGTTTTGGTTCTTTATATCTCGTATTTTTTGTTGAATTTTTTCAAACTTTCTCCTCATTCAGAGAGTGTTCATGATATTTGCTGGAGCATTTTACCAGCTACTTCCAAGTCTTTGTCTTTGAGATCAGGAGCTCTGTCTAATTAACCATCTTCATACGTCGATGGTTGAATGTGTTGCTTGGTATATATTATATGCTCAAGTATTTGTTGAACGAAAACGTGAGTAAATACATACTCACTTATTTTAATGAATGTAAGCTGCACGATATGTATGAAATATCCAGAATGAGGACTCAGTTTAAACTCAGCTCTTTTGGAAATGCACTGAGCGTTAGTATAGCACGTTTTACAACAATGTAGACATTTTCTTTAATTTTTTCTTCAGATTTACGTAGCATCTTTCTTTTGGACACCTTCAGTTTCTCCCTCCAGAGCCCCTGCTCATCTGTACACTATGTCTCTAAGGCTGCAGAGCAGAGGGTGCCCTAACAGCGAGGTCCCTCTGCTGTTACATTATATTATGACAATCTTATAAACTGGTACTGCTTTCATTCTTATTTAATATCTGAGGGAAGTAAGCGTTTAAAAGAGGTTAAGTAAGGTGTGGTCACATTGTTGGTAAACAGCAAACAAGGACTTGGACCTTGGCCTGATCCAGTCTCTCTCTTACCAGCTAAATGGAAACTAAGTCTTTGAAAGGTAATCTGCTCTGTAAAAGGACAGGAAGGCAACATCCTAATTTCAGACAATTTTTATTTTTATTTATAGAGGTATTTTATAAATGCTCTGTGAAAATATGTTAACTCTGCTATGACTAAACCCCCTCAATGTATTTATTCTCTACACCAGGGAGAAAAAGAATTACGTTTATAAATTTGAACATAATTATTACCAAAAAATTGCCAGGCACTGGGATTCTGGTTGTTCTATTGTGAAAGGCAACTACATATTAATTTTAATCAGATCTTATATCTTGATGATAGTTGGTGATAAATGCATCCTGGATTGGCTCCCTGGGGTCCCACACCACAAAGATGAAATTCAGTTGAACTAAAGATGCTTATTAAATTCAAACATGTTTTAATTCATTGATTCTCCATTAATTACTTTATTAAAGACCATGTATCAATTTGTTTTTATCCTGATTATAGCAGTTTTAATATTACCTGATTTGCTGATCCTGGTACTAGATTTGCTACTTGTTCTTTCCTGTTCACATATATTTCTGATTCACAGAGCTTCTAAGGGACTACTATTTTTAAGGTCATAAAGCCTTGTGTTTGTGTAGTAATTTTGTTTTCTAACCATTTTCAGAGGTTATTTTATTATATCCCAACAAGTACTCTGTGAGGTAGGTAAGGCCAATATTTAGAGCCTAGTTTTATACATGAGGAAACAGGCAAATAGAGGCTGAGTAACTTGGAAAGTTCACTGGCATAACTAGTACCAAACTTAGGGATGGAAAACTGGCCTTCATACGCAGGCCAACATGCTAGGCATTTGAAAGGCGCTACATATAATGCCCACTTTTGCTAAACTCGGAATGAAATGAGAGGCAAATCCACTTGCCTAACATTTAACCAATAATCACTCATTGAGTTTTGGTGATATCAGGAGGAGTAAATAAATTTCCAACAGACTAACCATTAGAAAAGTTATGTAATGAAATCTTATAAATGGATTCACTGCTCTGTCTTATCATGAGGAGTTTTTGTTAGAAGCACCACACCAAACATTAAGATTTGTGAGCTTTGGGCACAAATTTACAAAGGTAAGTCCGGGCTCACTCATCCACTCCAACTAGTTCAAAAGCATGGATTAAATGTAAAAGAGAAAGTGAACTTATAAGAGGAATTAGTGCAAATACACTAAAAATCCAAACCAGCATTTAGGTAGCCTAGACTTCTCTACTTTCTTATCTACATCATGGCAGAGCTTTTAGGAACGTATTTTTGACAGCCCCTCAGGAATTCTCTAGGCCAGTGGTTCCCATGGTAGAGGGTGGGAGTGAGTTCTAGAAGGGGAGGGAGGCCAGAAAAAGGGACCACCCTACTGGGGAGTGTTTTGGAAATTCGTGGGGCCTTTTTTTTTTTTGTAGTTCTTCTAGTGTATAACCTTAAGATTTACATACTAAAAAAGTTTTAAAATTATAAATCACATTTCATATGTTTAGTGTATTAGGTTATTAGGTCAATTTTTAAAAATTACATATATAAGAAAATATATTATCTATGAATTTCATTAAAGGATAGTAAAGGAAACATCCAAAATATCTGTGATATAAATGGGAAACTGGCTCTAGGGCACTGCTCTAGATCAGGGTTCTCAAAGTGTGGTCTGCAGATCAGTAGGATCAGCATCACCCGGGAACTTGTTGAAAATACGAATTCTTATTACTCCAGACTTACTGAATATGAAACTCTGGGGGTGTGGCCCAGCAATCTGCGTTTTACCAAGGTTTCCAGGAGATTCTGATTCTCAAGTTTGAGAACCACTGCTTAGACTAACGGTACCTGTAGTCACATTACTGTTAAAGGGACAGGGAGGTTACATTTTCTGAAATGTAGTTTTCTGGCTTTTACACCCATGTGATGCTAATGGTTTCTTGGAATCTTTGATCTCGAAAGCAAAGTCATCATCTGGTTAACCACCCTAGGGAAGCGGGTGGGCCAGCACTGAGCGTTGCCTGCACGTTCTGTCACCTCACACCCCTCCAGCGTTTACGTTTTAAAAATCTCTGCCTCAGCACAGATCTTCTGTGTGCTAAACTGTTTTTACTTTATCTGCTGAGATTTTGCAGGTCTGGAGGTCACAATGAGTTGGGATGACATTATTGCTTTTAAAAATTATTTACAAATTCACCCAATATTTAGGGGGAGACCCTGAGAAACATTAAGAAATTATAGTATTTCTGCCCAAAATTGGCAAAGAACTGTGCTGGGTTAAAATAAACATTACTAAAGAGTAAAGAGATTTGGAGTGAGAGGCATTGGGGATAGGGAGAGGGAAGAAAGACAGAAAGAGAAACAGAGAGGGAGGGAGGGTGAGAGAAACATTCGGAGATAAAACCCAATTAGGGAGAGATGCACAAAGGGGTCTTCTGCTTGGGAGCAGACACACACATACACACACACACACACACACACTGTGAAATAGTAACACTGTCGGTTAACCTTGCGTCAGGGTACCTGTTGAGAGCTGTACCTTAGGTCTTCCATGGATGACAGAAATCTGCAACAGATAAGTAAATTAAGGACTTGAGTTTGATATTTAAATGAAGCTCTCAGACTTCTAGACTTTGCTAGTAACAACATATTCTGTATTACCTGAAACTGTTTTTATTAATTAAATGTGTAGCTTAATGTTATGTTCTTTCTAGAAGCAGTTATGAAAAACTATGGGGTTTTGTTTTTTAAAATAGTGTACAATTGGATAATGTGACCAAAACTAAAGGTCAGAATATTTCCATAAGTTTTGAGTGAATACATACTAGAGTATTGATGTAAATTAAAATTTGAAAAAGTAAAATGACTTTGAGAAATCTTTTCTTCTTTAAAAGATCACATTTGTACAAAAACTAAAAAAAGTTTTATGACAGCGCAATCACATTATCTTTTAAAGTAATGGAAGAAAATCAGAATCGTCTTATAAACACCTATGAAGAGTTACAATGACAAATATATTTCTGTCTAAAACAGTGGACAGCACTGTACCATTTAAACAGGACACACCCTAAATTAAGGTTCTTTAAAAAGCCATGAACAGAGATACATGAAGACAGTCTCTCTACTTTTTAAAACTTTATCACTTTATGCCTATATTTTCTGGAAAAATACTATTTTTGATAATATAGCAGATCACTACCAAAAGATCTACATCACTTTACAACAAATAACTTAGATATTTTGTCAGTTCCGTATCTAAGACTTTAATGATTTTCTGGATGAAAAGTATCAATCATAAAAATTAACCTTTGCAAAGTCTGCAGTTTTCCCTTGTTACACCATACTGTAAACGCCTCTTGTTAAAGGCTGACAATAAGGTGACACATGACTGCCACCTTGTGGGCAGTTAAGATGATACAGATTTCAAAATCAAATAAAGCTTCAATTTAATGAGAATTACCATAGTCTTTATTCTGAAATGCAATGGAAACAATGATAAGGACGTGTGGTCCCCTTTGAGCTACATTATTCTATATTCATTAATGTGGTGTTCATTTTTGGCACAAGTAGTTGGACACCGATACTGATAATATCAACTAGCAAAAGGCCATTTATGGAAATTATCTACAACCTTGCTACTCCAAGTATGTTCCATAGGCTAGTGGCATCTGTAATTACTTGGGAGCCTATCGGAGACGCAAAATCAGGCCCCACCTGAGACACCTGGAATCCAAATCAGCATTTTAACAAGATGCTGTGGATTTCCATACACACCCAAGGCCAAGATGTCTTCATCTACAGCTGGTGCCTACTGTCTGGACCCTCACCCTTTACTGTACTTCCCACTCAATGTAGGAGCAGGTAACTTTCACCAAAAAGTCCAGATCGTTAAGAAAAGTACAGTTTGTTTTACTTGAATTACCTGATTAGCTTGACTTTCCCTTTGCACATGTAGAAATCTATTTTATCTATTATTTGCTGAGGTTGAACTACTGGATTAATTCCACAATTCAGAGAAAAACATTAAAACAAATTTCCCAGAAAAAAGGGCTTATTTAGTTTCAGGAGAGATTAGAATATTTTATTTTGCCCAATCAGAGCCCTTCAGCATAAAGAGACATTCATATACATATATATGAACATTTTCCAGAAACATTAATTTATAATACATTATTTTAAAATACCAGCTTAACGGTATTTATTTACAAAAATATTTCATTACCTAATTTAAACCTTTTGCTGTGATGACAGTTGTAAAGTACAGGAATGCAAAATAACTACAAAGTTTAACACGTTTTTAGTGTTTGCAATAGTGCTTTTTTGTTTTAAATGAAACAGTACACAGAGATGGGTTTTTAAATCATATTTAAAATGCATATTCCAGCAATCACCTTTGAGATAGTTACTGGACTGAGCAAGATTAAAAAAAAAAAAAGTGCAGCAACTGAAAACTACCTGCATGTACAGTTTGAGGTGTACACAAGCTTGAGCTCTATACCAACCATGCTTTGCCCCTGAAGTGGACAATGTTAGAAAAACTTGATCTTGCTCTTTTTAATATTGGTTTTGGTGTTGCATTTACAATGAACCAATAGTATAACTCGAAAGCAAAATGTTTTTCTGGTTCTAACTACCACGTTAAGCAGAGGTCACACCTAAAGTATCACAGTACCATTTATTTACACAAAAAATTTTTTTTAATTTAAAACATGATTTACCCTCTTTGCGTTGCTCTCTATTGATATGTTAAATGTTTCCACCTCCTTACGTTGTCCTCAGTTGAAGAAAATTTAAACAACACAAAACACATTGCAAAAGTATAAAAAAACCCCCAAACTCCCAAATAAATAGGATTCCATTGTCATTAGCCTATATCCATTTTAAATGCCTGAGCCAAACAACCTACAATAAATTAATACTGATTTATTTACAACTCATACAGTATAAAATTTTAAACTATAAGCCTCATTGCAAAATATTGGCAGAACACAGTCACGATTTTTCTGATGCAAAGAGTGCGATGAAAAGAGCAATTTAATTACACATAGCCCTGGACTACTGTACTCAATTTGTAAAGGAATTGTGCCTAATAATTTAAGACTGTGTGAGCAACTGAAGAAAGCAATGTTATAACCCTGATAATTGGGAAGTTATTAAAACCATTTAATTCAGCTGAGAAAGGTAAGCGAAAGTTTCCCCTTTGATTTTTGTCGGGGTTGTTACAACTATTTTCTGTCCACAGAAGCTTTAAAACTTCTGTGGTAACAGTAAGATCATTAAGAGTCACAGGAAAAATCATCCCCATAGCACTTTACAAGAAATTGATCAGAGTGATGAAAAGTATAATTAACAAAAGCTGTAAACAGTTATCTTCACATTCATTTTCAAATGAAAAAAAAATAATTTTGGGGCATAAATTTCAGTTCAAGAGAACAAACACCCTAAAAGGGAAAAGAAAAAAAGGAGGACACTTAAGATAGAGAAGTGCTCTTTTTCAAAGTAAATACAGATTAAAAAGTCTAGGAATATTTGATCAAGTATCAAACTGATAAGGAACAAATTCTATAAACTACAAAATAAAAACCGTCATTGACAAAAATACATAAACTCTGTTTTCATTTTTGGAAATTTATTTTTAAAAAAGGTAGAAGAAAATATCTGGAAAACTATTTTAAATATATATATATTTTAAAACAATAATTAAGGTAGGCATCCAACAGCAAGCTGCAGCTATTGAGAAAGATCTTGTAATTATTGTTGTGGGCATTTTCCCCAAAATAAAATTAATATTTGAAAATGCTCAATAGAGGGTTTCTTTTAAACCATAGTAATGATATCTTTCCTGTCATGTGTGAAGACTTTTGAATGATGTATGATTCTTTAAAATTAATTGTATCTCGATATGAGATACCAATATTTCTTATTATAAGCGTAAAACATAACTTTTTGTATGGATAATATACATACTTTTTAAGTACTTTGACTTAAACTTAACAAGTTCACCATTTTTAAAATTAAAGAGTACATTTATAAAAATTCCATTTTAAAACTAAAAGTATATTCTCTAGCAGTATGTATAAATATAACACGTTACTGTATGATCTTAAAACAAATCTGAAAGTGTTGCAATAATTTAAGACCTAGAACGCTGAAACAAACAGCAAATGATTTTACTATTTTTTTTTCCTTCAAAACTATATAAAACCTTATTGAAGGTTTTAAAACTATGATCATTTAAGGTGCAGCTAGCAGCATATTCACAATTTTGGTATGTTTTATACATACGTATCACTTGATTTGAACGGAGAAATGTGAATTAAATGATAATAAAAAGTTTTCATTACATAAAAAATTGCAGAAAAAATTCAAGTTTGAAGTTCAGTGCTCTTTATTTTGGAAAAACAAATAAACAAAATCCCAAAAGTTAAAATGTAAAATAAATCTTTGCCACAAAAAATTTACCTTTGGATATAGCTTTTCTAATGTCACATGAAAAAATGCCTTAAGCAAAACATATATGGAATACAGAACTCAGGGTAAAACTTTGAAGTCCATGGTATCTTTCACATGTTTTTTCTTTCCTCTGCTGTTTTCTCACCACCCCCTGTAACCTAAAAGTATGTAACACTTTCAGACTTGTTTAAAACACATATCTACATGAAATAACTTCAGAGAAACCTACAATTAAAAAGTTCTAAGCAAAAGAAAATGCTTCTTTCTTTAAAGTACTGTACTTAAATTGTAATACAGTACACATAATAACATAGACAATTAGCAGCACTTTTTCCCATCCATAAAAAAATCAAATTAAGAAGTTAGTAATAGCTCAGTTATATCCATAACCATTTTTGGAAACACCTTGTACAATTGAAATGCAAACCAAGGGAATTAAGATAATTGAAAACTTCAAATGTTGTAATATACAGAAGTGGTCAGAATATAAGGTTTCAAATAACGTTCTAAGCAAATACATATGGATTTTAGTTTGAAGAGTAAAATGAACCAGATATGTGGTACATATAGGGAAACCACTTCCTACTGACAAACTGCTAATCAGTGAATACTTCAATGATTTGAGAGTCAAGGACACAGGCAACAAAGAATAATGTTTGAAGATACGGAGGAAGCACACAAAAATCTTTCACTTTTCTAATATTTTCTATTTTGACTTTTTTAAATTTTTGGTTTGTTTTCCTGAAATCTTGGCTTGCTGGTGACTGCAACTTTTTGCGTTAGAAAAAAAATAAGAGATGTTACCTCTCAAATTACAATAAATTCCCTGGGTTAGTTTATTACTGCAGACTGTCTCTTATCTACAGACTGAATCAAGTATAACTCTGAGAAGCTTATTTCCTATTTTCAAAAATACTTCAAGCTTTCTAATCCTAAGTGAGTTTCTAGTTTGCTGTGCATAATTTGTAGATTAATTTAAAAATGAAATAAAATAACTTGAAATATTGATTTAAGATTTTCTTATAAAACCCATCTCAGGTAAATGTATCTAACTTCTCTATTTGAAAATAATTACAAGATTGGTTCATTTTATATACAACAGGAAAAATGACAGTTGATATAAAAATTAAGTTGATATACAATTAACACGAAATAACACAGCAAATTAAATAATTGGAGCTAATATGCCCTTACACATGAATGGGGAATCAACCAGTATATTACTTTACTTAGTGCTTCTCAACTTCAAATCCGTTAACTACTGATTTTATTGGTGACATTCACAAAACTGTACCTTTAAAAAACGGCTTAATACTTCCTGTGACATATCATGGAACAATGGGTTTATTAGATAATATATGATACAAATTAAACAATTTGTAAACTGCTACATGTTCATCATATAGCTGACATTAACTAACAGAAATGTTACTCATAGGTACTTTATACAAAGTCAAAAACTTTTGAGAATGACTATTTTTAAAATATTTCTTTTGGCTTGATCAGTTATCTCCATCACATATATTTAATCCCTCCCTAATGATATTTAAAGTAAATTTTAATGTAAACTTTCATATCCCATAGTGCATGTTATAAAATGTAAACATAAGAGCTTTATTAATGAAAAGAGGAAAGAGGAAAAATGCATAACAGACTGTGAAATTAAGGTGTTCTACAATATATCTTTAATGATCATATGGAATAGAAAAACAACCATCATGTTTGCTATCAATTTGTGCTGATTATCCCTTAATGACAAAAGAAAACTGTTTTAAACTATTTTTTATAGAAGAAAATATTTAAATTTCATTAATACTACGTATAATCTTCTATATTATTCGTCCTTTGTTGCTTTAAGAACAATCAGTAATAATCTCAGATGAGCCTGCAGAATGAGCTTACCTACTTCAGATCTACCCCGTCATCTCTTTTCTGTCTGTGTGCTATTCTAGGGACCAATCATTTATTGTCCACTGATGGTCTCATCTGCTTTATACTCCAATACAGGAATAATTTAGTTACCAAAATGCACATATTTTCCTTTCCTTTTGGCTTTTTAAAACCTTGAAAGGACATGAACAGTTTTATAGTATATTTCTACAGAAAATACTTTGTACGTCATCAGACTAGACTCTTACATAGATAATTATTGACAAAGGATGCTTGTGATTTTTTCCATGCGACAGCATGTGCACTAAGATTTAATTGGCTCATCACCTGAGTGTACTGGAACTGTTAGCAAGTAAAGGGCATATTAAAAAGGGAGCTGAACATTTTACTGAAATAATGAAACATTTTTTTAAGCAATTTTAATTAAGTAATGCAAAGGTACATTAGGTTAAACATTTTATAAAAATTCAAGCAAAATTAAAAACTTAGCCAATTTCAACATTTCTACAAATTTAACCAGTAACTATTTTGGTCAAATCCACGTTTAGCTGAATTAATGAGAACAAGGACAAGGGACATTGAAGTATTCTCCTCACCACAATGGAGGTTTTTCTCACTTTCCACACTGCATAGCCATTACATGGAAACTCCCAGAATGATGAGCAGTTCAGTCATGCTCTACACTTTTCTTTTCAATGAAAAGTGATGTATCGCCTTGTTTTGCTTTTGACAAAATATGGACTAAACACAAGTATACAATAACAAGAATCCAAGAGTAGCCCATACACAAGTCAACTATGTGTATGTTTTTATTATTTAAAGCCCACCATTCAGCTTATCTGTCTAAAGATATGGTAATAAACAGTTTGTTTCTTTTTCACTAATGATACTGATGACCAGTCAGTTGAAGGGAGGGAAAGTCCAAGACAGCCATTTATAAGTCAGTCAGTGACACAAATATAACTGTTTCAGCTTCAGGACTTCTGACTTATTGCCTCTCCCTCAAAGAGGTCAAACAACGATGGCAGATAATGACAGCACAGAATCTTTCGGCATGTGAAAGTTTTATACAGGACTGACCCAGGAAAAGTCCCTGCTATGTCCCCTCAACATCCCTGTTTCTTCATTTGTAACATGTGACCATCCTAGTTCCCAAACTGTCAACTCATAGCTGGTCCACAGCATATACTCCACGTTGAGTGTGTGTGAACACTCCTCAGTTAAAGCTGCATGACTGAGGTCAAACAGTGCATGATTGTGCGAGGAAAGAGCAGTATCCAGTGATGAACATCTCTTTAATGTTAACTTTCCTAAAGTGAAATCAATAAAATAAAATAGGAAAATTCTTTTTCCTTCTGGCTAAAGTTGGACTTAGTTGGATTTCTGGTTGTCAGAACTGGTACCACTTCTTATCTTTGTATTTCAACATCATCTAAAGTGGAGAAAACACAAAAAAACACATTTTAAAAATGCCAGAACAACAACACTTACAACTGGTTGCTATACTTTTCTAAAACATGATATCATTCTGAAACATCCTCTCATTTTTATATTTAGTATTTATATGGAAAGCAGGAAGCAGGAACTGTTCCGTTTCAAGGAAAAAGGAATGTAACTATGAAGAACAAGCCTGGAAGGTCCTCACATTTCCTAAAGACAAGACATAAGTAAATTTTGGCTCAGTGCATTCTTTGGTGACCTAAGCTAATAACTTAAAAAATAAGGTAACTTTCAGTTCTCTAAAGTGAATTAAAAATAATACTTAAAGAACCTGGAGAATGAAAGGCTGAAATTACTACTGCTGCCATCTACAGTTTACTGAGCACTTAACTCTGGGCCAGGCACTGTATAACATACTTTCTCTACATGATTTCACTTGGTCCTCACAACAACTCTATCTGTTAGGCATTATTAAAGTCTCCCTATTTTACCAATGAAGAAACTGAGGCTTATAGGGGTTAACTGCAGTAACACAATGGTGAAACTGGGATTTGAACCCATGGAGTCTAATTCAAGAACCCATGATCTTAACCACCTCAACGTACTGTCTTCCTTAGACTCTCACATATGGTTCAGGAACGTCTGGTAGAAGGGAAGAGCGAACAGCTAGGGATTGAGCTCTTTGCTAAATATTTTGACTGTAGATATATCTGAGGTTAACTGAACTGTTATATGCCTTAGAGATCACAGTCAGGGGCACCGTTATGCCAACAAAAGGCCTGACCTAGATTTAAGGCACTAGCCTGTATCTGAGGTGTGTTGGCCTAGTACATGGACTCACGAAAGATCTCTGAATCTCTCTGAAAGCCTGGACAATTCTCTCCCAAGTCAAGTTACCTCTCATACATTCTAGTTGTCAACATTATTGAGCAAGGAGGAGATGACTTTTGACTGAAAAGTTTAAAGAAGAGCTATTACTGACAGAGTGGGTACTCAAATATAAAAATAACCTTAATATGGCTTCTTCAGATAATACACTCAAAATGCCTTTGAGAGCTAGGTTAGGAACTAAATGTGTGAAGTAGCCCAGTATAAAGCATCAAGGAGTGGCAGAACTCTGTGTCGAAATGAAGAACGTGTATTCCACCTGACGGCTTTTAAATTCAGTTTTCCAAGGGTACTATTCTGGCTAACAAAGTGTATTTGTAAGAAGGCCAGTTAGGGATCCCCTACTTTAGAGCATCTGTTTTTAAGCTCCACCACAACTTCCTAGTTCATCAAGATGAATTCGTTGCAAAAATGCACATTACTCCTCTGTGTGAGCTGGTCTACAGACAGATTCAGTATTGTTTCATTGAATAAAAACATTGGCCAATTTCAGTTACTTAACTCTACCTAAAGATCAAGAGGCAAATTATTTCCTTCTCTAGGAGAAGTTTGTAGTAGAATCTGGGCATTTAGGAAAATTAGCTTTGTTGTTGTTACTGTAACCCCTAAGAAACTGTTTGCAAAGCCACTGGCTTTGTTTACAAAAAGGCTGAAGGTGAGCAGGTACCTTCAAAATTTATAAACTACAGTAAGAGACCAAAGGCTACTGAGACATATTCTTGTAATGGTTCCCGCTGGCGGCAAAAATTAGGAATTTGCAACCATACTGAGGATACATGAAAATTCATGTGAAGAAATACAACAGCTATAAAAATACAGTAGTTTTCATACTTGCTTTACCTAGGCTTTTTGGCTTAAATATTTGACAGACATACCTCGTGAGCATGTTTAGAAAATGAATCTGCACTGGATAACATAGCTGCAGTTCTTTCTTCCAGGTCACTCAGTTTCTGCCCTCTTTCATCTAGTGCCAACCTGGCTCGTGCTAATTCACCAACAACTCCAGATGCTGCTCCTTTCACGCCTTCGATGCCACCAGGGCCAGGGATATGCTGAGCAAGACTTCTTGAAGCCTTTCCCGAGGATGATTCTCCAACTGAACGATTTGATAAATGAAAGAGTAACCCAGAAAATGAAAATTTTTTACTAATAAAATCCTACTACCTGATAGCATTAAAACAAACTTGATTGACAATATAATTGAAGTATTTATTTTACTATATAATTATTACTTTTTAGTTATGATTGTTTTAATAATTTGTAGATACTTTTCAAACATACAAAAACACAACGTACATTAATAAATATTCTATTCTATACTAGTTCATATAATAGAACTTGAGCAAAAAAGTGACTGGTAATTATTTGTTGAAATGAATAATGGGTATACTGATACCACTTTAATAACAGTAAAAAAATCACTCTTAAGTGTCCAAAAAATTAAAGATAAATTAACTTAAAAATATTTAAATTCAAAGACATAGATTTAAATATACATATTTATTTTAGTTTATTTATACCACACTTTTTCTTACTTGAAATACTATGCTTAGGCTTAGAAGGAAAATGTAGAATTTATTCAGTATTTCTTTTCAGTCTCCAAAAGTTGTAGATAACCACATCCCTTTCTTTCTATCCATTTATCTTGTCACTTACCAAATAGATCAACTTCTTCTTTCAAAAGATCTCAGGAATTCATTGCTTCCTTTCCCTTTATAACCTAGACCCTCATCACCTAACACCTAGATAACTGCAAAAGTCTTAAAATACGTTTAAGACTGATGTCAGATTCCCTCTTTCTTCAGCATACATTTCTTTTAGAAATGTAACTCATATCATAAAATTTGGCCTTGAACCATTCAGTAAATTTTAGTTTATTCAGAAGGTTGTACAACTACCATCACTAATTCTCGAGCATTTTACTCAAGCACAAAACAAAACACCCAAACAAACCCATGATTATTAGCTGTCACTTTCCATTTCCTCCACTTCTCAGTCCTTGGCAATCAATAATCCACTCTCTGTCTCCATAAATTTTCCTGTTCTGAACATTGCATACAAATGATTCACACACTGCGTGGGCTTGTGTCTGGCTTCTTTCACTTACTGTCAAGATTCAACCATATTGTAGCATGTATCAGTACTTCATCCTTTTTAATAACTGAATAATATTCCATTGTATGGATATGGATATATGACATTTTGTTTATCTGTTCATCAGTTGATGGACATTTGAGTTGTTTTCACTTTTTGGCTACTATGAATAATGCTGCTATGAACACTTGTACAAGTTTTTGTGTGAACATGTGTTTTCAATTCGCTTGGGTATATACTTAGTAGTGGAACTGCTGGGTCATATAATTTTATGTTTAACTTCTTGAGGAACTGCCAGAGTCTTCCAAAGAGGTTACATTATTTTACATTTCCACCAGCAACTTGTGAGGGTTTTGATTTCTCCATATCCTTGAGAAGATTTGTTACTGTACATCTTTTTGATTACAACTGTCCTAGTCAATGTGAAGTGGTATTTCATTGTGGTTTTGATTTGCATTTCTCTAATGACAAATTATATTGAGCATCTTTTTGTGTGTTTATTGGCCATTTGTATCTTTTCTTTGGAGAAGAGTCTATTCAAACCTTTTGCCCATTTAAAAATTGGGCTATTTGTTTTTTTATTGTTGAGTTGTAAGAATTTTTTAATACTCGATATTAGACTCTTATGAGATATCAGACTATCTTTTTTGACTTTTAATTCTGATGAAATCCAATTTACCTATTTTTTTCTTTGGTTGCTTATGATTTAGGTGTCATATCTGAGAAACCATTGCCTAATCTAAGGTCACAAAGATTTATACTTAGGTTTTCTTCTAAGAGTTTTATAGTTTTAGCTCTTACACTGAGGTCTTTGATCCACTCTGAGTTAATTTTTGTGTATGGTGTGAGGTCGGGGTCCAATCCATTCTTTTGCATGTGGATATCCATTGTCCCAACACCATCTGTCAAAAAGACCACTCTTTCACCATTGAAGTTTCTTGGTATCCTTGTAGAAAATCAATTGACCATACATGTATGGGCTTACTTCTGGACTCTCAATTCTATTCCATGTCTATGTATCTACCCTAATGCCAGTACCACACCCTCTTGATGATTACAGCTTTGTAGCAGCTTTGGAAATCAAAATGTGTGAGTTCTGTATCTTCTTTCTTCTTTTCAGAAAAAATTGTGTGTGTGTGGCTATTTTGGATCCTTTCCATTTCCATATGAATCTTAGGAACAGCTTGTTTCTTTCTTCAAAAAACCAGCTTGGACTTTGACAAGGACAGCATTGAATGTATAGATCAACCTGAGGAGTACTGCCATCTTAGCAATATTAAATATTCCAATCCATGAATGTAAGATATTAATCCATTTATTTATGTCTTAATTTCTTTAAATGATGTTCGAAGTTTTTAGTATATGTTTTAGTATATGTTTTCCATATGTTTAGTATATGTTTTAGTATTTTTTCTTTTTGATGCTATTATAAATGAAATTGTTTGCTTAATTTAATTTTTGGTTTGTTCATTCTAGTGTACAGAAATGCAATCGATTCTTTATATGGATCTTGTATAAAATCTTGCTGAACTTGTTTATTGGCTAGAATGTGTTTTAAAAAATTTTTTAATTTAAAAAATTTTTTGGCCACGCAGTGCAGTTTGTGGGATCTTAGTTTCCTGACCAGGTATTGAATTTGGGGCTACAGGAGTGAAAGTGCCAAGCCCTAACCACTGGACCACCAGGGAACTCCCTAGAATGTTTTTTTTTGTGTGTGTGTGGTTTCCTTAAGATCTGCTATATGCAGGGTTATGTCATCTGTGAAGAGAGGTAATTTTACTTCTTCCATTCCAAACCTGCATGCCTGTATTTACTTTTCTTGCCTAATTGTCCTGGTTAAAGCCTCTAGTATAATGTTAATAGAAGTAGTGAGACCCTTTGAATTCCTATATAAAATTTAGAATCAGTTACAAAATTTGGGGGGGTGTTGATAAGGACTTCATTAAATGTTTATTTGTGTACATGCATATATCAGTTTTGAGAGAAGGGATGTTCTTATTGCATCTTCTACCACACGAACATGGTATACCTCTTCATTTATTTGGGTCATTAACTTCTCTCAACGAAGTTCGATAATTTTCTACCTTCCCCATGGAGGTCCCTGAACATCTTCTGTTAAGACTTATTTCTAGGTATTTGATTTTTTTTGATACTCTTGTGGTAGGTAGAATAATGCCCCCCCAAACCCCCAAAGATGACGACACTCTAATTCCTGGAACCTGTGAATATGTTACCTTCGTGGGAAAAGGGACTCTGCAGATGTGATTAAGTTAAAGACCTAAAGGTAGACTAATTATACAGGTAAACCCAATGTATAATCACATGTGTTCTTAAAAGCAAAGAGCTTTCCCCAGCTGTGGGCAGAGAAATGTGGCTTCAGAAAAACAGAGAGATGCAAAAAAGTTGCTAGCTTTGAAGATTAAGGAAGGCATCACCAGGTATGGAATGTGGATGGCCTCTAGAAGCTGAAAAAGGCAAGGAAACCATTCTCTCCTAAAGCCTCCAACAAGGAACACAGTCCTGGTAACACACTAGTGAGACCCATGTTGATTTCTAACTTATAAAACTGTAAGATAATAGAATTTCTGTTGTTTCAAGTCACTAAGTTTGTGGTAATTTGTTATAGCAGCAATGGAAAACTAATACAAAGAGCAATTTTTAAAATTTCATTTTTTACTGTTAATATGATATGAATGAATTTTATTTTTATATGCTGATTATATCTAGTCAGTTTACTAAACTATTATTTCTAATGATTTAGCTACAGATATTTTAGGCTTTCTAAATATGTCATCATATCAAACATTCACAAGTGATTATTTTGTTCTCCCTATCCTATTATTGTACCTTTTATTTCTTTTTAGTTCCCTTTTAAAGTCTCTAGGGACTTTAATACATTGTTGAATATATGTGGTAACAGAATTATATCTCATACCTTATGTCAAAGGAAAAATTTAAAATATTTTTTAATGTTCCTGTACTAAGTGTGATATTTGCTATAGAGTTTTGATAGTTAAATGTTGTAGCATTTGTAGCTATAATTTATCAAATTACTTTCTAGGAATTTTTATCATGAATGGATACTGAATTTTAACACATCTCTTTTGCATTTATTGTGGTGGTGGTATGATTTTTCTCTTTAATCTGTTAATGTGGTGAACTACCAATTAACTTTTTAAAAAATAATAAATCAGCTTTGAATTCCTGGAACAATGCAAACTTGGTCTTGATATATCATCTGCATTGTGATTAGATCACACATTCTTAATTCCAATCCATTGGAATCTGTTGATTTTTTAAAAAAATCATCTAACATAATGTAAACTTAAAAAAACACCCTAACTTTTTATAATGTAAGTTTCAAACATATAGGAAAGTAAAAAGAATTGTATAATAAACACCCATATATCCATGACCTAATTTTGGTAATAGATAACATTTTATTTTTTTTGCCATTTGACTATGTCTGTATATATATAATTTTTGAATGGAATACTTAAAAATTTATTATAGAAATTGATATTTTACTCCAAAATACTTCAGTATTCATCTATAATTTCCCTACAAATATCAATAGAATACATTTTATGAACATTCTGTATGTGTTTGAAAATGTATATTCTGCAATGTTCTTTAGGTTTAAGTTCCTTCATTGTGTTGTTAATATCTTCTGTACCCTTGCAACCTATTTTTTATCTGCTGTTATATCTCAATCAATGGATATATTTTAGAAGTCCCCACTATGATTGAGAAATTGTCTCTTCTAGCAGTTATGTCCATATTTGTTTTTTATATATACTGAAGTCAAAATATTAGGTATACTTAATAATGCCTTAATGTTCACTCTTTCTGATATTAACATAGTTGTACCAGGCAGACGATTCATTTGCGTTTGTGCTTTTCTACCTTTTAAAATTTCAATCTTTCTGTGCTCTTATATTTTATTTTTTATTAAAAAAATTTTTTTAACATCTTTATTGGAGTATAATTGCTTTACAACGGTGTGTTAGTTTCTGCTTTATAACAAAGTGTATCAGCTATACATATACATATATCCTCATATCTCCTCCCTCTTGCGTCTCCGTCCCACCCTCCCTATCCCACCCCTCTAGGTGGTCACAAAGCAAGGAGCTGATCTCCCTGTGCTATGCAGCTGCTTCCCACTAGCTATCTATTTTACATTTGGTAGTATTTATCTCTTATATTTTAAATGTGTCTTCTGTGAGCAATAGACTTATCCTTCTTTTAAAATTTAGTCTGATAGTCTCTATCTTTTAACTAGAATATTTATTCTACCTACATTTACTACGGTTATTTATATTTAAGTAAATCTACCATCCTTCATGTGTTTTCTAGTTATCTCACCTGTTTTGTGTTCTTTCTTCCCTCCTTTTGGAAGGACTGTGATCTTCCTGCTATTCATCAAGTTATGTACTACTTTTCTAGGTTACAGAGGTCACCCTAGAAATGACAACAAGAATCCTTAACTTATTAATGCTAATAGATCTTTTTACAAGTCTCTCAAAAAATGCAGGGATCTCAGATCACCTCAAATCCATTTATCCTTTCTAATTTCCTTGATTTTATGCAATATTTTGGATCACATTGTTTATTTATATGTGTATACACATACCACAAGACTTTGCTTTACAGTTTATAAAGATTTCAGTAATTATAATTATGCATGTATTTATTACTTTCTTTCCAAAGCATTGTCTCCTATATTTCTGACATTCCATCAGGATTATTTTCCCTCTATTTGAAGTACATCCTTTAGCATTCCCTTTAGTGTGATAGTGAGGCTTATTTGTTCACTTGTCTAAAACTCTCTCGTTCTTGAAGAATATTTTCTTTTCAGTATATAGTTCTAGATTAAGTACTATCTTCTGATAATAGGATGATAGAAGATCATCCTATTACTTGGCTGTTGAGAACTCAGTCCATAACTTGCTAAAAGGTACCTATCATTTTTCTCTAGCCACTTGAAAGTTTTTCTTTGTTTTTGATGCACATTATTTTCATGTGACCTATCTAGTTGTGGATTTTTAAAAAATATCCCTCTTGGAATTAATTGGCTTCTTATGTGTGAAGTGCTGTATTCTATCAATTCTGAAAAATTCCCAGCTGTATCTCTTTACATATTGATTCTTCTTCACATTCTTTCCTATCTGCTTCTTGAGAAGGTCTAACATATGTTAGCCCCTCTCACTGCAACTTCTATTTCCTTTATCTTCTCCTATGTATCTTACATCTTTTTGTTTCTCTGTGCTACATTCTGGATGTTTTATTTTGACGTACGTTTAAGTTATGTAATTCTTTCTTCAGTTGTGTCTAATTTGTGGTTAAATTCATCCACTAAGCTTTTAATCTTGGTTTCTGAATCTTTCATTTCTAGAATTTCATTTTAGTCTTTTACACATTTGTTGTATTGATTGTATAGCTTTCAGTTACCTGATAAAATGTTCAGGCACGGTATTGATACTTATCCTCTTGAACATAATATGAATAATTATTTTATAGTCTGTGTCTGATGACTCCAATATTTGAAGTACCTGTGATTCTGCTTTGGCTTTTTCTGTTTTATTGATCATGGTGTTGATTCCTAGTATTCCAGATTACCTGACTACATATTTGAAAAACTATTTCTAAAAATGATATGAGGACTCTGAATATGTTATCTTTCTTTAGAGAACATTTTCATTGGAATCTGCCAGTTGCTGGGGACTTTAGCAGTTTGAAAAAATCTTAATTGAAGTTGAAAGTTTTCCGGGCCACTCAGATCATCTCAGGCTGAGCTGAAAGTCTGTGTGTCTGTATGTGCTGATTTACTTCCAGTTCACCTTTACTCTTAAGCTGTGGCCCTTTGGGGTCTTTGCAAAGAGAAAGAGTTATTTATCAGGGTTCCCATCTTAGCCAATTCTGGGAGCCTACCTTGCTAGTCCTAACACAGTTTAGAATCTCAGCTTGCTGCTTTAGATTAGCAAAGTACTCCAGGGTAAAAGTGGCCTCAGGTTGCCACGCTCACCACCTTTCCCCACGGATACCGTCTCCACTATACTGTTAGCTCTTCGATGTTTTCGAGAAGTAAAAAATGTATATATGTTTGAATTTTGTATAACTTTGTCTATTAACCTCAGTAAGAATGTTATTCTAAAATATCCGTCCCCCCGTGACTTGAAGAACAGTCTTCATTTTTTAAATGAATTAAAACTGACCAATCCTCATTACCCAGATGACTGAACAATCATTTGGGTAAGTTTTTAAAATGAACTTGCACTACACACTTACTTGCTGGTATTTAATCTTACAGTCTTTCTAGTCAACCAAACAGAAAAGGGAAATTCTAAAATATTCTAGCAAAAAATAAAGAATAAAAGAAAATAAAAATTCAAGGATAGCTAAGAGCTCCTATTTGAAAGAAAGGTCAGACATTCATTGATTCATTAGTTCATTCAAGGACCAATTTCTGATTTGTGCCAATTCTATGGAAGGTAGTAGATGAACCAGATTTTATATTTTAAATAACCTTCTAAGTGCAATGAGACTAGTTCTGGAAGTTTTGTAAGATAAAATAAATGTTTAAGTAAAAACGTTTTCAAAGTTAAGGTCATCAACTAAAGTCAATTACAGAATTAAAATAATGTAGATCATATTTAATGAAAGTCAAAAATATTTTAAAAATTATTCATTTAAAGCTGTGAATATTCCTTTTTAGTGACCTGAAGCCATTCCGATTTTGGTTTCCAGAGTAAACTATTCCCCTGACTTGAGTTAGAATATGGCAGAATATAATTTTATGTATTTTGCAAAAACTTGGGTCTATCAATTGTTGTGACAGAGAGGAAAAAGGTGAACATAATTTATACATGTAAGAAAAATTTATATGGCTTGGATGTTTCTGTTTTATAGACATATTATCCAAATTAAATAAATCAACTTACATAGTTCTTCTCTATCAAGAGATTGTGCACCACCTCCAAACAAGCCTTTAAAGAATCCCCTGTTTGGTGCTTCAGGTGTTTCTACAGGAGTGAAGAGTTCACCCAACATTTCCTTTAAAATCAAAACAAATTGTAATTGTTAAAGCTTCAGGGACACTAAACTATAATTCACAAAACCATCACTGTAAACTCTTTAACTCAAACTTACATTACCTGTTGAGGTTCACAAACAATGAGTACACTTCAAATGATCAGATCTAGAACATTCTGACTTGGTCAAACAGTAAGTTATTAAGACTAACTTGACTAAGAATAACTTGCTGCTTGCTACTTTGGCTAGATTACTTTTTTCACATTTTAAGCAAAGATGATATTCCTGCTTAAATTGTAAGGAGATTCCAATCTTAATGACAAAGTGTTCATATAACTCTTATCAGGAATTGGTAACTGGATTAATAACTAGGTCTTCTTAAATTAGAAAGAAGAAAATCTATTAGCAAGTTGAAAAGTCCAGTGTAATGACGATACACAGTCTTGGAATTATCCAAAATAGCTGAGTCAGAAAATTAGTAGTTTAGAAAGACATACATACTTCTTTTTTCATAAACAAATGCTGGGAAGAGAATTATGCCAACATAAACCTGGAATTTTGGAAATCTGGCAGGGAGATGGAAAGGCTTCTTTTTATATTGTCAGAGTTTTCTGAAATTTTTGTCAATATTTTTCAGAGCACAGAAATGGTAAAAGTAAGTCAGGAGACAAGAAAAATTGCTGACATCTTACTGACTTTGTAGATGAGACATAAAGAGGGAAGAGGAGTTTCTATTAAAAAAAAAAAGGATGGTAGCAATATTATTTGCAAGGCAGTTTTGGGAAGCTTTAGAAGCAAAATAAAAGTATAGTGAGGCTTTGGGATTGCATTTCTGCCCATTAAAGAGAAGTAGCTATGATACAAAGGACAAGTACACCACTGGTTCCAGATAGTTCTGTTGTATTCTGATATTACATTATTACAGTTGGAGCTAAAGTATGTATTTTTTAGAGTTTCTTCCTTAGGGCTGGGCTAAGAAAGTTAATAAAGGATGTCCAAAGATTTTACATTTAGGTATATCTGTACACATATATATATTTTTGGCCGCACCGCGCAGCTTGTGGGATCTTAGTTCCCCAACCAGGGATTGAACCCGGGCCCACGGCAGTGAGAGAACGGAGTCTTAACCGTTGAACCATGAGGGAATTCTCAGTATTATCCATATTAATGCTGTCTCTCCAACCAGATTATAAATGAAAGGAAATATATATTAACACTATACAACACAGAGTTTCATTTATAATGTTGAAGTGGATTAAAGGCTTTACATTTTCATTCTCTTCCTCTGGATTTCTATAAAGTGGAGTAAAAGTAGAACGAAAAACCTCCTGAAGTCAATAAATCAAACTTGCTAAAACCCACCATAGAATATACTAATACCTATTATTTAATTCAAATTTATATTAGCCTATATAAAGAAGATGATTTTAGGCATATTTCCAATCTTTTTTATACTGTACTTCACAGATTCTAATTTAAACTGTATCTATTAAATTGATAAAACAAATGGCAAATAGCTACCATTTGAGTGTCTTTTATGCTAAATCAAGAGTAATATGACATATATATATAGAGAGAGAGAGAGAGTCACAGCATAAAAATGTTTTTTGAAATTTACCTCACTTTAGAATTATGGTTTACAGCTCTTAATTTATTTGGTGTTTAATGAGCTTGCAATCTTACAAATGTAAAGTTAAGAAATTTAAAAATCCAAAGATTACAGTTATAAATCAAGAATCACTACAGTGTACTGGAATGAGTATAAACTTTGGAACCACGTGGACCTGGGTTTGACTCTCACCTCTGACTTTTACTTGCAGAGGAAGCTTAGGCAAATCAGTCTCCCAGGGAACTGGCTTCCTCAACTTTATAAAGAAGTGATAAAAATACTTACCTCTCGGGAATGTTACCAGGATTAAAGATAATGAAGATTATCTTTAATAAACTGAAGATAACATACAATTCCAAGATCAGACACTCAATGATGTATACACTAAATAGAAAAATCTCCTTTCACATAGGGATGAAACAAATTAGAAAATATGCAAGTCATTTATCATTAGATTAACATTGTGAATAGATATCTTTGAAGGAAGTGCCGCATAGCACAGGGAGATCAGCTCGGAGCTTTGTGACCGCCTGGAGGGGTGTGATAGGGAGGGTGGGAGGGAGGGAGATGCAAGAGGGAAGAGATATGGGAACATATGTATATGTATAACTGATTCACTTTGTTATAAAGCAGAAACTAACACACCATTGTAAAGCAATTATACTCCAATAAAGATGTAAAAAAAAAAATTAGGTATTTCTTAATGAGTCTGCACTGTCTGCAGTTAGTATTAGAATTTGGGGAGAAGTATTGATGTTAAAAACGTACATATTTCAAGAATATAAAATAGTATCTATAGGTATTTTTTCACTTGTATCTAAATAAGGATTTTAATTATGATAAATTTATGCTTTAGAACACTTAACTTTAATGACTAATACATGTTGGTGAAATCGAAATAGATTTGTACTATCTGAGATTTCTCTACATCTAGTAATGGGAAACTGTATCTCTGAAACGATGTCTGGAACTTTTAAACTACTCTAAAATATGAATATATAGAAACAAGTATACTTGTTTGATGTTAGACAGTTGGATTTCATTTGTCATTTGTGTTTATAAGCTTAAGTGGTAAAATATAGGACTAATTTCATGAATGAGTCAATGTAAGTGCTTTGTTTGTCACTACTCTTTTTTCTTAAATTGAAGTACAGTTGATTTATAATATTAGTTTCAGATGTACAACAGAGTGGTTAAATATTTGTATAGATTATACTCCATTTAAAGTTATTACAAAATATTGGCTATATTCTCTGTACTGTACAATATATCCTTAGAGCTTATTTATTTTATACATAGTTGTTTGTACCTCTTAATCCCTTACCCCTATATTGTCCCTCCCTTCTTCCCTCTCCCCACCGGTAACCACTAGTTTGTTTTCTCTATCTGTGAGTCTGTTTCTGTTTTGTTATATTCATTCATTTGTTTTATTTTTTAGATTCCACACATAAGTGATAATGTACAGTATATTTTTCTCTGTCTGACTTGTTTCACTTAGCACAATACCCTCCAGGTCCATATGTGTTGTTGCAACTGGAAAAATTTCATTCTTTTTTATGTTTAAGTAGTACTCCATTGTATGTGTGTGTGTGTATGTATGTGTGTATGTATGTATGCATGTATCTATCTATCTATCTATCTATCACATCTTCTTTATCCATTCACCTGCTGATGGGACACTTCGGTTGCTTCCATATCTTGGTTGCTGTCAGAATGGCTATCATCAAAAAGCCTATAAATAACGAATGATGGTAAGGGTGTGGAGGAGAGGAAACCATAGTGCACTCTTGATGGGAATGTGAATTGGTGCAGCCACTATGGAAAACAGTATGGAAGTTCTTCAAAAAACTAAAAACAGAACTACCGTATGATCCAAAATTCCACTTTCTTCAGTATATATCTGAAGAAAATGAAAACACCAATATTCACAGCAGTATTATTTATAATAACTAAACTCTTTTTATTACATCAAATAATCACTGATTTTAATAACTTTGATTAAGAAAACTCTCTGTTATAAGAATATTGAGACTACATAAATATCTTCCAAGATAAGCACAGTAATAAATTTCAGTATTGCTGCATAATATATTCAAGAGAACCTAAACAGTTCAACTGTCATCGATTTTTTACAGTGAACACATGGAGTTTTGTTTATAAGTTACAATCTTGAGGTGCTTAGAACAGTTATTAACTTAATTGTTTAAACTGAATTAATCGGTATGTTCCACCTCTTTATGATTATGGTAAGTTTTATTTAAGTTTCACAGATAAATTAAGTCATCAATTTGAAAGACAACTTGTAAATTTTCCTTGTGTTTTCACTCAAGATATGGTTAGAATAATGCTGTAGAAAGAAATTTAAGTATTTCGATCCATAAACATATACTTTTGACTAACTGCACTTTAATGCTAATAAAAAGTCCTGAAATCCATTAATTTTTAAAAATAGTTTTATTGAGGTAATTGACATAATAAACTGCATATACTTAAAGTGTAAAAATTGCCAAGTTTTGACATACACATATGCCCGTAAAATCACGACCACCATCAAGAAAGTGAATATCCATCACTTGCATTTCCTTGTGCCTCTCTGTAAGACCTTCTCTCAACCCCCTTCTCGACCTCCTATCTCTAAGTAACTGCCAATCTGCTTTCTCTCACCACAGATTAATTTGTATTTTCTTTAGTTTTATGTAAATAGAATCATACAATGTGTACACTTCTTTGCTTGGCTTATTTCACTCAGCATAACTGTTCTGAGATTCATCCATGATACTGAATGTTACCAACATTTCACTCTTTTTTATTGCTGAGTTGTATTCTACTGTATGGATATACTATAATTTGATCATGCATTCATCTGTTGATGGACACTTGGGTAACTTCCAGTTTCTGACTAGTACAAATAAAACAGCTATGAATATAAATTTACTTCTCTCTTGGGTTAAAAAACTAGGAGTAGAATGACTATGTCTTTCGTTCATTGATGTTTGACTTTTTACAAAACAGCTAAGCTGTTTTCCAAAGTGGTTGTATTGTTTTTGTTTTTTCATTCCTATCAGAAGTGTATTAGAGTTCTAGATTCTCTACATCCTTGTCAAAACTTAGCATGGTATTCTTTTTAATTTTAGCCTTTCTAGTAAGTGTTTAACAATATCTCATTGTGGTTTTACTTTGCAGTTCTCTAATGACTAATGATGTCAAGCATCTCTTCATGGTGAAGCATTTGTCCAAATATTTTGCCCATGTTTTTACTGAGTTGTCTGTCTTCTTTCTATTGAGCTTTAAGAGTCCTTTACATATTCTAGATACAGATCCTTTATCAGACACATTGCCAAGATTTTCTTCCAGTCTATGGATTATCTTTTTATTTCTTAAGTGTCTTTTGAAGAGCAGAAGTTTTAAATTTTGTTGATGTTGAAATTATCAATTTGTTCTTTTATGGTGTCATAGCTAAGAAATCTTTGCCCAACTCAAGTTAACAAAGATCTTCTCTCAGGTTCCCTCTAGAAGTGTTACAGTATTAGGATTTACCTGTAGGTCTATGATCCATTTTGATCCATCAATTTTTGTATATAGTGAGAGGCATGGATCAAATCTCATTTTTTTTTTTTTTGCATTTTAACATCCAATTTTCTGGCATAATTTGTTGAAAAGGCAATTCTTTCTCCATTGCATTGTCTTTGTCAAAATCAGTTGCCCATGTGGAGAAAAAGGAGCTCCTGTACACTAGGAATGCTGGTGGGAATGTAAATTGGTACAGCCATGGTGGAAAGCAGTATGGAGGTTTCTCAAAAAACTAAAAATAGACCTATCATATGACCCAGTAATTCCACTCCTGGTTACATATTACATATGTTTTTTATAAAAATAAAAAACACTAATTTGAAAAGATACATGCACAGCAGCATTATTTACAACAGCCAAGATATGGAAGCAACCTCAGTGTCCATCAACAGATGAATGGATAAAGAAGATGCAACACACACACACACACACACACACACACACACACACACACACACACACAGGAATACTACTCAGCCATAAAAAAGAATGGAATTTTGCCATTTGCAGCAACATGGATGGACCTGGAAGGCATTATGCTAAGTGAAATAAGTCAGGCAAAGACAAATACTGTATGATATCATTTATATGTGGAATCTAAAAAATACAACATACTAGTGAATATAACAAAAAAGCAGACTCACAGATATAGAGAGCAAACCAGTGGTTACCAGTGGGGAGATGGAAGGGGACAGGGGCAACATAGGGATAGGGGATTAAGAGGTACAAACTATAACGTATAAAATAAGCTAAAAGGATATACTGTACAACACACAGAATATAGCTAATATTTTATAATAACTATAAGTGGAATATAACCTTTAAAAATTGTGACTCACTATATTGTACACTTATAACTTACATAATATTATACATCAACTATACTTCAAGAAACAAAAATAATCAGTTGTCCAGGTATGTGTGGGTTTACTTCTAGACTCTCTACTCTGTTCCATTGATTTATTTATCTAATTTGATGCCAATATCATGCTCTTTTGATCACTGTAGCTTTATAACAGTTCTTAAAATCAGGTAGTATTAGCCCTTCAACTTTATTCTTTTTTGAGTTTTTCTGCTATTCTGCCTACTCCCATACATTTCCATGAATTTTCAAGTAAACTTGTCAATTCCTACAAAAAAAAAAAAATCCCACTTGGATTTTGTTTTGGATTGCCTTGAATCTATAGGTCAATTTTGGGAGAATCAATATCCTAATATTGAGTTTTGTGACCCAAGAACATATTTCAATTTATTCAGGTTATTAACAGTTTCTTTCAATATTTTGTGAATTTCAATGTAGAAGTCATTCATATTTTTTGTCAGATTTATTCCAAAGTATTTCATATTTTTCGTTCCTATTATAAGTGGTGTTTTAAAAATTTTCATTTCCAAATGTCCATTGCTAGTAAAGAAATAAATTTCTTCCCCATATTGATCTCATACCCTGCATCCTTGTCAAATTCTAGTAGTGTTTAGAAGTAGATTTCATTGGATTTCCTACATAGATGATCGTGTCACCTGTGAATAACAACAGGCTATTTTTTCCCTTCCGATCGAGATGACTTTTCTTTCTTTTTCTTGCCTGAATGCACTGGCTAGAACCTTAAATACAACACTGAATAGAAGTGTTGAGAGCGAACATCCCTTTCTAGCTTCCGATTTTAAGGAAAAAAGAATTCAGTATCTCAACAGTGAGTATTACGTTAGGTGTAGATTTTCCCTAGATGCCCTTTAAGTTCCCACTTATTCCTTGTTTGACTATTTTTAAATCAGGAATGGATGTTAGATTTTGTCAACTGCTTCCTATTTTTTTAGTTTACTAATATGGTGAATTCCATGGACCGATTTACAAATGTGAAGTCAACTCCATGTTCCCGGGATAAATCCTACTTGGTCATGATGAATTATCATGACCAGAATTATCCTTCTGATATACCGCTGGATTCAATTTGCTAAAATTTCCTTTAGAATTTTAACATCTATATTTGTGAAGTATATTGGTCTATAAGCAATTTTCTTTACTTTAAAATCTTTGTCTGGTTTTGGTACCATATTCTATGAACCTACCATTAACAAGTTGGGAAGCATTTCCCCACTTTAATTTTTGGAAGAGTTTTGTATAGAACTGGTACTATTTCTTCCTGAAATGTTGATAGAATTCACCAGTGAAGCCACATGGGCCCGGAATTTTCTTTGTCCAAGGTTTCTAACTTCAATTTCCCTATAGTACTCTTCGGGTTATTTATTTTTTCTTGAGTGAGCTTTGGTAATATGTGTCTCACAAGGAATTTGCCCATTTCATCCAGGTTTTTAAATTTATTGGCCTAAAGTTGTTCATAATATTTCCTTATTATCCATTTTAACATTTGTAGAATCTACAGTAGTCACTTCTCTCATTCTTGATATTGGTAAGTCACTTCTCTCTTCATAATCAGTCTGGCTTGAGACCAATTTTACTGGTTTTATAGCTCAAGCTTTTGGTTTCATTGATGTTTTTCTATTGCTTCCCTGTTTTCTATTTCATTGATTTCCACTTGGATATTTACTATTTTCTTTCTTCTGTTTACTTTGGGTTTAACTTGCTCTTCTTTTTCTGTTTCTTAAGGTAGAAGCTGAAGTCACTGGTTTGATGAGAACTTTTCTAATATACTGTTTTATAATATAGGTGTTTCAGTGTTATAAATTTTCCAAGTATAAATGCTCAATTGTTTTTTTCTATTGCTGTGCTTTCAAGTTACCTAATCTTTTCTTCTGTAATGTCTAATCTGTTGTTAATTCCATCCAGTATATTTTTCAACTCTAACACTGTGGATTTTCATCTCTAGAAGTTCAACTTTGGCCTCTATATCTTCTATATTCCTACTTAACTTTTTAAACACATGAAATAGTTATAATTGCTTTAATGTCTTTCTGCCCTAATTTTAGTGTCTGTGTCAGTTATGACTTGGTTTCTATTGATTGATTAGTCTTCTCATTATGGGTCATGCTGCCCTATCTTTTTGCATGCTTGGTCATTTGACAGGATGCCAGACATTATGATTTTTATTTTGTTGGGTGTTGAATATTTTTAATTTACTGTGAGTCATCTTGAGCTTCATTCTGGGATACTAGGAAACATCCTGACCCTTTTGGGTCTTGCTTTCATGATTTGTTAGGCAACTCTGGAACAGTGCTCAGTTTAAGGCTAAGTATTCCTCCCTAATGAGCCAAGACCTTCCTGAGTACTTTACCCAATTTCCCATTGAAGTCTGCTGAAAAATGGTCATCTAAAGGCATCAGGTCCTAATCCCTGGAAACTATAAATGTTACCTTGTAAGGAAAAAAGGGTCTGTGTAGATGTAATGAAGTATTTTGCCACGAGCAAATTATCTTGAATCATCTGGATGAGTCCTAAATCCAATTACAAGTGTCTTTTTAAAAAGAGAGGCAGAGGGAGATTGGACACACACAAGAGGAGGTGGCAATGTGACCTCGGAGGCAGAGAGTGGAGTAATGCGGCCCCTAGCCAAGGGATGCTGGCAGCTACAAGAAGAGGGAAGAGGCAAAGAACAGATTCTTCTCTAGATTTTGGCTTAGTGAAACTTATTTCAGACCTCTAATTTTCAGAAGTGTAAGAGAATAAATTTATGTTGTTTTTGGACACCAAGTTTGTGGTGATTTGTTACAGCAGCCTTAGGAAACTAAAACACTCATAAATGAATTATAAGTTTTTCCCATCTGGCTGTTGGGAAAAGGCGTGTTTCCCTCTAATCCTCTATTCCTTTCAGATGGTTCTTTCTCTGGACAGAGAGTTTATCCACACGTATATGCTGAACAGAACTCTACGGAGTACTCTTGCACCCTTTGTAGATCTCTAGTGTTCTCTCTGCAACGTTCTGGAAACTCTATCAAGGCATGAATGCTGGGGCACCTCTTTTGCTTCCTGTCTCTCAGGGATTACTTTCATTTCACTGCCTGATGTCTAGGATCTTGAAAACTATTATTTCATGTTTGTGTATGCTTTGTTGTTTCAGGCAGGAGGGTTAATCTGGTTCCTATTATTCCATCTTGGCTAAAAATTCCATTAATGTTTATAAATATCTTCCTAATTTTTTTTTGGTTAAAGTTAAATAAATGCACAATGTAATAGGGTTCTCTGGAAACCACAGAGTTCGTTAGTCAACAGGTTTTTAACAAGGCATTATTTTTAGGCACTGAAAATACAGAGGTAAATAAAATGCCAATATTGCCCAAAGAAAACATTCTATCACAAGGTCCTTGAACAGAGTTCATTTCTCACTTACCATATCATGAAGGCATATAGCAGATAGTTATCAACATAAATTGAGTGTACTATTAAGTGACCAGTTCATTTAAACATAAATAGGTAAAGTTGCTGTAGCTGCTATTGATTTTTACTAAAATAATAAAACACTGATCCAAGGATAGAATAAATTGATTCCAGAAAAGTGATGAAGTTTAGAATTTTGAGTAGTTGAATTAAGACCACATTTCAGACTGAAATGAATTAAGAATATATTCAATTGTCCATATTATTTCTTAATAGAGTAACATTTTACTAATGAAAGAAAACACTAAAGAAAATTTTACCTTTCCCATAAAAAGCATAATTTTAATTCAGAAATTTAGGAATCTTTAAAAAAACACATCCACCCAAATGTAAATGGGAATTTAATATATCAGATATGTAATTTTGTTTCACTCTCAAGATTTATAATGATATCATTTAAGAGTATGTTTCTAGTATAGTCTACCTTACTGAAATAACACAACATCTGACACTGAACATATATTCAGTACTAAGCACTGTGCTAATAATAAGCACTTTACGTGTATTATCTCCTTTAATTTACATCAGGCCCTATGACATTAGATGTTACTTCTATCCTCATTTTAAAGATAATGAAGCTCAGACACAGAAACCTGTCTAACGTCACATAATTGTGTAACTAGCATGGCTAGGACTTAAATTCAGTCTTCTTGACTCTAAAGCTCATGTTCTAAAAATAAGCCACAAATTCAATTTTATAAACCAGGAAAATACGGCTGATAAATTGCAAAAGCTTTCATTATGAAGTTCCCTTAAATAACGGTTTCCTCTAAATATCAAACATCGATTAACATTTTAGCTACAACATTTTAAGAGCACTTTTATTTTAAAAGTTGACGCTAAACCGGTAATTTCTAATATATATGCAAGCAAATAAAGCACTCGATATTTAAAAAAGATATAGTTTTGTATTTAAAGAATTTGTAATCTCTCACAAATAGATGAACAAAAATATTCAGAGGAAACCTATCAAATCTTATTTTTTCTTATAATGCATATACATCCTCATGACTACAGAGTATGAGAAGGAATGACACATTTACTCTAAAAGAGATACAATTATCTTCACATTAATGTAGGTCTTTAAAAAGGATTTTTTTGTTTCTGTATAATAGATACTTATTCTATGTGGAGAGTGGGTATAAAATGTATGTAGTATTTTGTATTTCTTTGACATCACTGGAGAGAAAAAATATGGATCAAGGAGATGGAGTCCCTCTTATAACAAGAGTTTGATGAAGACACTTTATCACCAATCTCAAAACATGTGCTCTCAAACTCTCAAGAAAGGCTTTGAGTTTTCTCATGTAGGCCTATTTGTTCACTGCTGTGAGTATAAGGGATGGACAATATAAGGGACCTTAGAAAATATTTCACCTCTGAAGAAATTATAGTAATATTATTGTTATTTACCTGAAGATTTTCACAGGTCTCTTGACTGTAAGTGAGTCTCTGGATTTCTGTAGGTGAAACAAGATATAATGCTTGTCCATTGTTGGTGAAGCAGAACGTTCTGGCTATCCGCATATTGGTAAGGGGCAAGTAATACACATCCAATAGAGGTCTTAAACTTGGCAAACTTGAGAAAAAAATTAAAAACTTGTTAATAAACAGGTAGGTTTTAGTCTTGAACAAATACTAGAGGAGGTAAAAATAGCAGGGAACTTATAAACCTTATGATTTAGTGCACCTGAGTGGGAGATAAAACTGATTTGTTTTCCTCACATACTTGTTCACTATGAACTGAATGAAAATAAATTCTCAGTGTATAAGACTGTAAACAAATAAAAGCCTTTCTTTCAAACTGAATATAATTCTGCAACATTATGTGTTGAGGGAGGAAATGTTATATCTGTGTTTAAAAAAAGAAAAAATCTAACTCTTACCTAAAAGTCATAATGTGTCCATTGGCACAGAAGCAGGCAAGGCAGATACTGTTACTCAATGATACAATATCTCCACGAAGAACAAATGAGGTCTCTGTAATGTTTTGCTTATAAGCACAGTTCTGAGTTGGCAGTGAGATTACTTTTGCTTGCTTTTCAGAACATATCACTGCATACTGGTTTTCACTAATTTCCTGAGAAGAGGAGGGAGATACAGAGACAGGTCTTCGTTTTTTCAATTTCTCCTTTTCATCCTTCTCTTCAGGAACATTGTGTTCTTTCCAGGATTCATATGCGGGTGGCATTAAGCAGCCTGTGGAATCCAGGAATGCCATTCTCAGGACTGCCCCTTTTAACCTCAATATAGTACCTAAAATTGTAATTTTAGTAAATAAAAAATATTTTAATCCCACAGTAAATATGTTTATTCCAACTCTGACACATACTAGACACTCAAAAATATGTAGAATGTATACTGAACCGAAATTGTACACTGGCTCACTGATAGGATTCAAACTTCAAGCATGATATTTGAATCTGGAAAAAGATATCAGTAAGTGCTACCAAATAAATAAGTGCTACTATAATTGCTACCAAACAGATAAACGCTAGGATGTGTGGAACTAGGCCTCATACCTGGCAAGTGTACTACCATTGAGTATGAGAGTAAGCAGATGGCATCTAGAGCTGCACGGTCCAATATGGCAGCCACTAGCCACTTGAAGTGTGGCTGGTCCAAATTGTGGCATGTTGTAAGAGTGAAATACATGCTGGATTTGAAGGCTTAGTACAAAGAAAAAATTATAAGAAAATACCACAATAATATAAAAATACTGATTACATGCTAAAATGATAGTATTTTGGATAGACTGGGCTAAATGAAATATGTTACTAAAATTAATTTCACTTTTTAAATTTTTTTACTTTTTTAAAAACAGCTACTAGAAAATTTAGAATACTATATGTGGCTCACACTGCATTTTTAATGGACAGAACTGATCTACAGGGTCAATGAGAAAAAAAAGTTTCCACATATTTCTAAACATTACTTCAAAAAAACTATTTACCAGTAAAGGTCAAATACACTCCAGACATTGCTTTGGTCAACTTACAGTCTTAAATTAGTAGTTATATTTCTTGATTTACTTTAATTAATGGGACTCCCTTTCGTCCATATCCTTGAATAGGTAAATATGATATATGCTCATTTCTAAGTAAGCTAAATGATACTATCAAGGATTTGGAAAGCAATAGAAGGGAGGGTATAGAACCGATTTAGCATTTCAGTTTTTATTTTAGAGGATTTTTTTCATATTTTATTACTTTATACTTATATTTTATAGTTTGCAAAAAATTATCCATATATTGTATTCTTTTGTTTCTAAGAGGAAGAGATCCCAGTGTTCTGTCAAAATTTTTCTTAGAAGACAAAATTTTCCTTTCCTCTTCACATTTATATATTTTGTCTATTGCAGGGTAGCCAGATAAAATAAAGGATGCCCAGTTAAATCTGAATTTCAGATATACAATCAATACTTTTTTTAGTATAAGTGTGTCCCAAATTCTGCATTATTTTTCCAAAGAGAAAGATGGGACATATTTATATTAAAAAATATGCTATCTAAAGTCCAAATTTAACTGGGCATCCTGCAATTCATTTGCTACATCTGGCATTAGTCTATTGTCCAGGTTTGGAAAGTAGACAATTTAATTATTTTAAACGGTTTGCTAATTTGGGAATGGTTTATAGTCCATATGAACATATATGAGATATAGTAATTCCAGTAAGTAGATTTTCTAAAAATGTACCAATATTTAAATATATGCTTGTCCTATAGTTGGCAGGATTATAGTATGTTTTCCAGCAGGGTAGTGGTAATTGTTGAGTTCTCCTCTTGAAGGCAAAAAAAAAAAAAAAACCACAACAAAAAACAGTTGGGGACAAAATAGACCATTTCAGGCTCTTAGGCATGGAAACCCACCTGCTTGGAAAACACCTCTCTTCTCCTCATAGTTCCAATAGAGATAATATAATATAAATGTCATTGTTATATTTTAAAATAGGCATCCTATTAAAAACAAACCTCAAAGATTCCAACGTTGAAAAGAAACCCAAAGGTTCTTTCTTACACATGAAAATTATTTCATATCAAAGTAGATTTACAGCTAATTTGACTTTATTGCCAGTTGGAAAAATTTTAAGTATTTTTTAATATAGTTAATAGTAGATTATTTATATTTAATCCCTCTCTCTTTTTTATTTATTGGAAACATTTTCTTATCACAAACTGTCTGTTGTAGAAAATTTAGAAACCACATATCAGTAAAAAGAATAAAAATTACCCCCAATCCCACTATTCAGTGATAATTACTATCAACATTTTGATTTTCATCTTTCTAGGTTTTTTTTCCAATACATATACTTGTTTACTAATAAGAAATGAGATTGTTAAGAAATTCATCATTATGTAACTTTTTCTAACAACTAGGTATGTAGTATATAGTAAATTACTGAGCTGAATGAATAAATCAAACTGTTCCTTTAATGTAAAGGTAGTTCAGAAATGGTAGAACTAGAAATCATAATTACATTTTAATTCTAAATTCTAAGTATTGTTAAAATGTACTATATAAACAAGAAATACACTAGTAAGCAAAACCATGTTTTTGTTTTTTTCTATCTAGATCAGCATAGATTAGTAACGGAAACCAGAATTCTCAATTATTTCAAGACCTATCAGATTCCACATACATGTGATAAAATTCAATCTCATTTTCAATATAGGAAGACTGTAGATTTTTTCTTCTTAATATTTTTTTATTAAATCACCTTTTCTAATTCTTCAAAGAAGAAAATTAATGTATTTTAAGACTTCACACATAGAGATTAAAAATAGCCAAGTGTATAATGTTTAAAAATACACTTTTCTGTTTTTTCTCTAAATATGTACCATCCTTTTGCTTATAGAACATACTATTCTGAGGTATCCTAGAATGCAGTAGAACAAGTGTTTTTTTTTGTTTGTTTGTTTTTCTCATTTTCTTTTGTAGTAATCATTTTAGACATGATTCTAGGATTAAAAAAATATAAAACCTGAATGGCTGTATAAGTAAATGATATTCTGGAATCTTATTCCATGTATTCCTTCAATTAAAAACATAAGACTATAACTATCCCCATTTAGACTTAGATTGATTCAAAAATGAAAAGCAAAGGCTTCTATTAAATTATACTAAAGCAAACCTTCAAAAGAAGTATAGCACCAGAGCATACATACCACTTGGAGACACAATTACTGGCTGAAGAAGTCTTTGCTCTCCTCCTGGGGGAAGGTTCAGTGCAATGACAAGCACTGTTCCCAATGTAGTACCAACCCACAAGCATGGGGAGGGGGCTGAATCTGCCTTTCGAGTAAAAGTTTCACAGAAATGAAGAGCAGAGATTGCTTCTCGGGATTCTTTATCAATGCTGGTTACACTTGAACTCCGTGATCGGCTGAAGGAATTATCTTTTACATCTGAAACGATTTAAAACGTTGTGAGATTGCTCAAGTTATAAAATATCATGTTTTTTGCTTGGTATAAGTTTTGCCAAATAGTTAATCTGCAAAAAGATAAAATCTACAGCATATTTAATTTTAAGTTTCTTTTAATTGAAAAGAAAAACAATTTACTTTTATGCTAACAATTTTTTCCTTTGCTTGTGTTTGAAACACAGAGGGACAAATCCACACTTCTCAGAACTGAGCTGAGGTCATCCCAGTGAGCTCAGTGAGTTTTTGGATGTAATGATCTCTGTGGTTCTGGTGCAGCTCTCTGTTAGTATCCTGGCTGCTTTTCCAATCTTAGCCCTTACTACCCTTTCTCATGGTGCTGTTTCTTCCTTTGGTAATATAATTCATGAGTAGATAGAATCAGGAAAGTGGGTATTTTCAATTTTCTACATTAAAAAAAAATGCTTTTATAAGTACTCTGATGTTACCTTCAAATTTATTGTATGATGGACTTTTTTCCTTCAAATCTGTCCATATGAAAGCCTTAATCCATAAAAATTTAGCTTAATTTTTTTTTAAATGTGATTTTAACTGTAACTAACGTTCATCTAAGGCGTTTTTCATTAAACTGTACAACTGGTATCTGGCTCATACTTAATTTGATGCCAGGTATATTCCCTTTACCCCGGCTCTGTCTGTAATGACAGGGATACTTGTAAATTATACTAATAAACCCTCTCTTGTCTTCAGCTACCTTCTCTGTGGCCAATCTCAAGTCTGTTTCAAGCCCTGGCCTCTTTTCTCTTGGAATGCATTTCCAAACGCTTATAAAAAATTTTTTCCTATTATGTCTCACTAGGCAAAATCAAAATACATCATTTCTCCAAGGCTCTAAATTCTTCTAATGGCACTATTTATATTAATGACACCTCTGTTCTCCTAGGAAAACAATACTTGAAATAAGTCCCAATTTCGGTTCTTCCCTTTCACTTTACTTACATGTCTCTGATGGGATGCCAAGTCCTACGCTATTCTAATGTTTCTGTTTCCTTCTTTCCACTACTAATCAACTTCCATCACCCTATGTTCAGGCCTTTATCACCATTCATCTAGACTACAATTCCCAAGAGATCTCCCCACCTTCACTCTGTCACTGTTCTATCAAAACTCAACTAAAATTTACAAGGTACAGTTTTAATTCTATCACCTCTATCTTAAAAATCCGCAACAGTTCCTCTTATACTCTTACTAGGTTTTTAAGACTCCACAAAATATCTCAACCTACCCTCCCGGCCCTATCTGCCAGAGTGCTGCCCTGCTTCAGTTCACTGTGGGAAATAAACCGAGCCATTCAATGTTCTCCAAACATACCTGGAGCTTACCTACTTTTTTGCTTGTGATTTTCTTTCTGATTCGTGCCCTTGCCTTTTCTCTACCTATCTAGATGGTGTTTATTCTCCATCTCAAGTACTGTCATCCTCATGAAGTTTATCCTGATTCCTAAAGCCATACACAGTTTTTCTCTTTTGAATCTTGATAGCTTTTTATCTCCCCCCTGGCATGAATAGTACATTTGTTCTGTAGTTACTGACTTGTCTTAGGCCTTGTTCTAATGTGACTGTAAATTTCTTGAGAACAAGGGCTCTCTCCTTTTGATGCCCTGCAGAATTTGGCATAGTGCCTTGCATATGAAGGTATTCAACACATACTTGCTGAAGACAGACCTACAGTTCGAAGTATCTGAAGCAATGTGTTTCTGCTACACCACTGGGATATATTAAAATTTCTAGTAGTTTCTGCTATTCACATCTAATAAATCATTCCTCAATCACATGTTTCCAATGCTATTGTGAAAGAAATGACTTCATAATGTTGTGAAAAATGAAAAACACGTTCAAGTCTTCTAAGTTGTATTTTACTGAATAAAAAAGGCATAATTGAATCCTACTTATACCCCCCAAAAGCTTCTTGTAATCAAATTTAGATTCATAGGTTAAAAAAAATTCTCCCAAACAATAATTATATACAACATAATTTTGATTACAGTTAGCCTCTGAAAACAATAAAGCCACTAGTTATGACAACAGCATGGGTTATTTCTAACTATAGTTTCTAAAAATGCTTTTCTTTTGCCTGAGATTGTGCTTCCTGTTACAGATTATGACACAGTAGAAAAGAACTACTTAATGTAAATAAAACAACTTTCTATAAGCAACAGCTCATTACTGGATGAGCTTGTAATATGATATTGATTCCAAATGTTAACTCTTTATGTTCCCAAAGTTATTTTAGTAAAAAAACAGAAATTTAAAATTTATTTTCCAATGATAAAAATATTTGTTACTTTGATAAGACATACACATAACAAGATGAACAGACATATTCACCTATATTATCAGTTGTGACCTAGTGATAAAAATGAAAATCAGTGATACAAGAAAATTTAATATTATAAATTTCAATATAAATTAAGCTGTATGAAAACCTTTACTGTTATCTATTAAAATTACAATAGGTGATTCACAACAATCTATACTTCAAATGTTAATTCACAGGCCAAGTAAACATTATTTTAATTTAATAGACTAATTTAACTATATAAAATTCATAAACTACAACTGTGTTTTTATTATATGACTTCTCTATAAAAATTAGATTGCCAGAGAAACTCCTATGGCTAGATCCATATGGGAAAATGAACTGAATCAGAATCAACTCTGAACTTAGAGAATTAGGTTGCTTATTTTATCTGTGTAGAACTGTTTGAAAACAAGTTAGAATCTTCAGCAGTTCACGAATTGTAACTACCACTGACTGCTCTCAAGTTAGATGTTGTGGGTCTTTGTGGCTTAAATATAAGAAATTGGGCAAGCTTAACAAATGGAATAGAAATTTTCATTTTCATTCTACTAATAAGAGCAGAAATGAAATAGCTACCACTAAGTAGGGCCTACCATGTGCTTCATACTATCATAAACTTTACATTTATCATTTTATTGAATCTATATAATAACCCTGAAAAGTATTATCACCATAATTTAACAAATAATGAAGTAGAGGCTCAGACAGGTTAAATGACTGAGAAAGCTAGTTAATGGAAGAGTTTGGATTTGTGCCCATGTTCAAGTCTAAAACATCTGTTAGGCAACTCCAGATAAACATGGGATTAGTCATATCACCAATATCATACGAGTGGAGTGTTTTAATTATTATTGAGCATTAAAGTTCAGTGTTTAGATTAAAAAAAAACAAAACTGGAACATGTGGTCTTTCTGGCCGATCTAAACTCAGAAAAAAATTGTCATTAATGCCTCCATCCAGCTCTAGTGATACAACCATGTCATAAAATCATTGCTTTCCTGTTATTCTCTGGATGCCTAGAACATTCCACCTGTGTATATCACACTCTCCTGTCACATAGAGCCTTATGCAACAAAATTTTATATCCCCCAATCAAAACATAATGCCAAGAGGTAAATTTGGTCAGGGTAAAAATTAGGACAAAATACTTACTCACATAAAGATACATAACAGTTTGATATTTTGCCTCCTGTTCTTGACACTTGAAAAGTGACATCAGCAGTCTAACAATATCGCCCATGATTCCTGAGTTGTGGGCCATGGAATCTAGGGTGAAGCTATGGTGAAAGTACAATGTTGCATAATTCCCCTATAAACAAAAGTGAATTCTATTCACAGAAGCTTCCATAGCTGCAGGAAAAGTCCAACAGCTCAGCTACTTTAGCAACATCTGGCAGTTTGAGCCTATGGATAATAGTTGTTTTTCCCCGTTGACTCTCTGGACAATGTAAAAGATTTACCAGCTAAGAATCTCTATCAAAAAATAGTTCAGTAGCACAATGACTTAAGGGAAAATTATTGAGGCAACATGGGTATTGTTTCAACATATATATTAATCAAAGTTATAATTAGCTTAGGGCATTGAGATACACGGGCACACAAGTAAAAGATAAACTGAATAAAGATGATCTATAAAAGCACAGAGCACACACTTTGATTAAATTACTTAAATAATTCATAAGTGTGAATATTCTTTTAAAAAGTAATTGACATCCTATTTTTACTAATTTAAAAAGTACTTCTACATGTGTTTTCTCAACAGATGTTTAGGTAATAAAAGACACAAAACCATTTTAAGTAGTAGTATTCAGTGTTACTAAAATCATGGGCATCTTTGAGAGTCTGATGAAAACTCTGGATCCTCTTGTTGGGGAAAAAAATGCTTAATGGTAGCCTCAGATACATGTGGGTTCAAATGGCATCTTTCATTTTTATAGTGAAGGGAACTATGCTCTTCTCAAAACATACGTTAACCAACATTCTAGAATTTATTTCTGGTTCCCTTAACAGCAGGGGTATTACAGGGTTCTACTAAACTGTTCTTCCTATGTTCAGGAATGGAACCTTTCACTGATGACAGTGGAAGATATTATGCCTACTCACTCATAATAACATGCTATCAGTATAACTGAGATAAGACTATGATTTGGAAATGCTAAAATCAGTAAGGTGAAATGGACCAATACCTAAGTCTGTATTATGCATAAGAAGATAGTCAAGGAATCTAGAGAATTAACAGTGAGAAGATGAGGTGGGTGAGCAAATAAAAAGGAGAAAATCTAGTTGTTTCTAAGACAAACATGCGTGAAATCATCCGTATGCAGTCATACTTCTTATCCACTTAAAGGCAATAGAAATTTTAAAATTAAAATGGAAATCCTGCTTTATATTTACTACATGGAATCTTATTTTTGTCTTTATCGAAATGTCATTTGTCCCTATCCTGGGATATCAGGGAGCTGTTTTGGAGCTGGATATAAAGCAGAAGGAATGTGTGAATATATTCACTCTGCTTTCCTAATGGATAGGTTGCATAGAGAGTGCTACAGAAAAAGATATATTTTCCACCTTATTACCGTCAAAAAGTCGTAATGATTCTTGGTATGAGATTCACTGTAATACAGAAAACTAGTCATTTATTTTGAAAATATTAAATTCTCATAAAATAAGTTTATAAATAATAAAGTTCAAAATAAGTTTTCAGACGGTTAATAGAAATTAATCCAAAATCACATTTTAATCTTACACTAAATTTTGTTTAGATAAAGTATGAGAGGGCTGAGGAAATATATTATTTTGATTTGCTTAAAGTTATATTATAATTATCCTTTACAATCTACAGAGAGCATCCTGAAGGCTATTAATCCTTAAACAGTCATTTTAAACTTGATTTTCAATGAAAATCTAGTCTATGGTCATTTTAAATCTCCTGATTTCCTTGTCTTCCCATTAAAGAGAGTTTAACTACTATGTATTTTCATTTATTTATTTTACTTACCTAAGTCAGGCTTTAGGTCAGTAGGCAAGCTTAACTTCCTTGACATTTTTGCTGAAAAATAAAATGCATTTTTAAAGTTCTGAAGAATATCTGATTCATGCTTATTCATACCAACTGGTCTTCAAGATAGGAGTGAATATTTTTCTTACTAAGTCTAGATGCTAAGATAATTAAGATATGATTAATAATGTTATGGGTGGAAAGTAAATCTTATTTTCAACTTTTTAAAAAGTTTGTACTTACTTGATTGTAACACCTTTGAGTGCTTGAAGCTCTCACTTCAAGAAAGCCTTTTAAATTCTAACTGTTAATTATTTCTTAGGCTCACAGGAAAGGGTTAGGCTTTTCTAAGGAAGCAAAATCATTTCTCAGAAAGAAGGTGTTGCAGATAAGGACAATAGAGGCATAAGACTGAATTTGGGTATGTGATACAATAAAATCTTTCCAGCTCCTCGTCTTCACAGCTATTAGGCTCATTCTTTTTTAACTTAATCTCTTGAATATAGGACATCCTTTATCTACAATCAAATTGAAGTATTTGATTACTTCACAAAAATATTTGGCTCATCCATTTCTTCATATATGTCAACTCAATTTACATTTTAGTAAAAAACAAAAAACCAAAGTCATGCTCAGTCTAAAATTAGAGTATTTACAAAAATATAAACTCCAGATACTTCTATTTTGGATTAGAATAATACAAAAGCCTAGGTAAAAAACTACTGAAATTCACTTTCCATCCTGAAAATCAGTTATTGCCTAAATCTAGGAAGTGATTTAAAGTTAGGAGGTGTTTAACTATATCTATTATGTTAGTGGCAGTGCATGCGTAACAGAATAGTGCTTCCTATGTGAAATTTTGAAAAAGCATTTGTTTGTTAATACATGAATGTGTATATTGGGTTAAATTTTGGACTGTTAGGAGATATTTAAAGAACAGACCCTGCTAGTCCATAAGGGCGCCATGTAAGCAAAGAGAAATCCAGTCATAGTACATAACTTCCACATCTAAAAAAATGACAAATCCAGTGTTAGGAAAGAGGCATTAGGCAAACTGGGAAGGGACAGGGGGAAATCAAGTATTTATTTCTAAGCTTCATTAATCTAATTAGCATCCTTTAAAAAATAACAACAATGGGTCAAATATATGAATCAGTCTTATCCCATTTTCACACAGACTTAATCAATCTCAGTTAAAAGACAAAAAGTAATAGAAAACTAAAATAGCCAAATCTATGGTTGGTTGATCTCACATAAATGGCTGCTCCTGTATTTAATATCCAATTCTCTTAAACCTAGAAGATACTATACCCCTCTCAAAATGTTTTTTAAAATGCAATATTAAACTTTTGAAAGAATTCAGAGGTTTTCACCAAATATCAAAGGTACAATGTACGTAGACTGATAAATAATATCTATACAATATCTGAAGGAGAAAAATCAGTCAGGTACAGTCTAAAGATACTCTTTCAGAATCAGATGATGTGGATGCCTCTCTAGACCCCGCTACTCTGATTTGATTAAGTTATTCTGAAACTTAATCAAGTGCTTATAAATCTTGAATGTGCACACCAGTCACCTGGGTATCTTGTGAAATCAGATTCTTGCACTTCTAACAGGCTCCCAGGAGATGCTGCTGCTGCTGCTATGTGGACCACAGAGAGCATCAACGTCCCTAGACTAAAAGCAACTTCAGGATAGGGAACAAGACTAATTCATCAAACCCAGTACGTAGATACAGTAAGTCCACAGCGAACATTTCTTGAAGAAGCTTCAACATCTAGTTTGTAAAATGTGGAAGTGTAAAGTACGGTGGTTAGGACTGGATTTGGAATCAGACCAAATATGAGTTTATATCTAATTCAACCAACTACTAGGTGTGTGACCTTAGGCCAATCACTTTGCCTCTCTAAACCTTAAATTTCCTCATCTGTAAAATGGGAATAGATATTAATGACAATTTCATAGTTGTGAAGATTATATAAGATGACATAAGCAAAACATTAGGCATAATACCTTACACACAGTGTGGATTTGATAAACGTTATTATTTATGAATAATAAACAAATAAAATGACTTTTTCATAAACTGTAAAATGTTACACAGATGAGCTATTAATATACTTGTAAACAACCCAATATTTCTTTATTCTAATTCTATGGTAATATTCCAATTAACTAAAACAAGAAAATGGAAAAAAACTTTTAGGATATAAATATAGAATGGCATGCACAACTATAAGCTCAACCTCTTTTTAAGTTCATTTCAAAAACTAAGTTCTATATCTAAACATAAGAAGTGAAATAAACCTGAGTAATTCATAAGATATTTTTATGGGGAAGCGGTGGAGGGGGGAAAAGATTTAATTCCTTGGCATTTCCTGTGTAATTTATATTTATGCCTTCAGGTTCCATAGCCCTTTCTTCTGTAGTCTCCACCTAGTGATACTAAACCCATCTGATGAACTGATCATATAGTTTCAGATACTGAACTCTTCAGTACTAGTATTTCACTTTGTTATAAAGTTTTAATTTTCTCTGCTGATATTCTCCATCTGTTCACTCACTATGACCATGTTCCCATTTCAGTACCTGAACATATAATATTATAGCAGTTGCTTTAAAACTCTTGGCTGCTAATTTCAACATCTAGGTCATCTTATAGTCTGTTTCTACTGATTTTTTAAATTCTTAATTATGGGTCATATTTTCTCATGATTTTGAATTTTTATTTCACTTGTCTAGGAACTTTTGATTGAATGTGGACATATGTTTTGACTGAATAGTAGATAATATGTTGAAGGGAGCCTGGATTATACCATCAACCTTAACTGGTGTTGAGTTTTGTTCTGCCATGCAGTTAAATTACTGGTGGATAACAAGCTTGGTTTTATTCTTTGTTAGGGTGGGTCTATTTCAGTTAGAACTTTGTTCTAGGGTATGGCTCTTATGCTAAGAACTGATCCTTACTCTTCAAGAGTGGCCTTGCTGGGATATAAACAGAATGAATGAGGTGCTCAGCAAGGTCTCACTACTTCTACTCCCAGCATCGCATGACATCTGATATCACTGGCCAGCTCTCAGCCTCACAGCAGGTGGTTGTTAAGTAGGCCTACTGAAGTCTTGACCAGCTCATATGTGGCCCAGCCCTAAGGCAAGGACCGGCATTGAATCTCCACAGGGATTCTAGGAATCCCCCTTGAAGCAGTTCCTTCTTCTCTAGTGCCCTCCCTCACAAATTCCAGTCACTTTAGAAGCCCAGAACTCCAACTTCCTCCTCCTTAGCTTAATGAGACTGCAACTCCACTTGGGTTCTAATCACTCTGCACTGCAACAGGAAAAGTATTCTCTGGCAGAGAACTGTGTTTCACCTCATGTTTTTTCTTTCTCTTGAGGATGACAGTCCTGGACTGCTCAATGCCTGGCAATAAGAGCCTCATGTATTTTGACTAGTTTTACTGTTGTCTTCTGTGAGAGGCTAAGTTCCAAACCCAAGGTCTAAAGTTGAAATTTAGGCTAAATGTTTCTTTCAGTTTTTGTGACTACTTCAGAGGAATATCCTTGTTTTCAGGTCTGTTTAATCAACCTCCTTGGTGGCAGGTCCAGGAGAGGCAGATCCACTTCTGGAGAACCTCTAGTTAGTCCTCCTGGCTTATAAACTGTACTCTGGTTGTAATTTTGTGAGGAAGCAGTTGCAGACTTTATCTAGTATTTTCTGAAGCTCATATTTTTACTTCTCAGGAGTCTCAGAAGCACTTGCAACACAATTACCTTGTCACCTGATTTCATCACACTGAAAAAGAAACTTCTGCTCATGCTTTGAAGTTACTCAGCTTCCACTGAGGTTTTCAAACTGAAAACATATGATCTGAATGAGTTCTTGGAAGGCAAATTGCCTGTTTTTCTCTTCTTTATCTGTGTATTCTGCAACTCTTGCCCTGGTACCCAGTATCTTCCTTGCTTTGAAATCCTCTGTCACTAGAAACTATAAAATAGCTCTCTTTCTCTATGCCTTTGTCCACAGCAGAAACAATGGGAATGACAGTAAAGAAGTTTCTTCAGTCTGAAGAAAACTGGAGTCAAAGATGGATCTTAGCAGGCTGTTAACCTGAGTGTTTGCTCTCTCTTCTTATAAACCAGAATGAGAATATCAAGCTGGCTCGCTGAATAAGCAGTAAAGAGCTGCGTCTGATTGTAAAGAATAATGAAGTTACACTTAATCACAACAATCATGTCTGCAATGGTAGTTTCAACACCAAGGAAAGATGCATGATGTTCAAGAGAAGTAAATCTTAAGGCAAGGGGACTGCATGGGCCATTATACCATACATGACAGTTCCCTCACGGTTGATGCTTTTTAGTTCTTCGCAAAGAAAAGTTTCTCAATTATAGAGATTCTTACCACTTCTCTGAAATTAAACAGATGCTTTGAAATTTTCCTTTACCTTTTCTACCCACTGTGTTCCACATCTTATTCTTCTAAGGAAGGTTTTTTAAAAGAAAACAGAACTATGACTTTTATATTAATGTACCAACAATAAAAGGTGAAATGACTTCTTATTATGACAGTATGAAGAAGATGCCAAAAAAGCAAACGGATCTTTGTTTACATCGAGAGCGGTTCAATAGTTAGAATAAAGTGACAATATCACTTTTCTCACCTGCAGAGATACAATGCAACTCTTTTCATGGATAATGTCGAAATGTATGCATATTAAATAAAAGCAATCAGAATAATTAAAAAAAAAAGACTAAAAATCAGCTTGTAGGATAGAGCAAGCAATCCAAGGGGGGGAAAGTGGGACCAAGAAGTAGAAACTCTCCTATCACACACTATTTTAATAGTCATTTGAACTAATAATGTCAGTTTCTACCTCCCATCCTAGAATATAAATTCTATGAATTTGGGAACAGAATTTATTTTGCAAATTACTGTATCTATGCATGTGTCTAGCACTTAATGTGTATGTTCAATAAACATGGCAATGAATGAAAATAAACAAAAACTGTTAGAATTTTTAGAAAGAAGCTGAATTTCTTCATGAAGTGAAAAAGAAAGAAAAAGGGGACAAATTAAATATAGGCTTATTAATCAAAAGGACAACTTTTGGAAATACAAACACTTATCCATTACCTAAGATGAAGGAGAAACTTTAAAAAGATACTAATACCTGTCTGGTAAAGATCTGGCTATTACAAGTTCTCTTAATTCTTGAACTCCTAGAGCTTTTGTCTTCATTATTTTTCCTGTCTCTACATACTTTCCACAAACTCATAAAACTTAACGTCTAGGATATCACCATAATCAAAAACATCTCAAAGCATTTCCTATAGAAGGTAGTACATAAACGTAACATAATAAGTGCTGCGTGCTGAATTATTCCCCCCGAATTCATACGTGGAAGCCTTAACCCTTACTAACTCAGAATACGACCTATTTGGAGATAGGACCTTTAAAGAGGCGATTAAGTTGAAATGAGGTCACTAAGTGTGGGTGCTCATCCAATCTGATTGGTACATGTAAGAAGAAGAAATCTGGATACACAGACACACTAGGGGTGCACGTGCCTAGAAGAACAGACGATGTGAGGACACAGAAAGAAGGCAACCACCTGTAAACCAAGGAGAGAGGCCTCAGAAAGAAAAAAAAACCTGTCAATGCCTTGATCTTGGACTTCTAGCCTCTAGAACTATTCTAGAGAAAGTAAATTTCTATTATTTAAGTGACCCAGTTTGCAGTATTTTCAGATGGCAACTCTAGCAAATAAATACAATAAGTAATGACAGAAAATAAATTGCCACATGAATAGTTCTGTTCAAACGATAGTTGACGAAAAACTATTTCAGTAACGTAACTTTAATTTGGACTAATTTTCTTTATGTTAGGAAGCAAACAGCAAGTTATTTCTAGAAAGATCACTGCATATCCTTCTAATGTAAGAAAAAGATGATTCTATAGAGAGACGCACACACAGTAAGTACTGGTAATAAAACGAACAGACTTTGCTGAGCAGATTTTATTATGAAATTTGACAGAAAATACACTAAGAAATAGAATTAGAGTTTGAGTACACAATATGCCATACTCTTCGGATTTTAGTCATCCTGAAAAAGAAAAAAGAATTCATTTAGAGGAATCCCTACTTGTATAATGGTTTTAAAATACCTGTCTGAAATTTCATTCTTGACAATTAAGAGTAAGTAACACGCTTTTCTCAAAAGAATGAAAAGAACTGAGGACAGTCTCAGAGACCTCTGGGACAACATTAAACACACCAACATTCGAATTATAGGGGTTCCAGAAGAAGAAGAGAAAAAGAAAGGGACTGAAAAATATTTGAAGAGATTATAGTTGAAAACTTCCCTAATATGGGAAAGGAAATAGTTAATCAAGTCCAGGATGCACAGAGAGTCCCATACAGGATAAATCCAAGGAGAAATACACCAAGACACATATTAATCAAACTGTCAAAAATTAAATACAAAGAAAACATATTAAAAGCAGCAAGGGAAAAACAACAATTAACACACAAGGGAATCCCCATAAGGTTAACCACTGATCTTTCAGCAGAAACTCTGCAAGCCAGAAGGGACTGGCAGGACATATTGAAAGTGATGAAGGAGAAAAACCTGCAACCAAGATTACTCTACCCAGCAAGGATCTCATTAAGATTTGATGGAGAAATTAAAATCTTTACAGACAAGCAAAAGCTGAGAGAGTTCAGCACCGCCAAACCAATTTTACAACAACTGCTAAAGGATCTTCTCTAGGCAAGAAACACAAGAGAAGGAAAAGACCTACAATAACGAACCCAAAACAATTAAGAAAATGGGAATAGGAATATACATATCGATAATTACCTTCAATGTAAATGGACTAAGTGCTCCCACCAAAAGACACAGATTGGCTGAATGGATACAAAAACAAGACCCATATATACGCTGTCTACAAGAGACCCACTTCAGACCTAGAGACACATACAGACTGAAAGTAAGGGGATGGAAAACGATATTTCATGCAAATGGAAACCAAAAGAAAGCTGGAGTAGCAATTCTCATATCAGACAAAATAGACTTTAAAATAAAGACTATTAGAAGAGACACAGATGGACACTACATAATGATCAAGGGATCGATCCAAGAAGAAGCTATAACAATTGTAAATATTTATGCACCCAACATAGGAGCACCTCAATACATAAGGCAAATACTAACAGCCATAAAAGGGGAAATCGACAGTAACATATCATAGTAGGGGACCTTAACACCCCACTTTCACCAATGGACAGATCATCCAAAATGAAAATAAATAGGAAACACAAGCTTTAAATGATACATTAAACAAGATGGACTTAATTGATATTCATAGGACATTCCACCCAAAAACAATGGAATACACCTTTTTCTCAAGTGCTCATGGAACATTCTCCAGGATAGACCATATCTTGGGTCACAAATCAAGGCTTCGTAAATTTAAGAAAATTGAAATTGTATCAAGTATCTTTTCCGACCACAACGCTATGAGACTAGATATCAATTACAGGAAAAGATCTGTAAAAAATACAAACACATGGAGGCTAAACAATACACTACTTAATAACGAAGTGATCACTGAAGAAATCAAAGAGAAAATCAAAAAATACCTAGAAACAAATGACAATGGAGACATGATGACCCAAAACCTATGGGATGCAGCTAAAGCAGTTCTCAGAGGGAAGTTTATAGCAATACAATCCTATCTTAAGAAACAGGAAACATCTTGAATAAACAACCTAACCTTGCACTTAAAGCAATTAGAGAAAGAAGAACAAAAAAACCCCCAAAGTTAGAAGAAGGAAAGAAATCATAAAGATCAGATCAGAAATAAATGAAAAAGAAATGAAGGAAACGATAGCAAAAATCAATAAAACTAAAAGCTGGTTCTTTGAGAAGATAAACAAAATTGATAAACCATTAGCCAGACTCATCAAGAAAAAAAGGGAGAAGACTCAAATCAATAGAATTAGAAATGAAAAAGGGGAAGTAACAACTGACACTGCAGAAATACAAAAGATCATGAGAGATTACTACAAGCAACTCTATGCCAATAAAATGGACAACTTAGAAGAAATGGACAAATTCTTAGAAATGCACAACCTGCCAAGACTGAATCAGGAAGAAATAGAAAATATGAACAGACCAATCACAAGCACTGAAATTGAAACTGCAATTAAAAATCTTCCAACAAACAAAGGCCCAGGACCAGATGGCTTCACATGCGAATTCTATCAAAAATTTACAGAAGAGCTAACACCTATCCTTCTCAAACTCTTCCAAAATATAGCAGAGGGAGGAACACTCCCAAACTCATTCTACGAGGCCACCATCACCTTGATACCAAAACCAGACAAGGATGTCACAAAGAAAGAAAACTACAGGCCAATATCACTGATGAACATAGATGCAAAAATCCTCAACAAAATACTAGCAAACAGAATCCAACAGCACATTAAAAGGCTCATACACCATGATCAAGTGGGGTTTATTCCAGTAATGCAAGGATTCTTTAATATATGCAAATCAATCAATGTGATAAACCATATTAACAAATTGAAGAAGAAAAACCATATGATCATCTCAATAGATGCAGAGAAAGCTTTTGACAATATTTAACACCCATTTATGATAAAAATCCTGCAGAAAGTAGGCACAGAGGGAACTTTCCTAAACATAATAAAGGCCATATATGACAAACCCACAGCTAACATCGTCCTCAATGGTGAAAAACTGAAAGCATTTCCACTAAGATCAGGAACAAGACAAGGTTGCCCACTCTCACCACTTTTATTCAACATAGTTTTGGAAGTTTTAGCCACAGCAATCAGAGAAGAAAAGGAAATAAAAGGAATCCAAATCGGAAAAGAAGAAGTAAAGCTGTCACTATTTGCAGATGACGTGATACTATACATAGAAAATCCTAAAGATGCTACTAGAAAACTACTAATCAATGAATTTGGTAAAGTAGCAGGATACAAAATTAATGCACAGAAATCTCTGGCATTCCTATACACTAATGATGAAAAATCTGAAAGTGAAATCAAGAAAACACTCCCATTTACCACTGCAACAAAATGAATAAAATATCTAGGAATAAACCTACCTAAGGAGACAAAAGACCTGTATGCAGAAAATTACAAGACAATGATGAAAGAAATTAAAGATGATACAAATAGATGGAGAGATATACCATGTTCTTGGATTGGAAGAATCAATATTGTGAAAATGACTGTACTACCCAAAGCAATCCACAGATTCAATGCAATCCCTATGAAACTACCACTGCTATTTTTCACAGAACTAGAACAAAAAATTTCACACATGTATGGAAACACAAAAGACCCCGAACAGCCAAAGCAATCTTGAGAACGAAAAACGGAGCTGGAGGAATCAGGCTCCCTGACTTCAGACTATACTACAAAGCTACAGTAATCAACACAGTATGGTACTGGCACAAAAACAGAAATATAGATAAATGGAACAGGATAGAAAGTCCAGAGATAAACCCACGCACATATGGTCACCTTATCTTTGATAAAGGAGGCAGGAATGTACAGTGGAGAAAGGACAGCCTCTTCAATAAGTGGTGCTGGGCAGGGAGATCAGCTCGGTGCTTTGTGACTGCCTGGAGGGGTGTGATAGGGAGGGTGGAGGGAGGGAGACGCAAGAGGGAAGAGATACGGGAACATATGTATATGTATAACTGATTCACTTTGTTATAAAGCAGAAACTAACACACCATTATAAAGCAATTATACCCCAATAAAGATGTTAAAAAAAAAAAAGTGGTGCTGGGAAAACTGGACAGGTACTTGTAGAAGTATGAGATTAGATCACTCCTTAACACCATACACAAAAATAAACTCAAAATGGATTAAAGACCTAAATGTAAGGCCAGACACTATCAAACTCTTAGAGGAAAACCTAGGCAGAGCACTCTATGACATAAATCACAGCAAGATCTTTTTTGACCCACCTCCTAGAGAAATGGAAATAAAAACAAAAACAAACAAATGGGACCTAATGAAACTTCAAAGCTTTTGCACAGCAAAGGAAACCATAAACAAGATGAAAAGACAACCCTCAGAATGGGAGAAAATATTTTCAAATGAAGCAACTGACAAAGGATTAATCTCCAAAATTTATAAGCAGCTCATGCAGCTCAATAACAAAAAAACAAACAACCCAATCCAAAAATGGGCAGAAGACCTAAACAGACATTTCTCCAAAGAAGATATACAGACTGCCAACAAACATATGAAAGAATGCTCAACATCACTAATCATTAGAGAAATGCAAATCAAAACTACAATGAGATATCATCTCACACCAGTCAGAATGGCCATCATCAAAAAATCTACAAACAATAAATGCTGGAGAGGGTGTGGAGAAAAGGGAACCCTCTTGCACTGTTGGTGGGAATGTAAATTGATACAGCCACTGTGGAGAACAGTATGGAGGTTCCTTAAAAAACTACAAATAGAACTACCATATGACACAGCAATCTCACTACTGGGCATATATACCCTGAGAAAACCATAATTCAAAAAGACTCATGTACCCAAATGTTTATTGCAGAGATGGAAACAACCTAAGTGTCCATCATCGGATGAATGGATAAAGAAGATGTGCACATATATACAATGGAATATTACTCAGCCATAAAAAGAAATCAAATTGAGCTATTTGTAATGAGGTGGATAGATCTAGAGTCTGTCATACAGAGTGAAGTAAGTCAGAAAGAGAAAGACAATTACCGTATGCTAACGCATATATATGGAATTTAAGAAAAAATAAATGTCATGAAGAACCTAGGGGTAAGACAGGAATAAAGACACAGACCTACTACAGAATGGACTTGAGGATATGGGGAGGGGGAAGGGTAAGCTGTGACAAAGCGAGAGAGAGGCATGGACATATATACACTACCAAACGTAAAGTAGATAGCTAGTGGGAAGCAGCCACATAGCACAGGGAGATCAGTTAGGTGCTTTGTGACCACCTAGAGGGGTGGGATAGGGAGGGTGGGAGGGAGGGAGACAGAAGAGGGAAGAGATATGGGAACATATATATATGTAGAACTTATTCAGTTTGTTATAAAGCAGAAACTAACACACCATGGTAAAGCAATTATACTCCAATTAAGATATAAAAAAAAAAGTAATACGCTTTTTTCAAAGTGGAAAATATTAAAGTTACCTGTAAAAACGGTATTACTGCACACTTGACTCATCTTCTCTTTCAAGATGAGCTTCTGTTCTTTCAGTAGCCACATTGTGGATTAAATGTAAAGATGAACTTCTATAGATGTAGCAGCCACATTTTGGGTTGAATATTGGGGAATATAAACTAGAAATATCAGTACTAATTTGTTTTATAATGAATTAGAATAATTTTAAAACTTAAAATTCTATTTAATTTCATACAAACCTTTTCAAATTCATATGGCGAACTCCAAATAAACCTCTGAGAACTTATTTTTCGAATTGTAAATATAAAAGAGTTGGGAAGACAGCACAAGAAGAGACCATACACTATGAGAGCAGTGACATGCTACAGTGTATAGTGAACAGACCGGGATTCTGATCTTGACTAAGTCATGATCATGGGATATTTCTTTGGATAGGCTCAATTTTTTTTCTTGAAAAATAAAGGGGCTTGAGCTGCTTTAAAACTGTAGGATTTAATAAGTTAGTGATTTAGAATATAATGGTTCAGAACAGATTTAAGTCTGTTAGAACACTTTAATATGAAAAAGGGATTATTGGGACTCATGTATAGGAGAACTCATGAAAACAGCACTTGGACATTATCTTCATTTAAGTAGACTTCAAAAATTACTTCAGTTTTTGCTAAGAAAGAAAATTAATTGTTCCCCAAGTAACTGCTAATTCAAAAATTTGAGACATAAAAAGGGCCCTGGAGGTATTATCTTTCCTATATTAATAAATATCATACGACAAATATCTAGTATAATATCTAGAACTTAGGAGGTGTCCATTAAATAGAGCTACTGGGATGGGATGAATTGGGAGATTGGGATTGACATATATACACTACTATGTATAAAACATAACTAATGAGAACTGCTGTATAGCACAGGGAACTCTACTTAATGCTCTCTGATGACCTAAATGGGAAGGAAATCCAGAAAAGAGGGGATACATATATACGTATGGCTGATTCACTTCGCTGTGCAGCAGAAGCTAGCACAGCACTGTAAAGCAACTACACCCCAATTAAGAAAAAATAGAGCTATTATTCTGTTTGTTTTGGCACAGCACTAATTAAGTCACCATACTTTTGAATCTTTATTCTTTCATCTCCAGTATTATTTCCCCCTCACAGTTTCATGTAATCATTCCTTCTATATGAAAATTAGTAATAAAATGGGGCATGGGCAGGGTTGTAGACTATAGAATCCAGCTAGAAATCTACTTTCAGACTGAAATAGACTCATAATGAAATAGAATGATCTTTAGAGAAGTTTAATCGTGTAATTTCAAGATCTACCAAACAATGCTAACATCTGGACCATATTTTATTCATATCATGAAAAATTTGTTTAATACTTTAACAAAGATACATATTTTAGGACTATTTTTATATAAACTTAGAATAATAAAAAGCTTTATATATTTCTGAAATTTTATAAAATATAAATAATGAACAAATAAAAAATTGATAAGCAATCTTATTTTCTAAATGATTTACAGAAATTGCTAACTAACTACAGGAAAGTTATTGATTTTGGAAATGTTGGCCATTAAGATTTTACTAACAAAAATTATTCATAAGGTATGAACAGGCAAAACAAATCACTCTATGTGTATTAAATGCATAGGGATGCTGCAGTTGCATTATACTATGCTATATTTTTACTGTTAAATTCACAAGACTAAAGTTATGTCTTTTTAGGCTGCTATTCTTATGCACGAACAATGAAGTCATTGTCAGTATCGTTTACCTGAGTTAGCTGTTGGTCAGGAAACAAACAATGAAGCCAGGCTTTGGGTAGATGGGTTCGGGCACCCTACTGTCCACTCTATTTACTTTCACTTGAGTCTGCTCTTTGAGGAAGGTAGACTTCCAGGCACTGCATATTATATTTGCGTGATGGGTACCATGATGGCCCCCATGACCTAGTGCCTGGACAGAATTTAACATGAGCCACCTTTTTTCCAGGTTACCATGTAGATAGAACAGGGTCAGAGCCAGATTATCTAGTTTCAAATCACACAACAGATTTGTTTTTGAATCCTTACAGCCTTCAGTAAATCTTCTTAAGAGGTAATACAGGATATTGTTGAAGAGGACAAACAGTGGAGTTGGACAAGCTCAGTATAAATCACGGCTCTGACATTTGCTAGCTGTGTAACCAATAGATACTCTACATACTCTTTAACTCTTAGTGTCCTCATCTGTGAAACAGGGAAATAACAGTAAGTAGCTAACTGAGGTTACTGAGTGGATTAAATAAGAAAAAAATATTTATAAATGGTTGCTACAGTGTGCTAGGAAAATTGTAATTGTTAAGTATATTTTTAAAAAATTGTTACTGTCTCAGCTATTTCAGCTGTCCTGTCAGGCAGCAAAAAACAGTTGATTTTCCACGGTTGGGTCAGACTGTTAAAGTGAGAATGACATCCTGTACACCCCCTGGCCCCATCCTCTCTGATATGACACAAGCAGCAGTTACTTTCAAAGTGTAAGTGAAACTTAGGGACAAAACTTCAGAGCCAATACATTCTGTCAGCCTTCCACATAAGGTCGTTCTTTCACCAGTGATGATCTTGGAGGTTCGAGGCTTAATTCTTATGCCTTCCCTTATTAGGCCACAGCATAACTGCCTAAGCTAAAGCAATAAATGTCTGTAGATTGAAGAAGAACAAGGTGATAATTTTATGAGGTTCAGGATCCTTTAGAGCAAGTATGGGATTGGATGATAGGGAACGTAGTGAGGTCAGAACGCTCAAGGAGTCCTAGCACATTTGATACTATTAAGCTTTAAGTATTGACAGAAAAAGAGAGAGGTCTTTAGGAGATTTTATGAATTTTTTCCCAATGTTTCATTGACATTTTATGTGTTTTTCAGTAGCATATTTTATGCTAAGTCTTACTACGAAACTAGACACTAATGTAGGGAGATAAACTGTTTTTTTTTTTAAACTGAAAAAACTTTACTATCTAAAATGGCATAGTCTCCATCTGAATGAAGAAAAAATTGAGAAGTAAGCTTGCCTTCTATATACTTTGGGATATATGTTGGAATTAAAAAACTACCAGTTATAAAGTAAGTCAGTCACAGGGATGTAATGTATAGCACAGGGAATACAGTCACAAATACTATAACTTTGTATGGTAGGTAATGTATAAAAATACTGAATCACTATGTTGTACACCTGAACCTATTATAATATTGTTAAGTCAATTATACTTCAAAAAAAATACTGAAAGATTCCAACTGAAAACAATTAAAATTATATATAAAATAGGAGATATAAAAGTGGTTTCTGGAGATGAAAAATAATTATTTATAACTGTATAGCTAACATAAGTTTGAAAAGTTGAAAAAAGTTAATGTTTCCCCAAAAATATAACTACAGAAAGTGGCATGACAAAAACACTTGCTGGTAACATTCTTGCTTTCTTTTTTATGTTACCAAAGAACTATCCTTCCAATAATGTTCTCAGTCCTAAGAAATTTATTAAAGTCTTTCAAATAATCACACTCAGATATTCCATGTTTCATATTCTATTCATAACCCAGAAAAAAAAGGAAAGTGAGTCAAAACATTTAACAAAGCAAACATAACCCCAGGATCGAAAATCAAATAGATAAATTATTTGAAAAATTTAATTATGTACAAAGTAACTTTCATGCAAGGTAAAATTCCTAGGTAATTAAATTCTACAAGTTCTTTGATAAATTATACATAGAAAAGTCCCTTCTAACTTTTTACATTACATGACAGTAAAAGAACCTCTAAAGTACTATTAAGATAGTATATACTAAAAAGGAAATTGGTTGAAAAAGAAGTATGCAGTAGTGCTCGTAGATAATGAAAGTGATTTAAATGTTACCAAATGATTCACTAAAGTACCACAAATACAGACAGATAAATAATTGATACTCCATAAATGAAGAGCCCTTTACCCAAGAATAAACCGCGTTATTCAGAAAATGACCAGAGGTGCTAAAAGTCTGCCAATGTTAATATGACTAAACAGGGTTCAATTTACAACATGCAAACAATATGGATGCTACTTCTAAGAATTTTAGAAATTTACCACATATTAAACTTTATCAGTTGAAAAAATGTAAATCTATTCCAGCTGCCTAGAAATTCATCTAATTTAAGACAATTCAATGAATTGTGGGAGTTTTGGGGGAAATAAGTAATATGTTAACAGTGTAATAAATTTTTGGATTTACATCAAAGATTAAACGTATTCTCTTTTAGTAAAATGGTGTTTCTCAGGCTTGTAAAAATCTTCAGACAGGGCTTCCCTGGTGGCGCAGTGGTTGGGAGTCCGCCTGCCGATGCAGGGGACACGGGTTCGTGCCCCGGTCCAGGAGGATCCCACATGCCGCGGAGCGGCTACGCCCGTGGGCCATGGCCGCTGAGCCTGTGCGTCCGGAGCTTGTGCTCCACAACGAGAGAGGCCACAACAGTGAGAGGCCCGCGTACCACACACACACACACACACACACAAAAATCCTCAGACAAAATTCAAATTTTTATGACTAAAAAACCCTAGTTTGATTATGTCCCTAAAGTTTAATTATATATTTTATCCCCCGGTTTGAAACTCTGAAAATCTTGGACTGAGTAATTAATTTCAAAGTAGCACTCATTTTTACTTGGGGGGAAGGAGTGGTAGAAAATTCCCATTTAACCCAAGGGTAGTACAGATTACGGACTACAAGTCAATATTTTAAAGAACCACTTCCTTGAAATCTGGAGTCTGGATAATGTGAGGATAGAAGACAGGTAGGAAAAAATACAAGTAAAACTATAAAGAAAAAAATTTCAAAACTTTGGAGTATAAAACTGTACTACATATGGCATAAATTGAACCCTGCTTTATTTTAAAATAAAGCAAAAATAAAAATTAATAGAACAATTCTCACTGTTAAGTCAGAGGAAGAACTGCAACCCCAGTTTAACTGATTTTTAATAATTATTGCCCCAATGAGTTTAGAAGAAACACAGCCCAGGAGATGATTGTTTAGCATAGGAATAACAAATTAATATATACAAAATGCAATGCATTAGATAATTTTCTGGTATTGAGTTAGCATTGCAAATAGCAAGGATTAGAAACAAAATAGAAATGTCTATTTCCTACCTATATCACTGGCTACCATCTTGGAAAACTTTCTGCTTTTGATCTTCACTGAAAATAATATTTTGATACAAAATGTCAAAATCTATTCAAAGTAAACTACATGAATTAAATGTAATTAAAAGAAAATACTGTAAAATAAAGATACTATACCCTTTTCTATAAAATTATTCACTTTTTGTTGATCATCTGAATTGTGTGGTGATGAAGGACCTACACAAATGAAGACAATGGAAGGAACAGGCACATAGTCAGTCACAAACGCTGAGTTGTCACAGGGAAAAGTACAAACAAAGTAATCTGGTAACCCTTAAAACAAGTTCCCATACTACTGGCCAGAAGAAAATATCATGTATATAGTTAATAATAATTCTTATAATATTACAGTAAGAACAGCAATCAGTAGTGCATTATCTTTCGTTGACCAATCTCTAGTATGTATAAATATTAACCCTAATGTATAATAGTTTTTCCATAAGTTACAACCATTTGGCAAAATCTTGGTATATATTATAAGTTAGAGAACAGATAAAGAAAAATATAAGAAGTTATCTGTTTCTGAAAGAAAACATAAAAATTCTTGATATTAGTTAACCGAATAAGGTTTATCTAGTAGCACTTAGAGTCCTGTTTAAGTACTATACTGGTAAAGTTTATTTTAGAGTTAGCTTTCTAGATACAAACTTTAAAATCATATATAAATTCTACTAGTACCATAGAGGTCTTTAAAATACTGAGGATGATACTTATAATTTTAGATATGTTCAAATATTTACTTAAATTTAATGAGGTAAGAAATATTTTATTTCAACTGTGACTTTCAATACGTTTATCTAATATTTTTATAATTAAGATTTTAGTACTTTTTCCTTAAAAAGATGTTCCTAATTTTCATTGTATTTCTTTCATTTCTAACACAAACTTTTTATTATAAAGGGAATCCTAAGTAGTATTCTAGTTGACTTTATTATTAGAGTCAAACTACCTATCTTTGTAACACATTTCAAATGATATCTCACCCATTAAAATTTTCACCATCTCTCCAGCTATAAATCACCTCCCCTTCTTTGAATTCCTGTAAAAGTTCACCTGTTACTTCTCTTATGTTAATCACTTAACGCCTTATATTTTAAGTTTACATACACCTGACCTTTCCCACTGAACTGAACTGAGAAGCTGGGACTCTATGTGATTGATATTTGCATCTCTTTTGGACTCAGTGGAGTGCTCTTCATGTAGGAATCTCTAAGTAAACATTTGCTGAACGAATATAGCTTTTCTGCTAGAAGTGACTATCTAGAACATAACTGGAAGTAAATAAAATGGTTTTTCTATGCTGATTCCTTTTTTTATCACAGTGAAACTACTGAGCCTTCACAAATAAGGTCAAAATTTGACCTTCCCCCACAAAATCGTACTTTCTTTCTGTGGCCAGGTGGAAAACATCCTTGAAGTCTCTTCTCAGACCAAGTAAAGCCTGTCAACATTGGCAGGATCCGATTACTTCTAAAACAGTCTTATAAAAATTGCTCTTTTAAAACTATGTTATTTTTGCTAAATAGCATTTATAGATCCTCATAAATCCTATATCAAAAAATATGACATAAGTAACACTGAGCTCAGCAACATTTTCAGGAATAGAAATAGGGTACACTCCTTTTTCCCATAATATAATTCAGATTTAAAGAAGATAATGGTTATGAGAAGATATTACATATACTTTAAAATATTATTCATCTCTGATACTACATAACCACATGGATGCACAAATATTTATTAACACTTGTTTTATTTGATATATTTCATATCAGACTAATAGCAAGATAGCATATCTGAACACGAATATAAATTATAAAAATGCCCAGTATTTCTAACATAAAAATAGGCAACATAAGCCCTAAATGTGAATAAAAGAAGCAGATATATTTTTCCCTGAACTGAAAATGCCTACTACCAGTTGTCATAACTTCTGTGACAGCTCATGAAGAAGTTCCAAAAATGTTTTTAGCATTTCCTACTTGAATATATTTTAAAATTTAGATTAAATAAACACAGAAAATACACACAGCTTTTGTTTTTTTCTAGGGTACACAGAAACTCCTGAGGGCACCATCTCATGGTATGTGGCCTTGGGTTTTCTTCAATTTGAAATGTATATACCCATATCCATACATACAGACATACATACATACACACACACATAAACTTTGGAAGCAGCACTAAAATATATCCCAACATTAGAGAAGTGCTCAGTGAAGCAATCTGAGTTCTTGGAAATAAAGATCAAATGAAGATGGCAGAAATAATTTTCTATGTTAATTCAGGATGGCAGAATTAATTTTCTATTTCAGAGAGATTGTTGGTTTATTTAAAGATAAATGGAAAGGGAAAACTCTATTCATAACTTGGATTTTCTCAGGATGATTTTTGAATAGAGTTTTGATATCAGTTGCCTCAACTGTTCAGATCACAAATCTTGATTACGGGCTTTAAAAGCTTTTCAGAAAAGTTTCTCTTCAATTATACGTATTATTTCAAATGAACATATTGGTTTTGATAAAGGGCATATGGTTACTTTTCATTTTTATAATAGAGGTCCTCTTCTTAGTATGTATTAGGAATTCAGTTGAACTCCCAACCCACTTTTTATACATTTCTTCTCTCATAAACACAAACATTGTTTTCTAGCAACTATTTCCAGAGCTTTATTTTAGTTTCTATGGTAGTTCTGAGTACTTATGCATGACTGACATCCATCTCCCGGTACATGAAACATGTTTTAGGTACAACTGTTGTCTACCAAAGTGTGGTCTGTTTTTTGTAAAAGCAGTCTTTTCTGATATGCATGAATGAATATAACTCTTCAGATAACTCTTCGCTCTTTCAGAGCATAATCAAAGACTAAATAAACTAAGAGGTTATATCTAAAGATGAGAATTTGTGATTTATCAATGATTTCTGAGGTCACAATTTTTACTTTGTATTTAAAATTCACCTAAAAGGATGCCTGGTGTCATACATATTTCTGCACGTTAAAACTATATTTTCTTGTCATGTGAACCAAAGAGCACAGTATATTTGAAAATGTTGAATGATGTCTGAGTTTCTCTGGTACAAGAGAGAACCTGGAGGGTTTTTACCAGTATGCATTTTTCATATTTATCTATTGAATAATTATACTGAAGTGCACTTACATATTTATCTACAATTACCTCTCGTTGGGTTATCCCAAATTGCTAGAAATATACACCTATTGAAAGTCTGACTTAGGGTGAAAAGGAGTATTAATTTATTTGGGCTGAATCTTGTTAAAACACATTTGATAGTCATTTAATATATTGAAAGACAATATATCACATGTCCAAGTTATCAAATGTGGCCTATAGTCTTAACATATTGACAAGTGCATTCATATGGCCTTTAGGGAAGGTGAGAACATCAGAACAGTACTGTATATGGTTGGAGGAAGAACACTAATAATTAAGAGATATTATAATTCTAAATCATATTCAGAAATAACTCTAGTCCTGTGAGATGGGAAGTACGTATTGCTCCATATTACTTGTTCAATGTTATTCTACCAACGTTCAGGCTTAATATTAGGTGCTAATGATATGAGTGATTCCTGTATTCCATATGTTTTATTGGTGTAATGAGTGTACTTAAATATGAAATTTGAATATTAAGAAAACCAGAAGGTGCATATATTTTAAGAAAAGAAATGATTAACTTGAGCAATATCAGGAAAATGTAATTTTAAAAAGAAAACCTCACAAAAGTTCTATTGGTCCTAGATCTAACAGAATGGTAAACTGAAATATGAGGGAGTAAAGTAAAATGCACCTCTCAATTTTCCCCATTCTTAAAATTATTTCTGATGTAGAACTACCTACGCAAGGATCAAAATCTAAGAACAGTGTTACTTTCTGTTAAGAACAATCTTTCCAGTAGAAAGCTGATGAAAATTCCCAGCCAGAATGATTTAATAAATCTGTCAGTTAAAATTATGAAGTTAACCTTATTAAATTTTAGCAAAATTTCAATCCACTAAAAAAAATAGTGAATTCAGGATCCTCTTAATTGTACGGGGACTCAAAAAGTAATGTTACTCTGAAATATTAATACATACATAGGTTACATAAGACTAATATACGGATAAGAAAGGACAAATGCTTTAATACAGCTATAAAATTATATCTCATATTACGTTGATCAAAATCAAATGTAACTAGTCTACAATTATTCTAACTGTCCACAGTCACCATTAGATAAGTGTTAAAAATCTTTCATAACATTTAGGTGAACATTATTCATGGATTAGAGCACTATTCTACCAGATGACTCCAGGCATGCTGACAGCAAAGACAAAAACTGTAGATGACGAAACCTTCGATCCAATGGTAAGATGTAAAATACATTTTCCCAAAAAAAGTGTAAATATTAGAAGCTAAGTAAACAGTTACACGACTCTTAACAGGTAGTAGCTGTAGATTTTTATCTAATGCATTTCTTTTCACTTAATGAGAATGCAAAGAATAGTTATGATTTTAAGAATAAATATGTGACACAGAAGTTCCCTGTAGGTGTGTTTTAAACGTTTATCTGTACAAATTTGACAAGCTGTATTTTTTGTAGAATTATAATTATTAATAAAATAAAAAGCAAATTACCAGAAGTTGGAGATTTGCAGCGATCTTCTGGAGCTACAGTCCCTTCACTAATATCGCACAGACCTGCTAAAAAACAAAACCAAAACCAAATCACACCACGAGTTTATGTAAGTGCAGTTTTACCTCCTATTTACAGTATGTATTTAATGACAGCCCATTAAAAAAAAAAAAACCCAGCAGGTTAGCAGACTACGCTGGCATTGATACTATGCTCATTAGTTTTGAGATCAGAATATAGGAGTATTCTGATATTAAAACACCTCAAACTAACACAGCAGTCATCAGTTAAACAAATAAGAAACAATTTCCAAAAGAGATAATTTGCTATTTTTCAGGGACGTTAGATATAACACAGGATTTTGTTTAAAGTCGGCAATTTGAGGGCATATGACGTACATACTTCTTATTGGATTTCACTTGAAGGAGAATAAATATTTGGTAATAAATTTGGTGACTTTTACATCATAAGGACTCTCAACTCAAACCCCAAAGTGGTTTCCCCTAAGTATATCTCAAGTACCTCCCTTAAATATCACTGAATAATAATTAAAATATTGTGTGCTTCCAAGTTTGCAATATTTAAAATACAAGCATACCTTGTTTTTACTGCACTTTTCACTTTGCTTGTATTGCATTTTTTTACAAATTGAAGGCTGTGGCAACCCTGCACTGAGAAAGCCTACAGCACCATTGTTTTCAACAGCATTTACTCACTTCGCGTCTCTATGTCACATCTCAGTAATTCTCATAATAATAATAAAAAAGTCTGAAATATTACATTTGTTATGGTGATCTGTGATCGGTGATCTCTGATGTTACTATTTTAATTGTTTTGGGGCACCATGAACCACGCTCATGTAAGATAGCAAACTCAGTTGATAAGTGTGTGTGTTCTGACTGCTCCACTGACCCGCCCTTCCCCCATTCCTCTCCCTCTCCTAAGGCCTCCCTATTCCCTAAGACATAATATTGAAAGTAGATCAGTTGATAACCCTACAGTGACCTCTAAGTGTTCAAGTAAAAGGAAGAGTCAGTCAGTCGCTCCCCTTTCTCTTTAAATCCAAAATGAGAAATAATTAAGCTTGGTGAGGAAGGCATGTCAAAAGCCCAGAGAGGCTCAAAGCTAGGCCTCTTGAGCCAAATAGTTAGCCAAGTTGTGACTGCAAAGGAAAAGTTCTTGAAGGAAGTTAGACGTGCTACGCCAGTGAACACATGCATGATAAAGTGAAACAGCCTTAATGTTGATATGGAGAAAGTTTCAGTGGTTTGGATAGAAGATCAAATCAGCCACCACATTCCCTTAATCCAAAACCTAATCCAGAGGAAGGCCCTAACTCTCTTCATTTCTATGAAGACTGAGAGAGGTGGGGAAGCTGCAGAAAAGTTTGAAGCTGGCAGAGGTTGGTTCATGACGTTTAAGGAAAGAAGCCCTCTCCATAACATAAAAGGGCAGAGTGAAGCAGCAAGGGCTGATGTAGAAGCTGCAGCAAGTTATCCAGAAGATCCAGTAAGATAATTAATGAGGGTGGCTATACCAGACAATAGATTTTCAATGTAACTGAAACAGCCTTCTGTTGGAAGATGCCATCTAGGACGTGCATAGCTAGAGAGGAGAAGTTAATGCCTGGCTTCAAAGCTGCAAAGGACAGGATGACTCTCTTGTTAGGGGTTATGCAGCTGGTGACTTGAAATTGAAGCCAATGCTCATTTACCATTCTGAAGAATCCTAGGAACCTTAAGAATTATGTTAAATCTACTCTGCCTATGCTCTATACATGGAACAACAAAGCCTGAATGACAATACTTCTGTTTATAACATGGCTTATGAAATCTTTTAAGCCCACTGTTGAGAGCTACTGTTCAGAAAAAAAGATTCCTTTCAAAATATTACTGCTTATTGACAATGTACCTGGTTACCCAAAAGCTCTGATGGAAATGTACTATGAGATTAATGTTGCTTTCATGGCTGCCAACACAACATCCGTTCTGCAGCTCATGGATCAAGGAGTAATTTCAACTTTCACATTTTATTATATTTCTTAAATAATATTATATATTTTAAAAATATATACTATATATATATATACATTTTACATATATTTCTGTCATGTTGTAAGGCTATAGCTGCCATAGATAGCGATTCCTCTGATGGATCTGAGCAAAGTCAATTGAAAACCATATGGAAAGGATTCACCATTCTAGATACCATTAAGAACATTTGTGATTTCATGGGAAGAGGTTGAAATACCAACATTAACAGGAATTTGGAAGAAGCTGATTCCAACCCTCATGTTTGACTTTGAGAAGTTCAAGACTTTAGTGGAGGTAACTGCAGATGTGGTGGAAACAGCACGAGAACTAGAATTAGAAAGGGAGTCCGAAGATGGGACCGAATTGCTACAATCTCAGGATAAAACTTTAACAGACGAGGAGCTGCTTCTTATGGATGAACAAAGAAACTGGTTTCTTGAGATGAAATCTACCCCTGGTGAAGATGCTGGGAAGATTGTTGAAATGAGAACAAAGGATTTAGAATATTACCTAAAGTTAGTTGATAAAATAGCGGCAGGGTTTGAGAGGGTTCGATTGTGAGTAAAATCGTGACAGGAAGAGCCAATCGATGCAGCACACGTCACTGTTGTCTTATTTTAAGAAGTTACCATACCCACCCCAGCCTTCGGCAGCCACTGCCCTGACCAATCAGCAGCCTTTGACACTGAGGCAAGACCCTCCACCAGCAGAAAGGTTATGACCTGCTAAAAGCTCAGATAATGGTTTGTTAGATTTTTTAGCAATGAAGTATTTTAAAATCAAGGTCTGTACATTGTGTTTTTTTAGACATAATGCTACTGCACACTTAACAGACTACAGTATAGTGTAAACATAACTTTTATATGCACTGGAAAACCAAAAAATACATGTGACTCGCTCTATTGCCACATTTGCTTTAATGTGGTGGTCTGGAACTGAACCTGCAATATCTCAGATGTATGCCTGTACTGCACATTACTTTTCTTCTGGGGCTATAACTCTTAAAAAGTATACTATCACATTTTCAAAAGAGCTCTGAAGAAACACTTTCTTTTCTCAGATATATATGAATCATATAAAACTAATCTATCTTGTAGGATGGCCTCAATTCTTAGGAGAAATCCTAGCAAGGTATTTTACGCTATAGACAAAAACTATCAGACATGGCAAAATGCCAAGTAAACAATATGGAAATTAATTTGCTTGGAGATAGAAATGAAAAGAATTCTTCCAAAGTATTTAAAAATTACAAATAAACACACACCAGGAGCTTGGGATAGCTGGGCAACAGACAAGAGGCTGCATGACTAGGCCTCAGAAGTTGTCGGGTCTGATATCGACATATGTGCACATATGACTAGTATCTGCTTTTCTATTCCTCTGGTAAAATTCATGACGTCACAACCTCTACAGTCCCTAAGAAAGCTCTTACAGTAACATTTAGAGAACACTGAGTACTGAATTGGGTTTATGAGGAGTGTTTTCTATTTTGAACTATATATTATTTGTCTTCATTGGATAGGAAGCTTTTGAATGACAACAAGTAGTTTTTTTCTTTTTTTTTCAACTTTCATCACACTAAAGATTTTGGAAAAAAAATAATAAAACTAGTCTTTACAGTTCTAAGATGACATATGTAATTACACGTATGCATTTATTAATCTCTGACAAAATATCTGTATATATAAATAAACTTTTTCTTGATAAAACACTAAGATAGCAGGTGTTTAAACAGTAGTGATATATAGAAACAATCTAAGTGTCCACTGGTGGATGCACGGACGAAAAAATGAGTTATACATATACAATGGAATATTATTCAGTCATAAAAATGAATGAAATTTTGTCATTTGTGACAATGTGGATGGACCTTGAGGGCATTATGCTCAATGAAGTAAGTCAGGCAGAGAAAGACAAATACCATATAATTTCACTTATATGTGGAATCTAAAAAGATGGATGGTTGCCAGAGGTGGCAGGGGATGGGAGGAGAAATGGGTGAAGGGGGTCAAAAGGTAGAAACATCCAGTTATAAAATAAATAAGCTATGCAGATGTAATGAATACCATGATGACCACAGTTAATAACACTGTATTGCATATTTCAAAGTTGCTAAGAGAGTAGATCTTAAAAGTTCTTATCACAAGAAAAAAATTTTTTTAAACTACGTAAGGTGACGGTTGTTAACTAGACTTACCGTGGCAATCATTCTGCACTGTATACAAATATCAAATCATCATATTGTATACCTGAGACTAATATAACATTACATGTCAATCATACCTCAATTAAGTAAATAAATAAATAGTAGTGATTATATAGTCCAGTATTACAATGAGCCTGGTACTAAGTAAATTTTGAAATTTAAAGCCTTTGGTATTTTGTCAACTGCTATTAAACTCTATAAAAATGTAGTATGAGATATAATTCCCATTCTTAAAATAGCCTAGGAAGAAACATTTAAGAAGCTAAATTAAAGAGTGTGATAGTGATAATTTAATTTAGATATTAAATTACTGAGTGAGCTAAAAACCCCTTCCGTGCCTTCTGTCTGACTTAGGGTAAAAGCCGAAGTCCAGCTCCACGTGACTGGTTGATGTATATGATCCTATGGTATATGACTGTGGTATATATTATGTGGCTATGGTGTATCCTCTCTGACTTTATTTCCTCTCCTTCCACGTACTTCCCCATCTCCCTTACTCTCCCTACTTCAGCCACACTTACCGTTCACTGTAACCTTGAACTCACCAGTTACACTGCTTCTGAGCCACTGTACTTGCTCTTCTCTGCTTGAAATGTTCTCTCTACAGACATCGTCACGGAAAACAGCTGTCTCCTTTAAATCTTTGCTCAAGATATTTTATTTAGAATGTAACACCCTTGTCACTGATATTTCAAATGCCCTTCATTTAATTATTTTTCCCTTTGGCACTATTATGCAACTTACTGTACATTAGCTATCTTTTAAAACTTCTGTCTTTTCCAGTATAATGTGAGTTCTATGAGGACAGAGATTTTTGTCTGTTTTATTACCTGTAACAGTGCATAGCACATAGTAGGTGCTCAATAAATATTTGTTGAATAACTGAATGAATATATATGAAAGGATTTCATAGCATATAATCTAATCCATTTTCTCTGTTGCTGCCAGAATCCCTTCAAGCAATATTCCTAGCAATACAGTTATCTAGGTTTTGCCCAAATGTATCCCAACCCAATTAGCTAGCTGGTAATAAACGACAATTACAAAGTTCTTGACACATTTAACTCTCACTGAAGCGAATGAGGTAGACAGCATTATCCTCATTTTACAGAAGAAGAAACTGAGGCACTGAGTGTTTCAGGTATCTTATTCAGTGACAAACACTTAATTACGTCTAGAGACAGTCAATTTCATTGTCATTGTAATAGATATTTTACTGGCCATAAGTTCTTGAGTGCATTTGGGCCCCAAATTGTTTTCTCTATAGCCTGCTTTAAAAAGAGGAAGAAATACAATATAAATGGATAACTTAAAATCTTCTGTATCTCTCACACTAGTACATTCAGCAGTTATGTCATATTATTGGCATACCTTAAGTTGTGGTAACAGAACAACCACTTGAACGCCAACAATATTCCAGTCACAAGATGAGGCACATTACATATGCCCTTTCACTTAATAACTACACTAACTTTATGAGGTGATCACCCCCATTTTGAGGACTCTGAGCCTCACAGTAGCATCTTCTCTAATATAACACACATAAAAAGAGGGCTGAGATTTAACACAAATCTGCCTAAACTAACAACGAAACCTCCAAGCATGTTCACATGAACTGCCTGAGCCAGTTTTTTGTTCTGTATACATGTAAGTATCTTTATAATCTAAACACAGGACTTAACATTTATTGCTGATAAACTTCATTTCCCTGGTTTAAGCTTATGATTTCTACCTATAATTACCTTTGGGGTTTTTATTCTGCCATCAAATGTATTAGTTATCCTTTAAACAGCAAAAATAAGCACACCTTCTCTTTCAGTTGTTTAGACAGGAAGTTTAATTAACTACTTAAAATGTTCAACAAAGCATAATCATATGTTATCCAGTATTACGTATCCACTAACTGAGGCACACTACATCAAATTAGTATCAGGCCACAAACCGACCCACTAGGTACCATGCTTTAATCCAGGAGTTGGCAAATGTTTTCTGTGAAGGTCCAGATTGGGTTTTGGGGCCAATTTGTCACAACTACTCAGCTCTAACGTTGAAGCACAAAAGCAGCCATAGATAACACCTAAGCGAATCAGCATGGTGCTGCTCTAATAAAACTGTACTTCAAAAACAGGCAGTGGGCCATGGGCCAGATTTGGCCCGCAGACTGTAGTTTGCTGACTCCTGATTTAATCTTGCAACCATCAAATTGAACTAGGTATTTAGGTCACTTCCACCTGTCTGGTTCACAAAAGTATCATGGAATTCTTTATCAAATACCCAATTAACTTCAGGAAATATTATGTCAACAGGCTGTCATGAACTATCAATGTAGCTACCAGATTAAAAAAGTAATGCTGATTTTGGAACAACTTACTTCTAGTGAATTCCTGCTGACTTCTATTATTATCTCTATTTTCAATATGCATGTAAGGCATCAACTACTCAGCAAATCATCCTAGAACTCTGACTGACTTGTAAATCAAATTTACTGATTTGTAAAATATTTGACCTTCATCAATTGGGGGTACCATTTACAAATTTTCTTTACAAATTCTCTTGATATCTTTTCATTATTGCTTGGTTTGCCTTATTTGCAAAATGTGGCTTAAACTTTAATTTCTCTTTATTATTTTTAATAATTTCCAGAGAGAAAAATCATTCTTAATGGAGAGTTGAGAAACAAAGTGATTTAGTTCTATACTCTATTTTTCAACTATCATTGCAAATCATCCTTAAAGTGGTATCCTAATCCTTCCTTAACTATATTTTCACTGTAACCAAACATTTTGCTGTATTTCTCATTTTGGGGAATTCAGCCTTAATTCAACACAGTACTTACTGGTCTATGCAACATTTTTATCCATCCTTGACTGTATCCCTTATTTCTTATATAGTCTCTTTCATTTCTTATAAGAAACACAAAGACAGAAATTTCAACTAGTATTACTGGGCTATTTCTCTTTTACTGTCTTATCGAAAATATTGACGACTTGACAGTAACTGCAATTGTAGAGCCCAAAACTTCATTTTTAGAGCCTCCTCTCTATAACTTTTGAAAATATCTTTCCTAAAGTCTAGATACAGCTTTGTGCATCTAATTTCCTTCTTTATTAAATTCTATATTTATCTATTTCCAAGCCTAAGTAAGCACTTTTTCTCATGTGTCTATTACTTTCACATCATTAGATATTATATTCAGAATAGAAATTTCCTTTTTGTGTCCTTCACTGAGTGAAAAAGTGGCCAACAAACCAAGACGTATATTATCACGTTTCACTCTTAACAGAATTAAGACTATCAGCATATATATATATATATACGTAGTTGAAATACTTTATCACTACCTGTCCCTGTGACAGTTTCATAATTTTTATTATGAAAATACTGTAGATATTTTATACAGCTATAAAATATATAAACTTAAACAGTAACATTTTATCTTATAAAATAATTTGAGTGCCATCTTATTCTTTATGAAAATATATTAGCACCTATTAGTAGAAAAAAAACAAATCTCTCCATCCATACTCATCTATTACAAAAGATAGAAGGACAATTTCATGGTACTTGGGCTACACTTCAAGAACGTATTATAAAATATACACTTTAGCAAAAATATCATTTTTGTATCAATGCAATTAAAGAATTTTAGTACCAATTATTCTACATTTGATTTTATTTGAAATATAAATATTTTAGAAGGCACAAATATTCTTAAAATGTTAAAGTGTGTTTTAAAATAACATTCTTTTAATTTTTATTTAAAACATAATCCTAAATATTGTTCAAGTGAGCATAACAACCATAAGTAAATATCTTAAACCGATGATGAAAACTCAAGTAGTTCTCTTGTGCCTAAACATGTAACTCTTCAATACAAGATGAAGCAAATAATAAAATGAATAATATTGTAAGCTTTACTACAGAATAAAGTAGCATGCAATGGAATTCAAGAAAAAAAATTTAAAATCACACGGTAGAACTGATCTCTATCCTTGGATGAATTTAGGTATTTAATTTCCAGTAATTTTATGTAAACTATGATGAGGTACCAACAAGAAAAGAAATTAATTAATTTCAGGAGTAATAAAACTTTTACTACTCCTCTATCAAGACAATGTTTAACTTTCTGACACTAAATGTTAGTTCCTTCGCTTTATAAAGAAACTGGATTGTGACACAAACATTTCAACAGCTGTTTTCATATACATATTATGAGATGAATTTAAATAGTGAGTATATTATTTTAGATATAGGATGCTTTAATAGGCTCTTCTAAAAATAACTGAGAAAAAATAATTTTACAGACAAAATACACTGTCATGACTTTACCGACATGGAATAAATAACTTACTTAAAAAAGAAGAACGGAGTTTTTTCACAGATTCAGAATATAAGCTAGAAACGCCGCACATGCAAGAAGTCACAATCAGCATACCTTAGTGAAGCAATGAAAAGCAGAAGGAAAAAAAAAGGAGACAAAGATACTAGAATGGTATGGTTGGGACAACGATTTCTGCTGAAGATAACACATGACAAAATGATCACACAAACAAAAACAGAAAAAAATATTCAACTATCACCAAAATGATAGTAAGGTCTACATCCCATCACCTTTTTCTTTTCTTCTCTCATGAATTATGAGAAGTATTTAGTATCAGCTAATAATGTCCTGAAAGCAACTGAGAAATGAATCTCAGAAAGAATTTTAATTCAGAGAGATTGAGTTAGGAAGTATAGATCAGAGCTTCCCGATGGCATTCTGCAAATGGGTTAGGTTAAGTCTGCCCCAGATGCAGTTCCCCTCAATCCCTGGTCCAGCTGGGCAGGTCCTGGGGAGTCTGGAGCCCAGAGGCCAGTTACTGCTAGAGGCCTCATTAATATATCCCTATATGCCAGAGATCCAATGCCATTTTCTGTGTGTGCCATGAGGTTTGGAAAAAAAAAAGGTGAGGAGTACTATTATAAACAGCTAACTATACATGTGTTCCATGAGGAATTAGTATTAAAACATTTAAAATAAGACTAATTACCTAGCAAACACAAAAGAATGCTACGGAGAGAATTCTTAATGGATCTGGGCTTGCACTGAATCAAAGCTATCAGAGAACGCTGTATTTCATAGAGTTCAAATTCACTTTTGCATCTACATTTTTTTTTCACATGGGAAATGATTCCTTTGAATTAAATAGTCAAAACAATAAACTGTTCGTCTCGCAATAAAAGGGACAGAACTGTGAAATTAACTTTTGTTCTGTAATAATGGGATGAATTTTCCTGTCATTATAATTTAGCTAAAGAAGTCTGAAACTGTGGTTCTTTCCCAATGTTAAATAAAATCCTAGAATATTAAAAACAAAAGCATAAGCTAATAACAACACAAAACAAAAAGGCAGGCTGATACATTTTATACAAACAGATGAAATCAGACAAGCTATCTACCCAATGGAAATACTTATATTCACAGAAGTAACTCAGCATTTATGGAAATCCTAAAGCTCAGGACTTTTTTCTTCTTACCTCCTGAAGGCTGTCGAGATTTACGAGGAGATCGGGGTTCTCTCCGATAAGGATCACTGGAGCCGCATAATTCAATAGTGCCCAGGTTGAGGAGTACTGCTTTCTGGAGGTAGTCGACCATTGCAATGCCACTACAATTGCCAAAAACTACCCTAGGAATAGGGAAAGAGCAAATATTTTAGCACAGATAAACAGCTACAAGAAAACATACTGCAGTCTACAGGGCTAAAAAATCATGATGGGTCTTTAAGAAAATTCCTTTTGAAACAAAACACTATTACAGCCATGCAAATACAGGTTACATACGCCTTCTGATGGAACTGTGCAGATTTTCTGTAGATATTAATGATTACAAATTAATATAGAATAAATTTGGCATAGGAGTTGGAACTCAACCAGGGACATAAATCTCCACACTAGGCAATATGACGTCTAGTTTTCGGACTTAGGGGTATTTTGAATGCCTCAGGGGAAGACATTCCCTTGCACTAGGGAAGTAGGGGATTATACCTTTGGAAAAGTTTTGGTAATCCCTATAGTCAAGAATAACAAGTAGAAAGCATAAATCTTGGGGGCCTCCCTTTGGACTATTCCAAATACCTTCTCAATTATGAGTCGGGAAGTACAAACCAACTATGAACAAAGCAACTATGAATAAAGGAATTTTATTCTTTTAAGATCCCTTAAGCCAGGAATCGAAAGCTAAAATATATAGAGGGGCTATATAAGTAAGTAAACGGGCCAACTAAGGACTGTAGTGAACTGGAGAGTGGACAGCCCACCTAAAGAGGGGAAGCTTCAACCCAGTTCCTCCTGACTACTGCCGAACAGAAATGGAGACATGGGCCAGATAATCAAAGTTTTCAATTAAAGCTCTAAATATGGATTTTCACATTAAATAGTCTTGGCAACTAGTTCAAATTTAAAAAATACACAAAAAAGGCTAAACAAAATACATCTGTGAGCCCAATGGGGACTGTGATCAACTGATTTGCAATTTCCTTTGAAACATCCTATTGGTTCCTTTTCTTATTCCCTGTTTCTCTTATGGCTGTGGGCAGTAAAATATTAAAAAGGGGAACGTTTGTGTTCTTACATGGTGGGGCCCAAATAAAAGACATTAGAGAATACTATCTCAGACTACAGCCAGTCTTAGCTGGGTGCACAACTGCAAGAGATAGAGTAGGTGGTAGTAGCTATAAGGAGGAAGAAGAAAGATGAATGAGTCCCTAGGGCTAGAATCAAGGGAAGGAGACAGTGACCTACACATAATAAATAGCTCTAGACTGAACAGTTAGCATGTGGTTTCTCTTGTAGCACAATGTTGATTTTTACTATTTACAACAGCCAGGACATGGGAGCAACCTAAGTGTCCATTGACAGATGAATGGATAAAGAAGATGTGTCACATATATACAATGGAATATTACTCAGCCATAAAAAGAAACGAAATTGAGTTATTTGGTGTGAGGTGGATGGACCTAGAGACTGTCATACAGAGTGAAGTAAGTCAACAAGAGAAAAACAAATACTGTATGCTAACACGTATATATGGAATCTAAAAAAAAAAGAAAAAGAATGGTTCTGAAGAACCTAGGGGCAGGACAGGAATACAGACGCAGACGTAGAGAATGGACTTGAGGACACGGGGAGGGGGAAGGGGAAGCTGGGACGAAGTGAGAGGGTGACATAGATATATATACACTACCAAATGTAAAAGAGATAGCTAGTGGGAAGCAGCCGCATAGCACAGGGAGATCAGCTCGGTGCTTTGTGACCACCTAGAGGGGTGGGATAGGGAGGGTGGGAGGGGGATGTGAGAGGGAAGAGAAATGGGGATATATGTATATGTTTAGCTGATTCACTTTGTTATACAGCAGAAATTACACACCATTGCAAAGCAGTTATACTCCAATAAAGATGTTAAAAAAAAAAAAAGACCCAACACAGCCAAAAATAAATAAATAAATAAATTTATTTATTAAAAAATAAATCAATCTATCCTATTATAATGGAAAGTATGTACTACTAACACTATATACTTGAAGGCATGAATTGATAAATAAAAATACACCTGTAGTATAGATGAATAGTTTACTTAACTATTACTATGCCTTTACAATTTACACAAGTTAACTATGGAAGGAGAAAGAACAAATTATACAGCTATGCTTCAACATTTATAGAATCAATTTAGAACATAGTCTTCTGGGTTGATGTTGTTAGACCTTCATTATACCAAACATTAACAAGGAAATTATTTCTCAGAGTACTTCCAGGACAGGATAGATTCACTGGTCCATAAGATATTTAACTTTAAATCAGGAAGCAGTATAAGCATATCCAGAGTAAATTATTCAAAACAGAACTATGTTCCAAATAAACACTGAGTTTGGTCTGAAATTAAAGTTATACAACATCTTTTTAAGTGATACTATAATAAAGATCATTCCGTTTTTAAAAATATAAAAATGCATGGAATACGATGAAGAGACGGAGAAACACAGAAATTATACTCACAATCCATAGGAAGAATTAACTGCCAGACTGGTTATTTGTTGCGGTGGTTCTCCACTCACCCATACCAACTGAATAACTAATTCTGTCTGATAACCTGGAGACTGCTTAAGTGGAGAATTTTTAACTCTGTAAGAAAGGAAAGCATGTTACCTGTTAACCCATCTTCAATTATCTTATTAGCCTATGTAATTATAAAGTCACGCATACGTAACTATATAAAAAATAACTTTATATATAAAATTGTAAAATATAAAAAAATGTCACAATCAGAATCCTGTCCTCTATAATCATTTAGTCTAGTTGGAGATGAAACACCTAGATAAATCACAAAAATAAGAAATTATATGTAAGTTCCACATATAAACTGGGGAGGGAGGGGAGAAGGGAAGGGGGAGAAGGGGAGGAGTGGGTAGAGAGGGATGAAAGAAGAATAGGGAAGGATGGGGAGAAGAATGAAGAGAAGCAACGACTTAGGTATTAGGAGGAAAAAAATCAAGTTAGAGAAAAAAATCCAAGTTAGAAAAGTAGGCTTAAAACTTGAAAAAGGTATGGTATAACTAAATGAAAACTGGCCCAAAACATAAGGAGTTAAGGAAAAAGTATAAAAAATGTGCGCAATTTATTTTTGTTTGTATAACCACTTTTACTATTAAAAAAAAATCTTTTTTGACTTTGAGTTCGTAGTAGTTTTGATTGTAGACTCTTCCCGTAATAACTGCTGCATAGTGTTAAAAAAATTGCTTTTGCAAAAAATATGCCAACAAGATAAAGAAGTAGGAAAACCCATAGTCAAAAATTAACAAGTGTCTAAGTTTGGTCACAGTGGAAGGTGTGTGTAGTAACAGTAAAAAAAAGTCACTATAGCGAGACAGGCCAGGGCCAGACTTTCCAGGGTCTTTGAGGTCCAGCTGCAAAGGTTTGATGTTGGTAGAAAGAACTCAGGGCTCTCAAAAAGGCTTGAGTTTGAGTCTTGGTTCTGCCACTTACTAGTCGTCTTCCTGTCTAGAAGTGGGAATAATATTACCTAATCACAGTATGACAGCACTATGAGTGCCTATGAAAGAGTTTTGCCAATGGTCAGATTATACAAAAGTAATATATTTTCATTATTAAAGTATTAAAAGCCAGTGAAGATTTATAAGAAATACTTTGGAAAGATTAACCGTAGAGGCATGCAAGACGAAGTACAATGAGACCCATGCGGAAGTTCCTGTGATCCTTGTGATGCGAAATAATAAGGTAGATTTCAAACACATGAAGTAAGTTCTCAAAAGGGCTCGTAAATTCCATTAAGGTAGACACCTTGCAGTTACTTTTAATATTCCAGCAGAGGCAGTACTCAATATTTACTGAATGAATGAATGAGCTGGAGGCTGATTAGAGATAGAGGAGGGGAGAAAAAGAAGACAGTGATTTTAAGTTCCAAAAAAGAAAAAAAGAAAGATAAAAGATGTCAAGATGAAGAGGCAGTTTTAGAGTAAGAAGTGGTTAACTTTGAGGTAGGATCTTCAAGTGAACTATTCAGCAAACAGTTATACTCACTTGTACTGAGTGAGTTCATACAAAACTTATACTGGTTAAATTTGTTATAAGCATGTTAGAGGGAGTGAAGGGGGGGTGGTTTATAAATGTGAGACTTTCTAAGGAATAAAGTTACTTAGATATAATACCTTGTCATATTTGCAAACTTCAAGTGATTTTGGAAGATAAAATTTTTTTTAAATGTGAGCAATTTATTTGTGACTACTTTTACTATTAAAAAAAATCTACTTTTACTTTAAAGTGAGAACGTTTTTGATTGCAAAGACTCTCTCCAGTAATTGTTCTTGCAAAACACATATAAAGCCTGGTTACTCCAACAATTCTTGGGGCTTCTGCTCCGGAGTGAGTGTATAAAGGAAGGACAGCAGGAAGTCTATTCGATGTTCAATCTCCTGACACTAAACTCAGAGAACCCTTTGGATCATTTACTTGGTGCTTCTAGTGAAGAACACCATGACACCAGACTTTTTGCTGTCCTACTTGCTAGACTCACTCTAGGTAAGAAAACAGGATGTTGTCCAAATTTCAGAGTAAACGTGAATCACCGAGGGTATCCCTAAAACAAACTGAGTTGCGGTCACATCTGCCTGTGCAAAGTCTTCCAGTTAATACACTCAGAACAGTACACTGGCTGATGCAGAAGTTTTGATTTCCCTCAGGGAAACACCCACGCTTGGCTACAGCCATCCCTCTTGAAAGACAAAAATAAAGACTGAGTAGCATTTCACCTCCACCAGAGACAGCTTCTGTTGATATAAGCACAGCCTGTAGAGTCTGAGTGTGCTATTTTCTCCCTGTATGAATTAGATAAGGTTCAAGGAAGTGTCTACCCTCCCTCTGGCATACTTAATGTGCACATTAGATTAGATTCTTAAGAGCAGAAACAGGCATTCAGGGATAATTTTAGAAGTGCATATACGGGCACATTTAAGATGTAAGTGATGAAGACACACAGAAGTCATGGAATTCTTATTTTACTTAGTTTGAAGGAACAAAAAAGTTCCAAAGCAAAAATAAGTCAAACTTGCTGAAAAATCCCCAATTGGTATAAAATTAGAAACCGAATCAAGAAATGATGAAATATGTTAGATTTTAAAAATACAAAATGGGGGTTGGGTGGGCGTTACGTTTAATGTCTACAATGGTTATATGCAAGTTACCATTTAATATTTTTAATATATACAAATTAATTTGTTTACTTTTTAAAGATAAAGGTTGAACTTTCATAAAAAGCTCTGTAATTTGTACAAATATATTTTAAATGTCAAAATAATGTCTGGAGGCTTTGTAGTTTCAAAATAATTTGTAGGTTTGGACTAACACCCTGCAAAAGCACAACTAAAATACTTAAATAAAACCAAAAGTTTATTGGTAAAAGAAGTAAATTGAATAGCTGCTTTTAAAATGTTTCTTCAGAAAAACAATTACTGTACAGGGAGGGATGGAGTGGGAGGCTGCGGTTAGCAGATGTAAGCTCTTCTATATAGAGTGGATAAACAACAGGGTCCTACTGTATAGTACAGGGAACTATATTCAATATCCTATGATAAACCATAATGGAAAAACATATTAAAAAAAGAATATATATATATATATGTATGTATAACTGAATCATTTTGCCATACAGCAGAAATTAACACAACATTGTAAATCAACTAGACTTCAATAGGAAAAAAAAAAAAACAACTCCCCAACCCAATTATGTACAAAAACATTTTGTATAAAAACAAACAAAAAAATCTAAGTATTAGTTATTTTCACATCAATTTAGCTATATTTATGACTTTTAAAAATTGGCTTTTGAGATTGTGGACTAAAACAATATGAAGTTAATAAATAACTGCATTAACCTGAAAACTATTAAAATGGTTAAAAAAAAGAAATATAACTCAAATTGCCTAGGATTTTAAAAAGTCACTAGTGAATGTGTGGATTTTAGACAAAAATCTCAAACTTGTTACCAGAAATACGTTACCAAAATAAACCTCAAACTGTACTTTATATGCTTATAAAAATTAAATTGACAAAAAGCAGGAGAAATACACATTAAAATCAGAAGAAATGACATTAACAAAAATTTTACAAATTTAAGTTTAAAGTAAAGTAGTACAGAATAAGTAACAAAAGGGAAAGATGTAGAATTCTTTTATTACCAAGTCTCATTCTATCTAAACATATGCCAGACTGTAGCAGAAAGGAGGTGTGTGTATATATACCTGAGAGAGAAAGGAAGGGGGAGGGGGAGGGGGAGGGGGGGAGAGAGGGAGGAGAAACTTGAGACCTTTCTGAGAATGTACTGATAGGTGCTTAACCTCAATGCTTATATTCGTTAGGTCAGATCAGTCTCTCATCCTTGGCGTTACTGACATTCTGAACCAGGTCATTCTTTGTCATGGGGCACTGTCTTGCGCACCGTAGGATGTTTTGCATCATCCCTGGCCTCTACACACTAGATGCCAGTAGCACCCTTTCTTCCCGTTGTGACAAATAATATCTGCAGACATTGCCAAGCACACTCTGAGGAGCAAAGTCATCCCCGTTTGAGAACCACTGGCACAGAACACACAACCTCAAATTCATGTAAACATATAAAGCAGATTTAAAAAAAAACAAACTCTACTTTTCTATAGATTTATATCACAAGTGATTGTCACATAAACCAATCTGCCTCATCTCTGGGGTGAATGCAGTTTTGATTACACGGATATTCTCCACAGGAACTGCTGAACTATTCACCAATAAAAGATTCTAGCAGATCTAAAACCAAAACAGCATAAATCCCGGTTCTGTTAACAAATGCAAACTGTCTTTCTCGCCGCCGGCCCCAGCTTGAACCTACTACAGCCTGGTTTCTGTCTCCCACTCTTGTACTGAATCTCTGACGTTTTCCACGATCAGTTTTCAGTCACTGCCCTAACCGACTTCTCTGTAAATGTAATACTTTTAATAAGTCTTCATGAACTCCTTCAATGATTTTGACTCTTTCCTCTTTTCTTTCTGTGCCATATTTAAGGCACATATGCTTAACAAAATTTAACCACTCAATAATATAAATTGGACAGAAAAAAAGGAAAACTAAACCTTGTCCAATTTATTCCTGTAAAAAAGCAAAATGTATTCAAATCTGGATTTCCACAATAAAGGCATTTAAATAACGATACTGTGATGCTAGAGAAGATTCAGAAAAAGACAAGAAAATGATTACCCAACAACTGAATCTCTAAAGACTGAAAAAACAGAATTTTCAGAGTGGAAGAAAGCAGCCTAAATATACATTTGATCCACATATAAATCCAGACTAAAAAACAATGACGGATTTAGAAGACGAAGCTCTATATAGAGGAAAGATCCATGCTCATCTACCAGTATGTTTAGAGATCAAATCTTAGTACTTTAAGGATAAAATCATGGAATGCAATCATATTTCTCTTGGTGCCACAGAAAAAAAGAGTTGAATTAACCACGGCGAAACACAAAAAGAGATGTGGTTATGTCATTGTACTCCATCACAGGAAGATGTTACTTCACTTTACGAATGTTTACAATTTATCTAAATTAAAAGATAACTTCCAAAACACCTGTATTTTTAGATAACTTACTTCAAACAAGGGACGTTATCACGAAGCCCATCAGATGAACTGCTACTGGTAGAAGGATGAGACTGAGGAAGAACGGGCTGAGGATTGGCACTCCCAACTGGTGTTGGCAAAGGTGGTGCCTGTTCACCCTCTGGAGATTCCACATCACTTATCTCATATAACAATCGAACTTCAAGCATCTGTTGTAAAAGTAAAAAGTTTACCCTCTCCTAATAATTACTGTTCATTTTATTACAGTTTATCCATACACACACGTACACTACAGTGGAAAGAACACTTTCAAAGGAAAACTTTAGTGAGATTTCTAAAGGTAAGGATTTAGCAAAGGAAAAAAGGTTCCTGACTCAGCTTTTTAAAAATGATCATGTGTATGTGTGCAAGTACATGCACACATGCATTATGATTTTAGAATTTACGGCACTCCTGTTAATACTAAATTAGAGTATGCTCATACTTACATTATCTTTCCTTAAATGAAACAGAATATATATAAGATTTAAATGTTCAGTAAGAAGATATACAAAGAAATATGACTTTCTGTCACAGAAGATAGATGGCAATGTAAATACTGAGGTGTTTTAAAAGTGACTGCAAAGAACCTCCTAAATAATACTAAAACTTTAAGATGTCAGGCATCTGACATTGAAACTAATTAAGAGACTACTACCGGAATGACTTCTGTAATCACTTCTTGTTTGCTGAATCTATAAATAATGACATGAGCTGAAACTCCAGCTATGCACAACATCCGACTTTCTGGACACCAGGAGATGATCTGAATGGCATACGGATCTTCATCTACAATGTCTGTGTTTGGCTTGTCATCTTTATTTCTTGACTTTTCAAATACTTTAGATGTCTTTAATTTATATAATACTTGTAGATTTACTAAAAAAAAAGATAAAATATGATATCTTAATATAAAAGGAACAAATATCAGGTAATATTTAATCAGTCATATCACGTAAGGAAGATAGACTATATTTTTTGAACCACAGTTTTATTCCTAGGTCTACATTTCTCTACTATTCTTTTACATAATGCATTCACTGTACTCACTGACCAAAAAAGATGTACTCATTGTATTCATTAAAAAGAAAAAAAAAAACACCATTACGATGAATTTAAATTATCTGAAAACAAAAGAGTAACAAAAAGATTTTGTAAAAAACAATTGCATAAATATAATAAAAACAGTAAGGCACATATTTTGCTTTGCAGATTTATTTTCTACATATTTTCTCTCTGAAAGGTACCAATATTATCTAACACTTCTACATGGTGAAACATAATATACCCTCAGTTAACTGGATTCTAATTGCAAACATTATTCATTCAAAGCATTCTTTCCTTTTTTGCTAATGTAGCGACCATATATATTTTGCAAAGATAAGTTTAGAATCAGGCATTAAAATTATTCAGCAGATTTCTGTTGATTTGAAACATATGCGCACTTTTCCTATCTCTGAGTTAGGAAGAGAAGGTTTGAAGAAAGGACTTGGGTATTTCTGCTGAAAATTATTCTTGACTTACTAATTAACATCCTTAAAATGTCTTTATTATAAATTCTAAACTCATATACTTGATAAGTCAGGTATTAAATTTATAGTCTCTAAATTTCAAATTAAATGTTGGTTATGCAATCATTACAAAACAGGCTATATAAAAGCAATGATTGTAGAGCATGTAACAAACACGATTCAGAATACTTACTCGCAGAAGCATCCCAGAACTTAACTGACCCGTCAGCGTGCCTATGAAAAGCAAATGAGTTAAGAATGTGTTGAAGAAAAAAAAATTACATTATTTCTCTCTTTTAAGTTAAATATATTGTTACTTAAAAAGACAGTCACCAAAATGAGGAAAAAGGTAAAATTTAGGGTAGACTGGCAGGTTCTATACAATAACTTATTTCTTATTATGTTACTGCAAGCACTACCTGCCCAATTAATTTTCATGTAGTCTTAATCATATTTAGTTATTATTGATTCATTAGGTGAAAATGGACTTTTACTTACCCTGTAATAATTATTTCTGAGTAGCTTTGAGCACCCAAGCCCCAATTGCCTCCATTAATGGGCCATTCCTATAAGAAAAGATTACTGTATAAAGCAATTTACATCATAATACATCTATGACAAGAGCACACAACATATTTCATGTTCAAAAAGGATTTTAATTTCTCTAGAAAAGGTATCATTATCAACCACTCCAAGGTGATAAATATAAAATACTGAAATGTAACATGTTCAGTACCTTTTTGCTGTAACCTTGACGTTTCTGTCTAGCTCCAACAGAATAAAGTGCAGGAATAAGGTCCACAGGACAATCAGCAAAATATTCGCAACATGTAACAGGGGATTCATGTATACTCAAAGGGTAGGGATTTTCAAATATAGGATACCTTTAACAACAGGAAAAGAAAAATATTAACTTAATGAATTATTACCTATGATTAATACAACAATGAAAACTTAAAAAAATATTTAAACTTATTTAATAATAAGTATCCTTTGTTCCACATGGTCTTGTTATTTTCAAGAAGAAAAAAAAATTCATTATTACAGGTAGCATACACTAAGTTGATGTGAATTTAGGAATGCCTTAAAGTAAGGTAAATAATACTGTTCACTTACACTTTAGGGTTTCCCTATCTCAGTACTATTCCCATTTTGGATCAGATAATTTATTATGGGGACTGTCCCGTGCATTGTGGATGTTTTGCAGGATCCCTGTCCTCTACCACTAGATGCCAGTAGCACCCCTCCCCACAAGAGAAGATGTCTACACAGACATTGCCAAATGTCTCTTGCGGGGCAAAATTGCCCCCAGTTGAGAAACACTGAAATACTGAATGGGTAAACTCGTTTAAAACCATATTTAATGATTATCTCTCAAGAAATACAAATAAGTAATACAATGTTCTTCCATTCAAAAAATTTATAAGTTAACATACTATCATCTACGAACAAGAAGAATATGGGAAATACCACAAAAAGTTGCAAAGGAGCTATGGTGAGAATCTATAGATCAGATATGATATATGTGGTTAAGAGAGAATAAGAAAAGCTTGAAGAGGCTGCCTTTGAAAGTTATGTGGATTTTTGATGGCAGTGAAGCAAGTGGAATGCTTCAGCTGTTGGGAGCTACATAAGAAAAGACATGGAAGTGTGGTGTTTGTTTAATACACCATTCAGTTTTTCTAGCGAACAGGCACCAGGTTGGAAATGTACCCTTAATTCCGTCAGTGTAGAGTAGCAGGCTGAGAAACTGTTTTTACACAAAAAACCAATAGAGAACTATAGTGGTTTAAAGAAAAGAGTAACAAGATTGGGGTTGCATGTAAAATTACCTGACAATGTTCATGACACACGGCAACAGAAAGTGAATATGGGTGGAGAGACTACAAGAGTTATTCTGGAGGAAAGCTGTGATGGGGATGAATTTTGGACATATCTGATTTTGTGTGCCCCCAGAGTATCCAAGTATTAAGTTGAATCATATGAAATTTCAGAAATTCAACAAATCTTGACTTAAACAAGAAATTTCTATGAGTAACATAACAGAGGAATTTGGCAGGTAATGAGAAATGTTTATCTGTAGTTCTAAACAGAGGTCCAGGTTATGGATATAAATGTAGCATTTTCAAAGAAATGAAACAGCCAATCCTATGCTAAAAAGACTCTTTTTTTCACCACACACTAAAGTAATTGCTCACCAAATTTTATTTCTTACCCATTTTGTGCAAGGTCTATAAGTACTAAATCCTTTTCTAGTAGAACAACCACAGCATATGGTTCTTGAAAATCTGGAATAGGAAAACAATGCATTAACAGTAGTTTTAAATATGCAAGAGCACAGCAAATGAGATAACAAACATTTCTTGCTTAGTTTTTATTTTATTTTGTTCCATTCTCTCAAGTATTTAACATTCTGATATTATACTTCATACAATGCAAGGGCAGTATGTTTTAAATGAGATAAATCTATATAACACCCCATAAAAAATTAGTTATTCTGTAAAGATGAATTAGACAAGAAGCTCACAGTACCTTCCATGGTATTGCAAAGTCCAAGGCAGGACATGAACAACAAACCCCAAATTTAAATCTTAATACGCATAAGAACAACTCATACTGGATCTCACAGGAACCCACTAGAGTACTACTATAATATTATAATCTCTTTCTTGGGTATTTTCTATGTGCATGTTAATTATGAAATGCATTACATATTTATATCTCAATTAGCTTCAAATAAAGTAAAAAAAGATCCAGATAAATTCCTCTTGAAATAATAACATGCCAGTTGTAATGGTTAATTTCATGTGTTAACTTGTCTTTACTGTGGTGCCCAGCTGTCTGGTCAAACACCAGTCTAGATGTTGCTGTGAAGGTATTTTTTAGATGTGACTAACATTTAAATTAGTAGATTCTGAGTAAAGCAGATTATCCTAGATAATGTGGGTGGGTCTCATCCAATCAGTTGAAGGCCTGAAGAGCAAAGACAGGAGGTGTTCGGAAAAATGCAATTTGCCTCAAGATGGCAACTCAGAAACGTGCTTGAGTTTCCAGCCTTCAGAATTCACACTCAAGACTGCAAATCAAACTCTTTCCTGAATTTTCAGTCTGCAGTAAGTTTTCACAATTCCTTTAAAATAAATTCGTATTCTTGCTCTCTTTTTCTCTCTAAAATCTCCTATTGGTTCTGTTTTTTTTGAGAACTGTAACTAATACATTAGTAATTTAGAGGATTTTTAAATGTTTCTTAATGTGGACAGTTTTGTTTATTCTTCAAAGGCACTTACTACTAATATGTAATATTAAACAGATACAGTTTAAAAACAAAATTTACTTCTCAAATAAAATTTACAAAGTTATGAAGGCAGCATCTCTCCCATGGAAGAACTGGCACAACAGGATAAGGAAACTACTTAGATAACAAATAGGTCTTTGTTCTGAATAACATATCTATAGCGAATGAACTTTAAAGACACAAAGCTTACCATTTGGGTATGGGGTTTCACACAGCGTCAGGAAATCAACAATTGAATAGTCCATTTCTAGCACTGCAGTACTTTTCCCATGCATAACTGTTAAGCAAGGTCTTCTTCCTACAGTATCGTATGACAAACCTCCTGATAAAATAATAAAAGGTTCCCTAGAAATAAAATACATAGTCAGGATTACAAATAGCATAGTGGAGTCTATTTTGTTGCTGTATCATAAATTGTTTTTTAGTGAAATAATAAAATCTTAAATTTTAACATTTTTACGCATCATTTAATTGAATACTCACATGTAGCTTTTTAAATTGCGTTAGGTAAGACCCAGGTGAGTTCCTGAAAATTCACCTACAGTAAGAATGAACACTGACCACATTTGACTCTCATAACCTCCCCTTTGGTCCCTAATTTTTTTCCCTTTACCCTTTTCATACAATTTTCAAAATATTCTCTCTGGGTTTCTCCTGATAAGTCTCTTAAAGGTACTGTCATTATTTCCAATCCTAATAACCAGACCTTCTCAACAGAAATTCTAAGAGAGAATGCTAATACCCTAAGGCATCCATTGTATGTAATGAATTAACTTCTCATTGATGCATCAACAATGTACTAGCTACAAATCACCCTTGAGAAAAATGGTCGCTCAAACCATTTTCTGTAGGGCTTAATTGTCTCCTAGAACCTTGGCTGGTATGCTCTCAAACTACAACTTCCATGCACATCTATCAGCTGCCTTTTTGACACTTCTAATTAGCCCTATAACTCTTGTCTCCCTATTAGTCATTATTAAATTTAATGATTTATCTAGATCTATTTTTAAATATATTTAAATATGCAAAAAAGAAAAAACCCTAAATATCCTTTCCTCTGTTTTGGTCTGTGTGTATTTCTTTATCTTTCACCTGCCTGTTCATGTTTTTTGTCCATGTTTTATTGGATTAGTAACTCTTTTCTAATTGGTTTGTAAGAGTTCTTTGCATTCTAAGGAAATTAGCTCTTGATCTGCCACATGTACCTTCCCATTGGTTGGTGGGGAAGTTGTTTATGGTGCATTATATAGATGACTTAAAATGTTCCATGCATGAGTTTCTTAAATCTCTTCATTTACAATTTTTTTAGGTAGTTTCATAATGCTTACTCTAAGTCCAGTGTAGCTATCTCCCTCCTCTCACACTTAGTACAAGCAGTATGTAATAATATGTAACAGTTAAAAGTGCTAGTTCTGGAACTAAACTGTCTGTTTAAATCTCAGCTCTGGCTTTACTTTCTGTATGACCTTGGATAAGGTGCTTAATCTCTATGCCTAGCTTCTGCATCTATAACATGGAGATAGAGTGATATCTATTTTCAGACAATTATTGAATTAATATTTGCAAAACACTGGCGCCAGTGCCTGGCACACAGACCACCCTTAGTAAGAATTACCTAGTATTATCGTCATTATCATCAAATAATCATTATCACCCATTGAGCTAATTTATTTTGCTTATTGTTTTCCTCATGAAAATGTAACCTCCATGAGGGCAAGGGTTTTTGTCCACTTTGTTCACTGCTGTATCCAAAACAGTGCCTCGTTGGTAAATGAATGAATGAACAGAAATGTATGTTACGTTAACCACTGTCTAGCTTACTAACGTTTAGATTTTTCAGCGCTAAACTGTTTTGGGTAATCTTAGTTTTTCAGCTAAGTGACAGTAACCAGAGCTTAAAACTTTGTCCTGAATAGAACTGTATAGCCATATATTCATTGCTCTAATCTCCTGGCTTACTGTGATTATTGACTGTGGTCAGGAAAGTATATTTAATTTTCTTCTACTTTTCATCACATATAATGAATAAACAGAATATATCTCTTCTCATCTGTATTTTGAAATATAACATACAACTGAATATAAAATACTAAGAAGAAGGGTGAAGAGTCTAACAACTTATACTCTTATAGAGTGAGAGGCCTGGGACAGGTATTTTATATGTAGTATTTCAAGAATAGTCTGACAAGTTTGGTTTTACATATAGCCAACTTAAAAAAAAAACACAAGTATTATTAATGTAAGAACCATGAACAGGAAGATGCTGAGTTACACTACAGAATAAAATTTCCATGGAGATACCAAGTAGGTATTGCCAGGTAAGTGATCAGCTTATTGGACAAACTTTTAACGTATTAAATAACACCATGGCATTTAGGTAGGTTTGTCCTCAAAAGGCAACTATGTATTTGTTCAGTGGCCTTGTAAATGGCCTGTACTTCTTTTCTAAATTTAGGAGAAAAAAATATAGTGAAAAAAACATGGATAAAAATAAATGGATAAATAGTTTGAAAGGAATACCACAGTAATATTCTTTTTCATAATAATAAAGGTTTCCATAATTCAGCAATAAATGCATATATATATATTTTTTTCTTATTTTATGTACTGTTTTTAAAAAATCTTATATTATGTGCAGTTTGCCAGGCAGGAATCACCTGACTTACAAATCCCACAGGCTATGTATTTTTTTCATTGTAATGCCCCAAATCTTGAGGCATAAATATTAATGAAATAGTTTACAAGAAAAAAAACCTGTCTTAAATACAATGATAAAATAAAATTAAATATTTTAATCCTAGATGGTGAAAATTGTAAAAATTCAAAGGTTTTGTTGGCATTTGGAATTATATTAAAAGTTCTAGGGATCTAGATTATTTCTAGGTAATATGTGAATTAAGTTTTATTCCATTACTTTAAGAGGAATTTAAGAAGAATTTCTTTAATGATGTTGTTGGGTGTTATACAAGACTTTAACTTTTGAAGGCATCTAGGTTAGGAAGGTGTTAGTTTGAACTTTTTATAATTTTGATTGTAGTTTTTAAGAGACTAGACACTTAAGAAAGCATATATGCTTCCTGATTCTGATCAACCTCATTGGCTGGCCTTGATAACAGCTTTGGCTGAAGCTGTGTTTCCACGTGAAACGTTCTTTATCTTTTCTACCCAAAAAGCCACTTGTATAACGAACTTGCTCAACTCAGTTCCATAATGCTACCCATTTATTCACTCAAATAGTTTTTGAGCACCTGTACGCCTGAGAATAAAATGGTGCTCTCATGCCTAGTCTAGACAGACAGTAAACACATTGTGACAAGTACTGTGAAGAAAATAAAACAAAGTTGAGTGATGTGCTGAATGTAAGGGAGGGGCTAGAGGGGTTACTGTAAAATAGAGCAGTCAGGAAAGGCCCCTAAAGTAATGACAGATGAACTGGAACCAGAATGAAGGGGAGCCAGCCATTCAAAATCTTGGGGTTGGGGGAGAAGGATATACATTCCAGGCTGCAGGAATAACCACTGCAAAGCCCTCAAGTCAAGAATGAGCTTGGAATATCTGAGGAACTAAAAGGTCAGCATGGTTGCAACACAGTGAGTAAAGCAATACGTGGTAATGGATAACATGACCCCCAAATCTTGCAAACATATCCTGTTACACCGTTAGGATCTCAAGAATCTGTCTCCTCTATTTCATCTTCACAATTTCTTTAGTTCTCACCCTAATAACCTGCAGCTTATATAATTACAATCGCATTTAGTTCTTCATTGCCTGAGATGTACTTCCCCCTCATTTTTTTGGTTCCTCCTTTAAAACTCAGTCCAATCATTCATCATCTTCTACAAAAAACCTTTCCTGACTCATCCTCCCGCCCTGAGTTGGGTACCCTTCCTGTGTTCCTAAGCACCCTCTTCTCAACATTTCCACACTGAATTGTCAGTGTTTATCTACTTTCCATTTGTATTGTGAGCTCCTTCAGGACACAGTATGGTATTTTACCTCTGCACTCAGACCAGTTAGCAGACTGGAACCATTCATGCATCACACCTTGAGTAGTGGAGCACGGGAAGTTGAGCCTCCTAGTGATCGGTACTACTTGACTTAGCCTTGACTTAGTGTCATTAAGGGTCTCACTACAAGGCCCCACACCCCTCACACTCTATGGAGTTCAGTCAGTAAACACAGAACTCTTTGGCTGGGCCTGGCTGGGTAGACAGACTGATCCCAAGAACAAGTTTACTGCTTAGTTATGAGAAGTTTTCATCACAGTACTATTTGAGTGAACAGAGAAACACCTGGGTACCATAAGAATCAATCACTATGATAATGAAGTGAGTATTTTACTAGTACGATGATGACGATACTCCAGTATCTTTCTTGTTCAGATCTGTACCTTTGCCAATTTTAAGAGGACCCTCTGGAACTAGGGGAGCCACCTCCAGACCATGTTTCACTAGTGACTAACCCTAAGACCCTTTTGCTAATTCAGATAAAAAGATATGAGCTTGGGGTAAAAATAAAGAAACATAACATATTTAAACAAGTTCCTGTTCATTTACTGACCAATTTAGCAATGATAATACAGCTTTGGTAAAGTGGATTTGTATATTACAGTATTTGCATAAAATATAAGATTTTAATATAATTTTATGTTAAATGTTTTATTATTTTTGTTATGTTAAATTGTTAAGAGTAATTGGACTTAATACATATCCTTTAAGGTATCAAAAATATGCAACCTCAAAATATTTCCCTTTGGATAACTCCTCTAAATACCCATATAACACACAACAGTGATGCTCAGAGTGTGGTCTGTGACTGCTAGGGGTTCCCAGGACCTTTTCCAAAAAAATCACTAAGGGTAAAACAAAACCTTTTTCATTGTGATATTAAGACATCGCTCACCTTTTTACTATGTTGATATTTGCACTGATGGCACAAAAGTAACAGTAGGTGAATAAAACTCCTGGCATCTCAGCATGAATCAAAGCAGTGGCACCAAACAGCACTAGTTATTTGTATTTTTTATTGCCACACGTTAAAGAGGTGTTTTTCTCTCACTTTAAAATGTCCTTGATGAAGCAGTAAAATGACTAATTCTAAATTTTTCATCTTGACCCTTGGGCTTAAGTTTATTAAAAGGGGTTCTATTAGTAGCATGTAAAGAAATGTCTTTTTAATACTGTGCTGAGAAAATGGGAGGTATACATAAAGCACTGCTTCTGTATACTGGACAGTTATTTCTAGAAAAGCACTTGTACTACTGTTTGAGTTATGAACTGAATTGCTATTATTTTTGCTTAAAGGATGACTGACGAACTATCATTAGTTAGGTTTGGGTAACAGTTGTTTTCTCAAAAATGAATCAAATGAGTCTGTTATTTTAAGAAAAACAATTGAGATTATTTGGTTACAATGATAAAATCTAGGCTTTCAGGTAAAAATATCAAGAGTCTGGAAAACTTTTATCTGTCATGCTGAGCTTCACAGCTTCCCAATACTTAAAGACTTTCCTGATGAGATCAGTGATAATATTAACAATTAAAAATATATATTACATAATAAAATGCATCAACACTAGAAGATATGACTGATTCACTGAATCAGTATTTTCCAAAATAAAACAATTCCACTCATTCTTTTTGGAATTTTAAAGTTATTTTAAAATATATTTTTATGTTAACATGCAAAGGGTTTTTTTATTATTTTCATGTGAAGTAATATATATTTTAAAAATTCTAATCTTTATTTCTAATTGGTAATTATCAATAGATAAAACCCACATAAATAAAAATTCTTTGGAATTTTCCATAATTAAAAGTGTAAAGGGTCTTTAGATTAGTTTGTGGACTGTTTGTATACACCTAAAAATTAAGCCCACACAAAAGAAAATATGCTATGACAGGTTTTCATTTTAATAAAGGTTATAACAATTAATTGGTTATTATAATTATTAAGAGATTATATAATTATATAAAAGGGTATTATAATTAATAAAGGTATTATAATTAATAAAGGTATTAATAGTGGGCTTGAGTTTGTTAAAGGGGATTCTATTTGTACAACGCAAAGAAATAAAGTAGCATTCTTTTCCAAGTTATCAACTTTTGACCATTCAGTATAGTGATATTTATCAAAGTCCTATGATTTCTCTTCATACTAGACAAATTTTAATGTCTTCCTTAATTATTTAAGAATTTTTAAGAGTTATTTAGCATTGGTCCTCTAACATGTGAAATCCTCACTTAAATGACTGGCTTACAAGCCACAGATTTGGAGATAAGGGCAGAAGAAGAATTCATGAATCTAAACTTTTTAAGGCAGTCTTTACCATATGGAATTAATTGGTCATAAATGGACCATAATGATTAATTATGAAAGGGAAAAAAGATCTCAGAACACCTTCCCTAACTTGGATGCAGAAATTTGCTTAAGTGCTCCTATGAACTGAATATTTCATGAACCTTAATAACTTTAGAAGAATTACAGTACTCTCTTGTAGACCAAACGGCTGATGATCATAACAAAAGCTAGTATGATGAAGTTGCCATGTCTATGGCAACATAACTTTTCTCTACCTGTGCTTTGCAGGACAGAGCATCAAGTGTAGTGTGAAGTTAAACTAGAAAGCAAAACAAACAGTAAGCATCAACATGGTAAATTAATGAGATAAAGATACAGAGCTTAGAAGACTTATCCTAACCATACAAATTCCACAAAACTTATGCTTTGGTATTTCAATCTGTTACAGTTTTTATATACGGATTGGTTAGGATGCATAAGATTTATAAGGATATAGCAGCAATTCATATTAGTGTATTACTCTGGTTCTTTCTAGAATCAATACACATAGGAGAATTTAACTATGTAACAATTAGACTTTCTTTTTTCTCAAAAAGAAATCTAAACTTTTTAATGTAATCTTTGCCATATGGAATTAATTTTTGATTAAATGGACCATATATGAGGGTTCACAGTGTTACAAGTATGATTTCAAAGCTTGTTTATAAAAGAACATTTAAAAGTCATTTATTGCAGAAAAAGCCTTACATGGATTTGATTCTCGTCCTCTAGAAAAATATAATCTAATTTATATAAGCTGATATCAATATATATAATAAACATCTAAGTAAAAGTACTAGAATAATCAGTGAACTATCACTAAGATATTTAGTCTATGTATAGATCTCAAGTGTAAGCATTTTAGGGATGGGACAAAATGTAGATTAGGATGTATAATGATGGAAAATATACCCTTACATTAGCTTGAACAATCCATAAAGCTTTAAGGATGCACCAGAGAACCAAGTTAGAGATGGAGGAGGCATGGCTCTAAAAGAAGAAACTGAAGGAAAGCTCAGAATGAGCTTCAGTAGTAGGTAAAGTAGAATGAATCAACTAGAGGCAGTATAAGAAGGGGATATCTGAATAGCCATAACAAATAAGCAACAATTTTGAAAACAATTAGGTTTGAAATAAAGCTGTACATTTAAATAAATAATACATATTCAAAACTATAGAAAAGCATATAAATAATTTCTGGTCCCCGTCAAAACATAAAAGCTTAGCTGGACAACTGCTTACAAAAAATTAAATTAGAAAGTTTCTATGAATCACTGCTGCTTTGCCTGCAGATACAAACAAATTTAACTTCAACCCCAATTATGACAGCAGGCTGCCTTTCCATTAACAGCAGTCATTTAGGAGTTCAAATTATGGTTAGAGAATTTAAGATAAATCTAAAGCATAAATGCTGATTTTTAAGGTAGTGAATTAATAAAACAAAAAAAGTCATCCCACACTGATGAGATGGATGAAACTATTAATTTTATACTCAGTTCTTTAGAGTATACTTTCAAAAAGCAATGTGGCAATTTGTCAAGATTTATAAAAATATTTTATCTTCAAAATTTCACCACTGGAAATTTACTGTAATCGTAAAATAGTAAAAATCTTCTGTTGAATTCTCTGTAATGTCAAGAGAAATACACTCACTACTGTATTAATTATATTATAAACCTGATTATAATATTAAAGCTAAATGTTCAGAAAAGGGAGGTATGACTGAGTGAACTACACAGCCCTTGAAAATAATTTAAAAAATTGATAAAAACTATAATACTTTAGACATACTAAGTAGAAAAAAAAATACCAAACTGAATATGCTCTAAGAATATAATTAAGTGAAAATGTATATGTATTTGAAAAAAGACTTAGGGAAAATGAACAAATGAAAAACATTATTTTAGAATAGTGGAATTACAACAGTATTTACGACTACTCAAACTTTTTAAAAGGTGCATTTTTCATATGAAATACCATGAAAATAGTTTGCCAATTTTTAATGTCATTTCCGTATTGGTCATTACACTTTGTATTAAAGTACTGTTAAAATGTAGCTTATGCTGAAATTTTTTCTGCTTCTTAGGCCACTCAAGAAAAACTATACAAATCAAGTCACGATATTATTATGATTCATCCATTTGACAAGCATTTTACTGAGCGCTTAATACGTGCTGGTCACTGCAGCACGGGCCAAGAATTCTTGTTTTCCATCATTTAATTTCCCTGGCTTCACTGCATCCTTTAGCCTGCACACTCCCCTCTACCACACTTTTTATTCTTGTCATCTACTTCAATGTTCCATTTCAGGACCTAAAACCTAATCTTAATCCTAAGATCATTGGTTCTGTGGCCAAAAAACTTTTCCAGAAGAATGGATCATATAATCATATGACAATACTTTCAATATTTAAGAAAGTTATCTTCTCTATGTGTACACTTTGGGTTCAACATGAGAAATCCACTCTAAAACTTTCTTCTAAAATTATTTCATTTTCAGTCATGTACCACAAGGTTCACTGCAGCTCTATTTGCAATAGCCAGGACATGGAAGCAACCTAAGTGTCCATCGACAGATGAATGGATAAAGAAGATGTGGCACATATATACAATGTAATATTACTTGGCCATAAAAAGAAACGAAATTGAATTATTTGTGGTGAGGTGGATGGACCGAGAGTCTGTCATACAGAGTGAAGTAAGTCAGAAAGAGAAAAACAAATACCGTATGCTAACACATATATATGGAATCTAAGAAAAAAAGAAAAATGGTTCTGAAGAACCTAGGGGCAGGACAGGAATAAAGATGCAGACATAGAGAATGGACTTGAGGACACGGGGAAGGGGAAGGGGAAGCTAGGACAAAGTGAGAGAGTGGCATGAACATATATACACTACCAAATTTAAAATAGATGGCTAGTGGGAAGCAGCTGCATCGCACAGGGAGATCAGCTCGGTGCTTTGTGTCCACCTAGAGGGGTGGGATAGGGAGGGTGGGAGGGAGGGAGATGCAAGAGGGAAGAGATATGGGGATATATGTATATGTATAGCTGATTCACTTTGTTATAAAGCAGAAACTAACACACCACTGTAAAGCAATTATACTCCAATAAAGATGTTAAAAAAATAATAATGTAAAAAATAATTTAAAAATTGTTTCATTTTCAGTGTCTCCTATTCCAAAGGCTCTTTCTTTTCTGCCATTACTCATATGGAGGTCTTCCCTAATTTAAGGTAAAAATTAAAATCTGCATCTTACTCTTCTTGATGACATATAACTGCTACTTATATACACTGGTGAATTCACTAAATACATGTTCTAAATGAGTATTTTCTATTGTGAATCCACCCATTTCTTTTTCTTTCTTAAATTTAATGTCCCTATATCCTGGCTCATGTTTGAAATGATGCTAGTAAAGTACCCTTACAAATTAATCCTTCCTACAATATATATCTCCTAATTTTTCTTCTGTTATCATTCAAATCCATCTTTCTACAGAAGTGTACAATGCTTACTTACTCTCTCCTACAAACACTTCAAGAACGTGATATCCTGGGTTTCCTTTTTTCTCCCCCTGTTCAGAGTCTACTAGTCTTCCTTTCTACATCTTTATTTTAGTGTCTTTCAGGATAAAATACCAGTGCTGGGAGCCTTGGTGCTAAAGGGTTCTGAGCTGTCAGGGAACCATTCTATATGTGCTTCTTTGTCTTACACTCAGGAAACATCACCTCCATTCTAGTAACCACTACTGGTTAAATATATTTCAATGGCTTGATACATGTTTACTTTCAAACAAAGTTAACAAGTAAAACTTGCTAATGAAACAAAAATGGATTTGTTTATCAGTAGACTTAATTAAATATGTGATATCAATTATATTTTAGCAGTAATGAATTATCAATATATATATACACTAATATGTATAAAATTGATAACTAATAAGAACCTGCTTATAAAAAAATAAAAACAAAAATTAAAAAAAAAACACCTAATATAAGAGAAGCTTAAAAATAGAGGAATCTTAGTACTTTAAATTGATAGAAGCCACGGACAGAACACCCAATCTTGAGCATATACTTATATAGCTACTAAATGAAGTATTCTGATGTCAGAAGACAGCTATCAATCTAGTAGTCTCACTTTTCTAGCTACACAGGATTATACAATAATAGTGTTCGTTAAGGCACTGTACGTCAAATGTCATCTTAAAATCAAGAAAGTGAACAATAATTTATCCCAGTTAGGTACAAGGTTTGAAGAGTAAGACTGGGAGAAAATGTTCACCTTTTGAGAGAATGAATATAATACAGATAAATCTGTGGTGGGTCATAAGAATGTCTCTGAAGATAGTGATACAATGAGAATTAGCCGATTTGAGGTTGAAACGTGCTGACCAACATGGTAAAAGTAACATGAAAACAAGGAAGGTTATCTGATGATGCATGTGAAATTTTAAGAGTCCATGGACTCAAAGAGGTCTTTTCTCATTAGGTACAATTAAATGTAAATCTGCTTGTGGATTTTTCCTAAACAGTGAGTATAAGACCAAGTGCCATGACCACAAAGGGATACCATAAAATCAAACGTGGGAATCACCAAATTAGAATTAAATATGCAGCCTGGAAGCAATCTGTGCAACTCTCTAGTCCTGAGTAGCTAGGGTTACTTGCATTAAGTTATCCAGATCTCTCATCTCACATTAGTGTGAGTACTTGTATTGAGTATGATTTAATATTAACTTTAAAAAGATGGCCTGATAAACTAGCAAATATAAAAGAGAATACAGTTCTTGGTGAACTGAGTGACTTGTGAATCCCACCCTAACCCCGGCTATTTGTGATACTGCCTAGTACATTGATTAAGAGCTCCAGCTCTGGAGTTAACCTGGGCTCAAATTCCAGCTCTGTTACTTCATGAGGCAAGTTACTTAAGCTCTCCATGACTCATTATCTATAATCCTAAAAGGAGACAATAAAAGTACCCAAGTCATAGTGCTGTTATGAGAATTATGAGAGATAATGCATTCCAATTGCAGAGCAGAGTACCTGGCAAATAATGGATGTTCACTTTATCTACTAATTCTTTTCTTCTTGGTGCTTGAAAGCCAAGCCATCTAAGTAAGGGTCTTGAGTTCAAGATATAAGATGCTATTTTTATCTCAACTAAGAATATAAGAATTGCTAAGACAAAAGGAAACAACTTGTGATTCTGAATGTGGTTTCTCTTCTTGCTGCTATGGCTTAGCAAGAATTGAGATGGATGAGAGAGATGGATTAGCAGATGGAACATTTGCTGAACAATACTTTGGTGGCAAGAGTTCAGAGAAAAGCAGAGGCTCCATGAATGAGAATATACAAACATACTTATTGATGTAAAGACTATTACCAAACCTGTGATCCCAAAACATTGTTCTCATTGAGTGACATATCTGTAAATGAACTGAAGGTGAGTTTCTTCATCTGCAGTTTCAGCAATAGTTTAGCAGAGCAATTATTGCTGGGAGATCTGCAGGTATGAGTGTAATCTTGGGGACTGGTGGTTAATGTGAACAGAGAGCAGGTAGTAGTAGAGTACAGGTAAGAGTACAGACTTGATTAAATCTGGGCTCTTCGGCTTATGAGCTGTATGACTTTGGGCAAGTTACTCAACCTTTCTTCTTCAGTTTCCTCATCTGTGAGATAATACCTGCCTCATGCGGTTGTTGCTAAGATTAAATAAATATGCGTAAAGCACTTTGGCAGCACAAGTGTTAACAGATATAGTTATTTAAGAACAATCTACAGTCGAGAAAGATAAAAATCAGAGAAAGTGAGCCCGTGTTCTGGAGAAATAACTGTGCACAGGGGAGTTTGGGGGCTTCTGAGAGTTAGGATTCTCTCATCAGAAACACAACACTGGTAGCAGTGGGGGAAACTCAAGGGTAGCAAGTTTGTGAGGATTATTGAAATAGATCTTTAGATATTTTCATGAATATCATGAATGTACCCTGAGTTTTTACTGTAATCTGTTTTTTAATATTACATAGGTAATCTACCTACAGCTTTTAGCCCACATATAAAATTAAAGAAATCACCACATCTACTCAACTACTTGAAAACGAATTCTGGCACCAGGGGTGGGAGTGGGGTAATGTCAGTGGAAAACAAACACAAAAGCCCAACTTTTCCTTAAAGATTAACTTAACTACATCATGCATATGTATGTGTGTGCCTATCAAGGGTCATCAAACTATGGTCCACTGCCTGTTCTTGTATGGCCTGCAAAGTAAGAATGGATTTTACGTTTTTAAATAGTTAAAAAAATCACCCGAAATAATGATACCTGAAAATTACATGAAATTCAAATTTCCAAGTCCGTAAATAAAGTTTTATTGTAACACAGCTGCATTCATTCATGTAAGAGCTGTCTACAGCTGCTTTGGGGCTATAGGAGCAGAGCCGAATAACTGCAAGAGACCCATATGGCTTGTAAAGCCTAAAATATCTACTCTCTGGTCCTGTACGCAAAAGGCTTGTCATAGCATGTGTTATAAAGAAAGGGAGTAAATTAACCTCTCAGCTGTGCTTCTCCAAATGTAACTAAACTGCCATATTTAGCTGTGATCATATTCACTTTTAGGTTCCCTAACAGAGAGGCTTCCCTTCAACCTGCTGCTTTATATAAATCGTTGAATCTTCGTAACAACTCTGAGGTAGATACTACTCTCATTCCCACCTTATAGAGAAGGAGCAAGCACAGAAAGCTTAGTTGATTTGCCGAAGGTGGCACCTGAGTGGACAGCTGAGGCCGATTTCAGACCCAGGTGGTGCGGCTCAAGAGCTCAGGCTCTAATCACTTTGCTCCAGCATCAACGGCTGCAGGACTTCACACCTGAGTCACGTTAGATTTTACGAAAAACAGCTTCAACAGAATTGACTTAACATTTAACTTTTGACTCTTTATTAAGAACTGGCCATATAAAGAATACCTGCATATCTTTAATAAAAGTGCTATTAAAATGTAATATTAACTAAATTGTCACTGTTCCCTATGTAAGGGAAAAATCTTGTCTCCCCTGGTGTAATATATACTTTATTAGAAAATAAAAGTTACACAACATCTTGATTCCATTTTTTGTCAGTTTACCTTTAACATTAACAGTAACAGCTAGTTTATCATTAACAGAAAACAGCTAAGTCTTCATGGCTGTGCTTTTCTATACACCAGCCTATCTTCTTCTTCCTTACGTTCAATAACACTCTGCTAGGACAATTAGAAGTGAGAGAGCTATGTCTCACGCTTTCATCAGTCTGAATATTTAATGGGAAAGGCATGCATTAAACAAATAATTTCATTATTAATGACAAGTATAAGTTTTAGAAAGGAAAAATACAGCATGCTTTGAGAGTATATTACTAGGGGACACAATCTAGTCCACATGGCCAAGACATCCTTAAAAGTAGTGACATCTATGCTGAACTATAATGGGTGAGAGGGAATCCTTCGGCCTTGAATTATTTCTAGGTAAAGAGAAGAAAATGTGGAAGATTCTGAGCAGGGAAGGATGGCCCTTCTAATAAAATCTGGTAATTTGCCAACATGAACTGATAGAACACATTCTGCCGGCACCTGCCCCAGACACTTGCTAGGAACAGGAAAGGTTGAGAGCTGCCTAGCTTGCTTACTGGAGGGTGATTCTGCTCTCGATGGGAGGGGTGTTCCAGTAGCTCCCAATGTTGGCTATGTGCTAGAATTCTGGGGCGATATCTCAAGGAAACGAGTCATGTAGTGAGGAAAAAGAGAGCTCATTTAATTCACTGAAAATCTTATCCCAGGTGAAAAAAGAAATTAGGAAGCTGGAGAAGACTGTTACCAGAGGGTTAGCCTATGGATCTATTTAACAGTGCCTACAAATGCATACAAAAGAGCCAGACTTCTTTCATTTCTGATCCTAGGAAAGGAAAAACATCACTGCCATCCTGAAGAAACCAGGAACTTATAAATATTACCAGTATATAGGAGTGAAAACGGGAATAGGTAGAACACAGAGAGGAAAAAAAAAATCCTCCCTGTACTTCTGCCTTTGTTGCCAACCAACAGTTGTTAAAATGATTAGATAATTCAGAAGACAGTTAGCACTGTCAGTTTAAATGTTTAGACAGTTCATTTTATGTTGTATTATAAACATAGGGTTTTTTCTTCTGGTTCCCCACCCCACACCGTTTCGCTGCTATGCTTTCCTATTCACATACATTTGCCATAGAACAACTACAGCAAATAAAAGGCAATTGGTGGTTGGAGGTTTCCCAATAAAAATAAGGGCAACCGTTTATAGCAAGTTCATTATGTACCAGGCACTGTGTGAAATGTTTTGAATACATGATTATCTCACTTAATTCATTACAACAACCTTTTGACCTATTATCACATCTATGTCATTAATGAGGAAACTAAAGCACAAAGAAGTCAAATAACTGTGCCAAAGGTCACACAGTGAGGGATGCCACAATCAATTAAACAGATGCTATTCCTCTTGGAGTTCAGTCAATCTTTTGTCTGAACACAATATATCTTCTGGGTCCCAGAGGAAGGCTAAAGGGGATCAAGGAAAAATAACAGCAATCTTAAGATTCTTCAGCCTACTATCTTTTCTTCGAATGAGAAAAAGGCTGAGTTGAATTAGATTGAGAAAAGAACAGATTGAAAAGGGAAGTAAGCCAGTTATAATAACCAGTGGTTATAAGCTGGTATATAAAAAAATGTGCCAGTGGTTCTAAACTTTAGTGTGCATCAGAATCTCCTGCAGGTCTAGTAAAAACAGATTGCTGGGCTTCACCCACAGGCAGAGTTTCTGATTCAGTGGGTCTGGGGTGAGTTCTGAGAACTTGCATTTCTAACAAGTTCTCATCTAAGGCTGCTGGCCCAGGGACCATAATCTGAGAACCACTGCACTATATACACTACATAAATTCACTCTCTTACAACATAGCTCTAGTAAATAAAACCATACACCTTTCCTAGGAAACTAGAACATAAATAAAGGGGCTCCTTTAGAGGTTAAAGAGATGTGGAATTTTCAAAGAAACCTTAAAAAAATTTTTCCTTTATTATATTTTTAAATATAACATTTGGTATATACAAAAAACATATGTAAGATATGTACATCGTAAAAACCATATAAATCTTATACCTAATTCACAGTGTAAATCAGTCTCTTCAAATACTACTGATGATCTTCTTTTGATATTAAGCTGTATTTATTATTGGAATTGCCAAATATTCTTAAAATAAGATTTAATTTTTGAAGAATACTTATAACTTTCATAATGAACATATATTGTATAAACAGGTTAAATTTTAAATCTTTTTTCTTCATTGCTTATTCCACAATTTACTAGTGAATAAACACTACTGCTACAGAAGACTAAGCTAATAGAACATATAAAGTTGGACAAGAAAAATAATTCAAACTTTCCAAGATATATTGTGAAATTACTAAAGACAGAGAGAACACAATGAAATATTTTATCTTAAAATTATCCATTTTAGTTATCTTGCTAAATAAAGAAAGCATAAAATTTATGACTGGGTTAGACCATTCTAAAGTAGGCTTTCAAAAATAAATGATAAGAGAGCCGTCAGTGCTACTTCAGTAATTATATACAATGAATACTGTCAGTGAAGTAAAATCTTACCCAGGTCTAGTCGTTTTGAATTCCACCTTGAGGATAGGCTTGCATGGTTCTGGCTTCTTCCCATCCTTTAACTGTTTTCCTAAAATATATTTTCCTGCATTAAATTCTAAAATTCTAAGTTACTCTAAATTCTTATACATTGACAGTTTATAAAATGAAATATAATGAAATCCACCATGAAACATTTTAAAGTGGTCTTGAAAGAAGTATTTAATACAAAATAAGATATTTTAAATGATCAATTTACTGCTTGAAATTCAGTGCTAAAAAGTAAATAAAATAACTTGTCAACAACATTTATGTGATAAAATTCTAGTAAGAGAAATTCAGTCTTTCCAATGTTCTTAATTGAAGATAAGCAAAATAGGGTCTCAATTTGCTCAATGAATTCAAGTTTTAAAACAGCTTATTTGAGAAAAATAAATCTAAGTCATATTTTCACCCAAAGTGACAGGCTGCAAAATTAAATCCCTATGCTAATAAATTCATTAGCATAAATTTACATTTACATTTACTCTCTTACTCATTTACATTTACTCTCTTAAAGTAAAAGCCATCCATTGCAATGTCCAGAAGATTGCTAAAATAAACCAACCCCTATAAAATGTGTCAGAAACTCATACTGTCAAAGAATTTTGATTATTTTTAAAAAGGTTGATTTCTATTATCTATTTTTACATGTTCATTGTATTAACAACTCAGAAAAATTAAAGAAAATAAAACATATTATTCCCATTTCTTAGGGATTAATCAGTCTCACCATTATTATACTATTTGTGAAGATCCCAAACACACACCACTATCCCAACACTTCTTATCCTCTTTCCCAGCTTTATCCCCCATAGTAACTAGCTCATTCTAATGAAGTTTGTATTTTCTTTTGTTTGTTGTTTGCCTCACCAACAAGAACGTAAATTCCATGAAAGCAAAGGTTTTTAAGTGTGTGTTTTCTGTTGATACGTCCATGGTGACAAACATTGTTTGGCACAGAGTGGACACTCAGTAACTATTTAATCAGTGAATAAATTAATTATTTTTCTTTAGGATTAATTTCTAGAAAAGAGATACTTAGGTAGAACTGTATTCCAGAAAGGAAGAAGAAAGTGTAGGAGGGTATTTTGCCACACGCTTCCTGAACAGTGCTCTTTTTTTTTCTGATTTGGTAAGTGGAAAGGGTATCTCATTTTAATTTGTATTGATTTAACCCCTAATGGAAAATTCTTAGGCTTTATGATCATCTGTATTTCTTCTTTTAAAAATAACTTATATCTTTTACCCGTGCTTGTATGTTATCTTCTTTATATTTAAAAATAAACTTAATATTCAAAGGTCATTAACATTGTATCCATATGTTGCAAATACTATCCCTAGTGTCACTTGTGATTGATTAAATAAGTCTATCAGTCTTAATCATGTTTCTATTTAAGAAAACTTAAAATCCTAAAATGGCAATTCTTCCAAAATTAACTTACAAATTTAATGTAATTAGAATTCCAACAGCTTTTCTTAAATTTGGACAAAATGACCTTAAAGTTCACATGGTGGACTCAATTCCTATGAACAGCTAACAAAACTAAAAAAGGAGACTGACTTCCAGAATGACAAAGTGTGACCTCCTTGAACTCGCTCACTTACCATAAACTCTGCAAATTAACTGAAGCCACAAAATGAGCGTTAACATAATCTACTCAATGGAAATGACCAAACCTTGGTAAGACAAGGGGGACTGGGATGCTTTGACAAGGGCTATTCCTATTCCCCTTGTTCCCCAGCTCAGTGGCCCAGTACCATGAAAAGGCAACAGCATCATCAACCAACAGAGAGGACTGAAGTTTATCTGCAGTTCCATTAAAACCAGATTCCCTAGAAGGCAATCAGTACTTTGTCCCAATCTGCAGCTCCCTGAAAAACTCTACTCCCAAGGCATTGTGGCAATTTCATTTGACAGAACAGACATCAGCTCAGGAGACAAAAAGCCCTACCTTCAGGGCATCACAGAAATAATAGCAATCTGCTGGCAATATCACAGCTCTCTAAGGCTGTGGTTTTAGTTGAGGCAAATAAGATCCTGGACAGGAATTTTTTAAAAATCCTGAAGAACTGGACATACTCTAGGAATCTAAAAGGCTGTATACATGTGCAAAGCAGTGTGCATGCCCAGGAAAGACCTAGGAAAGGAAAAGGCCCCAGTCATTCATCTCTGGCCAACTCTAAGACTCTGGGCCAACAGGAAGTTAACAAAAAAAGAAAGTAAAATGAGCTATAGTACCACTGCTGGCAGGAACAATGGAAGAGAGGTACTTATACATGGCTGGTAAAAATGCGAAGGATACAGTCTTCTTGAAAAGCAGTTTGAGAACATTTATGAAAAATAGAAATATGTAAAACTAGTAAATTTCAAGGAGTAGCAATTCTACTCATAAGCATTTATTCCACAGAAACAAAAGGACAAATTCCTATTGAATACCTACAGAAAGGTAAAGGCAGCACAATCTGTAGTGATCAGAAACTGAAAATAAAGTTAACGCCCATCAATTTGGCATGGCTGAATAAAGTGTGAAAAATTGTGAGACAAACAATTGGCTGATACACTAACATTGAAATGAAGGAATTAGGGCTGTGCCAGATGACATGGAGAGATTTTCCTCAAGTACAGTGGATTAAGAAAAGTGAGATGCAAAAAATACTAATATAGTTCTATTTTTGTAAAACAATGACCAAAAAATCTCATATGTTTGTATATGTGTGTGTAAATACATACGATTTTAGAATGCATATATTTTGGAAGAACACCTGTAAGATTTTTGACATAGCTTACCTGGTGGGGCAAGAAAGGGGACTGGGCTGCTAATGTCGGGGAACGTTTAGGGAGAAGAGGCTGGTACGCTACGATCCCGTATCATCATATGTGTATGTGTATGAAAAAAAACTATCATTCTTTTTTGTCACCGTCTCTTTGGTTTCATGGTTAGGAAGTTCTTCCCCACACAAATATCATTACAATTTTTTTTTTTTTTTGCTTTTTCTTGTAATTGCTTTATAGTTACATTTACTACATTTATTTTCTGAAGTATATTTTGATATAGGGAAGGTATTTTTTCTTTAATAATTTCAGCACTATTTGTGTAGTTCTATTGAGCTATAATTGCCAGACAATACAGTGCAAGTATTTAAAGTGTACAATGTGACGAGTTGTGATACAGGTATGCACCTGCCAGCCTTATTACTGAACCATCAGAGCTTTCCCCACTGACATGAAATGGCACTTTTATTACACTAAATTTTTATAAATACACACCATTCAACTGCTATTAGAACATCTAATCCTGCCTTAAGATCCTAGGGAAACATCTCTTCACCTCTTTATGCAGAAAATGATGATGCAATGGACTCTTGAACCTCTGGCATCCTAACTTACAAGAACCAACAAGTGACTAGTGATAGAGTTAAGTAGAACACCAGATCAAGGGACAGGAAAGGACTGCCAGGGGAGAAGACTGGTTTCTTGAGGTGGGAGAGAGAATTGGGGTAATCAGAAAGGTATGGAAAAAAGGAGGCTGAAATCTGAAAGCTAGTCCCTCATGCTGTACAAGGAACAAAGTAAGAATTTCAACCTCTATTTCAATCTGTTCAGAGATATATGACCTTTCAGTCAGGAATTTAAATGTTTGCTCTGAAGAAGACCAGATACATGAAACCTGACCAGGTACAAAATTCTTAAGGTTTGTCTTGCTCAATAGCCTCTTGGTATTGCTCTACTGTGTCCAGCATTTAAACTTAAAGTTTAAAGCCGGTCTGATTTTTACTTCTTTATAAATAAACTTTTTTTATAAAAGTTTGGACAAAATGCATGGATGCAAGGATGCATACAAGGATGCTAAGAGAGTAGTTTCATTATCTCTATAAATTAAAAGTGTTACAGTTTTTATAGTGATTTTTCATTAATCTTGCTTGGAAATTAGTGAGTCCTTTTGATCTGCATACTCTGATCTTTTTTCAACTCAGATTTTTAAAATTATGCCACTGATTATTGCTTATATTCCTGAAAGGTTTATTCATCTGTAATCCTAGACTAACCATTTTCTAAATCAAATCAAGTAATAAGGCACTAGTTAAGATTTTATAAAGCACATATAGCTGAACGACATTTAGAGCATCACTGGATTTCACCATTAAGTGTCATTTCACTTCTTAACTGCTACGCCACCTCCGTAGAAAAATGTGTGCTTACTCTTTCAACTAACTGTGAACTACTTTGATAAATCATTGAAAAGATCTGGTTAAATATAAAACTCGACTTAATAAATCACATAAACCTCCATGTCACATGTGATTTCTTCTTGTCTCTTATTATGCCCTGCTTCCCATCCCCCAAAATTACCCAGCCACAATCAACAAAGTCCTATTGATTCTAATTCCAGAATTTCATTATGTATGTCCATTTCTTCTCAATAGCAGTCACAATTGACATCTTCATTATTTACTGTTAACAACAGCTTCCTAATTGACCTCCCTCTTCTGCTCCCAGCTCATCTGATGCAATGCCATCAAAGCAGTATTTCCAAATATAAATTTTATGTTTCTCACTATAAAATCATTTCCTAGGTCTCCATCATGAAGTCCAAACTCTTTAGCATACTACAAGGTATATTTTTGCCTCTGTATGCAGTTCTGTCTTAGTTTCCTGCTACTTGCCCAAAGGAATTTTAAACATTGGTCATATTAAACTATTAACAGTTTTCCAAGAATACTCTGCTTTTGATTATGTCTTTGCACCTTCTGACTAAAATAACCTTGCTCTGCTCTTTGCTATCTTATAAAACTCAAATATAAAAACTAGGGAAAACTCTGTAATGGACTACATTAAAGAACTGCTGTATGGATTTGTTATTTATTGAATGTATTATGCTTCAGGTAAATCTTAAAAGTAGATTAATAGAAATTTTTAATATGTCACATCCTTAAAATATTACATTAAGTTAGCTTTACTTATGTGAAGTTTGAATTTATCTTTCCTTCAGCAACGTTTAACAGAATAAAAGTTCTCTAATCCTGGGTTATTCTTTGGTAAATGGATTGATTGTACTGATGAATAAGCTCCACGAACTAAATCTTAAAATGTCATTTCCTATAATGGATACCTATTGATTTTGACTATCTACCATCTCCATTTCCTCTGAGAATAATCTGACTTTGGTGAACCTGACAATAGCAGAAAAATCTCACGCTGCAACACATCACACGCACATACCCAGGGTTACATGGGAGATCCTCTGGGGCCCTGGGTCAGCAAATCACTTAACCATGATGACTGCTTCAGGGTAAGTACCTGAGCCATGCCAGGACTACCAAAGTTCTTCCCTCCTAAAAAATGAAAGCCTATCTGCCATAGGAGAGAAACAAGCCAAAAGAGAGAGAGAGGGAAGGAGGGCTTACCCACTAGGCTTACCATACAGACATACAGAACTTATAGCCCACCAAGATGAAATGACTTTGCAGAGTCAATAGATGGTACAAATCCTGCTTAATTTCCACACAATCATAAAACTTTACACCTTAAAAATCACCTTGCTCAATCCTTTCATTTTACATACGCTGAAATGAAGTCCCAGAAAACAGTAATTATCTCTACAAAGTATTTCACAGACAGCAGAGCTAGAATTACATTCCAGATTGTCTGACTGCCAGGGAAATGTTCTTTGATATTCATAAAAACTAGATTAAAGGGAGATATCACTTTTTGTTTGTTTTGGTCAAAAATCATCTGTCGAGTAATTTCAGATACCCAAATAGAGACTTTCTGAAAAAATATGACTATCAACCATCTTGATATGCATAAAATTATACAACTTTATATCAGAAAATTACCTTAAATGAATTCAAATTATTCTCCTTTCTTGGCCATTTTATCATCATTATCTAGATAACTGCTATGCCCCTCAGAATAAGAGTCCACTAACAAACAGCTTTAGCAATGAATGATGCCATCGGAGGGTAAACTGAACATAGCTACCAAATCTGGGGAACTGTCTTATAATTAAATTATAATTCAAGCACCAGGCCGTCATTTCTCAAAGTGTATTCCACGGAACCCTAGACAACCACAAGATGCTCTGTGAACAAAAGGTGCTAAAGTCAAATAAGTTTGGGAAAAGGTACATAAAATAAATTAATATATAAACCAACATAAATAATAAATATACAGTTGATCCTTGAACAACATGGGTTTGAGGTGCATGGGCCCACTTATGTGCAAATTTTTCTCAGTAGTAAATACTAGACTACTACAGATGTAGAACCACAGACACCAAGGGTTGACTTTAGGTCATATGCAGATTTTCTACTAGGCAGTAGCGAGCACCTCAACACCCTGCGCTTTTCAAGGGTCAATCGTATATATGTATATATACATGTGTATACGTACCTTCCCTCTTAGAAATTCATAGTGTACGTTAAAGATTAAGAAGTCTTGTAGTGAAGAAAATGTTCAACTTTAATTCAGCATTTCTAAAACTTCTTTGATCATAACATATTTTTCACCAAATAACTCATTAACATAGGAAAAATTAGTATCGTGAAATACATTTTGGGGAAAACTAATCTAAAAATCTTTTGGTCCTATCCTACCAAGTAAATAAGATATCCAAATTTATATTTACTATAATCGCATATGTATATAGCATGTCAGTTTCCAGGTACTTTCACTTACATTTTGCTTATTTGTTCTAAGGTGTAGAATGGTGCCTATCACATAGTAGAACCAATATTTGTTGAATGAATAAATAAAAGTACAATCAGTTCTAATCAATTATCAAGCTTATTAATTTTTTTTAAGAATAAGATATACTTAACCACTACCTTACATGGTTTAGATATGAAAAAAACCCAAGATTTACCGTAACTGTTAGAAAGTAAGAACAAGAGACCACAACACAAGATAGTAATGAAAAAAACCCCTAAATTTCAATCCATCAAATCCACAACACAAGATAGTAATGAAAAAAAGCCCTAAATTTCAATCCATCAAAGCAGATATTTAGTATACCAAAAACTGCATACCACAAATATGGTATATGTATATATGGAATATGTGATACCTTGTTACTGTATGAAAAACACATTTTTGTGCTTTAATGTATAAAAATGCACTTAGCTTTGCCACTGAACTCAACTATCAGCATAAATTTAACTTTGGCAGGTATCTACCACATTACTGTTGCTGAAAATAATTCATATTTTATAAAGAAACAGTACTTCTGATGATCTACATTTTTAGGCTGCTATACTGTGCCAACAAACGCCATCCAACTTCCTAACATCTGCCACAGAAAAAAATGTACTTTTACATTTTGTTTGGATTCTAATTTTGAAAAAAACATATTATATCAAATACTCTTTGTCTTGTTTGAAAAAAGTAATTTTAACTAGTTACCCTTTTTTGCTAAGATATTAAAAACCCTGTAGAAATCTATTTATGCTACTTCTAAAAGTCTGCTCTCAAGGTCTTAAGATTTTAGTATAAAAAAAGTATCAAGATTAAATAGAAAATCACCATTTGGCAACCAATAAGTGATCCATCCAAGAAACAACAACAGATGCTAAAACCAGGGGGTAAAAATTTGATGAGGAACGGTATGTTTACAGTCTCAAATATTTCCTCCAAATCAAAACACTTATTGATTACAAGAAAAAATCAAAAACATTTATTAACTTCAAAAGGAAAAAATAACGTTATAATGGAGAGACCTAGTAGACAGAAGCTTAATCAAGGGATCAGAGTATGAGACATCACTAGGACAAATCAAACATAAGCTCCACCTGAGGCTGCAAAAAGAACACATCAATCCTTTTGGGATATTCCTGCTGAAAATGTACAACATGAATCTAAACATGAAAAAACATCAGACAAAACCAAATGGAGGCACATTCTATAAAAAAACTGACCTGTAATGTTCAAAATTTATCAGTTAGGAAAGTCAAGAAAAGGCTCAAGAACAGTTCCAGTTTGAATGAGACTAAAGAAACATGACAACTAAATCTATCCTGCATATAGACCCTTTTGATAAATGGCAAAACTTGGTGATATAGGAGAATGTCTTTGTAAGAAACAAATACTGAAATATTTTGGGATGATTGGGCAATATGTTGAAAACTTACTCTCAAATGGTCTGAAAGAAAAAAACCTCTTTGTACTAGACTTACAAAAACAGATAAAAATTTAGATAAACTTAAAAACCAATATTACATATTTCTACCATCTTCAATATTATTTTTATTTCCTTCTGGATTTGAAATTAAAGGTCTTGAAACTACTCATCTACTGTTTTGGTTTTCTGAATTCCTAGGTTCCAGTGGGGTTGGGAGATGCTAAAATGTATGGGAATACTCAGGAGTACCACAAAGATTAGGGACTTAGGCACTAACAGAAAGAAGAACAAAAATATATTAGGGAAAACTGGAACCTACTATCAAAAGGGCTATCTTCTGGAGGCACACATAAATAGACCTGTAGCAAATTTAAAATAAGTGCTTTTCCAGAAGATGACTGCTACCAAAAAGCAGTGGTAAAATATATTACAATATGTGGCTAAAAGAATGATTATTTTTACCAGAAAACAAACAAGTCTAAAAATGCATACTGCTACAGAAAGATAAGTTTTTAATTTGACTGTTTATTTTCTACATTGTAATAATTCAGAATGTACCAATTTTTTTTAAAAAAAGTGGGCATTCATATTTGAAAGCAAACAATGAAACATTAGCAATAACTACAAAAGTACTCTTTTAGTATGCTACCAATTTAAAAAACAGTTCCTTTTTATTTCCCTAAATTTGTTGGTTAGGAACCTCTTAGGGTAGAATTGGGAGAATGCAGATTAATAAAGAAATACAAATTCCTAGGCCTCATCCAAAATTCAAACAAGGTCTTCATAATATGTTCATAAGCACCCTAATAAAACCTTCATGGAGGTTCTGTATATATTACTTGTACAGAAAAAAAGTTAACAAAGCAGGCTTGAGACCGCTATCCCTAGAAAGGTCAGCTTGTAAGAGTAGCTCTCTTGGTTGGCAACTGGTAACTTGGCTTTCAAGACAGCTTCCACCATTCCAAGACTGATAAGGGTGGCACACTATGCTATATTATCTATACAAACAATATGGTTTATGACCAATCTCTGCTTTCCTTCTGAGCATCTAAAATTTTGGTACATGCTAAAGCAGAGGGTACCTGTGGACTGACATCAATACAAACTATGGACTTCTGGGCTCAGGTGAGCTTCGCTGGTAGATAATGTTTCACACATGTGGTAATAACTCATTGCTAGAGGAATTAAGCATGTCCTGTGTGACTCCACTGGGAGAAGACTGTTGGAAGCTTCAACCTGGCTTCCTCCAGACTTCACCCCATGTGCCTTTTCCCCGTACTGATTTTGCTTTGCATCCTTTTGCTGAGTCCTATGAGTCTTCCTAGTGAATCAAACTTGGGGTCATTCTGGGGACTCTGAAAACAATACTTTAATGTATAAAATTACCTTCTTAGAGTTCCAAGTGTTTCAGTACATATTATATATACATTAGCAACTTGCAATTGATAACTTTAAGATGACAACTGTTTAAAGTAAGTCCTATATCACTCACAAAATTATCTACTTTTTGGACTACTGGAGAAAAGAATACTCAGAAGATTATGTAACTTCATTTTCTCAAAGCTCATATTTGCAATTTCAACCGCAAACATAGTTATTTGAGATTTTATTTACCTGGTTGTTACAAATTATTTCTATATGTATAAATATTTAAAATTCAGAATGAAAGAAAACCCATCCTTATCATCAAAAACAAACAAACAAATCCAAATGCAAACTCAAAACAGTTTACTGTCCATCACAATTTAGGTGGTGTTTAAAAGGGATACATTCTTACCATGTGGAGTTATCGTCTGTACAGGCTTAGCAGGGGATCTCACATTCCATATAGTCAAAGTGCCATCTGAATGACTGCAAATAAATTGTTTTCCTTCATGATGCCAAGCAACAGAGTGGATAGCCTATAGAAGAGGGGTAAAGAATTCCATTTTTAAAAACAAAATTTTATTTAAACACCAAGTTATTCATAATTCATTTTTCATTTTAAACTTTTTCTTATTTCCCAAGCTAACGTCAATAATGTTAATCTTAAATTCCCATAACTCAGTCCTCCTGTCATTATGAGATTTAATTTGGTTCTGACACTATTTTAATGATTTTTTACTTTATTTACTCCTTAAGTGAGCGTAAGGATAATATGATAGTGATATACGTATTATTGACAAGTTCAGGAAAACAAAATGTATTCTTACAATAAACAATAACTAAACATAAATTACCAAGCAATTATAATCAATATTCCATTGGAAAAACTAGTTGCATTGACAGATGAGAACAAATTTTAGAAATTAACTAAAATTTTAGAATTTTTAGACAAAAATGTACATTTGGAATTAAGGTCAATTAAAAATACCTCAGACTGAGCTTTAAGACAGGTTACCCATTTCTCACAGTAATTATTAAGGTGACTTTTAAAATCTGAAATTTATTTTATATGTCTGAGCCACTTAAAAACTATCTGAAAAATATTTTTTAAGTTTTAAATTTATTTATTTAAAATTTATTTATATTTTTTAAAAAATTAAAATTTTTATAAAATTTTTAAAGGTTACTTTCCATTCAGTTATTACAAGATATTGGCTATATTCCCTGTGTTGTACAACGTTATACAATACATCCTTCAGCCTATCTTACACCCAACAGTTTATGCCTCCCATTCCCTGACCCCTAGATTGCCCCTCCCCAACCTCCCCACTGGTAACCAGAAGTTTGTTCTCTATTATCTGTGAGTCTGCTTCTTATTTGTTATATTCACTAGTTTGCTGTATCTTTTAGATTCCACATATAAGTGATATCATACAGTATTTGTCTTTCTCTGTCTGACTCATTTCACTTAGCATAATGCCCTCAAAGTCTATCCATGTTGCTGCAAATGACAAAATTCCATTCTTTTTTTATGGCTGAGTAGTATTCCATTGTAATATATACACCATATTTTCTTTATCCATTCATCTCTTGATGGGCACTTTGGTTGCTTCCATATCTTGGCAATTGCTATGAACACTGGGGTGCATATATCTTCTAAGGAAACAATCCCATTTACCATTATATCAAAAAGAATAAAATACCCATGAATAAACCTACCTAAGGAGGCAAAACATCTGTATTATGAATACTATAAGATGCTGATGAAAGAAATTGAAGATGACACAAATAAAAAGATATACTGTGTTCTTGAATTGGAGGAATCAATATTGTTAAAATGATCATACTACCAAGGCAATCTACAGATTCAATGCAATCCTTATCAAAATACCAATGGCATTTTTCATAGAACTAGAACAAATAATTTTAAAATTTATATGGAAACACAGAAGACCTTGAATAGCCAAAATGATCTTAAGAAGAACAGAGCTGGAGGAATCATATTCCCTGACTTCAGATTATACTACAAAGCTACAGTCATCAAAACAGTATGGTACTGGCACAAAATAGACACATAGCTCAATGAAACTGGATAGAGAGCCTAGAATTAAATCCATGCACTTATGGTCGATTAATCTGTGAAAAAGGAGGCAAGAATGTACAATGGAGAAAAGACAGTCTCTTCAGTAACTGATGCTGGGAAAACTGGACAGCTACACGTATGGTTTGGCCAACCCAATAAAAGAATGAAATTAGAACATTCTCCAACACCATATACAAAAATAAATTCAAAATGGATTAAAGATCTAGATGAAAGACTGGCTACTATAAAACTCCTCGAGGAAAACATAGTCATAATACTCTTCAACATAAACTGCAGCAATATTTTGTTTGGATCCGTCTCCTAAAGTAAAGGAAATAATAGCAAAAATAAACAAATGGGACCTAATTCAACTTAAGGTTTTTCTACAGCAAAGGAAACCATCGACAAAATAAAAAGACAACCTACTGAACGCGAGAAAAATATCTGCAAATGATATGACTGGTAAGGGATTAATATCCCACATATTTAAACAGCTCATACAACTCAACATCAAAGAAACAAACAACCTGATTACAAAATGGGCAGAAGAACTCAATAGACATTCTTCCATAGAGGAAATGGAGATGGCCAACAGGCACATGAAAAGATGCTCAACATGGTTAATCATCAAGGAAACGCAAATCAAAACTACAATGAGATATCACCTCACACCTGTCAGAATGGCTATCATCAAAAGAACACAAATAACAAATGTTGGCGAGGATGTGGAGAAAAGGGAACCTTCATACACTGTCATTGGGAATGTAAATTGGTGCAGCCACTGTGAAAAACAGTATGGAGGTTTCTCAAAAACCTAAAATAGAGTTACCATATGATCCAGCAATTCCACTCCTGGGTATATATCCAAAAAAAACAAAAACATTAATTTGAAAAGATACATGCACCCTAATGTTCATGAAAAATATTTTTATATGACCAAAGTTTGCTACCCTTCAATTTTTTGTTCTGATATTATTTAAATTTTGTTTATAAAAAATTTAAAAAGTCACTCTCCTACGTTCTCTTTAAATTACTTCTTTTTTATTCAAGTTGATACACTTCTTGTTCTTAATGGTCAACAGAAGCTAAAAGCTATCCTACTAGAATGTCTTGAACTGCCAAGTGCAGCCCAAAAACCATGTAACTGGAAGTTAAGAGTTTTACTTACATACCAAGTCATCATTTAGTATCATCATTCAATGTCCATTTATTTGGGTTCCTCATATGCTTATACATTTAAGTTAAATAAAATAATTTAATGTTTATGGATCACATTTTAAAATTTAAATGATGATAGACAAAGAGAATCAACTGTATTTTTATTTATTTTATAAATTTATTTATTTATTTTTATTTTGGCTGCGTTGGGTCTTTGTTGCTGCACATGGGCTTTCTCTCTAGTTGCGGCAACAGGGGGCTACTCTTTGTTGAGGTGCATGGGCTTCTCATTGCGATGGCTTCTCTTTGTTGTGGAGCATGGGCTATAGGCACACGGGCTTCAGTAGCTGTGGCATGTGGGGCTTAATAATTGTGGCTCACAGGCTCTAGAGCTCAGGCTCAGTAGATGTGGCACATGGGCTTAGTTGCTCCGCAGCATGTGGGATCTTCCCAGACCAGGGCTCTAACCCGTGTTCCCTGCATTGGCAGGCAGATTCTTAACCACCGTGCCACCAGGGAAGTCCCTCAGTTGTATTTTTAAATGCCAATATTTAATACAATGTTTTAGGGTCAAAGTATCTCTAACAAAATTCTAAATAAAATCTTAAAATAGTAATAAACTTATTCCAAAACATACACATGACATTCCAAAAACTCAATCTTAGAATAAGCAATTTCTTGGACTTCCCAGAAGTCCATGGTGCAGTGGTTAAGAATCCACCTGCCAATGCAGGGGACATGAGTTCAATCCCTGGTCCAGGAAGATCCCACACGCTGTGAAGCAACTAAGCCCATGCACCACAACTACTGAGCCTGCACTCTAGAGCCTGTGAGCCACAACTACTGAGCCTGCATGCCACAACTACTGAAGCCTGCACACCTAGAGCCTGTTCTCCGCAACAAGAGAAGCCACTGCAATGAGAAGCCCGCGCACCGCAACAAAGAATAGCCCCTGCTCATTGCAACTAGAGAAAGCCCGCACACAGCAATGAACACCCAAAGCAGCCATAAATGAATAAATAAATATATTTATTTGTTTAAAAAAAGTTAAAATAAGCAACTTCTTAGTCGCCTTAACAGATGAAATTATTTCTGTAAAATATAAGTAATGTTAAGAAGCTATACACAAAGCTACTTAAATATATTTTTTTAAAGTGATAAAAGAAGTACAAGAGAGGTTTACAGTGTTATCTGGAACTTATAAATAAAAACATTCTAATCTTATATATAAAAATGTGTAACATATACATAAGTATATATATTATATAAAGAGAACTAATATTTCTACTTTGCTAAAGAAAACAATATACATCTTTAAGAGTACCTTTTATTTTTAAGATATTAAATTATTAAGCATTCCAAAAATAAATACTAGCTAATTACAGGGACCAATAGCTCATAATATTTTGGATAACAGAGAGAAACAAGTAACAGAAAATACCCTACAAAAAGAAATAGCCAAATGTGAACTTTTAAATACAACAAACATGCACAACTTTTCCCATTATTTCTGCAATGTTTAAAGTACAAATACAACTTGATAAAAGATTTCTTTTTTCCTAATAGTCTAATACCATTACTTGTAATACTACATATGTGCTACCCAAGTATATATATATATATGTAAACATAAATGTCAATAATGTATATATAGTATAGTAAACTTTATGCTACAGTAATGTATATACTATGTAAGTATAGTGTAAGTATATGTATATTGTGTAGTTGACTCTTGAACAACACGGGTTTGAATCATGCAGGTCCACTTATATGCAGACTTTTTTTCTTTTTTTTTTTTTTTGCGGTAGGCGGGCCTCTCACTGTTGTGGCCTCTCCCGTTGCGGAGCACAGGCTCCGGATGCGCAGGTTCAGCGGCCATGGCTCACGGGCCCAGCCGCTCCACGGCATGTGGGATCCTCCCGGACCGGGGCACGAACCTGTGTCCCCTGCATCAACAGGCGGACTCTCAACCACTGCGCTACCAGGGAAGCCCAGGTTCTACTTTTAAGCAACTGAAATATGACATGCTTTTGTGTAGTTTTCTTCATGTTTCTTCTGCTTGGAGTTCATTGAACTTCTAAGATATCTGTATATTCTAGAAGTTTATAGGGTTTAAAGTCTTCATCAAATTTGGGAAACTTTGGGTCATTAGTTCTTCAAATATGTTTTCTGTCCACATGCTCCCTTCTGAGACTCCTACTACACATATATTAGTCTTCTTGAAGTTGTACCACAGTTCACTGATGTTCTGCTCATTCTTTGCTCATCTTTCATATTGAGTAATTTCTATTGCTATGTGTCTTCAAGTTAATCAAGCTTTTCTTCTGCAATATCAAATCTTCTGGTAAACCCATCCAGAGAAAATTTTTCATCTTAGACATTTTTCATCTCTAGAAGTTACACTTGTGTTTTTGAAGTCTTGCATGCCTTTCCTCAACATTTTCATGCTTTCATTTACCTTTTAGAGCATATGGAGTCTGTTCAATATTTGTTTTAGTATCCTTGTCTACTAATTATACCATCAGTATCATTTCTGAGTCTGTTTCTATTGACTGTATTTTATTCTCCTTTTGCATTATATTTCCTGCTTCTTTGCATGCCTCATAGATTTTTATCTGGATGCTTAATCATTGTGAAATTTATGATGGGTTGTTATACTCTTTTAAAGATTTTTGAGCCTTTTTTCTGGGATGCAGTTAAAAATACTGCTTGGAAACAGCTTAGACTTTTTAAGGCTTGCTTTTAAGCTCTGTTAGGCTAGCTGAGACAGCCTGTAATGCAGGGCTAGTTTGGCCCCACTACTGAGGCAGTACCTTTCTGAGCACTCTTCCTGATGCCCTGTCTACTACAAGCTTTCTCCATTCTGCTGGGAATGTGAACTACTCTCAGTCCTCTGTGTGCTATGAGAATTGTTCTACCTACTCCTTTCCAGTGGATCTTTTCCAAGCCTCACACCCATGCAGTAATCAGTATTCAGCTGAAGACGCAGGGTGAAGGGCTCCTTGCGAACTTTTAAAACTATCTCTAGGCAGTTCTCTACTCTCTGTTACCTTGTCTTATAAGCTATGGATATCTTCCCCAATTTCCCAACTCTGCCTCCTCAACTCAGGGAGACTGTTGGGCTTATTAAATTAGGTTCCCCCCTTCCCCCTTCATGGGCTGAGACCTGGAAGATCTCTCCAGGTCATAAGCTAAGGCAATTGAAGGGCTCACCTTGTTTCCCCTCTCTAAGGAATCCCGGTTCTACACTACCTGCTAATTTCTAAAAACTGTTCTTTCATGTATTTTTCCAGTATATTTAAGGTGAGATGGTAAATTCCCTGTGACTCCATAGTGGCTAAAGCCAAGATAACTATTTAAATGACAAAAGCACAACAAAAAAAAGTCAGTTTTTCAAATGTGCTTTCATTTTGACATAGGAAACAGCTCTACAGGCCAAATCTTCCAGAGAAATGACAAGAACTCTTTATTAAAAATATTCTTTTAAAATAGTTTCAAGATCTTGATTGGTGAACCACAGAATACTTATTAACTAAAAAGCTTTAAATACAAAAAGTATACAGCTATGAAAGCAAAGGAAATTCTTTTAGTCAAGCTTAAAAGATAATACGCAGACATTTACAAAGTATTCCAAGTATTGCTACAGTTGCTCAAGGTAGTCTGCTTGAGTAACTGAAAGCATCGATATGAACACATGACATATTTCTCAAAAACAAGCAAACAAAACCACTTACACAGTTCCTAGATCTATTCACTGAATTGGAAATTGTGAACACTCCTGGTACCCAAATTAGGGTCACTAGATAGCATTTCACACTGAAAGAAGCCAGTTTCATGGAAAAAGATATTATAAATTTGGGACAGAAATATACAAGATTAATAGGTATACTTTGTTATAACAGATGGCAAGGAAGCTATCTAAGAGTATTATCACCAGAGGACTCGGGAAACAACTGGAAGAGATTCACTGACCAAAGATGGGACAATTTGAAAATCAATAAGGATAATAACTTCAGTGTACTGAAGCATATGAAATACGTTTAAATCTTTGAGTACATAGTGAAACAGAAAACAAGAACAAATTACCCATCATTAAGATTACTAGAGAACAACCCCTTTAGAGTAAATACTGAAATAAAAAGAAAGAATCAAGCATTTATCCTGCCTTTCCTATCTGAACTGTCCTACTATATAACCAAAAGAGTAGACAAGAAGTTTCTCTTTACTGAAGTGTCCCACATAATAGAGAAGGAATTATAAAATTAGAACTTCCCTATTTTGCAACAACTACGCACTAACAGATCTAGGCCTTGAACATCACTGGCTGCTAATATCACAAACAGACACTAATATTCAACCTGGTAGAAGAACATCAGCATCATCTATGAAATAGTCCTGCTAAAAATGAAACTAAATATGATCATGCCTCAGTAAACCATCCAATTTATAGGAAGTCTGAGGGCAAAAAAAGACAAAAATCGATCAATCACAGTCTTTATTTGGATCCTAAAGCAAGCAAACTATAAATATTTACAGCATACTATCACTTGTATAAAATTTTAAAATAGCATACTTTATTAATTTGTTTGTAAATGCAGAAAATATCTCTGGAAGAATACATGAGAAACTAACATTGCGATGTGAGGTAAGGGAACCGGATGGCCAAATGATAGGAGTTGCAGAGATTTTTTTTTTCTATCTTTTGACCTATTTTAATATATTATTTCATATATATGCAAAAACTATGTGTTATTGCAATTAAAAAGGTTGCCTAAAAGAATCACGAATTAAGTTCTTAGAGAAGCCGTTCTGACCTAGAGAAATGACAACAGCTTTTGGTTAGCAAAGATAATGTTACTACCTCATCGTAGGTGTATCTGTAGTCTGCTTTCTTTGACTTGAGGTCCCATAACACTACTGTTCCAGATTCAAAGCCAATCAAAAGCTGTAATAAAAGAAAATGCCACATTACCTAGGAATGACATGAATCATATGAAACATTTATTTGCTGATAATAAATAAATAAAGATAATTATTATCATTCATATGCTTAAGGTATGAAATTATAATATAATTAAACATCTGCATTGCTAATTACTAATCTCATGGATGACATATGGGAATACTGCATTGCATATTTATATGCCTTTGATCATTAGGGATTCAACATATATCATACAACTGATTATTGAAAATGAAAACAGTACCATTTTGAAGTCCAGAGGGTATATTTTCATTAATTAATATAAGTCACCAATAAAAATTAACATTTTCATGTGCTTTAAAGTTTACAGACTTTGCTAATTCAACACATTATCAGGCAATCTCATTTACTCATCTATATATTGATTAGTTCCAAATTATATCTAGCCTGGACCTCTCTCATGAGATTCAGACTTATAATTCCAGTGGCCACATGTTCACATATTTATTCCACAAGAACCTCAAAATAAATGTGTCCAAAGTGAATTCATTATTTTCTTCCCTATCTTCCTTTTCTGGTATTCCCTATTGCAGTGTCTCTCTCAGCATTCTTTTTTTTTTTAATATTCATTAAGTCGCTCAGGCAAAAACCTTGGAGTCATCATTAACTCTAGTCTCTCCCCTACCAGGTAAAATCATCAAGTAATTTAAAAAGTACACTCTAATCTCTCTCTAATTTACTTTCCTCCACCTCCAATGTCTCTCTCTTGGTTCAAGATACAAAAATCTCTTCTCTAGTCTCTGGTCTCTCTGACTCTCCAGTCTTGGCCCTTTTTTTTAACCCATTCCATATTGCAGCTAGGGTGATAGTTCTAAAATGCAAATCTGATCATGTAATGTAGCTTTTTGTTTAAAACTTTTTAATGCCTTACCATTATTTTTAGATCAAGTCCAAACTGAATAATCTGACCTACAAGATACATCATGGTCTGGCCTCTGCTCACCTCCCCAGCTTCATCCTTTTCCACATTCCTCTTACCCAATACATTCCATTATATCTTTCAGGTCATGCTCTCTCTTACCTTTACGCCTTTGCCCATGCTGTCACCCTAACTGGGCCACTCCATTCAAATGTCATCCTTTTTGCTGGACTAATCCTACTAATCCTTCATGTCATTTTAGCTATCACTTCTTCCTGAAAGTCTTCCTTGACCTACTAAATGTAAGCCAATGTCCTTCCTATGTGCTCCAACAGCAACCTGTACATTTTTTAACCTGAAGGGTCACTAGACAATAAAATGATGTCTTTTTCCTTATCTGAATTCTCTTGCAAACTGAAACACTGGTCTATTTAAGCAAGAACTGGTTTTACCTTGTTTACTACTATACCTCTAACATAAGACAGAGAGCCTGATATGTTGTAGGTACTTTTTTTGTGAATGAATACATTTTTTGTGAATGAATAAGTTCCGGAATGAAATGCATGTTCTTGCCTCACAAACTCTCTACTGTTTACCACCTCCTGCACTGGCATTTTCCAAATCTCAGTATTCCCCCTGCTTGAAACCTTCTCCCTTTTTAATTCACTTTTATTCACTTTTTATTCACTTTTAAGCATTTAGTGTTGCTTCCTTGGGTAAGCCTACTCAATTCCTCTGGACAGACGGAGATGCTTCTTCTCTTACACAAGTAAATGCATTTTCATCTATATGTCTCTAGTATCTAATATACTGCCTAATGCATAGTAGCTATTCAATAAATATTTGTTTAATAAATACATGAATGATTGGTAGCTAGCCAATAACTGTTCATATGATCTGGAGATATGAACAAATTTGGGGGCAGACCCAGTAACTTTAACTAAATTGCAACTTAGTGGATTTCAGACTACGGGGACATTTGGAAGAACGAGTCATTGAAACTAACAAAATAGATTTTCCCACCTTGGTAGGAAGTACACTTAATTTTCCTAACATAAACTCTTCTTTCTTCGGCAATCTGAAATACATACTCTTTCTGGAAAAAAAAAACAAAACTGGTATTTGTTTCCTTTACCTTTTTCTAGTCCTTCTAAATATCTTGGACATGTATATGGCATTTTCTGATGGGGGAAGTAAGAGAGGAACTTCAGGAATAAGGAAAGAGATGGAAAAATATAAAACTTAAGAATTGATATATAGTACAAACAATACTGGATTGCTTAGGACACAGGTAACTTAAGCTCTTAAGCCTTAGATCTGCCACTTAGTAGCAATGTAACTTAAAAAAAAAAATTTTACCCATCCAGATCTTAATAGCATAAGAGGGTTAAAGTAAACTTTAACCTCTCTAGCCAGCTGTATCTTCCTAAGAATGTTAGAAATCTGTGCCAATAAGTTAAACTTTAATCCCTACAATCTCCTAAATATTAAAAAATAGAAGAACTAACTGAAGGATGTGGTATTTATAAATAGAAAATTGCACAATTAAGGTGCTAATAAATTTGGAAGTGAGAGAAAGCATTTTATGTTAGGATTATCAGGAAAGGTATCATGAAAGATATGTATTTAATCTGAGCCTCAAGATGTGAGTAGGAATTCAGCAGAGAAAGAACAGTGGGAAAGAATTCCAAACAGAGGGACTTATATAAATAAGGGATGGAGATAGTAAAGAGCAGCTCACATTTGGGCAACAATAACTATTTGCTTCAGCATAGCATTCAGGTAAAGATGTTCTCAAAGACAATGAAACCTAGGGCTATGATTTAAGGAAGCATTTGTTTTGCTTGTTAGATACTTCTGTTAGATACTGCAGAACCACTGAAAGCTTTTGAACAGGAAAGCAATAAGATTAAAATGACACTCTAGGAAGATTGATCTGGAAATGACTCAAGAATGGGTTGGAATGCCTTGAACTGCAGCGGTCATAAGGAGATTGAATAGAAAAGACACTGCAATGGAAGGACTGAAATGACTTACTGACTAATTCAACGTAGAAGAAAGGGAAGTTTTCAATTCTTCCACCAGGTCTCCCACCCAAAGATTGGCTTTTAGACAATTATCTTATACCAAAAATAAGTAAGTAAAGTGAAGATATAGGTTACTGTAACTTGCTTCATGTAGTTTCTCTCAAACCATACAATTGTATGATATAGTCTAGCTCTGAACAGTACCGCTATCCTTTTGTTTTCCCAGTATTAACAGAACAGTGTTAACACAACATATAGGCTCTACCACTCTCACTAACTGAGAAAAGGAAAAACCCGAATAAACTTCACAAAATCCAGAACTTTCATTTCACTGATTTCTGATAGTGATTAACTTTCTGGTACTGATGTAGACTAATTTTCATGAAATTTTGTAAGTAGAAAAAATATCATTAAATAGAACTACTGAGAGATTGGTTTGAATTAGGAAGTAGAGATTCATGGAAAATAAAATTTTATTATTATTCAGAGTACTAATGAACCTAAATTAACAATAGCTAGGTAATGACTGCATGAAACTGGTTTCAAGTATAAAAAAATTAAGTATTATTTTTAAAAAGTCTCTATTGATCTGAGCTATTTATGGAGAAAAATTTAGGGGAGAGAGATACAGAGACAACTCCAACATAAGATGTTATGTGATAAGTGCTATAAAAATTGTTTAACTAGTGTAAAAAAGAATTCAAGACCAAAAGAAAATGGTTTTTGTCAGGATTATCAAAAAATAAGGGGAATTATTCTAAATAAGCCAAAAACAAGTTAACAACCTTTAACTGTATTTATTAAATTTTACTTGTTTTAGAGATTTCTTCTTTAAAATGTAAATATTTTAATTTTCACTTGTTCTTCATAATGCATAAATAAGCAATTAAGTATATATGATATACAACCTTTGTTATCAATCTCAACTTTGCAGAGTAAGTGTAGTTCTGGAATGGTTTGCATATTTAAAAAATACAAAATTCATGCATTTAAGTAATAAATATATATATTTAAAAAAATCTACCTTTCCTTCATCCATTGGATTATCACTTATATGGACGACAGGTCCTGGGTGAGATTTAGATGACCTAAAAGAAAAAACGTTAAGATGTTTTTTCTCAAGTAAAAATTGCAATACTATTACATACTCATTACAATAAGAATAATGAATGGAAAATAAAGATATATTTACAAAGGTTGAAAACATTTCAGCAAGTGATCAGTAACAGATATATAGTTCTCAATATGGATCAAAATAGGAATCACGAAGAATAGTGACTCTCACATTGATATGTCACAAAAATTTTAAATTATGTACACTTGGGCTTCCCTGGTGGCACAGCGGTTGAGAGTCCGCCTGCCAATGCAGGGGACATGGGTTCGTGCTCTGGTTCGGGAAGATCCCACATGCCGCGGAGCAGCTGGGCCCATGAGCCATGGCCGCTGAGCCTGTGTGTCCGGAGCCTGTGCTCCACAATGGGAGAGGCCACAACAGTGAGAGGCCCGTGTACCGCAAAAAAAAAAAAAAAAAATTATGTGCACTTTCTGTATAGGAAAGAATCTTCAATTTTGTACTTTAGCACAGAAAATTTATTCTCATGGTAGAATTCTCAAAGTTAATATTTTAAAATAAAGCAGCAAAAAAATAAAAAAATAAAATAAAATAAAGCAGCATCTAAAATATTGCTATCTTTATTTTACTCAATTCTAGCCTCCAGTTGAGGCATCTCATCTAGTTACACACTTCATACCAAAAATAAGAAAAATTCCATTATGGCTTTTAAAAAATCAACGAAATAATGCCACCAATATTTGCTCAGAGAAAAAAGAAGTCATACAGATAAGAATGTAGCTGAACTGATGTCTATAGAGTAGAAATAAGCAGAAGAAATAACCCATTCATAAACTCTAAGAGTTGAGAGACCACTCCACTTCATTGAGAGCCACTTGTGAAACCATACAGACACCTGCACCAGGCCTCCCCGCTATATGTTGTGATCAACTCAAAGAACAGACCTAGAAAACCTTGTTCCAAGGGACTGAGAAATAACAATGTTCCTGATAAAGGAAGGAAAACCAAACTTAATACACCATTACAGCTGCAACAACACATTACTTAAGGAGATATGCCACAAATTTATCCTTATGTCAAATTCTGTGGAATGCAACAATATGGAACTATTTGTTTAAAAACAAGAAGAAATGGTGAAAATGAACCTTGCCAATATCCTTAAATTCTGATTTTTATATCTAAATAATATATGAAAAAAATAAGAGAAAGAGATAAGATTCTAAGACAGTGAAAAGTTAGCACTAAAGATCCTTAGGGCCCTATAGCACAACACAGTTTTTGTTGTCATTACTGTTAAATAAAAGCAATCATTACCATATCAAAACTAAGGAAAATTAACTGTCAAATTAATTCTGCAATGTTACACTATAAACATTTACATTATATTTGGTAATTACTAAAACATAGCAAGTAGTGGTTTAGATCAGTGTTTTCTAAACATTGGTGGCAACTTGTTAGTGGGTCATGAAATCAATTTAGTGGGGCATGACAAAGCATTTGAAAGAAAAATAATTAGATGATAAATGAACAGAAAAAAATCTGGAATGTTTTTCACCTAAAAAGAATAATGGTTTTATTAAACTTGTGCTATAGCTTATATATATGTGAACATATTTATATATAATACGTATATGTATCTATACAGATATATGTAAAGCATTTAAATTTTCAAACTGCCAATGGGGCAATACTTGCAAAAGGCTGATAAATCTGTATTTAATATTAAAAATTTAATTCTATATTTACTAATTAGCTATTACATAATATTATCATATATGGTACTGATAGTTTCAGATATGGAATATTTGCTCAAACTCACAGTTCAATGGCTTTATTCCACATAATGACGTAGCCTGAGAGTGTGAAGGACTCCACATTGACAATATGTATATTACCTCGTTCAGTGCCCACATAGAGCCACTTACTCTGGAAAGGCAGATGGCAAAACGTAACCCTGCAAGAGAAAATATATCCAAAAAGGAAATCAGAAAAATATCTGGTAAACTTTATTAGCTGTATTAGAGGGTTAATAATGACATATACAATTTAGGAAAAGCAAAAAAAGATACAACCATCAGATTTATCAACTCACTGTAGTTAATATTCAATTATGCTAATTCAACTTTAATGTCAAATATAAGTCCTTACAGTAAATAGACAGCATAACCTGATAGAAAGAAGATGAGTTTTGACATTAGTATGTGTTTCAAATCTGGCTATGTCGTTCACTGTGTTACTTCAGACGTATGACAAATGTAACTTTTAAAGCCACAAAGTGAGTCTAACACATCATCCCTAGGTACTACCGTATTTCTCAGAAGTTATTAACCACACGAATCCATCTTGGTACCTGTGCTGACTACTCCCTCTATGCAAAATGCTCCTCCTCCTCATGTTCTTCTCCTGTTCAAGATTTAGTTAAAATGCCACCTTCACTCAAATTGATACCTCAACACTTTTGTATCTCTATCAGGCTTGCCTTGTAAGAGAGTCTACCTTCCTCACTAACTTGTAAGCCTTTGGAAGGGCTAAGATCCTCTGTACTTAGGCTTAGACACTGATACTGGAATATACTCAAAACTATCTCCTTCTAAGTCCTGATGATATAAAAGTCCTTCATTGATACATTATAATAATTTACATGCATGTATTAAACTTTATAATCATTCCAACAATATCTAACATTTTCTATATAAGCTCAGTTGATAACAAGGTTAAGAATGGAAAATACCTTGTCCTTTTTGTAGAACTTATTTTTAGGAAAGACAAATAAAGATAGTATGTTATGAAACCATATAATGCTCATTTTTTTCAGACTACCTATTGTGTCTCTCAAAATATACTATTTAAAATTTTAATGGAATAGTCCTTTCAATAATACACAATGATGATAATCACTGCTGAACCCTCAAACTGACAGCAGTCATTAGGCAAGATACAGCATACAGAACATTTGCTATTCCCATTAACATAATTTCATTACAGAGAATTTTCAAGATGAAAACACTTCAAATAAATACATGCAACTCATGGGCTCACTAATTCCTAGAGTTAATGTTCATTCAGATAATTACTTAAGGTTCATCATCTATATTCTTTGTTGAGTGTTTTATATGATAGCATGTCATCTTTCCAAAGGGTTTATGTAAATTTAACAAAGAAATGACTACTGAATCAAAAAAACATCTTATAGTACCTTATTACTTCACAAGGCAGTAAGTCCACAGTACCTTTATGAAAACTTTAGGGCCATATAGGTTTCAGAATTCAGAATTTTCCACATTTTACCAAGGTACATAATAAGTATTTACATATTACCTAATATGGTGGTAGCACCTTGTAAACACACTGATTATTTCTGAGGTATAATTTTTGGCAGTTTCTTTTACTTGAGATATAATTGTCCTATAACTTTAGTTTCAGTCGTACAACATAATTCAATATATGTATGTATTACGTAATGATCACCACAGTAAGTCAAGTTAACATCCATAGCCACAGGTATAGTAAGAATTTTCTTCTTCCTGTGACGAGGACATTTAAGATCTACTCTCTTAGCAAAGTTCAAATACATAACACAGTGTTATTACCTATAGTCACTGGAGGTTTCTTAAAAAGTTACACCTACCATATGATCCACCCATCCCATTCCTAGGTATTTACCCAAAAGAAGGAAAGCATATGTCTACACAAGACCTGTACACAAATGTTCATAGCAGCTTTGCAACAGACCCAAACTGGAAATAACCCAAATGTCCTTCACCAGGTAAATGGATGAAAAACTTGTGTTATATACTTAGAATATTATTCAGCAGTAAATAAGGACATGCATACAACATACAACATGCATACATGCAACACCAATGAATCTCAAAATCCTTAAGATGAGCAAAAGCCAGACAAAAAAGACATATTTTATCATTCCACATACAATTTATATGCAGTAGAAAATGCAAACTAAGCTACTGTAACAGAAAGCAAATCAATGGTTGCCTGGATTGTGAGGGTAGAGGCCAGTAACAGAAGAGGGGAGAGATTACCACAAGGAAACATTTTGGGGTGATGGGTAGGTTCATTATCTTGATTGACAGTTTGGTGACAGTTTCATGAGTGTATGTGTCAAAACTTATCACATGGCTTATTACTTTAAATATGTACAGTTTATTATATGTCAATTATACCTAAATTAAGCTATTTTAAAATGTTTTGTTTTCAGAGATTTGTGGCTTTAGGAATTATGAAAAATAAGACTGTGACTCTGATTAATACATAGGCACAAGCTCTGGAGTTAAACTGCCTGGATTCAATTTCAGCTCTGTCACTCACTAGCATGTGGCCTTCGGTAAACCATTCAGTCTCTCAGAGCCTCAGTTTCCAAGTGGTAAAGCACATCTACCTTAGTGTTCACCTGAGGATCAAATAAGACAAAGCATGGTAGATGCTCAAAATGGGGCCTGACACAGGTAAGTGCTCAATAAATGTTAGCTAATTATTATAAAAAACTAAGTGATACTCTACCAATTAGAAGTTATAGGGCAAATTTTAATGACATGAAGAAAATAAGATACAATAATAGCATGCCAGATACAAAATGAACAATGCAATAAATATCATAAAAACAACTATTTCTGGTACTTCCCTGGTGGTCCAGTGGTTAAGAATCCGTCTTCCAATGCAAGGGACAGGGGTTCGATCCCTGGTCAGGGAACTAGCTCCCACACGCGTGCCGCAACTAAGAGTTCGAATGTCACAACTAAGGAGCTGGCGAGCCGCAACTAAGGAGCCTGCCTGCCACAACTAAAACCCAGAGCAACCAAATAAATAAATATTAAAACAAACAAAACTCAAATATTTCATTTGAAATGTGCCTTAAACTAAAACATGAATACAGCTCAAATATTCTGAAAATTCAAAAATAATTTCAATATAAATAAGTCAAAATAATGACAGTTTGATTTTAAAAAATCAGAATTATCCAACTTCCTGACCTGTTCTGCTATTTTGCAATTTCCCATTATTCTTCAAAAAACAGTAGTTACTGGCTTAATACAATTACATGATCCATCTTTGATTTTAATACTAACAAAATTATTTAAATAATGTGTTTACAAAGTTTGAACTTATCTCCTTAAGGGCAGACATTTTGGATATCTCATACAATATTTTCTGTTCCTAGCACAGCAATACCATACTGCAGCTGTTTCTCAAATATTTAAAGAAATGAAGAATAAATTTTTTACTGTTCAGAAAAATATCTAGAACTTTTCCCTAGGCTCACTTTTTCAATATGAGCTGCCATAGTTAAGATTTTTTCCCCAGTCAACTATAAAACCAACTTACATTGCTGGGAAATTTTAAGCAACTTTATGTTTTAATCTTTATCCTATTTGATATTTAACATATTAAGCAGGAACTTAAACTGTTTACTTACTGATCTGACACGAAGACTTTAATACTGTCCCTAGAATGAGTCTTGTACACTTTAAAAAAAAATACGAATCATAGGAGTGTATTTGTACAATGCACCACCAAATTGAAAAATTACTGTTACATTATTACCATCATTATTTGAGTCAACCAAGAAGGGGGAAAGTCAAATAGTTTTTATCACAATTAACTTGATAATTTATTAACTAGCAAATTTTTTTGTTGTTGTTTTGTTTTGTTTTGTTTTGTTGGCGGTACGCAGGCCTCTCACTGTTGTGGCCTCTCCCATTGCGGGGCACAGGCTCCGGACGCGCAGGCTCATCGGCCATGGCTCACGGGCCCAGCCGCTCTGCGGCATGTGGGATCTTCCCGGACCGAGGCATGAACCCGTGTCCCCCGCATCAGCAGGCGGACTCTCAACCACTGCGCCACCAGGGAAGCCCTTAACTAGAAAATTTTAATGGGTAATGAACAGGTTGGATTAGGAATAGTGAGAAAAATAAAATTCCATGCTGCAATCAAATAAAATAATACCATGCCAGTGATTTAGGGAAAGGCCAATAAGAAAATGTGGTCCCCCAAAACATATTACTAAAAAAAGCAAGTCAATCAACATGCCCTACCAAGAACTGCAAGATTCTAAATTTGGGGCAATTTAATCAGTCAGTTACCAAAACACAAAACTGGTGGTTAACACAAACTAGACTTTACTTATTATAATTAAGAGTGTCTTTTCAATCTGTTATATAAACATGACCCTACTTCCTTGTTTACAAAATAAGAATCTTAGCCTCCTCTGTTGAAAATTGAGAATATATAACTAAGTAAGCTTTTATGTAATAATTAAATTGATGAAACTATTATATTAATTGATTATTTAAAAGGAATAACGTATATTAGCAGACTTAAAACTATATACACAAATTAAAAACTATATACATATATTATGTACATGTCTGATACGTATACATATACATATAGAGAGATTTGTTATTTAATGAATCTAAGAAAGTGATGCATGATAGAAATCTAATATTTTTCAGTAAAAGTAGTCATGAAACAGGGCTTCCCTGGTGGCGCAGTGGTTGAAAGTCTGCCAGCCGATGCAGGGGACACGGGTTCGTGCCCCGGTCAGGGAAGATCCCACGTGCTGCGGAGCAGCTGGGCCGGTGAGCCATGGCCGCTGAGCCTGCGCGTCCAGAGCCTGTGCTCCACAACGGGAGAAGCCACAACAGTGAGAGGCCCGCGTACCGGCGGGGCGGGGAGGGAAGGGGGAAGACCGCAGGAAAACTTTTTAGGAATGCAAGTGCATGTATCATGAAGCTAAAACATTACCTTAGATTAAAAACAAATTCATGGACTTCCCTGGTGGTGCAGTGGTTAAGAATCCGCCTGCCAATGCAGGGGACACGGGTTCGATCCCTGGTCCGGGGAGACCCCACATGCCGCGGAGCGACTAAGCCCGTGAGCCACAACTACTGAAGCCCGCGTGCCTAGAGCCCGTGCCCCGCAACAAGAGAAGCCACCGCAATGAGAAGCCTGCGCACCGCAGTGAAGAGTAGCCCCCGCTCACCACAACTAGAGAAAGCCCGCGTGCAGCAACGAAGACCCAATGCAGCCAAAAATAAATACATAAATAAATAAATTAAAAAACAAAAAAACCCCAAATTCATGACTATTGTTTTTCACGCACTTTTATTATAAAGATTAATTTTTATTTTAATGTGATAAAGATTATAATAAATGCCAGTGACTTCAGTTTTTACTGATACCAGGAGACCAAGTTAATTTAAGCTTATGTGCTGACATTATTAAGGCAGAAGGTTATACCAAAAATAATTTATAATACATATAGTTGAGATCACATGGAAAACATTAAAACTCCGTGAACACTAATAAGGTTATATAAGAATGGCATATTAAATTGAGACTGATAAGGTACTTTAAAATGGACAAGTTAAGCCAAAAAAAGGGGGTGACTGAAACCAATATAACAGAAATACACAGATGATAACGTTGCATTCCTCAGTGTGTCACTAAATGGAGCTGCATTCTGAATCCCTATACTGGACTTAGACACAGATATACTTATCCTACTCAAAGCGTTACTGGGAACACAATAATTTTTATACTTGCTTGAAGGACTTTAAAAAAATGTATAACATGCTAAGTTTTAGGGAGTGATACGTATATCCTATTCACTATCCTTAGCAGCAGTTTTTCAAATACTATGTAGTCAACAAGCTCCATATTAGGAAGATTTACTATCACCAATTTTCTTTAGCAAAAGAACATGCACAGCCTCCTATGTTGAAATTAATCATCCATAAGCAAGGGCATAATACACAGATGATTACAACTTTACAGTTTAATCCATAGAAAGAAATATGAACCAATAAGCTCTTCTACGTGCCTATACCACCATTGATCAGCCCGACATGACAGGAAATATGTCATCATTTTTATAGTTTCAGCAAAATCACACTATCTTGCACCTAATAAGTACTCAATAAATATTTGTTAAATGGACAAATGAACTATAAAAATTTGTGAGGATTTATTACGTTAATTAACAATCAGATATTCCTTTTTTTTAAAACATCTTTATTGGAGCATAATTGCTTTACAATGTTGTGTTAGTTTCTGCTGTACAAAAAAGTGAATCAGCTATATGTATACATATATCTCCATATGCCATCCCAGCTTGCATCTCCCTCCCACCATCCCTATCCAGTTATCTTTCAAAGCCAAGAAAGGTCACACACACCATTATCTTACTTGAAACTCTAATGGCTTCCTACCTTCTACCATAATGCTTCTGAAGCAATATTTAGTGACACACTGTGGTACACATGTCTGAGAGAGGGGGTTATAGATGTAAAGTGTGCTGGATTTGGTCAACTGATATTCAGCAGCCTCTCCCATATCTTCCTACATGCCTTCTTGTACTGCAGATGCTAGAAAGCTAAAACCTACATTTACCAGACACTCCTACAACTGGAATTCTAGATGAAATTAAGTTTCTACTAACTGAATGTGCTTAAGATTTATAAGCAAAAGTGAGGCAGAGACCATCTTCCTGCTGTTTCCGCTGACAAGAATGTTCATGAAAACCTGAGAGGTAAGAGGCACTAAGACATAGCAGTGGGGACCAGATACAGCATTCCCAGATCTACTCCTTAGATGCACATGGTGAGACGCAGTTGTATGGCAGGAATATTAAGTTCTAAAACTCAATAGTTCTAGCACACTTCCAAACATTTTATAAACAGCTATATCCTTGAATTAAATCCCTTTATGCTAAAAATATCTACAGTGCTTTCTGTTCCTGTGTTGAACCCAGCAAAGAAATATACCATATCTGCTACTTATCTATGACAGTTTATAGGAACCAAAAAAATACCCACTTATAATGTATCTTGTTCAGACAACATTATTCATTTAATGTTTTAAAGTTGGAAAAAGGTTAAGAATAACTTTCTTATAATCGCATAAAACGCTTTTCAAGAAGTAGACCTTGTCCTTGTTTCCAAAATTATCCTATCATTGTTAGACACCTAACAATGTCTAACAAGATACAGTTCCCAAAACACGTGAGACTGCTTTATGACTTAGTACATCTGAACATAATGGAAATTCCCTTTCCCCTTCGTCAGTGTAGGAAATTACTACTAACTCTATAAATCTGTTCATATGGGCTCCTTTGCAATGCTTTATCTAAAATTTCACAAACATGGTGATATGTCCTTTTTCTGGTCAATCTTCAAAATTTCATAAGGAAATTTCACTACATTTATATCACGTTTTCCATTGCATTGTAATTCGTCATTTCATCTACCTTAGACAATTATAACTTCCATATCTTTCTGGAATTGATGACAGTATTTGCATGAACCAGAATCCTAATCAATGTTTATCAAGTGAACTAATGCAAAAGAAAATAAAAAAGCAAATATTAGATACTTTTCTTAAATTAATTGTACCTTACACTGTTATTAGATGAAAATTTAAGTTTGCATCAATGAACATGGAAATATATTAAAACAGCAGTCAGGTGAAAGCAATTTATAAATCTGTTCAAAGGATTTCCTTTTTATTTGTAGTCCCACATATCTCTTCTGATAAACTGTCACAGCTACTTTAGAAAAATCTTCATCACATCTATAACACAGCAGTACAATGTAATAAATATTTCAAAAAATAAGCTTCAGAGATTTTCAAAGGTCATTTTACATTTGTATTGATTTACTATATGCTTTATCAATTACATCTCAATTTTTACAAAACATTTAAGAACTTTTGGAAATATGCCAAATAAATCATGGTATTAACCTTCCTTGTGAAATGAGACCTTACTGTAACATCATCAATGGCTATCAAAAAAACTGAGTATCAGTAAGTAAAACAGTAAATATCAAATAGGAAAACAGTATATGTCAACTACAGAAATAATAAATAACATCTGAAAAAAAAACCAAACAAACTGTTCCTTGTTGTATGGGGGGTTTCTTTAAGTTCTGTTTTCAATGATATTATCTTGAGGAATGAAGATGAGAGTGTTTTTATATAACAAATGCTATGATAAACAAAAGCAATCTGGTACTCATCAGCAACTGTTAGCTATACTTTTTTTCCATTTCTATATTAGATTGCTCTTTACTGTTTGGATAGGTATACTCTATATATCTTCCAGTCTATGGCTTTATTATTAAAGAAGTTTCTCTCTCTCTCTGTGTATATATATACACACACACATAAATATTACCCTATTTGTACATTTATGCAAACTTACTATCTCAGTCATTTTTTATTAGTTTTTATTATGTTTGTCTCCTTTAAAATTTACTCTTTCCATAAGTCATATTAACAGCCTGGAACAACATATTCTTCCATATTTTTTCTCCGTGTTCATTAAATACACATAAGACAACATAAATTTGGGGTGGGGAGGGAGTCATTGTTTTTAAAAAGAGTACTGTACAAATTATTCTGAATCTTGTGTTCTTATGCATCAGCACCTGGTGGATGGGGTTTGTCTTTTAACTTTATGGTAAGTGTGCTTGTTGTACAGAACTTTTAATCCTTTCCTTTTTAGCTTGTGAGTTTTTTCGTATGCTATTTAAGCACACCTGGCTCAGGTCTTACAGATATTCCCTGTGTCACTTTCTTACAAGTTTTAATTTTTCTGTGTTCATTTCGCATTTAAGTCTTTAACTGGCTTGCAATTTACTTATGAGGTAGGGACCACTTTTCCTTATTTAGATAAGAGTTGTCACAGCATCTTTTGTTTATTGCATTCTTTTTGTTTGTAATGCCACCTCTGTCATATATCAAGTGTGTGTGATCTCGCTCTATTCATATATGTGTTTCTGGAGTCCATTTATTGTGTTTTCATTCATTTCTCTTTCTCTTGTAATCACTGTACCATTTTAATTTCTATACCTTTATAATAATTTTTGATATTTAATAAAATAAGCCCCATCATCTTTTTCAAAACTGTCCTGGTTGCTCTGAGCCTTTCTTTTTTCCAAATGAATTTTAGATCAGCTTATTTCCAAATGAATTTTAGATCAGCTTATTAAGTTCAATGAACAATGGTGTTAAAATTTAGATTGAAATACTACGGAATTTATAGATTTGGAGAGGAGTGACATTTTAAAACTTGAGTATTCCTTCCTCTGAAGCTCTCCATTTGTTTAAATCTTCTTTTATTCCTTCAATAAAGCTTTAATACTTTCTCCACACAGATCGTATACATTTTTGCTAGTGTTATTTCTAGGAACACTGTAACCTTTGTTGCACGATCTGTGCTTTTTTTCCCTTTTCCTTCCATTTACTTTCAAACTTTGTGTAATTATGCTTTATGTATATCTTTTATAAACAGTTTAATAGATGTATTTTGTTGTTTTTTAATCCAATCTCAAAATCTCAGTAGATGATTTTAGTATATTTACAATGATTTTCATTACTGATATAGTTGAACAAAGTTTTTAACCTTATTTCAACATCCTTTTTCTTTCTATCATTTTATCTCTTTTCCTGACCCTTATTTATTTTCTTCATTTCCTTCTCTAATGGTTTTAATATTATATATTTTCTATCTTAGCAGTTACTCTTACACTTCTAAGACACATCTAACTTTACAGCTTCCTAACAAAGTCTGAAAGAATGAGTATTGCGGGGGGCTTAGTGTCAGATAAATGTTATAGTTTTTGAGTTCTTTCATAGCTGACAATGTTAGAATATAGCTCAAAAAGGTATTTCTAATTTTATTGGTTATGTCAGAAGTTAGACCTTTCAACCTAAAGATATTTTAGCTCCACAAAACTTTCTTCACTTGTGCCTTTGATCACTACTTCTCTCCCCATTGTTCTGTTTTCTCTCGTCTTCTCCACCCAAAAGATCCCTGCAATTCTTGGGCTGAAATCTCCATCTTCTGCCTTTATCTTATCACTGTCTCTATCATATTCACCCCATTGCTCTAAAGTATTTTTATTTTTAAGCAAATTACAATAAATAAATTTTAACTTTAAGTTAGACTAAAGAGAAGGATAGATAAAAATCAACAAGTTAGGTATCAATAAGAGGTAAGAATAAAATTAATAAATCCACAAACTACTTCATTTGGAAGACAGTGAAACAGAACAACTTCTGATAAATCATATTAGAAATATGTTAATACAAAGTGAGAAAGGGAATATAGAAAATACAGAAGTAAATTTAAGTACACAAGAATACAGTGGGATATAAGCCTCTCATCTTAATGAAATTCATCATACTCTGAATCATGAAATTTATTCAAGAGGAAAACAAAAAGGATCAATAACCATAAATGAAACTGAATATATTTAAAGTATGTACAAAAAAATTTCTAGCCCTAAAAAGTTTAAGTATACTCTGAAAATATTCAGAAAATAGATAATTCCTCTATTAATTTCTCTGACCTAGAACAGGAAGGAAGACAGAAAGGTTACTCAATTCTTTAATGAGGGAAGGATGCCCTGATACCAAAATTGGAATATAACATTTTCCTGTTATTGTCAATCTCACGAACAGAAGTAAAAACCCTGAAGAATATATTAACAATCATTTTTAACAATATAAAATAATTTTCAACTTTATTCAAAAAATTTCACAGGCATACAAGAATGCTTAGTGTTAGGAAATCTATTAATGTCATAGATTAAATCAATATGGAAAAGGGAAGTGAAAAATCACATGATAATCTAAAAAGATGTTATAAAGGCATTCAATTAAAATTTAACTTCCATAATTGACCACCAACTCATAGGGGGGAAAATTCTATCTTAAATCTACATCCTATATTATGCTTAACAGTAAAACCCTAGAAGCAGTATTATTAAAATTATTACAAAGAAAAAGATACTTGCTATCAACAATATCATTGAACACTGTTCTGGAAATTCTTGCTAATACGGTAAGGCAGGAAAATGAAAAATAAAATTTTCACTTTCATTTTGAAAATCCCTGCCAAATTATTACAGATGGAAGTCTGCTGTACCTCACAGGTATGCTGATTTAGGAAAAAGAAATACACTGCTCAAAGCTCTATTCTCCCATCTCACTCTTTTTACAAAAAAAGAAAAAATTTAAAAGCTCTGCTATGAGCCAAAGACCAAATAGCACTCCAAGGGTAATCAAACAACCTAGCCAGTTTTGGATTAGTGAGAGGAATAAAGATTATATATAAAGTTAGTTGGAGCAAATACTCTTGTTGTTTTTTCTGTTTGAAGCCTCTCCTTCTTAGAACCTATCTCCCAGGTAATTAACACAGTCTGTGGAGGATCATGCCTTCTAGAAAAAAGAGATTCCCCTCTGTTTCTGCAACGGCAATGTGGTACCAATCAAACATTTTTTATTGAGCATTTACTAGATGTCAGGCATTGAGACTGCTGCTGAGAATAAAATAAGGAAAATACTTACCATTTATTTTATAATCGAGAAGATAATCAAGAAACCAAGGCAATAAGAGTAAGAATGGTATGTGCTATTTTAGGGAAAGAACACCATACTGTGGGGTAATACAAAACCTAGTCTTGGGAACTTACAGAAAAACCTGTAAAGGAAATGACAAGACTTCAAAGATGAACAGGCATTAGCCAGCCATGGAAAGAGAATCCTAAGTGTCTTCTGAGCAGGGAGATCAGCTCATACAAATAAGCAGGAGAGAGGATAGTTCATTAAAAAACTGAAAAGCCAGGGTGGCTGGACTATAATCATAAAGAGAGGGAGAAATATAGTGAAATAAAATTATGGTGACTAAAAAGAAGAGTCACAGATCTTGCAAGATCTTTTAGGGAATGCTAAATATTTAAGTTTCAACTTCATTTTGAAGGCAGTGAAAAGTACAGTGGACATTGGTTGTTTATCTACCTACCATGCACTCTTCAGTCCACTTCCCCTAATATTAGTTAGATGTTCATTAGGGTGCCTGTATCTTACCCAAGTTACCTGTATATTCATACTTTGGGAGACACTTAAACCATACTGAATTCCAGAGATAAGCCAAACCAGGCAGGGCAATTCCATGTACTTGCTGCCATTTTAAGTCAGATAATCCAAGTCTAAAGCCAATTAGATACATTCCCTCTATGAAGGTCAACTGATTTGGGATCTCAAATCCCAAATACCCTCCACAGCAGTACCTTGATTAGAATTGAATACTTAGGAGAAGATGTGTGTTTACCAGGGGGGTAGGACTCTTAGGGATCATCTTAGAATTCTGCCTCTAATAGTCTTCCCTTTACCCTCCAAAGATTCAATCCCTCCATTCACCCATCTCAATATTCCCAAAGTCTCAACCAATCACAACATTAATTCAAGTCCAAAATCTCAAAATCTCAGCTCAAAAATTCCAAATCTCATCATCTAAATTTGTTGCAGATGAGGGTCCTGCGTGTTACCATTCAGTATAGATAGATCTTGGGCAAAATTCCACTCCATCCGTGGACCTATGAAACTGAAGAGACAGATTATCTGCCCCCAACACTCCAAGCATTCAATGGTTGGACAGGCATAGGATGACAATTGTAGAAATTCCTGTTCAAAATGAAAAAAAGTGGAAGGTAAAAAGGACTCCATAACAGTTTTGAAATCCAGGTGGGCAAATGTTGGATTTGTCTTAATTAGCTTCAAGCCTCTGTGGCTCTCAGTTCTGCCCTGCTAATCATCCTTTTTCATGAAAGACAGCAACTGTTTACAGCTGAGTACTTTTATGGGCCTGATTCCGGATGCAGCCTCCTTTCACATTGTACTCTGTTTCTTTAAGTCCCAGGTGGCAACGTTTCTGCTGTACAACTTTCTCAAGAAACTTGTGGGTCTTGAACACATTTCACTGGGTCTTCTGCATTAGCAAAAGTCACACCCACAAATCTTTTGGAGATAACACCTTCTCTATCTAGGCTGCTGCTGAGAGGCCTGAGGGATGATACTCAAACTTCCTACAGGCTATCTGGTTGAGAAGATCTGTAGATCTTCTGTAGAAGATCTGTAAGATTCTCAATATCTTAAAAGAGCCCTTTATGTGATTAAATACTTTGACCTTTTGGTCTATAGAAGATTTTTAGTGAAAAGTTGTTCAGCCACACCCTCTTGGTTTTCCCTATGCCACACTTTCAGAAGCAATCTCCCTTTTGCCATATAGATCAGGGTAAGAATTTCCCAAATCATCAAGTCCTGGTTCATTTAATGATTCTTCCATCAATTTATTTCTCTCCTCTTGTATTTTACTATAAAGCAGCAAGAAAAAGTCAGATCACACCTCCAAGCCTTTCCTTGGAAATCTCCTCAGCTAAATATACAAGTTAACACGTATACATTGTGCAAGAGACACTTCTTTTAAGCTTCCTGCCACTATATAACAAGGAACTTCCTCCAGTTTCCAAAATCATGTTCCTCTCTTCCTTCTGAGCTCTCTCTGGCAGCAGTCTCCAAGTCCAGAGTCCTGCAAACAGCCTGTCAAAACAATTTAGGTCTCTCTATCATGTTTCCTCTGCTCACTGCCCAATTCCAAAGTGATTTCTACATCTGTAGGTATTTGTTACAGGTATCTCCTCCTTCCATATCTTTTTATACCTGAGTACATTATAAAGCCCTTGTGCAACTAGGCCAGTCTCTTTGACTGTCTCTAATTCCCTTATCAGGATTTCTTAGTTATTAATTTACTCTAGGAAGTTATCCAACATTTCCTGACTTTCACAGTCTCAAGGCCATCAAATCAAAAGTTTTTTCTCTGAACCCTGAGAATGTTTGTTTCCTTTTTAAATTTTGTCTCAGTATGTGGTTCTCTACACTTAAAATTTCCAAGGTGACTCATCATTTCCATATCAACAAGCAACTATTTTCTGTGGATTAGAATTAGTCTGGAGTAGTAGACCCCTCTGCCTGCCTCCCTAACAAGCCTGGATATCATTCCATTCCTTTGTTCCAGTCCTGAATTTCCTCTCACCAAATCGTTCTCATTTCTAATGCTTGTATACTTTTCATTAACCTGCTTTCAAAGAAAAATATTTTGCCATTACCACAAAAACTGTAATTCTAGGTGTAGAATCTGTTCCAAGATTATGATTTTTTTCTTGTTAAATACGTGAATGAATTAATTCAAAAGCGTTGGAAGACCTGTGTAGACTTTTTGAGGGCCGATATCTAGCTAAATTCTCTTTTACAGCGACGCCCTGTTCTTGTGCAGACTAAGCAAATTGTAAGCCTCACAAATATGCAAAACACAGTATTTAGGTTAGTATCATAATAAGAATATAATGCGACAAATTAAGTTTTTGTTTCTACATTATTTTATCTATGCTACTAAGAAAATCTGATGCTACGGCAGCACTCAGTTCCTGAAGTACCTTATAAGAACCAACTCTCCCAACTGCTCTGTTGTTATCTGAATGGATTACTCCTTTTATCAGGTTTTCTTTTTCCCCTTTAGAGGACTTTGGACACTGATGCTCCATTGATAATTATTAAGATGAAATTTTGATTATTAATGGATTATTAATCCATATAATACTGTATTTTCCTAACCATTAGTTTAGAATACATGCATGCTTATTTTATTCCCTAAACCAATAGATGTATCTATCATCAAATGAAAAAGCTTAAGTCAGAGTAAATACACTGTAACTCAGAGTGTTAGAGTAAAAGAAAACATACCTTTAAAAGAAATGTATTGGTTTCAATATACAGACTCAGCAATTCAGGGGTCTAATATATTTATGGAGAAAAGATTCTATCTTCTGAAATTTCACTTAGGGAATAGTAAGTCCTAAATAGGAAAGCCCAGATATATAGTTTATTCTTATTTAAAAACTGTTATGCAAAAATTTAACATGGATAAGAATATTGGTCATGCTAATTCAAGGTGATGAAGAAAGACTAGCTGACAGTTGTAGTTGCTTTTAAACCCACAACTTCCTCCAATTAAACTTCCTCTAAAGGAAAAAAAAAAACATAGAAGCTAAATGGAACATATTCTGATAAGGCAACTGCCAGATAGAATTTTACGTGTCAAATTCACAGTTTCTACCAAAACCAACACACAAAGCAGTGAAGTAACGTCTAAATTCATGTAGTTAAACCAAGACCTGAGACTACAATTTCTATATTTTTTTCTTAAATACCATAAAAGTGAAATTCTGTCAAAATATCCGTATCACATGGTTGCATAACAGTGTGGACACTACTGAACCGTGCACTTAAAAATGGTTAAGAGAGTAAACTTTATGTTACGTATATTATAGCACAATTTTTTTAAAACCAGAAAAAAATCTACATTATGAAAAAATACAGTTTAAATCATTACAATTTCTATTTATGTGAATTTCTACTAAAATAAGAGAATTTAACTAGTTATTAAAATAAGACAATATTACAATAAAATCTCTGAATTATTTAACACTTGTTCAGAATGTAATAAAACTGGCTTATAAAATTTTCATATTTCTCCTCCCTTTCCTAGTTTCGGAAATAAAAATGCAAATAGCATAAAAATGAAATAGAGTAACTTAACTATTAAGTTAGCCCAAATCCACTGTGGAATGAGGGGAAAACTAACTAGGCTACTGCTTATTGTACTTCAATGTCAACAATAAAAATAAGCTGTGTGGTAGTTATTACAAGTATTCACAAAGATTCTAGCTCTTTTCCTTCTTGGTTAGATGAGTAAAACTAGGGATGGCCATGGGACTTGCTCTGGGCCAAGAAATGAGAGTGGAAGAGATAGTATCACTTCCAGGCAGAAGCTTTAAGAGCCAAAACATGCTTCACCATATTCTTTTTCTGTCTGCTTCAGTGACTGGTAATATTGTAAAGACTGGCTGTTCCTCAGCCAGGATTCTGGAATAAAACTGATAATGAAAAGGAAGAGAGTTCCAGCAAATCCACAAAGAACATACAGCATAAGTAAAAATAAACTGTTGCTCTTTTAAGTCTTTCAGATTTTGAGTATTCTGTTACCACAGCGTAACACCAGACTATCCTGATACAGATATAAAAACTGCATGCAAGGCAGCTGTGTAAAGAAAAGAATGGATTTCTACAAATGAGAGAGATGGAAGGATGGGCAGGAAGTGACAGGCTTCTATCCCTCCCCTGCCTGGGGCAGCTGCTCCAACAGAAGGCTTCCATCAGAGTACTGATTACAGGGCATTAGGAAAAGTCGTGAATGACAGAGAGCTCAGGGTGAGGGGCAGAATAAGCCTTGCCACCATAGGCAGGTTGCTAGAGCTGGAGGAAAGCCTCTACTATGCCTTCCCCTCCCAACCTGTAACCAGGTGCTGAGGAAAAGTAGGCTCCGCCCAAATGCCACCTCTCTCCTTCTTGCCATTTGAGGAAATCTGAACTTTAGTCTTGAGAGAATACAACAAGGTTCATCCGTGAGGCGTCAGGCCCATTTCTTAGCATGCAAGTACAAAAGCTGCCATACAGGTTTGTAGCCATCCTAGAGGATTTCATCCAGAGAAGATATTCAAGGACCAAGTTACTCATGCTACAGTTTCTTGTTTCTTGTGGTCCTAATAAAGGCCGAGGAGGAGCTCAACTTTGAACAGAATCAACTAGTTTCTGCTGGTGAGGTGGGTAAAGTGTATTACAGAACTCAAAACTGGGAACTCCATCAGTTCAGTTCATTTGTAACTTTTAGGATCACCTCATACAATTGTACAGGCTGTGGCCTGAATAACAGCACCCAACCAAGGAGGGGAGTGGTGGACTCTGAAGCTGCATCCACCAAGAAGGGCTACTTTTTTGTATTTCACACAAAGGTGCCTTCTGTTTGTCAAGATATGGGCCTACAGGTACCTTAGAGACTAGCTTACTGTTCCTTATCCACATTTATCAGAATTTCTTGGAGACCATCCTTAGGGGTACTCTAGAGGAGACTTACTATGTACCAGACAATCATGGGACTGACCACTCTGGAACTCCTTGAGGTATGATCCTTCCTGAAGATTACCATGATGACCTGCAGTGTATGTTTGTGAACTTGGACCACATAGTGCCACATTCCTGTGTCTCAATGAGGAATATGGGCACGCCACTGGAGAATATTCTTCTACTAGAATTCTACATCCTGGAAGAAACCCTTCAGTGGATGGTGGTTTAAGAGAACTTCTACAGCACTACACCAATCAAATGACATCACTCTGATGTGCTAGAGCACAGGTTTTCTTAACTTTGACACTTGATATTTTGGACCAGACAATTCTTTGTTACGGAATGGGGGGCTGTCTTGCGATTTGTAACATATTTGACAGTAGCCCTGTTTTTATCTACTAGATGCCATTAGCACTGCTCGCCCACCCCCAACTCCCAACTGTATAAAAAAATGTCTCCAGACATTGTCAAATGCCCTCTGGCGGGTAAAAATGCACCAGGTTGACAACAACTCTGCTAGATCTACACTTCCATTTCCAGTATGAGACTGACGGCAAGAAGATAGGTACTGGGACTAAGATGCCCACCACTATTTCCACCAGCCCTATGGCATTTGAGGCTGATGGAGGGCTCCCCTTGAGATCCCACTGGCAAACAGACAAAGAAACTCTGCCCAGCAAGTTGAGATAGCCTTACTCCCATCAGGCAGAAAAGAATGAACCTTGACTTTTTGCTTGCTTTTCCTCCCCTATCTCATCCCTCCCTCCTTCCATTAACCCCTCCTTCTACTTCTCCTAGAAGTAGAACCATGATTCCAAGCCACTTAGATGATTTATCTTCCCAGACAAGATGTAGCCCAATAGCAAACTCTGCTACTGACCCCCTGCCAGCTCTGGCCTGGCATACAATGTAGACATGCCCTGACGTTGGCCAGAAAAGTCTGGATTGCTATATTCCCAGCAGCCTCTTCAGCTTGCCTACTTTAGAAAGCCACTGTGGGCAGAAGCCCAGGCTCACAAACAGACTGATCAGTTTATACAACCTGAATGGATTGATATTTATCAAAACAGGGACATGGCCTGATCCTTGGACATGGATTGGGTAGTCTAATGCCTGCCTTCCCCCAGGCAAGGCCTGACACTAACTCCACTGCATTTAGATACTAGCTAGACTTCTTAACCTTAACACACAAACACACATCAAAAATATATCTCATAAGCAATGGGGGAGGGGGGGACTATATTCCTTACTCATAGTTCATGCCAAAGTTAGTTCCATATGAATCAAAGTTTAAGCATAAAAATGCAGCTATAAGAGCACTATGAAATATGGGAGAACGTTTAATAAAATTGGAGTGAAAATGGCCTTTCCAATCAAAGCACAAAACTCAGGTCATGTGAGAGATTTCTTTGATCAAGTCGTTCCACGTCTACAAATCTATCTTACAGATATACTTGCATAAGTGGACAAAGAAATATATGTAACATCACAGAGCATAATGAACAGCAGGCTGAAAATGATATGTGTCCACTTATATCAAATCCAGTCCTGGATATATCAAACATCCAGTCAATTGATGAAGTCTGACTGAATAAAATATGGCACTTCGATACAATGAAATATCATGCAGTTATGAAAATGACTAAAGAAGATTTAAATATACCAATATGAAACGACCTATCAGATATATTGCTAAGTGAACACAAGTTACAGAAAGAATATGTAATGCCTTCCCTTTTATGCAAATAAAATAGCTATATGGAGAGATTTCTGCTTATGTATACAGACTGTAAGTATTTCTAGAAGGACACAAAAGAAATTTATGTGGGTGCCTCTGGAGAGGAAGATGGGTCTGGAAAGGAAGGAAACTTGATTTTTATCGTACATGCTTTGAAGTTTTTGAATTAGTTTTTAGATTGTGCATAAAATCCATCACAGAAAAATGAAATTAAAGAATAAAATTCAAAGGAAAATTTCAAAAAAGAATAGCAAATAACATATATATATATAAAATAACTGAGAAAATTCTTACCTTTCTCTGCAAAATTTAAGTGAATGTAGTATGGCAGGTCTCTTTTGACGTAAATTCCATAAATGTAAGGTGTCATCAGCCAAGGCACTCACAAGAGCTCCCTTAAAAATAAAGTGTAATATATTTTATATAGAATACATTTACACACATTAATGCTACTAAAGAGCTACCAAAAAAATCTTCCCAAATTTCAAAACTCTCTGCCAGTAGATTTAGTTCTGAGAAACATTTGCCTCACCCAAATTCTAAACAGCAGATGTAAAAGAGTGTATCATGTGTATACGTATGTATAAAAATTGTTTCAACTTCAACAATTTAAAGTATAATTTAACCTTATAAACTAAAAGTGTACTAGGATCTAGTTGGATATAGTTATAGTTGATAACTAGCTATGTAAAATTAGAAGTCAGACTATAAGTTACTTGGTCCCTATAGTTCATCCTTCCTTGACTATATGATATGAAGTAACCTTCCCATTTTATTTGCCTTAAGACAAATCCTTATGAATCCTTATGAATGTACTCTGCTTGGATCATAATTCTACTACTAGAATGATATGGAAAACAAAAATAGCATTCAGCACTGTATAATTTCAGTGTCCAAAGGGCTGAAAAATCTGACTCATTTAGAAAGTTAAAACAGCTGATACTATTAAATACTATTAAGTCTGGAGAAGAAAACCCTTGGCAGTATTTGAGAATCATGCAGGGGGCTCAGTCTCACCCCAGACCTGACAAACCAGAAATTTCAGAGCAAGGACCATTGCAGGTGTATTTTTAAAAATCTCCAGAGGTGATTCTGGTGTATGAATAGGATTAAGAATCTATAGGCTAAGGCTGATTTATTAAGACATATGAATGTTTTTCCTCAAAAGAGGAAGATACTCCTTACCTGCACTGAGAGAATAAGACAAAAGACGCAACACGAAGAACTTTAATTTCAAAAAAAGATTTGCAATTCCAGTCCTTTAGGTTATTATGAGAAATCTTAAAATTTCCCTCTTTTAAAATAGGAGAGTTTCTCATTTATCTAAGAGAAAATATCTTTTATATTTATATAATTTATCTAAAATAGCTCTGAAGACAAGATTTACATTAAATGATCTCTCCAAGTGCTTTCCAATTTGAAATTCTATGAGGGCTCCTCTACTGTGTAACTCCTATTGCTACAACATGACTATTGGAAAACAGAAATATAGGAAGCCCACATACCCTTCCTTTCACTAGAAAGCATCCTCTTATCTCTATCACTTTGAAGCAGAGAAACTAAAAGGATTCAGAGTATCAAAGCTTTGTACTCTTCATTCTTACTTCCAGCAGTTTCAGACCAGGTCATCTTCTTTCTCAAGGTGTTTGCCCCATCTTTGTATTTCAAGGAAGAAGAGAAGATGTGGGGCCAAAATGGCAATCATAGCTGACTGCCTGCGGTGGCTCACTTACCTACATGTGCTTTTCCAAAACTGAAAGCAAACAGCTACTCCCAGTTGTCAGATTCCCACAGCCATCACCATGTAAATATTCATATTCTGCTAAGCATTTTTTAAAAACTGTCATTTTTAAGTACTTAAAAATGTAACATTTAAGCATGTAAAATAACAGTCATAGCAAAGAACTTTATGATAAATTCTGTAGAAAAGCAGCTTATGTTATGAATAATGAGAGCATCAACTAGTTAAGATTTCTAAAATTTAGGCATATAAGTATCTATTTGCAATGTGTTATTTACATTGGCTCATACTGCTTAAAAAAAAATAATCTCAACACAAGTATAAAGATGGAGAATAGGTTAGTGGTTGCCAGGGCTTAGGGACTGAGAGCAGGAGGGGGTGCAATTAATTATAAAGGGATAGCCTGAGGGCATGACTTCACGGTGATGGGACCGATCTGTAATCTTGTTCCTGCTGGTCATTACACGAAATGTATGCAGGGAATAAAACTGCATGAAACTATGCACACATACACACAATGAGTGCATGTAGAAACTGGTGGTGAAATGTAAATAAGGTCTGTAGTCTAGTTAAGAGTATTGTATTGATGTCTTTCTCTTGGTTTAATATTTTACTATTGTTACATAAAAGTTACTATTGGGGGAAATGGGGGAAGGGTACATAGGACCTCTCTATTCTGAAACTAATTGCCAGTCTAATTATTTCATAATAAAATTTTTTTTTAAAAAAAGGAAAAATAATCTCACATATGGATTCAACAACTTTCTACACTGTGATATTTTTATGTGTATTTTAACATTTTACGATGTCTATTATTCAGCTCTACACAGAATACTGAAGTTTTTAAACACTTCCTCTGACCCTGAAAAACCTACACGATTGCATATCATTTGGATCAGTTTTACTAAAATTTTTATATTACCCTCTTTAACTCTTTACATCAATACTGCCTCTCTTAAATCCTCTGATATGAAGAAAAGATTTATCAAAAGCCGAAAGTATCAACTATTTTTTTTTCTCTCATATACATCTAGAAATTTATTCCATGAAACCCAAGGACTTAGGGGCAAAAAGAATGCCCACAAATTATCCTCACATCTAAGTATAGCAGAATCTTTCCTAGAGTAATTTTTCTTCTAGCTTTTCTAGCTTCTAGCTTTTCCTTCTAGCTTTTTTCCTTCTAGCTTCTCCTGCCTGTCACTACTTGCAGTAAACATCTACTGTCAGAGCTGCTCATACTTTTTTAAGACATGCAAACACATTGTTTACTCTGCTAATAAAATGATGTATCTCTAGCTCTTTCCAAACTTTACACTCTATCAGAAAGAAAGGCATCAATTACTTCAACCAATAAGTGACACAACAAGAACTTTGGACAATAACCAGTTTCTAATGGACTTTGGTTTCCTGGATGTATTTCAAAACAACCCACTGGAGAAATACAATTTGTTATTTATAATAAGGTCAATCTTTGAAAAAACTTTAATGTAGATTTTTATATGTTACATAACTTTCAATATTCTTGAAATAAAATTTAAATGCAGCACACTGTACCAAAAAGATCTACCTTATGCCATTCTATTTTCAATACTGTTTTGAGAAACATCTTACATTATTTATGTAACTGTCTGTGATGATGCCTTAAAGTGAATTACTATTAGCTCTGACCTACAAGAAATTCATTTTTGTTCAAATATTTAAATATAATTGCATGCAAGGATTCTGAAAGATGGTATGTGGCCCTATTTCATACATAAGCTGGTGAGATTAAAGCAATTCACTAACCTCATTAATCAGGAACTGGAGCTGGATTACTGCAGCTCCACTGTCATGCTGGCAATAACATTCTACTCCTGGACGACCAAAGCTGTCATTAATTTCATTAAGGAGTTTATGGTATGTGTGAGCTTTTTTATAGCAATTGATAAGTTATATAATAGACTCAAATATTTCAATGACCTGATACAGGCTATTTACTAAGGTTGAGATTTAGAGTTAGGTGATTACACAGCAATCTAATCAGCTAGTTCCTGTTGATAATCAGAATTTTCAGAGATTTCAGGTCTAACAGAAATAAGACAACTGTCCCTTCTAGAAAAAAACAATTAAAAATAGCAATATACAGAACCAAGCTACGTGTATTTGATATATTTTACTCTGGCCCAAGTCTTTTTCTTTCCCTTAAAGTAAAAAGAAGAGAAAAGGGAGTTGATCTGTAGTGCTTCCAATTTTGCTGAAGTCAAGAAACAAATCTGAAAAGTAGACAAATGTCATTTTAGAATATTGCTTTTAGGTACAATCTTCTTACTGGCATCTTTCATTCCTGTAGTGTCATTTTTAAACAGTGTAAGCTAAAAATATAATGAAGAACCACATAACTATGTTTGTAATTGTGACAGGTTATATCACCAATGAATGTATCAATGTTTTACAATACGCTTGAACACAGATTAATACGTAAATATCCATTAATTTGCATATAACAGGAAACGTACAGCATTTTCTATATGTTAAGCATTATAGTAAACTTGTCATATAATTAATTCATTTCATCCTCACAACCATAAAGAATATGTAATTTTCCCCATATAAACAGATAAGAAAACTGAAGCACAGAGAAATTAACTTGTCCCAAGTCATACAACTAGAAAGTATAGCAGAAATTGAATTTGAATAAGCATTCTAGCTCCAGAGTCTATACTCTTAATTGGTAAGTTATGCTGAGTAAAAAAACAAAACCAAAAAACTCCAAACACTTACAGAACTTACTACATGCCAGGTATTGTTATACGCTTTTTACCTTCATAAACTTGAGATAAGTTAGCCATTTTAACACACTGCTACACTAATATTTTCACTAGTTAATATTAACTGAAAATAAAAAGTTAAATCTAAAAGTAAAATTTGATGGGATTTAATAAAATTATAGCCCTCTTTATACAAAGTCACATTCAAGTGAACAGACTATTTCTATATTCTGTTAGTACATGCCCTATGGTTCTTCTTTTTTTATATATATATTGTGTACGATTTATATGGAGGAAGATACAATAAGTTCTAGAAAGATAAAGAAAAATCATGAAAAACATATTACATAACGAAAAAGAAATACATAGATATTAATGAAAACTGGGGTATGTGGCAAGTATCAAAGCATAATGAATTTACTAACAAATGACATTCTGTACCATACATGCAATATTATGAAAGTGAATTTTGCCCACTCTGTTTTAGTGAATACTATTAACCAAAAAACACGATAGAAGATGATTTTAAATGAATTCCTAGCCAATATATACAGAGAAGATATATCAGTAAAAATGCATAACAAACAAAATGCAATAAATGTGAATGTATAGGTAGCCACAATATATATAGACAGGTATTTCAATGACAACTGGTACAAAGCAGACAGCAAAATAATAAGTGTAAAAGAATTTCATTATTGTGCTCATTCATATTTTTACCCAGCAAGTAACAGGTCTATGGTTCTTCTTAATTAAAAATAATTGTACCAAAAGGTTAAATTCCTATTTTCTATATATATATTTTTTCCTTTGATTTCTAGAAGTCTTTCTAGGTGATATTTATTTTCAATGGTTTTTATTTTATTACTAGCAATTAACTCTTCTATTATTTTATAAACTAGTAGACTAATTGAACATGTTTAGCCTATAGTACCCTACTCTTTAAATACTTCAAAATTTTTATTACTATTATTAATATCAGTAGTAGTATTTTTGCTACATCAATTGCCCAAATGCAACTACATGAAGCTAAATTTGAAATTGCTACTATTGGCACTTGGTAGTGCTACCTCACACCCTGACAGGTCAAAGATAGGTCTACATTTCTGTTCATCCATTTCTTTTGTCAGATGACAGCAAAGACCTTCACCTTTTAGCCAGTATTTCTAATATCTAAGTAAGTCTAAGAAATTACTAATTTCTAAGTAATTCTAATCTTTCCAGTTAAAATTCTTTCTGGCACCAATTAGCATATTCTATATTCCCACCTTATATAAACGGAGTAAAATTTCTCTTATCTGACCATATCAGGATTAACTAAGTTAATTAAAAATGTAAGCTACCGGGTTTCCCTGGTGGCGCAGTGGTTGAGAGTCCGCCTGCCGAAGCGGGAGACACCGGTTCGTGCCCTGGTCCGGGAAGATCCCACATGCTGCGGAGCAGCTGGGCCCGTGAGCCATGGCCACTGGGCCTGCGCGTCCGGAGCCTGTGCTCCGCAATGGGAGAGAGGCCACAACAGTGAGAGGCCCGCGTACCTCAAAAAAAAAAAAAAAAAAAAAAAAGCTACTGTAGAGGATTAAAAATTCTATTTACCTATTTTTTCATAAAACATACACAATTCTGCTAATCTTGTGATATTCACCAAAGATTATTTTCTTTAAGTGTGGATCTATTACTTAGGGTTCAGAATTGTTTTTCTTAAATAAAACATAGCTGGAACTACCCGGGTATAAGATTTGCAGTTTACTTTTTTAAATGGCATTCTAAAGATACGGGAAATGCAAACTAAGTGCAACATTCGCACAGAGTCTTACTATTTCTTTTCCAGTCATCTACTGCTTTCTCATCCATATTGCATCAGACAGGAAATTTTAACTGATTAACCTTCATGAAGTCTTTCCAAAGTATCTATTTTGGATTTTTGTATTTTTAAAAGCACTATTTGCATTCACATTTCATCATTATTATATATTATTAAAGTGAATTTCTTGATAATATCAAACATAAAAGGCACAAACAGATTTGTGAATACACAAAACAGATTCATGGTAAGTAAAGAATATGCAAACACCTTTACTAATTTGGGCCTCCTGGAAAATAGCCTACTGGTCTTGAAACTTCAGTATGCTGTGGGCATCTATCAATATTTATTCACAGAGAATGAAAAGTGTCTGTAGCGACCTCCCTGGTGACACAGTGGTTCAGACTCTGAGCTCCCAATGCAGGGAGCCCGGGTTCAATCCCTGGTCAGGGAATTAGATCCCATATGCATGCCGCAACTAAGGAGCACGCCTGCCACAACTAAGACCCGGTGCAACCAAATAAGTAAATAAAATATGAAAAACTAAATAGATTAAAAAAAAAAGTGTCTGTAAATCCAGGAAGTCAGTTATATGGAGATCAAGAAAGGTTTTACTCTTACTCTGTGTGTGACACTATTCTAGACAAAATTATACTTTTTATGACATTAGTATTAATATAGTCATTTTACTTCTAGCTAAGATGATAAATATATTTTCTTAAAAATAAGAACCACTTACTGAGTATCTACTAAGTTTTAGCCACCGTTTCTTAAATCCTCACAGTAACTTTAAAAGTTTGTTATCCCAGGAGTTCCCTGGTGGTCTAGTGGTTAGGATTCTGGGCTTTCTCTGCTGGGGCCTGGATTCAATCTCTGGTCGTGGAACTGAGATCTCACAAGCCGCATGGCACAGACAAAAATAAATAAATAAATAAAAGTTTGTTATCCATATTTCACAGATGATAATTCTGAGGCTTAGAGAAGTGTTTTTTTTTTTTTTTTTTTCCCCAAGGTTACTACTGATTTATTTCCCTTTTCCTTTGGAAAGGGTAGTACTGTGCTGCAACCAACCCTGAAGGGTCCTAACACTAAAAAAGCCCTATGGGGAAAAATTTTATAACAAATCATTACTTCATAATAACAAAGTTTAAAATTAAATTTTAAGTAATGGATATTGCTTATATATAATCAAGAGATATTAGTGTGGAAAGAACACAAGTTTCAGAGCAAGTAGTTCTCAATCCTGGTGGTATCAGAATTCTGGCTCTACTGCAGATTTACTAAACCCAAATTGCTGGAGAAGAAGCTTGAGTGGGTATTTTGTTGTTGTTGTTGTGTCCACTGTTATTGTTTAGGTGCCACAGGAACATCTGAGGCACAGCGAGAATTAAGACACCTACTTTCAAGACAATGCCAGCTCCGTAATTAGTTGCTGGGATCTGTGAAGAATTATTACACCACTCAGATTTCTCTATAAAATGCTATCTAGTCTAGCTTGCAGAATGGTGGTGAGAATTAAAACTGCAGACTAACCAGATGGTGGCTATTATCGTTATTTAACACAATGTATTCACTACTTTAACAAGAATTAAAGTTATCTTACAGTGAACAAATCGTAATGTAAGAATGTCAACTCAATATATTAGATCACAAAAGACCATGTCATAGATGCAAATATTCATATCCTTTCCTACCTATAATGATTATTGCATATATGGTTCTCCTAATATTTGGCATTACTAAGTATTAACAGTTTTATTAAAAAATGGTCACTCACTACAACAAAGGTCTTCTTGGAAAATTCACATTTATTGTGGCTATGTTCAAAACTACATGAGAAAACAAAGCATCTGAAATGAAAATGAAGAAAAACCAAAAGGAAAGATTACATATAAATAATCTGCAAAGATATTTTTTATATGTAGAAATAGTCACTTATTGATCTGACATCTGCCCTTTTAATCCACTGTAAGGCAAATCCAAATTATAGGCTACACTGAATATTTCTTGGTGTCAGTTTATCTTACTTTCTAATTCTGAACTCCAATGTATCCTTTTAAAAATGTTGCAATCTTCCTATCTTAGATACCTTTAGTCTCAATTTTTCTACTGCTCACCTATCAAGAGCTTTGATGTCTACCTAACCAACCAGTCCTCTTTGTTTCTGGAGTAAACCAGCAGGACACAGGCCAGAGACTTCCTGCACAGCTACACTCATGGTTTTTGTCCAGATAAGCACCATAAGAACTCCTGAAGAGGAGCTGCAGAAGGCAAGGCTGTTTGGTTGGGAGCAGAGTCGTTGAATACAGACATGATCTTTGAGTTCAGACATGATCCTCAGGGTGAGCAGGCATTCAGCCCCGTCTAAAACAACCATAAGACATTTGGTCCACACCAAAAGGTTCTTGATATTGGGTCCTGTCCAAAACCATTTTGCATAGACCAAATATGCTCATGGGCATTTTGGATAGGACTAAATTTAAAGAAACTTTTGGCATGGACCAAATGTCTTATGAGTGTTTTAGACAGGACCAAATGTCCTGCATTTTTTAATAAAACTGTTAATACTTAGTAATGCCAAGCAATAGGGGAAAAAGAAATATTTGAGGAAAAAAATAACATAATAAACCTACCAGTTAATGAAGAATAATCAGGAAGACATATGTAATGACAGATAAGCAGAAACAAAGACTAGATCCAGTAAAATCTTTTATTTTATAATACTGTACCACAAATTAAAAATCAAAATAAGCATTCATCCAACTGTCTAAATGGTTATTATATATACATATATATTTGGTTGGAAAGGGAGAGAGAAAAGAGGAATTTGGAGGCTTTTAAGTACATCATCATCATCGTAGTAGTTAAGACTTGTTGAACACTTAATGTGTCAAGCACTATACATGTATTACCTCAGAAGGAGTACCCTCTATTATAAGCTCAGTTTTGACAAATTAGGAAACTATGTACAACAAGGTTAAATAAATTAGCCAAAGCCATACAGCTAGTTAGTAAGGATGCTGGGGTTTGAACCCAAACAGTCTAACACCAGAGCATACACAGATAGGCAGAGACACACACAAATCAAACCTCACTGCCCAAACAGCCAATTTTCACATGTAAATGTCACTTCCTGACTTATTTTAAGTCATTTTAAAACTGGAGAATTAACAATGAGGAAATACTTAAAATCAGTATCACTAAAGTCAGACTTGTCTAAAACAATAAAACTAGACCAAATGTAACTTTTAGTAGAAAGTAAACACCATAAAACCAATTAGGCATAAACAATAAACCAATCAAAAATTTTTTTCTAGGTTCATTCTTCATGTTTGTTCATGGTAATAAACACCTATTTTAATAATGAAGCACTATGGACAAGCAGAATAAGCAAAAAGCTGGAGTTTTCTTTCTCAAAATCTGGAGTTCTGCATCTCAAAATTTCAACTAGAATTAGAATAGTCTCCTTACAAATATCATCATGTGTAAAATGATGAGCCAACAAACATTTTAGAGACTATAGCCATGTGAGAGGAACAGTTCTTAGTAAAGTTAAATAAGATACTAAAATGAGTAAACAACCCTGTCTTCAAAAAACAGAATCAAAACACTGTATTAGTAAAATAAAGGAAGAAAACCACATGATCATCCCAATAGAAAAAGCCTTTGACAAAATCCAATGCCCTTCCACGTTAAAGCACTCAAGGAGAAAGGAACTTCCTCAACTTGACAAAGGCCATATATGAAAAACCCACAGTTAACATTATTATACTAATGCTGAAAGACTGGATGCTTTTGTGCTAAGCTCAGGAAAAAGACAGGATGTCCACTTCTACCATTTCTACTCAACATTATTATACAGGACGTTCTAGCCAGGGAAAACAGGCAAGAAAAAGAAATACAAAGTGTCCATGTTGCAAAGGAAGAAATAAAGTAAAACTATCACTACACGATCTTGTAGATGGAAAATTTAAAATCTGAAAATTTACAATAAACTAAAAAATTCAATAAAAAACTATTAGAATGAATAAATGAGGTCAGCAAGGTTGCACAACATAAGATCAATATACAAAAATCAACTGTACTTCTACACACTGGCAATAAACAATCTGAAGTGGAATTAAGAAAATAATTCCATTTATAAGAATGTCACAAAGAATAAAATACTTTGGAATAAATTTATCCAAAGAAGTGCAAGACTTGTGCACTGAAAACTACAAAACATTGTTGAAACAAGATCTAAGTAAATGGAAAGACATCCCATACTCATGAAACAGAAGACATAATAATTGTGAAGATGGCAGTATTCAAACTGACCTACAAAATTAACACAATATCAGAATCCCAGCTGTTTGCAGAAACTGACAAGCTGATCCTAAAATTCACATGGAAATGCAAGGAACCCAGAACAGCAAAATAATCTTGACAAAGAAAAAAGTTGGAAGACTCACAATTCCCCAATTTCAAAACTTACTACAATGTTAGAGTAATCAAGACAGTGTGGTATTAGCATATAGGGTAGATATATAGCATATAGGGTATTAGCATATAGGGTAGATATATAGATCAATGGAATGATCTAAGAGTCCAGAAACAAATATTTATGATCAATTGACTCTGACAAGGATGTCAAGACACATTAATGGAGAAAGAATAATCTTTTCAACAAATGGTACTGGGACAAATGGATATCCACATGAAAAAGAATGAATTTGGATCCCTATCTCACACTATATACAAATGCTAGCTCAAAATGGAACAGAGATCTAAATGTAAGAGCTAAAACTATAAGACTCTTAGAGGAAAACATACGAGTTAATCATTGTGACCTCAGATAAAGTCATGGTTTCTTAGATATAAGACCAAAAGCACAAGCCACAAAGGAAAAAAAAAAAGATAAATTGGACTTCACCAAAATTAAAAGCATTTGTGCCTCAAAGGACACCATCAAGAAAGTGAAAAGACAATCCACGGAATGGGAGAAAATATTTGTGAATCATATCTTATAAGGATTTAATATCCAAAATATATAAAGAGCTTTAACAACTGAACAAAAAGACCACCCAATTTAAAAATGGGGAAAGAAAAATGAATAGACATTTCTCAAAAGATATGCAAATAGCCAAAGTATATATGAAAAGATGCTCAACATCATTAGTAATTAGGGAAATGCAAATCAAAACCATAATGAAATATCACTTCACACCCTCTTGTATGGCTGTAGTAAAGACAACAGCAAGGTTTGGTGAGGATGTGGAGAAATTAGAACCCTCAATTATTGCTGGGAGGAATGTAAAATGGTGCAGTCACTTTGGAAAATAGAGCGGTAATTCCTCTATTATATACTCAGAGTTAACATATGACTCAGCAATTCCACTGCTATGGATAAAAATAAGAGAAATGAAAACATACATACACAAAACTTCTACACAAATGTTCACAGCAGCATTATTCATAATAGCCAAAAAAGAGGAAAATCCAAATGTCCATCAACTGATCACTGGATAAATAATATGTAGTAGACTTATACAATGGAATATTCAGCCATAAAAAGAAATAATACACACTACAATATGGATAAACCTTGAAAATATCACGCTAAGTAAAAGAAGCCAATCATAAAAGACTACACATTATATGACTACATTTATATGAAATGTCCTAAATAAAATCTATAGAAAAAGAAAGTAGATATGTGGCTGTGAAGGATTGGGTAGAGAGGGTGATGGGGACGGACTGCTAATAGGTATAAGGTTTCTTACTGTGGTAATGAAAACGCTCTGAAATTAAAAAGGGCTGATGATTGCATAACTCTGAATATAATGAAAACCACTGAACTGTGCACTGTAAAAGGGTGAATTTTATGGTATATTCAAATATTTCAATAAAACGTATCTTAAAAAAGAATCAGCTTGAATGAATGAAAATAGCCAAAAATAAGACTGAATTTAAAGCAAAAATGATTGTAGTTACTAATGAAACAAGTTAAAACATTATATTCTTAAATATAATTTAAAAATCCCTTTTATCTGAGATTTAAAAATATCTTTTATAAGCAACAAATGAATATAACTATTTAGCAATCTAAATGAAATGCAGCATAGTAAGAGGGCAAAATAAGACTAAATATTTTTGCAATTGAGCTTTTTTCTTTCTGTCCTGCACCCAATTTTTAAACATTTTAATTTCATTCAAGATTTGAACACAGGAAGTATTCAACAGGTAAGAAACAATGAAAACGCAGTGTTCTCTTAAACAAATGAAGACCTCAATCATATAAAGAAATAGTATGGTTTTAGAAACACGTAAGAAAAATCCCAAGAAAAATATGTCTTTTCCTTTATAAATCATGATCATTTATGCTCCATCTAATAGTGTAAAATACACATTAATCCTTAAAATATACATCTAAAAAATTTTCAGGTAATTCCAATATAAAAAACAATTTATTGGGCTTCCCTGGTGGCGCAGTGGTTCAGAGTCCGCCTGCCGATGCAGGGGACAAGGGTTCGTGCCCCGGTCCGGGAAGATCCCACATGCCGCTGGGCCCGTGAGCCATGGCCGCTGAGCCTGTGCGTCCGGAGCCTGTGCTCCGCGATGGGAGAGGCTGCAACAGTGAGAGGCCCGCGTACCGCAAAAAAAAAAAAAAAAAAAAAAAAAAAGTAGGGAAAAGATGCTTTGGTTCAAGATAGTAAGCTGAACATACATGTCCGCTATAACTTTGTTTTAAGAACCTGCTAAAAAAAAAAGTACAGCCAAAAGGTAAAAAAAACTTGGAAAATATAAGAAAAAAATGCACTATAAAAGACTTTTAGGAAAGGTAACATCGAATAAGAGAAAAAAAATGTTATCAAAGAAGTAACAGGTCAAAAATGTATTTTACTTAGCTTCTAAAAAAATAATAATAATAATGTGTCTTCAGATGGAAGTACCCAGAATGATAAATGAAATAAGACCCATACCTAAATATACCACTGTAAAATCTTATCGCACAAACGCTTCAGACCCTATAGCCTACCAGGAAAAAAATTACCATTTGGATGGCAATAATAACACAAATAAAAGAAGAAACAAAGCAGAGCTTCTTATACTAAAGACTCTACTTTGTCTCCACATTTCCCATCTTGTAGCTCTTAAAAGGTAAAGAGAGCAAGCAACAGAATATTCCTTAACCATGTCTGCTTAACCCACTCATTTCTCTTAATTGAGAACTTTAATATGCATTGGGGATATAAATCGTAGTCCCTATCCTCAAAAGTCTTAAACTCTAGTAATGGAAATATAAAAGCAAGAGAGCACAGATAGGTGCACAGATACTCCCAAATGGTGCTCATTTTTGTAGACAAGAATTTAGCTTGAAAAGAGAAAACACTTTCCAATTACTTTCACGATCGTCAGTTCATTTGGGCTTTAGCCTGTCTTACAGTATTCTATGTCCATGCTGTTCTTTTGTTTTCCTTCTTCCTTTTTATATAATTATATTGAATTCTGTTGGTACTTCCTTGTTTCCTTCAACAGGCATCACCTGTGACTAGTAGAATAAAATATAGTAAAAGAATCAGGCAATGGGACCCCAGCCAGTGATAAGTTCTGAAAGTACAACTCCTAGGCAAGTTTCACTGCTGCCACTACCACTGATTACACACATATTTGACAACCTCTACTTTTATGAAGAATGTGGTAATATCAAGAGTGGTATATACTTGGGAAACTGTTAAGATTTTTAAGATTATGTACCTTCTCAGAGAATCTGTTCATTAATTCCTGTCACCAAGGAAAAAGGCAAAGAAAGTACTGGCATTATTCCAACATCTACAGAAGTGACATCTTCAATTTTCCAACCTAGAAAGAGAAGATTGGAGTACCTATAAAATGGAAAAGAACTGGAGAACTTTGATATCCTGTGCAGTTTCTGAAGATACACTTATATCCTGCAAAGTTTAAAAATAAGAATATGGAAAGCTGTATTTTTCATGAACTCGTAAGTGACTAATAAATTATCCCATGTTTAATTATGTAATATTCTGTGAAATAACTTTCTTTGAGCAGATATTCTGCTAACAAACCAAGAAAGACTTTTAAGGGTAAATTGTTCCTTCCTGCCACAGTAAAAATACTAAACCCAAGAGCACAATTTTAATCTATCAGAAACCCTGAAGATTTCCACTAACTTCTGTTACCACTTCTTTTAGTACATTCTTAGACTTTTAGCAAACAGGGTAATTCATAACTCTTTAAGTAGTCTAGTAAGCCTTCAAGGTGTCTACTCTGAATTGGCTTACTTTTCTGTGAATAAAAGGTCAGTGGATGATTTTTATTTTTAATGGCCTAAGTCTTGAACCATTATGTGATTATTTTTCAATAACGAAGTTAAAATCTAAATACCACCATAGTGTGGTCAAAGAATATTGATGAAAGCATCCTTAAAACAAAAAGAGGGTGAACTTTAGCATCAGACCAACTCTACCATTTACCCTGAACATAAACAACAAATCAATTAGCACGTGAAAGCTTTCATTTCTTTGTTATTCTATACTGTCATGAGGAATAAATGGGGGGCAACAAATAAAAGGGGCAGTACATCATACATTTATCCTGGTCAAGATAATACAACCTATTAAAAAAAATAAAATTTCTGAAAGTAGCAGATAGCCAGAGAAAAAATGGAAATACATATCCTGATCTGTGATAACTAAGACAACCTATGTGTGCTGCAGAGCTCTCTTCTGTGAAGTGCTTCGCCTGCCTCCTTCGTCTCATCAGTGTGAGGATCACCTGCAAGCTTGAGACTAGACTTTTCAACCTCATAATTAGACTCCATGGTCTTTTTTTTTTTTTATTGCTGGTTCTCATATCCAGCGATACACTGCTAGGAAGAGGAATAATTCAAACCCGGAATTCCAGTTCCTTTCCATCTTCATAAATATTTTGTACAGCTTCACAGCTCTGTCTCCAAAGGCAATGATAGAGCAAAGTGTCAGCTTATCTCCTTATGGTTGGTTATACCACAAATCTCAAGATGTTATGATTGCTTTAAAATGACATCCTTTCTACACACACACACTGTACTGAACATGATTCTCATCTATCATTTGCCTCACTAAGAATACTACTACCCTGTCTACCAAACATTTAACCAGTACTTCTCAATTCTGGCTCTACATTATAAGCATCCATGGACATTTAAGATAAAAAAACATTACAGATGTCAAACCCCATGCCAGACTCACTGAATCAGAATATCTAGAGAAGAAATCCAAACACATGTTTGGGCACTGTTTTTTTTTTTTTTTTTCAGCTCCACAAATCATTCTAACGTATATAGCCATGGTTCAGAACAATTGCAAAACCTTGTGGGCTAAAGTATAACTAAACATTATCTTCCACAAAATTCATATACTGATATACATACACACATATTGTGTATATATATATGAATAATTAAATTATTCTGTTTGAAGAAAGAAAGTCTGAAAAATTATTATGAATCCCCTTAATATCTCATCGCAGGTCTTACTTTCCAAACTTCTAAAAATTTGCTACTTCCATCTGAACTAGTTCTAATCAACTTGATAGGAATATGCTCAAAACAAGAACTTAAGTCTTTACCAAAGTTTAAGATAGTGAAGAACATCTCATTTTGTATTTTATGACCTATGAATGTATTTGCAATACAAAGCCTTTGTCAAACAGCAATTATTTTCACTTTCATAGTACAGTACCCCAACTCTATAGTTTCATCTGCTTGACAAACATCAATTTAAAAACCTCTTTTTGAAGATCATGTGTTTTTCACCTATAAAAATTAATACAGACTTCCTATTTGTCATCCAGCACATAAGAAATTTGGAAGTTGTCATTCTGTCCTAACAATAAATAAAAAGCTGTTCACACTAAAAATCAACAACTCTTCTTAGATTCATAAGACAAGTGAGGTCACAGGGCAAATGGCTGCCCTAAAATTGCAGACGCAGATAGGCCAATACAGAAAATCACAACTTACTGAAACAAACCAACCAGCAGACACCTCTGCAGGAATCAGTGCTGGGGTAGGAAAACCTAAACTGTACTTGATGAACTGCTGAAGGCCTAAAGTAGACAAGTCTGTTAGAAACTCCAGGAGGACCCAGTCATGGTAGGGATCCCCATACATTAGTGAGTTTTACCTCCATGGGCTCTACCAGGTTCTCACAGTGACTATCTGACAAAAATCCCCTCCCACTTCCAGGAGGGGGAAAGGGAAAAGCAACCATTTTTAAATACACTGGAGCGTTCTGTTCATAACAAGGTCTGCCCGCTGGAGAAACTAACGAGAGCCTAAACTGCTGGGGGGCTTATCAGAGCCTAACTGACCTGAAGGAAGGGAAATATACAACTTCAACCCACTCTAGCCATCCTAACTCCTCTGAGGGAAGTGGGAGGAGAGGGGAACTGAGGAGTGCCTGTGTAGTTCACAGTCCAGAAGCACAGGCTTCCTCAAAGACTACGACCTAACAGTGCTTCCCCTCCCCGTACCACCAAAAATGAATCCGACACAGACCTTACATCCTTCACAAAAATTAACTCAAAATGGATGGTAGACCTAAATGTAAAACTCCAAACTATAAAACTCCTATAACGTAGGAGAAAACCTAGATGACCTTGTGTATGGCAATGACTTTTTAGATACAACACCAAAGGCACCATCCATGAAAGAAAAAATGGTAAACTGGACTTGATCAAAATCTTCTGCTCTGTGAAATGCAGTATCAAGAGAATGACAAGATAAACCACAGACCTGAAGAAAATATTTGCAAAAGACACATCTGATAAACTACCATTATCCAAAATACACAGAGAACTCTTAAAATTCAACAATAACAAAACAAACAACCCAATTAAACATGAGCCAAAGACCTTAACAGACACCTCACCAAAGAAGATACACAGATGGCAAATAAGCATATGAAAAGATGCCCCACATACGTCATTGGGGAAATGCATATTAGAATAAGGAGATACCACTACAAACCTATTAGAAGAGCCAAAATCCAGAACCAAAATCCAGAACTGACAACACCAAATGACGACGATGACGTGCAGCAAAAGAGCTCTTGTTCATTGTTGGTGGGAATACAAAATGGTACAGCTATCTTTGGAAGACAGTTTGGCAGTTTCTTACAAAACTAAACATACTCATACAATACAGTAGTCACACTCCTTGGTATCTACCCAAAGGAAATGAAAATGTATATCCACACATAAACCTGTGCATGGATATGCAGAGCCACTTTTTCAAAATTGCCCAAACTTGGAAGCAACTAAAGATGTCCTTCAGCAGGTGAATGGATAAACAAACTGTGGTACATCAGACAATGGAATATTATATAGCACTAAAAACAAATGAGCTATCAACTATGAAAAAACATAGGAAACTTAAATGCATATTACTAAGTGGAAGACAATCTGAAAAAGCTACTTACTGTATGATTCCAAATATGTAACATTCTGAAAAAGGCAAAATTATGGAGACAGTAAAAGGATCACCGGTTACCAAGAGGTAGGGGAAAGGGAGGGATGAAAAGGTAGAGCACAGAAAATTTTTAGGGCAGTGAAACTGTTCTATACGATAATACAATGGTGGATACATGTCATTATACATCTGTCAAAACCCACAGTATGTACAACACCAAGAATGAACCCTAACATAAACTATGGACTTTGGGTGATGATGTGTTAACGTAGGTTCATCAACTGTAACAAATGTACCACTCTAGTGGGGGATGCTAATAATGGGGGAGTCTGTGCCGAGTGGCAACAGGGGTATATGGGAAATCTCTGTACTTACTGCTCAATTTTGCTGTGAGGCCAAAACTGCTCTAAAAAGTAAAGTCTGCCAAAAAATTAATATGTTAAGAAATGAAGCTAGCCACATTCTCATGATTATAAGGGTGGACATAATTTTTACTGCTCACTCACAATTCTAACATCCTGCTAGTCTGCTATTTAAGCAAAACTATAATGTGCACTATTTCTACAGTAAAAATTTAACGAAATGCTAAAATTAACCATGAAAGATGCATAGGTCAACATTTAAAACTTCCTTAATCCAACACAATTGTAATATTTTACAGTAAATGTCAAATGGTATTTGAAAAATTGTCAGTCAACTGCTTTCTTTTCATGTGAGTGAAACATCAAAACAAAGTAATTGCAGCATCTACACTAAAATATAATTATAGCATTAACTGGGTTGAAATAGGCCTCTAGTTACATCTTCCACTATTATTCTGAATAAGAATTTTTTATTATTTTTGAATAGAGTGGTTCAAAAATATTCATCCTTATTATTTACTGCTTTGGAGTTAGGACTGTCTATAAAGGGGTCAAAATGAATTATATTTATTATCACAGGCAATTCTTCAGAATGGCGTTTGATACATAAATATACTTTCAAATGAGCCATTTGCTCAGTCGTCTATGAAATATAGTCATAAATAATCATGGCCTGGGTTAAAGAAACAAAAAGGAACATACATTCTCACATATCATATAACAATCTTTTATCCCAGCATCCATTCTCAGATGCTTAATGGCTAAGTTCTTAAGTATGGCCAAGTGAATTTTAAAAGAAAAATAAAACACATTATGAAAAATACAGTACAAAGACTGCATAGATGGAAAATCTGTTTCAATACTTTTCCTCCTTTTCAAAAGACAAAAAGGAAAAAATACACAAAAGGAAAGCAATTTGGCAGAAAGTACTGCAATAGTTGATGCCACTAGATTTATAGTCACTTTTGGCAGAGTACTGCTGTGAAAAAGCAGAGGTGCTGCTATTACAAGAAAAGATTATGTACTTTCAAGAAAGGGTAGGATTAATCTCTCTTCAACAGACAACCTCACCAGGAAAAGCTTCAGAAGTTCCAGAGAGCCCTTACTGAAAGGGAAACACAACCAAAAACCATAAAACAAAACATTATTTAACAATAATTACCATATAATCTCTAAGTCTATATTATTTTTCCAATTAACATCCTGTGTTTAGCAAACCCTAACTTCCAAACGAAGACTGTACTAAAACCAAAAGTATTAGCTATTGTTTTTAGGTAAAAACCTTTGTATTCACTCCCAGTTTAAGGGAATGTTACTCTAGATCAAGGCTCATTTTTAAATCATAGCACCAGTAAATAGAAAGAAATATGCTCAGTATGTCATCATTTCATTTGTCTTATATAACAACTTCCAAAAGGATTAACACCAGTTGGAGAAATGAAACTAAGTAGAAATTAGCCTTATTTACTGAATAAAATTTATATTTACTGCTAATGAAAAATGATGTAAACAGTGAGCAACTATAAAAATTTTTCATGGCGGATATAATGTTTTCAGTTTGTCCCATGTATGTTCATTCCAAGAAGGGACATGCAACATATCTGACTCTTAAAGAAGGTAACCATGCACCTAAATTTGCTTCTAAGAGCTTTATGAGTTTTTTTTTGTTATTGTTGTTAATACATTTTTTCAGGTTATTTTCTCCCACAGTGTAAATGATTTATTTTTAATCAAAATTTGCAGACATATAAGAAATCACAATATTTTAATAAAATATTTACATTCACTGTTATTTTTAAAAGTATCTAAATGTTTCTACATAGCTCTATATAATATTAATGAAAATATTAGGAAAAAGCTACAAATGCCAATATATTTTAAATTAAAATTAGGAAGTAAAGGGCTCAAACAATACTTCAATAATAGAACTGATCACTGAATTGTCCCCAAACAATGCCTGATAAGTCATCTTATCATACTAATTATAATTCACCAGAAAAATAATGCATCTTTCATAGGATCAAAAAATACTTAAGAAAATAATTTAATTTGGTATATAGCAGTACCATATATCATTGATTCTTTAAAATAGTTTTCTATTTATGACTAAAAGATTAAACGGATATGCGAGTGTAATTTATGAAACTTAACTATAAAAATGTCAGTAGTAATTCCTTCCTGAGTATTCCTCTCCAATTTAAAAGCAAGGAAGCCTAATAAACTAAAGAAGGGATGGCAAACTTCAGCTTGTGGGCTGAATCTAGTCCACTGCCTGATTTTATAAATAAAGTTATATTGAAATATCTACACTCCGTCCTTCACATATTGTCTATGGCTGCTTTTGCGCTACACTGGCAGTGTTGAGTAGCTGGGTCAGAGACAATAAAGCCAAAATATTTACTATCTAGCACTTTACAGAAAAAGTTTGCAGACTCCTGAATTATAGATTTAGACCTTCATTACTTCATTTGTATGCACACACACACTCATCTTTTATATGATCTTTAGTAGAGAAGATATTAAGCTAATCATTTAAGAATCTGTATGTTCTTTCTGTTTTGATTGTATAATTGTATATTGACCACTGTCTAATTTCTGGCCTCTTTATAAGGCAGAGGATACTGCCCGATTCTGATCTGCACTGCTTTGGACTCTACTGCATCTTCTCATATGCTTTAACATTTCTGACAGTCTATTTTAAAATAAAAATACCTCAATATTATAGCTATAATTTCCAAAAGGACTAGTTTTAGCCATTTAATGACTATGTGATATTACAAATAAAGGATGGTAATGTAGAAATTTAGATTTTAAACGCTGAATTAAGAAAAAGATTGCTACATGGGTGGAAAAAGGGATGGAATTAAAACCAAAAATACATCACAAAGAGAAAGGCACTGGGCTTTAAAGGATTACTTTAACAGGGAAAAATGTATTCTATACCAGGGGTCCCCAACACATTAGGGTTCCTGTTAGGAACCAGGCCGCACAGCAGGAGGTGAGCGGCAGGCGAGCCAGGGAAGCTTCACCTGCAGCTCCCCACTGCTCCCCATTGCTCGCGTTATCGCCTGAACCATCCCCCCTCCCCCATCCGTGGAAAATCTGTCTTCCGTGGAAAATCTGTCTTCCATGAAACCGGTCCCTGGGGCCAAAAAGGTTGGGGAACGCTGTTCTAGACTTAAGGAATCACTAAACACATGGCCCATTGTGGAACACTGAGTAGTAAGGAATAAAGTGTCAATGATTCTTTCCCCTTCCCCTCCTTCCACCCAAGCCCAAAAATAAAAACAAAAGTTACACATAAAAGAGAGCTAATATCCAAAATTTCTTTAAAATGAAATACAAAAGAATGAGAGATTAAAGCAATTGGGACTGCTAAATCTGCAAGTAGATGACTGTTATTTAAATTTTTCAAAAATGTTAAAAATTGTAATAACAATATGTGGAAGACAACTAACTTGTCTTTCTTCTTTGGTGTTGCAAATAAATATTAGAAATAGGTTTAAATTAAAGAAGACCTATTATATAGAAGCCTCAACATCTTCACAGGAAGAAGTTTGAGTAATTAAATCCAAAGGTACTATTGATATTTCCTCCTTAGAATGATTTACATCACATGTGACTAAGGGAAGGGAGATGTATCAAATACCTTTTGGTAGTCTTTTATGATTATAGTTTATGAACTCTTAGTTTATTTTACAAAAATCAAGTCAACAGTCACTTTGTTTTGCTTCCTAGGAAGTTTTATAGTACTATATTATGTTTAATAAAAGGCATTCAAATATAAAGGTAGTATATAGTAAAACATCCTTTTCTCTTTGTCATTCTGCTATATTCTTAAACAGACATCTGTTTAGTTCAAACCAAATACATTTCATTAATCTGCAATCCCAAGGTACTGAATATACCTTCCGATGATGATAGCACCAAATCAGGACCGGATATTCTCATTCAAGCATTATCAATCACAGCGTTGACACTCTGATTATTAATTTCCTTCTGTAAACAAGGTGTCACTTCCAATGCATGAAGTTAAAGTCAAAAAGTGACACCCAAAGCTTATCTTTTATTTAGTGATAATCACCCCTATAGTCCACTTACTTACATGCACAGTGCTAGTTATTACTTTTCCAACTTACTATACAATTACTCAAATTACATGCTGGCAAGTCGATGAAATTAGTCTCTATTAAATTTCTTACATAAAAATTAATAAAATCATATGATTAGGAACCCAGTATTATTTTTAAGCAATCTCATTTTAATTTACATCCTGACCATTAACACCCAATAAAGGAAAAGTAAACTTTGTAAATAATATTTGAAAATGGCCCAAGTTTCCTATGTCATTAATGAGGCCCTACCGATTAAACAAAGGAAAAGCAACAACCCACCATCCTAGTATTCAATGTGAGCTGCTGTTTCATCAACGAAAAAAGTGTATCTCACATGCTTTTTCCTCCTCCCTTTTGTAAATAAAAGTTTACAACTGTGTATCTGCTGACTTATTATGAATGCAGGCAATGGGTACAAAGTAAAGGGACCCACAATGGGATTGAGTCCAACACTTCACCCGCTTTAACAGATACTCAGAACAACCAATCAGAAGACAACTCTAGACAGAGATGGTCCAGAGCATTCCCAAATCCTCCACAGAAAAAAATTCAAGATCCTAGAGCCGGAAGGACTCTTAGAAATCACAGATCCCAATTTCCTCATTTTACAGAAAAGGAAACTAAAGCCTAGAGATTTTAGTTGGCTTATCCAAAATTAGTCTGAAGACTAGAACACAAGCTTTTAATAAGGGAATTCTTCGAACATTCCTTTACCTTTTTCTGTCAGGATGGCAAAGTCAAGTTATATTTTTAAAAGCAAATTATACTAAAAAACAAATGGAAAACAAAGAGAATACCTAGCAGAAATAAAAACCCATTTTACTTAAAGTAAAAAGGCTTACCAAGCACAGACTTGATTCCCCAGTAATTAACATATCCCTTCTCAATCCCATTTAGATTCTATCATACCTTGTTTCCCTCCACAGGAAATTCATTGCAAAATAACTGCTTCCAGGCAGACACCTTTTCTGGTAGTTTCTAAAGTAAATGTGCCTATTCTCCTTGCTGCAGTAATCCACACTGAGAATCATAACCTACAGCTGACACAGTACTCATTCTTCCTTTTATACAAAGTCCTCTTCAGTGAGGAGCTAAGAGTTGAGAAGTAGAAGTATTTCAAAGTCCTTGTTTTTCCTCTACGGCTAGAATTTCAAATGACTAGAGTTCTTCTATGAACAAAAAGGATGGCGGGGTAGAAGAGTAACAAAAATTGGGCTAAATTCTAGCTGAACTGTTTCATTTTTAACTACTTTGAACAAAAATCTGTTTCCAAACCTTTTTTCCAGTTTTGTTAATTACAATAAAATAAAATTAATAAGCAGCAAGTCAAACATTGCAATGCTAGCTACCTTATAGTACAAAGCCATTAAACAATCATTTATCACCTACTATGTGAAACAAACTTTCACAATCATTTATCACCTACTATGTGAAACAAACTTTCACATATTATCTTATCACATCTAAATAGCAATCCTTAAAACTTGTGGTTGAAAAGAACACAACCATTTTAAAGAAGACAAAAACAGTACTTTAAGACCTTTTCCTTCGAAGACTGACTACATCAGCTACAAAAATAATGAAATTAAGGCCTTCCTACACAGAGCCTGGCAGCTAGCTGCTTCTCAGCAAGTATTCGCTGAAATAAATGAATGAAAGAACTGAACATTAAAACCATAGAAAAACTCTCATATTTATAATAATATCATATTGAATAGTCACCAAAACAGTCCTTGCATGGTCCTAAAAACATACACATTATTGCATTTAATCCTGACGCTCACTTCATGAACTAGTTGGGTTATTATTCCTACTTAACTGGTGAAGAACTAGGACAAAGTGTAGTTGCTCTCAACCAGGAGCCCCTGGAAGTGTGAGAGGGCATGTGGGTTACCACACTAACAGCAGAGGTAACCCTGGCATTTAGTAAGTGGGAGCCAGGGATATTAAATAGCCTGCAATGTGCTGGGCAAACCCACAGAATTATCCAGCCCCAAATACTAGCACTACTGAGAGACACTGACCAAGGATAAATGGACAAAGCCAAACAGCTAACAGTGACTTTAAATTATTTCGATTCAATAACAAAATCCAGGAAATCACCGAGGACCAACCCAAAGGAAATCAAATGTAAAAGCGTATCAAATTCTCAAGCTAGAATCAGTCTAGGCTACCTTCTCGAAATGGCAATAGGATAAAAGTAAAAGATTACATAAATCCAAACTCCACATCACTCTGCCACACTCTGTACCAAGTTTTCCATTTCTGTCTTGTAATTGCCTCGGTGCTGTATTTGAAAACTTTATCACCACCTTTAGTTGCTCCCTCTAAGATCTGATACAAAGAAGTCATCAAGTCCTTCTCCAGCTCCCATTCTACTACCCCTGCTTTGGATCCACTTTACTACCCATATGGATTTAGTTACATATTAAGGTTCCCTTGGTTCTATTCTTTTCATCCATGACACCACTGCATTATTAACCATCCTAAAAATCACAAGGTCTTCCTGAGAGCATATCTCCTTATATAATGATTCCTACAATGATTCCTTACTGAATAACACCCAGATAACTCAGGCTAGCACTCAAGGTTTTCCACCTACTGGTTCCTTATTTCTCCCTCCAACTCAATTAGGATCACAATTCCAAGCAGTCTCTAGTATTCCACTAAACTACCATGATCCCTTTTCTCTACTTTTGCCCACACTGTTAGCCGAGAATAATTTTCCGACTCCTCCTTCCCTGCCATTCTCAAGCCTCATCTACTAATGTGCAGAAGTGTCATTAAACGCAATAAACTTCCCTGTAATCTGACTTTGTGTTATGTGAGTAGACCCTAAATAACTCTTATTTCAATTATGTTTATCTAGTTCTAGTCCTTGAACATAAGAATCATATTTTCATTTCTTTTGCATACTCACCTAGAACAATATATAGCTACTTAGAATCACAAAGTTGTTTCTCGAAGAAATCATCTAATACAGCACCTTCATTTTAAAAGTAAGAAAAAACTAACTCAAGGACACATAATTCTTTAGTGGCAAGACACGAACAAGAAATAAGGCCACAATTCATAATCGAATGTTAACTCTTAACAAGTGCTTGTTAAATGAACTCCAATGTACAGAAATCATTTTGTAAGCCTGCATTCAGCAAAATTACACTGCAATTTAAAAGACAAGCCCATGCCTTATCAAAGCAGAGACTGCCTACTATATTTTCCACAAGTCAGGAAGACAATAAATGAGATCCTTTGATAATTGTGATACTTAAAAACTCAATTTTTTACAAAGATTAAGTAAATTTGAAAGTCCATTTTTTGGCACAGTCCTTGAAATACTCATACATAAAACAACCTTGTTGTGTTTAGACGAAAATACCTTAAAATAAGATCAGGGTAGCCCATAGTTACAACAGACTATGAAGCAATTCAAAATTATACTAGTAAACCAGGAGTCCAGATAAGGACAACAGCAGAATTACTAGAAATGCCTTCATTCTTCACTTAGAACCTTTTTTCTCCCCTTTACTTATTCCTTATGGGGATAGATGATTACTTTATCTCAATAGTTCTGATGCTTAGATTACTCAGAAGAACCAAACTGTACCTATTTCTACATGGCAAAAGGAGGAGAATTAAGATAATTAAATCACTACTGTACAACTTGGCATATAAAATTATGCTTCCCTGCTTCCTATCAGTAAGTTCATTCCAACCTCATATTCACTCCAGAAGCCAAAAAGGTTGAACATAAGGCATGTTTATAATGACATCAGCCATTTGCTATACGTTAATGCAGGAAATACATTAAATTTATCTTGCTTCATCATTTGTTAGATACTGTTTAAGGATTCAGATTTTCACAATTCTTGTCTACAAACATTAGATATCAGATGTAAATTCTTCATCATTTTTTTTCTAACCTCAAAATAGATAACTTAGTATAGTCCTCCAACATTTAGGAAGACATTCTATTCGTTAAATTAGACATGCAATTCAAATTCTAATAACCCAGTCCCACTTTTGAAAACCTCCTACTCTGCTCGACAGTTAGATGAAAGAAGACTTTATTTACAAGTATATTTCTGCTCTGAAGACATCTTTTAGAACAAATGTATGACAGACTACAAGAGTCTAATATGAGAAGAAAATAAAGAGAAGGATTGTAAGAAGCCAAATGCAACAGTGAAAAATATAAAAGAACTAGGGCAAGAGAAGAGACTTATTATTAAGTCTGCACATTAAACCAATATGGAGCTTTGAAATAAACCATAGTTGTCTAGCTTTCAAAACAAAGAACAGAGAAATTAACAAATTTTAAGCCACGTATTTGGAAATTATGTAAAACTAAAAAGATCTTAGTCTTATTTTAGATAAAGATTTTTATTTTACTTTAAAATAAAAAAAGATTTCTATTTTACTTTAGATTTTCTACAAATCAAAGCCATAATAAAGCTCATAAGCTTATCTCCTACTTAAACCTAACAGAAGGAATGACTAGTGGTATTACTGGTAGGCAAACCAATTTATCACTATGGAATGTTCATATAAATCTCATAAAAAGGTAAAATAAAAATGTATTTGGTAAACTGTTTTCCTAACTTCACTGTAAGTACAATAAGAGAGGTTCTAAAAAAATTTAGAGTGTAACTGTAAATTACAGATTCACTTTTCATACAGTATTTAACTATAAAAAATGTATAAAAGCAAAAGACATATAAGTGATGATTTCGTACACTTGATCCTTTTCATTTGACAGTTAGCATTAGGACTAACATTTTAATTTTAACTTCTCCCTTTGTGTAATATGCTAATTCCTCAAATGCAGTAGGGGTAAAAAGTCTTGTCTAAGAAAAACATTTGATTTTATAAAATCAGCCTTGCTTGTGGTACTCATGATTATATTAAGTTATAAAAGGAGCAGACGGGCTGTTAAAAGAAAAAAGTTATGTACTGTAAGAAAATTGAGACCACACTGGGTCTCAACTGGGAAAATAGTAAAAATTGAACCCACTTAAAAGAAAACCAAAATAATCTAAAAATAGTTGATTTAATTCAACTTTTTTTCCCCCTTTTAGTCCAGAGGTGATACTCTTTTGCTGTGAACAAAAAAAAAATTGGCTTTTCATTCTAAACAGTCCATCTGGATCCAATACCACACTACTTTGTCACTACACGGGGTTTTGCTGAACACTTAGCACCCACACTACCAAAATTAATTTTATTCCTGTCTTCACAAGACTAAAATAGGAGCCCTAAACTAGAAGGTATTGATCACTGGATACCGGAATAAAAATATCTATACAATTAAAGTAAAAAATATTTTAGTGTCAACTATCTAGATATTTGGGTAAGAACTATTTAGATATACTGTCTTAGAAATTCACAGATTCAGATCTAGCTTGGTCAGATTTTACCATTTTTACAGGTATGAGTGCACTACTGGTATTTACTATGAATGATAAGACTTCACTTAGTAACACAATTCAGTGAAAACTTTTATAAGCATTTTGAACATAGCACACTAATCACAAATAAAATACCCTGATACCACGTATAGCACTACTTTGAAATGAAGATTTTAAAAGATTATAAAAAAAGGTAAGACACATGTTTAACTCAAATGCAGGCTCCCCTCCTCCTTCTCAGGAGCAGATAAATCTAACACGTGGGGAGTAAAGTTTCCTGCTCCTCCGTGTTTCTTATCATCTAGTGTTTTCGTCTATTTATTACCAACATGTTACTTCAATAATATGTAGGAAGCAGATATCCTACTGATGGATGAACAAAGCATTTTCTTTTTAAAATTTTATGTTTAAGTTTAAAATTAAGGGCATTTAGGTTAATATGGGTAAATATCATAGTAAAAGTAAACACAATTTTATTTCAAGTTAAATAGTTTGAGAGGAATTGTGAAGTATTCTCCATTGTTCAGACTCAAAAAATTATCTTGAAGAATGAGTAGGTATTTGGAAAAAAATGCTATGACAAAACAATTACAGTTCATGCATAACCAAGAAAAATAATCCTCTATACTAATACTTAAGAGTACAGCTAACCTAACAGTATTTACATATACATAACAAACGTAGACCATCAAAGGGAAAACTATCAAGACAGTACACTTCTCCATTTGCATTATACTAACAAAATGCTCTAAAACTTTTAGAAATAGCAATAATTCATAACTATTTATATAAAACTTGTATTTGTTTTCTAATGATTTTTCTAGATGGACAAGTCAGAAACAAATTCAAATTCAACCTCTAATTCATTAGAATAAATAAGTCATAATTTCAACATCTACCATGCACAATATTTTTAAAAAAGCAAATAAAATGTGCCTTGTGCTATTGTCTTTAAACCTCATCCTCTACATAGTCCATTCAATAGACCACTAGTATAAGCAGATATATTTCCCCTTAGAAACTTCTACTTCCTTGCAAAGACAGTAATTATTATAGCAAAACTTTAGAACTCTATGTGGATACGTGTTTAGCTACTATAAATTGAGCTAAGAAACATCACAGCAACATACAACCTGCATGCAAGTATAATCATGGGGAGAGATACAACCACATGATTTCACATAATACCTGATCATACCTTTTCTTTGGCATTAAACAGGAAAAGCAACTAATCAGCAATACAGAAGGACTGGGGAGAATACAGTAAAAGTTAAAAAATAAAATTAAATTAAATGAAAGGATACAGCCTTAAAGCACCAGTCTGAGTTCCCACTGCCAGGATCTTCTGTACAGGATCAAAGGCCAAGGCTGAGGGTTGATAGGGAAATCCATGGCGAACAGTCTAGGGATGGGCAAGTGACATCACAGCAACCAAGGCAGAAAGCAAAGTTTTAAAACAGAAAAGTCAATAGAGGTATTAGAACCGAGAAGCAATTATAATTGATGCAAAACACATATACATGCACTGCTATAAAAAAAAAAACTATGAAGTCTACATCAAACAAAAACCTATGCACATAGAATCTGAAACCAAAAAAACAAAAACACTATCCCAGTGTTACACCTTAATTTCTGCTTTTCCATCATAGTGGTAGGCTTTAGAAGAAAATTTAATATTCTATACTATTATGTCTGAGAACAAATTACTGAAGTTTGCAGTGGTCAAAAATTCTGTATATTCATTTAAAAATGCAATTCATGCTTTTTTTCAAGTGTGCTAACTTCATCATTACTTTATTTGGATGCTAAATACAAGTACTTCTAAGGAAATGCTGTCATAATTACTCTAATTAAGGATTCAGTAAAGCAATTAGCAAACATCTATCTCATCATTTTGCAACTGTAACAGAATGAAAATAAACACAGCATATATTTTTGCATTTTGCTATTAAATCCTTAATAATTTTAGGACACTGGGGCAAAAAAGTATGCACACACTTTTAAGAAACTCTGACTTATGAATGCCTGGTATTAATACCAACACAAGTTTGTATTTCTCATTGAGCAGCTGGTGAATTAATTCGCTGCATCATTCTTTCTGAATTACATACAGACCGCTATGGCAACTGTCGTGCCATTAATAGGCAAAAATCACAGCTCTAACTTTTTCACCAAACAAAATGATAGAAAGACCCTATGATTTCATATTTTAAGCCTCCTACCACATTTTAAGGGAAAAGTGATGAGCAAATATCTAGTTGAACACGTTTGGCTTTTTGATAAACAACATTCATTAGACACTGTTCCCAAAGGAAACTTCGAAGTCAGTGAATTATGTATTAAAATGCTTGAAAATAAAAGCCATAAGAGTAAGGTCAGTATAATACGTTAGAAGCAACCTTGAAATGACTGCCGCACGTGAAAATCAACGAAAAGGAGTAAGATGATGTCAATCTCCAAAACAGCCCACCAAGCAAAGTGTGCTAGAGGAGCGAGACCTTTATTCGAGGTATGATTATTATTGGCGTTCTATCCCTCGACTCGTGTGTAAAGCCTGAGTTGCCCCTAAAACGACCCCGATTTTCGCGGGTCTGCGCGCTCCGTTCACCTTGCACAGCTGAAAGTGCTCGGACTGGAGCGTTTCCTGGATCTCGGGCTCCCGGTTCCCAGGCGGGTGCTGCTGCTGCAGCTGCTGCTGCTGCGAGGCCGAAGACGAGCCGGCGGTCAGGCCGTCCAGCACCTTCCTGATGTTGAATTTCCTCATGGTCTCGGCGGGGTCCCCCGCAGCCCGGGAGGAGAGGTAAGGGGCGTCCCCAGGCGGGGGGAAACCAGCCCGGGCCGAGGGCAGCTTCGACCGAGGACGCGGAGGTGTGGGACAGAGTGTCAGTGTGAGGGGAAGGAGGCAGCTGGGGAGAAGCAAAAGATAATCCGAGCAGGATATACTGCGACGGGAGAACCGCGGCCGCCAGAACCCCGGGCGCCGACCTCTCTTCCTCCGAGGCCGCCGCTGCTCGCCGCGGCTGCTGCGGCGCCACTTGAGCCGCCGCCGCTGCCGCCGACTCGCTCCGCGGCCCGGCGGCACAGCAGTGGCAGCGGCGCCCCGAGCCCGCTCCGCCTAGCCTCACCTGGCGGCGGGCTGACTCTGCGCCGCGCCGCCGCCCCGGCTCACCCCCGCCGCCGCCGAGTCCATGGCCCGCGGCCCCGCCGCCCACCCGGGCCCCGCAGTCCCTCGGCGCTTCCTCCCGCTCCTGCTTCTCCTCCTCCCGGGGATCGCCGGTTCTCCGTCCGCCGCCGCCGCCGCCGCTCGGCCTCCCGGCCGTTCAGCGCCTCTGCCCGCCGGCCATGGCACGCAGGGCGCCCGGGGTGGGTCCCAGAGCTCTCCGCTTCGCTCCTCCGAGGCTGGCTCAGCCCGCCCTCGCTCCTTCAGAGCCCCGGCTGCCCACCTCAGGCTCCGCCGCCGCCCGCGCTCCCGCCCGGCCGCTCCCTCTCGCCTGACAGGGCGCCTCGGCACACGGCACCAACGCCCGCTCGGAGCAGCAGCGACAGCCTCGGTTACAGCACCGGCCGCGGCGGTGGCGGCAGCTGGGCCTCGGCGGAGCCGGGCTGCTGAGCATGCGCACCGCTCGTACCCACCCCCTCCTCAGCCACCGGAGTGGAGCTGGGACTTAAATTATCCTCTGCGAAAATCCCAGACCGTGGCTAAATTTCTCCCATCTCAATCGCCTTGCCAGAGGATGCAGCTGCTTTTCCTGCAGCTGGGAGAGTAAAAATGTTGATGACTAACAAGCAGCAGGAATCCTTTATTTCAAAATCGGTCATTGAAGCGGGGGTTTATATTCTCACCCTTTAATGAGGCACACACTCCCGGCTGCTGGCTGCAATATTATTGTTGTTGCTTTATTGATGGGCTTTGTTTTGGATTGATTTGGATTTTGATTTTGAAAAACAGCGTCTAGACAACGGTTATGTCTGTGGCAAGGGGATGACAGACTTAGAAAGGGTACCAGGAAAGATGAACCTAGAAGGGGAAAAATGAATTCTTTCCTGTAGCTGTTACTGTTGGTAGGATGAAAGCATGGCCAATGGCAGGTAGCTGCTAGAATGGGAAGAGGATGCCAAAGGGAAACGGCTCCAGGGCTGGGTGTTTGCCCCGACCAGTGACACGCCAGCCCTGGATTCAGTCCGCACGCAAGCGTGGGTGGAGATGCGAGCGGGAGCGGGGGTGGAAGTAAACACAGCGCGGACACTCAGACCTTCAATCCGCCCGGTAATGCTGATTATCCACTAAGTAATCCCCAGTAGCTTCTCCACTCTTGCAAGGGGAAAGGAGGGAAGAATGAAGTTTTCGCTCAAACCTTTCCACTGCTTCACTGTCACAATCCCACTTGGATGCTTAGAGACAAATATCTGTCTCAAGTTTGAAAAGGAGGAGAGATTAATGATGCGGGTACCCTTTCCCGAGAGTGAGTTCAACGAGGAAAGGTGGATGGGAAGCAGAGGTACTTGATTAGGAAGGATGTAGAAACTAAGGAAGACGTAAAGAAGTATGCAAGCGCATAAAGACTAACTCTAATTCGTGGGGAGGGGCTGGAGAGGAAGGATACTCTCCTAGGCTACTAACTCCCTAGCCCTGAGGGCTCTGAGCTACTGAAGGTTTTCTGAAGCCAAATCAGAAGTGCCCGCCCTCTACTTTGTGATTGGCCGCCTACTGCCCTGCGCAGGGAAATTTTCGTCACAGTATTGGTTGATGTGACAGGCTTTCAAGAACCGTCAGCAAACCAACCACGACTGGGCCTCAGGGATTTCGGCAAACGTAGTTGTCTGTGGAGCTTCCGCATCAAAGGGCGATGGCTTACGCGTGGAACTTAGAAAATTGTTTTGTGTTTTAATTTTTACTGAATTACAAAGTTAATTCACTAGGTGTAACGAGCGATAAACCAGATTTGAAGATTTTTCTCAGGCTATTTCCAAGTGGCTCTGGGATTTTTGTTTACCAGTTTAGTCCTCTGAAACACATTTTATTGAGTGTGAGACATTGTGCTACGTACTGAAGACGCAAAATGCAACTCTTTCAACAAGCTCCCTAGTCAAAAGGTGGCAAACCTCATGTAAATTAGTAATTGTGAATAGATGTGATGAGCTCGTTGATGGCATCACGCAAGAGGAATGCAGAGGGTAAATTAATTGGCCGGAAAAAGCCCCGCGATGGTGAATTCACCATAGTTCAGTCCAGGTGAGGAGGAGGAGACCAGGTGAAGAGGAGGGAGAAGAGCATTGGAAGGCAGCTGGGAGGTGATCATAATTACCTGGGGAGCTTTTTAAAAATACAAATGCCTCCATAGGGGTAAATTGCAAAACAGAGAGATCACTTCCCCGCAGAAGATTATGATCCACCTTTTCATCTAGTTTGAAAATAAATCTGTTGGATGATTTGTCATCATTGGATTATGAAACCCTTTGGAGAAGGGACAATTTCTTGCTGAAAGGCCTTGTGGTAGAGTGGAAAAATCCTAGGCTTTGTTGTCTGCCAGACATGGATTTCGATCCAGACCGTGGTAATGTGGGCAACCTCGGGCAAATTCCTTACTGTTCCTAAGGGTCAGATTCCTCATGTGAAAAATAAGATTAATACTACCTGCTTCCTAGGGTTTTGGAGGATAAACTAGGGAAAAATGTAAAGTTTGCATTACATTAGTTACACATAGTAGAATGGAAAAACTACTATCAGTGTCCTTGGGGTGAAAGGAACTTCACCAGATCAGCAATATAAGCCAGTCCCGCCTTTTTGACTTGTGGAATTTTGTTTTGATTTTCATACCTCATCCCTCTCATCAGATTATGAACTCATCGTGGCATTCCCAAAACTTTGGTTCATAGAGGAAACGTAGAATTTAAGATGAATATGGAGCGTATCTGCTACTGTATGTTAGCTTTGTGAACTTGCCGTCTATCTTCTCCTAGCTCAGAGACATATCCAGAATTCTGTTAGGTAAAAAAGGAAAAACAATGCTCCCAAATATCTACCTTTATGATGGCAAAGATAAAATAATGGATCCTCAAACTCATGATTTTTCTTGTCAGTTTAAATTGATCAATTGACTTTTAAATTAGGATTTTAATTTAGAATTAAAATTAATTAGGAATTTAAAGTCTAAAATAAAATGACTAAAAATTCAATAATTTGTATTATTCCTTTTAAAATTTAGCACATAGCATACCCATAGTATTTACCCATAGTAATCTCTCAACAAAATTTTATTATTTATTTTTGTTTTGTTTTCATGAGTGAATCAGTGTGCTGATTCAAAACAATTTAATAGATTTCTGCCTTTGGGTAAGTGACATTCTCCCAAATGGAATTCTTTCTTACCTGCTTTCTTACCTGATATTGGAGCCTTCTTTCACTGTCATTTTTATCTTATACTCACAATTCTTCCTACAGTTAGGAGGCTACTGCAGTGATCCAGCAAGGAAATGGTGGCTTAGAGTGGAATGGTATGTGGTGAGAAAGGGTCAGACTCTGGACTATATTTTAATGGTAGAGCCAAGAGGATTTGCTGACAGGAGGGTGGGTATCAGAGAAAGGAAAGAGGCAAGGATGATGCCCCCATTTTTGGCCCGAGCATTTTGAAGAATGGACCAGGAGATGATGGCATAATAATATATACCACTGACAAGTTATAAATAGCTATATTACATTTAGCTGAGTCAGGACAGCTCTAAACAATAGTTAGTTAATACAATGAAAATTAAAATGCAAAAGAAAATTGACACACAAAAAGGCAGCTCACTAAATTATTTGGTATGAAAGGCCAAAGACTAAGAATCCATAACATTCCCATAACGATCTGCCGATCTTCATTATTTTGTTTAAAGGCTCCCAGGCTAACAAAGGCTCTGTTATTGGTCTCACAGGGGCAGATGGATGCTGACTGAGAGGAATAAAGTAGAAACTAAAAATAAATATTTTTAAAAGAAATTATGTTATTGGCGAAAGCTTTCTGCAAGGTAGACCAACTGTACCTCACCTGCTAGCATTCATTTATATCAACTTAATTTTCATTTATTGAGTCCCAAAGGATGTATGCATGACAATAATTGATTCACTACAGCATTTAACAGAATATTGAATTTAAATTATCCGTAAATTGCAGTAGAGATGTTAGTTTGCCTAGTTCATGACCCGTTTTCTGAACGGGTCCCCTAGGCCCTGCTGAAATGCTGGAACTGGGCAACTGTGTTTTGATCCAGTGACCATATGTCTTGGTCTAAACTGATTGGATCAAAGGCAAACACCTGAAATAAGCCAACCCGGGAGATCATCTTCTTCTGGGAATCTGGCATTGAGTCATAAAGATGCTAATCAGTTTCAACTAGAAAATCATGCAGAGCTGGGATTAAAGCTGAGAGTGCGCAGACGTCTATGGAACCCAGGAGAACAGACCAGACACACAAACTACACACAGAGAAGTGAGTCTAGTGAGGTAGAGAGAAAAGTCTCCATTCCTGACTTTCCAGTTCCCAGTCTTTATTACTTGTGAAATCTGGCAACACTTTCTTTCCTTCTTTGTGTAAATGAGTTTGAATAGGTTGCTTGTTCTTGCAATCAAATATTCTGCCAGAAATTTAGCCCCGACCTGCCCAAAATGTAAAGGAGTGTAGAGATATTGTAGCCTTCTTTCACTGTCATTTTTACCTTATACTCACAATTCTCCCTACAGTTAGGAGGCTACTGCAGTGATCCAGCAAGGAAATGGTGGCTTAGAGTGGAATGGTATGTGGTGAGAAAGGGTCAGACTCTGGACTATATTTTAATGGTAGAGCCAAGAGGATTTGCTGACAGGAGGGTGGGTATCAGAGAAAGAGAAGAGGCAAGGATGATGCCCCCATTTTTGGCCTGAGCATTTAGAAGAGTGACGTTACAATGTAATTTCCACATTTATGACTCCTGGATAATCTCCAGTTACCATTCGTACCTGAGTGGACTCGACAAATATTATCAGCTAAATAAACAAGCCTTGTCTGCGAAAAAACAGGATTCACTACGTTGTGATCTTCTTTGTCAAGCTCTAGCCTTTTAGAAAAATTGATTAGGCAGATGTTAATGAGCCTTCATTATTCCATAGATTACCTCTATCACTATTTAATATTATTTGTAAGAGTATCATTAAACTAAATACAAAAATGCCTAGCAAAAGTCAATAAATTAAAGGGAAGAGAAAATTCCAGAAGTGCAAAACAAAACAAATTGAACCAAATGAGCATTTAAGCGTAAGATATGAGGCATTCAGTAATATAAGTGAAAAATACTGTCAGATTCTTAAAACTTAGAAACTGGGAAATCAGGATTTCCTCAGTAAATTCTCAAATATTTCAAATTCTCTTTCTACAATGGGAACAATATTCCTACAACGGGGACCATATTTGAGGTGAGGAATAACGCTCCCACAATTTTTAATTTCAGTATCTTATTTTAGGATTTAAATCTTGTTGTAAATGACTTCTTATATTTGATTTGTGGACTAAGAGCTAATGACAAAGTTTGTACTTTATGCAATTAATGAAGTACAAATTTAATTATACTGTGTATAATATTGAATATACACTGTATAATATACATTTAGTATACTGTGGAAACTGAATAAGCTTTGAAAATCTGTTAAAGTTAATATTTTGTTTTACCCCCAACCCCAGTGCTCCCTTCTTCTCCACCCCAGCTGTCCCCTGTCTCCAAATATGCCCCGCCCAACATACACACACAAAAGAGAATAAATTGTATATGATAATACTTCTGAAAAGTATTCCTTAGGGGAGGTCAAGCACACCAAGTGTGATTCTGAGGGAATTGTCAGGCCACAATTTAAAAAAAAAAATTAAACGCTACTCAGCACACAGGTCAATAGTCAAGTGCAAGCATGCTAACAGAGAACTGAACCCTCTTTCCCTCAGAGAGAATCACTTGACACGGCAGCCCAGTGAGATGGTGTCAGTTGCGGTTGGCTGATAGGACAGGGCCTTCCGTCTCTGGCGCTGAGGCTAGACACAGCTGTGTCACATGCCTCAGCCATCTGGCTGTAGAACTCTTAGATGCCAACTCTCCTTTCTCTCTGGTTAATCCTAAAGACCTGAGAAATCACAAGGAATCAAAGCAGAAACCTTAACATAAGGAGAGTGGGAGCAACCCTCTCTCCAAGGACCCATCAAGAGTCAAGAGAATAATACCAACAATGAAAATATGCAAGGGATACTTACTAAGTGTGGGAGGATGTATATAGAAGATGGGTAAGCGTAGTCTCAATACAAGAGATGGAGCTCCTCAAAATAGGACCAGGTGTCTAGCTTTAAACTCAGAATGGACTCCTTGACTGTGTTTTTAATAAACACCACACACTTAGTCCAACAACCATGTGCCTACAAATCTGTAGTTGTAGTATCTGCTTCCCTCAACTCTGGGTCAAACAAGTTCAACTTTTAGGTAACCTCTGGCCTCCTTGTCATCTGCTCTTTTTATATTACCCTGTTATTCTATTTTCATACACCTGTGGTCACAATTCTACCTCCAGTGGCCACTGTCCTGTTCCTGGTTCTATGACCAATGACACAAACTAAGTTCCTTCAGGCATGCAATTTTTAATGAAAAATCTCTGTTAAATAACCTACTAACATGTTAGTAAACCAAAATGCTACTAAAGTCAGTATACAAGGTATTAACTGTACCCCAAATAAAACTGAGCCTTTTAATTCTCAGCACAATAACTCTCTCTCTCTCTCTCTCTCTCTCACACACACACACACACACACACACACACCCCTAGCTCCCAAAGCCTTGGGGAACCATTTAGATCTTTCTTGAATGATTCTTAAGATAACCTTTGAAGGATGATGAAATACTTAGGACGACTGCCCCAGAATTCTCTTCACCTATTTATAACCCCCCCCCCAACTCTTCCCCACCTCATGGCAGTTTTTCCAATACCCCAGATCCCTCTCTCCTTAGAAAGCCCAGCCTTTGCTGGATAGCTTACTCACTATCTCTGAATTCCCCCTCCTCAAACCTCTTGACATTTTCTTCTCTATATACTTTCTTGTGTAGCAGCCTCAATCCCCTCTCTCTGACACTCAGCTAATATTCTCAGTTAATCAGGAAAAAGAAAAAAAAAAGAGTGAAGAGCCCAGAAGCACAAAGAATACTCTTCACAGGGAAGGGACAAGAAATGTGACTAGGTACACTTGAGTGGTTTAGTTCTATTTGTTCCTGGCTCATAAATACATCCAGAGAGATAATAATCATGATGTTGGGGACACAAAATGTCTAAAGTCTATAAAGTAAGAGTGAAACAGAAGTGTGCTGTACTAGTACAGTTTCAAAAACAGAGGATCAGGAATCTGAATCCTGCTGCTTATGTGTACCTGCCAGCAGGGTGATGATTAGTATTCCATTCCGCAAACATTTGCTGTGCCCACTGGGTGACAGCTACTTTGCTGGGTGTTGTGGGAAATACAAACATGACCCAACTTGCTTGTGGCACTCAATAAGATGGCAATACACTGATAAAGAAGCAAAATCCCTAAAAGGAGCAACAAGCATCAATGTCAAAAGCATCTTTTGATTCTCCTGAGGATTATTACCTTATATCATTTCAAAGTCTCCATACTAATAACGCTCTCCCTTTGGGTATGTACTCCTCGTCATGGTACCTTGCTCCAGAGGATGGGCTACCATGGAAGCAGCACCTGGGGTTGGGAAACATGAAGGTGGAGGAGGAAAGACACTGGAATCACTCACTTCTCTATTATTCATCCAAAACCTCCAACTACTCCCACTACGTTTTGTCCAGACCAGCGTGACCTAAATATTTCCACCAAGACTTAATCTTGTTCAGCAGGCCCCAAACGCAACTTCCCTTCCTTGGTTTCCTCATAACTGTAACTAGGGTGTAACCCCAAGGTGTGGCTCCCTTACTGGGGTAAGTGGAAGTTCTCACTTATGCACACAGGTTAGTTCCTATTTACCCTTCAACGTGGAGAGATGAGCCTCTTTTGATTTTTGTAGGCATAAAATAAGTGATGACTCCTTTCAGCCCAGGCCTGTAGGAAGACAGGGAAGGAGGATAACAGGCTTTTCTTTGCTCCACATTTTTTTAGCAGGTTGAATGACTGCACTTTTGAGAGGCCAGTGGAAACAAGATCAAGTCTGAGACTATCAGTGAAACAAGAAACTTTTACTTTGTGAGGATGAAAGCAACACTATAAGGATTTTAGTAAAATCTTGGGTCACATCTATTGCTAGTAATATTCTCTGTCTCTGTGCTGTTTCAAATGATTCATATGCAGTTTTCAGTCACAAGGTTTGTTTCCTCTGACTTAATCAAGGATTTGTCCAGCATCCTGTAACAGCATCTAACCTTAGTAACCTGTAGTTTGCCTACAATGCAGTGCATGACATCGATGCATAAATTCCTCTGCAGTGTCCACCTCTTAATCTGCTCTTAAATGAGAAATGTTCTGCTTATTCATGATGAGAGAGTTTGTTAAATTCAGGAAATTGAGAAGGAAGTTCCATGATAGCATTATCACAGTTCACCAGCCTAGTGGTTTCCTTAAAGAAGCGTCTCACTACAGTTGAAACTTAGAGCAGAGGTACCCATCTGGTGATAATGTCGTGTTAATGGGTAACCTACTTGGGAAGCTCTGCTGCTTCTTTTAACTATTCAGATACGCAGAGCTGATGCTCACTCTTGTATTTCTATTCCTTATGTCCTGGCAGAGAAGAGAGGGCTCTACCACTGAGGCAGGCATACCTGGATTCTGTCACTAACTAGGTAGTGTCAGACTAGTCACTTAAGTGTTCATTTCCTCATGTGTAAAATACAACCCAAGTAGAGGGTTGTAAGATGAGAGACAAAAAGTATAAAGTTCCTAGCTCAAAACCTGTCACATGCATTGAAATTAAATGGTAGCTATTAAAGTCATTCTCTGTGACATCTGTAGCTAACTCTCTAGGTGATCTTATTCTGTTCTTGTGACTTCAATGTTATCTAAACGTTGATGACTCCCAAATTTGTATGCCTGTTTCAAACCTTTCCCCTGAACTCCGGATGTGATTCATATATGCCTCTTTGACATCTCCACTTGGTTATCCAAAAGGCATCTACAATTTTACTGTCCAAGCTGAATTCTTCACTTCCAACCACAAGCTATACCTTACACCCCCAACAATCTTCCTTTCATCTGTTCATGGTCACTGTCCTCCCAGATGTGCAGGCCCATAAAAGTAAACTGGGACCACCTACTTCCCAAGCCTCCCCCGCCACACACACACACACACACACACACACACCCCATATATCTCTATTTCAAGTTTACCAGGAAATCTCATCAGCACTATCTTTTCAAGATATTCATATATTAAGAATTTGACAAATTCTCACAACTTCCACCTTCATGTTTTAGTCCAGGCCTGAATAATTTTTCTTCTGGATTATTACAGTATATACCAAACTAACCCCCTCTCATCTATTCTAAAAAGAGTGATCAATTTAAAATGTAAGTCTGGTTATGTCTGTTCTGTACTCAGCCTCCTCCAGTGGTTTCCTGTCTCACTCTGAGTAAAGGTCAAAGTTCTATACAGTGTCCTGTAAAGGCCCTGCAGGGTCCTGTCCCACTCTCTTCATCCTTATCTCCTCTCAGGCTCCACGGGTTCACTCACCTTAGCCACACTTGCTTTCTTGCTATTCCTTGAACACAACAGGCGCACTTGTGCCTTAGGGCTTTGCCTTTGTTATTCCTTCTGCATAAACCAGGAGTCAGCAAATGTTTTCTTTAATGGGCCAGAGAGTAAATATTTTCAGTTCTACGGATCACATACAGCTTCAGTCACAATGACTCAACACTGCCAATATAGCACAAAAGCCGCCATAGACAATTAACCTCAGAGTGTGGCTGTGTTCCAATAAAACTTTATTTACATAGACAGGTAGTGGGCTGAATTTAGCCAACCTCTGACCTCTGGCCAATATTTCTCTTTCCCCAGATATTTGTGTGATCCATTTCCACATTTTACCCCCTCCCTCCCTCCCAAACACACACACACACACACACACACACACACACACACACGCACGCACGCACGCACCACCCCGGTACTTCCCATCTGCACTCCAGACCCCTTACCCTGTCTTATTTTTCCACCTTTTTGTAAGGGACTTCTAGTTCCTTGTGAATTAATTCTAATATTTTCTCTTACTAATTCTAAAGTGATCAAGTTTTAGAGTAGCACAAAACTCTATCTAGCTGTAAACCCTCATCTTCTCCCACAGAAAGCCTTGGCATCTCCAGATATAATGGAATGAGTGTTTCTTACACCTGAGTGGAGAATTGGGGTGCTATTCACCTGAAAAGTAGCTTTAGGGGTCATAGAATTTGGAATGAGGGAGTGGGGCTCACCCCAAAATAGAAGCCAAAACAGTCCTGGCAGAGCCAAGCCCATTACCTGACACACTATCCATTTATTTGTAAGGGACTTTGTTTTCATCTCTCCTGTGCCCCTGGGGCATAGAACAGTTGACTGAGATAGAATGAATAAATGGGCTCTGGGCCGAAAGGCAGGAGTTCCTTCTGGTTTCTCCTATAAAAGCCAAATAACCCTTTAGCACATCACTTAACCCCTCAGGTTATGAATGTCCCTTTGTGAAATGGGGAAAAGATAAGACATGCTATAGAGATCAAATAAAATAGTAAATGCCAACAAGCCAAAACCAAAAAAAAGAAAAAAGAAAAAGGTAATAGAAATGTAAGTTTTGTTTGTTAGTACATTGCACACTAATCTCTTGCAGGAAAAATATAAGTATGTTTCAAATCAAAGAACTTTGACTTATTCAGAGTTCTAAATGACCGATGTAGTGTTCTCTTCAGGTCATTTTCTCTGTTTCAAACTTTGTATATAGAGGAAAAAAGTTGAAATCTTCAAGAGTTGTTTGAAGATTCAATCTAACTAATTTCCTTTTTTCCCAAACATTCCTTCATTACCAAAACATCTACTACAGAGATCAGGCAGAGGTGATTATTTGGGCCTCCATTTTGTAATTTAAGAACTAAAAGTTTGCAAATTTTAATCAGTTAAATCTAGAGTTATATCACTGACCCATTTGTTTCTCAGTAACTTGATTTACAAGCTGTGATTTATATTTATAGTATTTTTTAAATAGAAAGATCATATGCCAGAATATTATTGTCTAATGTTTATGACTTCTAGTTCCTTGTGAATTAATTCTCGCACTTGCTCTTATTAATTCTAAAGTGATCAAGTTTCAGAGAAGCACAAAACTCTGCCCAGCTGCAAACCCTCATGTTCTCCCATAGGAAGCCTTGGCCTCTCCAGATCCAGTGGAATGAGCATTTCTTATACCTGGGTGGAGAATTGGGTGCTATTTGCCAGGAAAGTAGCTTCAGGGGTCAGAAAACTTTGAATGAGAGATTGAGGCTAACCAAAAAATGGAAGCCAAAACAATTCTGGCAGAGTAAAGTCCATTTTGCCTGATGCCCCTGAGCATGAATTGTTATGTCCAATTAGCACTCGTAGGATCTGAGATTTTCTTGGCTGCCATACAACTCAGATTGCTGCTTTGATGGCAGCCAAATAATTATCCAGGAGGATATTTGGGAAACGGACAGAGATCCCCAAAAGAGCTTATTTAAAGCATGATTATAATAGCAGCAGGCACAAAGTTCACAGTGTACAAGGAAGTGAAACTTTCTTCATCTTCAAATGCTAAAATTATTTCCTGACTTGAAGCCCACCCTCCATTTTTTTGAACCTGATGTAGAAAATTAGTCTTGTCACATCAGGTAAACTAAGGGCTTTTTCAACCATAAGCTTGTAAACTCAGTCATTCCAAGGTGTTTGCTTTTTTGTCCCCCTCTCTCAATGCTGCCCTAGTGGAGAAAGAGAAGTGTCAACTTCTCAGCCTTGGTTTGACTTGCCAGGTCTTCAGCACAGGAAAAAAATCACAGTCCTTCAAAGGGGAAAGAGATGGTCCTAGGAGGCCAACTCTACTCCCTGCAGATGACAGTCTGCTGAGTTGTAACCATGGACTCAACAGATTTCCAGGGGGGAGTGCCCATCTAATATGAACTCCCTTTGTCCAGTTGTGAGACTCAAACCAGGGGACCTTTCTTCAGCCTTCTCATGCCTACTGTCCTGCTATCTTTTTTTTTGTTGTTTTTTTTTCATAATAGCTGAGAATATTTCTTTTTTTAATTTATTTTTATCCTGCTATCTTTTTACTTTACTGGATTCACCAACCAGATGGGGGTGGGTGCTTTCTTTTCTGGGGAGCTTACAGTTTCCCTGGACCTCACCTAGAACAGAATGCTACTGAACTCAGGTTCAGCTGCTCGCCGTTCGAAAGCCAATACTCGAGAAGCCAGTGTTGGTTGGAAAAGGAAAAGATTGCTTTATTCAGGAGGCCAGCAACCTGGGGAGAAGGCAGACTCATGTCCCAGAACCAACTCTGAAGATTCTGCTCAGCCATGAAAGTTTTTAAAGGGAAAAGGGAAATAATCTTAGTAAATCATTAAGTTAGGGGGTCAGATTCTCACCATCTCCCATTGTGTGCAAGCTGATTGACTTCTTGTGATCTTTTTTTAGATTCTATCTTGTTCACACAGTCTGCTCTCCAGATTACTGAAGGGGAAGCTGGGGAAAAGATCTGTTAATCACTTATTCTTCATTTCTACTTCTTTAATCTAAGAAAAGGATCAACAGGTTATGCGAGGCATTGTGTGAGCAAAATATTTGAAAGGTGTGCTTGGGCCAGAGGTAAGTTAAGCATGGGGGCATCTCATGTAAATGTTAAGATAGGGACTTCCCTGGTGGCACAGTGGTTAAGAACTTGCCTGCCAATGCAGGGGACATGGGTTTGATCTCTGGTCCAGGAAGATCCCACATTGCCATGGAGCACCTAAGCCCGTGAGCCACAACTACTGAAGCCACAACGAAGAGTAGCCCCCGCTCGCCACAACCAGACAAAGACTACGCACAGCAACGAAGACCCAACACAGTCAAAATATAAATAAATAAATATATTTTTTTTAAAAATTAGCTAAGATATAGCTTTACTAAAGTGACAAGGCAAAGGGCCTCCTGCAAAGAGCTGCTTCCTGCAAAGAGCTGTTTATAAATCCCCACTGTCAGACATGATTCCATTTCTATGGGATTAGGGGTGAAGGTTCATCTTCTGTAACTTCTTCATGCTGACATAGGGCACCATATTCTTAGAGTGGAAGATGTCGACATGGGTCTGCAGCATCTCTCTGCTGACAGCTTTAGTTGCCCGCTTACATATATGGTCAGAACAAGCCACAGTTATTTTGATGCCCACAAAGATGCAGATTATTATGAGCAATAGTGTTAATCCCATTCTCTTGAAGCCATTTCTTGGAATTGTGCTAGCCATAGATTCAGTGCTGCTCAAGAGGGAGCAGCTTATGTCATAGCTGTAGCCTGGTCATCATGCAGTTAGCTTTTTCCCTCTAGTGGCAGTTATAGTATCTGTAAAACAACTCAGGAATGTGCATCAGACAGGAATTTAAGATTCTGTGACTGTATTGTCCTAATCATTAACTGCTTGAGCCTGCTCTTTTGTGACTCAGGGGAAGCCTGGGATACCTCAGCTTTTCTACAAACAAGAGGTAGGGGACACGGAGGGACCTTTGTACTTGGAGGGGCCCTGCAGGGTTCTGCTCAGATTCAAGAAGGCACAGGTTCTCCACTTGTGGATCATCAAACTTAAAGGGAGTGAAAGGAGAAAGAAGATACTTGAGAAGATGGTTATGTTTGTGTGGTGCCCTTGCCCAACTCTGCACTCCATCTGAGGATGTGGGAGGAGTAGGGCTCCCCAGGCTTACGCCTAACTCTTCAACCCTTCCTTCCTACCCTTCTCATCTCTGTATGGGGAGGGCAGAAAGAACAGACAGAATTCCTTTTTCTTCCCCTCATCACTTTTGTCTGCCTCTTAAATCTGCTTTTTAAAATTTAAGTTTAAAAATTAAGATGTCTTGTTTGATAGCCAGCAAATTTTTCACAATCTCCCAATGGACCAAACAGGAATCCACATCTGAGCCTAAAAGCAGGAGGGTGGTTAGAGGGGCAGACAATGAGTGAGAGAAAAATCATGTTGATTAATACCTCATTTTCTTTTTTTTTTTTTTTACTGTCATCAAGCTAATTAACATACCCACTTGCTCATCCATATACCTTATTTTTTCTTTTAACATCTTTATTGGAGTATGATTGCTTTACAATGGTGTGTTAGTTTCTGCTTCATAACAAAGTGAATCAGTTATACATATACATATGTTCCCATATCTCTTCCCTCTTGCATCTCCCTCCCTCCCACCCTCCCCATCCCACCCCTCCAGGCAGTCACAAAGCCCCAAGCTGATATCCCTGTGCTATGCGGCTGCTTCCCACTAGCTATCTACCTTATGTTTGGTAGTGTATATATATGTCCATGCCACTCTCTCACTTCGTCCCAGCTTACCCTTCCCCCTCCCCATATCCACAAGTCCATTCTGTAGTAGGTCTGTGTCTTTATTCCCGTCTTACCTCTAGGTTCTTCATAACCTTTTTTTTTTTTCCTTAGATTCCATATATATGTGTTAGCATACGGTATTTGTCTTTCTTTTTCTGACTTACTTCACTCTGTATGACAGACTCTAGGTCCATCCACCTCACTACAAATAACTCAATTTCATTTCTTTTTATGGCTGAGTAATATTCCATTGTATATATGTGCCACATCTTCTTTATCCATTCATCTGTTGATGGACACTTAGGTTGCTTCCATGTCCTGGCTATTGTAAATGGAGCTGCAATGAACATTTTGGTACATGACTCTTTTTGAATTATGGTTTTCTCAGGGTATATGCCCAGTAGTGGGATTGCTGGATCATATGGTAATTCTATTTTTAGTTTTTTAGGGAACCTCCATACTGTTCTCCATAGTGGCTGTATCAATTTACATTCCCACCAACAGTGCAGGAGGGTTCCCTTTTCTCCACATCCTCTTCAGCATTTATTGTTTCTAGAGTTTTTGATGATGGCCATTCTGACTGGTGTGAGATGATACCTCACTGTAGTTTTGATTTGCATTTCTCTAATGATTAATGCTGTTGAGCATTCTTTCATGTGTTTGTTGGCAATCTGTATATCTTCTTTGGAGAACTGTTTGTAGATGACATGATACTATACATAGAGAATCCTAAAGATGCTACCAGAAAACTGCTAGAGCTAATCAATGAATTTGGTAAAGTAGCAGGATGCAAAATTAATGCACAGAAATCTCTGGCATTCCTATACACTAATGATGAAAAATCTGAAAGTGAAATTAAGAAAACACTCCCATTTACCATTGCAACAAAAAGAATAAAATATATAGGAATAAACCTACCTAAGGAGACAAAAGACCTGTATGCAGAAAATTATAAGACACTGATGAAAGAAATTAAAGATGATATAAATAGATGGAGAGATGTACCATGTTCTTGGATTGGAAGAATCAACATTGTGAAAATGACTCTACTACCCAAAGCAATCTACAGATTCAATGCAATCCCTATCAAACTACCACTGGCATTTTTCACAGAACTAGAACCAAAAATTTCACAGTTTGTATGGTAACACAAAGGACCCCGAATAGCCAAAGCAATCTTGAGAAAGAAAAATGGAGCTGGAGGAATCAGCCTCCCTGACTTCAGACTATACTAAAAAGCTACAGTAATCAAGACAGTATGGTACTGGCACAAAAACAGAAATATAGATCAATGGAACAGGATAGAAAGCCCAGAGATAAACCCATGCACATATGTCACCTTATCTTTGATAAAGGAGGCAAGAATATACAATGGAGAAAAGACAGCCTCTTCAGTAAGTGGTGCTGGGAAACCTGGACAGGTACATGTAAAAGTATGAAATTAGAACACTCCCTAACACCATGCACAAAAATAAACTCAAAATGGATTAAAGACCTAAATGTAAGGCCAGACACTATCAAACTCTTAGAGGAAAACAGGCAGAACACTCTATGACATAAATCACAGCAAGATCCTTTTTGACCCACCTCCTAGAGAAATGGAAGTAAAAACAAAAATAAACAAATGGGACCTAATGAAACTTAAAAGCTTTTGCACAGCAAAGGAACATAAACAAGACCAAAAGACAATCCTCAGAATGGGAGAAAATATTTGCAAATGAAGCAACTGACAAAGGATTAATCTCCAAAATTTACAAGCAGCTCATGCAGCTCAATAAAAAAAAAAAAAAAAAAAACCCAATCCAAAAATGGGCAGAAGTCCTAAATACCTCATTTTTCTTATCGTACCATATTTCATTATATTCAACATCCTTGTATTATTATTATTATTACTATTATTATTATTTTGGCGTAAGTTTTTATAAACTCTAGAAAGAAGTCATCAATTTTATTTTAAATTTTATCATAAAAATCCCAAGAGTTAGTTATCCACATTCACCTTGGTTTTCTCCTACATACTTTGAAAAGTGTCACAGTTTTTTTTTTCTCCCTTTCGGGAAAACATGTTGACATCCAGATTATCTAAAGTCATGGATTCAAGGTAAGGCAAGGGCTGCTGTCAGCAACATAAAATCACATAACATCCCACAATCCTTTTTGTTAAGAGACCAAGACACTCTGACATACATTATCAATGTTAGATGACATTGCACAGTGCAGTAGTTTTTATATGAGACCCCAGCTCCTCCACATAACACGTCTGAACCTATGCTTCCCTGAAGAATTTAAGCCATCCACCTCTCTAGGTTTTACTATCCCCCTTGACCTTTACCTAAGGAAAGGAATAGTAGGTATAAATTTCAGAATTTATGACAAATGAGCATTATTTTTTTTCTCCATGTTTCAATTTCTGTCTCCCATTCCATTTTTCAAAACTATCACGTTATATGTTGTTTTAAAACATTTCGTCAAGTTTTTATATCTATTTATAACCTGTGGACATGATTAGAATTTAGGGGTATATTACACCTCATCAGTGAAAATTTCAAGATTCGAAATCAAAGTTTTAAGCAGCATCTATAGCAAATATTCTGATCATTCACCTTGACTTTGTCTTTCCTCCCAGGTTTAATTAACCATTCTCCAGGAGTCAGTTATCTTTTTCCCAGGTTTTCATTGTATTTCACTTCAATTCACTTGTCCAAACTGTTAGTTGATTTTCTACGCAGCTACTGGAATAAATGTCATTCCTCCTAATATTTTACTGTCTGTGCCTTTGTGATTTTCCTTTGTTGGCACTGACTTTTTATTTACTTTTTGTGATTCATGAATTTTCTAAATCGGTAAGTTGGAAAATGTTGCATAGACTCTTGATTGCTCACAATCCAAACAACTAGAAAACTCAAAAGACTGTCACAATCCTAAGGTTCAGCATCACAGCTGGTGGTCAGAGTGATGTTGCTGTGATGGTGCCTGATGCTGGTGTCCCCATAATCAATAATCCATAATTAATTATGTCTTGAAATGTTTTATGTATGGAGGTGTTTATTCAAAATGTTAGAAAAAAAAAACCAAGTGAAAACAACAATAATAATAAATATACATGTATGTATTATACTCACTCTAGTTATACACTCTTTAATTGTACCTTCCTTTAGTGAATCTACACTGAATGTCAGCACAGCAAATCATAATTCTGTTGGGCTGGTTTCCTGCCTCATTGGCTCAGTTCTTCTGTCCTGTTTTACTCCAGATCTTGGCTCAGGCTTTTGTTCTGCCCCAGTGGATACATTACATGATTTTCTGCCATTGCCTCTGGCTCTGGGGTAAGGCACTCCCTTGGGCACAAAGTATGATATTTTTCCACTGATTCCAGCCACCACCACCCTAACTCTGAGGCACAGACTGGCCGCCTCTCCTTCCCCTACTCGCTGTTGTGTAATACCAAACCTCCGGACACTGTTACAGCTGAGTTCATCAGGACAGGGTGGTGAGGAAGAGGGTTAGACCTACGATATATACAGTAACGTTCCGTTAACCTAAACTTCTCCAAGATATATATACTGTGATCAGAAAATAGACTATCTCTTACCACAATATAGTCTTGTTCAGTTGGTCATTTGTATTATCTGTTGTTCCGTTGTGTCTGATTCCAAGATCAGGCTTATCCCTTGCCCGGAGCTGTCCACAAAGGATAGATTCCCTGATGAGCAATGGACTGGGTTGGCTGAACAATTCTATTAACTTGGGGCTTGTTAACCTGAGTATAGGGGTTGTTGAAATGTGGGCTCAGGAATTCAGTCCTGCTCCAGGCTCAGAAACACTTTCCCTTTCTGTCATCTAACTGCCTTTCTACTTAAGAATTTCAAAAGCTTAGCATAGTTGAATTCTAAGCTGATGCCAAGATACTTTGTTATGCCAGCAAGAAAAAACATCAAGAAAAGGAAGAATAATGTTCAGTGACTGAACCTGAAACTAATGCAAATGATATCTTTCATCTGTATAGCATTTTACACTTTTAAAAGGATATTATCTATTTAATATTCACAACAATACTTACCTCTCATTGCCCCTATTTTACGAGTGAGGAAATAGAGCTCAGAGAAGAATTACTTGTAAAATGTCACACAGCCATAAATGTCATAAATGACAGAGTAAAGGTGAAAACTCAGTTTTTTGGACCCTCTGTCTAGAACCCTTTTTTCTACCCACACTGCCTTTGTGAATAGCTCAAGTTATAGAATGACAAATAACCCCCCAAAACAAAAAACACAGCAACAGAACCCGGATTATGCTTTGGCTTTATTTTAAAGATGAGTCTCTATCCTCTACCAGATTTTCTCCATTCCTTTCAATATCCTTTTTCTTGTGAATTCTTCTTCTGGGCCAAATCTGACTCAGCTCTAAAATTTCCACATTCTTCATCCGCCAAATTTTCTTCTCCTCATTAAAAATCTTCTTTAAAGTCCAATTACTATTTCTTTCCTATAGTACATCCTTAAATTTCTTTGTGAGTATCTTAATTCAGGAGTTGAAATTTTTATACTGTATCCTGTTCCCTGTTAATACTCAGAACACATTAACTAATCTTTATGAGAATGTTTCAGGGCCTAAAACTGTAGATAGTGCTAACTTTTCCCATCATGTAAGGTACTTCCTCACAGGGATTTTGGGGTTTAGATTACTCAGCACATGGAACACGTTTAGAACAATGCCTTACATATAGTACGTGCTCAGTAGAAATTGTTTTGTTATTGCTATTATTGTTCTCAGTTTTTGGCATACACTGGAGTGAGAAGTGAATCCCTCTCAGATCAGCTTGATGAAGATTTAAAAATGTATTCAATTCTGGGCTTCCCTGGTGGTGCAGTGGTTGAGAATCCACCTGCTGATGCAGGGGATGCGGGTTCGTGCCCCGGTCCGGGAAGATCCCACATGCCGCGGAGCGGCTGCGCCCGTGAGCCATGGCCGCTGAGCTTGCGCGTCCGGAGCCTGTGCTCCGCAACGGGAGAGGCCACAACAGTGAGAGGCCCGCGTACCGCAAAAAAAAAAAAAAAAAAAGTATTCAATTCTAAATGACAGTTGCGTGTTGTCCTTTTTTTTTTTTTTTTTTTAATAAATTTACTTTTCTTTTATTTTTTGGTGCATTGGGTCTTTGTTACTACACGCGGGCTGTCTCTAGTTGCAGTGAGTGGGGGCTACTGTTCGTTGCAGTGCACAGGCTTCTCAGTGCAGTGGCTTCTCTTGTTGCAGAGCACGGGCTCTAGGCACGCGGGCTTCAGTAGTTGCAGCATGTGGGCTCAGTAGTTGTGGCGCACAGGCTTAGTTGCTCCACGGCATATGGGATCTTCCCGGACCAGGGCTCGAACCCGTGTCCCCTGCATTGGCAGGTGGATTCTTAACCACTGTGCCACCAGAGAAGCCCCATGTGTTGTCTTTCTGACTTGTAAATTTAAAAAGATAAATCACTGCCTTTATTTGGGTGTTTTTTTAAAATAAATATTATCATTAATGTTTATAAGGAATAAAAGAATTCTAGCCTGGTAAATTTCTGTTAACAAGCTATAGTTTGCAAAAGCTGTTCTATCCCTATAGTTACCAGTGGTGAAGGTTGTTTGGTTGCAGTTATAAACATGCTCATCATACCAATATTTTGTGGCAGAAATATTGTAGTACTGAACATGTTCTGAATTCTTTTCAGTTTCTTTTTATTTTTTAATCACTAAGGATATTTGGATGACAATAATTTCTTTGTTGTTCAAGAGTTCCTCTTGTCATGCAGCTTATTTCTCTCACCTAAAATAGAAATATATTTTTAATTGCTAAAATATTCACTTTTAAGCACATTGTCATTATACTTGAAAACTGGAAACCTATAACAATAGAAGTAACAGCACTCAAATTAACCCTGGAAAGAATGCATAAGAAAACTATGATGTAATTCGAAGTTTACTTCTATCTAATAAGCCACAATATGGGGTGAATTTTATATGTACTCATAACTTACATAGTTCAATTTAGCAATTACTATTATTAAGTAATAAGTGCAGGCATTATATCAGTAACATTAATCAAAACGACTCCCCATTGAAAGTTGCAACTATGATTCCCTACTCTCTACCTCAGAGATCCAACAGATTAGCTCTCCCCAAGAAAACTGACACAGTTCTCCTTTTATCAGATTATCCCACCTCTTCCTACAAACTATTCTAGGCTGTTTCTTTTATGTGGAAAGTTTTCCTATTCCCAGAAGTCCAAACTCATCATTCTACACACAGCTAAAGTTTTGTGTCCTCAATGTCCTAGTAGTTTGAAAGGGAGGCGTCTGTTTCTCTATATTTTATTTTGCCTCCAAGTACAGATCTCTGAGCTCCCCATTCCTCAAACTACACACTTTGATATTTATGTATTTGTTCATGTTCAATCATTTTAAAGCTGAGTTTCTGTGTGCCATTTTTATATTTGAAGTTTTGTTCTCTAGAATCTCTTGGATGATGGACAGTGTTTAATGATTTTTATGGAATGCCTACCAGAGGGCTTCATTCAGTGATATTATTAATAATAAATGTGTTTTTTTGGTGCTAATCTAGCAAAATAGCTAGTGGTTTATTTGTTTCTTCTGAACTGGATGTTTTTAAATACTCACTGTGTGTACACTCAGCTTCATTTTTGTCATTTTCTTGTATGAAGACACTAGCTAGGCACCCTCCTGATCAGAGAGAAAACACACGCTGTATCCTGCCAGCATTCTCTAGAACAGCAGCCCAGGCAGAAGAAGAATGATGCCTTAGAAGAGAGGAAACTGTTTACCTTGGTTCAAGTCTAGCATCATTCTTTCCCTGCTCCCAGGGTGAAGGTCGTCTCTGAGCTGACAGGTTGTGTGGTCCTCTCATGTGTGTCCACATAGCAAACAGAGAGGAGCTATAGATCCTGAAGGCACTGATTCTTCTATTTCAGTGAAAGGAAAATGATCCAAATATCCAGCAGTCATCAGCACATTTCTATGTGGATGCCACACAGGCACTCCTAATTCAGCATGCTCATTTCTCCCCTGGAACATGATCCCTTTCTTATGTTCTCCCCCTCAGAAAAGACTATCATTATCCATCCAGTGACCAAGCCAGGTGGCCTGGGCAGTCATTTGTGAGTTTGTCTTCTCTTTCACCACCATGTTCAGTTAGATGCCAGCTCCCAGGATTCTACCTTCTCAGTAGCTCTTGGTCTCTTTCCTCCTCTCCTCCCCATTGCACCACTCACCCCAGTTTGGATCCTCATTATTTTCCCTTAGATTATTGCTGTATTGAGTTCACTGGCTTCCTGTCTTTAGTGTGGAACACCTCCTTGCTGCCCAAAGATTATTTTTCTAGAATGAAAATCGAATCTTGTCATGTCCTTGTTCATATCTCCTCATGTCTCTTCACTCCCTGCCTTTAGTATAAAATATTCACTTTCTATATCCTAACCCTCTGGTCCCTGCCTAATTCACCATTATATCTTTTGTCACTACTCACCTTGCATTTTACTTTACAGGCGCATGGAACACTATCTTCTCTTCCCCAGTTCTGCTTTTGCTCATGCTTGGAACGTGCGGTCCATCTTTTCATCCTGTTAGTCTCAAGTTCTACATCACCTGGTCTATGAAGCCTCCATCACTGCCCCCAAGAAACTGGGTGCTTACTCATGTAGGCCCCCATGGCCCACCCTTCTTTTTGTTCTGTAACTTTTTATAGGACCGCCAAGCAATTCCAAGTTATAACAGTCATTTCCTAGTCAGCTATGTGGATGACCCCCTGGAGTACATGCAGTGCACAGCATGTATGTCAGCAGAGGTGGCCCTGACTGCATGTCTGCCTCTCTGCTAGACTATCCACTCTCTTAAAGGGCAAGAACTTGCCTTTAATTGTTTTTATCTCTAGTAGCTAGTTCTATCATCTATGAGTCCACATACATGCCCACACATGTGCACACTCACCTAAAAAATAATTCTACTTCTTAGGGAATGTAGGCATAAAATATAGAGGCACATATTAACATTTAAGTTCGATTAAATCCAACTGGATTAAATCAATCCAAGTTAAATCAATCCAATTAAATCTCCTTCAGTGATTTCATAGCTTAAAGTTGGAATGATTAGAGAACTGTGTTAGATTTTATAAGAAAATTCCATTTTTATTTCTTTTTCATTTTAGTTTTTACTTAAGAAACTTTATTTTTTAGACTAGCTTTAGGTTCACAGTACAATTAAGTGGAAAGTACAGAGCGTTCCCATATATTCTCTGTCTCCACACATGCACAGCTTCTTCCATTATCAACATGAGAGTGGTACATTTGTCACAATTGATGAACTTATACTGACACATCATTATGCCCCGGAGTCCATAATTTACATTAAAGGTTAACTCTTGATGTGGTACATTCCATGGGTTTTGACAAATGCAAAATGCCACATATCCATCATTACAGTATTGTACAGAATCGTTTCAGTGCTCTATTTTCATTTCTTTTTAATTTCTGAATTCAAAGACTTATTACTTTTGATTTTGTTCTCTGAATGTTTTTATAAACACTAGATACACTACACGTCTCTTGACTCTTTTTTGCTATCCCTTACTTAGAAGATGGCACCGGTGTCGTCATTGGAAACCTATGTGAGGGTATTTGTGAGACTGACAATTCTCCCATACTATTTACTAGCCCTTTTGGTCAGTGACTCACCAGATCTCTTCCTTACAGAGCCTACAACTGGTTGGGACTCTCTCGTTTCACTTCCTGGCCTATTTGATGAATGTAGACCCAGTCTCCCAGCTTTCTTAGGTTTACTTGTCTATTATTTTTCTTCTTATCTTTTCAAAAGCTACATCGAATCTTTTTACTGCTGTTGATTGGCTTTTTTAAATTATAGAAATAATGGAGACTACTATTCGAAAGCTTTGAAAATAAAGATAAGGTATACAAATGTAAACCTAAGTAACCTGCAATACTCAGTGATAAACATTTCTTTCCTTCTAGGCTTTTTCCTATATATGTATATATACACACATATATATACTAAATCTATTCTATAGGTATATATACGTGAATCATACTGTCTAAATAGTTTTGTATTCTTCTCTTTTTTAATGATCATTTTATGGCATTTGTTTTCTTATGATCATTAGCGTTCTCTGAAAATGTTATCTACCGCGATTCATTTGACCAATTTCTATTATTGGACATTTAGGTTTTTTCATATGTATTTTTGCCAGTATGAATAACATTTTTGGACACTCCTCGGTGAGAGGATAGCTACACTGACTCTATATAGAATTTCTTCTACTTACCACACCTGAGCAAATTCTCTCTTAGAATATGTGTGTTAGAGTCTTTATGTCAGTCACATAGCAGTAGAGACGAGAAAGGAGAAAAGGCACTCTCTTTGGTGGCACTATGGGGCTTGAGTCTCAGCTCATGTTCTTACAGGCTGTGTGAACTTCGGAAAATTACTCAACATCTCTTTGCTTTAGTTTATTTGTAAAACTGGGGTAATAGTATTTTATTTATAGGGTTCTTGTTAGGAATACAAATATACTAAATATATAAGTGGTATCTTTTAAAATTCATCTAGTGACTAGTGAAGTTGAATTATAACTCTGAGGCTAGAGCGCTCTGCTAAGAATTCTCTTTTTAGCATTCAATGTTAGCTCTGGCAGATATATCCTAAGGATGAAAATGCCCAAATGTGACACCTGTGGCATATTTTTAGATTATTTGAGGTCACATTTAGTATCCTAAAACATAGTCTTTTAGATCTAGTTTTATATTTTTCTTAGTTTTTGAAATTCCGTTGTTGAAAGCTGACTACCTGATGATTGCTGGACGACGATATGATTTCCCGGGTACAGGTTATGTTTAATAAGACATATTGAAAAACAGGGGTAATGTAAACCAAAGACTTTATACACTTTTCCATTTTTTTCTTTGTATATAGCAGATTGAACCTCCTAGATTGCATTGGAAGTATTTACCAGATTCGGGAAATGACCTATTGCTAATTATTTGGTCAGATTCAGAAGTTTATCTTTTCAGCTTCTAATTTTGAGATAATTCCTTACTTACATAAAAGTTACAAAATCTATTACAAAGAACTCTATTATATCCTCTACCCAGATTCAACAATTCTGAACATTTTGCCCTATTTACTTTAGCATTTGTTCTTTCCCTCTCTCTATATCTTCTTTTTATGCACAAATACTTTAATATGTGTTTCCTAAGGACTGTCTCTTACATAACCAAAGTACCTCTATCAAAGTCAGGAAGTGTAACATTCGTACAATGTTATATCTAATTCATAGTTTTTGTTCAAAGTTCACAACTTGTTTGAATAATATATAGTTTTTTTTTTCTTGTCCAGGTTACAATCCAGGATCACACGTTGTGTTGTCATGTTTCTTTCATTTCCTTTCATCCAAAACAGTTCCTCAGCCTTTCTTTTTCTTTCATGATCTTAATGTTTTTGAAAAGTAAAGCCAATAAGTTTGCAGAATATCCTTCAGTTTGGGTTTCTTTGATGTTTCCTTACAATTAGCTTCAGGTTTTGTATTTTTGAGTGTAACAGCATAGAAGTGATGTTGTGTCCTTCTCAGGGTATCATATCAGGAAGCATATCATATCATTTTGTCTTGTTATGAGTAACATTAGCCTTGATAACTTTAATAAATTTGTGTTTGTTAGGTTAACTTACTATAAAGTTATTATTTTTTCTCTTTGTAATTAGTAAGTAACCTGTGGTGATTATGCTGAAACTGTGTAAATATCTTCTTGCTCATCAAACTTTCATCCACTCTCTTTAGTATTCATTAAGCTGGATCCCCTGTCTTTTTTGACATGTCCCTATCTTAGCACTTTCTTACTTTCTGGTACAACAGAAAGTTCCAGACTCATTTTATGGTTTCCCTGCCCCACCCTGGGCTCATTTCTCTCAGGATCCCTAGTTCCTTTCAGTGGAAAATGGTATTTAGAGACAAAAATCTGGGTGTTAGATGTGATCATTGCTCTTGTGGTGTCTTTACTTATAGGCCCATCCATTTGACAGATCTAAGAAATGTACAGACACACTGATACATGTGTTTATACCTCTTTCTGTAAAATTATATGGTATACATATTATGGGCATGAATGTATGTGTATATATATAAATGAGTTCATACTCACATCTCCAATTCCAATTCAATATTACAAGGGTCACAAAATATCTAAAAACTAGAATAGATGGGACCTGATATTAATTGAGTGTAAGCAAAAGGGAGAGGAAGAATTCAAGGTGACTATACATTGTAAATGCTAGCATGGCGCTCCCAACTGTTCAGTGTAAAATGTTTTGTGTACCAACGTTTTTTGTTGTGTGTGCCAAACCTACTAATAAAGCCTTAAATTGCTTTACATTTTTAGCAGCTGTATCACAGCGTTCCTGCATATTGATCTTGTGATCAAATAAAACTTGAGGTCTTTATGTTAACTGTTGTCAAGCAAGGTCTGATACCTCTTTTCTTATGAACTTAGTTTTTTGAAACTGTATTGTATGTATTCCTGTGAAATTTTATCTTATTAGCGTTTGACCATCATTCATCCCCTTCAAACCCCTTTAAACCTCGTTTAGCTAATATATTAATTGTCCTACAAATTACCTGTTATACAAAATTTTTATAAAATGCTTTCAATGGCTTTAGCTGACCTTCTCTGAAGATAAAGCAGAAGGTTGAGACTACAGTATACTTTTGGCGGCGAGGGTGATAAACCTGGCATTGTAACTGGAAATGGGGTCATTTCTTACCGTAGTATTTTATGTTATGAAATAGATAATCAAGAGTTAGGTTATCAGATGCTAAAAAAGCAGGGGGGCAAGGTAAGAAATGTGACTCAAGATTTACAAAAAGACAAGGAAATCTCCCTGATGGCCCTCACATAGACTGAAAAAGACTATTAATATGTCCATCCCATTCTTGGCCTTCTTTTCCTCTCAATTTAAACATTCTTCCTAGGTAATCTAATTCACTTCCAAGGCTCTAAACTCTCCAGCTACTCTTCTATAGCTATTGCTTCTTCCATAATTGTAGAATTTTGACTGCTTTGTGTCAACTAAGCTAGGGATCACATTTCCTAGCCCTATTGTAATAGGTGTGGACATATAGTGGTTCTAGCATGGGGAATATGATTAAAAGTTACATATGCAACTTCCTCCTCACTTGCTTAAGAGGACTTCTCTGGCCTCAAACTTCCACTCTTTTCTCCAAGCACAGAGACTAGAGAAACCACATGTTGAACCTGGAACAGCTACTATCAGCCTGGGCCACTGAATAATTCATGAGGGAGAGCCACCCACCAGCCTGAAATACCTGCTCTAGAATTTCATGTGAGTGAGAACTACCTTACAATTATTTGAGCAATTACCTTTTTTTTGGTGCCTCTCCTGAGTCCCCTACTTGTATATTCAACTGCTCACTAGATATTTCTACTTTTGTATCTCAGAGATGTCTCAAGTCTAACATATTTCTCTTCAAATTTACTTCTCATTTCTGGCATTATTATCATCCCAGATGACCTCTCCATTGCACGTGGTGTTACTCCTGGCTACTTCCTTTCCCTTTCGCCCATATCGAATCTGAACATCTTGGTTCTGACGCCTTTATCGCTTGCCTCTCCAACGCTTCCTCTCCATGCTCTTGTCTGTTGCTTTAGACGAAGTCCCAGTCATCTCAGGCTGGGATTGATGCAACAAACCAATAACTGTTTTTTCTGTCTCTAATCTTGTTCCCCTCAAATTTATTCTTGGCTATGGTTTTATTACTGACTAGCTCAATGATCTCATCTGAAAAGTATGGATACTCATGGTATCTACCTTTTGGAGTTTTTATGAGAACTAATGTTGGCTAGATGCCAAGCATTTAGCATGGTTCCTGAGATACAGCAGGACTCAAAACAAGTTAGCTATTGTTAACATTATTATTAGAATTTCCATATCATAACTATTCTTAAAATTCCTTAAAGGGTTATTATTCCTTTAAAAGGTAATCCTATAATTCCTTAAAGGAGTATTATTGTTTCTAGGGTAAAATCGCAGCCCTTAGTGAGCCTGGTTAACATTCTGTAATCTGGTCCCTATAGAACTCTCCAGATTTACCTCTTGTTATTCTCCCCTTCTAAGCTTCTGCTTTATTCATATTGCAATACCTACAGTTCCCTTAACATGTCAAACTCTTTGATACCTCTTATTTTTGTACATGTTGATTCCATTGCTTTAAACACACTACTTCATTGTCTTTCCTGAACTCTTATTAGCCATTCATCCTTCAAATCTCACCTCATATATCACCTCCTCTAGGAACTTTCCTTGATGCTTTATGGTCTAGTTTAAGCATGTGTTCCATGTTCATCCATAGCACCATGTGTTTCCTTTATTGTGGCAATTAGGATAATGTTCTACAAGTGTTTATTAACGGTGGACATGCTTTGGGTGTTTGCCTGGCCCTCTATCCTGACTTGGTGGGCTTCAGTGGTTTTATTTATATATGAGTCTTCACCCTATTTATCATATTTGATTGAAACATACCCAAAGACAGGGCTGAGTATATTTGTTATATCTACTGAAAATTTGAATTGAGACAAAACTATGGCTGGTTAATATGGCTGCTAGACTTGTAAAATATGAAAATTTAGGACCTTAGAAAGGAAAAAGGAAATAGACACAAAACTACAGACAGAACTTAGAAAAACAGGGATAATGGATAAGCAGAGAAAGTAGGTATTCAGAGAGGAGAATAAATTTTTTGAGAATTCAAATCCAATGTTCCAGAAAATATTTTTTATTGTTTGTGATATGCTTGGAATTTATTACATCTTTGCTTTATATCTCCATATCGTTTTGTTTTCAGCTCAATTTTGTATTCCACATATAGTTATTTATTTCTGAAAAAATTATCAAATTCATAAAAGTTGTGAGCTATAAAGACTGAATAATCAGAAAGTTAAGTGTTATTTGAAAGACATTCTACTAGAAAAACATTGAATGAGTCATCAGAAGGCCAAGGTTCTAGACAAAACTCTGCCATTATTTAACTATATAATCTTGGGTAGGTCGGTTGACTGGAGTTCCCCTCCTTTCAGTTATGTCATCTCTGAAGTAAAGACCATAATTTCTTTCCTGCTTACCTTGGAGTTGTAATAATCAGTTGTCCGCTTTGAAAATGTTAAGTGTTTATAGCCAACAAGGCCTTATTAATGTTCTGCAATAGAAGAATACTGGCTAGGATTGACTGGAATGACTTCTCAGTCCAAAGATATTACACTACTAGTCACTAGTTTCGTTTACGTAAAAAAGGATGCTTCCCATTTTCAGAAAGGTACAAATATCTACATTTGGAACCTAGGACATATTACACTATTTATGTGCAATATGGTAGCATGTATTATGTATATTCACCTAGGTAATATTTTTAGTAAAAGAAAAGGAATTGCAACCAAATGTAAAAGGATAAGAAACAAAAATATTTACAAAAAAGGAAAAGAAAAAAAGATGTTTCCAATTATATGCTACAGTTATTAAGGGCACAGACTCTTAGTTTTCTCATCTGCAAAATGAGATTTCATAATTATACAGGCTAATGGGATTGTAAAGAATTTAGCACAACTGACCCGGAATGAACTTTGGAGAGATTACTGATTAGAAGTGTGAAGCTGAGAGCTTCCCTGGTGGCGCAGTGGTTAAGAATCTGCCTGCCAATGCAGGGGACATAGGTTTGAGCCCTGGTCCGGGAAGATCCCACATGCCACGGAGCAACGAAGCCCGTGCGCCACAACTACTGAGCCTGTGCTCTAGATCCCGCGAGCCACAACTACTGAGCCCGTGTGCCACAACTACTGAGCCCCGTGCACCTAGAGCCCGTGCTCCGCAACAAGAGAAGCCATGGTAATGAGGAACCTGCTTACGGCAATGAAGAGTAGCCCCCGCTCGCTGCAACCAGAGAAAGCCCGCATGCAGCAACGAAGACCCAACACAACCAAAAAAAAAATAAATAAATAATTAAAAAAAAAGAAAGAAGTGTGAGGCTGACCAGGTGCAGAAATGTGGTCCCAGGTGTAGAGTTTCACAGCAAGTCATAGATTTGCATTCATATAACACTCCAGATATGGAAGGATCTGGATCCTTGCATTTGTCTCCTGGGAAGTGGTTGATTATTGGTCTTAATTCTTCTAAATGTCAGCCAATCAGATGGAATTTCTCTGCCCCTCATTTCCCAATAAAATTTTAGATATAAGCATACTAATATTTTTCTGAGTCATTATAGAACCAATCTAGTACAAATTTGGGAAACATTTATCCAGCCCTACCTAGTTTATTTAAGATCTTTGCACAAATATTTGCAGAAAGCAATCTTTGAAACTCAACCTATGTCCTAATATAATTGTGAATAAAATGTGTGATAATATTACAGATGGCTCTAGCTTTATATGCCAATGTAAAACAAATGCATGGAAAATGTAATGAAAATGGTGCATAATGCACCCTACTTTATAGATGTTCATTATCTTCAATGAATTTGTGACAATTCAGAAGGATAATTTTAACTTTCTTAATCTTTCTAGACTATTGTTAAATTAATTTTGAATATTGTTCTAAATACATTCATTTCCTATAAGATGTAAAATCATGGGTAGAAGAGTGCTGGTTTCTAGTTGTCTAAAAGGAATAGCTGTCATCGAGAAAACAGCTCCAGTTTAATGTGGCAATAATAAAAATGAATTATGCATACTGGAAATGTAATAAGCAGAGATATTTTACCACAATAAGAATGCAAAAATGATGTAATATTATATTCATTTTCAGAAAACAAGGAGAAATAGCTCCTTTGTCATGAAATATTAAGCATGCATCCATGGGGATTTACCAATAACTTAAAACAAAAATATTTTTGGTCTTAAAATAGAATCTCAAAAAAAGCCTCAATTCACCCACATGGTACATAGAGTGCCAGGTTTATTCTGAATGATGCTGATAGGAAATAGTGGCTGCAGGGCAAGGAAGAGAGCCAAATTTAAGTTCAAATTCTAAACATTTGTCTGTGGATCTTCTATATTTGAAATGCCATTTCCTGGTTTAATGCGTTTTAAAAGTTGTCATGTTTCTAAATTTGATATACAATTTAAACTCTAACCTATATTAATGTTTCATTTTAATTATGGTAGTTCTTTTACCTTAAGGAATAAATCAAGAAAATAGTGTGCCACAAAAGCATCATCTTCAGATGATAGTTCCTACTGCCATTGTTTGGGTTTGAGATGCCCTGACCCTGCACGTACAGTCTCCTTTCAGAAACACAAGATGAAATTCTAGCTGCACATCTGTTTTAACTGCAGCAAAGTACAACTCCTTAACCTTATATATGCTAAATGCTTTCATTGACTGTTGAGTAAGAGTCATGTTGGGTCATTCCCCGAGATTCAAAACCAGATGAGAAAGTGACTATGAAAAATCACTAAGTACACATACACGAGAGCACATTTAGAATTTATAAAGCAACTATTCCTTAAAGCAGTTTAACCACTCAAGTTTGAGATTTTAAAGTTTGTCAATTTGTGAGTAAATTAAATAGGAATGTTTTTCCCTATTCCAATAATTCCACCTGTATTAATGTACATCACAGATCCTAGACGTCAGTGGTTCTCAAACTTTATTTTTTATAACAATCCCCTGAGTTGTATACTGAAACTGCATTTGGCCAAATTCTAAATCTCCTCCCCGTCCATTAGGTCTGGAATGAGCTTGGGAATCTGTAGTTTCCATAGACCTCAGGTGATTTGTATGCTGGTGCATCACCCATCATAGTTGAGAAGAACTGAGCATTTTGAAATAGTTATGAGAGGAAAACCAGTTAATGTTGTAAGTTATGCATCTCCAATTTTAATACACTTCTAGAAGCTTGTAGACACAGTTCAGGATAGAAAAGATATTTTAATCAATTGGCAATATTAGGTTTGGCTTCTGGCCCCTGGATATCCAGTTGTACATTTGTACACCACATCCCGCTTTGGGCATTGGTACTTCATTGTTAAATGGAGGGTGAGGTGGTGTGTGGAGTCTGTTATTTCTAATGTGCCTTCCCATCTTATGTGAGTCAGTGCTTCTACACTTCTGCTTTTCTTGGCTCCTGGGTTGGGTTTCACATAAGCATAAGGCCACTGTCTAGCAGCACTTGATGAGATCAGAGTGGAAGGAGATGTTCTCAACTTTAATAAATTCAACCAGCATTATTTTTGAGAGTTCACCATTCTCTTCTCCTGCCTTGGGAAGAAAGGATTTGGTAGAATGAAAGAACATGGGCCTGACAATTTACATTTATTTATAGGAGTACAGGAAATAAAAAACAAAGTTATGGAATCTTTAATGGGCAGTATATCTTGAATTTTCATTGGTGGGTAAATATGCTTGTGCCGCAGAAAATGAATTTTGTGTCATCATTTACTATCACAAACATATGATTATTTCAGTAACATAGATAAGATGACATGTGACCTGCTGTTTTCTCTATTTCTAGACATTCAAAAAAATTGGGGGTACCCTTTAAAAAAATTAAAACCTCCAGAATGTGAAAACAGTCTTGGATGAAATAGCATGGTAATTTATATCTACCTCAAGCATCTGTCAATAAGTTTCATGCTTCAAAAACCTATAAAAGAGGAAAATAAAGTTCCTTTAGTTTTTCTGCCTTTCAACTCTGGAACAGAATATCCCTGACTTAAAATGGATCATCTCCAAAGAAGGGAAAAATGAAAAGATAGCTTAACATATTATTAACTGCTAGTATTTTTAGTGTTTTGAAAATTTGTTTATATATTCCTCTCATTGAAATATGCAGTTATGACATTTCCAAGAAGTGATGGCGTTTGGTGTTAAAGACAAAATAGTGGGAATTTATACCATAGCAGCCTGATTCTTGCACCTGTTCTGTCTGAGGAAGAAAGTTTTCTGAGGCCACTTGTGGAGTCAGTGGCTGTCTAATGTGACATAAACATGTAAACGTTTGTTACTCTTCAACAATGCTATGATTTGTGATTAATAAGTAATAGCAAATAATTAGATAGCACTAACTTAGATTTTAAGTATCGTGTGTGTATGTGTGTGTATTCATGTAACTGTCATGATAACTGTCATTATCTTCATCTTGCAGATGAGAAACTGAGCCAGGAAGAAATTACATCTGTTGCCCAAGGTTACGTGGCTGGTAAGTGAAAGATCCCAGGCAACCTGGCAACAGAGTTTATGTACTTAACTAGCAGACAATACTACCTCTCAACTTCAGATGTGTTGTCCTGCTGAGTAGCCATCCTGGGAGGCTGTACAATTCCATCTATGTTGGCATTACTGAAGACATTCCTGTACTTTCTTCAATGTGATTGATTGATGATAAATTAAAAGCCAATCTAAACAGAGCGAAATACCCCCAGCAGCTCAATCTGGCAGTATAAAAAGGAAGTGAGCTGTCCCTCTCACTAGATGCAGCCCATAGACATGCTTAGTTTGGCCTGTGGTTTTGGCCTGGACAGTGTTTTACATTTTAATTAGTTACCAAAATAAACACAATGAAATTTAAAAGCCTTATACACAAATGTGAATTTCTGCCCTCTCTCAGAAAGTTGGATCCTCAACATTGGGCTTTTATCTCCAGTTTCTCGCAGTCCCATCATCTACCTCCCCCAGAAACTGGGGCTCAGTGTCACTTACCACTTGTCTCATCACTTCATTTGTGTATTTTACCTGCCTGGCCCCTGTAGACATTTGATTTTGTGACACTTGAAACAAAAACATTGTTTTCAAGGAGTAGTGGAAACAAAATAGTTATTGGAGCTTACAAAAGGAAATTTCAGAAAGGCGGCTTTTCGGTTAGAAGGGCATGTGTTCCTAGGAATTAAAGGATTAATACAGAGCATTATTCTGAGCAAAAGAATTTAGGGTCAGATTAAATCTTGGGACACATAATTCTGTCCCGTCCCTAATTTTCTATGTGCCCTCAAGCAAGTTCCTCAACTTTCATGTGGAATAGCATATTTTCCAAATTCTAGGTACTATTCACACAAGATGACAAAAAAATATTTTCATGCCATGATCAATGTGTACTATTCCAGAGAAGATCAAAATGTTACCCAAATGAATAGCAGAAAGATTCCATAGCAATATCACAAACCCCTCTCTCTCCAAGGATGAAATCATTGATTCTTTAATAAACAGGATCTATCAAACAGTAACGACAAGAACAGACACTAATTTGGTAATGTCTGCTGGATAATAAATAAACAAATGTATTTAATGTGCTGCTGCTATTTTTATCACAATTAGAAATGTGTTCACCAAGAACTCTCCCACATAGCATTCTATAAGCAAATCTGCTTTGGACCTAGTCTTTAAAATGTTTGCCTTTATATGATACATACAAACTCCTTTATGCTTTGTTTTATCTGCACTGGCGGGATTTGTGCAGCCATACACCCAGACCTCCTGTTATTTAGCTAGTAGTCCACCCATACATTCGTTCTACAGATAGTTACCAAGCGCCTACTACATTCCATGTTCTCAGCTTCATTATTGCAATTTACGGCCTAGACACGGTTCAAACAATGAGGGATATTCAGTTATTATGGAGATGGAGGATGCTCAATGGGTCCATTGTTCTATTTTGTGGTTTGAATGGGATTACTGAAATTACTGAAGAAATATTTCCTCACATTTGAGTTCCAAACTTAGTAGCAAAGTACCAAACATCTTGGATATATGTTGTCCTCTGTGTTTCTGAGTCAAGCTGGGAAAACTGTCTCCAAAGCAGCCTGGTATCTCTGCATCATCAGCTGGATGGCATTGTGGGGATAGAGATAATGACAGTTTAATTTTTTTTTTATAAATGTATTTATTTATTTTTGGCTGCATTGGGTCTTCATTGCTGTGCACGGGCTTTCTCTAGTTGCGGTGAGCAGGGTCTACTCTTTGTTGCGGTGCGCGGGCTTCTCAATACAGTGGCTTTTCTTGTTGCGGAGCAAGGCTCTAGGCACACGGGCTCAGTAGTTGTGGATCGCAGGCTCTAGAGCACAGGCTCAGTAGTTGTGGTGCACGGGCCCAGCCGCTCCGCAGCATGTGGAATCTTCTCGGACCAGGGCTCGAACCCGTGTCCCCTGCATTGGCAGGCGGATTCTTAACCACTGCACCACCAGGGAAGTCCAACGGTTTAATCTTTATTATTCTTTCTGAAAAATTGCCAGTTTGTTTTTCCCGTCCTATCATTCCTTAAAGTCTGTCTCAGAGCCTTTGGCATTCCGTTGCATTCTGTTTGGCAAATCCTTCAGCCCATGTTACACGCTTTGTTTCCCTTTCTTCCAACTTGACTCTTACTTGGTCACATTAGAGAAATGTATTAGCGTCAAATATACCAAGGCTTCCTTCATAAACTATACAGATGATGTCACTGAATAAGGTTTGAGAATGTCGTCAGTGATTTCATCTTAGTCCAGAAACGTGTGTAATCTGTGATTCTGTTTAGATCTCTTAAGGTTCCAAAATTTCCATTCACATAGAACCTTTCAACAATCATTTATAAGCCTGCTTCCTAATGTTAAACCACAGTTAACAGCATCCTGACTACTTGTGTACTGAACCACTGCAACAGGTTCCATTTGAGACCACAGCCAGAAGCCCATTAATGCCCTAATGAAAGCAATTTGTATCAACTAAGTCACAATGAAGACACAAGAGGGAAAAGGTTAACCCTGCCAAATGGGAGTCTTATTGAATTAAATGAAAACTGCAGTTCACTCTTTCCTCCGAATCCTGGGTGAAATTCAGAGACACAAGCTACATTGGCCTGAAGTATTTTTGGATTTTGTTTTCTTTTTGCTCTACCTCTTAGCACATGCTTATTTCAAAGCTCTTCTACTTTTATTTCACTGTCAAGAAGTTTTCTTTCTGATTTTGAATACAGCAGGATGGAATGATTGAAGGGTGTGTGTGTGTGTGTGTGTGTGTGTGTGTGTGTGTGTTGGACGACGGGGTGGAGTCCCAAAGAAAGGAAATCAAGAGAGATCTAAAGGTCTCTTTTCATCAACTGTTCGACCAAAGAACACATGTTCTATTGGGTACTTTCCAAACTGCCAGACTGTGCTATTCATCTAAAAGGTTCAGCTCCATCGAAGTCTATCTTGTTGGAATTCTTAGAATTGGAAATATATTTTTTGTAGGATTTATTTTCTTTTCCCTGAGAACAAAGTGCAAAAAATGCCCAGGAGATTATTATCACCTTCAACATTCATGAGCATCATGGATAAGCATCTCATTCTAGGTCTTAGAAATATAAGAAAACAAAAGAGGGTAAAGTAGTCTCCCTTTTTTTAAAAAAAAACAAACGCTAGGAGCTTACAGTTAATTGGAGGAACAGGTCATGTGCGTGTAAGTATGCAGATAATTAAAGATATATTGGTAAGTGGTATAGACAATAATGATGTAGGAGAGAGTGAGAGGGGAAGCTGAAATGGAAAGTTCCATGGAGAAATATTAATGATTGAAATTTGCTCGGGGATAATGCTCCATGACCTAATATTAACCAGAAGAATGATGACTATTAGAAAGAACTGTAGAAAAAACTTGAGGCAGAAACCTTTCCTCCCAGTTTGTCTACTACTGATCTATTTTCTTTACCCAGACTACCTGCATTTAGTCCTCATACCTAGTGCTCTTTGCATTGCCACAACTAATTCTTCTAGAACAAGGGTCAGTAAACTTTTCTCTGTAAAGAGTGTCAGATAGTAAATACTTTAGGCTTTGTAAGCCATGCAGTTTTTGTCACAACTACTCAGTTACAGAGTTGTAACATGAAAGCAGCCATAGACAATATGTAAGAATTGAATTCTGTAATATTCTAATAAAACTTTATGAATACTAAAATTAGAAGTTCATATAATTTTTGTGCATCATGAAATAGTATTCATCTTTGGATTTTTTTTTTTTTTACTTTGAAATCTTTAAAATTTTTTTACATCTTTATTGGAGTATAATTGTTCTACAATGGTGTGTTAGTTTCTGCTTTATAACAAAGTGAATCAGCCATACATATACATATATCCCCATACCTCCTCCCTATTGCGTCTCCCTCCCACCCTCCTTCTCCCACCCTGCTTCTCCCACCCCTCTAGGTGGTCACAAAGCACCGTGCTGATCTCCCTGTGCTATGCAGCTGCTTCCCACTAGCTATTGATTTTACATTTGGTAGTACATATATGTCCATGCCACTCTCTCACTTCATCCCAGCTTACACTTCCCCCTCCTCGTGTCCGCAACTCCATTCTCTATGTCTGCGTCTTTATTCCTGTCCTGCCCCTAGGTTCTTCAGAACCATTCTTTTTCTTTTAGATTCCATACATACGTGTTAGCATACGGTATTTGTTTTTCTCTTTCTGACTTACTTCACTCTGTATGACAGACTCTAGGTCCATTCACCTCACTCCAAATAACTCAATTTCGTTTCTTTTTATGGCTGAGTAATATTCCATTGTATATATGTGCTACATCTTCTTTATCCATTCATCTGTTGATGGACACAGATTGCTTCCATGTCCTGGCTCTTGTAAATACAGCTGCAGTGAACATTGCAGTACATGACTCTTTTGAATTATGGTTTTCTCAGGGTATATGCCCAGTAGTGGGATTGCTAGGTAGTTATATTTTTTGTTTTTTAAGGCACCTCCATACTGTTCTCCATAGTGGCTGTATCAATTTACATTTCCACCAACAGTGCAAGAGGGTTCCCTTTTCTCCACACCCTCTCCAGCATTGATTGTTTGTAGATACTTTGATGATGGCCATGTTGACTGGTATGAGGTGATGCCTCACTGTAGTTTTCATTTGCATTTCTCTAATGATTAGTGATATTGAGCATCCTTTCAGGTCTTTGTTGGCGATCTGTATATCTTCTTTGGAGAAATGTCTATTTAGGTCTTCTGCCCATTTTTGTATCGGGTTGTTTGTTGTTTTGATATTGAGCTGCATGAGATGCTTGTAAATTTTGGAGATTAAGCCTTTCTCAGTTGCTTCATTTGCAAATATTTTCTCCCATTCTGAGGGTTGTCTTCTCGTCTTTTTTATGGTTTCCTTTCCTGTACAAAAGCCTTTAAGTTTCATTAGGTCCCATTTGTTTATTTTTGTTTTTATTTCCATTTCTCTAGGAGGTGGGTCAAAAAGGATCTTGCTGTGATTTATGTCACAGAGTGTTCTGCCTATGGTCTCCTCTAAGAGTTATACAGTGTCTGGCCTTATTCAGGTCTTTAATCCACTTTGAGTTTATTTTTGTGTTTGGTGTTAGGGAGTGTTCTAATTTCACTCTTTTACATTTAGCTGTCCAGTTTTCCCAGCACCACTTATTGAAGAGGCTGTTTTTCTCCATTGTATATTCTTGCCTCCTTTATCAAAGATAAGGTGACCATATGTGCATGGGTTTATCTTTGGGCTTTCTATCCTGTTCCATTGATCTATATTTCTGTTTTTGTGCCAGTACCATACTGTCTTGATTACTGTAACTTTGTAGTATAGTCTGATGTCAGGGAGCCTGATTCCTCCAGCTCTGTTTTTCTTTCTCAAGGTTGTTATGGCTATTTGGGGTCTTTTGTGTTTCCATACAAATTGTGAATTTTTTTTGTTCTAGTTCTGTGAAAAATGCTATTGGTAGTGTGATAGGGATTGCACTGAACCTGTAGATTGCTTTGGGTAGTATAGTCATTTTCACAATGTTGATTCTTCGATTCCAAGAACATGGTGTATCACTCCGTCTGTTTGTATCATCTTTAATTTCTTTCATCAGTGTCTTATAGTTTTCTGCATACAGGTCTTTTGTCTCCTTAGGTAGGTTTATTCTTAGGTATTTTATTCTTTTTGTTGCAATGGTAAATGGGAGTGTTTCCTTAATTTCTCTTTCAGATTTTTCATCATTAGTGTATAGGAATGTAAGAGATTTCTGTGCATTAATTTTGTATCCTGCTACTTTACCAAATTCATTGATTAGCTCTAGTAGTTTTTTGGTAGCATCTTTAGGATTCTCTATGTATAGTATCATGTCATCTGCAAACAGTGACAGCTTTACTTCTTCTTTTCCGATTTGGATTCCTTTTATTTCCTTTTGTTCTCTGATTGCACTGGTTAAAACGTCCAAAACTATGTTGAATAAGAGTGGTGAGAGTGGGCAACCTTTGCTTGTTCCTGATCTTAGAGGAAATGGTCTCAGTTTTTTATCATTGAGAATGATGTTGGTTGTGGGTTTGTCATATATGGCCTTTATTATGTGGAGGTAAGTTCCCTCTGTGCCTACTTCCTGGAGGGTTTTTATCGTAAATGGGTGTTGAATTCTGTCAAAACCTTTTTCTGCATCTACTGAGATGATCATATGGTTTTTATCCTTCAATTTGTTAATATGGTGTATCACATTGATTGATTTGCATATATTGAAGAATCCTTGCATTCTTGGGATAAACCCCACTTGATCATGTTGTATGATCCTTTTAATGTGCTGTTGGATTCTGTTTGCTAGTATTTTGTTGAGGATTTTTGCATCTATGTTCATCAGTGATATTGGCCTGTAGTTTTATTTTCCTTGCAGCATCTTTGTCTGGTTTTGGTATCAGTGTGATGGTGGCCTCGTAGAATGAGTTTGGGAGTGTTCATCACTCTGCCATATTTTGGAAGTGTTTGAGAAGGATAGGTGTTAGCTCTTCTGTAAATGATAGAATTCACCTGTGAAGCCATCTGGTCCTGGGCTTTTGTTTGTTGGAAGATTTTTAATCACAGTTTCAATTTCAGTGCTTGTGATTGGTCTGTTTATATTTTCTATTTCTTCCTGGTTCAGTGTCGGAAGGTTGTGCTTTTCTAAGTGTTTGCCCATTTCTTCCAGGTTGTCCATTTTATTGGCATATAGTTGCTTGTAGTAATCTCTCATGATCCTTTGTATTTCTGCAGTGTCAGTTGTTACTACTCCCTTTTCATTTCTAATTGTATTGATTTGAGTCTTCTTTTTTTTCTTGATGAGTCTGGCTAATGGTTTATCAATTTTGTTTATCTTCTCAAAGAACCAGCTGTTAGTTTTATTGATCTTTGCTATTGTTTCCTTCATTTCTTTTTCATAATTTCTGATCTGATCTTTATGATTTCTTTCCTTCTGCTAACTTTGGGGTATTTTTGTTCTTCTTTCTCTAATTGCTTTAGGTGTAAGGTTAGGTTGTTTATTTGAGATGCTTTTTGTTTCTTGAGGTAGGATTGTATTGCTATAAACTTCCCTCTTAGAACTGCTTTTCCTGCATCCCATAGGTTTTAGATCATCGTGTTTTCATTGTCACTTGTTTCTAGGTATTTTTGATTTCCTTTTTGAGTTCTTCAGTGGTCTCTTGGTTATTTAGTAGTGTATTGTTTAGCCTCCATGTGTTTGTATTTTTTACAGATTTTTACCTGTAATTGATATCTAGTCTCATAGCGTTGTGGTCGGAAAAGATACTTGATACGATTTCAGTTTTTGTAAATTTACCAAGTCTTCATTTGTGACCCAAGATATGATCTATCCTGAAGAATGTTCCATGAGCACTTGAGAAGAAAGTGTATTCCATTGTTTTTGGATGGAATGTCCTGAAAATATCAATTAAGTCCATCTTGTTTAATGTATCATTTAAAGCTTGTGTTTCCTTATTTATTTTCATTATGGATGATCTGTCCATTGGTGAAAGTGGGGTGTTAAAGTTCCCTACTATGATTGTGTTACTCTTGATTTCCCCTTTTATAGCTGTTAACTTTTGCCCTGTGTATTGAGGTGCTCCTATGTTGGGTGCATAAATATTTACAATTGTTATATCTTCTTCTTGGATCAACCCCTTGATCATTATGTAGTGTCCTTCTTTGTCTCTTGTAATAGCCTTTATTTTAAAGTCTATTTTTTCTGACATGAAAATTGCTACTCCAGCTTTCTTTTGATTTCCATTTGCATGGAATATCTTTTTCCATCCCCTCACTTTCAGTCTGTATGTGTCCCTAGGTCTGAAGTGGGTCTCTTGTAGACAGCATATATATGGGTCTTGTTTTTGTATCCATTCAGCCAGTCTATGTCTTTGGTTGGAGCATTTAATCCATTTACATTTAAGGTAATTATTGATATGTATGTTCCTATTACCATTTTCTTAATTGTTTTGGATTTGTTATTGTAGGTCTTTCCTTCTCTTGTGTTTCCTGCCTAGAGAAGTTCCTTTAGCATTTGTTGTAAAGCTGGTTTGATGGTGCTGAATTCTCTTAACTTTCACTTGTCTGTAAAGGTTTTCATTTCTCTGTTGACTATGAATGAGATCCGTGCTGGATAGAGTAATCTTCGTTGTAGGTTTTTCTCTTTTATCACTTTAAATATGTCCTGCCACTCCCTTCTGGCTTGCAAAGTTTCTACTGAAAGATTGGCTGTTAACCTTATGGGGATTCCCTTGTATGTTATTTGTTGTTTTTCCCTGCTGCTTTTAATATTTTTTCTTTGTATTTAGTTTTTGATAGTTTGATTAATATTTCTTGCCATGTTTCTCCTTTGATTTATCCTGTATGGGACTCTCCTGTAGTTAATTGATGATTTCCTTTTCCCATATTAGGGAAGTTTTAAAGTATAATCTCTTCAAATATTTTTCAGTCCCTTTCTTTTTCTCTTCTTCTTCTGGGACCCGTATAATTTGAATGTTGGTGAGTTTAATGTTGTCCCAGTGCTCTCTGAGACTGTCCTCAATTCTTTTCATTGTTTTTTCTTTATCCTGCTCTGTAGTAGTTATCTCCACTATTTTATCTTCTAGATCACTTATGTGTTCTTCTGCCTCATTTATTCTGCTATTGATTCCTTCTAGAGAATTGTTAATTTAATTTATTATGTTGTTCATCATTGTTTGTTTGCTCTTTTGTTCTTCTAGGTCCTTGTTAAAAGTTTCTTGTATTTCTCCATTCTATTTCCATGATTTTGGATAGTCTTTACTATCATTATTCTGAATTCTTTTTCCGGTGGACTGCCTATTTCCTCTTCATTTGTTTGGTCTGGTGTGTTTTTACCTTGCTCCTTCATCTGCTGTGTGTTTCTCTGTCTTCTTATTTTGTTTCACTTACTGTGTTTGGAGTCTCCTTTTTGCAGGCTGCAGGTTCTTATTTCCCGTTGTTTTTGGAGCCTGCCCCCAGTGGCTAAGGTTGGTTCAGTGGGGTGTGTAGGTTTCCTTGTACAGGGTAGTGGTGCTTGTGTTCTGGTGGTTGAGGCTGGATCTTTTCTTTCTGGGGGGCAGGACCGCATCCGTTCGTGTGTTTTGGGATCTGTGACATTATTATGATATTAGGCAGCGTCTCTGCTAATGGGTGGGGTTGTGTTTCTGTCTTTCTACTTGTTTGGAATAGGGTGTCCAGCACTGTAGCTTGCTGGTTGTTGAGTGGAGCTGGATCTTAGCGTTGAGATGGAGATCTCTGGGAGAGCTTTCACCGTTTTATATTACATGGAGCCAGGAGATCTCTGGTGGACCAATGTCCTTAACTCAGCTCTCCTACCTCAGAGGCACAGACCTCACACCCGGCCGGAGCACGAAGAACCTGTCGGCCACATGGCTCAGAAGAAAAGGGAGGAAAAAGAAAGAAAAAAAATAGATAAATAAATAAAATTATTAAATTAAAAAAAGTATTAAAAATAAAAAATATTAAAAAGTAATAAAAATAAGAAAGAAAGAAAGAAAGAAGAGACCAACCAAACCAAAAAACAAATCCGCCAATGATATCAAGTGCTAAAAACTATGCTAAAAAAAAAACAAGAAAAAAGCGGACACAGAAAGTGAAAATCACAGAAAGTGAAAAGCAGATCACAGAAAGTGAAAAGCGGATCACAGAAAGTGAAAAAGGAAAAAAAATCTATATATAAAAAGAAAAAATATATATATCTATATATAAAGAGAAAAAAAAGGAAGAGAGCAACCAAATCAATAGACAAATCTACCAATGATAATAGACTCTAAATACTAAACTAAGATAAACATAAAACCAGAAAAACATTAGGTGCAGAAAGCAAACCCCAAGTCTACAGTAGCTCCGAAAGTCCACCGCCTCGACTTTGGGATGATTCGTTATCGATTCAGGTATTCCACAGGTGCAGCGTACATCAAGTTGATTGTGGAGATTTAATCTGCTGCTCCTGAGGCTTCTGGGAGAGATTGCCCTTCTTTTCTTTGTTCGCACATCTCCTGGGGTTAAGCTTTGGATTTGGACCCGCCTCTGCGTGTAGGTCGCCTGAGGGCATCTGTTCTTCAACTAGACAGGATGGGATTAAAGGAGCAGCTGATTCGGCGCTCTGTCTCACTCAGGCCAGAGGAGGGAGGGGTACGGATGCAGGGTGAGCCTGTGGCTGCAGAGGCCAGCATGCCGTTGCACCAGCCTGAGGCGCGCCGTGCGTTCTCCTGGGGAAGTTGTCCCTGGATCGCGGGACCCTGGCAGTGGCGGGCTGCACAGGCTCCCAGGTGGGGCAGTGTGGATAGTGACCTGTGCTTGCACACAGGCTTCTTGGTGGCTGCAGCAGCAGCCTTAGCGTCTCAGGCCCATCTCTGGGGTCCGCGCTGATAGTCACGGCTCACGCCCATCTCTGGAGCTCATTTAGGCGGTGCTCTGAATCCCCTCTCCTTGCTCACCCCGAAACAATGGTCTCTTGACTCTTCGGCAGGTCCAGACTTTTTCCGGACTCCCTCCCGCCAGCCGTGGTGCACTAACTTCTTCAGGCTGTGCTCTTGCAGCCAACCCCAGTCCTCTCCCTGCTATCCGACTGAAGCCCGAGCCTCAGCTCCCAGCCCATGCCCGCCCCGGCGGGTGAGCAGACAAGCCTCTCGGGCTGGTGAGTGCCGGTCGGCACCGATACTCTGCGTGGGAATCTCTCTGCGTGGGAATCTCTCTGCTTTGCCCTCCGCACCCCTGTGGCTGCGTTCTCCTCCGTGGCTTCGAAGCTCCCCCCTCCGCCACCCTCGTCTCCGCCCGCGAAGGGGCTTCCTAGTGTGTGTAAACCTTTCCTCCTTCCCAGCTCCCTCCCACTGGTGCAGGTCCCGTCCCTATTCTTTTGTTTCTGTTTATTCTTTTTTCTTTTGCCCTACCCAGGTATGTGGGGAGTTTCTTGCCTTTGGGGAGGTCTGAGGTCTTCTGCCAGCGTTCAGTAGGTGTTCTGTAGGAGTTGTTCCACGTGTAGATGTATTTCTGATGTATTTGTGGGGAGGAAGGTGATCTCCAATTCTTACTGCTCTGCCATCTTGAAGGTCTCCCCCATCTTTGGAGCTTTTTAATCTACTTACAAAATATAAAGCATTCTTAGCTCGTGGGCTGTAGGAAAATGGGTGGTGAAGCAGATTTGGCCCATGCACCATAGATTACTGACTTCTACATTAGAAGACTTCAGCATTTCCCAACCTTTACCCTTACTATAGCTGTATTCACTTTCCTCATCTGTCTCATAGAAACTAGGTCCAGTTGCTACATACAGTTTAGGTGACTTATAATCTTCAAAGTATAAAGCTGAAATTAATGTAATAATTTCTTTGATAGCAAATAGTTGACATAATTTCAGATCAAAGGAAGTCTACTGGACATGTTAAGCGTCAGAAACTGCCATCTAGGGAAAAGTCAAGTAAGTAGAACATATGATGGATGAGTCAGAATCTGTGTGACTAATAGTGAAGCCTGATCCCACTGCCTCTCTTGGGTAGGAGACCAGAGAATTCCTCTTTGTAGAAGAGATCAGCCAAAAGAAAAGACTCAATGATACAGATATTTGTTGATTTCACAATGAAATTTCTTCAATGGTCCGTATTATTTTGAAATATGGAGGCAAATACTAGGAGTAACTCTAAGTAAGGAAAGTGGCTGCCTGAGGAGAGCAGGACTTGGGGATGGAAAGGGATGAAATAGAAAACATACTGATTTTATTTTAAGCCTTGTAATAAAATTTGACTTTTTAAAAAAATAATATCTTTATTGGAGTATAATTGCTTTACAATGTTGTTAGTTTCTGCTGTATAACAAAGTGAATCAGCTCTACGTATACACATATCCCCATATCCCCTCCCTCTTGGGTCTCCCTCCCACCCTCCCTATCCCACCCGTCTAGGTTGTCACAAAGCACTGCGGCTGCTTCCCACTAGCTATCTATTTTACATTTGGTAGTGTATATATGTCCATGCCACTCTCTCACTTTGTCCCAGCTTACCCTTCCCTCTCCCTGTGTCTTCAAGTCCATTCTCTACGTCTGCGTCTTTATTCTTGTCCTGCCCCTAGTTTCATCAGAACCATTAAAATTTGACTTTTAAATTCCTACGTCTACATTTTTCTTAAATATAATAATTAAAAAGAAAAAAAGAAAACAGAGCCCTTTGGTGACTCTCAATGCCTATAGAATGAACCCAAACTATTGGGCATGTCACACAAGATACTCTATAACTTGGGCATAGCCCACCTTTATGGCTATACCACAGTCACTCCACATCATGTACCAGGAAAAGAACTATTCTATCCAACCTGCTTTTATATCCCCATGTTCTTGGTCCTGTTTTTTTCCTTTGAATGTCCTTTCCTTGCTCTCTGACTGGTGAGCTACTTATCTTTCAGATAACGCCAGCTTAAATGTTGCCTCCTCTTTGTACCTTTCACAGTCCCCATAGGAATCATTAACTGGTTCACTATCTATGTATTCTTAGCACTTTTGACATGTTCATACCATAGCACTTAGCACAGAGGATTATTTATTTATTGGACTGTCATGCTACTTAGACTGTAAGTATCTCAAGGCAAGGATCAGGTCTGATTCATCTTTTTTTTTTTTTTTTTTTTTTTGCGGTACGCGGGCCTCTCACTGTTGTGGCCTCTTCCGTTGCGGAGCACAGGCTCCGGACGAGCAGGCTCAGCGGCCATGGCTCAAGGGCCCAGCCACTCCGCGGCATGTGGGATCTTCCCGGACCGGGGCACAAACCCGTGTCCCCTGCATCGGCAGGTGGACTCTCAACCACTGTGCCACCAGGGAAGCCCCTGATTCATCTTTATATCACCGCTTCCTAGCACATAGTAGGTGCTCAGGTAATAGTAATTGACTTAAAGATCAAATTTGCCTATAGTCAGACACTTAATGAAAGAAGAAGCTACATGATTAGTGACTCTTATTTTTACATGTTTAAATAGTTGGTAACTAAGAGACTGATAGAAGGAAGGGCAGGAGATTCTTTTGAAGGAAATATGACAAATTTGGTTTTATTTTTCCTGAGTTGTGGATTGACAGTAAGTTATCTAGTAAATATATCGTATCAGAAGTTAGAGAAACCAGTTCAATTTCAAAAAAGAAACTAAGGTTAAAAATATATATTATGCTGTCATTATCATATTAAACCATCTGTGAATCCAAGAGATTTGATGAGATTTCTGAGGTAGACAATTGTTTTAAACAGTAATTCTCAACTCCAGATGTGCAATAGAATCACCTGGAGAGCTTGTGAAAATGCACATTCCTCTGGCCCCTCAGAAGGTCTGGGGCGGGGCCCAGGAAACTGCATTTTTACAGGTGCCTTCTGATGATTCTGAGGGAGAACCTCACATCTACAACTTGAGAAATTCCTGGGAAAATGGAAGAAGAAAAAGTTGAAGAAATGACTTTGGGAGTGAGTTGGAAGACTGGAGGAAGATTTGTACCCAGTGAAGGGGAGAGGAAGAGATGGCTGCAATTTGGAAATGGCTTTGCTACTATTTGCGGAGAACAGAAAATACTGGAATTAGAATTTATCAGTTACTTTATCTGTCTTCAGAATTATTTCTTCTGATTCATGGTTTGAATTTTATAATAACTTCATGTCACAGACCTCGTAAACAGTTTACTATAGGGACTAAGAAGATATCTGGGGACTCATGTCAATTTTCAACCTATGATGAGTTAGAATTCTACTGCTCTAAGTGTCATGCTGTTTTCTTCCACTTACCAAATGCTTTTGCAACAATAAAATCAATTATATATTCAGATTTAACATCTTTTTAAGTGAATTATGTAAAAAGTCTTTATAGGTATGAGCATTGTTTTTCAGTATATAAAACACCCTGGTGATGACTCATCCTTATGTGCAGAGCTCAAGGAATCTATCATTCACTGCATAAATTACTGTTGAACAGTTTGCTTTTATTTCTAACTGTGGAAATGAATAAAGCCTTGTGAATATATTTTTTAAGCAGTCTAAATTCCATTTTTTACTAAAGCCACAGCTAGTTCTATAAAGGACACAAGTCCAACTGAGATTTTAATGATAAAATAATAAATAGTTATTTGTTAAATTATTTACTTAATTCAGTAAATTAAAAATAAATAAATATTAACCAAACATATGTTAGAGTTAAATTTGCCAACTGCTTCATTACAATAAACGATATTAAGCATGAAATCTATCACTGCCTGCTACATGTGGAAATAAACAAAGAGTAACCAAATGAGAACAAGCAAAGGTTATTTATTCTGAGCTTGTTGTAGGAAAAGAGTCAGCCACTATTACTTGTGTTTGGCAGAGACGCAAAGACAGGCAGAGGAGCCAGAAAGCTTTATACAAAATAAAAGGAAAGGCTTCAGGTGTGCTGTGATTGAAGGCTGTTGGTATAGGAAAGCTGTAGGTGGGCTAAGTAGAAGTGGGAAATCCTGTGTGATTGGTTAGGGGTGCATATATGCCCCCCAATTGGCCCTAAGTTGGAAGTCAGGACAAAAGTTAGGGAAGCTGTCAGTTATTAATCAAGTCCTGGCCATGTGGGCTAACTGTTTTAGGGATTATTGTTTAACTTCCTGGGTCAGTTGCTAGTTCCTACAAGTCTGACTTACAGTCAGCAGGCTGGCTTTCTGGGCTGGTTACTCTAGCTAATAGTTTGATTTCCTGAGCTGGTTGCTATAGATTGTGTGACGGAGTTCCATTTACATGGTCTGGCCATTGTACATTCAATCTGATGTACATAATGATCTCTATGATTTTTTAGGGCAAAATCAGAGGTAAAGTTGGATAGATCTTCAAGCCTTATTCTTAAGCAACAAAACATGCTGAAGAGCTATACAAGTTATTATTTATATTACATGAAAAGAAAAGAAGAAGAACCTATGTAAACAAAACTATAGATGTTTAGTAAACATATAATGTTTAGCTAATATTAGACGTGAATGTATATATTTATCAAAAGTCCTGGAATGTTATAAAAAAATCATGTAATGGAAATCCCAAGAGAATCACTGAGATACTGGAGGAATTCCTATAGTTTATTCCTAGACCCAAGGGGTGGTGGTAGAGGGGTAGAGGGAGTAGCTCTCTGTGGAGATGTCCACATACGTGTGAGGAACAGCCTTTGCATGTGGGCGGGACCCTGATGTGGGAAGAGAATGGGTGTGGGTCATTCTTCCTTGAACTATGTATTCTAGGGAGGAATTCTAAGATGGAATTCAAATTTTTATTTATAAATTCTAAATGCACCTTCTAGATGTCTATGAAGGTATACTGTCAAGAAAGATAAAATATATTTTATTTGATAGTTTATTAGCTTGGTTTATAATTTAAACATATTCCAACCTTTGGTATGTAGGCCTCCATTCGTTCCTCAAATGTTCAGAGCAGGCCTGATAGTGTCTTTCCTGTCCTAGAGCCTGGGGGAAGACTGAACTTTTTTTTTTTTTTTTTTGTGGTACGTGGGCTTCTCACTGTTGTGGCCTCTCCCGTTGCGGAGCGCAGGCTCAGCGGCCATGGCTCACGGGCCTAGCCGCTGTGCGGCATGTGGGATCTTCCCGGACCGGGGCAGGAACCCGTATCGCCTGCATGGGCAGGCGGACTCTCAACCACTGCGCTACCAGGGAAGCCCGAAGACTGAACTTTGAAGGGTCAAAGAAAGGTGCTCTACCGGTAGATAACCCAGGTGGAACCTGTTTTTCCCTCTCTCTGTTCCAAACCACCTGTCTACACAGAGTAGTGTATCTGTCTATAGAAAGACCAGTTAGAGTGCTAGATTAAAAATAACTGCTTCCCAGCCACATAGCACAGGGAGATCAGCTCGGTGCTTTGTGACCACCTAGAGGGGTGGGATAGGGAAGGTGGGAGGGAGATGCAAGAGGGAGGACATATGGGGATATATGTATATGTGTAGCTGATTCAATTTGTTATAAAGCAGAAACTAACACACCATTGTAAAGCAATTATACTCCAATAAAGGTGTTAAAAAAAACACCTGCTTCCTAATATCTCATTTCTGAGTATACAGGAAACATATTACATGAATCTGTATCTAATAAGGAAGACAAATTGCCCCACAAGTTATATTTCCTTGAATACTGCAAAATTATTCCATTCACATGTTTGTTGTTGTTAAAAAAAGCAAACCACAAAAATGGAATGGAAATCTCTTAAACGGTAGGAGAAAGGAAATTTCACTCTCAAATTTTGTTTCTTTTTTCGTTATTAGAAACAATTTCAAGCTTACTAAAAAGTTGCAAGTACCACACAAAGAACTTTTTTCTTCCCTGAAATATTTGAGCGTGAATTGCCCAAATGATGCTTTATTAATCCTGAGTACTTTAGTGTATATTTCCTACAAATAAGGGCATTGTGTTATGTAACCAAAATGTAACCATCAAAACCAGGAAGTTAACATCACTACCCTCTTATGTTGAAGCCCCATTCAGGCTGTGCCAATTATCTCAATAAAAAACATATAAGACCAGGTGGGCTCTGACCACTGTCAATCTTGCTGGCCTCAATCTCCCATCATCCCCACAGGCTGCTGCTACCCAGCCATTTTCAGTACCTCAGGTGCATGGAGCTCTTTTGTATTGGAAGCCTTTTGCATACACTCCTTTCTCTGCCTAGAACATTCCTCCTCCAGTGCTTCACCTGCTAAAACTTTCTCTTCTTCCAGGCAGAACTAGTTACTCCCTCAGATAGATTTTCCTTAACTTCCCTAACCTAAGTTAACCCTTTCCCTCAACCTCTTAAGCTTTTTTGTAAAACCTGTGCTTCTCTTTCATTGGACTCCTCAGGTGTGTAGCTGTGTTACTCTTTATTTCAAAGTAATTTAAGGTCAGACATAGAAAGTGGATTCTGATAAGATACGCTTAGCAGAGTTTTGCTCAAATGTTTTATTATAGTCAAAATTATTTGAAAAGCACATTTAATATATTACAGACATTTTACTGTAAAACTGATCCTTATAAAAGTTATATGGAATATTTTATAATGTGGTATATATTATAAATAAACACTATGAACTGTATTGAGAAAAACACAAATAAGCCCTACAGCATTTTTTAAAAAAACCAAACCTGAGTTTAAAATTTTGACTGTTCTTTCTATAAAAATTGATGAATACATTTAATAAAAAGATACAGTATTATTCTAATATTTGTCTTGCTAAAAATGTCTTTTTTATGTATTATGAGTCTTAAAATTTCTAGTGGCATTTCACTAACTCCATACATTTACCCTAGAAACTACAAATACTCTGAATCACAGCAAATGGGAAGAGAATTTGATTTATTCAACTCTTAAGGAGAAAATAGAAGGGCTGTTTCATTCTTATAATTTTCATGGTCACTGGGTTTACAATTAGAGGCTCTTCTCTGGTATAAAGATATATCTAGATGTATGTAGAATTTGTACTTAAAATATCTAATAATCGTATGAAGACGTGTAAATTATAAAACCCGGAAGAAGCTTCAAGATGGCGGAAGAGTAAGACGCGGAGATGACCTTCCTCTCCACAAATACATCAGAAATACAATTACATGTGGAACAACTCCTACAGAACACCTACTGAACGCTGGCAGAAGACCTCAGGCTTCCCAAAAGGCAAGAAACTCCTCACGTACCCAGGTAGGGCAAAAGAAAAAACAGAAACAAAAGAATACGGACGGGACCTGCACCAGTGGGAGGGAGCTGGGAAGGAGGAAAGGCTTCCACACACTAGGAAGCCCCTTCGTGGGCGGGGAGACTGCGGGGGGCGGAGGGGAAAGCTTCGGAGCCGCGGAGGACAGCACAGCCACAGGGGTGCGGAGGGCAGAGTGGCGAGATTCCTGCACAGAGAATCGGTGCTGACCGGCACTCAACCAGCCCGAGAGGCTTGTCTGCTCACCCGCCGGGGCGGGCGGGGCTGCGAGCTGAGGCCCGGGCTTCGGAGCGCAGGGAGAGGCCTGGCGGCATGAACACAGCCTGCAGGGGGTTAGTGCGCCACGGCTAGCCGGGAGGGAGTCCGGAAAAAAGTCTGGAGCTGCCGAAGAGGCAAGAGACTTTTTCTTAACTCTCTGTGTCCTGGTGCGCGCGGAGAGGGGATTAAGAGCGCTGCTTAAAGGAGCTCCAGAGACCGTCGTGAGCCGCGGCTAAAAGCGCGGACCCCAGAGGCGGGCATGAGACGCTAAGGCTGCTGCTGCCGCCACCAAGAAGCCTGTGTGCGAGCACAGGTTACTATCCACACCCCCCTTCCGGGGAGCCTGTGCAGCCCGCCACTGCCAGGGTCCCGGGATCCAGGGACAACTTCCCCAGGAGAACGCACGGCGCGCCTCAGGCTGGAGCAACGTCACGCCGGCCTCTGCCGCCGCAGGCCCGCCCCGCACTCCGTGCCCCTCCCTCCCCCCCGGCCGGAGTGGGCCAGAGCCCCCAATCAGCGGCTCCTTTAACCCCATCCTGTCTGAGCGAAGAACAGACGCCCTCAGGCGACCTACAGACAGAGGCGGGTCCAAATCCAAAACTAAACCCCAGGAGCTGTGCAAACAAAGAAGAGAAACAGAAATCTCTCCTAGCAGCCTCAGGAACAGCGGATTAAATCTCCACAATCAACTTGATTTACCTGCATCTGTGGAATACCTGAATAGACAACGAATCATCCCAAATTGAGGAGGTGGACTTCGGGAGGAAAGATATCTATCTATCTATCTATCTATTTATCTATCTATATATTTCCCTTTTTCTCTTTGTGTGAGTGTGTATGTGTATGCTGCTGTGTGTGATTTTGTCTGTATAGCTTTGCTTTTACCATTTGTCCTAGGGTTCTGTCTGTACATTTTTTTTCTACTTTAAGAATTTTTTTTCTTAATTATTATTTATTTTAATAACGTTATATTATTTTACTTTATTTTATCTTCTTTCCTTCCTCCCTCCCTCCCTCCTTTTTCTTTTTCTTTCTTTCCTCCCTCCCTCCCTCCCTCCCTCCCTTCCTTCCTTCTTTCCTTCCTTTCTTTTCTCCCTTTTATTCTGAACTGTGTGGATGTAAGGCTCTTGGTGCTCCAGCCAGGCATCCGGGCTGTGCCTCTGAGGTGGGAGAGCCAAGTTCAGGACACTGGTCCACAAGAGACCTCCCAGCTCCATGTAATATCAAATGGCGAGAATCTCCCATAGATCCCCATATCAACACCAAGATCTGGCTTCACTCAACGACCAGCAAGCTACAGTGCTGGACACCCTATGCCAAACAACTAGCAAGACAGGAACACAACCCCATCCATTAGCAGAGAGCCTGCCTATAATCATAATAAGGCCACAGACACCCCAAAACACACCACCAGACGTGGACATGCCCACCAGAAAGACAAGATCCAGCCTCATCCACCAGAACACAGGCACCAGTACCCTCCACCAGGAAGCCTACACAACCCACTGAACCAACATTAGCCACTGGGGACAGACACCAAAAACAACGGGAACTACGAACCTGCAGGCTGTGAAAAGGAGACCCCAAACACAGTAAGTTAAGCAAAATGAGAAGACAGAAAAACACACAGCAGATGAAGGAGCAAGGTAAAAACCCACCAGACCTAACAAATGAAGAGGAAATAGGCAGTCTACCTGAAAAGAATTCAAAATAATGAAAGTAAAGATGATCCAAAATCTTGGAAATAGAATAGAGAAAATACAAGAAACATTTAACAAGGACCTAGAAGAACTAAAGAGCAAACAAACAGTGATGAACAACACAATAAATGAAATGAAAAACACTCTAGAAGGAATCAATAGCAGAATAACTGAGGCAGAAGAACGTATAAGTGACCTGGAAGATAAAATAGTGGAAATAACTACTGCAGAGCAGAATAAAGAAAAAAGAATGAAAAGAACTGAGGACAGTCTCAGAGACCTCTGGGACAACATTAAATGCACCAACATTCGAATTATAGGGGTCCCAGAAGAAGAAGAGAAAAAGAAAGGGACTGTGAAAATATTTGAAGAGATTATAGTTGAAAACTTCCCTAATATGGGAAAGGAAATAGTCAATCAAGTCCAGGAAGCACAGAGAGTCCCATACAGGATAAATCAAAGGAGAAACACGCCAAGACACATATTAATCACACTATCAAAATTAAACACAAAGAGAAAATATTAAAAGCAGCAAGAGAAAAACAACAAATAACAAACAAGGGAATCCCCATAAGGTTAACAGCTGATCTTTCAGCAGAAACTCTGCAAGCCAGAAGGGACTGGCAGGACATAGTTAAAGTGATGAAGGGGCTTCCCTTGTGGCACAGTGGTTGAGAGTCCGCCTGCTGACACAGGGGACACGGGTTCATGCCCCGGTCTGGGAGGATCCCACATGCCATGGAGCGGCTGGGCCCATGAGCCATGGCTGCTGAGCCTGTGTGTCCGGAGCCTGAGCTCCGCAATGGGAGAGGCCACAGCAGTGAGAGGCCTGCGTACCGCAAAAAAAAAAAAAAAATTGCTTGATACTGAGGTTTCCAGATTAGGTTGACATGGGGTGAAATAAACAGCATGAGTAGGTGCAGGGGCTAGGGACAAAGAGTCATGAGAAGATAAAGTCTTACGAATTCAAATATGCTAAGAAGGGTTTTAAGCCACTGCTGGCCATGTAGTAGGTGGGATCATTGTCTTTGGTCCCAGGAATTTCTCTTTGGAATGGACATGTTTATAATTTTTTTTTTTTTTTTACCATTTAAAAATATTTACTTCAAGCTTTCTTTCTTTTTTATTTTCAAAGTTGACATTATACTCTAGTTACAATTTTATTCTTTCTTTTTAACATTCTGCCATAATAATTTCTCATGTCATTGAAATACTCTATCCAAGATTAAACATCTTATTAGTGCTTCATAATTTACTTAATATTTTCCTATTTTTGCACAAGATTGTTTCCAGTATTTTTCCAACATAAATTACTCTTATGCGTTATTCAAAGTTCACACTATTCCTCTATTCTATACGCCTAGAAGTAAAATTACCATGTCAAAGTATCTAAACGTTCTTTTTTTTTTGGAGTTCTTACCATCACATTTATTTTATTTTTTTTTTAAACATCTTTATTGGAGTATAATTGCTTTACAATGGTGTGTTAGTTTCTGCTTTATAACAAAGTGAATCAGCTATACATATACATATATCCCCATATCTCCTCCCTCTTGCGTCTCCCTCCCACCCTCCCTGTCCCACCCCTCTAGGTGGTCACAAAGCACTGAGCTGATCTCCCTGTGCTATGTGGCTGCTTCCCACTAGCTATCTATTTTACATTTGGTAGTGTATATATGTCCATGCCACTCCCTCACTTCATCCTAGCTTAAAACACTTTTTTTTAAACTTTTTATTTTATATTGGAGTATAACCAATTAACAACGTTGTGATAGTTTCGGGTGCACAGCAAAGCGACTCAACTACACATATATATGTATCCATTCTCCCTCCAGACTCCCCTTCCATCCAGGCTGCCACATAACATTGCACAGAGTTCCCTGTGCTATACGGTAGGTCCTTGTTGTTTATCCTTTTAAAATATAGCAGTGTGTACATGTCCATCCCAAACTCCCTAACTATCCTTTCCCTCCACCCTTACGCCCCCATAACCATAAATTCATTCTCTAAGTCTGTGAGTCTGTTTCTGTTTTGTAAATACATTCATTTGTATCATTTCTTTTTAGATTCCGCATATAAGTGATATCATACGATATTTCTCTTTCTCTGTCTGACTTCACTCAGTATGACAATCTCTAGGTCCATCCATGTTGCTGCAAGTGGCATTATTTCATTCTTTTTTATGGCTGAGTAATATTCCATTGTGTATATAAACATTCTTAAAAGTCTTCAAGTACGTTGGAATAGACATATTTATCTTTGATTTTCCTCCTCTACTTCCTCATTCTCTCTCACGCCCACCTCGTATTACTGTCTCTCAGACCCACCATCTTTGATCTTTTTATCTTAGTTGTTTTTTGTACTCTTTTCTTCTTGCACCGGCATATTCAAAGCTTGGAAAAGTCTTCCTCTGGGTGGTTTGTGTCCATACCTGTCTGGACAAAGGCTTCTAACTTCTCCAGGTTCTGACGGTAACATGATAACCTTGTTTCGTTCCTGGCCTCACGACATAGAGCACATCCACTTAAACAAATTAAAAACAGACAAACAATGTTTCTAGACCTTGTGTCTATATTTTCATTTTAATACAGATTTGCCATTTGTGTCTACCACATCCCCTAAATTTATAATGATGTTTAAGTTGAAAATTCTTCTTGGTTTATAATACTTTGTAGGGAGATGGGAAGAAAGTTAAAGAATTTGCAGTGTCATTGGATGAACCAGACCCACAATCAGTATAGATTCTTAGCCTCAGTTTTACATTTTGCCTAGAGAAAAGAAATTTAAGGATTTATTTTTCATTGCTTATGTTGAAGAGTTTGAGATTAATTAGAAAGTGTCTCATATAAAAACTATTAGAATATAAAATAACTCACTTTGAAAAATGGTTGCATGTTTAATTTATTCTTCCTTGGTGATTGTTCCCCCTGCAAATCGTGTTGTAAGAGCAGTTCTATACAGGGTGGTCTGGGGTAAGAGCCTATTGTGCAGGGCTCAGGTTACTTCATATCCTTTACAAAAAGCTGCAGTCTGTCTCATTAGAATGCTTTCTAACCACTGTGAACAGTGACTTTCTCTATGTAACCTTTTAAGGAGACTTACAGTTGCTTGAAAATTTGCTGTAAGGGAATTGCTGGTGTGAATTACCTGTATAGAAAACACTTTTGGCTTCTAGAAAAGAAAGGAAAAGCATAGCAAAGAAGAAAACTTACCACAGTCCATATTCAGATCTAGCTATTTTCTCTGGCTGTTTCTATTTTACCAGATCATGTAAAACAAATATTTACTGAGTGGTTACTATGATCAGACACTGTGCTGGAAGCTGGAAATAAATAAGACAAGTAGCCTCCTTATGATAAAATCACAGGATTCGTATTTATATTTGCCTGGTGTCTGAGTGCGACCAGCTCAGCATTTAAGTTTTTAAAACTGCATTTTCATTGCTCTACATGTCAGCTACCAGTAATCAAATGACTCGTAACAAGATGTGACTTGGTGGAGTATTTATACATTTTCTTGGCCAGCCTGCAGAGAACATATGAAAGAAAAGAAATCTTCTTTTAGAAAACTCATCTACTTTGTACTACCTGAATGAACTGATCTTTGATATTTAGACCAAAAAAAAAAAAAAAAAAGTTTTTAACCCTTTTTAATTTTGTGAAAATATGGTACATAAGTAGTACTGAGAATATAAGCATCACAGTAAAAAAAAAAATAGCAATGTAGAATAAAGGGTGTTATACGGTGGTTTTCTGCTAATAAATGTAAGGGTTACTGTTTGAGATAAAAGGAAATAATGATTAGATGTAAGGCTTAGGTGGTTATGCTATGCTGCAGGAACAAAGTCCTAGACATTTGGGTAAGAATCTTATTCTCTTGTGAGTGCCTTCAGTACTGTGAAAGCCTGGGGTATGAACTAAGCTCTGTGCACAGGAGAAAATGGGGTCCACTTCCTCATATCCACTTTGAGCCCAAATTATGCAATTAGGCTCCCCACACTGATGATATTAGTCATAGTCAGTTGGTCTTTTGGTTATGTCATGCCTTATTTCTAAATAGTTCTAAGGAATAATGGATCAAATTATCCAGAGAGAAGAGTTTGAACTTCAATTTTTGATTTGGACCTTTACGCCAAATAACCAAAAATACAGTCTAGCACCTATTGGGTTAAATTTACTTATAGATGTAATTTAAATATCACATAGTAGAAGAGGACTTCTACCTCTTTAGACTTCTCAGACAAGCACTTAAGATTCAGAAAGTCTTCCCTACTCCAAAGGTCTTTAAAAGTATGCAGAGAAAATAGGTAATTCTAGCAACAAGTAGTCTCACGTGTTCTTTTTCACACAGTCTTTGTGTTTATCTTATTTTAGTAACTTCTTTAAATATGACACCCTATTTTTATACTGCATATTATATTTTGTCAACCTACTTTTTTTTTTTAACATCTTTATTGGAGTATAATTACTTTACAATGGTTGTCAACTTACTTTTACAAATCATCTAATATGCTCCTCAGGACAACCTCCTGAGGGAGACAGGTCAATATTTTCCAAAATTTGCACAGCAAGTAGTTTATTAATAGAGTGAGGGTTGGAGTTCATGTACCTTGGCTTTAAGTTTGAGGTTCCTGAAATAGTGTTATACAGCCTGGTCCTTTAGTCTGTTTTAATTCCATACATTTCTCTAGAAAAACAAGGTAAATAAAGGAAGAACTGTTAAGCTTTGTGGAATGTACCACTAAAACACAATAGTACATAAGATTTTCTTTCCCAACCTAACAAACCAAACTCTGTAAGTCCCTTAAAATAGGACAAAATATCAGAATCAAGATGTAAAAATAGCTGAAGAAAGATTCTAATGGACCATAGAGAAACCCTGGTTCAAAAAACTATACAAAAGTTTCTCTCAGGAGTGTCTGAGGTCCCGTCTTTTACATGCACCTGATATCTTTCCTGTTACACTGTAATTAACCTGGGACAATTCTTGTCCTTTTTTTCTGTACCTCACAGTTCTTTGCATATGGTAGGTGCCCAAGATGACGGTAATACAACCATCAATATCAGACATTAACAATGATACATCACCTCCCTCTAATCTTCAGACCCCATTCAAAGTTTTGCCAAGTGTCCTAATAATGTCCTTTGTAGTAAAAATGAAGGATATAGAAGGACACTCATGATCTGACATCTGTCAATATCATTTAACTACCTCTTTCTCAATTTCTATTCTGTGTGAAAACTAAACACTCTCCACAAAATAAACCGCAGCTTCTAACCAGGTGGTCTTAATAAAGAGGGTGTCTACCATATGTTTAACCAGGCACACCCTTAAAAATCAGCCCTGTTTATGTTTGCAATGAACAAAGAGGATTGAGTCACCACGCATCAAAACGAATTTCAGTGATACAGGTCAAACAATCTTCAGGATGTTCTTTTCTCAGGAAACTTTAATTTTGAGGCTCTGAGTCTACTCATTACATTATCACAGTGCTGACTAGAAAAAAAATTCTTCAGTGTCAAGAATAGATTGCTCCAGTAGGCTGCCAGACATCTGTGCACTGTTTCTCCAGGGCAGCCACTGCCTGGCTAAGGAAAGAGAGGAGTGATGGCAGGAAGGCCCCGGGGTCTGTCCTTCACCTTGCCCTTCCCTCTGCTCTATCTTGCGTGGCCTTGTCACTAGAGAATACTGAATGGTATCAAGATGCCTGCCTGTGTAGAAAATGAGAGGCTGTATATAGGCTGCCCCAGAGTGAAGGAAGTTGATTAAGGCGTAAGAGAGTGCTACTTCAGGGTCAGAGGGGCCATGCGTGGCAGCAAAGTGAAATTTGGATGGAATATGGGCAGGGTGACAGTGACAGTTATGTAAATCTCTCTGCCTCAGAGGATGGGAGATGACAGAAGAGAGGACAACTTAACTTTCCATTTTAATTCTCAGATACTAACACTCGCCTCTGGTCAGACAAATTTAAAGCTCAAATTCAAAATTATTCAACCAAATTTCTTTTTCAGCTATCTTGCTGAGAGGGAAGAGACTTTGATGGAAGCATTGGGTTATATGCACAACTGCTTTCGCATTCTTTTTGACCACTAGTATTATGTCAGGAACTGTTGTCGATGATGGGCATCCAGGGATGAAAAACAGTCCTTGTGCTCAAGAGTTCACAGAATTTGTCATATGCCACAGAGACAGACAGGATAGCAACAGAGGAGTGTGCAAGTGTCAGGAGAGGCCTGGAGATGGGCTTTATAAACAGTTGGATTTTTCATTTTTGTATTTCAGAATAATTTTTCTTTTTGTTCTATTAGCTTTATTAATTTATCAAACCTAAAGAGTCCATTGACACTTATTTTTCCTCTTAGAACCTAGTGTTTTCAGAATTTGGATTGGGGCATACTACATAAATTTTTGAAAGAATAGCACTTTGTTTCCAATATACGCCCAGCCTTACCTGTGTAGTGAAAAGGGTCACTGGGCAGTCATTCCCCACAGAGTGGTAAAGAGATACCTGGGTGAACTGGGAATGGGACCAGTGACAGGCTTTGCACCCCTCTGGCAAACTGCAATTAAGCCTCTTCCCGCAGGCCACTGGATGTGTGGCACAGGTGTGCTGCCGGGGGTGGGAGGGATGGCTGGTAATAGAAGAAGTGGAATTTCAGGCAAGGGAAGGTGGGGAACCGGTGGAGAGGGGGTGGTTTCTTGGAGGAAAATCAGGGGTCCTTGTACTGTTAGCAGAAGAAGAAGGAATGGAGAGTGAGCTCTAGGGTTAGACTCGCTTTGGGTTCAAATCCTGCCCTTTCATTGCTAACTGCCCCCTGGGGTGAATTACCTCATCTCTTTGGACCTAATTTTCCTTATGGGCAAGATACGGTAGTTAGAACATTAAATATGTAAGACCTTTAGTTTAGTGTCTGTTAGATGAGGAGGAGGAAGGTGAGATGATGAAGATGATGATGAAGATGACGAGAGGATAATGGCAATGTGGTCCTAAGCATTATGTGAGGGATTCATAAGGCGGATGAGGTAGACATGGTCCCTGATCCCCCCAAGTGTACGGATGAGGAGAGAGGTCATTACGAGGCAATAAAAGACATGCAGTTGGAAGGGAAGCAAAGAGTGTTGTGAGAGCTCGAGGGAGGTGTCTCAGACCCACACTTGGGAGATCAGGGAAGAATCCTTTGAGGAAGAAATATCTAAACAGAGCCTTTAGTTTGAGATAAGTAAGGTCCATGCAAGTAAAGGAGAAGGGCTAGGGTGGAAGAGAACAGAAGAGTATATGAAAGGCACAGAGGAGCCAGGAGCACAGTGAACTCAAGACATTCTGAAGTAGAGACATTCTGGAAACCTAAAGCTGTTGTAGGCAAGTGTAAGATGCAGAGCGACCAGGAATGGGTCTGCAATATGTGGGACCGAGGAGTGCTGCTCAAGGTACTAGAAGGCCGGGGAGCCTCTGTGAAGTTTTAAGCAAAGGAGAAATGACAAAATTTGCATTTCTGAAATCTTCCCCTGATGGCAGTGAACTGCTTGCTAAAAGGGGAGAGAGTGGGAGTAGAAGGCTAGTTGGAGTGTTGCAGTAATCCAAGGGAGAGATGACGGTGCCTTAAACTAAGAAATGATGTTCCCTATGGAAAAAGCATACAAATATGTAGAAGGTAGAATGAATAACATTTCAGGATAGATTATACATGTGGAGAAAAGAAGAGAGTTTGGAGTGAGACACAAGATTCTGGTTTTGACAATGGAGTGCGTCGCTTTATCCATTAAAATGTGTTTGGCTGCACATAGTAGGAAACCTGGGTCAGTGATTTAAACCAGTGGTTCTTAAAGTACTTTCCTTGGACAAGCAGTACTAGCATCACCTGGGAACTTGTTAGAGATGCAAATTCTTGAGTCCCACTATAGACCTACTTAATCAAAATCTCTAGAGGTGGAATTTTTAAAAATTAATTTTTATTGGAGTCTAATTGCTTTACAATGTTGTGTTAGTTTCTGCTGTACAGCAAAGTGAATCAACTCTGCATACGCATATATCCCCTCTTTTTTGGATTTCCTTCCCATTTAGGTCACCACAGAGCATTGAGTAGAGTTCTCTGCATACAGTAGGTTCTCATTAGTTATCTATTTTATACATAGTAGTGTATACATGTCAATCCCATCTCCCAATTCATCCCGCCCACCCCCTTCCCCCCTTAGTATCCATATGTTTGTTCTCTACATCTGTGTCTCTGTTTCCACTTTGCAAATAAGTTCATCTGTACCATTTTTCTGAATTGTTTCAGTGGCATAGTTGAGGTAGAATCCATATTTCAGTGACTAGATAATGAGGAATGGGGACAGTAAAATAGGCAACCCTCTACAGACATAAGACTGGACAGTGAGTTTTTGAAAATGAGGAATGAAACAGGAGAAAGTCTCAAAATTATATTTAGACAGGACAGAACCACTGTAAAGTTGAAATGTTTCTTTCAATTAATTAGGCAAGATTTTAGGGTTTCAAAACTGTTTGAATGAATTGCTCTAGTAGAGGGAAGCACTGAGGCACTTGTTGCCCAGGAAAGAATGGGATGGAATGGAATAAGGAGACCCCGTGAATAAAAGAAGAGAGGATAGGAGAGGAGAGGGTGATAGAGAAATTTAAGAACGCCTGGAGCATATTATCTACATAAAAACACAGTGTTAAAACACATAAAACTAATAGTGGATGATAAATTGTTCACATTGTAGAAGTGACTGTAATTGCAATGGGAAGTCAGGTAAGTGAGATTAGGGATTAATCCACTATCCTGAGAGACAGGCAAACTCTTAGAAGGATGTTAGCTTTTTAAAGCCATGTGGTGTAATTTGAAGGACAATGGCAGTCCTCTTAGTTAACCTAGGGGTTTGTGATGACTTTGTAGGTAGGGTTTGGCTCTGTATACACTTCTAAATTGCCCCTTATAATGATGCACAATCATTAACTAACTGTTTTTGTTGTCTGTGCCCCAAAAGGTATCAGATTAAAGTGGTCTTTTAAATACTGAATGATCCAACTGAAAGAGCACTTAGTCCATTTCATTTTTTTTTTTAAACATCTGTATTGGAGTATAATTGCTTTACAATGGTGTGGTAGTTTCTGCTTTATAACAAAGTGAATCAGCTCTACATATACATATATCCCCATAACTCCTCCCTCTTGCGTCTCCCTCCCACCCTCCCTATCCCACCCCTCTAGGTGGTCACAAAGCACTGCATGTCACTTTAAGGCACACTTTATCATTTACTTTAGAATTCTGTGTCTCCCAGAATAGTTCTGTTTATCTCATCTACCTCATTGACTGCTGTGAGGACAAATATGAAATACACGATTTTTAAAAACCTCATTTCAGTCAGGGGAGATTGAATTTTAAAATAAACCTCTAGCTGAAAGAAAATGCAAAATTACCAATACAATCAACAGCAAATCAACTTTGTTTTCACGTAGAGCATTTTCTGAGTTTGTTTTTGCCTTAGTACAGTGTACAGTCAAGTTTAGATGCTTCGGTGTTTTTCCATTATGAACTCATTCTTTGTGTAGTAGAGATTTGGTTTTCTGTAGTGTCAGCAAATAAAAGTATGGTCACAAAAATATGTTCCTTCTTAGTTTTTTCTTCTGTCATCAATCATCCTTGATGAGAGTTTAAGTACAAAGTGAGTTTACTATTCTTATGCAGGCTGTTTTTAATAAAGAGCCTTTGCTTTCATTTTGATGAGTTAACTCTACAAATAGAATTTACTCTTAATTTCTTAGCTGCATCTTATAATTTCTAGTCCTAATTTTAAAAATTCTGAGTTATTCTTTTAGATCCTGGAGCTGCCATTGAATAGTGTTTCTCTTACACAAGTATGCTTATACTTAATTGTTCTTCATATTTGCAGAAGATATTCCTGTGTCACTATATGCAGCCATGTTTCATGGTTGAAATACCTGATTTGCACTAGCATATTTTTATTTATTTTAGTTAATTAATTAATTAATTATAGTATATTTTTCCCTCTGTTAGTATGCAAGATTGAGTTGTCATAAGATTACTGGTCAATACTGGTGAACTGACTGTATCATATTAGTTCAATTTTGATGAGGTTAATTTACTATTAATGGAGATGCGTAGTGAAACTGGCATCCAAAAATGTATCCTTCCGTAAAAGCAACAACAGCAACATCAACAGACTGGCAAAATAGGATCATTTTTTTTTGTTCCAGAACTCTGGAAATTAACCAAAGGAAGCAAGCCAGGAAGTATTTATTCAAGAAAAACTACCAAATATTGGTAAGGATAGCAACTCCAAACTCCCACTCCCCAACTCAGCAGTGGCCTTGAAAAAAAAGAGCCTGCATTCCCAATACTTGAGGAAGTAGAACAGAGCTGGGGCTCTTTCAAAGCTGCATTCGCAAAGAATTGATATTATTTGGTCTGTTAGATGGTTTTCCAACTGGAAAAGCTTGTCTTTATTTGATCTGACTCAAGGTTGCCCAGTACTAAAAGCCTCTCCCCAAGGGGCATTTATGAAAAACATTTACAGGCAAATGTTTCAAAACCATAATGCCTAAAGTGATAGTTAACAGTTGGCACAGACAACAGATTAACCAAAACAGCTTGAAAAGAAAAGGCCGAGCAATGAGGTGTCCATAGGGGCTTTGGAAAGTTTGGACATGTTCCTGGGAATCTAAAAGTTCATGCACATGTGTAGTGCTGTGTGCATTCTCAGAAGGAACCTGAGAAGGCCCTTAGCTCTCACCTCTGGCTGACCTTGAAGCAGCTGAGCAGGAAGTGGAAGCTAAGACAGAGTTGTAAACTGAGTACTGGAGATTACTTTAACATGCGTACAAAGCTCCTCAATAAAGAATGCGAGATTTATTGGTTTCAGGAATTTAAAAAAAATTACTTATCATTAGCTGATTCTTAAGCTAACTGAAGAAGATTTCAGTGGCCACACATGACAAAGAACAGAGACTTTACAGAATTAGCTCAGGAATATCACTAAGCAAACTGGTGAATTCTACTGAACATTTAAAAAATTATTTATACCAATTATTCACATAGCTCCCACCCTCCAAAAAAAAAAGAAGAGGAGAGAACACTTCCCAACTCATTCTATGAGGCCAGTATTACACTGATACCAAAACCAGATAAAACATCACAGAAAAGGAAACTACAGACCAATATCCTTTAGGAATAAATATACCATCATCTTCAACAAAATACCTGCAAATTAATCCAAAACGTATAAAAAGTGAACACCATGGCCATGTGAGATTTATCCCAAGAATGCAAGGTTGTTTCAACATATGAAAATCATTGTAATAGCCATATTAAGGGAATAAAGAAAAAATTATTATCTCAATAGACAAAAATTCAAGACAAACATTTGACAAAACAAACATCTGACACAATCCTACACTATTTCAGCATCAAACGTTCAACAAACTAGGAATTGAAGGGAACTTCCTCAACCTAATTAAGGGCATCTACAAAACCCTACAGCTAATATCATAGTTACGGTGAAAGACTGAATGCTTTCCCTGTAAGATAAAGAACAAGACAAGGATGTACCCTCTCATCCCTTCTATTCAGCATTGTACTGGAGGTATGAGCCAGGGCAGCTAAGCAGGAAAAAGAAACAAAAGGCATCCTGATTGGAAAGAAAGAAGTAAAAGTATCTCTGTTTGCAGATGACAATATCATATATATATGATAATATGTATCACATAAAACACTAAGTGTACACACACACAAACACACAGCGTATTAGAGCAAAACAAGAGTTTAGTGAAGTTGCACAATACAAGATGACTGTACAAAATTTAATTGTATTTTTGTACACTAGCAATAAAAAAATCCCAAAATGAAATTAAGAAAGCAATTCTATTTACTATTCCATCAGGAAGAATAAAATACTTATGAATAAATTTATCAAAAGAAGCACAGGACTTGTACACTGAAAACCACAAAACATTGTTGAAAGAAATTAAAGAAGACCTAATAAATAAAAAGGCATACGTTGCTCATGGTGGGAAGACTTACTGTTGTTAAGGTCACAGTACTCCCCAGAGTGATCTACAGACAATGCAATCCCTATCAAAATTCCAACTCCCCTTTCTGCAGTAAGGCACAAGCTAATCCTAAAATTCACAAGAACATGTGAGGGACCCAGAAAAGCCAAAACAATCTTGAAAGAGTAAAACAGTGTTGGAAGACTCACACTTCCTGATTTTAAAATTTACTACAAAGCTACAGTAATCAAGGCAGTGCGGTACTTGCATAAGGATAGACACATAGATCACATAACATTTTAACCTGAGAGTCTAGAGGTAAACCCACACATCTATAGTCAATTGACTTGACAACCATGCCAAGACAATTCAGTGGGGGAAAGAATAGTGTTTTCAACATATGATGCTGGGACATCTGCATATTCATATACAAAAGAATAAGGTTGGACCCTTCCTCACCCTATCTATCAATACAAATATTAACTCAAAATGGATAAAACCTATAAGTAAGAGCTGAAGTGATAGAACTCTTAGAAGAAAACATAGGAGTAAATATTCATGATCTTAGTTTAAGCAATAGTTTTAAAAATATAACACAAGAAGCATGAGCAACACAAGAAAAATAGACAAATTGGACTTTATCAACATTAAAAATTTTTGTGCTTCAAAGAACATCAAGAAAATGAAAAAATGACCCACAGTATGGAATAAAACATTCACACATCATATATCTGATAAGAACATTGTATCTGGTATATATAAGGAATTCTTGCAACTCAAAAAGAAGAAGAAAAATACCCTAAAATATGGGCAAATGATTTGAACAGATATTTCTCTAATGAAGATTCGCAGTTGGAAAATTAGCATGTAAATGATGTTCAACATCATTAGTTACAGGAGAATGAAAATCAAAACCAAAATCATTTCACATCAACTAGGATGGTTATAATAAAAAAATAAAAATAAAAAGGAAAAATAACAAATGTTAAGGATCGGGAGAAATAGGAACCCTTGTACATTCCTGACTGGAATAAAAAATAGTGCAGCCACTGTGGAAAACAGTTTGGAAGTTCTTCAAAATGTTGAACATACTGTTAACATATGACCCAGCATTTTCACTCCTAGGTGTATATCTAAGAGAATTGAAAACATATGTTCATGCAAAAAGTTGTACACAAATATTTATAGCAGTATTATTCATAGTAGTAAGAAACTGTCCAAAATATGCAAATCTATAGAAGCAGAAAGTAGATTAGTTGTTGCCAGGGACTAGCGGGGGGAGAAGAGGGCAGTGACTACTAACAGGTACAGGGTTTCTTTTTGGGGTGACGAAATATTCTGGTATTTGTGCACAACTCTAAGTATTTTAGAATCTACTGAATTGTACACCTTAATGAATTTTATAGAATGTGAATTATATTACAAAAACTTTTACTATTTGATATTGAAGTTAATGTTTATGTCATTATTTTAGAAATGAAGTGGTATCTCCAGTATTTTTTTATACTCACATAAAATTTAATTTGCTTCTTGTCATTTTTTGTAAGTTGACCTTGGGATTCATTTTACATTTGTGTCTACTCAACTATGATTTTTAAAAGTTTGATCTGTTATTTTAAAAGTTTGTATAAATCCTTTGATGCTAATAACAAAAAACCAAAATAGTTTTACATATTTCACATGCTCTGTATCCAAGCAACAGGTACAGAGTAGAATTTTCTGTCTTAGACTGAAATTTATTAAGCACAGATTAGAATATGGTCTTGGTTTTAACTGTGACATCAGCTTTTAAAATTGTGTTCAGTTAGCAAATCGGTTTGCTTTTGTTATATAAAAAACTGTTTCAAAACCTAATGGTTTAAACCTCAATTATTGTTTCTCATATTTCTGTGGGCCTGTGTGGTCTGGCTGGTGGAGGTGGAATTCAATCATGCATTTGGGACCTCAGCTGAGACAGGTGGACTTGCAGTCTCTCTCTGCAATGTGGTCCCACAGCCTCCGGCTGGCTCACCTGAACTTGTTTACATGATGGAGGAAGAGTCCAGCAGCAAAAGAGGGGAAGCCCGCTGATGAACACTGATGGCTAGCTTTATGTGTCCACTTGATGGGGCCACAGGTGCCCAGATATTTGGTTAAACATTATTCTGGGTATGTCTGTGAGGGTGTTTGAGATGGAACTGACCTTTGAATTGTTAGTTTGAATAAAGAAGATTACCCTCTCCAGTGTGGATGGGCCTCATCCAATTCCTTGGAGGCCTGACTAGAAAAAAAGGTGGGTGAGTAAGAGGGCATTTGCTCTCTTTGCCTGACTGGTTTCAAGCTAGGACATCAGTCTTCTGTACTTGGACTGGAACTTGTACCACCAGCACTTCTGGGTATCTAGTTTTCATGTGGCAGATCATGAAATGTCTCAGCCTCCATAATCACCTGAGCCAATTCCTTAGAATAAATAAATCTCTCTTTCCCTCTCTCTATCTCTCTCTCTCTTTATATATATATTTATAGAGAGAGAGAGTGAGAGAGAAAGGTGATGCAAGCAGAGGAGTGAAAGATGCTTGTATTAGTGTTCAAAAAAGAAACAGAACCAATAGGTTTTATACATTCAAATAATATATTATTGTATTATAAATGTTATCATTATAGTATATTTAATATATTAAATTATAAACCTATATGCATTAATATAATATTAATATATTTTAGCATAATAATATAATATTAATATTTTATATAATATAAAAGTCTACTGTTTCTTTTTTCTTCCAAAATTTGTATTTATTATATTATCAACAAAAATCAAATAAGGTTACCTTCAATATGGAACATTTTAACTGAATTTACAATTACATTTACATCAGTGTCAGATGTTTACTGATGACCTTCCACAGTTTTGCTTTGATTCTCTAATTTGAGGTAAAGATCAACTAGATCTTTACCAAAGTCACTTCCTCTTTTAGGACTGATATACAGGTACACATATTATATATTAGACTGATTTCTTCTATTGTTGCAAGTTTTGTAGATTTCATTTTCACTCTTTTTCTTTGTTTGTTACTCTTAATTTCTATACTTTCTTAATATACTAGAGTTTATTGATATTCTTTAATGAACTTTTAAAACTTATTTATTTATTTATTATTTTAAAAATTCTCTTGCAATTTCCAGAAACCTGGCCAATTTATATATTAAAGTCATTGTAAAATTTTTTTAATCTCTTTATTGGAGTATAATTGCTTTACAATGGTGTGTTAGTTTCTGCCTTATAAGAAAGTGAATCAGCTATACATATACATATGTTCCCATATCTCTTCCCTCTTGCGTCTCCCTCTCTCCCACCCTCCCTATCCCACCCCTCTAGGTGGTCACAAAGCACCGAGCTGATCTCCCTGTGCTATGCGGATGCTTCCCACTAGCTATCTATTTTACATTTGGTAGTGTATATATGTCCATGCCATTTTCTCACTTTGTCCCAGCTTACCCTTCCCCCTCCCCATATCCTCAAGTCCATTCTCTAGTAGGTCTGTTTCTTTATTCCCATCTTGCCTCTAGGTTCTTCATGACCGTTTTTTTTTAGATTCCATATATATGTGTTAGCATACGGTATTTGTTTTTCTCTTTCTGACTTACTTCACTCTGTATGACAGACTCCAGGTCCATCGACCTCACTACAAATAACTCAATTTCGTTTCTTTTTATGGCTGAGTAATATTCCATTGTATATATGTGCCACATCTTCTTTATCCATTCATCAGATGATGGACGCTTAGGTTGCTTCCGTGTCCTGGCTATTGTAAATACAGCTGCAGTGAACATTGTGGTACATGACTCTTTTTGAATTATGGTTTTCTCAGGGTATATGCCCAGTAGTGGGATTGCTGGGTCCTGTGGTAGTTCTATTTTTAGTTTTTTAAGGAACCTCTATACTGTTCTCCATAGTGGCTATATCAATTTACATTCCCACCAACAGGGCAAGAGGGTTCCCTTTTCTCCACACCCTCTCCAGCATTTGTGGTTTGTAGATTTTTTGATGATGGCCATTCTGACCGGTGTGAGATGATATCTCATTGTAGTTTTGATTTGCATTTCTCTAATGATTAGTGATGTTGAGCATTCTTTCATGTGTTTGTTGGCAATCTGTATATCTTCTTTGGAGAAATGTCTATTTAGGTCTTCTGCCCATTTTTGGATTGGGTTGTTTGGTTTTTTGTTATTGAGCTGCATGAGATGCTCGTAGATTTTGGAGATTAACCCTTTGTCAGTTGCTTTATTTGCAAATATTTTCTCCCATTCTGAGGGTTGTCTTTTCGTCTTGTTTATGATTTCCTTTGCTGTGCAAAAGCATTGAAGTTTCATTAGGTCCCATTTGTTTATTTTTGTTTTTATTTCCTTTTCTCTAGGAAGTGGGTCAAAAAGGATCTTGCTTTGATTTATGTCACAGAGTGTTCTGCCTATGTTTTCCTCTAAGAGTTTGGTAGTGTCTGGCCTTACATTTAGGTCTTTAATCCATTTTGAGTTTATTTTTGTGTATGATGTTAGGGAGTGTTACTGGTTCTTCTTTTCTTGAGAACCTTGACTAATACAACCACCTTTCACTCTGTTGCTTGCACCACATTTGCTATTATTCTTTCAGCCAAAGCAAGTCACATGGCCAGATGCAGAGTCATCATAGGAGGGAACTCCCCATGGTGCAGAGAAGGATATTAAATCAGCCATTTTGGAAACAATTTACCAAGATAGGCAAAGTCCTCCTTATCTGTTTTACATGGTAAATCCCATAGTTTCCGAATAACTCTCCCGCAGATGTTAATGGTGTCTTATGTTGGTTGTTTCCCTGAAAACTAGGAGCATAATTTGAATTTGTTTTCTCTATTCCTTAAAGCATTTTCAAGCATAGTTGCCTAAAATATATTAAATAAAACTAGACTTATAAAACTTTCTTTCTAGGTAGTTAGAAAGATGAGTTTAATGATGAAGTATATCTGACAAGGATCTTAGAAACAGATGGTAAACATGGATGTTTCTAGCATCTAGGTTACATATATGTTTCAGATTTACAGATTCTTTTAAGTCCCACAACCACATAATTAGTACCATCTCTGCATTTGGTACTATTAACTACCATAACAACAGCAGCAGTGGCAGCAAGGACAATAGCTGTCATTAACTGAATGATAAATATGTTTTAGGCCTGATTCTAAGGGTTTTAACTGAATTAACTAATTCAATCCCCACAACAACACTATGAGATTTATCCAGTTCCCATTTTCAAACTGCGGAAATGAAGGCACAGAGTAATTACGTCAGAAGAGTGAAGTGGAAATGACTTAGTAGGTTTTTTCACTTGAGAACATGCTGAAAATCTCTTTTGTTTAACACTTCTGTCTGTCCTAGAATTACCCGTTGAAGTCCTGGTGTGGAGTGAAAGGATGGGCCAATGCCCCAGATTTGAAGGCCTCTATAAGAAGAGGAAATTTTGCAAACATTTTGCCCCAGATTTCTGCCACAGCCCTCAGACTCTACTGGCGCTCTTGTTTCACTGTGGTCCCCTTACACCTAGAGTTTCCTCTTTGGAATATTTTGCTTTCTGGAAGATGGGCCTGCCTATCCTTAAATTCAGAAGATAAAGGTGTACTCCCTTTTGAGAAAAAAATTTCCTGTTTAAGCTGTGGGGCCAAACTATAACCTCCTTAGGCCAAAGCTGGCAGCTAGATGGGACACTGTGTGAGCATGTCGAGGGAGGGTTATTGGCCGGGGAATACTGTCTGCGGTGGTAGAATCTTCTAAACATACAGGAGTTTCATCAGTTTGAGGTTGTGTCTTAATACTGTATATTTTACCAGATAAACATGCAGTATTTACCACATTTCTTTTAATTTTTAAAATTTTCTAATTTATTTTAGTTTAGTTTTTGGCCATGCCGCACCGCTTGCAGAATCTTAGTTCCCCGACCAAGGATATAACCTGGGCCCTGGCAGTGAAAGGGCCAAGACCTAACCACTGGACCACCAGGGAAGTCCCAGTATTTACCATATTTCTGAAATGAGAATGTACTGGGGTGAAATATCTTTACAGTGAGTCCTGTTTGACATTGTTTAAATGTTTATGTCCTTATTCTTTCTTATTTTTACCCAGTCTTATTTAAGTCATTTATTGACTTTGTAAATAGTTTCAAACTTATAGTTTCATTCAAGAAAATTACAACAAAAATTAGAAATTACCTACCAGAATGTGTTACTTTATGTATGTATTAATTTGTAAAAGGTACTTCCATTTTAGTAGAATTAACACAAAATAATTCTGTACAGAGTTCCTTTCTAAGGAAACGTACAATTTTTATGAGGCTGTAGCTGAAAATAAATATTTTCAGTGTGTCTTATTATGGTACATTAAGCCTTCCCCGTTTTAATAAAAGTTCTATTAAGATGACTTTCATAATAAGTATAGATAATTGCATACTTTAATTGTAGAGAAAATCATTGAAACACATCAATGAGATTGCAGTTAAAAGCATAAAATTGGAGCACATACTTCCTCCAAATATAAAATATAGCACTGTGTTTTAAAATTTACGTTTAAAATTCAGGAGAATCAAAACACTCAAAAATTTTCAAATATTTATGTATTATTGACCTGGCATAACACTGCATATCTCAATTTTTTTTCCTAGTAAGGGGCACAGAGAGAGAACTCAAAGGCTAAAGTAAGTTAAGAAGGACATAACTACTTTAGAGAAGCAAATGTAAGACTATATTTGTTAAATTCCTCAAGAAATACAAAGAGTTTTGCTCTACGGTAAGGAAAGCAAGAAGGAAAGTGTTAGAACAGAAATTCAGGTGGCCCCAGTGGGCCAGGCAGGCACGTTTTTTAAGAAGCTAAGGAAAACATTGCCGAGAGGAAGCAATGAGCTTGGGGGGAAGAGGTAGGAAGAAAGCAAAATGGAAGATATAAGGGAAAAGGGGAAGGGGAGAGAGAAGAAAAAGGAGAGTGACCTGTAGGCATAAAGGTAGAAAGAGAGGAAGGTTAGATTGGGAGACACAGGAAAAAAGATAGGGAAAAAAAAAAAAAGGTACGTGGAGAGAGATATGGAGGTAAGGCCTTTATTCAGAAACACCCATTTCAAATTGGGAAAGCCAATCTCAGAACCACGTTTATAAAGACATGGTCAGATATGCATGACTTCAACACGTCTCAATTCAAATGCCATCTCATCAGTAACTCCCAGTTATACTTTATCTTCTTCATAGCCCTTACTATCTCCTGAAACGATCGTGTCTATTTACATGTTTACCCTCTTTCTTTCTTCTTCTGAATATAAAAGCTTATATTGAGAATAGGGACATTGCCTTGTTTCCATTGCATCCTCAGTGCCTAGAAATTTCCTGGCATGTAGTAGGTACTCAATAAACATTTGTTAACTGTTGACTAAGAGAACATCTATTATTTACTTTTTTTTGTGAGCTCAAGTCTACATACCTTAAATTTTTGGGTGATGCAAGAACAATTATACATATGATGTTTGCAAAATTTCCTCTTCTTATAGAGGCCTTCAAAATTCACTCCCACTTAAACTCTTTTCTAAGAACTGCCATTTGCTAAAGTTCTATCACTGAATGTCAAGGTAATGCCCTTGCTTCTGTTCAGCAACAGCCATTTGTAGTAGATCTGACTCTGTCATGTATTAGTTTACTGGATTTCTACTAGTCTAAAATTTTATAAAGACACCAATGAGTAGAGAGATGATTGATTCTCTAACACCAGGTCTACTCCTGAGCATATTTATAACAAGTAAAATTACAATAACTAGGATTTATATAGGGGAGTATTAGGTGAATGGGAAAAGTGACAAGGGGTTATTTTGGGGGAAAGACTAAGTAGAACCTTATTCATTACTAGATGTTAGGAAGTGTTGTTTACTCGTACTACTCCTCAGAGCCTGACACCCCTGGCCCATTGTCATCATGCTGCCTTCTGACCAATGAATGAACCCACAGCTGTTTAGAACCTGACAGTCTGCAGATTTCTTCCTGTGATAAAGCAAGGACTCTCAGGCTCCATAAAAGCAGACGCTGTTTTTCTATAAACTTAGTACACATGATATAATCTTAAAAAAAAAAAAGGAAACTGAGTTTTACTTAGCATTCCTTCACAGTGGGATGGGCAGTATGCTTTAGCTTGGAGCTTAAAAAAAAGAGATTCTGCTTCTCAGTGTCACCTTTATTTTTTATGTTTCCTCTTTTTGGAGAGACTTGCTCATTTCTATAATCACTTGTTCATTCCTAACCACTTCTCTGAAAAATAGCATGACATAAAAAAACAATATGTCAGAAGAATAATAATTTTTAAAGTTTAAAGGGATTAGACTGAAAGGCACTGACAATTTTGCAGGCCCTGGAGAGTCAAAGCGGTTAGTACAAGACTCAGATCTGTGGCAGGGAAAGGGAATAAGTAGGGCATCACTTCACCTACCGAAAAATATATCTATTTGTAGGGTGAAAACTAGCAGACCTATAGTTTTTTGGCTATTCTGTTTAATAACGAGGAAAAAAAGGAGTTCAGTTGAAACTGCAAAGGCATACTTTGGTGAACTGAATAAAATTACCCTGGCTGGGAACTGAGCAAAATACCACAATTAATAATGTGATTTTGACCTAAAGTTGCAGAACATTTTTATGAGAACCTGAGCCTCTATTTTTGAATCCTGCACTCAGTAGGCTAATCCAGAATCATCACAGAAGTGGGATCTGGGCAGGGGGGTGGTAGCAGAAGAAAGAAGGATTGTGAGTACACCGGAGTAGTTAGTCTTATGCCTTCCCTTGGACAAGTCTTTTAAAAGGCCTGTATTCAGACACCAGATTTGGGTCACTTTGTATGGAAGGGTTAATTTTAGGTTAGGTCTGGTCTGGTTGGAAAAGTTAAGGTGTTAAATGGATTGCTTGCTTTGCTGTGGGGCAGGCGCATTTCTGAGGTTTGACTGTAAAATAATCTGGCCTCCCTTGGGTACTACAGAATGAAGATGACCAGGGACAAGTCAGATTCACAGGGCTTCTGTGGAACAGAACAAGATACCTTTGACCAGACGCAGTCAGGATTGGTTATGGAATTAAGCCAGCTTCCAGAATTGGAGGTGAGGCAAGGTGCAAATAGCTATGTTGTCTTCTATACCATGTTATCTCATGGTTCTGTGGGGATCTAGCATCTCCAATGTGTATAACCTTGCATGTACATTTAATTTCAAAGAGTCCCAGTAGCTTAAAAATGTGTTATCTCAATTTAAGTCCACATGTCATTTGATAAAACATGCAGTAGCAGTTGTCACAAGTACTATGGTTGAAAGAGTTTGAATTTCACAAAATAGCTTATCTTCCTTTTGTAACTGACTTTCAGGTGCATAAAAAGGCAAATCAACCCAACACTCACACACAAACTCAACCATAGACACCAAGCTTTCAGCTGCATAAGGCTTTCTAAGGCTTGTGAATTACCAAATATGTTAAAGTATAGGGTATATAAATTGGCTCCACTTGCTTTTTCCATTTCACTCAGAAGCCACACTGTATAGAAATTTGGGCAGGCTGGAATTTTGGTTGGGAGGAATTTTCTTTTTTTTTAACATCTTTACTGAAGTATAATTGTTTTGCAATACTGTGTTAGTTTCTGCTATATAGCGAAGTGAATCAGTTCTATGTATACATATATCCCCATATCCCCTCCCTCTTGCATCTCCCTCCCACCCTCTCTATCCCACCCCTCTACATGGTCACAAAGCACCAAGCTGATCTCCCTGTGCTATGCCCCTGCTTCCCACTAGCTATCTGTTTTACATTTGGTAGTGTATATGTGTCCATGCCACTCTCTCACTTCGTCCCATGTTACCCTTCCCCCTCCCCGTGTCCTCAAGTCCATTCTCTACATCTGTGTCTTTATTCCTGTCCTGCCCCTAGGTTCTTTAGAACCTTTTTTTTTTTTTCTGGATTCCATATATATGTGTTAGCATACAGTATTTGTTTTTCTCTTTCTGACTTACTTCATTGTGTATGACAGACTCTAGGTCCATCCACCTCACTAGAAATAACTCAATTTCGTTTCTTTTTATGGCTAAGTAATATTCCATTGTATATATGTGCCACATCTTCTTTATCCATTCCTCTGTTGATGGACACTTAGGTTGCATCCATGTCCTGGCTCTTGTAAATACAGCTGCAGTGAACATATTGGTACATGACTCTTTTTGAATTATGGTTTTCTCAGGGTATATGCCCAGTAGTGGGATTGCTGGGTCGTATGATAGTTCTATTTTTAGTTTTTTAAGGAACCTCCATACTGCTCTCCATAGTGGCTGTATCAATTTACGTTCCCACCAACAGTGCAAGAGGGTTCCCTTTTCTCCACACCCTCTCCAGCATTTGTTGTTTGTAGATTTTTTGATGATGGCCATTCTGACCCATGTGAGGTGATACCTCATTGTAGTTTTGATTTGCATTTCTCTAATGATTAGTGATGTTGAGCATCCTTTCATGTGTGTGTTGGCAATCTGTATATCTTCCTTTAAGAAAAGTATATTTAGACCTTCTGCCCATTTTTGGATTGAGTTGTTTGTTTTTTTGATATTGAGCTGCATGAGCTGCTTGTAAATTTTGGAGATTAATCCTTTGTCAGTTGCTTCGTTTGCAAATATTCTCTATGGTTGGGAGGAATTTTCAAGTTAGAGTTTCAATCTGGACACAAGGCTGGTTCCCTTTACCAGTCACCAGAGGAAGTCTTTTTCTTTCCAGTAAACAAGGTAGGAGCACTGAGCTGATCACCAACTTACCACATCACTTTATACTTTACCAAGAGGGAAGAAAGGGGATACTCACACTGAGTAAAATATTCTCCAGATGTAGGTTCAAGTTGGCTCCGAGTGGTATGTACACAGCGTGTGGGGGGGAAGGTCCACTGGGCTTGGGAATAGATGAGCTGGTTTTGAGCACTTGAGAAGTGGTGAAATTTCTCAGTCTCTCTCTTTTCATCTACGTTTCTACCTGCCCCATCTAAGTCAAGGGCCATTGTCTCTAGGTGTTTTAGGACCTTGTGAAGAATCATAAAATTCTAAGTTATGCTTATCTTATACTCATATCAGGTTCTACATGTGCAAGACCTGAGAACACTGATAGGGAGATTATGGAGTATAATCTAGAGTGTGCAGAGGAGAGAGAAATGGGATGAATAACCATATGCAAACAGCTCCTTCAAAAACTGTATGATGGCGGAGCTCAACTTCCTGTCTCTACTGTTACTTTTCATCTCTCTGTTCATAGTCACTTTCAAGCCCCCCCAAAGCATAGGCGTCACAAAAAACTTCAATTCAGAGAGGTACATTTCTGTGTTACAGTAGGGAGGGAAGGAACAACTTCCTGGGAGCATATAGAAAACTATTAAGTTACTGGTTTTTTTGCACTTTCACATTTTTAAAAGCAAATAGTACCACATAAAATCTACTGTGGGTGGTGAAGTTTGTTAGATGAGGAATTACTTGAGAAAAAAACTAAATATGTAAACTCTGACTTCAGAAGGCCAAGAACTAAACACAGGAGACATAAGTGATGTGAAACCTAATTTACATTGGGAAAAACCATCATGTGTGGATTTGTGTTACTAGTAAGTTAATGTAATTTGTGACTAACCTCTTGCTTTTTAAATAGTTTTTCACTGGATTAAAAAGGGCAAATTGTCCTTTGAGCTATAAATCAAGGAGTGCTGAAAAATGGAGTAGAGTATTAGGAACTGCAGATTGAGTATAAAAGCCACTGACATCTGTAAGATTTCCTTGTAGGCAAATTAAAGTGGGTGGTAAAGGTTCTGAACATAACAGATGAACTTTAAGGAGGGTCTCACTTTGAGAAGAGATTCAACGTGAATTGAATCAAGTATAATAATTAGATCAGGATTAGTTGGAGTAATGATTAAACCATTCAAGTTTATAAGTCCTAGTAGTTGCTAGGTATCTCCTGTACTAATTGTCTACCGAATTAAAAAAAATAATACTTAGTAATACTGGTTAATGTTTTTGTTTTTAGGTTCAATATAATTGTCTTTAATTTTTTTCTTTTTTAAAACAAATTCTAAATTTTAAAACAGATTAAGTCACTACAAAGTTCCCATATATCCTCCCGGACGGGGGCACGAACCCACGTCCCCTGCATCAGCAGGCAGACTCTCAACCACTGCGCCACCAGGGAAGCCCTATTTTTTGCAATTTTGAATCAATATCGATATGTTATTTTAACTGTAGTCTGTAATTTATTCTAATTTCCTTAGTTTTCACCTAATGTCCTTTTCTTCTTTGGGGATCCCCTCCAGGGTATCACATTATATTTAGTCCTCATGTGTCCTTAGGCTCCTCTTGGCTGTGATAGTTTATCAAACTTACCCTGTTTTTGGTGACTTTTGACAGTTTTGAAAAGTACTGGTCAAGTATTTTGTAAAATGCTCCTCAATTGGGAGTTGCCTGATGTGTTCTCTCTATGATTAGACTGGGGTTGTGGGTTTTTGGGAAGAAGACTAAAAAGGTAAAGTGCCATTTTCATCACGTCATGTCAAGGGTACGTACTATCAACATGACTTATTACTGTCCATGTTGACCTTGGTCACTTGGCTGAGTTAGTGTGCCAGGTTTCTTTTCTATAAAGTTGCTCTTTCTCCCCCTTTTCTATACTGTACTTTTTGGAAGGAAGTCACTATGAACAGCTCACATCCAACGTGTGGGAATTTATGCTTCACCTCCTCGAGGGCAGAGTATTGACACTAATTATTTGGAATTTTTCTGTGTGGGAGATTTGTCTATTCTTCCTTATTTATTGATTGATATTTATTTATTTTTTCAATTATCTATATCAGTATGGACTTATAGATTTATTTTTTGTTTTGGATTATAAGCCAATGCCACTTATTTTGTTGATAAAATTTTCCAGCCTGACAATTGGGGACTTTTTCAGTTGTCTGCTATGTCCCTTTGCATACTCCATTATTTATTAAAAAGCATTTTTTTACTTTCTGGCACTACAAGATGCTCTAGGATCATCGTATATATTTTTTGTCTCAGTCCTAGAATCAGCCTTTCTCCAAGAAGCCCTGATGTTTTAAAATTGGAATATGGTATTAGAAAACAAGATCTGAATGATAGGTGTGCTTGTTGCTGCTGGGGTGTCATTATTTCTAGGCCCTCTCTACTGACAGAGCAAGGGGTTATATGTGTATATACTAACCCATGTATGTACATATTTCTATAATTATTTCTATATGTAATCATCTGTATCTATACCAAGCTAAACATGCGTTCATACTGATGTCTCCAACGCTCATCTATTACCACATGGCTCATTCTGGCCTCCTCCTCTTTCTTATCTGTAATCTCCCACAGCTACAGTGAGAAACCTGGCTTCCAACATCCAGCATCTAATTACTTAATTGTTCAATTCCAGTATATATGTACAGCAGTATCAAAATTACTGATATCCTCATGAGAATCAACTTTACCAACACACAGTGCTTATGTAACAGTTTATTTTGCCTAGAGTCTTTTAGACTTCATTCATTTCCAGACTTACTTAGGTCTTCTTTTCCCCCCAGCCCCTGCAGTGAGTTTGCTTCATACATTTGTAATGGTTATATTTATTTCATACATTCATGATATAATTAGTTTTATCACATTCTGCATTCCATCCAGGAATACCCTGACCTCCAAATAGGTTTTTTTTTTAATTTGCATACAGTAAGGTTCACTCATTATGTTATAAAGTTCTATTCATTTCGACAAATGTGTGCTATCATATATCTGCCATTATAGTATCATACAGATAGTTATACCGTCTTTTTTTTTTTTTTTTTAACATCTTTATTGGGGTATAATTACTTTACAATGGTGTGTTAGTTTCTGCTTTATAACAAAGTGAATCAGCTATACATATACATATGTTCCCATATCTCTTCCCTCCTGCGTCTCCCCCCCCCCTCCCCATCCCACCCCTCCAGGCTGTCACAGAGCACCGAGCCAATATCCCTGTGCCATGCGGCTGCTTCCCACTAGCTATCTACCTTACTACGTTTGTTAGTGTGTATATGTCCATGACTCTCTCTCGCCCCGTCACAGCTCACCCTTCCCCCTCCCCATAACCTCAAGTCCGTTCTATAGGAGGTCTGCGTCTTTATTCCTGCCTTACCCCTAGGTTCTTCATGACATTTTTTTTTTCTTAAATTCCATATATATGTGTTAGCATACTGTATTTGTCTTTTTCTTTCTGACTTACTTCACTGTGTATGACAGACTCTAGGTCTATCCACCTCATTACAAATAGCTCAATTTCGTTTCTTTTTATGGCTGAGTAATATTCCATTGTATATATGTGCCACATCTTCTTTATCCATTCATCCGATGATGGGCACTTAGGTTGTTTCCATCTCCGGGCTATTGTAAATAGAGCTGCGATGAACATTTTGGTACATGACTCTTTTTGAATTTCGGTTTTCTCAGGGTATATGCCCAGTAGTGGGATTGCTGGGTCATATGGTAGTTCTATTTGTAGTTTTTTAAGGAACCTCCATACTGTTCTCCATAGTGGCTGAACCAATTCACATTCCCACCAGCAGTGCAAGAGGGTTCCCTTTTCTCCACACCCTCTCCAGCATTTATTGTTTCTAGATTTATTGATGATGGCCATTCTGACTGGTGTGAGATGATATCTCATTGTAGTTTTGATTTGCATTTCTCTAATGATTAATGATGTTGAGCATTCTTTCATGTGTTTGTTGGCAGTCTGTATATCTTCTTTGGAGAAATGTCTATTTAGGTCTTCTGCCCATTTTTGGATTGGGTTGTTTGTTTTTTTGTTGTTGAGCTGCATGAGCTGCTTGTAAATTTTGGAGATTAATCCTTTGTCAGTTGCTTCATTTGCAAATATTTTCTCCCGTTCTGAGGGTTGTCTTTTGGTCTTGTTTATGGTTTCCTTTGCTGTGCAAAAGCTTTGAAGTTTCATTAGGTCCCATTTGTTTATTTTTGTTTTTATTTCCATTACTCTAGGGGGTGGGTCAGAAAGAATCTTGCTGTGATTTATGTCATAGAGTGTTCTGCCTATGTTTTCCTCTAATAGTTTGATAGTTTCTGGCCTTATATTTAGGTCTTTAATCCATTTTGAGCTTATTTTTGTGTATGGTGTTAGGGAGTGTTCTAATTTCATTCTTTTACATGTACCTGTCCAGTTTTCCCAGCACCATTTATTGAAGAGGCTGTCCTTTTTCCACTGTACATTCCTGCCACCTTTATCAAAGATAAGGTGTCCATATGTGCATGGGTTTATCTCTGGGCTTTCTATCCTGTTCCATTGATCTATCTTTCTGTTTTTGTGCCAGTACCATACTGTCTTGATAACTGTAGCTTTGTAGTATAGTCTGAAGTCAGGGAGCCTGATTCCTCCAGTTCCTTTTTTTGTTCTCAAGATTGCTTTGGCTATTCGGGGTCTTTTGTGTTTCCATACAAATTGCGAAATTTTTTGTTCTAGTTCTGTGAAAAATGCCAGTGGTAGTTTGATAGGGATTGCATTGAATCTATAGATTGCTTTGGGTAGTAGAGTCATTTTCACAATGTTGATTCTTCCAATCCAAGAACATGGTATATGTCTCCATCTATTTGTATCATCTTTAATTTCTTTCATCAGTGTCTTATAGTTTTCTGCATACAGGTCTTTTGTCTCCTTAGGTAGGTTTATTCCTAGATATTTTATTCTTTTTGTTGCAATGGTAAATGGGAGTGTTTTCTTGATTTCACTTTCAGATTTTTCATCATTAGTATATAGGAATGCCAGAGATTTCTGTGCATTAATTTTGTATCCTGCTACTTTTCCAAATTCATTGATTAGCTCTAGTAGTTTTCTGGTAGCATCTTTAGGATTCTCTATGTATAGGATCATGTCATCTGCAAACAGTGACAGCTTTACTTCTTCTTTTCCGATTTGGATTCCTTTTATTTCCTTCTCTTCTCTGATTGCTGTGGCTAAAACTTCCAAAACTATGTTGAATAAGAGGGGTGAGAGTGGGCACCCTTGTCTTGTTCCTGATCTTAGTGGAAATGCTTTCAGTTTTTCACCATTGAGGATGATGTTGGCTGTGGGCTTGTCGTATATGGCCTTTATTATGTTGAGGAAAGTTCCCTCTATGCCTACTTTCTGCAGGGTTTTTATCATAAATGGGTGTTGAATTTTGTCAAAAGCTTTCTCTGCATCTATTGAGATGATCATATGGTTTTTCTCCTTCAGTTTGTTAATATGGTTTATCACATTGATAGATTTGCGTATATTGAAGAATCCTTGCATTCCTGGAACAAACCCCACCTGATCATGGTGTATGATCCTTTTAATGTGCTGTTGGATTCTGTTTGCTAGTATTTTGTTGAGGATTTTTGCATCTATGTTCATCAGTGATATTGGTCTGTAGTTTTCTTTCTTTGTGACATCCTTGCCTGGTTTTGGTATCAAGGTGATGGTGGCCTCGTAGAATGAGTTTGGGAGTGTTCCTCCCTCTGCTATATTTTGGAAGAGTTTGAGAAGGATAGGTGTTAGCTCTTCTCTAAATGTTTGATAGAATTCGCCTGTGAAGCCATCTGGTCCTGGGCTTTTCTTTGTTGGAAGATTTTTAATCACAGTTTCAATTTCAGTGCTTGTGATTGGTCTGTTCATATTTTCTATTTCTTCCTGATTCAGTCTTGGCAGGTTGTGCATTTCTAAGAATTTGTCCATTTCTTCCAGATTGTCCATTTTATTGGCATAGAGTTGCTTGTAGTAATCTCTCATGATCTCTTTTATTTCTGCAGTGTCAGTTGTTACCTCTCCTTTTTCATTTCTAATTCTATTGATTTGAGTCTTCTCCCTTTTTTTCTTGATAAGTCTGGCTAGTGGTTTATCAATTTTGTTTATCTTCTCAAAGAACCAGCTTTTAGTTTCATTGATCTTTGCTATTGTTTCCTTCATTTCTTTTTCATTTATTTCTGATCTGATTTTTATGATTTCTTTCCTTCTGCTAGCTTTGGGGTTTTTTTGTTCTTCTTTCTCTAATTGCTTGAGGTGCAAGGTTAGGTTGTTTATTCTAGATGTTTCCTGCTTCTTAAGGTGGGCTTGTATTGCTATAAACTTCCCCCTTAGAACTGCTTTTGCTGCATCCCACAGGTTTTGGGTCGTTGTGTCTCCATTGTCATTTGTTTCTAGGTATTTTTTGATATCCTCTTTGATTTCTTCAGTGATCACTTCATTATTAAGTAGTGTATTGTTTAGCCTCCATGTGTTTGTATTTTTTACAGATCTTTTCCTGTAATTGATATCTAGTCTCATGGCGTTGTGGTCAGAAAAGATACTTGATACAATTTCAATTTTCTTAAATTTGCCAAGGCTTGATTTGTGACCCAAGATATGATCTATCCTGGAGAATGTTCCGTGAGCACTTGAGAAAAATGTGTATTCTGTTGTTTTTGGATGGAGTGTCCTATAAATATCAATTAAGTCCATCTTGTTTAATGTATCATTTAAAGCTTGTGTTTCCTTATTTATTTTCATTTTGGATGATCTGTCCATGGGTGAAAGTGGGGTGTTTAAGTCCCCTACTATGAATGTGTTACTGTCAATTTCCCCTTTTATGGCTGTTAGTATTTGCCTTATGTATTGAGGTGCTCCTATGTTGGGTGCATAAATATTTACAATTGTTATATCTTCTTCTTGGATCGATCCCTTGATCATTATGTAGTGTCCTTCTTTGTCTCTTTTAATAGTCCTTATTTTAAATTCTATTTTGTCTGATATGAGAATTGCTACTCCAGCTTTCTTTTGGTTTCCATTTGCATGGAATATCTTTTTCCATCCCCTTACTTTTAGTCTGTATGTGTCTCTAGGTCTGAAGTGGGTCTCTTTTAGAGAGCATATGTAAGGGTCTTGTTTTTGTATCCATTCAGCTAATCTGTGTCTTTTGGTGGGAGCATTTAGTCCATTTACATTTAAGGTAATTATCGATATGTATGTTCCTATTCCCATTTTCCATATTGTTTTGGGTTCGTTATTATAGGTCTTTTCCTTCTCTTGTGTTTCTTGCCTAGAGAAGATCCTTTAGCATTTGTTGTAAAGCTGGTTTGGTGGTGCTGAACTCTCTCAGCTTTTGCTTGTCTGTAAAGGTTTTAATTTCTCCATCAAATCTGAATGAGATCCTTGCTGGGTAGAGTAGTCTTGGTTGCAGGTTTTTCTCCTTCATCACTTTCAGTATGTCCTGCCACTCCCTTCTGGCTTGTAGGGTTTCTGTTGAAAGATCAGCTGTTAACCTTATGGGGATTCCCTTATGTGTTATTTGTTGTTTTTCCCTTGCTGCTTTTAATATGCTTTCTTTGTATTTAATTTTTGACAGTTTGATTAATATGTGTCTTGGCGTATTTCTCCTTGTATTTATCCTGTATGGGACTCTCTGTGCTTCCTGGACTTGATTAACTATTTCCTTTCCCATATTAGGGAAGTTTTCAACTATAATCTCTTCAAATATTTTCTCAGTCCCTTTCTTTTTCTCTTCTTCTTCTGGAACCCCTATAATTCGAATGTTGGTGCGTTTAATGTTGTCCCAGAGGTCTCTGAGACTGTCCTCAGTTCTTTTCATTCTTTTTTCTTTATTCTGCTCTGCAGTAGTTATTTCCACTATTTTATCTTCCAGGTCACTTATCCGTTCTTCTGCCTCAGTTATTCTGCTATTGATCCCATCTAGAGTATTTTTAATTTCATTTATTGTGTTGTTCATCGTTGCTTGTTTCATCTTTAGTTCTTCTAGGTCCTTGTTAACTGATTCTTGCATTTTGTCCATTCTATTGTCCATTCTATCTCCAAGATTTCGGATCAACCTTACTATCATTATTCTGAATTCTTTTTCAGGTAGACTGCCTATTTCCTCTTCATTTGTTAGGTCTGGTGCATTTTTATCTTGCTCCTTTATCTGCTGTGTGTTTTTCTGTTTTCTCATTTTGCTTATCTTACTGTGTTTGGGGTCTCCTTTTTGCAGGCTGCAGGTTCGTAGTTCCTCCTGTTTTTGATGTCTGTCTCCAGTGGCTAAGGTTGGTTCAGTGGGTTGTGTAGGCTTCCTGGTGGAGGGGACTAGTGCCTGTGTTGTGGTGGAAGAGGCTGGATCTTGTCTCTCTAGTGGGCAGGTTCACGTCTGGTGGTGTGTTTTGGGGTGTCTGTGGCCTTATTATGATTTTAGGCAGCCTCTCTGCTAATGGGTGGGGTTGTGTTCCTGTTTTGCTAGTTGTTTGGCACAGGTTGTCCAGCACTGTGGCTTGCTGGTCGTTGAGTGAAGCTGGGTGCTGGTGTTAAGATGGAGGTCTCTGGGAGATTTTCGCCGTTTGATATTATCTGGAGCTGGGAGGTCTCTTGTGAACCAGTGTCTTGAAGTTGGCTCTCCTACCTCAGAGGCAGAGCCCTGCCTCCTGGCTGGAGCACCAAGAGCCTTTCATCCACACGGCTCAGAATAAAAGGGAGAAAAAGTAGAGGGAATTAGTAGACGTATGAGGAAAGAAAGAAGGAAAGGAGGGAAGGAAGGAGGGAAGGAAGGAAGGAAGGAAGGAAGGAAGGAAGGAAGGAAGAAAGAAAGAAAGAAGCAAAGAAGGAAAGAAGGCAAGAAGGAACGAAAGGAGGGAGGGAGGGAGGGAGGAAGGAAGGAGGGAAAGAAGGAAAAACAAAAAGAAAGAAGATACAGTAAAAATAAAATAAAGTATAATAAAGTTATTGAATTAAAAAATTCTTAATTAGAAAAAAAAAAAAGGACGGATAGAACCTTAGGACAAATGTTGGAAGCAAAGCTGTACAGACAAAGTCTTACACAGAAGCGTACACATACACCCTCACAAAAAGAGGTAAAGGGGGAAAAATCATAAATCTTGCTGTCAGAGACCACCTCCTCAATTTGGGATGATTCGTTGTCTAAAGGAGGGAAGGAAGGAGGGAAGGAAGGAAGGAAGGAAGGAAGAAAGAAAGAAGCAAGGAAGGAAAGAAGGCAAGAAGGAACGAAAGGAGGGAGGGAGGAAGGAAGGAAGGAGGGAAAGAAGGGAAAACAGAAAGAAGATACAGTAAAAATAAAATAGAGTATAATAAAGTTATTGGATTAAAAAATTCTTAATTAGAAAAAAAAAAAAAAGGGACGGATAGAACCTTAGGACAAATGTTGGAAGCAAAGCTATACAGACAAAGTCTTACACAGAAGCGTACACATACACCCTCACAAAAAGAGGTAAAGGGGGAAAAATCATAAATCTTGCTGTCAGAGACCACCTCCTCAATTTGGGATGATTCGTTGTCTAAAGGAGGGAAGGAAGGAAGGAAAGAAAGAAAGAAAGAAAGGACGAAGGTAAAGTATAATAACGTTCTTAAAATTAAAATTGATTATTAAGAAAAAAAATTTTAAGAAAAAACCATGGACGGATAGAACCTAGGACAAATGGTGGAAGCAAGACTATACAGACAAGATCTCACACAGAAGCATACACATACACATTCACAAAAAGAGGAATAGGGAGAAAAATCATAGATCTTGCTCCCAAAGTCCACCTCCTTAATTTGGGATGATTGGCTGTCTATTCATGTATTCCACAGATGCAGGGTACATCAAGTTGATTGTGGAGCTTTAATCCGCTGCTTCTGAGGCTGCTGGGAGAGATTTCCCTTTCTCTTCTTTGTTCTCACAGCTCACAGGGGCTCAGCTTTGGATTTGGCCCTGCCTCTGCGTGTAGGTCGCTGGAGGGCGTCTGTTTTTTGCTCAGACAGGACGGGGTTAAAGGAGCCGCTGATTCGGGGGTTCTGGCGTACGGAGGCCGGCGGCGGGGAGGGAGGGGCACGGAATGCGGGGCGGGCCTGCGGCGGCAAAGTCCGGCGTGACTCTGCACCAGCCCGAGGCCTGCCGTGCGCTCTCCCGGGGAAGTCGTCCCCGGATCCCGGGAACCCGGCAGTGGCGGGCTGCACAGGCTCCGCGGAAGAGGGGAGTGGAGAGCGACCTGCGCTCGCACACAGGCCCCTTGGTGGCGGCAGCAGCAGCCCCAACGTCTCCCGCCCGCCTTGGGGTCCGCGCCTCCAGCCGCGGCTTGCGCCCGTCTCTGGAGTCAGCGCCCTCAGCCGCGGCTCGCGCCCGTCTCTGGGGTCCGCGCTTTCAGCCGCGGCTCGCGCCCGTCTCTGGGGTCCGCGCTTTCAGCCGCGGCTCGCGCCCGTCTCTGGGGTCCGCGCTTTCAGCCGCGGCTCGCGCCCGTCTCTGGGGTCCGCGCTTTCAGCCGCGGCTCGCGCCCGTCTCTGGGGTCCGCGCTTTCAGCCGCGGCTCGCGCCCGTCTCTGGAGTTCCTTTAAGCAGCGTTCTTAAACCCCTCTCCTCACGCACCAGGAAACAAAGAGGGAAGAAAAAGTCTCTTGCTTCTTCGGCAGGTGCAGGCTTTTCCCCGGACTCCCTCCCGGCTAGCTGTGGTGCACTAACCCCTTCAGGCTATGTTCAAGCCGCCAACCCCAGTCCTCTCCCTGCGCTCCGTCCGAAACCGAAACCCTAGCCTCAGAGCCTCAGCTCGCAGCCCCGCCCGTCCCGGCGGGTGAGCAGACAAGCCTCTCGGGCTGGTGAGTGCCGGTCGGCACCGATCCTCTGTGCGGGAATCTCCCCGCTTTGCCCTCCGCACCCGTTGCTGTGCACTCCTCCGCGGCTTCGAAGCTCCCCCCTCCGCCTCCCGCAGTCTCCGCCCGCGAAGGGGCTTCCTAGTGTGTGGAAACTTTTCCTCCTTCACAGCTCCCTCCCACTGGTGCAGGTGCCGTCCCTATTCTTTTGTCTCTGTTTATTCTTTTTTACTTTTGCCCTACCCAGGTACGTGGGGAGTTTCTTGCCTTTTGGGAGGTCTGAGGTCTTCTGCCAGCCTTCAGTAGGTGTTCTGCAGGAGTTGTTCCACGTGTAGATGTATTTCTGGTGTATCTGTGGAGAGGAAGGTGATCTCCGCGTCTTACTCTTCCGCCATCTTCCCTTACCCCCTCCAGTTATACCGTCTTAAAAAGGTGCTTAATGTGTTCAAACCTCACCTAAGGCCCTCCCTGCCTCAAACCCCTGGAAACCATTGATCTTTTTACCATTGCTATAGTTTTGACTTTTCCAGAATGTCATATAATTGGTGTTTTCTTTCTTTATAAGCATAATTATTAGCTTACATTTATTAAGTATTCACCAGGTGGTTGTCCCTATGTTATGTGCTCTTCAGGTACCATCTTTTTTTGGTTCTCAGACCACGTGATGGCAGTACAATTTTCATCCTTAATTACTGGTGTGGAAGCACAGGATGGCTAAATACTACTCCTAAAGTTGTATACAGCTAATAAGAGATCTTGTCAGTTTGACAAGGGCTATTTGACTCTGAAACATGTACCCAACCAATATATTATGCTGCTAAATTCATACTCAGAACTGAGAAAATAAGAAACAGGATGCCTGCTTCAAAATGCTCCTTCATTTTGACAGTTCTGTGCACAAAACAATGGGGCTTCTTTAAAACTTCAAACATGCATTGCTTTAATAGAAAAGCACATTTATACTAAAAAGGAAGGAAGGACAGTGGAAGAAAGGGGGGAGAAAGGAAGGAAATCATATCAAGTCCAGGAACAGGATCAGTGACTCTGTTAGATTCTACTAAAAGCCATACGTTTCCCCCTGAAGGTGCATGGGAGTGACCATTCTGCTGGCTCAGAGCATCCCTCAAGTTCCACCCATCTGGAAAAAGTAAGTTCAGAGGGACACATTTATTTATGCCTTTTTCCCTAAAGGGAACTGCAGTGTTCGACAGGAACATAGCAAATGTTTAATGTTTTAGCTCTGTATGTTCTTTGGTAATGTGGCTATTAATATAGATTCCTAACTATGATTCATGTCATGTTTTTGTCTTCTTCCAAAACCTCAATAAGAATCTTCCACCATGCTTCCCATCAGACCCCTTAAAGTTAGACATTAGATGAATTATTAATTGTTGTTAAAATAAAACACTTTTTTGTTATTTGAGACTGTTTTAATGTGAATTTAACTATGTACTGATGGGTAAACAATCCATTCTGAGTATTTAGATGTGTCTTAGATGCCTAGAATAAAAAAATTTTAATGATCATTTAGGAATCAGATGTCTGTTTCCTGGAAGAAAGGAAAGCATTCTCTCCAGAAAAAATATTAACCTTCTTTTAGCAAATGGTGGCAACGTGTTAGGTTGTACAAATTTATTTGCAAATTTTCCCTGTGAGGCTATAAAAACACAGGTGAAATTTCGATCTAGCTATTTTTATCATGAACTGGCTCTATCAATATGGTACCCAATGAAAGAAAGTGTTGGGAATTGCCTTATTCATTAGCAAGAAGCTTAGATTTATTCTAAGATTTCTTGAAGATACTTATTATTTTCCTAGGGCTGTAACAAAGTACCACAAAGTGGGTGGCTTAGCTTAAACAAGAGGAATTTATTGTCTCACAGTTCTGGAGGGTAAACATTTACGATCAAGGGGTCAATAGGGTTGGTTCCTTCTGAGGGCTGTCGAGTAGACTATGTTTCAGGCTTCTCTCCTAGGTTTTGGTGATTTGTGACAATTTTTGACATTCCTTGCCTTGTAGACATATCACCTTAATCTCTGCCTTTATCTTTACATAGCATTCTTCCTTCATATAGTCTTCCCTCTGCAGATGTCTCTCTGTCCAAATTCCCTTTTGGTAAAAGGCCAACAGTTATATTGAATTAGGGCCCATCCTAATGACCTTGTTTTAACTTGATTACCTCTGTAAAGACCCTACTTCCAAATAAGGTTACATTCTGAGTACTGGAGGTAAATATAAGTGATATTGAAGATCTAAATGAAGGTCATTGTATTAGTTCATCAGACTGACTATGTGGTCGAAATGCAAACTACATGAAGTTGATTTAGAAGATTTAGTGCCATTCCAGGCACATATTAATAGCCAAGGGTTAGAAGATGAAAAAGACATAATCTGTAACCATATGGTTCTTTGTGGGAAAGACACCCATTAAAATACTTTGTACTATATGGTAAATCATAAGAAAAAGTTCTGGCCAGAAGGAGAGAGGGATGAGGTGATTTTTTCAAGATTAAGTAAGTTATCTAGCTAAACGAGGAATGGCGGTCAAGGTAGAGGACTTATTATCAGGAAAGGCACAGAGGTGAGAAATGTAAGGTATGTCCATGGAAATGCCACAGTTCAGTATTATTACTAAGATGTAAAATAAGAAGTGGAGAATAATAGATTAAAAATGCTGAATAATGGTTGCATTTGGAAGAAAAGAGGGATACAGTATTTTATTACACTTGCTGGATTTTATACTTTATTTAGGATTTTTGTATTTATGTTCATGGGAGATATTCTTTATTTTTCTTTTCTCATACTGTTCTTTTAGCTTTTTGTTTTAATCAAATTATACTAGACTCATAAAATAATTTATTTGGATAGTTCCTGCTTTTAAAAATTATTTAGAAGAGTTTGTAAGACTGGAATTATCCATTCTTAAATTTTGGTAGAATTACCTGTGACACCATCCACGCTTTTGATCTGGGAAGTTTTTATATTTCTAATTCAATTTCTTTGGTGTGTCTAGGCCTATTTAAGTTTCTGTTTCTTCTTGATCAATTTTGTTTGTTCCTTTTATCTATCCTTTCAAATGTATTAACATAAAGTTCATTGCATCTTATCTCCTTTTTAATCTCTGTTGTATCTCTAATTGTGTTCCCTTTGTCATTTCAAAAGGTGTTTACTTTTGCCTTGCCTCTGTTTTCTTGATCACCCTTGCCAGAGGTTTGTCAATTTTATTTGTCTTTTCAAAGAACGAAGTTGGCTGTGTTGATGTTCCCATCATATGTTGCATTACATTTCCTCAGGTTTTCCTTTTCTTTTTATTATTTTCTTCCTTCTGCTTCTTTGTGTTTCTTCTGTTCTCTTTGTATCATTCAGGGTTGAATTGCTTAGATTGTTTATTTTCAGCCTTTCTTATTTTCTACTGTCTGGACACAGTTCCAGTTTTACATTTATTATGTTGTTATTTGATCAATGACTCCCATTTTAGACTATATGCTTCCTTAATTTGGAGACCATTTCAGTTTTTTATTGTAGTTTCATATCTAACAGTTTGCACAGTGCCTGACTCATAATAGTGGCTCAGTGAAAATGTGCTGAACAGGTGAATGTTTAGTATGATTTGTAAACTGCGCCACACTATACACATTATTAATATATTTATCTGAGCTGAAGATAGTCCAGTAGCTTGGAGTGTATGAGAATATCAATGCAACTGTCTAAGAAAAGTTATAGACCAATATTTTTGAGAGATATTTTCATTTATAACCTAAGGGAATAAAAATATCTTCATGCAAACACTTTCTGAACTGCTGAGTGTTACAAAAACAGGAAAGTCAGTCATCAAAAGTGTTTATGAAGTCAACCTGAAGACTATCATTGCCTTTATGCTTCAGTGAAGTGTATGTGAAGGAGTTCTTTATCAATAGGATTGTGATGCAATTTTAAATTTTAACACAGTAACAAGAAATTTTCCTTAATTTCTGTCAAAAGATAAATATTTGGAGTCAGATCTAAGTTCAAATGCCAGCTGTGTTCCCTAGCTACCTCTGCAACTTCAGGCAAGTGACTTTACCCCTCTGAGCTTCAGTTCTCCGATGCAGAAAATGGGGATAAAAGTACTTCCCTCTCTCCCTGTATTGTTGTGAGGATTAAATGAGATAATGGATGTAAAGTGCTTACCATAGTGTCTGGCACATGGCAGGTACTCAGTAAATATTGTTAGTGTTGTTGCTGCTATTACACGCATGACATGTATGTCTTATGCTTCTTATACCTAATGTCCGCCACATTGTAACCCTAGTGGCTAGCCTGAGCATGGTTGCAGAATTGAACTAACATCCTCATGTTGATGATGGTAGATGATTAAAAAAAAAAAAAAGGAGCTATGGAAGAACGGAATTCAGGCTTTGTAATTGTCAGCCACAAGCTTCAAATTCAGGTTGAAAGAATGTAATGGATAAAGAATATTTCCAAATGTCTCCTACACAGGGAGATGGACTTAACCGTTAAAACTGAGGCATTAGCAAAAATATTCAGGGAAATAAGGATGAACATGTGCAATAAAAAGGTGATCTTTTCTATTGTTTGGGTAAAAATAGGCACGCTCATTGGGAAAACTTGTCATCTAAAATTGCTTTCATACAAACAGCTCTGTGGGACCTTTTTATAATGCCTGTAATGAGAAAACTGGATTGGAATCATGCTATTATGAATGTATTCATAACAGATAATGTATAACATTACTTGACTTCTGGAATGACACAATGTGGGGAATAATTAACTATATTACAGTGTGACTCTCTTCTGCTTGGATCATGTAGATCTGTTATATCAGAAGGTCAGTGGCAATGCTACTTCTATTGAAGAATTTTCATTTCTTTCAAAAAAATAGAAAATGACTTTCAATAACGACATAAATATAAAAATCTGCATTTACTATAGCTAGTATAAGACATTTTTTGCATCAATTACTGTTGTAATTTAGGCTGAATAATGCCAGCTATTTTGCTACTCTGCTGAAGTCCTCTTTTTTGAGCCTACAATGAACCTGTAATACTTATGGAAAGAGTTACCATAGCAACCTATATTGATGTCACAAGCTCAGGCTTCTGACTTCATTGCATAATGCAGTAGCAACTGGATTTGCAGCAGAAACACCCTGCTAAAGAACAAGTATCTTGGTTCACAGCAAAGAGGACAAAGGAAAACAGCAAGTTCTAGGGGGTTGAATGCTGGATTGTGAGTTAGAATGTCTGAGTTCTTATTTTAATCCTCCTTCTCACTTGTTGCTTTGTTTTGAGTAATTGTGTTTACATGTGTGCACTGAGGTTTGAAGCAAGAAATCTCCTATCTATGGGGTAGGCATAGAAGAGAAAACTCATTATTTAATGTTTTAGCATTTGGTAGACAGCTTAATAAAGCTAAAGCACCCTAAAAATAACTTGGAAAGAAATAAATTATTAATGCCTTGTAGTAGATGAACTAGCTCAGAAAGATAAAGAAGACACTTGGAAATAAAAAAGCATGTGGCTAGGGTTTTTTCATTTTATTTTTTGAAATAGTAACGGGTAAACGTCAAGGTTGATGTCCTAATCTTAATTGTAGTACGAATGTAAAGAACTCTTACATAAATATGTCAATATTATATAGCTATATCTATTTAAAGATGTCTTTATATGTTCAGAGTAAGAGTCATCTGTATCTATTTGTGAGTATGATGCTTCTTATGTTTATACTGCATACATTAAATCATAACTGTTTCTTAATTTTACCATGCAAATATTTATCCTCATTAGAAAACAACTGAATATGGGAAATGGCTTTGCTAATTTAAAATGAAATTTCAAAAACCCTGGTGATATCTTTCTTAGGATGGCCTAATCTTTCCATTGCAGCCTATAACCTGTTCATTATGTCAATTGGTCTAGCTTTTTTTTTTTTGTACACTAAATTTTAGAATTGAGATACAAGTATTTTGAAATTTAAAAAGGCATTTAAACTGATAAACTTCCTCACCAGAAACTAAGGTGGAAACATGATAGAGCTTTTTATTTCCTCTAAGGTAACAAGCTAGAACATTTTGATGGAACTATGGCCCTTCCACCCCCTCCATCCATAAGGTTCAAAATCATTCCAAAATATCAGCAGAAATTTATCATGCTACCAAACATCATTAACTAAATTCCATGTTAAAAACCAACAGAAAGACACAAATAAATTGTTAAGTCTTACAGAACTTTTAAGTTACTGCTGAAAATGTAGAGCAAAGTAGAAATGGTGGCCATGTTTTCGATAAGCACTTAAATGCAACTGAGCTTCACATCATATTTGTAGCATGAGCCATTTGTAGGACTCTCAAAGTCTTGAAAAATCTTTATAAAACCAGAATTTAGTATACAGTGTTTGTATAGAATATATAAGGATAAAAACTAATTCTTTCATCGTAGGCTATGTCTATCAGACTAGCTAATGTGATATTTCTTTTATTCTGGGAAATAACCTTTTTGTGTGTTGGTGTGAATTTAATTCAACAGATATTTATTGACTTTATTGGCCCAAAAAGATCTTGAATAGACATAGTGAAAGTTTGTAAAAAAAAAAAAAAAAGGCAGGTTAGTCTCCAAATTATTTTCCCCAGTTTAAGCAAAGAGAACAAGTAGTATTGGTTACCTTCTGAACTCTACTTTGTTCCTTGCCCTGAATTCACTATTTCTTAAGTACAGCCCCTATAAATAGCAGAGACTAAACATATGAAAAATCACAATGTCAAAGAATTATAACTATAGAAAGAGCTTTAGTTAGTTCATTTTTATCAAACTGAGGTCTGATAGATTTAAATAACTTTCCCAAAGTTAATTAGTGGAAGAATCCAAACCTCAAACAACTGCTTGTTCTACCGCATCAGATTGTCCCCATCCTGCCTGATGGCTTTAATCCAGAGTTTCCTCTTCGATATATAGTCTGATATGTAGTCCTTTTTTTTTCAGTTGAGGTATAATTGACATATAACATTATATTACTTTCTTGTGTACAACATAATGATTCAATATTTGTATATATTGCAAAATGATCACCACAATAAGTCTAGTTAGCATCCAAGCCCTTTTTTTCCTTAATTAAAAAAAAATGTTTTATGTCTTTTTTTCCCTTGGCAAATATCACTAGAGATTAGAGACAAATTTTATTAGTCTTTTCAAAGAACCAACTTTTGGCATTATTACTCTCATTATCTTTTGCTGTGTAACAACCTTGAAAATTTATTGGCTTATAACAACCACCATTTTATTATCTCATGATTTGTGGGTCAGGAATTCAGGGATAGTTTTCCTGGCTCATTCTCTTGCGTCACATGGTATTGACTGGGTTTACCTGGTGGTATTATTGGTTCTTGGTCTGGTCTGGAGAGTCCAAGATCGCTTCACTCAAACGCCTGATGCCTTGGCAAGGAGAACCAGAGGGCTGAGCTCAGCCAGGTTTCTCCCTCTATCCATGTATCACAGGGCTGCTCCACATGGCCTCTCCAATGGAGTATTTATACTTCTTACATTGCAGCTTGGAATGCTAAGAATGTTCTATGGGAAGTGGAAATTGCATGTCCTCTTAAAGGCTAGACGTAGAGCTGGCAAAGCATCCCTTCTGCCATACTCTTGGTCAGAGTCGTTGCACAACAAAGATTTAAGGGGAGGGGAAATAGACCCCTCCTATCAATGGGATGAGTGTCAAAGAATTGGAGCTATGTATTCCATCACATTGATCCCGTGTTATATTTTAGTTTCCTACTTCAGTAGTCCCTTCTTGCTTTAAATTTCTTCCTTCTGTTTTCTGTTTATAGTCTATCATTCTACCCCCTACCCAATTTCTTAAGTTGGATGTTTAAATCATTAATTTCCACAGTTTGTTCTAATATAAGCACTAAAGTGTAAAGTTTTCCTCAAATTACTGCTTTCATTGCTTTTCAAAGTAACACTACGTTGGTATTTTGCTCTTTGTTCAGTTACAAGTATTTTCAGTGTTCCATTATCATTTCTTCTGTGGTCTATGAGTTATTTGGAAGTGTGGTTTTAGAATTTCAATCATATGGGGTCTTAATAATATACCCACTTGAGACTTAACAGATTTATCTATTGAATGCAATGTATGATCCTTATTTGGATCCTGACTTGAACAAACTAAGAAAACGTATAAGATAATCAAGGAAATATGAACACTGACTGGATATTTGAGGAATTTTATATATTTTTAAATATATATAATGGTATTATCATACTGTTAAAGAAAAAAGTCCTTCCTTTATAGAGTTACAAATATTTATGGATGAATTTTCTTCAGAAAAATTCAGATGGGAGTGGATGTATGGATGATAAAAGATTGACTACGAGTTGAATAATCATTGAAGCTAGATGAAGGATACATGAGCATTCAACATATACTACTTCATTTACTCTTGCATGTGTTAGAAATTTTTCATGAGAAGATGTTAAAAATTCATCTCTTTAAATAATGATTTCTGATTTAACTGCTTTGTGGCTAGAGAATGCAATATATATACAAGTACACAAAAACACACGCCACACAGACTATTTATATTCTCTCTGTATAATGTAGAACATATATATATATATTCACACACATATACATTGTATGTAAGATGAGTCTTGCTTTATGGATTAATGTATTCAATTTTGATAAATGTATTGTGTGCTTGAGAAGAAATCTATCTATCTATCTATCTGTCTTCATTAAATCAAGTTTGGTAGTCCAAAATATTCATATTTTTATAGACTTTTTTCTGCTTGAACTATCAATAATTGAAAAAGGTGTGTTTCATTCTTATATTATCATGATGATTATCAATTTTTCTCTGGAGTTCTTGAATGTTTTGCATTGTGTAATTTGAGATAGGACCATATTACATACCTAGTTGTTAAATCTTACTGTAATTTGAAACTTTAGGTAGTATCACTTGTTCTTCCTAATAATTTTTTTTATCTTAAAGACTCTTTTTATATTATTAATATAGCTCTCCCCAGCTTTCTCTGGGCTATTATTTGTTGGACATATCTTTCAACAATTTTCTCTTTATATTTTAGGTGTGTCTAATGTAGAATTTTTACGTTTAGCCTTAAAATTTCTGTCTTTAACTGGCAAGTTTGGTCTATATATCAATACATAAGTACTGTGATTAGTGATATATATTTACTTATTTCTATGATCTTCATTTATACTTTCTGTTTGTTTTTTTGTATGCTTCTTCCTCCCTCCCTCTCCCTCTTTCTTTTTTTCTTTCTTTCCTTTTTTCTTTCTTTCAAATTTGCTTGTTTTATTATCCAATTATCTTACTCTACTGATTAGAAATGATATATTCTAACTTACTTTCTTTTATAATTTTGACATTTTAAGGGGGTGTCCACTAACTTAACAATGACTAAATTTAATCAACCATTTATACCCTCCCCTTTCTGAACAATACAAGGGTTCTGGAACAATTATTCCAATCATCTCTTCTGACTTCCATGCTATTATTACTCTTTAAGTTCTATCATTTAACTTCCCAAATTAGACATTTTATTTATTATTTTATAAGACACAGTTTATATAGATTTATCTATATGTTTACCAATTTCTGCTCACCTTTCTTCTTAGATCTTCTTTCTGGGATTTTTTTTTTTTCAGAAGTGTATCTTTCAGAAATTTCTTATGAAAGTATACTGTTTTTCTCTCAGAGTTTGTTCATCTAAAAATGCTTGAAATATGTTTAATTCACTCTCAATCCTGAAGAAATTTTGATGGATACAAAATAGTAGGTTGAGAGTTATTTTCTTGAAATAATTTCTTGAAGACATAATTCTATGGCTACTGGCTTTTACTGTGGCTATTGAAAGCCTGCCTTTAGATAGTTATCATTTCTTTGCAGAAGAAATGACTTTTTTAGATCTCTTAAGCTGTGGTGTTCTGAACTTTTACTACAATATGTGTAGGTATGGATATCTTTCATATATCTTTCAGAATCTTCCATCAGTTCTGAAAAATTCTCAAACATTATGTCTTTGAATATTTCCTCTCCTCCATTCTTTCTATTACTACTTTATGAGAACTTCTCATTCAGTTCTTCAAGTCTATTTATCTTTTAATTTCATATATTGCATTTTCTTTTCTCTGTCTGCTTCATTCTGTGTACTTCCTTTAGGGTAATCTTTTAATTTCCTAATTCTGTCTTCAGCTTTATCTAAGTTGTTAGTTTACTTATAGAGAAACTTTATAATTGCAATGATTATGTTTTCATTCTAAAAACTGTATTTTTAACAGTAGCTTGATCTTTTAAAAATAATTTCATCTTGGCTGTTTCCTTTTTTGAATTTATTATTTCTTTCAGTATTTTATTTAGAATTATTTCATATTTTATCTTTTTTAATATCTTTATTGGAGTATAATTGCTTCACAATGTTGTGTTAGTTTCTGCTGTACAACAAAGTGAATCAGCTATATGTATACATATATCCCCATATGCCCTCCCTCTTGCATCTCCCTCCCACCCTCCCTATCCCACCCCTCTAGGTGGTCACAAAGCCCTGAGCTGATCTCCCCGTGCTATGCAGCAGCTTCCCACTAGCCATCCATTTTACATTTGGAAGGGTATATATGTCAATGCTACATTCTCACTTCATCCCATTTATAGATGGTAATTCTACAATTTGAAGTTATGGGGGCGGTTTTAAATATGTTGTATATTTTTTCTGCTTATTCATTGCTGTGGTAAACATTCTCCTTGTGGGTTTACTCAGTTTTTATGATGACTTCATAATCTATGGAAATCCTTGGGGTTATAATCGAAATACGTTCCTCTAAGGACGATTGAGTTTGGTTTGCCTGGATTCCCTGGTTGCTACTGACCTAGGTCCATCCATTTTGTTCAGCATCAAGGGTCTCATTCTAATGTTGGACTTTTAGATTCTGTTCACCCAACCCTGAGTCAGGCTTAGTATCGCAGTACCAGCATTTCCCTCATAGTAACCCCAGATTTTATTTTTTCTTGCTCCTCTCCTCTCCAGCTTCAACTCATGGTGCTCTTTCTCTCTCTCTGATAGTATATCCCTGAGGTTTTTCCTTACTTTCTTCTGGATCCAGAAGAATATTTTCAAGATTGTGGGCTATAGTCTATCCAATAACCAGATATATTTTAGCCTTTGTGTCTTATCCAAATTATCTGGACATACTACTTTTTCCACCCTTCTGTCGGTTGATTTGAATTGTGGTCATTGTTTCCCTTTATCTGGTCTGGCATGGACCATAGTTTATAAAAATTGTCAAATTTTCCAACTTTTAAGGGAAAACTCAATATTTTCGAACACTGATACATATTTTACCCTTAAAAATTTTTTCTTTGGTCATTTCGATAGTTTTAGGAGTATAGACTTGTTGAACAAATAACACAAAGTAGTGTTCTTCGAGTTGGAAGTCCATACATTGTGTTTTAAGGATAAGGCTTGAGGGTGAAATTCTAGTGAAAAATAGCATAAAAGATGAAACTGAGTTTAAGGTTGACGGATTGATGAAGGAGGGGAGTCACTTAATGTTACATTTATCAAAAAAGGAAAAGTTATTAACTTTTCTGGTAGAAGAGAAAATGATGTGATGAAAACTGTTGGAGAAAGATAGCAATTATGAATAATATGAATTGAGTTAAGAAGATACCGAGATGAGAGAATACAGATTAGAAGCCCACTTTTTTTTTCCAATTGATCAAAGATAATGGCAAAGGGCTGAATTAAAATAATGACTAGGAGCTGGAAAGGAAAGCTATTGTCTGAGAGATTTCATAAGTATTGGTAGCATCTAAGAAGGGGTTGATGGAGAAAGAAGGAAGCAACATGTTTGTAACAATAACAGTGATACTGTCGGTTATCCAAGGATATAATCCTGAAGGCTTAGTATTATTTTGACGTCATTGAGAATAAAAACAAGTTGCTAAGTATCTTTATAGTAGTCTTGAAAGACTACTATAAAGTAGTAGAGCATCGTTTGGGATAAGAAAGCTTGGGTTTCATACTAACTCTGCCACTTTTGAACTTTGTGGCCTATGGAAATTTACTCAACCTTCTTTGGATCTTAGTTTCCTCATATGGAAACTGAGATAATGAGAGCCTTGTGGAGTTATTTTTAAGGTTAAACATGTATAAAAAGTTTGTAACACAGTGAGTGGGGAAGGTCACTGAATTACTCAACCAGGAGTCTTGGCTGGGTCTTAGCTGAGGCTTGAATATACTACTGGATGGAGTTAGGTGGATGCCTAGCATCTAGCTACATCCTCTGATTTGCAGGGTGTCCCTGAGTCCATTGGGAAGGAACTTGAAACAACTCTCCATTTATGAACGCATAGAGAATCATGAAAAAGACTTGAGGTCTTGCCACTTACCAGGTATGAGCTACAGAAGGAGAAATTATTAAAGTGGTATGAGCAAGATCATGGGATGCAAGAAAAAAGTTATAATTTCATTTGTATGGAAGGTCCAGCTGAAGTTAGATGTGGTATTTTCTAGCTGTGCTTGTTAGATCAGGAACAGAATGGGGAAAACAGACAGTGTGGTCTGTTAATGTTGGAACTGGCACATTTATGCCTTTATGTGTACTATAAAAGGATTAGTTAAATGCAGGAATAGAAGTATTTATTATAATAATTAACCACGGGCTGCTGACTGGGTAGAGAGGCATGAAATAAGGAAGGCCAGAAAAGGAATGAAGGACCGTGATGAAGGAAGAACAATGAGGGAAAAGAGCATGCCAGAAGTGAGATGACAGAATAGAACATGTGATGGTCAGGGAGAGGCATTTCAAGAGGCTTCTGAAGGGGAAGCAGTTAAGAGATATGGCAAGGTTTAAGGTGTGGTTTATTGTGCGCTACAGGGAGTGGAAGATACTAGTGTCGATGCGGTTGAGAAAATGCTAGATGATTCTTGTCCTGACTGCAGGAAAGGATTGGGTGCAGAGGAGTTAAACTCAAGGAGAAAAGTGGGAGTAAAGTTTTATTTGTCATTTAGCAAAAAGTATATTAAGCTCCTACTATGTGGTAGGCCCTGTACCAGGTACTGGGTTACAATGACAAATAAATGAATACAATTCCTCCTCCCTCCCCTGCTGAATGGATCGATTAGACCCTCATGGCTGCCCTGCTACCTTCTCTCTTTATGACACAGTCTGCTAATTAGCTTCACCTATTATTTTGTATTTCCCGTTCCCTAGAGAGGAATTCAGTTTGTGTAGCTCATCTTTTCAGACAAGGTCTAGAGTCTTGCTTACTGGCTTAGGCAGTAGATTGGCAGCCTTTGTGTTAGATGTTCATCCCTGTTCAATCTTCCCCTGCAAAATGGGGAGAGTTACCTGGTACAGGTACAGGTCATGTCCCCTCAGCAGGGGCAGGTGTTTTAGCCTGAGTATCCCAGAAAGCAGAGCCTGATACAAGAATTTATGCTACTGTTTTTCTGAAGGGAGGCAAGAATGAGTATAAAGGAACCAAGGTAGGGAAGGAGGGAAAGCTAATTGGAAGGTGTGTTGCTGAACTAGTAGCACTAATTAAGCCTGCTTCCTGTCATTGGACTGTCCTGTGAAAGGACATCTCAGGACTATAGATAGTTGAGGAGAAAGGGGAAGTATTTATCTATTTTTCTTGTCAGCCGTTGGTTAAAGGTTTGCTCTGCTGGGCTGGGACTTCCCTGAAACTCCAGAATGCATCTGTGGATACTAAGCAAGACCACTCACACCTCAGTGTCAATAAGAAAGTCCTAAGTTGATGAGAGGCACGTGGCATGGCCTTCAAGTAAGGCATTGCCAGGTTCTGCCTGAATCAAATCATTCCAAACTCATGGAGAGCTGGTTAATGGTTAATGCAGCAGCAGTTGAGACAAAAGACAAAAAGACACATGAGGCTGAGAGACTGTGGTTGATATGTAAGAAAGCAATGAGGGATATTGTTAGTTAGGGATGTGAGAAATTGGCCAGTGATGGAGATAACAGAGTCTGGAGTTTTCAGATATGAGAAGGTCTATGCTCAAAAGAGTAAATGTTGGAATGGCTTAAGAAGAGAGGCATGTGGTACATTGAGTCAATGTGAACAATGTGAACAATGTGAACATGTGAACATTGAGTCAATGTTCCCATGGTCCCTTAGCCTTACTTTCCCAGCAGTAGGAAAGGTGGGCAGATCTACTAAGATGGGAAGGCACCATAGCTATTTGAGGACCCAAAACATTTAAGTGGCGGAATTCCTCATTTCTGTAGCCTAGATCTTTTCAGACCTTATCTTTTGGTCCAGGTGAGGGCATTTGGGCATCAGTCATGTTCTAGGTATTGGGTTAAGCGCTTTACATAGTTTAACTCATTAAAAATTTATAACTGTAAAGAATTATTATCCCTAATGTACAGAGGAAGAAACTGAGACCCTGAAGTCTAGGTGATTTACTCAGCTAATAAAGGATTGGAATGCAGGTAAGTCTAACTGTAAATAAGGCCTGTCCTCTTTCCAGCTCACAATATCTGTCCTTTGATTTTCAGACTCTCTGGTCTTATCAGGGTTTCTTGCGGTTGACTTTGGTGCTCTTTGAAGGACTAGGGGAGTTCATGTCTTTTTACCCTTGTATGAGAAGTCTTTCCTGAGGGCCCATGAATTCTAAGGCTGAACCCATTCCCATAGCATCGCCCAAAGTGAAATTAAGTGGTGGTACCAGAAAGGAGGCTGTGCCCTGCAATAGTTGCTCAGCTACACTTTCCTTGGTATCTATTTGGACTACATAAATTTTTTTTTTTTTTTTTTTTTTTTTTTTTGCGGTACGCGGGCCTCTCATTGTTGTTGCGGCCTCTCCCGTTGCGGAGCACAGGCTCCGGACACGCAGGCTCAGTGGCCATGACTCATGGGCCCAGCCTCTCCGTAGCATGTGGGATCTTCCCAGACCGGGGCACGAACCCGTGTCCCCTGCATCAGCAGGCGGACTCTCAACCCCTGCGCCACCAGGGAAGCCCCATAAAAATCTTTTGTCTTATAATTTTGGTGGCATTTAGGTAAAGCCTATACATGAAAGCAAATGGTTTTGTTTTCCTGATGGAACGTTTAGTTTAGCTCTCCAACATGTTGCTTTTAGCTTGCTTATGAGGATGCATCCTCCTTTTCAGAGTACAGACTTGAAAATGAATTTCCGCAGATTTACATAAATTCCCCAGGGATCACTATAATGTGAGCAAAGAAAGAATTGCCCAGCTGTGCACTGATTTAATGGAATTATGAAGCTTTAGGGTATGGGCTCTGCAAAAGATATCTAGGGGAAATAGTCACTCAAGCTGCTGGAGAAATAAACCGTTAAATGAATTTGTCAGTCCGATAGAAGATCACTTTAGAAACCAGCATCAGCCATGGTTTTGAAAAACCCACCTTAGGAAATGCTTGTGAAAATGGTGTACATTTCAGAAATCACCTGTTATTTATGAGAATGGATGTTAATATTTTATTATAGCATTTTGGGGTGGGGGAGAAGAAGCTTTTATTTTAAAATAGTTTTGTTTGAAATGGAGAGAATTAGCAAATGCCCTGTTCCTGCCATCAACTTGAGACCAACAGCATCCTCGGATACACTTACCTTTAAATTTAATAGGGGTCTTCAGTTATCCCTGAAAATGGTTCTGTATTCCTGTGACATACATAATACTGTATATCAATGTTATTACAAAAAAAAGAGAAATCAGTCTAATTAATTAAACTGTTATAATGAGAAAAAAACATTTAATAGGGGTCTTAAACCTCACCTGGGCCAGAGTTTATTAATAGTGGTCTGAATGTCCTTCAAACCTCAATCTCTTGTCAGTGATGTGGAAAGATTTAAGAAGGTACCAGCTTCTGGGGCTCAGGGTTTTTACCATCTATTTAACGTACTTTGAATCTTTCTTTAGATGGTGGTGTCCCAAACAATTACGTGGTTTTGTACTCTGTGGCTGGTTCTATAGGTTGGTTAGAATAACATAATAGCGAGGGGGAAGACCTCATGATTCCCTTGGCCTTGGAACATGTGCATTATGTCCTTTTCAAGATAATACCCCAGCTTTAGCCAGCTGTCTGTAAATAAATATCTTTGATTCAAAGAGGCTTATTCAAGAAAATGAATGGATCAATATTAATTTATATTCTGTTGGAAAAACAACCACTGATAGAGAGTCAATAGGTTCATCTTTGTCTATAAATACATAAATCAGTCAATAAGTATTTAATAGTATATATAACATGCTCTATGGGGGATGCAGAAAAGGAAGAAATATTTGTCCATGGCATCAAGGAGTTTTTAGCACATATACCAAAGAAACAATAACAAGAGCTAACATGTTTTGTGCACTCATTATGTGCCAGGATTTTCTTTTTTTCTCATCTGCCACAGACTTCACAATAACCTTATGACTTAGGCACTCTGATTATCCCATTTTACAGAAGAGAGAATTGAGTCACAGGCTAATTTTCTTAACATCTTTATTGGGATATAATTGCTTTGCAATGGTATGTTAGTTTCTGCTTTACAACAAAATGAATCAGTTATATATATACATATGTTCCCATATCTCTGCCCTCTTGCGTCTCCCTCCCACCCTCCCTATCCCACCCCTCTAGGTGGTCACAAACCACCGAGCTGATCTCCCTGTGCTATGTTGCTGCTTTCCACTAGCTATCTATTTTACGTTTGGTAGTGTATATATGTCCATGCCACTCTCTCACTTTGTCACAGCTTACCCTTCCCCCTCCCGAAGTCCTCAAGTCCATTCTCTAGTAAGTCTGTGTCTTTATTCCTGTCTTACCCCTAGGTTCTTCATGACATGTTTTTTTCCTTCAATTCCATATATATGTGTTAGCATACGGTATTTGTCTCTCTCTTTCTGACTTACTTCACTCTGTATGACAGACTCTAGGTCTATCCACCTCATTACAAATAGCTCAATTGCGTTTCTTTTTATGGCTGAGTAATATTCCATTGTATATATGTGCTATATCTTCTTTATCCATTCATCCGATGATGGACATTTAGGTTGTTTCCATCCCGGGCTATTGTAAACAGAGCTGCAATGAACATTTTGGTACATGACTCTTTTTGAATTATGGTTTGCTCAGGGTATATGCCCAGTAGTGGGATTGCTGGGTCATATGGTAGTTCTCTTTGTAGTTTTTTAAGGAACCTCCATAATGTTCTCCACAGTGGCTGTATCAATTTACATTCCCACCAACAGTGCAAGAGGGTTCCCTTTTCACCACACCCTCTCCAGCATTCATTGTTTCTAGATTTTTTGATGATGGCCATTCTGACTGGTGTGAGATGATATCTCATTGTAGTTTTGATTTGCATTTCTCTAATGATTAGTGATGTTGAGCATTCTTTCATGTGTTTGTTGGCAGTCTGTATATCTTCTTTGGAGAAATGTCTATTTAGGTCTTCTGCCCATTTTTGGATTGGGTTGTTTGTTTTTTTGTTATTAAGCTGCATGAGCTGCTTATAAATTTTGGAGATTAATCCTTTGTCAGTTGCTTCATTTGCAAATATTTTCTCTCATTCTGAGGGTTGTCTTTTGGTCTTGTTTATGGTTTCCTTTGCTGTGCAAAAGCATTGAAGTTTCATTAGGTTCCATTTGTTTATTTTTGTTTTTATTTCCATTTCTCTAGGAGGTGGGTCAAAAAGGATCTTGCTGTGATTTATGTCATAGAGTATTCTGCCTACGTTTTCCTCTAAGAGTTTGATAGTGTCTGGCCTTACATTTAGGTCTTTAATCCATTTTGAGTTTATTTTTGTGTATGGTGTTAGGGAGTGATCCAATCTCATACTTTTACATGCACCTGTCCAGTTTTCCCAGCACCACTTATTGAAGAGGCTGTCCTTTCTCCACTGTACATTCCTGCCTCCTTTATCAAAGATAAGGTGACCATATGTGTGTGGGTTTATCTCTGGGCTTTCTATCCTGTTCCATTCATCTATAGTTCTGTTTTTGTGCCAGTACCATACTGTCTTGATTACTGTAGCTTTGTATTATAGTCTCATGTCAGGGAGCCTGATTCCTCCAGCTCCGTTTTTCGTTCTCAGAATTGCTTTGGCTATTCGGGGTCTTTTGTGTTTCCATACAAATTGTGAAATTTTTCTTCTAGTTCTGTGAAAAATGCCAGTGGTAGTTTGATAGGGATTGCATTGAACCTGTAGATTGCTTTGGGTAGTAGAGTCATTTTCACAATGTTGATTCTTCCAATCCAAGAACATGGTATATCTCTCCATCTATTTGTATCAACTTTAATTTCTTTTATCAGTGTCTTATAATTTTCTGCATACAGGTCTTTTGTCTCCTTAGGTAGGTTTATTCCTAGATATTTTATTTTTTATGTTGCAATGGTAAATGGGAGTGTTTTCTTAATATTACTTTCAGATTTTTCATCATTAGTGTATAGGAATGCTAGAAATTTCTGTGCATTAATTTTGTATCCTGATACTTTACCAAGTTCATTGATTAGCTCTAGTAGTTTTCTGGTAGCATCATTAGGATTCTCTATGTATAATATCATGTCATCTGCAAACAGTGACAGCTTTACTTCTTCTTTTCTGATTTGGATTCCTTTTATTTCCTTTTCTTCTCTGATTGCTGTGGCTAAAACTTCCAAAACTATGTTGAATAAGAGCAACCTTGTCTTGTTCCTGATCTTAGTGGTAATGCTTTTAGTTTTTCACCATTGAGGACGATGTTGGCTGTGGGTTTGTCATATATGGCCTTTATTATGTTGAGGTAAGTTCCCTCTATGCCTACTTTCTGCAGGGTTTTTATCATAAATTGGTGTTGAATTTTGTCAAAAGCTTTCTCTGCATCTATTGAGATGATCATATGGTTTTTCTCCTTCAATTTGTTAATATGGTGTGCCACGTTGAATGATTTGCGTATATTGAAGAATCCTTGCATTCCTGGAATAAACCCCACTTGATCGTGGTGTATGATCCTTTTAATGTGCTGTTGGATTCTGTTTGCTAGTATTTTGTTGAGGAATTTTGCATCTATGTTCATCAGTGATATTGGCCTGTAGTTTTCCTTCTTTGTGACATCCTTCTCTGGTTTTGGTATCAGGGTGATGGTGGCCTCGTAGAATGTGTTTGGGAGTGTTCCTCCCTCTGCTATATTTTGGAAGAGTTTGAGAAGGATAGGTGTTAGGTCTTCTCTAAATGTTTGATAGAATTCACCTGTGAAGCCATCTGGTCCTGGGCTTTTGTTTGTTGGAAGATTTTTAATCACAGTTTCAATTTCAGTGCTTGTTATTGGTCTGTTCATGTTTTCTGTTTCTTCCTGGTTCAGTCTTGGCACGTTGTGCATTTTTAAGAATTTGTCCATTTCTCCCAGGTTGTCCATTTTATTGGTATAGAGTTGCTTGTAGTAATCTCTCATGATCTTTTGTATTTCTGCAGTGTCAGTTGTGACTTCTCCTTTTTCATTTCTAATTCTATTGATTTGAATCTTCTCCCTTTTTGTCTTGATGAGTCTGGCTAATGGTTTATCAATTTTGTTTATCTTCTCAAAGAACCAGCTTTTAGTTTTATTGATCTTTGCTGTCGTTTCCTTCATTTCTTTTTCATTTATTTCTGATCTGATTTTTATGATTTCTTTCCTTCTGCTAACTTTGGGATATTTTTGTTCTTCTCTCTCCAATTGCTTTAGGTGCAAGGTTAGGTTGTTTATTGGAGATGTTTCCTGTTTCTTAAGGTAGGATTGTATTGCTATAAACTTCCCTCTTAGAACTGCTTTTGCTGCATCCCATAGATTTTGGGTCCTCGTGTCTCCATTGTCATTTGTTTCTAGGTGTTTTTTGATTTCGTCTTTGATTTCTTCAGTGATCACTTCGTTATTAAGTAGTGTATTGTTTAGCCTCCATGTGTTTGTATTTTTTACAGATCTTTTCCTGTAATTGATATCTAGTCTCATAGCATTGTGGTCGGAAAAGATACTTGATACAATTTCAATTTTCTTAAATTTACCAAGGCTTGATTTGTGACCCAGGATATGATCTATCCTGGAGAATGTTCCATGAGCACTTCAGAAAAATGTGTATTCTGTTGTTTTTGTATGGAATGTCCTATGAATATCAATTAAGTCCATCTTGTTTAATGTATCATTTACAGCTTGTGTTTCCTTATTTATTTTCATTTTGGATGATCTGTTCATTGGTGAAAGTGGGGTGTTAAAGTCCCCTACTATGAATGTGTTACTGTCGATTTCCCCTTTTATGGCTGTTAGTATTTGCCTTATGTACTGAGGTGCTCCTATGTTGGGTGAATAAATAGTTACAATTGTTATGTCTTCTTCTTGGATCGATCCCTTGATCGTTATGTAGTGTCCTTTTTTGTCTCTTCTAATAGTCTTTATTTTAAAGTCTACTTTGTCTGATATGAGTATTGCTACTCCAGCTTTCTTTTGGTTTCCATTGCATGAAATATGTTTTTACCTCCCCTTACTTTCAGTGTGTATGTGTCTCTAGGTCTGAAGTGGGTCTCTTGTAGACAGCAAATATATGGGTCTTGTTTTTGTGTCCATTTGGCCAATCTGTGTCTTTTGGTGGGAGCATTTAGTCCATTTACATTGAAGGTAATTATCAATATGTATGTTTGTATTCCCATTTTCTTAATTGCTTTGGGTTCGTTATTGTAGGTCTTTTCCTTCTCTTGTGTTTCTTGCCTAGAGAAGTTCCTTTAGCAGTTGTTGTAGAGCTGGTTTGGTGGTGCTGAACTCTCTCAGCTTTTGCTTGTCTGTAAAGGTTTTAATTTCTCCATCAAATCTGAATGAGATCCTTGCTGGGTAGAGTAATCTTGGTTGCAGGGTTTTCTCCTTCATCACTTTCAATATGTCCTGCCAGTCTCTTCTGGCTTGCAGAGTTTCTGCTGAAAGAGCAGCGGTTAACCTTATGGGGATTCCCTTGTGTGTAATTTGTTGTTTTTCCCTTGCTGCTTTTAATACGTTTTCTTTGTATTTAATTTTTGACAGTTTGATTAATATGTGTCTTGGTGTATTTCTCCTGGATTTATCCTGTATGGGACTCTCTGTGCTTCCTGGACTTGTTTAATTATTTCCTTTCCCATATTAGGCAAGTTTTCAACTATAATCTCTTCAAATATTTTCATAGTCCCTTTCTTTTTCTCTTCTTCTTTTGGGACCCCTATAATTCGAATGTTAGTGCATTTAATGTTGTCCCAGAGGTCTCTGAGATTGTCCTCAGTTCTTTTCATTCTTTTTTCTTTATTCTGCTCTGCAGTAGTTATTTCCACTATTTATCTTCCAGCTCACTCATCCGTCCTTCTGCCTCAGTTATTCTGCTATTGATCCCATCTAGAGTATTTTTCATGTCATTTATTGTGTTGTTCATCATTGTTTGTTTCATCTTTAGTTCTTCTAGGTCCTTGTTAAATGTTTCTTGCATTTTGTCTATTCTATTTCCAAGATTTTGGATCATTTTACTATCATTATTCTGAATTGTTTTTCAGGTAGGCTGCCTATTTCCTCTTCATTTGTTAGGTCTGGTGGGTTTTTATCTTGCTCCTTCATGTGCTGTGTGTTTTTCTGTCTTCTCATTTTGCTTATCTTACTGTGTTTGGGGTCTCCTTTTCACAGCCTGCAGGTTCGTAGTTCCCGTTGTTTTTGGTGTCTGTCCCCAGTGGCTAAGGATGTTTCAGTGGGTTGTGTAGGCTTCCTGGTGGAGGGGACTAGTTCCTGTGTTCTGGTGGATGAGGCTGTTTCTTGTCTTTCTGGTGGACAGGTCCATGTCTGGTGGTGTGTTTTGGGGTGTCTGTGGACATTATTATTTTAGGTAGCCTCTCTGCTAATGGGTGGGGTTGTTTTGCTGTCTTGCTTGGTTTTTGGCATAGGATGTTCAGCACTGTAGCTTGCTGGTCGTTGAGTGAAGCTGGGTGCTGGTGTTGAGATGGAGATCTCTGGGAGATTTTCGCCGTTTGATATTATGTGGAGCTGGGAGGTCTCTTGTGGACTAGTGTCCTGAAGTTGGTGAGTCCTGGCTGCAGCACCAAGAGCCTTTTATCCACTCGGCTCAGAATAAAAGGGAGAAAAGGTAGAAAGAAAGAATTAGTAGAAGAAGGAAGGAAGGAAGGAAGGAAAGAAGGAAGGAAGGAAGGAAGAATGAAGGGAGGGAGGGAGGGAGGAAGGAGGAAAGGAAGGAAAAAAAGAAAGAAGATATAGTAAAATAAAATATAGTAAGATAAAATATAATAAAGTTATTAAAATAAAAAAATAATTATTAAGAGAAAGAAAAAACAAAAAGAAAAAAAAAGGACGGATAGAGCCCTAGGACAAATGGTGGAAGCAGAGCTATAGAGACAAAATCTCACATAGAAGCATACACATACACACTCACAAAAAAAGTAAAAGGGGAAAAAATCATAAATCTTGCTCTCAAAGTCCCCCTCCTCGATTTGGGATGATTGGTTGTCTATTCAGGTATTCCACAGGTGCAGGGTACATCAAGTTGATTGTGGAGCTTTAATCCGCTGCTTCTGAGGCTGCTGGGAGGGATTTCCCTTTCTCTTATTTGTTCTCACAGCTCCCACGGGCTCAGCTTTGGATTTGGCCCTGCCTCTGCTTGTAGGTCGCCGGAGGGCGTGTGTTCTTCGCTCAGACAGGACGGGGTTAAAGGAGCTGCTGATTCGGGGTCTGTGGCTCACTCAGGCCGGTGGGAGGGAGGGGCACGGAGTGCGGGGCGGGCCTGCGGCGGCAGAGGCCGGCGTGACGTTGCTCGCGCGTGACGTTACGCCGGCGTGACGTTGCGCCGGCGAGACGTTGCACCAGCGTGGGGCGCGCCGTGCGTTCTCCTGGTTGAGTAGTCCCTGGATCCCAGGACCCTGGCAGTGGCGGGCTTCACAGGCTCCCCGGAAGCGGGTTGTCGATAGTGACCTGTGCTCGCACACAGGCTTCTTGGTGGCGGCAGCAGCAGCCTTAGCGTCTCTTGCCCGTTTCTGGGGGTCCGTGCTTTTAGCCGCGGCTCGCGCCCGTCTCTGGAGCTCCTTTAAGCAGCGCCCTCAATCCCCTCTCCTCGCGCACCAGGTACGTGGGGGGTTTCTTGCCTTTTGGGAGGTCTGAGGTCTTCTGCCGGCTTTCAGTAGGTGTTCTGTAGGAGTTGTTCCACGTGTAGATGTATTCGTGGTGTATCTGTGGGGAGGAAGGTGATCTCCGCGTCTTACTCTTACGCCATCTTCCTGGAAGCCCCCAGACAGGCTAAATTATTTGCCCCACAGCTAGTGTGGAGTAGCTAGGGTGTCAATCATGGCACTTTGACTCCAGTCCTTATGCTGTATTTTTCTTAATTTTTCTATTTTTATTATAAAATATGCATGTTGTAAAATTTAGTTTTTAACCGTTTAAAAGTGTACAGTTCAGTGGCATTTAGTGTGTCCACATTTTGTACAGCCATCACCACCATTCGTCTCCAAAACTTATTCATGTTCCTAAACTGAAACTTCACGCCCATTAAATCATAACTCTCCATTCCTCCCTCTCCCAGACTCTGGTCATCACTGTTCTTTTTTCCTGTCTCCATGAGTGTGGCTATTCTAGGTACCTCATTTGGGTGGAATCATACACATTCTTTTGTGTCTAGATTATTTCATTTAGCAAAATATCTTCAAGTTTCATCCATGTGGTAGCATGTGTCAGAATATCCTTCCTTTTTAAGATTGAATAATATTCCATTGTATGTATATGCCACATTTTTTAAATCCATTCAACCATTAATGGATCCTTGTGTTGCTTCCATCTTTTGGCTATTGTGAATAATGCTGCTGTGAACATGAGGGTTCAAATATTTGTTTTGAGTTCCTGCTTTCAATTCTTTGGGGTATATACTAGAAGTGGAATCTGTGGTAATTCTATGTGTAATTTTTTGAACCTCCATACTGTCTTCCATAGTGGCTACTCTATTTTACATTTCTGCCAGCAGCGCACAAGGGCTCCAATTTATCCAAATTCTTGCCAACGTTGTTTTCCTAATAGCCATCCTCTTGGTATCTTATTATGGCTTTGATTTGCATTTCTCTAATGATTAGTGATGTTGAGGATATTTTCATGTGCTTATTGGCCATTTGTAAATCTTCTTTGGAGAAGTGTCTATTCAAGTCTTTTGCCCATTTTTAAAGAGGGTTGTTCTGTTGTTATTGAGTTGTAAGAGTTCTTTATAGATCCTGGATATTAATCCTTTATCAGATATGTAGTTTGCAAATATTTTTCCTCATTCTGAAGGGTACCTTTCACTGTGTTGGTAATGTCCTTTGATGCACAAACATTTTTAATTTTGGTGAAGTCCAATTCATCTATTTTTCCTTTTGTTGCCTGTGCTCAGACCCTATGCTCTCAACTACTCCACTGAAGCACATAGCCAAGATTGCAACATGCTAAATTATTTGATACCAACTGTATCTCCTGGTGATGAGGATCTGTGTTGTCAGGGAAAGCGTGAATAAAGCGGTGAGACCTAGTATGTTATAGATGTGGTTAGTGCATGTTTCTTGATGAGTTTGTTTTTGCGTAGAGTTGATTGAAACAAATAAATTTGAGTCAGCTGTGTGGCATCTCCCAGCCCTTTCCCCAGGTATTTCCTGGGCATTCATTAGGAGAGGGGAGGGATGGGGAAGGAGGGTAGGTGCTTGGCTGTGAATGGAGATAGATCTGCCAATCTCTTAGCTGTAGATCCATTGCCAGGAGGTTTTCTGGTAGGAGTTTTATTCAGCCTAATTTAAACAGGTGAAATAAAACCTCTCTGCAGCCTCATTCACTGTCTGCCACTGGAAGCTAACTTTCCCTTGGAGATGAACCAAGAGAGATAGTAAAAGAGAGAAAAACAGTCCTTTCTCTTGCATTTTCCTCTCTGCCCGAGGCAGTGCTAAACTCTGTCCTCCTGGGTAGTATTGGGGCGGAAGGGAGGGGCAGAGAACTGAGCCCATTATTGCGCTTCTTCATCTGAAGAATGTGTTGTGAGTGTGGCTCATGTTTCAATTAGAGTTCTTTGCTTCTAACTGCATACCCCTACATTTCTCTTTTAGTTTTTGAACTTGAGAGGCATGTGAGATAAAGGTTTTTTTCTCTCAAATTGTTTGTGAATTATTAATTCTATGCCTCAGTGTCAGAGGGTGGGCACAGCTACTGTAACAATAACAATCTGGAAAGGAAATGAGAAACGTCCTTCTTCTCCTTGCATCCAAGTCTATGAATAAGCCTAGGTGCTCACATTGGAGGCACACGATTGCTCTAGGCTCATAACATTCTCTGTGTTTAAAGGAATCATACACAGAGTTTGCAAGCACTATGGTGGTGGCTGGAGAGCTGTCAGGAAGTTTGCAGTAAGAAGAGCCCGTTGGTAAGCCTCCCCGGAAGACTCCACAGCCACAACGTTGTTGTAATCATTTCCTCTTGCAATATTTTGAGTAACGGGTGAGAGAGAGACTGCAGTCGAGGTATCCCTCCTCCCTGTAAAGGCCATGGTGTCCTGCTCATCTCTAGACTCCAGACGATTTCCTCTTCCAAGAGCTACTCCAGCTTGACTTCAATCCTTTTATACAAAGGAGGTCTCTGTTACATGTCACAGGCCAAGAGTCATTTTGCAAGATAATTTTAATAATAGTACCTATTATTCATTGTGTTTATACTGTGTGCTAGATGCTTATATATTTTGTTAAATTGTGCGAACAACCCTGAGAGATTTTATTATTCACTTTTTGCTGTTGAGGAAATTGAGGCTGGGAGAGGGAGGTGAATTTTCTCCTGTAAGTCAGTGTGTGGAAGGCAAAGCTCACTATCTGAACAGGTCTCCCCGTCTCCACCAACCAGCCTCCTTCTGCTCTGCCAGGGCGGGGCCTCTTCCTACTCTTCTCCCATGACCTGCGATGCTCTCATTATAGATTCCAGGAAACGAAAAAGGAAAAAAAAGGGATGCTTTATCTGAAATTTGTTAACTGAAATTAGCAACAATTGTCACCTTTCAGAGGAGAGAGCTGCTGTTCCTTCAGCATTTTAGAATGACAACATCAGGCCAGGTTAGAATCCAAACGTGAGTCGATGATCCTGGTCTCATGGTAAATGAATGTAGCACACACTCCGTTTGACGTGTGATCTTATCCGCTAGCACTGTTTACTAAGGAGATGTTAGATGCAGTTTTCACACTGCTTATGGAAACCATTGGTGGAAAGAATTGTTGCACAGGTGGAGATAATATCATTCAGCTGCAATGATGGCGATTTGCAAGAGAGGATTGCTCCTGTTCACACTGAGGCCGTTGGCAGGAGCTTGGCTTCTCATCTCGCGGCAGAAACTACTTCCTGGCTTATTTTTTTCTTTCTGCGGCTCAGTTATTGGCTTATTCTTACTTGTTTTTATTGGCATAATGATTTTTTTTTTGGAGTGTCAGTTTCATGACACAATTATTCTCCTGCCAAATCCAGTCATCAAGCGAATTAAAAGCATTATTTATTGATGTTTAGAGAGAATAGGTTTATTGTGCCTTATTTACTCCTGAATACTCTAATTTGATACCAAAAAACCCTATTAGTGCCACTAGTAAATATAATTTACCCAATGATTTAGAGAATGTTATTTTCTTAAATATAGCACACGTGCTACCGTTCTGACCATTTTCAGATGATGCTTACAAAACAGCAAGAAAAGACTTGATTTTGTGTTGAAACTGTAGCAGAGGCACTTGGCAGCTTCTTTGGCATCAGGTTTTTTTTTTTTTTAAACTGCAATCAGGTAAGGTATTCTACTTAGTAGGTGTCATCACAATGTATTATTGGATATGAAAAGGGAAACCGTCTAAGTTTCTTTTTTTTTTTTTTTTTTTGCGGTACGCGGGCCTCTCACTGTTCTGGCCTCTCCCGTTGCGGAGCACAGGCTCCAGACGTGCAGGCTCAGCGGCCATGGCTCACGGGCCCAGCTGCTCCGCGGCATGTGGGATCCTCCCGGACCGGGGCACGAACCCGTGTCCCCTGCATCGGCAGGCGGACTCTCAACCACTGCGCCACCAGGGAAGCCCCCGTCTAAGTTTCTTAGAGGAACAGTAGGCACCAAGAGATGTGGCAGAGAGTATGATCTTATGCTGTAAGGTATTTCTAAGGTTAGTCCTGGGGGGCATGCATCATAATTATTACCATCATCATAACCATAACAACAGCAAATATATAGCATCCCAAGGTGATAGGCACTATTCTGAGAAATTTATACATGTAATTTATTAAAAATTCTCATGGTATCCCTGAGAACTATTATCATCCTCACTTTACAGGTGAGGATACTGAAAGCAAAGAGAGGTTAAGTAATTTGCCCGAGATTACACAGCTAATAAGTGGGAGAACCAGAATACTTACCCAAACCGCCTGGTTCCAGAGTTTGTGCTCTTTAACCACTACCCTATATGGCAGCATTATTGAGGTCATATTATATGTTTTGCATTGTGTTAGTCACTGAGACTAGAGGCATAAAAATTCCTTAAGGGATTTACAGTCTAGTGCACAGAGATACAAATCTATATGCTCCTATCTTTAGAGGTCACTTTTAACATTTCCGATGGCAAGGAAAAGATTTGCTCAACTGCCAGTGATTTTTGCAGCCATTAACAAAGAAGCACTGCTCTCCATGATGGAAGTGGCACAATGATGCCCTTTATTTAGAGTTAAAAGCAAAGCATTAACAACAGCAACTGCACCAATGACCATTTATTGAATGCTTCTATAAAGTAGGCATCATTGCTAGATTCTCAGATATAGACTCATGGAATACTCACGACTAGGTTTAATTTGAAAGGATCATCACTCTCAACCCCACTCCTGCGTTTTTGCTGTTGGGTCAGTTTTGTTGGGCTTAGTCTCAAGCAGCATTCTTGCCTCATGCCTTGGATGCCAGGGAGGGGAAGGATATTCCCTTGTTGGTTTCATGGTTTCTGCTATAAGACATCACTTCCCACATGTAACCCAGAAATCACACCCCAAACTCAAGCTAGTTTGTTTTTATGGATTATGTGTAGGGAAAAAGTTAGCTGATTTCTACACTCCCCTGATCTTGTTATTTTCATTATCACACTTGCCTGCATTTTCTAGTTTCAATTAGGACTGAAAACAATGTACCAAAATGCATGAGCATCTCTTCTCAGAGAGCATTCCTCTCTACGGAGAGGAGGCATCCCTTCATCTCCCTGAGGAGGTCAACACACCCATCAGGCTTCTTGCCATTTATTAGATGAGAAGACTCTTAAAAACTGGCAACCTTTGGAAGCTTACCTTATCTATTTGAGGTAAATATTTAAACTGAACTCTGAAAAAATTTCAAGGTTTGTCTGTTGATGCCCTCTTTTGGTTTTAGCTTCTAGCACTGTGAAGTATCCAATTCGACAACACTGGGCTATAAATATCCATGATTCCAATTTGAACAACTTAAAGATCTCACCATAAGACAGTTGGTTCGGTTAGACCCTATGTGAGAGGAGGGTGAAAAAATCCTAATTCAGAAGATTCCCACATCTATAAAGATCCATCTTTAGCGGTTATAAAATCTCTATTTTAGGATTTGATAGCATTGGCAATAAAGTTTGAAGAAGGTTTCTTTCCCTCCATGTCTGTTTCCCTATACATAAACATGTACCCATACACACACACACACACACACACACACACACGTAAAGGAAACATGAAGGACAAAATCAAAAGAGAGTAGATAATGTGGGGTATTCATATTTTAATTTATACTTTTGTGTATTGGAATTAAAAAATTAAGTACATATTTTTTTCTGAATTTTATTAATACTTTTTAAAATAAAGCAGTACATAGTTCTAGAGTACTCAAGAAAAAAGCTTACACCTCCTTTGTTGAGAATAAAGAATATTCTCAGGGGTTATTAGCCATTACCTCTTAGAGGCTTAACCTTCTCTTGAACAAATGTCTGCATTCGCATAACTGGGTACTAAAATAATTCTCACATTAAAGCAGTCATTAGTTACCTGCCACACTACATGGCAAAATAGTTTTTGAGTGATTTTTATAGTTATACTTTTCTGGTGCTGTGACTTTGACTGCCAAAAGACAGACCTGCCAGTCTAATGCATATTTTTATATTATTTTATGTGTAAGGAAAAACTAAAAATAGATGATTTTTAAAAATTTTTCATTTCATGTGTCATCCTTAGTAAAATTATAACTCCACAATGGATATTATAAAAATATTTTTGATAAGACAGTTTTCTATCATTTGTTTTATTTGTTTCTTTTATGCAAATATCACAAGTGTCTGGAACACTGACAGAATTTGAAAGAAACAAAAAGCCTAAAGCCTTCGGAATTTTTTAATCAGAACCCCGCAAATGGGTTCAGCCAGAGCTGGTGAGTGGCATGATCAGAATTGGAGCCTGGTTCTCCTTCATGCCACAGCCCTTTGCCCCTAATCGTTAAAAACTCTAGATCTAATGATATGCGATGTCTGTTCTTATTAAGTGCCAACTGAATACTTTCTTATATAACTTTCCCCTCTCCTTTAATCATGTTTAAGTGACATGTCCAATTTTGCACAGCTTGGAAGTAGCAGAGCCAGGGCTGAAATTGAGGTCTTAAGATTTCAAATTGAGTAGTGTTTCTAACACATGCACCTAATCTCTCAATCAAGCCAAGTATGATATCAAGTAGGGAGAATTCTAGAGGTGTGGGATCTTTGGTGACCATTCACTTAGAAAACGCTTAGTCTGAAATCTCTTTGAAATAAAGAGAAGTATGTATATAATTCACTCTTTTGCGCTTACTAAGTGAGGTATTAATTTCAAACCATAATGAAACTTTATAGTTGTCATACATAGTTTCTAGGTTAAATGGTATCTTGCCTATATTTTGTAGCACTTTAGGAGAGGTTGTTTTGGTTTTATTTGCTTGATAGAACTCAGAAACTAAATTCTTCATTGATTAAAGTGATTTACTGTTTAGGGTATTTTGAATAATGGCTGAGGAGCAGGAATTTTTTTTTTTTTTTTTTTTCAGTACGCGGGCCTCTCACTGTCGGGGCCTCTCCCGCTGTGGAGCACAGGCTCCGGACGCGCAGGCTCAGCGGCCATGGCTCACGGGCCCAGCCGCTCCGCGGCATGTGGGATCTTCCTGGACCGGGGCACGAACCCGTGTCCCCTGCATCGGCAGGCGGACTCACAACCACTGCGCCACCAGGGAAGCCTGCAGGAATGTTTTTGTGTAATGACTTAGTGAGAAGTTGTGGTGCAATGAAAGAGAGAAAGAATTCAAGGAAGGGAATATAATTTTCTTGACTAAGAAACTAGGTGAGTATAGCTGTAGAGAGTGTTGACATATATCGAAACAGAGATTGGTGACTAAAGATATCTTGGTCTCATTAAAATGACACTCATTCTCAAACTGGAAGACTGATAGTAATTCCATGTGACCAAGGTTTTGCAAAATTTTGTTTTAAAGTTTCATGTTTTCTTTGCATTTGGCTCTTTTGTTTGTAACTCTTCTGCTTCCCTAGTAGCTTCAGAAACAGCCCTCCCATTCACCCCATCTTTCCCAAGTGGAAATTGCTATACAACAGTATATACTCTAGTGATGATCTTATCCATCAGTCATCACCAAGCCTTAAGAGCTCTCAGACATGATGAGCAGGTGAAGCTCATGGGATGAGCGGGTCCCTTTATGGGAAAGGAGGACAGGAGCCATTACCTTTGTACCTGGGATACCAAATTTGTGGTGATGGTATTAATCAGATTAATTACACCCTATGACATACTTATTTTTAAAGCAATCACACTTCCTAATGCAGTTTTAAACTATAATATCAATTGTATTCGTTTCGTAGGGATGCTGTAACAAAGTATGAGAAATTGGGTGGCTTGAAACAACAGACATTTATTTTTTCACAGTACTGCAGGCTAGTAGTCTGAAATCAAGCTGTCAGCAGGGCCATTCTCTCTCTGAAGTCTCTAGAGAAGAATCCTTCCTTGCCTCTTACAGCTTCTGGTGGTTCCCAGCCATCCTCAGCCTTATTTGGCCTGTAGCTGCACCACTGCAATCTCTGTCCCTGTCTTCACGTCTTCCATGGCCTTATTTCCTGTGTCTGTGCATCCTCTCCTCTTTGTATGGGGACAGGAATCATTGGATTTAGCGCTGACTCTCACCCCTGTGACTTCATCTTAACTAGGTACAACTGTGAAGACCTTATTTCCAAATAAGGTCAATCTGAGACTCCATGCAGACATGAATTTGGGGGGGGGACCCTAATCAACACACTACAGAGTGTTAGTTTACATCAGACATTGGCTTGGCACTCAAGAAGACACATGATGAACAAAAATTAATATGGTTCCTGCCCTCATGTCTCTTACACTCTAGCCTGGAAATTAGGTACACATCAAATAGTGCTATCAAGAATGCTCAGTATATTGAAGGACAAATGGTCTTTGAGAGCATATAGAAGGGGAAATTGATTATGTCATGAAGTTGGAAAAGCCTGGATAGTGAGGTTTGAGTTGAAATATGAAAGATGATTGGGGGAGTACGTAGGTGAAGAGGGGAGAGAATAGTGTTCCAGACACAGGGAATGGCAGGTGTAAGTGACCTATGGTGTGAGGAAGGCTCAAGGACCCAAAATACAGCACCTGTAGCTGATATTTCTTACACTTTATAGCACTAAAAATCAGAATATGCCCAAACTCTGTTCTCTAAATGTAATATACTGATTAAAAAAAGACAGGGTACCTTGGAGAAATGTCTGGCTTTTGGTTTAGAGCAGGAAATATACTAGGTATCTATCTTGTTATACCAAAGAGTAAGGAAATCAAAAGACTAGTGGAGTTGTGTCAAAACAAAAAAAACCAAACTTCTCTCCTCTTAGTCAAAGATTGGACAATTTAAAAATTAATGGGCAATTATTGAAATAAACATTAAAATCCATGAGTACAAAATGATATTGAAAAACTCAACACTTTTAAACTTTGTTGGATACTAGGGAACCAGATTATTCTGAAAACTTGTAAATAAGAGGAAAGAATGAAGCATTTACTTGTATTTCCTGTATGAGCTGTCTTCAGGATAACTATAGAGTCAATGAAGAAAGATTTCTGTCCATAGAAGTTTGTCAGCTAACAGATGACAGAGGAATGATAAAATATCATCATATTCTAAACCTCTCATGAAACAGTGGATCTAGGCATTGATTTGATTATTGATGGCCACTGATGTCACTAAAAGAGGGACAACTGAGTATGATGTACGTCTACAGACACTCTACCAAAAATTTGAAACTGAATTAAATCATGCTTCTACATCTAACTACAATCTACAGGAACATGTCAAATGACGTGATAGAAAGGCAGTCAGCAAATCTTAGGAATAAATGATCTGGTTTCTTTAATAAATGAATTGCCAGTAGAAAAATGAGGGAGGAGGAATTCATCAATTAAAAGAGATAAAGAACCTATCAAACAAATGCAAGACCTGTGCATCCTGTTTGGATCCATTTCCAAATGAACCCAGTGGTAAAAACAAACACATGATAAGAGAAATTCAAACACAGTCTGGATATTTGATGACATTAGAGAATATTACTTTCTTTGGGGGGCAAGAAAATAACGACGTTTTGATTATGTTTAAAAAAGAGCTCATCATTTTTAGATGTGTACTGAAATATTTATGAATGAAATAATATCATAGCAAATAGTTGCCTTGAAATACTCCCATTGTTGTGGGGAAGGGAAGAAGCAGATGGTGAATAGATGAAAGAAGCAGAGCCTTGAGTTGAAGGGTTTTGTAGCTGGGTGACAGGTGCATGGGGAAATCATATTCCACTTTTTTTTTTGGTGTTCTTTAGTTTTGTCAATGAAACGTAAAAGGAGGGAAAAAGATAGGAAATAGAAGAGAACACTCCTTTTTGAATTCCAGCTTCTCTTCTATGTCATCCTAAGTGTTTTTGTGCTCTACTCTGGGTAGCGCTCACCTCCTCTGGAGTGGTCACCAAGGTGACAACACTATTGTGTCTCCAGGCAGGGAACATGGTAGAGTTATGAGATCTGCATCCCAGGAGGTCTTTTAAGTGCTGAATCACCAAGTACCACAGTAAACTGTGAAAGAAGATGAAGACCACAGGAAACTGTGAAAAAACTGTGTACCCTTTTCCATTTTTTTAAAACCTACTTACGTGCTTTCAAGGGTAAAACAAAGGATAAACCCAGAAGAGGATGTGCATGGCATACTTAACAGTGGATACCATATTTCTTTTTTACATGAACATAGTAAATGTAAGCTAAAAACTAACTCAACAATTTAAACAATGACTACTTGATTTTAAAAATGTATATTATGTAGACACTACCTTTGAGTGAACTATCAATGTTTGTTTAGAACATTGCTTATATCATTCTTTTGGTGGTGGTGGTGGTACCAAAACCCGAGCATGAATGCTTACATCATTCTGATTGTTTGTTTTTTTCCTGAAGTTATTTTCAACTTGAAACTTTAGTCAAGTTAGAGTTGATTTATATGTACTTGAACCACTTAAATTCCTTTCACATTGTCTGATGACTCTATAAAAAGTCAAATTTGTTGTCATTTTAGAGTCTATCAGAAATATCTTTTGGTGAAAAAAATTTCCTCATGGTCTATATATACTGCTAAAGGCCCAGGAGAAGAGATGGTGAAAAATATCAGTATCTCATTATTACAATATATTAAGCACATGTGCCATCATAAACAAAATCATAATTTTTTAACCAAGATAGACTATCAATAAGTATGCCTTAATAAAATACAACTTGGAAATCAGTCAAGAAAGTAAAGATGCTGACAACACTCAGATTTATTTTCAGCTTTAACCTTTCTCTTGAGCTCTAAAATGACACATTGACTTCTGGACATTTCCACCTGGATGACCTTCCCACAAACAACTAAGAATCAATAAGCTTAATTGAGTTCAATTCAACATTTATTTATTGAATCCCTTTCAGGGGATGTGTTACAAGATGGGGACACAAAGATAACTAAGATCCAGTCTCTGATCCAAAGAGGTCACCAAAAAACCCACAACTATTTTTTCACCAAAACCTTTACTTTCGAGTTCCACGTCTTAGTTGATAGCAACACAGAGTCCCCAAAGCTAGAAACATTTGAATTGTCTTTGACACATTTTCCCTCACAACTGGCATTCAATCCATTTCCAAGTCTTTTTGATTCTGCTTCTAAAAATTCTCTGATTCTGTGCCCCCCTCTGCAGTCCTGCTGTTACTGATTAGGTTTGCACTTTGTCATCTTTCTCCTCAACTATTGCAATAGCCTCCTAATTGTTTTCTCTGCTTTCAAATCATCCCCTCTGCTCCCTGCCCACCCAGGGCCCTTCATTTCCAGAGTTGCTTTATGAAAACAAAGATCGTATCATATCACTCTCCCATTTTCATATCTTTTCTAAATGTATTGTGCACCTTTGAAGTCGCCAAGACTTTTGGCAGGGGCCTCACACAAGCCTTATATCACAAACAGGTGATACAAAGAAGAGACCACAACCAGGTGGAAGATGATGATGACCCCTATTAAAAAGAGGCAGAACTACTCAGCTCCAGCCCTATGGGAGGGCTGGAGGGCTGGGCCCCTTTTGCCAAAACTTTTACTGTTTTTCCCTATCAGATACTAGAAATCCTAATTTTTACTGAAGTCTCTTGTTCATGAAGGTTTTCAAGGGCCTGTGCCTAGATAAGTGTTTCCCAAAGTAGATTCCATGGAACACTAGTCCTACAAGGTGTGTCACAAAACAAGGACTTGATGATCAAAAGACTTTGGGAAGGGCTACGTACTCTACGCTTCCCTCTCCCTGGGAGATTGACAAGCATATTGACATATTAAGACATTAAGATGCGCTGCAATAAAGAAATTCTTTTGGTATGTTAACAAAACAAAACAAAACAAATTATTGGCTCACGTTTTGAAACCATTTTGCAAGACAAATTGTCTCTGTGGGCCAGTTTGTGACCCCTGGTTTTTGCTTTGAGCCTTCACATCATTCGTTAGTATGACAAACTCCTATTCATCTATTAGGACACAGATCGAACGTCCCTTAATCTGTAAAACCTTCTCTAATCCTAGTCAGAATTAAATAGCTCACTGTCTAAACTTCCATAAACCTTGACTGAACTTGAGTTTAATAATAAAAAAAGGATAACAAGCTTGATTTACACAATACATTATTTATTAATTACCATAATGATATTAATAGACTAATTATTGATTACCATAATGAGAGTTTACTGGGGAAAAAAATGGTGTCAATGTCAGAAGAGAAATGTTTGATTTTCTCAGCCTATTCAGAATTTATAGTCTAACAAACAAATAAAAACTTCAGAATAAATAACTTTTTAGGAAAAACAAGAGTTTGAAATGGGGGAAAGAGTGAATCCATTTCAAACACCCCCTCTTCACCAAACGCACTGCAGTGAAAGATAATACATAAGAGGGGAAAGCAAAGACACATAGCTGGACTTATAAACAAGATGGATATCGCCATCCAGCAGAATTGGCACAAACTAAAGTGGGGGCAGGGTGGAAGCACAGGCCAACTGCTCTCCTGTTCCCAGTGGGGATTAATCTCCTGTGGCGTATAGGCAGCCAAATGCACTCAGTTCAATGTGGAGAAACACAACTAGGCTCTCGCCTCTGGTGGGTGAGGGAGGATCAAATACAAACATTTCAGACATGCAAAGACTAAGAGGGTTTATTCTGCCAATGACCCAACAAAAAATTAGCAAAAGTTTGTATGTTAAAGAAAAGTGAACCCAGAAGTTATGCATGGGCAATAGAAAACAATGAGCATGGAAACTGATGAAAATATGTTCATTGACTTAACTATTTAATATAAAAATAACTATTTTTAAAAAGAATAAAACTAAAACTTAAAAAGATTATGGTGAATGCTTTGGTTTTCTTTGGGTAACCAAGGAATAGTCAAGAAGAAAAATGGAAACACTAAATAATTGTTGATTTTGTTTAAAAAATGTATAAGTATGCACAATAAAATTTAATGGTTAGCAATTAAGATAAAGATGGTTCATAGCTTCTATAGTAACAAGAAAAATAAGGAACTAAAAATATTACACATGCAATGGAAGGCAGGAAAGAAGATAAAAAACAAGGAAAAAAGGGTGATAAATAGAAAACACAAAATAAAATGATACATGTAAGTTCAAATACATTGGTATTTATAATACATTCAAATAGACCATAGTCTTCTGTTAAAATATGGAGTTTACTAGAATGAATTTTTTAAAGGTCAGCTATTTGCTGTTTATGAGATATACCTGAAACAGAACTATATAAAAAGAGATAAATCATGAAACTGCCAACCTTAAAGAAAGCTGGTATTGCAATAATACCAGAAAAAAACACACAGAATTTAAGGCAAATCAATTAATAGTTAAAGAGAATGACTCAAAATGATAAAAAAATGAACATTCCACCAAGAAGGTAGAATTACAAACCTGTATATATCTAACAACATAGCCTTGGGCAACGTAAAGTACAAATTGATTGAAAAGGAGATGCTGAGTTTGGACCAATGTAGAGACTCTTATAACCAACATCCCAGTCAAGATACAGAACATGTCCATTACTCCCCAAAGTCCCCCGTGTGCTCCCTTCCAGTCAATTCCTACTCTCCTCACCCTGTAGGCAACTACTGTTTTGATTTCTATCGCGATAGATTGTTTTCCTAATCTTGAATTTTATATAAATGGGATTATACAGTATTTATTCTCTTGTTTATATATATTTTTGCTCAACATGTTTTTGAGAGTCATTCGATTTTATTTTTTAATATCAATAGTTTGTTATTGTTTACTGCTGATTGGTATATCATTGATGGCTGTACCACAGTATATTTGTCTGTTGATGAACATTTGAGTTGTTTCCAGATTTGGGCTATTATAAATGAAGCTGCTATAAACATTTCATATAAAAAATAAATTAATAAAAGGGAATATTGACAAATGTACAATTATACTAGATTATTTATACATAACCTCAGTTGGAAACAAAGCATGACAAAAATTAATGAGGATTAAAAAATCTGAACAACACAGTTGACAAGGTTGATTCATATACATGACTGTAGGCATACATACATACAATTTTGCACCCAGTTTTAAAGAACATACAGTCCTTTCATTGAATGTACATTGAACATTCACAAAAACTGACTGTGAATCAAGACATAGTATAAAGGAATCTCTACAAAGTTTAAAAAATTGATATCACAGAGACTAGAATCTCTAAACCTATTGTAATCAGATTAGAAATAGGAAAGATAGCTTTAAAAATTTATCTGGAAACTTTAAAAATTTACTTTTAACCTACCCAAAGATTAGAAAAGGAAATTATAATACAAATTTCCTTTATGGCAAAAATGCAGCTTCATTTTTTTTTTTTTGCTGTTAAATTTTTTTAAGGTTTTGAACTATTTGGATGTAATAGAGCATAAATGTTGGGGTCCAGCTTTTAATTATTTTCCAAAAGACAAATTTTCAAATTGTACCAATTCCATTTATTGATTAGAAATGTAACCTTTTTATATGTACTATTCGCCATGTACTTGGGTCTTTTACTGAATTCTGTGTTATGCTCTATTTGTAAAACAGTACCCAATTAACTTAGCATTAAAGCTCTATAATGCGTTTTAATGGGCTAGTTTGTAAGAATTTTCTGGAATGTTTACATTTAATTTTAACTTTAATATTTTATAATTAATTTTAATATTATTTTATAAAGTTTCAAAAACTTTTAATTGAATTTAAATTTGCATGGAATTTTTAGATCAATTTAGGGATAATTGATATTTTTACAATAATGCACCTTCCATCCAAGAATAAGAGCTGTATTTTGATGAATTTAAGTCTTTTTTATGTTCCTCAGTAGCATTTTATTGTTTTTCTTATATAGGTCTTCTGTAGTTCTTGTTAATTGATTCCTAGTTATTTTCTCTTTTTGATTGCTGTTATTACTAGCATCCTTTCTCTTATTATATATTCTCCTTTTTTCTTTGCCTTTAGACAAACAATGGATCTATTGTACGTTGATTTTGTAACTAGGCACATTATTAAGTTCTCTAATTGTTTCTAATCTATTTCAGTTGGTTCTCTTGGATTTTCCAGGATTTTTTATAATGCTATCTGAAAATATTGAAAAAATTTCCTCCTCTGTCTTATATATTTAGCTTTTATTTCTTGCTCTTCCCTCACTACATTGACTAGTTATCTCCAGGAAATAATGTTACATAAAATTAAATAGTAGTGGTGGTGTTGGGATACTTCTCTTGCTCCTGATTTTAGTGATAATGCTTCTACTTTTTCACCATTAAGCATGTACCACAGACAAGAACCAAAGAAAGCAAAGGAAACATAATTAGAAAGTAGAAAATACCATGACAAAATTAAGACCAAATTTATCTATTACATCAATACATGTAAATAGTATAAAGTCAGCAGTCACAAATTTGTTTTCAGGTTGGATGAAAAATCAAACTAAGTGCTCTAAAGAAAGGACACATTCAAAAGAAAGTAATTCACAAAGGTTAAAAAAGCACACAAAGAAATAGGAAGTAAATGCTAATCAAAAAAAGGTGAAGTTTTGACATGAACATCAGCTCATGAAGATAAAAGTGTTAAAAGAGACAAGGAAGTGTACTTTAAGAATAATATGAAGAGTAAAAATCCAGAAGTGGGTGTGACTATTTTAAACTCTATGCAATAAATACCAAAATGAAAAACCAAAAGTGATGCTTGACCAGGCCACCACAGTGAGATGGTTTTCCTCGGATGGCCAGCACCATCCGAGGAAAGAAACCTTCCATCAGAAATAAGCCACATGCACACATCCTCACAAAACCAAAAAGCAAAACAAAACAAAACAAGAATTCTTGAGTCTCCTCCAGAAATAAAGCCTCGAGACCGTTTCCTGTAAAAGTTGCTGACTCCAGGGGAGAGGAGTGTTATCTCTGACATCTGAAGATATGCTGCAATTCTTCTTTTTTTTTTAATGAAAGTTCTTTTAAAATTTTTATTTATTTATTTTAACATCTTTATTGGAGTAAAATTGCTTTACAATGGTGTGTTAGTTTCTGCTTTATAACAAAGTAAATCAGGTATACACATACATATATCCCCATATCTCCTCCCTCTTGTGTCTCCCTCCCACCCTCCCTATCACACCCCTCTAGGTGGTCACAAAGCACTGAGCTGATCTCCCTGTGCTATGCGGCTGCTTCCCACTAGCTATCTATTTTACATTTGGTAGTGTGTATATGTCCATGCCGCTCTCTCACTTCTTCCCAGCTTCCCCTTCCCCTTCCCCGTGTCCTCAAGTCCATTCTCTATGTCTGCATCTTTATTCCTGTCCTGCCCCCAGGTTCTTCAGAACCTTTTCTTTTTTAGATTATATATATATGTGTTAGCATATGGTATTTGTTTTTCTCTTTCTGACTTACTTCACTCTGTATGACAGACTCTAGGTCCATCCACCTCACTACAAATAACTCAGTTTCATTTCTTTTTATGGCTGAGTAATATTCCATTATATATATGTGCCACATCTTCTTTATCCATTCATCTGATGATGGGCACTTAGGTTGTTTCCATCTCCGGGCTATTGTAAATAGAGCTGCAATGAACATTGTGGTACATGACTCTTTTTGAATTATGGTTTTCTGAGGGTATATGCCCAGTAGTGGGATTGCTGGGTCATATGGTAGTTCTATTTGTAGTTTTTTAAGGAACCTCCATACTGTTCTCCATAGTGGTTGTATCAATTTACATTCCCACCAACAGTGCAGGAGTCTTCCCTTTTCTCCACACCCTCTCCAGCATTTATTGTTTGTAGATTTTTTGATGATGGCCATTCTGACTGGTGTGAGGTGATACCTCACTGTAGTTCTGATTTGCATTTCTCTAGTTATTAGTGATGTTGAGCATTCTTTCATGTGTTTGTTGGCAGTCTGTATATCTTCTTTGGAGAAGTGTCTGTTTAGGTCTTCTGTGCAGCAATTCTTTCAGGAAAGTCATGTGAGGGAAAATGGCCTTTTACCACCAATGGGAATAATGAACGGATAAACTATAGCTTTATGTTTAATCCTTTAAATATTGGCTACATTCTTTATTTAAGAAACCTAGTTCTCTGGAATGCTGAACTTCCTTATAAACATTGCAGATAAAAATACTTTTCTTAATGCTCACATTTTCTTTGAATTTTACTTTACTCCAACATCAGGATATATTGAGCATGAAAAACAGGAAGTGTAACAAACACATTTGGACAGAAATGGACAGAAGTGTTCACAAATGGACAGAAATATAGTGATGGTAACATTAACTCACCTTTTTTGACCCTTGGTAAACTAGGGGGACAAAAATAAAAAGAGATATACAAGGCTTGAAAAATATGATTGTATTTATACTCAAAAACAGAAAATAATTTTGTTTCTTACTCATCAACTTTGTCACTGTTGATTGCCCACAAAGAAAAGATGAAGATATTAGGATCCTTAATCAATCTTCTGCCACTAACTCCACGTTTTTTTGGTATTACTTTGTTAAATTGATAATATTCATAGCATTTTCCTCCGTAACCATTTCCCATACATTTATTTATTGCTCACTACTAATCCCTTTGTCATGAATTCTCTAGTCATGTCATATTTTTCTTTTTTGAAAAAAACATTTCCTTTTTTTCAAGACAATGGTGAGTTCTCATTCTTAAATTCCCCAGTGTTTGGTACTATCTGTCTGAGGTTGTATAGTGCAGTTGCTGAGAGTTTAAGTTCTGTATGAAGATCCCTTTGAAGGTCTTCCTAAGTTTGAATTCTAGCTTTGCCACTCCGTATGTGACCTTGAGCAAGTAACTGTGCTCACGTTTCCTTATCCTTAAAAGAAGGCCACCTGTATGTACTGTTTATTCCATTTGTTGGCATCTCTGCATACCTGCCCCAGATCCACTCTGGGCTCTGCCTCTTTCTGTACCCCGGGATGCTGACCTCTGGTCTCTGCATCATCTGGGTGCCCTGGCTGGCTGGTTTCCAGCTGCATTAGGCCAATGGATATTTAGGCTTGCAGGAAATCAGATGGTGGTGGGAGTGGGAGAAGTGGGTATTTTTTTCTTGCTTTCTCCCTCTGCACTGCTTGTGAGGACAGTCTCTGAAGGTGGCCACTCCTCTCCAGCTCCAACTCTCACCAGACACTCTCCTCTCCTTTCCAGTCCTGAGGGCAGTAATAGTAAGCCACTGCTCGTTTCTCCAGGTTTCTCACCAGATCTTGTTGTTCCCTTAACCCTGACTACCTTTCTAAGTAGTTCCTTTATTCAAGTCTCTTCATGTGAAATATCTGGGGTGAACCATGTTGCCTGCCAGGATCCTGACTGATATAGTCTGTAGGATCAGGAATGGCCCTAGTGATAGAATTCTCAGACTGGGTTGCTAATATAGTAAGCAAATTCATGGATGACCTCCATGCCTGGGTACACAGGACGCAAGCAATAGGTGACATGCTGTGTTCATTAATGATGAACACATTAATGATGTACACAGGACGCAAGCATAGGTGACATGCTGTGATCATTAATGATCACTCCAGTTATTCTCACAGTGATATAAGATGGAGAGCCATTGAGGGCAAGGGTTTGGAAGATCATCAGGCTGTTGTACTCCCTGATATTATGACAATGATGATGACAGACATTGCAGGGAACATAACCTGCTTCTGTCTGTGCCAGAGAGCCTGTGTAAAAACAAGTATATTGCTTTACCTTCAATTCAAGGCAAAAATGGAGAACCAGAAAGGTCCATAAAGGACCTTTAGAGGCCTTAAGGGAATCCCTAATTGCCTGTAGCTGCAGAGGAGTCATGAATAAGGATCAGACCTAAAATCAAATTGCTCAGTTGCAGAATTACAACTCTAGTTAAGTATGCAACCTTTTTTTTTGCGGTTCGCGGGCCTCTCACTGTTGTGGCCTCTCCCGTTGCAGAGCGCAGGCTCAGCGGCCATGGCTCACGGGCCCAGCTGCTCCGCGGCATGTGGGATCTTCCCGGACTGGGGCACGAACCCGTGTCCCCTGCATCGGCAGGCGGACTCTCAACTACTGTGCCACCAGGGAAGCCCAAGTATGCAACCTTTGAAAGTCTCTTGTGCTAAGGTTAGAACATTGATTGGGAAGGAAGGATCTTCTGAGATTTCAGAAAAGGATATTTGTGCAGGCACAAGTTGAACCTCCAAATCACCCTGAGCCTCCTTTGCTACTGCAGATAGTACCTCCTCCCCTCTTGCATGAAATCACCCTTTTCTTTCACTGAGACCTTTCAATGATACTCCCTGAGGCAGTGGCCTTGCTGGGGAATGCCTATCCTTCTAGCACCCAGAAGGCCTCTATGCTCAAAAGTAGAGTTAAATCACAGCATGGCACAGGGGAGAACTGTAAATTCACTTCCAGGGGGAGACAGTAAATAGATCAAAGGAACTGCAAGTGCTTTTCACTTATTTTAGATGTGCTGGACTCTAAGGAGTACGTAAGAGGATGAATTCTAAGGGTTTAGACTAGGGATTGGCAACTTTTGGCTTGAGGCCCACTACCTGTTTTTGTATGGTATGCAAACTGAGAATGATTTTTATATTTCTAAATGGTTGAAAAAAATAATATTTTATGTTACATAAAAATTATATAAAATTCAAATATCAGTGTCCGTAAATAAAGCTTTATTGGAACACCGCCATGCCTATTTGTTAATGGGACTTTTGTGCTACCAGATGGGTAGTCATGGCAGACTGGCTCTCACAGCTCTAACTATTCACTCTCTGTCCCTTTACAGAAAAAGTTTGCTGATTTCTGCTCCATAACCTGGAAATGTTGGTTGGAATCACCACCATTGAATTGGGATCCCAATTTTAATGGGAATAATGAGATCCTGGTTAGGCAGAGGCCAGGTGGTGGGATGACTGAAGGGAAGCTGGGTTCCTGTAAGAAGTATCTTATGGGAAGTAACATAGTCACCAGTGTATACTGTAAAATCTTTCTCTAAGCATTTCCCACAGGCCATTTATAGGGTGACTGTACATTGGGAAGAGGAGATTTTTCAGACCATTCATATGTTATAAAATACTGACCCTGGGTTGAGGCTGGTCAATAAGTACCCAGTATGCCATTGTGACCTACCAGTCAGTGTAGGGACTTAATGGAGGATAGATAGATGGAGTCATTTTTTAACAAGTTACTATCTTGAAAAAGTTTCAAACACTTATAGAAATAGAATGGTGATAATGAACCCCATGCACTCATCCTCTAGGTTCAACAAATATCAATACTTTGCTTCTATTATTTTGCCTAACCACATTAACACTTTCCCCCCATCCCTTGGAGATTTCTAAAAGATCCCAGGCATCACATCATCTTGACTATATACCTCCAATAGGTAAATACTTCTTCTTTTTAATGTAGCATCATGTCTTTATCACATGTAAACAATTAACAATAATTCTTTAAAATGATCTATTACACAGTCCATGTTTGAATTTCCTTAATTGTATAAAAAAACTGGCTTTTTCAGTGATTTGTTTGAATCAGTACCTAAATGAATTCCGTACTTGTACTTAGTTGATATATCTCATGCCTCTTTTATCTGTAACAGTTTCTTCTCCCTACTTTTCATGATATTTGGTGAAGAAACTGGGTCATTAGTCTTGTAGAATTTTTCTTATTTCAAATTTGGCTGATTGCATTTTCATCATATTATTTAACTTAGTTTTCCTCCCCACTCCAACTACCCTCACCAGGCCAAAATAGCGTACCAAGAGCAGTGCCATCTCCTTTGGAGTAATTGTGGAGACTAGGGCCACATTTCCACTTACTTGTGTGGTTGGTCCAAAAGCTGGATGGATCTTGAAGAATGACAGTGGGTTGTCATAAGCTTCAATAGTGATGCCTTTGTAGTTGCTATTCAGATGCGGCCTATTTCCTGGAGCAAATCAGCACAGTTCCTGCCCTTGGTTTGCAGCTACAGACCTATCAGAAAAAATTCCTATATCCAATAGTAAAAGCAGAAGCAATTTAAATTTCTATGGGAAGGCCTAGAGTATACTTCTAATGGACTGTGTTAACTCATTTACTTTCTGTTGTAATGTACTAGAGGCACTTTGATCATCTTGATGTCCCATAGAACATTACATGAACCAATTACATTGATGACATTCTGATAATCAGATCTGGTGAGCAAAAAATAGCAAATGACATAAACACCTTAGCATGTCTGTGGGTGGAAGATAAACCCTGTGAAAATTCAAGGATCTGCATGTTGCTAGAATTCCAGTGGTATGGAGTCTAACCGGATACTCCTTCTAAAGTGAAAGGCAAATTATTAGACCTTGAACTGCAGACAACAAAATAATTTTTGGTGGGACTCTTTGGATTTAGAGGCACTATGTACTACCTTTCAGTATGTTACTCTGATTCATTTACTGGCTTGCTCGTAAGACTGCTGTTTTTGAGTGGAGACCTAAGGAGAGCTCTATAGAAAGTTCAAGCTGTGGTGGAAGCTGCCTTACCATTTGGACCTAGTGATTGTTGATGTGTATATGGCCTTCAGTAAGCATCAACAGGAGGATCACTGTGGATTGGCTCTCACACCAGAGGATTTTAAGGTCATCACCTTTTACGCTGTTGAAATTCTCTCTGTGAGAACCAGTTCCTGTTTTGATGTAGGAGCCTCAAAAAGATGGAATACTGACCATGAGATACCAAGTAGCAATAAGACCTGAGAAACTTATCATGGTCTGGGTGTTTTCTGACCTACCATATCATAAATTGCATGGCAGCAATCCATCATTACTTAAAAATGGATCTGGGTTTGAGCAGTTCCAGAGGGCATAAGTAGATCTGATTAAAAGGTTGCTCAGATTCACATGGTATCATCATCTTCCCCCACCTTTCCTTCAGCTCATATATACGGCCTCATGGGGTGTTGCCTATGACCAATTAGCAGAAGAGGAAAAATTGAAAGTCTGGTTTACATGTTGGTGTAAACAGGCACCAGCTGGTAGAGGAGAGCTAAAATATTTTTACAGACCTACTTAAAAGTGTCTATGGTCAGAGCTGAAGGGGAGCTTCCTAATGGATAGAACTTTCAACAGTACATATGGTGGTCTGCTCTCCTCAGAAAGAAAGGTGGCCTGAAGTATGGATCTGCATTGGGTCATGGGCTTGCTAACAAGATAGATGACCGATCAAGGTCTTAGAAAGAAAGGATTGGAAGGGTGATGACAAGAAAGTCTAGGGAAGATAAATGCTTATTCTCTTAGTAATAAGGTGGCAAGATGACCTGTACTATAGATGTCACCCTTTTTTACCAGCCACCATGATGCTTGCTCAAAAGACTCATTGACAAAGTGGGTATGGCATCAGGGATGGAAGTGATGCATAGGCTAAAAAACACAGGCTCTCCCTTACCAACGCTAATCTGACTACTGCTTTGCTGAGTGTCCATCCTATATACAGCACAGACTGACACTTGGTCCCCAATATGGCTCGATTCCTAGGGGGGACCAGTTAACCATTCAATGGGAAGTTGAATATGTTGGTTTCCTACCATTTTGGTGGGGGAAGCTATCCTTACAGGATTCACATTCTGGTTACAGATTTGCCTTCCCTTCCCACATTTCTTATGTCGGCACGACCATCTACCATTGAGGGACCCACAAAATACCATTGTGTTCCTTACCACATCGTCTTCAACCAAGAAACTCATTTCATAGTGAAAGAAGTATGGCAATGAGCTCAGGCCCATGGAATTCAATCATGGGGTCTTCCCACTTCCTCATGGTTTAAAAACAGCTTGACTGAACAGTGAAAGGGCCTGCTAAATGCTGAGTTATGAGTTCAGCCTGAAGACAATGCTCTGTGATGTTTCAGTGCTGTCCTACAGAAAGTAGCATATACTTCATATTCATAATGTTTGTACCATTACCCCATAGCCAGAATATACAATCTGGGGACCAAGAAGTGGAGCAGTGAGTGACCCTTCTTTTTATTATATCTAATAATCTAGAATTTCTGGTTCTCGTTTTTGCAGCCTTGGTCTTGGTAAGTTGGGAGTCCGGTTGGCTAAGGGATGGATCCTTCTACTAGGTTTTACTAAATTAGAGAGAATGCCCCCTGGCCATTTTAGGTCCTCCAAGGCGCTGAAGTGACAGGCCATGATGTCTCATCCCTATTGCCAAAGGGAAAGTGGGTTACTGATAATTATATCAGGGGCAAAGAAGGATTAGGTCTGCAATGTAATCACTGGGGAACCCTTAGCACTTTCCACCACTGGGCACACTACATATTTGTTTATTGTCCTCACTAAACTGTGGGCACCATGAGGGGGAACTGTGTCTATCTTGTTCATTGGTATGTCTCTGGTTCCTGTAATTTATAGTTTTAGTTGCTTAATAAATATTTGCTGAGTGAATGAATGCACACTGGTAACTCTGTCAATTGGGAGTTGAAGTTTTAGACTCTGGAATCTGCTTTGGTATCTAGATTCCATTACTTTCTACCTGTTTGACCTGTGAGAACTGAAGATCTGAACCTTGCTCTGTTTTAGTTTCCTCATCTGTGCAGAGGCTACGACCGCAAGCCCACGAATCAAAAATCCAAAATGCTCTGAAAACCCTATTTTTCATAGGTTTGACTCAAACTCATTTGGGTGGCAAAACTTGGCCTGATTTGAATTGATATGAGCTATTTGCACAATTTATTTTTCCAACTTAGTGTGACTATTCATATATTTCACTGCAAAATATTTACATGTTTGAATACAATGTGCTTCTCTAAGATCTGTGAATTTTATGTCTTATAGGGCACTTATACCTTATTCCCTTATTGACAAAAAGACAAATTTCAAGACATATTTGGCTCCGGAATTTTTGAATATGAATTGTGTACCAATAATAGTACCTATCTTATTGGGCTGTTGTTGGGTTCAGTGGGTTAATACATATAAAGTGCCTAGTGCCTGCCTCACAGTAAGCAATAAATGTTAGCTGTCATTAGTATTACAAGACCTTCCGCTTTCTCAGATATCTTATTTCCCATCATATCTGAAACCTGTTTATATGTTTTAGAGGGTGTCATGGGGCCTGTGTAATGTGTTTTGTTCATTTTCTGTTTTGGGAGAGACAGGGGAAAGGGGGACAGCACATTTGGGTCGTGGAAAGGTATGTTTTGTGAACCTGGTCTCTGCTTTCACTCCCCAGTTTGATTTAAAGCTCTGCCCGGAGTTTACTACAACCTTGTGATGACATGTCCAAGGCCGGGGGGGGGGTACCCAACTTAGGGTGGATCGTGGACACTGATCTTTGCATAGCAACAAGCTGCACCTTCTCCTTTACCTCCTTCTTCCCAAATATTCCTCCTACCAGAAATACGGCGAGACTTGAGGCTGGACCTCCAACCTCCTGTTCTGCTGGGAAAAGGTGGCACTACCTGGGGTTCTTTGTGGCTTCTTCACCCTGGGCTTCTTGCACCTTCAGAGGAGCTTCTTTATGTCTCTCTGTTCATATTTTCTTTGTTTCTGGTCTTCTGTTTTGCCAGATACATATATTTTGTTGGATATAATTAGCCCTAGGTCACTGAATAGCCTGGCTTCTCTCTGCAGCTTTGTTCTCAGCCTGAAAAAAACAAGGCACAAAATAGTGAGCTCTGGAGATTTCTTTCTGATTCTGAGGAGACACTTGTAGATTTTTACATTTCTTTTCTTTGGACTTTCTACAACTATTGTCTTCCTGCGTTGTGAGTATTCTTTATATGCATATGATTTTGCCTTCTCTCTCTTTTTCATTCACTATTAGTCACCATACTAGTTCCTGGAATAACCTCTTTCACCCTCTCTCCTTTTTAGCTTAGCCTTTTCACAAAGTAAGCAGAAATCTGTGTCTCTTCTTATGTTTGATGGCTACTGATTTACTTTTTTACATCCTGTTTTACGTAAAGTTTATAAATTTTTTAGCGGTAGTGAGGGAGAATCTGTGATAGTTTCACTCTGCCAACTTTCTCTGAAAACCTCATCTACTGCATTAGCATGTATAGTGTCAAGGTAGGTGCTCTGTAGGGCAGTTCATAGGAATTAATGGATAAGGGTAATTAGACATGGGGTAGTTAAACTTTTGGGTGCAGAAGGGAGTCAGAAAAAGTCCATAGAATTGAGCCCTACCAGGCCTCACAGTGACAGACCTCTGTCTATTAAGGAGCACCCATCATTCAGTTTGTACACTTACTTTTTTTTTTTAACATCTTTATTGGAGTATAATTGCTTTACAAGGGTGTGTTAGTTTCTGCCGTATCACAAAGTGAATCAGCTACACATATACATATATCCCCATATCTCCTCCCTCTTGCATCTCCTTCCCACCCTCCCTATCCTATCCTTCTAGGTGGTCACAAAGCACTGAGCTGTTCTCCCTGTGCTATGTGGCTGCTTCCCACTAGCTTTCAATTTTACATTTGGTGCACACTTACTTATTCTTCACATAATTTTTGAACCTATAATGAACTGGGGTCCTGCAGGTAAAGCAGAAAAATGAAAGAAACTGAAATCTCTGCCTTTCTGGAGCTTACACTCTATTGGACAGAAACAGACAACAAACAAAATAAATAAGTACATTTTTCAGCTTCTTAGAAGTTGTAAGAGCTATGGAGAGAAGCAAATCATGGAAGGCTCCTAGAGTGGAGGCAGGGGAGGATTACCATTTCCCTTACTGGGGAAGGCCTCACTGAGAAGGTGACATGTGGGAAAAGATTTGAGGAAGCGACTCATGCATATTTCTGGAAGGAAGAACTTTCCAGGCAGAGGGAACAGCAAGATAACAATCCCCCCGCCCATTTTTGTCCTTCTCCTTTCTGCTGGGTATAGCAGATAAAAGTCCTTTAGTGGTCTAGGCTGCTCAGAAAATTGTTTCAATTCTTCACTTCAGTATCCATGTATAATGTAGCCCAGGGGGCTGCATACTTTAAAGCAGTTATTAATATTTGTAATAAAATGTAAGTATTCCTTTTGGCTATATGATAAAGAGCATGTGTAAATTAGTAACTGTCAATAAATATATGTTCTAAGAAATTTAACTTGGTGCTTGTTCTTCTTCAGCACATGTAGGTAACTGGTTAGAAACCCAAGCAGAGGGCCTGAGTGGTCATCAGATAAGCATCCTTGAGTTGCATAAGATCTGCCAGATTCTTTCAAAGAAAAATTTCCTCTTCTTTTCTATTTGTATCTTGTTTCCTCTTTTAACGGTCAGAAGGTAGTCTGGGTCTGAATTGTGATTACCTCTCTCATCTCTGCATTGATCTGCATGATCTAAAAGGAAACAAACTTCTGCTTCACTGAGCTGGACGGTTTTATCAGGTGATTTCAATCTGAAAGCAAATTGTTTTCTGGAGAATATATGCTTATTGCTGGTGATTTTTGAGAAAAGATTTAACAAATAAATTTCAACATACGCCTTGTTCTATTTGAAAAAGCATAATAAGACAGTATTTGGGATTTAGAACAATGATCTAAAAATAGCTGAGACTGTAGGCCCACTTGGGAAAAAAAAATCGCTATAAGTGATCTTTTTTCTTCTCCTTCTGAGCATTGCATAAAGCAAACCCAATTCACAGCCACTAAAGGATATTCTCAAAGAGAAATCTCGTCATTTTCAGCTCAGGGCCCCGGAGACCTCATTATACTGCCATTACAAACAGACCTGCAGTTAGTTATTTATGCCTTTCTGCTAGTGAGTTAAGCAAATGGCACAGGGATTGTTATGCAGTTACATTAACTAGTTGCTGGCACTTAGACAAATATGTCCAGTGTACTTCATTTTATGGAATGAATGCCTTTTTGAAAAATTGAGCTCTAATTTAATTGTATCTTTAAAATTTTACACCAGTGATTCTCAAAGGGCACACTCCCTGAGCAGGTTTATCAGAATCACTGATGTTTACAGGTCTTTTTGAAAACCCCACATTCCACCCCACTTCTATTCTGCTCCATTCTTCAAGGGGAAATGGGAGTTCTCCCACAGAGAGTAAGAATCTCTGCTGTAGAGAGTTACTGATCTTGTTTGGAGACTAGAAAGGCTTCAGAAATGTTGGCGTGGAGGCAAAGTTGAGAACTGTGAGGAGGCTTACCTTTCTGGCACCTACAGAAGCGAGTCCGCGTGTCAGTCTCACACCGCTTTCCACAGTGCGTTCTTATCCTTTGTTCATGTGTGCACTCCCTCCTCTTAGGAGCATCTTGAGGGTAAGAGTGGTGATTGCTTACTTTATAATACCTTGTACATAGCAACTGCTCAGTAAATATTTATTGAATGGTTGAAGGAACGATTTTAAAGATATTATATTTTGAGGGATCAAAGTGTAGTATAGGTTAACTCAGTCCTCAAGGACTAGCAGAATAAAGCATACATATATAAGGAGGAAAAACAAATCTTGGGTTAAAACACAAGTTTTCTAAGGAGAATAAACTCCATCAATATGATGAACCATTTTTTTGGTGGAGCATCTTGATGGATTTGCATATGCAGATGTAGCCTGATGCAGACTTTGAGAATGAGGACTAAAGGGAATTGAATTGTTCTATCAAACAGAATGAAAAAAATTAGAGTTTCTTGAAGATGTGCCAGAAGGATGGGGGAGGAATTGAGGGTGACAGAAGTGGGTAGATGAAAGGAGAAAGAGAGAAACCAATGAAGTGAAGTGCTACCTGGAGTCAAATGGCCAGGGAAACCCGCAATATGAATCCCCAGGTTTTAATATTAATTGTGTGGCCTTTGTTGGATTGTTGTGATGTAGACCCCTGCTCGGTCTCCCCAGTGATTCAGTAATGACTGTTGAATATTTATACACACACACACATACATTTCTGAATGAGTATGGTGTCAAACAGCAACCAACTAGATATTTCTCTAATTGTGATATAAATTTCAAACTTTTGCTTAAATCTGTCATCTACGCAAAATCTTATATGAGTAGGGTTTATCTGCTTATCATTGGGTGGTTTCATCTTACAGACATCAGGGAAAGGGGCTGACTTCTACCTCTGGATTGACCAAGGGTAGAATAGGAATAGCAAGTACAGGAGAGAAAGATGATCCACACACTGAACTAAGGGCACCCAAGAACGGGTTCAGAGCCAGAGATGACTATGAACATCAAAGCCCCCCAGAAATTCACTAGAATCTTGTGGTGTGTCAAAGACTGGCGGGAATGGGGTTTGAAACACACTTAGATAGATCTTAATGCGTAGAGAGGCTCTAGCTGACATCTGAGTTACAGATACATGAAAAAAAGAAATTGAAATCTCACTGCAGTGTATTATACATGTCAGATGAATGACAGAATAAATAGTGGAGAAGTTCAAAGTGGGGGAAGTCATTTGAGCTGAGGCAGATGGGAAGGGTTTTTCTGAGGAATTAGAATTCAACTTGAATCTTGTGAAAGAGAGAAGTGAAGTTTCTGATGAGAGATTATTTTTCACTCAACAAATGCCCACTCACTTATTCCGCTCCTAGAATTTGTCAGGAACTATGTTAGACTATGCAGATACAAAGACCATTAAGACATGGTCTTTGTCTTCAAGGAACAAAAACCTAAGGGTGAAAACATTTTCATAAGCAAGTAATGATAATAACTTATAATGTGTTGAGTCCTACGCTAGTGTATGAGGAAAATCCCATGTGAATGATTCTTTCTGCTTAGGTTGTTTCAGGGAAGATTTCATGAAGAACTTGCCATTTGATCTGGGTCTTGAAGGAGGCATAGACTAGAACTAAGTAAAGAATAAGATAGCATATTTTAATTAAAGGAAATAATGTGAGCAAAGCTAGGAGGCCAGAAATACATGGGTATGTAAAGTATGGCAAAGTCTGCTGTGGCTGCAGCACAGGGAGTGTGCTGGAAGAGGCTGGAATGTTACTGTCAGGCAAAGAGGTGAAAGGCTTGAATGGCGTTATTTATAGACAGAAGGAGCCTTCACAGGTTTCCAAGCTGGAAAGCATGATCGGATTTATTTTGGAAAGATAACTGAATTTGGGAGGAGGATGAAAACAAAAGAGGAGAATTTGAAGGCTAATACTTGCGTGGTATTTACTTTGTGCTGGGTACATTCTAAGGGGTTGACACATATTAACTACTTAAGACAGTGCTAAGAGGTAGGTCCTATTATTAACCACATTTTATAGATGAAAAAATTATACAGGCTCCATAGAAAATAGGTGGTGGAATCAGGTTTGAACCCGTTGGTCTGACTGCAGAGTCTGTACTTTTAAGTGCTACAAACCCAAAGCAAGGTCTGATCATGAGATCTTAAAAATAGGACAATGTGTACAGAATCGTAAAATGGAACCCCAAACTACTACAGGGCATGTGGGAGAAAGGTGACTAAGATGAATCAGTTTCTGTTTGGATTGCCTGATAAATGGTGAAGATATGAACCAAAAGAGACATACCAATTTATTCAGAAAATAAGAATAACGCAGCTTTTCAGTAGATCGTGATCTTTGTGCTCTCAACAAGCATCTAACCAGATGGTGACGTCGACGCATACTACTATTTCAGTATATATGGACAAGTTCAAATTCATGGCAATGCTGATGTTACAACTATTAGATTAAATTTAAATCTGTGATATACAATGCCCAAAATTCAGATACAAATGGGAGGTTCAGTTAATCAGTCAATCACTCCATTGTTTGGTGTCATGTAACAGGAACATCTGGAAGACTGAATAAGTTTCACTTTTTATACAGATTCTTTGCCGTTATGTAGCTGCCACATTTAAGAAATGAGGCCAACCTCTGAGATCTGTATGCAAAGAAGCAGGCAATAATAGCATCTATGGTTGTTTCTGGATTGTAAAAAGATTCTTAGCCCCTGGCATGTGCATATAGATTGTGGAATTTCATGAAATAATAATAATAATAATGTCTTATATTGGTATGATGCTTTACATAGTTTTCAACATTTTCGCAGAAAAAAGATACAAAAACCAATATGCATTCCCAAATGATTAGCGATATAGCAGTATGCCTGACTCTTTAATATTTCTTTCTGTTTCTTGAATGCCCATAATGTATTCGGAACTGAAATATAAGGATTAAAGGGAATTCAGTAGAGTCAAACCACACGTTTTGTTCCTTGTATATTTTCTTAACCAGCTAAGGGGACATTAAGATGTTTTGTGTCCTATAAGGTGACCTTTTTAGAAGATTATCTCCCTTTGCTGAATGTTGCTAACACGTGGCTAAATGTGCTTTCTACTTATTTAGGTTTTAAATTGTTTTCTTCATTCACTGTTTATTCAGCTGTTTGTGTGTGCAATAGTATGGTGTTGAGCAGTTTTCATTTGAAGCCACTGGAGGACAGGGATCCATCTGTTTGCATGGCACACAGGGCCAGACCGAGGTGTGCCGGATGAATGACTTTGCCTGGTGATGATACGATGAATAATGATTTCTGAATAACATTGGCGATACCTAGATAATTATTTGGAATATGAATCCATCACTTTTAGCTATAGTATATAGTATGTGTGTGTATATATATATATATATATATGTATATATATATAAATAAAAAATATAATACAATATATATGGAGGAAAAAATTGCCTTTGTTTCACAACAAATATTCAGGAAAGGGTAGACTAGGAAAACCTTCATCCCTGAGACTTTCAAAGAACAGCACCTAATCCTTGTATTCTTCCATAATAATATCTTCAACAGCTCCCAGCTCCTGAATGTCTTCCCTGCTGTGCACTTTACAGATGAAAGCACTAAGCATTAAAATTTTTTTTATCTAGTTTGATATCTACAGCAACCTAATGAGGTGGTAATATTATTCCTGCTTTATAAATAATGAACCCAAAGCTCGAAGAGTTTGAGTAACTTTCTGGAGGTCATCCTAGTAGTGAAGCAGGACTTGAACACAGGGGTTCCAAAGGCTGTGTTCTTTTTACCTTCTACAACGACCATGCCTGAGGGTTAACAACATCTCAGGAGACTCAGCAAGAATTGAGGGGATCAAGGCCTGAGCAAAGAACATATCCTACAGTTAGAATATAGAAGACATTTACAGATTATTATGAGTCAAGCAAGGCCCCCCCTGCAACACACGGTTATGATGAACATTTATTCAAGCTTATCTCCCCACATTTCTGGACTTAGCCATTTACTCATCTGATGAGCTTGGGGAAGGTAAATTATCTGCAAGTACTATCTGTATGACAAAGTACAGAAAACAGTGAAAGGCCATATTTGTATCAATTTATTTAAATTCTATTTCTTTCAGTCCAATTCCACACATAGCTATTAATTGAGCATGTATAATGTACAATTTTATTGTGCTAAGCACTACAGCAAGGTTTAAAAAATAACAAAAAAAGAAACATGGTTACTCCTCTCCTTAAGTTTGCCTGGGGAAGAGTAGTCCAGCTGTTCCCTTGCCCTCTGTTTTGCTTATCCACAAAGCATATTTGTTCAGATATCTTGCAGCATCTTTACTCAAAAAAATTCTAACCCCCAATTGCAAAGCATTGGAGAACTCTTAGTTTGGAGCAATATCATAAAGTTTAATGAGTGAAATCACCACAAGATGGTTATGTTTAGAGGAATATTTGTGGAAGTAAAGCCAAGAGATGACGAGTATAATTACAAGTGTGGGAATATACAAAATGCTGAACAAAATAATCTGAGAGTAAGCCCAGGACCGAAATATAATTGGGATTTGAAATCACATGTAGTTGGTGGAAATTTCACAGGCAAAAAACCTGAATTTGTGAAATACAAGTTCAAATTTGTTACTTAACTTTTTCATAAAATTTGAGTTCTTTTCATGAACTGCCATTTCCATTAGGTAGCAGAAAACGAGATTTGTTCCCATCAGGCAAACTTGGTGAAAGTAGTGACTATTCTGATCATATACTCAGTTGAGTGAGGGTTTTTCTTGCTTCTCCTTACTGGATTGTGTTTAAGTTCCAGGAGGTTTACAGTAGGACTACAGCACTGGAGAAGAGGGGGCGTCTGCTCCACGAGCATGCTCTGTCTACCTTGGCCCATGTCGTATGGTCCTTGTTGGTTTTTGGCATCTGCTCCTGATATTTACAGTTCCTGAATTCCAGGTTCAAGTGCTCTGAAGTTGCCTCTCTCAAACTGCAAGACCCACTCTCAACCTTACCTACTTCCTCTCTCAGGGCTCTGGACCTGTTTTCCTTAAACATTCTAGGTGCCCATGACTGTGCCAGCCTGCTTGTAGGCTCATTTGTCTAGATGGCTTAGTCAGCAGAGGCCATTTGACTGTTGTGGTGCCATTCTCCTTCATGAAGTCTGAAGCCTCTCCAGGCTATACTTTGGGCAGGGAGGCATGTATCTTCTTCTCTGTCCTGGGATGCCAACAAATTTAACGGGCTTTTCTGTTGTTTTCACATCCTAGGCTCAGCTCTTGTACGGGGGCTGGGAGGGCGTGGCCCTCTTTCTCAGAGAACTGTGCAAGAGTTAGCTGACAATTTCTTTCCTCTCCATTTCTGAATATTCTCCTCCACTAGCCCAGAAATCTTTTCCCTCTGGGAGGTTGGAAAAACTGAAGAGGCAGCTCTCCTTTCAATCTCTGTTTATGGGTCCTTCAGGATTTGGGCTCTTTATGTTTGAAGCCAAGCTTTTGGCACTTAAGAAACTTATTCTTTTTTTTTTTTTTTTTTTTAAGAATAGAAGCTTGATCCTTGCAAATCAAGAACACCTTGGCTTTCAAAACTATTGTTTTTGCTAGAGTTCCAAAATCTATTTATAAACCCAGTTGACTCATGTTCTCAGCTCTGTCTGTCCACTGAGGGAACAAGTTGCCAAGAGATTCAATGGGTAAGAGGTTGTAGGGCAATCAGCAAAATGATGAAAAGAAAATGTTTGATTTTCACAGAATTTTATTTCTCCACATTTAACTCCATGTGAATTGTTTTTCACCCTGCAAAGAGCACTCACCTTTAACCCATTCTAATCATTATTTTATCAAGAAAATGGCATTGGGCTACCTGTCCAGGATCTGTTTTCTCCACATGTGTACTCACGCATGAGGCAGTGCATAGTTGTGTAATCATCTTCTGCCCCCGGCTTTAGTGTCATATGAGGAACCTGGCTATTGAGTGAAGTTCTCACTTTCTTCAGCTAGAAGCACTATTTTCCTGAAGGGTTTCCTTTGATGTGATATTTTTCCTGGATGGCGCAGACATGAAGGTAGGGAGAACTTCTCTGAATTGGGGAAAGAAGAGAGGAACAGCAGCCTTTTTAGAAAGGTAGCCCATGTTTCCCCTGGTCCTCCCACCCAGTGCCTTCCTCTCTGCAGAGTCAGGGTACCGGGTCTGAGTCCCAGTTGTCAAGGGTCAAGTTGGAATTGAGTCCCAGTTAAGCCCTGGCTCCCTTCCCCCAGTTCCTGGCAACTTTCCTGGTCTACTTTCTGTCCCTATGAATTTGCCTATTCTTGATATTTTGTATAAGTGGAATCAAACAATATTTATCCCTTTGTGTCTGGCTTATTTCACTAAGCATAATGTTTTCAAGGTTCATCCATGTTGTAGCATGTAACAGAACTTCATCCATTTTTATTCCTGAATAATATTTCATTGTCCATATATACCACATTTCATTTATCCATTCTTCTATTGACGCACATTTGCATTGTTTCCACCTTTTGGCTACTGTGAATAGTGCTGCAATGAATATGGGCAAACAAGTATCTGTTTGAGTCTCTATTTTCAATTCATATACCTATGAGTGGAATTGGTGGGTTTTACGGTAACTATAACTCTATGTTTAGCTTTTTGAGGAACTGCCAAACTGTTTTTCACAGAAGCTTCACCAGTGTATGATGGTTTTGATATCTCTGCATCCTCGCTGACACTTGTTTTATGTTTTATTTTTTTTAATTTTTAAATTATTTTTTATTTTGGCCATGCTGCGAGGCTTGCGGGATCTCAGTTCCCTGACCATGGACTGAACCCGGGCCGCGGCAGTGAAAGCACTGAATCCTAACTCCTAGACCACCAGGGAACTCCCCGTTTTATTTTTCATTATAGCCATCCTAGTAGATATAAAGTGATAACCCTTTGTAGCTTTGATTTCATTTCCTTAATGACTAAAGATGTTGAAAATCTTTTCATGTGATTATTGGTCATTTGTATACCTTCTTTGGAGAAATGTTGACTTTAGTCCTTTGCCCATTTTTTAACTGAGTTGTTTATCTTCTTTCTGGTTGAGTTTTAGTAGTTTAAAAGATACATTCTGGATATCAAATCCTTATCAGATATATGATTTAAAATATATTCTCCCATTCTGTTGGTTGTTTTTTCACTTTCTTGATAATGTCCTTTGATGCACAAATGTTCTTTTAATTTTGATGGAGTTCAGTTTATCTATTTTTGTTGTTGTTGCTTGTACTTCTGGTATCATATCTAAGAATATTTTGCCAAATCCAAGGTCGTAAGATTTACACCTCTGTTTTCTTTTACATGTTGTGTTATTTTAGCTTTTGTATTTAGTCATTGATCCAATTCAACTTGTATATGGTATGAAGTAGAGATCCAACTTTATTCTTTTGCAAGTGAAAATTTATTTGTCCTTGCATCATTTCTTGAAGAGACAGTTTTTTGTTTTTTCTAATGGAATTGGCACCCTCGTCAAATATCAATTGGCCATCAATTGTATGGGTTTATTTCTGGACCCTTCATTCTACTCCATTAGTCTGTATGTCTATCGTTATGCTATGTCCTCCCAATTTTATCTCATTTTGGACTGGGAAATGGCTCTTAAACTTTTCTACTTTGTTTTCAACTCTATTGTATAGCCTTTAGCCTGGTAATTTAGTTTTTGTTCCTGGATTTTCAAAGCCAAATATTTATAATTCAATAAACCCTCCTTTCTCACTCTCAAAAAAAGAAAAAAGAAGAAAGGAAATATGAAAAAAAACTCTTTCAGATCACGTATACTTTGGCTTTCAAGACTGTGTTCTCCATTTGGATTGTTTAAAAACCTATCTAGAAACTAATTTATTTTAAAACATCTTTGGGTTTCAGAAACTCTGGATTCTTTTGTGTCCTTCTTTCTTTGTGGCAAAGGGATGCCCTGTGAGAGACTAGGGTGGAAGAGCATTTTCAAGGGGTAGAAGAGGCCACAGGAAACTTATTGGGGATCAGAGAGAAATCTCAGTAATTATTGTGAATTTCGTCCTATCACAGTATCATTTGTATTGCTTTGGTGAAAAGCCATATGAAAAAAGAGATAATCTTCTAAGAACAGAGAATTTTCAAAAAAAAAGAATGGGAATGAGGAAGGAGAAAGAAAAATAACAACAACAAAAAAAGGAAACTAGAATATATAATTGATGGCTGAATATTTTCTAGGACACCTCATGAACAACAGTGTTGAGATTTTAAAATATGAACCTAAAAACTTAGTATTGCATGCCATGTGAAAGTTAATAGAGATGAAACAATATGGTCTAGAAATTAGCACTAATATTTGATTGAACCACTTGGGCAGAGTTTACACTCTAATAGTATAACACTAATACAAACTGCTTGTCTATAGACTCTCAGCTTGCTTTTTAGCCTGTAAATTACTAGTGTATTAATTAGCACCTCTGTATCAAGGACAAGGTCCGAGGTCTTACGAAAGTCTCAAGATGGAAACAGTTGAATTTTCTTAGTGCACTTGTGATACTTTTAAATGATAAATCTGAATCTAGGATAACACTCACTTTGCATTTTGAAAGAAACAAAGTTAAATAGCATTTTAAACAACAACAATGAAAAATAAGATCTTTGATATACATGAGAGGTATTTACCTGGTCATTTACAATTGTTAGCCTAAGGTCACAAACGTGCTGTGTTGTCCACCCACATAGTTTTCTCCACGCCTGATGACACTCTGAGGGAGGTGCCTCAGAGAATATCAAGCCTAAGATACGCCTACCCACTTTTGAAAAACTTGACTCATTCTTTGGCTACTCACCACTTAGAGAGAAAGAAACTGCTGTAATCTTAGATGTTGAGGCAAATATATTTATTTGGGGGTGAGGAGGAAGAGGGAAGGGGAAGAGGAATTTGAGGACAAAAGTGAGAAATCAAGTACTGTTGTCATGATGCAGACTTTCTAATATTTCCTGAATTTTCTCTGAAAATGCTGATCTAGAGTAGAAGTTATTCCCATGAGTCAATGGATAGATTAGTCAAGAAGATTAATAGATAAACTTTGGGAGTACCAAAAACTACCTGAAATAGTAGGAAAATAGTTTTTGCCTATGTACATTTTTCTGGGTAGAGGGTTCATAATTTTCTTGAATTTCCACAAGTGTTTCTGATTCAAAAAAAGTCTGTGAACTGGTCTTGATCAAAGTTGGAAAATGGGTTTTGTTTTAAATCCAAGATAAACTTTTAAATAGTGGTTTCTTGGAGTAAAGTGATGAGAAAGATTCTAAGTGAACCGTTCAGCCGAAAAGGCTGATGAACAATATCTATCAAATAGATGTGTGGCGGAAGAAGTGCTTGCTATTACTAACTAGAGTGAGTTTTTCTAGAAGACTCAGCAAGTCTTGTGTTCTTAACGGGATTATTTAAGGAACATTACCTAGGATCTAAGGAGAATACAAAACAAAAGAGATATCCAGTTTAGTCTGTGACTGAGCTATAAATTTGTTTTTAAAATACTTGACCATGGGCTTAGGTTTTTAGTTTCCCTTTCTTTGTATTTTTTTTTAAAAAATATTGGAACCATTTGTACTCCTTGAATAAGATTTAAGACATGTAGAAATGTAGAATCAGGTCAACAAATATTCCATGGTAGCAAATGCATTTGTTAAATGCATGAACACAGCTCCTGATTAATTTAATAGCAACTGTGAGTGTGCATTAAAGCCCAGAATTTGGCCCTCTGTGTCTATGATTATGAGGAAACAACATGGATAAAATATGAAACTCTTTTCAGTAGATTCATAATAGAAATGAAATGAGCTCTGCACTTAATATTGTCTAAGTCACTACTAATAATTTAAGTCTTCTGGGAAACATGTAAGCATCTTTCTTTGTTCACTCAGTGTTCCTGGCTTTCTTTATTTTTTACATCTTTATTGGAATATAATTGCTTTACAGTGGTGTGTTAGTTTCTGCTTTATAACAAAGTGAATCAGTTATACATATATATATGTTCCCATATCTCTTCCCTCTTGCGTCTCCCTCCCTCCCACCCTCCCTATCCCACCCCTCTAGGTGGTCACAAAGCACCGAGTTGATCTCCCTGTGCTATGCGGATGCTTCCCACTAGCTACCTGTTTTATGTTTGGTAGTGTATATATGTCCATGCCACTCTCTCACTTTGTCCCAGCTTACCCTTCCCCCTCCCCATATCCTCAAGTCCATTCTCTAGTAGGTCTGTGTCTTTATTCCTGTCTTACCCGTAGGTTCTTCATGACATTTTTTTTTGTCTTAAATTCCATATATATGTGTTAGCATACGGTATTTGTCTTTCTCTTTCTGACTTACTTCACTCTGTATGACAGACTCTAGGTCCATCCACCTCATTACAAATAGCTCAATTTCGTTTCTTTTTATGGCTGAGTAATATTCCATTGTATATATGTGCCACATCTTCTTTATCCATTCATCTGATGATGGACACATAGGTTGTTTCCATCTCCGGACGATTGTAAATAGAGCTGCAATGAACATTTTGGTACATGACTCTTTTTGAATTATGGTTTTCTCAGGGTATATGCCCAGTAGTGGGATTGCTGGATCATATGGTAGTTCTATTTGTAGTTTTTTGAGGAACCTCCTTACTGTTCTCCATAGTGGCTGTACCAATTCACATTCCCACCAGCAGTGCAAGAGTGTTCCCTTTTCTCCATACCCTCTCCAGCATTTATTGTTTCTAGATTTTTTGATGATGGCCATTCTGACTGGTGTGAGATGATATCTCATTGTAGTTTTGATTTGCATTTCTCTAATGATTAATGATGTTGAGCATTCTTTCATGTGTTTGTTGGCAGTCTGTATATCTTCAGAAAAATGTCTATTTAGGTCTTCTGCCCATTTTTGGATTGGGTTGTTTATTCTTTTGATGTTGAGCTTCATGAGCTACTTGTACATTTTGGAGATTAATCCTTTGTCAGTTGCTTCATTTGCAAATATTTTCTCCCATTCTGAAGGTTGTCTTTTGGTCTTGTTTATGGTTTCCTTTGCTGTGCAAAAGCTTTGAAGCTTCATTAGGTCCCATTTGTTTATTTTTGTTTTTATTTCCATTTCTCTAGGAGGTGGGTCAAAAAGGATCTTGCTGTGATTTATGTCATAGAGTGTTCTGCCTATGTTTTCCTCTAAGAGTTTGATAGTTTCTGGACTTACATTTAGGTCTTTAATCCATTTTGAGCTTATTTTTGTGTATGGTGTTAGGGAGTGATCCAATCTCATACTTTTACATGTACCTGTCCAGTTTTCCCAGCACCACTTATTGAAGAGGTTGTCCTTTCTCCACTGTACATTCCTGCCTCCTTTATCAAAGATAAGCTGACCATATGTGCGTGGGTTTATCTCTGGGTTGTCTATCCTGTTCCATTGATCTATCTTTCTGTTTTTGTGCCAGTACCATACTGTCTTGATTACTGTAGCATTGTAGTATAGTCTGATGTCAGGGAGCCGGATTCCTCCAGCTCCATTTTTCGTTCTCAAGATTGCTTTGGCTATTTGGGGTCTTTTGTGTTTCCATACAAATTGTGAGATTTTTCTTCTAGTTCTGTGAAAAATGCCAGTGGTAGTTTGATAGGGATTGCATTGAATCTGTAGATTGCTATGGGTAGTAGAGTCATTTTCACAATGTTGATTCTTCCAATCCAAGAACATGGCACATCTCTCCATCTATTTATATCATCTTTAATTTCTTTTATCAGTGTCTTATAATTTTCTGCATACAGGTCTTTTGTCTCCTTAGGTAGGTTTATTCCTATATATTTTATTCTTTTTGTTGCAATGGTAAATGGGAGTGTTTTCTTGATTTCACTTTCAGATTTTTCATCATTAGTGTATAGGAATGCTAGAGATTTCTGTGCATTCATTTTGTATCCTGATACTTTACCAAGTAAAGTATACTTTACCAAGTATACTTTACCAAAGTAAAGTATACTTTACCAAGTTCATTGATTAGCTCTAGTAGTTTTCTGGTAGCATCATTAGGATTCTCTATGTATAGTATCATGTCATCTGCAAACAGTGACAGCTTTACTTCTTCTTTTCCGATTTGGATTCCTTTTATTTCCTTTTCTTCTCTGATTGCTGTGGCTAAAACTTCCAAAACTATGTTGAATAAGAGCAACCTTGTCTTGTTCCTGATCTTAGTGGTAAAGCTTTCAGTTTTTCACCATTGAGGACGATGTTGGCTGTGGGTTTGTCATATATGACCTTTATTATGTTGAGGAAATTTCCCTCTATGCCTACTTTCTGCAGGGTTTTTATCATAAATGGGTGTTGAATTTTGTCAAAAGCTTTCTCTGCATCTATAGAGATGATCATATGGTTTTTCTCCTTCACTTTGTTAATATGGTGTATCACGTTGATTGATGTGTGTATATTGAAGAATCCTTGCTTTCCTGGAATAAACTCCACTTGATGGTGGTGTATGATCCTTTTAATGTGCTGTGGTATTCTGTTTGCTAGTATTTTGTTGAGGATTTTTGCATCTATGTTCATCAGTGATATTGGTCTGTAGTTTTCTTTCTTTGTGACACCCTTGTCTGGTTTTGGTATCAAGGTGATGGTGACCTCGTAGAATGAGTTTGGGAGTGTTCCTCCCTCTGCTGTATTTTGGAAGAGTTTGAGAAGGATAGGTGTTAGGTCTTCTCTAAATGTTTGATAGAATTCACCTGTGAAGCCATCTGGTCCTGGGCTTTTGTTTGTTGGAAGATTTTTAATCACAGTTTCAATTTCAGTGATTGTGATTGGTCTGTTCATATTTTCTATTTCTTCCTGATTCAGTCTTGGCAGGTTGTGCATTTCTAAGAATTTGTCCATTTCTCCCAGGTTGTCCATTTTATTGGCATAGAGTTGCTTGTAGTAATCTCTCATGATCTTTTGTATTTCTGCAGTGTCATTTGTTACTTCTTCTTTTTAATTTCTAATTCTATTGATTTGAGTCTTCTCCCTTTTTTTCTTGATGAGTCTGGCTAATGGTTTATCAATTTTGTTTATCTTCTCAAAGAACCAGCTTTTAGTTTTATTGATCTTTGCTGTCGTTTCCTTCATTTCTTTTTCATTTATTTCTGATCTGATTTTTATGATTTCTTTCCTTCTGCTAACTTTGGGGTTTTTTTGTTCTTCTTTCTCTAATTGCTTTAGGTGCAGTGTTAGGTTGTTTATTGGAGATGTTTCCTGTTTCTTAAGGTAGGATTGTATTGCTATAAACTTCCCTCTTAGAACTGCTTTAGCTGCATCCCATAGGTTTTGGGTCATCATGTCTCCATTGTCATTTGTTTCTAGGTATTTTTTAATGTTCTCTTTGATTTCTTCAGTGATCACTTTGTTATTAGGTAGTGTATTGTTTAGCCTCCATGTGTTTGTACTTTTTACAGATCTTTTCCTGTAATTGATATCTAGTCTCATAGCATTGTGGTCGGAAAAGATACTTGATACAATTTCAATTTTCTTAAATTTACCAAGGCTTGATTTGTGACCTAAGATATGATCTATCCTGGAGAATGTTCCATGAGCACTTGAGAAAAATGTGTATTCTATTGTTTTTGTATGGAATGTCCTATGAATATCAATTAAGTCCATCTTGTTTAATGTATCATTTAAAGCTTGTGTTTCCTTATTTATTTTCATTTTGGATGATCTGTCCATGGGTGAAAGTGGGGTGTTAAAGCCCCCTACTATGAATGTGTTACTGTCGATTTCCCCTTTTATGGCTGTTAGTATGTTCCTTATGTATTGAGGTGCTCCTATGTTGGGTGCATAAATATTTACAATTGTTATATCTTCTTCTTAGATCAATCCTTTGATCATTATGTAGTGTCCTTCTTTGTCTCTTTTAATAGTCTTTAAAGTCTATGTTTTCTGATATGAGAATTGCTACTCCAGCTTACTTTTGGTTTCCAGTTGCATGGAATATCTTTTTTTTTTTTTTATTTTTTTTGTGGTATGCGAGCCTCTCACTGTTGTGGCTTCTCCCATTGTGGAGCACAGGCTCCGGATGCGCTGCTTAGTGGCCATGGCTCACAGGCCCAGCGCTCTGTGGCATGTGGTATCTTCCCGGATCGAGGCACGAACCTGTGTTCCCTGCATTGGCAGGCGGACTCTCAACCACTGTACCACCAGGGAAGCCGTGCATTGAATATCTTTTTCCATCCTCTCACTTTCAATCTGTATGTGTCACTAGGTCTGAAGTGGGTCTCTTGTAGACATATATATATGGGTCTTGTTTTTGTATCCATTCAGCCAGTCTGTGTCTTGTGGTGGGAGCATTTAATCCATTTACATTGAAGGTAATTATCGATATGTATGTTCCTATTCCCATTTTCTTAATTGTTTTGGGTTCGTTATTGTCGGTCTTTTCCTTCTCTTGTGTTTCTTGCCTAGAGAAGATCCTTTAGCATTTGCTGTAAAGCTGTTTTGGTGGTGCTGAACTCTCAGCTTTTGCTTGTCTGTAAAGGTTTTAATTTCTCCATCAAATCTGAATGAGATCCTTGCTGGGTAGAGTAATCTTGGTTGTAGGGTTTTCTCCTTCATCACTTTCAATATGTCCTGCCAGTCCCTTCTGGCTTACAGAGTTTCTGCTGAAAGATTAGCTCTTAACCTTATGGGGATTCCCTTGTGTGTTATTTGTTGTTTTTCCCTTGCTGCTTTTAATACGTTTTCTTTGTATTTAATTTTTGACAGGTTGATTAATATTTGTCTTGGCATTTTTCTCCTGGATTTATCCTGTATGGGACTCTCTGTGCTTCCTGGACTTGATTAACTGTTTCCTTTCCCATATTAGGGAAGTTTTCAACTATAATCTCTTCAAATATTTTCTCAGTCACTTTCTTTTTCTCTTCTTCTTCTGGGACCCCTATAATTTGAATGTTTGTGCATTTTTGTTGTCCCAGAGGTCTCTGAGACTGTCCTCAGTTCTTTTCTTTCTTTTTTCTTTATTCTGCTCTGCAGTAGTTATTTCCACTATTTTATCTTCCAGGTCACTTATCTGTTCTTCTGCCTCAGTTATTCTGCTATTGATGCCTTCTAGAGTATTTTTAATTTCATTTATTGTGTTAGTCATCGTTGCTTGTTTCCTCTGTAATTCTTCTAGGACCTTGTTAAATGTTTGTTGCATTTTGTCTATTCTATTTCCAAGATTTTGGATCATTTTACTATCATTATTCTGAATTGTTTTTCAGGTAGGCTGCCTATTTCCTCTTCATTTGTTAGGTCTGGTGCGTTTTTATCTTGCTCCTTCATCTGCTGTGTGTTTCTCTGTCTTCTTATTTTGCTTATCTTACTGTGTTTGGGGTCTCCTTTTTGCAGGCTGCAGATTCGTAGTTCCCGTTGTTTTTGGTGTCTGTCCCCAGTGGTTAAAGTTAGTTCAGTGGGTTGCGTAGGCTTCCTGGTGGAGGGGACTAGTGCCTGTGTTCTGGTGGATGAGGCTGGATCTTGTCTTTCTGGTGGCAGGTCCACGTCTGGTGGTGTGTTTTGGGGTGTCTGTGGACTTACGATTTTAGGCAGCCTCTCTGCTAATGGGTGGGGTTGTGTTTCTGTCTTGCTAGTTGTTTGGCATAGGGTGTCCAGCACTGTAGCTTGCTGGTCGTTGAGTGAAGGTGGGTGTTGGTGTTGAGATGGCGATCTCTGGGAGATTTTTGCTGTTTGATAATACGTGGAGCTGCGAGGTCTCTTGTGGACCAGTATCCTGAAGTTGGCTCTCCCACCTCAGAGCCACAGCACTGACTCCTGGCTGCAGCACCAAGAGCCTTTCATCCACACGGCTCAGACTTTTGGGAGGTCTGAGGTCTTCTGCCAACGTTCAATAGGTGTTCTGTAGGAATTGTTCCACGTGTAGATGTATTTCTGATGTATCTGTGGGGAGGATGGTGATCTCCGCATCCTACTCTACCGCCATCTTCCCCTAGATCTATGATGGGGTTTCTCAGTCGGTCTTCTGAGCTGTGAGGACCCTGTAGAGGGTGGTAGGAAAGCGGGTCTGACCCTTCTTAGCCCTCCCGGGCTGCAGGTGGAGTTCCCGGAAACCCTGGGACGCCTCGGCCTTGGCTTTCTTGATGTTAGAGAGTAACTCAGATCTCAGGAGAAGATAACTTGTTATCCTGACTCTCTCCTCATGAGAGAAAGGGGAAGTCGAGAATGGACAAAGGTAGACCCAGCTTACCTTTATCTAACGGTAGTGTGTCTTCCATTAAAAAGGGTTCTTGCAAATGGCGTAGCACTCCAGAGACACTCCATTCTTCCCACTCCCCATAGACAAAATGAGCACCCAGGAGAGGCCCTGGAGGAGGAGATTCAAGACCTTTATGTTAGGCTTCAATTGGCTAAGAAGTATCTACTGATCGCATACTGGGGCAAAACATTGGGCTTGGTTTGGGGATGCAGACATGAATCATTCATGGGTCCTGCTTTGAAGGCTCCTAATATCTAGTAAGAGACCAAAATGTGTTTACCAGTCACTCCAGTGGGAGGTGGAAAGCCGATGTGCCATAAGAGAGTGAAGGTGAATAATTATGAGAGTTCAGAGGGAGGATGACCTTAAGTACACTCAGGTCCCGCCAGTCCTCCCAGTTTGCTCACTGGCTTCATGCCATCAAGCCTGTGCTTGTGTAGTTATGGGGCAACTCCTCTTCTGGTCATTGATCTGCTAAAGTGTTCAGCTTCCTGAGTGTCCAAAGTATATCAGCCCTCACCTCCTGAGCCTTGGTGGAGAAAACTGAGCTTAACATGTTTTTGGTATTACAGGTGTTTTATGCAATTTGGCTGTTTACTTAATATAAGCGCTATTGAGTTTGTCTTCATGGCAGCGCATTTTAATGATTCACTGTCTTAGTAAAGTGCCATGTTAATTTTATTTTCAGTGGAGCTAGGAGCTGACTTGCTGCTTCAGCAATAAATGAGCCTACCCTAAATGGAAGTCAAAAGATAAAAAACATAGAGAAAAATATTGTAGTATTGTGGTAAGCTCCTGCAAGTAAAACATATTAGATGCTTTTGAATATATTACATATCTGATATAGTCAAACTGTGCTATTTGGAGGATGGCAAGGGAAAATCAGAAGTGTCAAATACTTGCTAGATACCTTAAAATAAAAATGTATGTAGAAACTGTTAACATTGAAAAGTAATCCCTAGCAAGGAAGATGGGATGATTAATCATCATTTTTAATAGGAGTCATATAATATTAAAAATAATAGTTCTAAACCTGTCACAGTTTCGTGCTGTAATTGAAATCCAAAGCCCACTGAAGGAATCCCGCGTTTCTTGAGCCTTTGAGAGGACCATGCAAGGAAGAACTTGCATGTTGTGTATCTAGGAGTGAACCAACAACCATTATCCTTTAGTTCTAGGACACTAAAAGAAAACTAGAATTTGGGGGGTTAATATCCACTCCAGCTTCACATGTTCTGTCATGTCAATCTCCTTCTTGTCCATCTTTCAGACACTGACTCCACCCTAGACTCAGAACATTCATGTAGCTATCATTTTTGAGGAATGCAAACAGACCAGTTTGTCGAGTGACCTGGGATTGCTGACTGTGATTCCCATTCATAATGACCTTTACATTGTACATTTATGTTGGAAAACTACTAAAATTAACAGAGTCACCAGTCTGCAAACAATGCAGTCTACTTTGGTTTGGTTATCTTTGGCCTTCTGTGTATGCCACGTTTCATTATTTAGCTGCTTTTGTACACAGACTCTATTCAACCATTCATGCATGTACATGGCAAGAGACAGGTTGGCAGGATGTTTGACAGCTCAGGGAAAGTGATGAAGCGGTGTTGTCAAACAGCTGTACAAAAGGCCTGAGAAGTACTAAGTGAGCTGTCATTAAGTGGTAATGTTGCTGTTGAATATCAAATCAAAACATTTGTGATGTAATAACACTAAAATCTTAAATTCCTAGAATTATTAGAACTCAGTCACCTGGAATCCTAAGGATTTATTTAAAAATGAAACTTCCAGAGATGAAATGGGAAAAGTTCTGATGACTTAGATTTGGATACTCATTCCGTTGTTTATAGGTTCTTTTTATTTCTCTACCCTGTAAAAGGTCACCGATGATACCTGCCCTACCTACCTTTCAGGGTTGCCCTGAGGGTCAAAAGAGAAAATGTGTGGAGAAGGGTTTTGCAAACTCTGAACTGCTATGCAGATAGTAGTTCTCTCAAGGCTTCCACACAGGGAACAGGGGCTCAATAAATGCTTGAAAAGTAAATGAACTGTGATCCTAACACACTCGAACCTTTGAAACTGTTACAAATCATGCTGATCTCAATAACCATCATGATAAATTAGAAAATTAGTTTAATATATTTTAGGGAAAATGAGTAAGAATGGCAAAAGCAGTCATAGCATACTTTGGTTTCTCCAAGTATCTCTAATTATAGGTCATAGATCAGAATGTCATTCTGATACGCAGATTTGGGATAAAAAAACATCATCTTGATTTAGGAATGTTTCAACCTAAATCCAAAAGCTTCTGCTTCCTTTATAATCTGAATTTCATTTTCTTGTGGTTTATAAAAACCAAAAAGGCAATTAGATCTACTAGTCAACCCATTTTTCAAACAAAGACCCGCATTTATATTACTTTGCTAGATCCTTTGGAAAATATGACTCCTGCCCTTAGCTACTGAGAGTGTTCCAAGCAAAGCAGGGATATATATCTTTTTAAAAAAAGAAATAATTCAAACAATTAGATAGCTGCCAAGATGAGGGTTAAAGGAGTCTTGGAGGGAACATAGGTGGGATTCCTGCCAAGTATAAAGAAGCTGGGCCCACGGACTTCTGACTGCTTCACTTCTGTAGTAGTTAGTTATTTTCTGATGAAAAATTTTCAAAATTATTAGGAAAATTGCATTTTAAGAACAAAAGTATGATGTTTCTATTAGTATTTTTATTTCCGTTTCCATAGCTTGTTTTCAAATTAGATAATGGTTTATTTTGAACAACTCATAGACCTGTCAGCTCTTGACTTAAGTATTGCATTGTGATTTTGAAATCTTATTGATATCAGCATTTACCTTCTAAATAGTGATTATATTGAGACACATATATCCAACTTTTAAAAAAGTCCCTAATTCATCTACCATTGCTAACTTTTGCCACATTTTTCTGTGAACATGAATTCATTGTTTAACATTCAGCATGACCTCAGGTAGAATTCTCTACTTACTAAAGAATTAATCATGGCAGCTCCCTGGCTCCGCCCTGCCCCAGCTGTCTCTCTGAGGTTCAGTAGGTTCTGCTACATTTTCAAAGTACTGATGGAATTTTAAGCCTTGAAAGTCCAGTTGTGTATTCTTTAGTTCTCTCTGGAAAAGTTATGGTCTGATTCTGTTTCATGGATGTAACTTGGAATTTGTGCAGGTTTATTCCAATTTTGAGTTGTTTTATTGTGGTAAAAATCACTCATGATTTTTCACTGACAACTCAAAGCAAGTGCTACTTTTTTCAAGAGGTTCATGGTAACACTCCCCCACCCCTTTTCTCACCTCAAATTGTGCTCCATTGGCCTGGGTGGTTGCAAATGGCAGCTCTCTACAGGGATTCCTCACCTTTCTGCTCCAGCAATCAGAACTCTCTTCTCTAGTAATTCTCATAATCGACTGTTCCTTATATTCTAAACGACATAGCATGTAAACACCTTTTATTGCCAGTTTTAGGTAAATCACTAAAATCAAGCACCAGGGACTCACTCAGATGGGCCAGTAGTGAGCAGGCAGTAAAGTGGAAAAATACAAAGCAAAGCTTTAGAGATTGGATCTGAAAGGGTCAGAGGCCCCCTGCCAAATCAAATTCATGTTGAGAAGGTTTGTTCCTGTGTTTCTTAGCTCCCAATTTGTTTTTTTTCTGCCCTGGTTCTTTGTAGGTTTGTCAGGTTTTATCTCCAATCTTTCTTTTGTGTCTTCTTCATGATTTGCTTCATGGAGGTTCCTATATAGCTATGCTTAACCTGTGGAGAGAACTATTTAATCAGCTGATTTTCCTATATTGACAAAAAAACTGGCTCAAAATTTTAAATTATGATGATTTTTACTTGACCAGAGTTATCCAAGAGGTAGAGGGTTATCTTCATCAGAGTGAAGTTTGCTCTGAGTCCTGGTCCAAGTTAGATGAACTAGGATGCCAGTTTTTTAACTAGAAAGTGGAACTAGAAATAACTTCTGACGTTATTGGGAGGAAACATCCCAACGTCTGTGAAAGTGGTTTGTATGCTATAAGGTGCTAAATAAAACTTAATTCTATTTGACAGTTAAAAGGAGACAGGCTTAGCAGTTACAAGTAGTCTTTGCTTGAAAAGAGGAAGAAAACAGGCAGTTCTCCTGGGTTTTATTATTTACATGAGAAGTAAGGTAAAGAGATTTGCTGGAAACATCTTTTAATTAGGACAGAACATACTGGTTCAAATGGAACATTTCTCTGGATGTCTCCCTGGGGCAAGCTGGTTCTCCTGTTAAGAAAACATTGCCTACACCGGTTTCTCCTGTCACAGATGGTTAAAATACAGAAAGACTTTACAGTAGTTTATCTCTCATTGATCTGGTTTCCTGAGTACACTTGTTCACTTCCCGTTTACAAGCATTGTCTTTCAAAGTTTTGGGCAACTGAAGTTCGTGCAGCATGTGTGCCCTATTTCTCTCTTCTTGGATTTCTCCCTGCCTGTGACACAGTGTTCCGTTACCAGGTGTGTGTTGGGCATAGTGATGGTTCCAACAGTGGAGGCTCCAGGCCAGCCCGTATAAGCACCTGACCTGCTTTGACTTGGCTTCTGTGCCAGTGTCTACCTGTCTGCCAGCAACATCCCAAGTAAGAATGCTGTCTTTGAACCTGCTGCTGTCCCCTTTAAAGAACTCATACAACTCCACAACAACACAAAAACAAACAACCTGATTAAAAAATGAGCAGAGGATCCAAATAGACAGTTTTTCCACAGAAGACATACAGGTGGCCAACAGGCATGTGAAAAGATGTTCAACATCACTAATTATTAGGGGAAATGCAAATCAAAAGCACAATGAGATACTACATCATGCCCCTTAGAATGGCTGTTATCAAAAAAAGCAAGAAATGACAAGTGTTGGAGAGGACATGGAGAAAAGGGAACCCTCATACATTGTTGGTGGGAATGTAAATTGATTCAGCCGCTACAAAAACCGGTAAGGAGATTCCCCGTTAACTGCAATATTTCTTAACATTTTATCAATTAAGACATTTGCCTTCTTAGCTCAACAAGTTTCTAATGTGTACACAGTATCATTTCGTTTAAGATGTAGAGAGGATTTTACAGCTAATACAGTCACCTATATTCCACTTACTGACATGATCCATTATGTTTAGGTGCAAAGCTTTTCGAGGAGTTGATTGATTGATTGGGGCTATATTTTATTTCTTTTTGAGCACTAGGCTCCCTCAGATACTTTCTTTCCTATACCTTCTTGACTAAGGTTGTTTTCAAGTAGTGCTTTTAGTAGTATTCCTGGAACCTGACTCCCTGGGTTAGAACTGCGGTTCCATTTGTTAGTAGCTTTTTGATTGCATCTAAATTATGTCCTCTTTATTTCAATATTATCTGTAAAATGTGGATAAGAGTAATTTCAAACTCATGTTTGGGGGAGTGAGGTTAAATGAAAAAATCCTTATAAAGTGCATATCAGAGTGCATGGTATGTAGTAAATACTCAATTAGCTTGATTATTATAGCTATTCAAGAAAAGTCAGGACAGAATGTAGCGAACAGATCACTAAAGTAGATAGTATTGATACGTGTCCTGATTTGGATGTTTAAACTCTTAGAAGTCTAAACTTTTGCCCTTTTTTTGGGCTATAGATTTGGGATGCCCAAAAGGTGTTCCAACTACCATTAATTAAAACTGTATTCCAAGCCTTTTAGTGTTTGGTGGGCAAGGGGATTTTGAAGAAGCTTATGATTTGGATTGGGTTTGTGAAAGTAATAAATCGAGTCATCCAGTAAACATGGAATACTGTGTACCTGGCCAGCCACTCTGGCGCAGATGTGAATAACACATGATCTCTCCTCAAAAAACTTTTTGCTCAGCTTTGAGATGCACACTCTCCTGATTTCCCTTCCTCCTTACTGGAACCTTCTCTTTGCTGTAGCTTTATGAACCCCAGGTGGTCTCAGCTGTATACACTGATGACTGAGGATGCATTGGTGATTTCTACATTTACAGCCCCCCTTAATCTTTTTTTTTAAAATAAGATTCTTCTTTTTTAAAATAAATTTATTTAATTTATTTTTATACTTGGCTGCATTGGGTCTTTGCTGCTGCGTGTGGGCTTTCTCTAGTTGTGGCGAGCGGGGGCTACTCTTCGTTGTGGTGCGTGGGCTTCTCATTGCGGTAGCTTCTCTTGTTGCAGAGCACGGGCTCTAGGCGTGCGGGCTCAGTAGTTGTGGCTCGCGGGCCCTAGAGCGTGGGCTCAGTAGTTGTGGCACATGGGCTTAGTTGCTCTGTGGCACGTGGGATCTTCCCGGACCAGGGCTTGAACCTGTGTCCCCTGCATTGGTAGGCAGATTCTCAACCACTGTGCCACCAGGGAAGCCCCTTAATCTTTCTTAAAGACAATTTTTAAAAGCAGTTTTATGCTCACAGCAAAATGAAGAAGAAGGTACAGAGATTTCCCATAAACCCCTAACCCCCACTCATACCTCACCTCCCCCATTATCAACATCCTCCACCAGACTGGTACATTTGTTAACAATTGTTGAACCTACACTGGCACATCATAATTACCCCAAATCTATAGTTCACGTTCATTCACTCCACCTATTAATTCCTTCTCCTCCAATCCCTGGCAACTACTGATATTTTTTACTGTCTCCATAGGTTTGCCTTTTCTAGAATGTCATGTAGTTGGAATCATACAGTATGTAGCTTTTTCAAATTATCATCTTTCACTTAGCAATATGCATTAAATTTCCTCCCTGTTTTTTCATGGCTTGAGAGCTTATTTTTTTTTAGTGCTGGATAATATTCCATTGTCTGGATGAACTACGGTTTACTTATCTGTTTACTAAACGACATCTTGGTTGCTTACCAATTTTCTCAATTATGACTAAAGGTGCTGTGAACATCCATGTGCTGGGTTTTGTGTGGGTATAAGTTCGCAACTCCTTTGGATAAATACCAAGGAGCATGACTTCTGGATCGTATGATAAGGGTACGTTTAGTTTTGTAAGAAACCACCAGACTATCTTCCAACGTGGTGGTACTATGTTTTTCATTTCCCCTTAATCTTCAGATTTTTCCTCATGTGATATATGATAATTTACTTATTTGCCTTGGGATTGTATCTTCCCTCATATAGAATGTAGGTGCAGTGAATGCAGAGGTTGTCTGTTTACCTCTGCTTGCTACCTAGATAAACTGTGTGCCATATGATAAACTCTCAGTAAATATTTTCTTAATGAAAGAATTCCTTCATCCAGGGCTTTGCAGCATGGGGTCAGATGCTATGCCATCACCATTTCTATATGTGCTCTCCATTTCCTGGCTACATTCTTTCTTTCTTTTTTTTTTTTTTGCGGTACTTGGGCCTCTCACTGTGTGGCCTCTCCCGTCGAGGAGCACAGGCTCCGGATGCGCAGGCTCAGCGGCCATGGCTCACGGGCCCAGCCGCTCCGCGGCATGTGAGATCTTCCCGGACCGGGGCACGAACCCACATCCCCTGCATGGGCAGGCGGACTCTCAACCACTGCGCCACCAGGGAAGCCCTACATTCTCTTCCTTAATCTAGAACTATCATCTCTAATGATTCTCTGGTGGTTTCTGCGAATAAGACCATCCATATAGTGGGCGCACTGAGGCAGCAGCTTTTTGGAGACTTTTTTAACCTGTGGGTCACATCCCCGGGTTTGTGTAATCCTGTTAGGAAACCGTGTTCACTCGGAAGGTTTTGTCTTCTGATTTACAAAATCATTTGCACTCAGGAATGAAGTCTCCATGCTGTGCCATCTGGTCTCGGTGCTGGGTTGTGAAGTGCACACTTCCAGACGGATGCTCTGTATATGGATGCTGGCCCAAGAGCACACACGGGGAGGGTTCAACAGAAGGGAGGTGGACTTTGATAGATTTCTCTTTTTATGCAGAACCTTCCAGTCCCGTGGGCAGCTCTTCTATTTTGATTTTTGTTCTTTTGTTTTTGATTTCCCATATTTCTTCTCTTTCTGAATGCTTGTAAATAATTTTTGGTTGGAATTCATTAAATAAAACTTTCCATTCCAATTTTCATTCTCTCAAGTTTTCCTGGCGCATAGAAGAGACAGCCTTTCAGGGGACAGGAAGTGAGAAATGAACATTTGGGGAAAAGTAACAGTGAAACTCCTACGATGAAATCTTCATTTCCTCTGAATTTAATCCTCTATTTGATATAAAAATAGTTTTCAGATATCAGTCCCTACAGCTACATTAATTACTAACATTTACATGCATTTATTCTGTGCTAGTCACTGGTAGGTGTTTTACATGTATTACCTCAGTTAATTTTCACAATAATCCTATGAGACAGGTTTTATTTCTACCTCCATCTTAGAGATGGGAAAACTACAGTGGCACCGAGTTTATGTGACTTCCCACGGTTACCTAGCTAGTAAGATGGTTTGCTGGGACCTGAACTCAGATGGCCTGGTTCCAGATCTGTGTTCCCAACGATGAAGCTGTGACATGATTTCTGTAGAGCCAACTGATATTCTTAAGGATTTTAGGTGAAATGTAGTTCTTTTATGAACTTTCCTGGTTCTCTTGAATGTAAGCATATATTTTATGCAAAACTTTGTTTAAAAGCTTTTTAAAAAGCTCCCTCACTTCCTATCAAATTAAGAAAAATTTCCTTAACCTGACATTTGAAGTGTTGCCCACTGTAGGCCATTTTGCCTTCCTTATTATTTTCTCATTACTTTTTATGTCATTTTTACCCCCTTTATTTAAAAAAAATAACTGGAGAATTTTAGAAAGTACAATGCATTGGAAACATAATTTAAAAATTCCGTATCATAATTAACTTACTGTATTTTCTAGATGTGGTGTGAGTTGTGATGATCAAAATAGCAAGTATTATTTGAGAATAGATTAGATGCAAAATACTCTTAACATGTAAAGCAATTCAATATATCATTTATAAACAATAATTTATATTCATTTCCATTTACTGCTGCTATTAATGAATTTATCAAGCACTTGTTCTCTGAGGATCCTTGTGCTTAGAATTCTGGGGATATCAAATAATCCATGACATGGTCCAAGATAAAAGGACCTTAAAGTCTTATAAGATAAAAATGTTTATAAAAATTATAAATTTGTAATTAAAAAATACAAAGCAATTAAACTACCAAAAATATGAAGCAAAGATGTTTTATTTGTTTATTCTTTTTAAAAAGGATTCTTGGGCTTCCCTGGTGGCGCACTGGTTGAGAGTCCGGCTGCTGATGCAGGGAACACGGGTTCGTGCCCTGGTCTGGGAAGATCCCACATGCCGCAGAGTAGCTGGGCCCGTGAGCCATGGCCGTTGAGGCTGCGTGTCCGGAGCCTGTGCTCCGAAATGGGATAGGCTACAACAGTGAGAGGCCCGTGTACCGCAAAAAAATAAAAATAAAAAAATAAAATAAAAAAGGATTTGAAATACCTAGGATCCAATCTACTAATTTTCACATATCCTTCTATATATTTAATTCATTTGTTCATTTGTTCAGTCATTCATTTATTCAATATTTACTTATCAAATACGTGTAGAAGACCACAGATCCTTCCAAGGAATCCCGAGATTCTGCAGAATAGAATTTGACAGCCATTTTGACAGATTATAAAGATAATTAAATATTTGGAATATTAAACAAGATTATAGTTTTTGCTTCCATTAACATGTGTTTAGACTGATGGTATAGATAAAATTGTTTTAACTCAGACAGTAGACACTTAATAGACACCTCTTATTTGAGAACCAAATTAGTCATTGGGAATTGCAAAACTAAGCTGCTTTTCCTGAACTCAAGGAAGGGGAGAAAGAGACACTACACAGTTCATGACAATGTAATGATGAGTGCTAAAAATAGAAGTAAGGAGAGGGCACTACGGTAGGTGCAAGAACACACCTAAAACAGCCTGGGAGGGGTAAGGAAAGGTTCCAGGAGATGAAACCTTAAAGGGGAGGAGGGATAGGGATAGAGGGGATTCCAAGTCATGGCATTGAGAGAAAGTGTGGCTTATTTAGGTTTAGGTTGATTGTAATAAAGGTGAGGGAGAGAGGGAGAGAGAGAGAGAGAGAGAGGAGAGAGAGAGAGAATTACTTGAGTCACTATTTTCTTGGTTCTCCCACGGGTGATATGTAACTAGTATTCCAAATGCTGGGAGAAAAATTAATCCTCTCATTACATACCCTAGGATGCCTTAAGTACTAAGGCTTAAATCTTCAAGGAGCTTCAGGTGAGAAAGGCCTGGGGCTGACTAAGATGAATAAAGGCAATTGTTGAATGTGACTCTTTGGTATAAAGTTTTTGAATTAAAATTATCTTTACTTTTGATTTTGTTCTTATTTCTTCTAGTATTTATTCTAGATTTGGGGATATTGCTCTTTTGACTTGCTCTCTCTCCCATTCTTCCCATCCTTCTGGCCTTTCTTCTTATTACTTCCTTCTTATTACAAATAATTGGCCAAGTGGGACTTTCTCTCCCTGCGTGGGTCCAGAGTTTTTGTTCAAGGCATTAATAAACTTTAGTATAAATCCCATACTGTTGTGCCCATTCATATCTTCTGCATTAGATTTTACGCAAAATTTTCACAGCCAGAATCAAAGTCATGGCCTTAGTCATGGTGAAGATGAAGTATAAATGGCCCCAGAGAGGTGGTATTTAGCCTAATTTGAGAAAAGACTCTCTTTTCAAAGTGACTAACTTGCCAAGAGTAAATTCCTCTGACAATTTTCCAGGCCTTTAACAGTGAAGAAAGCTTTTCTTCCTTTCTTCTTTGTTTTTTTTTTCCTTTTTGTAAAGGTTAATGTCTTCAAATGTCCACTAAACAATGTGTCTCTATGTTTTTGCAGTTCTGGTTCACTTACACTTCTGGGTAGGGAGTTAATCGGTGTCTCACATAAATGGTAAGTCACTCCTTTAGAGAGCAGAGAGCAGATAAGATGCAGCATCTGCCCTTTGACTCTGCCAGCGTGCTTTCTGCTAGTCAGGACACAGTCTCCATTTAGAAAGCTTCCATCTCTTTGTTTCAGGGGCTTCCCGGCATGGATTAGGAATAAGCAGGACTAACTTCACAAAGGTTGGCCCACAAGTTGGCATCTTCTCACAGTTCTGCATCTTCTCACAGTTGCCAGGAAAAGCAACTCTTGTGACTGCTATAGTGCCATAGAGAGAAAAGATGCACTCCTTTCATCTTCAACAGGGAGAAATGCCTGTTTCTTCATCTAAGCCTGGAATATAAATTCTGTGCAATCCATAGTGTTATATAGGGAACTTGGAGTTTAATGATTTTTTTTTTTTTAAAAAAGCAGGTTAATGGTATTGAATCAGTTGGCAAGGCAGAAATAGAGACACAGATGTAGAGAACAAACGTATGGACACTAAGGGGAAAGGGGCGGGGAGGGGGATGGTGGTGGGATGAACTGGGAGATTGGGATTGTCATATATACACTAATATGTATAAAATAGATAGCTAATAAGAACCTGCTGTATAAAAAATAAATAAATAAAATAAAATTCAGTAATTCAAAAAAAGAAGTAGGCTAAAGGTACTAAATTTCATGCCCCAGAGAGATAGTTGGTGCTGTGCTCCAAAGGAAGATGGTCAATTCAGTTGAATAGGGCCAAAATCCGGAACAGCTGTGGCTTATTTTCATCACTGTTGTGTGGACCAGACCACACATTCCTCTAATATCATTTCTCTGGCTATGCTCTGATGAAAAAAAAACAAAACAAAAAATACAGGTCCCGTGCCAGTTGAATAAAGCCACTGTTAGAGTAGTGAATACACAATCTTTTTCTCTTAATTATAGAGAAGCAAACTGTTTTCTCACATGGATTATCAGTCGACATATTATTAGACGGAAAAGGCTGAGTTTGATGCACCATAAGACTGACCCATCATGGAAATTCGTATGTTCCTATGTATAACTGGTCTGTTTTTATGGGCCTCTTGCTGTGCGGTGGTGGCTTGCCTTGATGTAAAATGAACTCCACATTGCTTTGTTTTGATCTTGACAGTTTCTGGTGCCACCATTGCTTTTGGTAAATCTCATTATGTGATCTGAGCATCTAAATGAAATGTTCCTTTCTGCCAGTATACTGCATAAACAGTACTCCTGCTTCTGGAATCCTTATGAGTGCCTCTGCACATCAAACAGCTGCATCAGCTTTGTCGGAAATAGACTTATTCCTGGGCAGGTGTTTCTCAGTGAAGGGCAAGTTTAGCACGGCAAGGCTAACTATGAAGTTACTTTGATAAGCAATACGGAAGTCCTCATGGCAGCACATCTTCCTGAGGTTTCCTTTCTTTCTAAAGCAAGTTAGTTAGATCCGAATTTTCTAGAGATTTACAGTAATATATTATATGTTTTTTACTTTTTGAAATTTCATGCGGCACGATTCTCCTGCCATTATTGGGACCGAACCTCATTTTCCCATTTCAATTATACTGATAATTTCAAGTTGTCAGGAGTTTCATGTAGAAACTGAAATGGGAATCAAGTCTGTTGCTATTAAATAATTCTTCTGTGACCCTACCTGATATTTAGATATGGAGTAAATTCTAAATAAAAGGCTATATTCAAACATTTCAGTGAAACTAATAATGCCACTATTTTAAGTTATTAACACATAGAAAATTTTTATAATATGTTTTCCTTCAATATATTGGTTTAAAAATGTTGAAATGATAATCTAAAGGAGAATAATTGTGATTTTATTTATAACAGGGAGCTGTATATTTTTGTTCCTAGGATTTAAAAAAATATACAGCTCTGTGGTTCCATCAGAAGTCTATTACTTTCACATTTTCACATTCATAATTTCCTACCTTTGTGTGATTCCAGCTAGCATTTATAAGCAGCAAGGATCTTGTACTTAAAAGCACTGAAAAAATAAAAATAAAAGCACTGAATCATTTTTATCCACAAAAGAACCCTATTAAAGGGCATAATAAGATTTTGAAAATTAAAAAAAATGTTCAGACCATTGACTTATAATGGTTCACATAACAGATCACTTTCAATGAGGCATGTTTGATCTTACTTTTCAGTTTCTAGGCTGTTATTTCTTCTACCTGATTTTAGGGAGGCAAAGTGAGATGGCATAAAAGACAGAAGAGGGATATGGGGAGGATCTGCAGAGATGACAACTCTCCAACTCCAAAGGGCACTGTTATTCCCAAGGCTGCGTTCCAACCTTGGGGCCATGTTTGCCTCAGTGGGACCGATCGGTGGAAGCTCTGCCTTGAGCTGGCACAGAGGCACCCAGCCAGCCAGCTTCCTTGCTGCCACCCTTCCCACTGGGCTTGCAACCTCAAACTCAACCCCAGGCAGTTTTAATTCTTTGGTCTGAGTGCACACATTGGTGTCTGAAGGAACATCAGAACCCTGACCTGACCACACGATTTCTCTTGTGGGTCACTTACCACTTCCAGTGGCCACATTCGATGGCTTTTGATGAAGAAGAAAAGAGCAATTGTTTGGTATAAAGTTTTGTACATCCTCACTCTGTTTTCTTTTGTCCTTCACTTTCAGTGCATTTTAGTATGCAGATGGGGCTGGGAGTTCAGAGAGTTCCCACTGGCTTGCTTTTCTGGGAAGCTCTGGGTGGCTTGTGGACCACTTATAGAAGTGAAATGAGCACAAGGTCATGAGACAGTGCTGAACGAGCCTTAATCACTGAAGGCCGAGCTTATGTTAAGTCAAGTCTTGGTTTCTCTTTCCTTTTCCTGTTAAATGGGGTGATAATATCTTACCTACTTATGTCCAAATGTGGTTTGGATAACAACATGGGATAATACATAATAGCAAGTTTTTAAAGGTCATAATCAAATGGAATGCCATCACTTTTAGTATCATTATTGTAATAGAGGCCATAAAACTCACAGCTGGCTAAGCACTTTTATTCAATACATTCAATGAATTATTGTGTGAGAAAAGAAATCTGTCCTGATTTTCCTTCCTTTCCTTCTATATTCCCACTCAGAACTAAGAAGCCATGAGTGCTGTATAAATCTCTTTGAGATTTTTTTTTTAAAAAAGAGCCCACATTATTGAGATTGAGGTGTAAATGGTGCAGAATTTTCTATATCCATGCCACGTGTCCTCTGCTTTTGTAGCAAAGAAAATAATAAACAACAGTTACCACTTACTGAATACTTAATTATTTATCATACACTGTCCAATATGCTTTCGCTGCTTTGTCTTTTAATTCCTAGGAGATTCCTATGATAGCAGCTGCTATTATTATCCTCAGTTTAGATATGAGGCGATGAAGCTCAAAAGAGATTAATTAACTTATTTAGTATCCCAGAGCTAGTAGATAGTTACCTTAGAAAGCCTGCATTGTGTAGGAAGTTGCATTTTAAGATGTAGTTTTATTCCATTTTTTTTCCTGGAGTTAATATGTGAAAGTAAACTAGAACATCACTCAGTACTGGTCTAGAGGGAGCAGAAATTAAACAGTATTTGGTTAGTGGATAACCAAACACAGCTTTTGGAGGTGTGATGTCACAGAAACACAGAAGCATCCAGGAAAGCTGGACTGATTAGTTAATAATGATAGAGACACCGGGCAGTTCCTCAGGGAGTATTAACCAGCTGGGAGGAGTTGATGGACCAAACTGTCTACAGGTCATTAACTACAACAGTCATTATTCCTGGGAAATGTCTTATTTTGAAGTTAATACTCTGGCTTGAATATGCATATTTATTTATTTATTTATTTATTTATTTATTTATTTATTTATTTATTTATTTTTGCGGTACGCGGGCCTCTCACTGTTGCGGCCTCTCCCTTTGCGGAGCACCGGCTCCGGATGCGCAGGCTCAGCGGCCATGGCTCACGGGCCCAGCCGCTCCGCGGCATGTGGGATCTTCCCAGACCGGGGCATGAACCCGTGTTCCCTGCGTTGGCAGGCGGACTCTCAACCACTGTGCCACCAGGGAAGCCCTGAATATGCATATTTAAAGCAATCTGTTTGAATCCTTTTGTACTGGATGGATTGAAGGGGCTATGATAAAGTTTACAAGAGGGACTGACTGTAGTTCTCTGAAGCAAAATATAAGAGAAAATTTGTGTATGTGTGGAAAGGGAAGCATAGCTGAATACCTTAGACTCCATTTTTTGGTCATAGAAATTGGGATTTATATACCATCCCCTTTTTCCCCACCTTAACGAGAAGCATACGATCCCGCCAATAAGATCAGGTAAGCCAGCGTTCACCTACAGAGCTCAGTGAAGCAGTGCTACCAGGGGCCTATTGAGCTAAGATAAAGGCCAAAGGTGAGGCAGAGTGGGGAGGGGAGAGAGAGGGAAGGAAGAAAGGCAGAGTTTCAAAGAAAGTCAGCAGAAAGAATTGGCAAAATGGAAGACATAAAAGAAAAGGTAGGGAAGTATAGATGACCTCCTAGAGAATTCTAGTCACTTGATCTTTCCTCTTTCTCTCATTCTATCAGCCTCTTGCACGGTTTCTATCTTCCCTACCTATTGGCTTCACATTTCTCACAGAATCTGTCATCACTTCCACCACTCTCTTCAAATACCCTAACCTCGTCCCTATCACCTGGATCCTCACTAGATAATTTCCATTCCTAACAGAGGTCAAGATTTGAGCACCCCATGCAGGCTGATGACTTGGAGGCTTTCAAACCAGTGTTGTTTAGACAGTGGTTAAAGAAGAGGGAGGGAGGGGCTCATGTCTAGCTCAGCTTTCCTCTGTTTTTCCACGCAATTCCCTATGGACTCAGACTTGCACACCCCACTTGGCAGAGCAGCTGCTCTGCAGGTCATCAGAGCCTCTCTTCTTAGAAAGTAGTTTAGTCATCTTCTGTTGTGATCACTTATGCATGAGCCTTGCTGGCTGTAGGAAGGTTGTCTAACTTTTCCCACCTCAAGGAGCAGTCAAATTTGCCTCCCTGTCATATAGAATACTGCAGACTCCCTTTGAGAGAAGTTAAGGTAAAAATAATTTTCTCCAGTGACATTTTAATACCTCCTATAGATTGGTCCCTTGGGAAGTGTTAACCTGACTTTCCCCATAATTTTACTAACTAGATGAGAACTCCCTCATCTTCCATTATCCTTTTTCTCTTTTTGATTCTACTGCCGCCCCATATCCCTCTCATATGTACACACTTGTAGACTTAATTCGTTAAAAGTCAATTCTAATTTGTCATCTATATCTTGTATTTCATTCGTTTACATCCTCCAGGACTGTATTTGATCAATTACAAGCTCTATTTCTACAAACATCGTCTGTAGTCTATAAACATGCTCAATTTCCAAAATTAAAGCCAATGTTTTGGGACTTCCCTGGTGGCACAGTGGTTAAGAAACTGCCTGCTAATGCAGGGGACACAGGTTCAATCCTTGGTCTGGGAAGATCCCACATGCTGCAGAGCAGCTAAGCCCGTGTGCCACAACTACTGAGCCTGCATGCCACAACTACTGAAGCCTGAGCGCCCTAGAGCCTGTGCTTCATTACAAGAGAAGCCACCACAATGAGAAACCCGCGGGCCACAACGAAGAGTAGCGCCCGCTTACTGCAACTAGAGAAAGCCTGTGCACAGCAACGAAGACCTAACGCAGCCAAAAAACAAACAAACAATAAACAATGTTTTTCTCTTCATCTTGTGCCCACCAGTAGGTATAATCCTGTCTTCTTATAAAGCCACAAATAATAATTTATATTGATTATTAAATATTTTCTATGTATTAAGCACTTTACTATCTATCATTTTATGAATGCTTCATTATGTAATTAGTGTAATTTCCATTTTACAGATGGGAAACTGCTATCTAGAAAAGTTAATTTGGTCAGGTCGAAAACAAAGGACTGAGCCGTGATTTAAAGCCAGAACCATTAGAACCATCAGTCTTTTTAACGATTATAGAATAATTCTCTGACAAGCCTCTTCTTTCTCTCTGTACTTCCCTACTTCCTAGACCCTGGGAGGAGGGTGGTGACATTCTTTTGATACCATCTAGTAGCCAATGCAGTAAACACTTCTCAGTCTTTATTGGTCTTGATTATTCTGCAGCACTTGGCACCTTTTTCTCGTGGTTTCTATGCCACCATTTTGTTCTGGTTATTTCTTATTCCAATCACTCCTCAGTCCCTTTCATTGGCAACTTTACTTGCCTTGCCCCATAAACGTTCCTTAGGTTCCAACCTTGAGCACAAAGTTCTCACCTACGCTCGTGTCGCCGACTCAGTCATTCAAAACTGTATCTCCAATATAGTCCTGTCACCTGAATTTTAGAACATTATTTCTAGCCGCCTGCAAGATATTAGCACATGGATGTTTCACATAGAAATGAAAAAATGCAACAGCTAGAAGGTTGAACGTTTCATTTTCTTCCCAGAACTGCTTTTCTGTGGCTGTGAACAGCATCAGTCATGATCTTACTACATTCCCAAGCTTCTTTGGCTTCCTAGACTCCTTCTTGGTCCCCACAACTAATAAGTATGTTTCCTGTATGCTATGGACTGAATGTTCATATCCCCCCAAATTAGGATGTAAAAGCCCTAAACTCCAGTGTGATGGTACTTGGAGGTGGGGCCTTTGGGATGTCATTAGGTTAAGGTGAGGTCATGAGCATGGTGCTCCCAGGATGGGATTAGTGCCCTTATAAGGCAGTGAAGGCAGTGAAGAGAAATACCATTTCTCTTTCCACCATATAAGGTAACAGTGAGAAGGCAGCTGTCTGCAAACCAAGAGGAGGGCCCTCACCCAGAAAGGCAGTAGAAATGGTATTTGAAGAGGCACAGAGGTGCTAATGATCATGGCATATTACTAATGGTTGACTTATTTTTACCCACTTGAAACACCCAAGGAGACATCCAGTAGAAGGCACCATATTGAGATATTTTCCTCTTGGCTCTGAGAAAAGATCATTGAGGAAACTTTTCTAGATAGTGTTGGGTGAACACAATATTATTCACTTCATTGTTTTTTCCTAGAGTGTGGAATTCTCAATCATAGTATATTAAGAGGCAGAGTAATTTCCTTGAGCCAGAACAACAAATACTCTGTTCCTTTTTGCATGATGTTTTGGAAGTATCTCACACTCTGCTTTGCACCTAGTAGTGTCTCGATAGATGATTATTGAGTAAATATCACATTCAGATACTGGAGTGGATGCTGGTGGTGGAGCTTGGTGTTCAGAATGCCTTAGCAAGTTGTTGCTGGGCTGTATGAGTCTATTTTTCCCCATGTTGATTCTAGAGTGACTTTAAAGCCTCTTGTAAAGCCCCTGTACCAAATATCCACCTAGGAATAATGTTTTCTGAATCCATATGCAATGTAGACCTCTACCAATTGATGGTTACCATGATGCATGTTTCTATTATATATATGTTGTATATAAAATTTTAAAACATACCTTGCCACTGTCACTTATGTACTACCCTAGACAGATAAACTTTAAACTCTAGACTGAGCATTTCTCTAAATTTTCCATGTATTCTCTTAGGACTTATAAATCAGTGGGGAATCTTTTTTCCTCTGTAGTTCCACACCTAGCTTTATGTTCCTTTGGAAATCTCTCCACTCTGATGCTCTGCCTCCAGACTTTGAAGGGCCTCTGGAATGCACTTGGTAAAGCTCTGGAGTGCCTTGGAGAGATTACTCTTAGTGCTCCTGACTAATAGCCTGTAGTGGGCTTCTGGTTGAACTAGGAGCCAGCAGGACTGGAGTGCAACAGAGGGATTTCTTCCAACCCTCTTTTCCTATCCCCAGGCTTTGATATGCCACCCTATCCATCAGTGAAGCTCCTGGGTAAGTTTTGGAAAGTGAGTGTAGATTTGCTCTGTGACTGGAGTTCCCCAAGATTCCAGTCCGTTGTGTTAGCTCACATGTGGCTGTTAACAGTTTGTTTGAATTTGGCAGGTTTCTCCTTACCCCATCGATGTGGATTCCTCCTCTCACTGCTCTGCCAGAATTAAAACAACCAATGATCACTTTTCTCCTGAGAAGGGTTGTCACTTTTTGGAATTTAAGTCATTTTGATTTTTTACATCTCAGTTATTGGATGGATTTTAATGACTATTATTGGTAACTCTTCTCATCTTAAGGGTGGGAGGGAGACATAGTCTTCCACTACTCCCTACATCCTCTGAATTGTCCCTTTACATTTATTCCTTCCTCACCCTCATACACCTTCTATTCAGATGCTGGAGAACTAAAAACTACATTTTAAACTTATTTTCAGCCAAGGTTCTAGGTATGATTTAGGTTTCACTAGTTAGACTTACTACCAGGAAATACAAGGGGGAAGAAGCAAATCTGAGGTTGTCTTTCTGTTGCTTCTCCTGTTTCTTGCTGTCAAGCATGGTCACAGAATCAGTGGGTGTTTCTGCGAGTGTGTTAACACAGGTCCCTGTTACTTGTCATTAGTTTTGTATCTGTGGAGAAGCAGGTCATGGGATACGAGGCATCTGTTTATTTGGTATGTGGCTGGCTCTGGAGTGAACAATTCCAGGGTAGTCTCCTAATCTCTGGATTGTATTTAAGACAATATTTTTGGAGCTACCAGTTGCAGAGGTGACATCCTGATTTCCCAGCATTCTGACTGTTGCAGAGGCAGCAAATGTTTTGATTGTCCAGTGTTAAGAGTATTGTTCTGAGAGTCGTTCTCAAAGGCACAGTCTAGAGCCTCCTCTTCTGCCCTCCCAATGATTTTGTAGGAACCTTGACAAATTCCTTTCTGCTTAAAATACCTAGAGTGGTCTTCCTTATCTTCAGCCGATTCCTGACCAAATCTTATTATCATATTTTTTCATTTGTAAAATGTTTTTTGCCATTACAAAGCACTTCTACCTGTATTTTCTCATCTAACCCTGCTGTTGGTGCTGTTTCATTGAATCTAACATACCATAGATTATAAAAGTCCTTTTTAATATGTACCACTGTGAAAGCAAAAAATTGTGCTACTTGACCATGACAAAGTGTTTTTTAATCACCTAGAAATTTTATTTTAGGCTTATTGTAAATGTACTTTGAGTCTTTCCCTGAGTCCCAGACGAGTTCACCGAGTATTCTCTCCATGACTTTTGACTTGAAGTGTCTGTAATAGGGGCATTATCATAACAGGTAATAGAACTAGGAAAAAATCAAGGAAATCTACCTGGCTCTGTGCTATGCTTGCCCCACATTAAATCCCTGAGTTTTCAGTCTAGAGGCTTCCAAACTTGGGTTCAGCAGAGAGAGGGGTTGGAACAAAGGGACAGTGTGAATACAGCCAGAGAGATGAGCTGAGGAGGTGGTGACAGGATCACGACCATGTCCTCAGCTTAGCAGTGGCTCAGCCCTATTATTTCTGGAATCCAGGGTGGCCCTAAGCAATAGGTTGGTCCAAAACACTAACGTGGATTATTGAAAGCAACCATACATTGTAAGATGCATCTCAGTTTCAGTTACTAACATGGAAAAAATGTGCATCTTATAGTCAAAGACTGGTCTTTTTATTCCCATTATACAAATGGGGAAATCAAGGGTCAGGGATTTTAATGACTAGTAGTAGCTAGTAAGAGGCAAAACAGGAATTGGATCTTTTGAAGCTAAATTCCATGTTTTTTAGACCCTGGCATAATTGCCGTCATATATGCAAGCTATGGGTATGAAGTAGTAAACAAAATTTTTAAAGAGAAAGACCAATAAAATTTGCCATTTTTTCCTTAAATTGCTTAGGCAAGAAATTCTCAACCTGCAGGGCTCAGCTCAGAACACTCAAATGGATGAGAATTTGGAAAAACCATTTTCCTTGAGCCTTTTCATATCTTTCAAAGCCTACTTCATCCAGCGCTGTGTGCATGTGATGGTATCATCCCACAGCTAAAAACAAACTCTATTTCGGTGATGCCTTAAATTCACAGAAAATGAAGCAAAATCCCAGATAATGATACCCATTTTAGAGTCTGTGTCCTCCAGGGATCAAATAAAAGGCTCAACATTATGTTACCGAGGAGGATTGAATCAAGAATGAAGCAGATATAGTGATACCTTCTTAGAGTAATGATGAAGTACTGATTTGTCTAACTTGTCTCCCTTCACCAGCTATAGTACGTCAATTCTAATTACCTTTCCTTTCCTGAGCTATATAGAGATAAAGACTTGGGATATTAAAAGGCCTTGTGTGCTGGTTATTTAATTGCTACAGAATTGATTTCATGAAGGAAAGAAAAACAGATTAGAGTCTAAGATGTAAATGAGAAACATGACAGCCTGCAGTGTGTTGCTCAAGTCTATCAATAGAACTGTCAGCCCCCAGTTTCTGGTGGTCATTATGGAACCACATAATACGAGAAGAACACATTTGACAACTGTAAGAGCAAATGTAACTGCTCGTCCCTCCAAAATAACAAGAAATGGTATATTTTTGTCTTCTTATTTCTCATGCTATCTAGCATAGTATATCATTATCAATATAAATTTAGATTGCAATGGCTGCCCTGTTTGCTTATGAAATGTCCATGCTTTCCTTTTGCTCTTTTTTTGCCTTGTTTCTTCCTCACTTTAATATCACAGGTGGTGATGGCATGCTCTGTTTTGGACACCAGAGAAATAGGTTTCATATTCTTGCTGTGTCTCATCACTACAAGCCAGAAAAGGCATAGAATGCATTTTTTTCTGACTTTTGTTTTGGAAAGATCTTGCCATTTCAGACAAACTAGAGGAAGAGATAATAAAATCACAGACAATAGAATTAATATTACTTTAAAATTCATTCCTTAACATTTCTTTGTCCAGCAAATACCTACACTATTGTGGATTCAGTGATGAACAAGACAAAGGCCTTGTTCTTAACGTTCTTTCCTTTCTAGATGGGAGACACACCAAAGGCAGAAACGCAATGATAGGTCATGATAAGTGTAATGAAGGTATATTTTATTAGCATATTTGAAGACACATTTTTCTTCGTTGCCTTCATTTACCTTCATGAATGTAGGATGGTGTATTTGTCTGTTCAGGCTGCCGTAATAAAATGCCATAGACTGGTGGCTTAAAGAACAGATTTATTTCTCACAGTTCTGAAGGCAGAGATGTCCAAGATCAAAGTGCTAGCAAGGGTGGTTTCATTCCTCTTTTGGCTTGTAGGCGGTCACCGTATCGCTGTGTGTTTACATGGCCTTTCTTCTGTGCCTGCACAGAAAGAGAGGGGGCTCTCTGGTATCTCTTCTTATAGGGACACTACTCCTGTCAGATCCAGTCCCCACACCTATGACCTCATTTTATCATACTTCCTTCCTTAGAGGCCCCGTCTCCAAATACAGCCACACTGGGGGTTAGTGCTTCAATGTGTAAATTTGAGGGGACTCAAACATTCCGTTCATAACAGGAAGAGTAAGGGGATATGGTTTGCGGATTGTCAAAGTGTGTGAGTTGATAGAACTGTTTTATAAGAAGGTCATTGATAGCCTTTCTGATAAGGTAACCTTTGTGCAGAGACCCAAATGAAGGGGGTGAACCAGGTGGATAACTTGGGAAAAGTGTTCTAGGCAATGGCATAACAAGTGCCAGTGTCCTGAGGCAGAAACAGAAATGATGTGTCTGAGAAGCAGCAAGGAAAGCAGAAGGTCTGGGCTGAGTCAGAAGACTGGTGGGAAATGAAGGCTGAGAGATCTTGGGGTCTAGCCCTGTAGGGCAGTGGGTCTCAACTAGATCAATCCTCAGGCCCTATTTTATAGCAAATATTTTGATGACTACCTTTTTATTCTGAAATAATATTCATAGAAAATATAACCTAACTATACAAATATATTTAGGAAAGCCATATAGCAGGCATTATACAACATATGGACTACAGTCACTTAAAACATGCACCAAGTAAAAGTAGACAAATCTTTGTAGTCTCTTAATGATACCTAAAGCACCTAATTTCCTCAATTACTTTGATGTAAACATTCCTCCTGAACCTGTCAATAGGCTTTAAAGTGTATATGTAAATAGCATAAAGGTAAATTTATGTTAGGATATAAACCAACAAAAGTTGCTGACAAAATAAGGTCTGAATTAATGGCATTTTCCTTAATTTCTTTGCAATGTGTTCAGATATATGCTAATCACCCCTTTATTGTGTTCTTTATTAACACGATATACCTCATAACTGTACATATTCCCAAAGTAACGGAGAGACCTTGATTTTCCTTCTTTCTGGCTGATGTGAAGTTGCACATTTTTGGCATAAATGGGGGAAAGGCTGTCAAATTAAATGGAGCTTTGAATTGGAATTCTGAAGGGACATTGAGGAAACGTAAATGAAGTATCACACATGTCCTAAAAGATCCTGAAAGGTTAGGGAAAGTGAGGTTGTGAGGAAAAGTTAAACAAGTGTGCAGAGCTTACTTGATCTGGAGAAGAGCAGGCTGGACAGAGCCTAGCGGCCTAAGGCTGAGGCAGTTTTGCAGAGGCTTCCCAGACAACCTGGTTTTAGGATGACATTCCAGGGCTAGGAAGGGAAATAACCACCTGCCACCCGTGAAGAACACAAGAGAACATTTCTGGCCTGTTCTTTCATAACCTCATTTCCTGGACTTAATGTACTTCTTAATACCCACGTGCCTGGGATATTTGGGGTATCATTAGGCATGAGGAGGGTGAAATGGTTTCTCAAGTGGCTTAATTCCTTTGATTTGTAAATATTTATTTGGAAGTTTATCCTGATACATATTTTCAAAAATTCCTAAATGATGACTGATAAACCACATTTCTTATAGTTGATTTTTAAATTCTCTCATCCTATACTAAACATTACCTGGGCAGTTAGAATAGGAAAAAAGTATCCCTATTCATGAGTTTGGAAATTAAACTTTAATAGACCAAATTTTTATCTCTTTCTCTTTACATATATGTATATTTCTCTATATATCATATCAAATCTAATTATATAATATAAATTACATAAATGTATGTATTTATATAAAAAATAAATATAAATTGTAAAATATAGAAAATTATATTTGACATGGGCAACTAGATTAGATTGTGAATATGCTTTAAAAATTAAATATGGTTTAATTAGTGGTTTCTTTTCTGTCATTTTAGAGTTGGAGTAGTAGGCTTTATTCAATGAATGAAATATATAAGAAGACATATTAAATATTGAGTATTTCTATCCCTTCAAAAGTTAGATATTAACTCTATTATAGCCATAAAGATCAATGTAAACTTTGGTTAAAAAGTTACAATTTCATGGTTAATTGCCAGCTTTTGGTAATTCTATCAAGATGCATCACATGCTTTTCAGAGCTATGAAACAGTATCCTGTGTACCTGGTGCCTTGGGTTACCAGATTACAGGCTACTGGAGACTGTCATTTCTTTTTCTTTCTTTTTTTTTTTTTTTTGCGGTACGCGGGCCTCTCACTGCTGTGGCGTCTCCCGTTGCGGAGCACAGTCTCCGGACGCACAGGCTCAGCAGCCATGGCTCACGGGCCCAGCCACTCTGCGGCACGTGGGATCCTCCCGGACCGGGGCACGAACCCATGTCCGCTGCATCAGCAGGCGGACTCTCAACCACTGCGCCACCAGGGAAGCCCCGAGACTGTCATTTCTTGAAGAAAAAATGGGAGGAGTAGGCCTGGACTATGCTTTCCAAATTTGCCCTTCAAGATTAATAGGACTGAATTATTCCTACTTCCTTGAAAGGGAGGAATGAAGTGGAGAAGAGAGCCTAGGAGAGTTGCATTAACGTAGCACCCTCTGTATGGAAGGAAACATGAAGAGCGGGCAGAAGCATCCCTTTCCTAATGAGGAGGAAATCTTTCTGCCTACAGTTTGTGAGTAGAATTTATGGTCTGCTGCAGAGTAATGAAATTAGGTGCTCATCCACCCTTGGTTGTATTCAAAGAGAGACACACTATAACAAATGGATTCCTATTAGCAGGGATGCAGTGCCTTCTCCTTGACTGAAAAATTAACTACTAAAGTCATCAGATTTTAGTTCACAAAGGTTGAATCCTGATGAAGCTAAAGGATACTCTAAGTACTGAGGATTTTGCCTTGAGGCCATCATTCTAGCTTGAACAGACTTTGAATGGATCAGCTGCACCAAATGCATTTGTTTTTCTTTTTTGGCTTCGTCATTAGATTGCATATTACTGCAGCAACAAATATAATAAAAATCATTGCAGAAGAAGTTTATTACACTTCAGCATTTTGGTTATGAATGGCCTACTTTTTACTAAATATGAATTTAAATCACTGTAAAACAAAAAAGAAACATTAACTTCTGGTTATTTATGGTGATGGATTAAAGACCTTTAAAAAAATAAAAGGAAAATGACCATATTAAGTTTGGGAGATAGATATACATTAAAAATTTATGTCTAATCCCAATTTTATTCCATTAATAATAGTGTTGATTGGGCTGATAAGTTCAAGTTTGAAGCATAATATTTTTTTCTTATCTCTGTTATTCCTCCTGGCTGTGTTCCATGGTTAAAGGTTTTGTTCTCCTAATCATATACAAATATCTCAGAAAGTGTCTCACTGATCATAAAGACATCAAAAAAAAAGAGGAAAAGGGAAGGTATCATTGTATAATAGAAAAGCATGAGACCTGGAGTTAGTTGAGAAGGGAAAAGAAATAGACAGGTGCCTCCAGCACCAAGGATCTTCCTATTATTACCTTATTTGAATGCACATGAGTCTTAGAGGCAGGATTTGCTACCATTGAAACTTGGAGATAGTCACTAAATTGTCCTGGGCCACAGGAGGTTTTGAGATCCAAATATGGGTACATGTGATTCCAGTGTGAGTTCTGGATCCTCACGCCACAATGCTTCTCAGGGGCTGAGTTCTGTCTGTTAAGCTTTTTAGTATTTCTATAAAGCAGGGATAATTGCTAACATCAGATTATTACCGTTGAAATTAACATGGTACCATGTATGCGAATGTGCTCTGCAAACTCTAGAATGCCAAAAAATGGAGATGATGTATTGTGGATATATGATTGAAAATTAAATATGATTCTTAATGTGGGGAAAACACTTTAATGAACCCATGCTCTCAATGTGGTGTAATTCACCCAACTATCTTCATAATTAACATGGACTACGATAATTAAGATACACATTACTTGAAAATTATTGCCAAAAGCGGTGTGTACATAGGAAACCAAGATTGCTAAAGGAAAACCTCTGCAGTAACTTTTTTTTTTAACATCTTTATTGGAGTATAATTGCTTTACAGTGGTGTGTTAGTTTCTGCTTTATAACAAAATGAATCAGTTATACATATACATATGTTCCTGTATCTCTTCCCTCTTGCGTCTCCCTCCCTCCCACCCTCCCTATCCCACCCCTCTAGGTGGTCACAAAGCACCGAGCTGATCTCCCTGTGCTATGCGGCTGCTTCCCACTAGCTATCTATTTTACGTTTGGTAGTGTATATATGTTGATGCCACTCTCTCACTTAGTCCCAGCTTACCCTTCCCCCTCCCCACATCCTCAAGTCCATTCTCTAGTAGGTCTGTGTCTTTATTCCCGTCTTACCCCTAGGTTCTTCATGACATGTTTTTTTCCTTCAATTCCATATATATGTGTTAGCATACGGTATTTGTCTTTCTCTTTCTGACTTACTTCACTCTGTATGACAGACTCTAGGTCCATCTACCTCATTACAAATCGCTTAATTTCGTTCCTTTTTATGGCTGAGTATATTCCACTGTATAATGTGCCACATCTTCTTTATCCATTCATCTGTTGATGGACACTTAAGTTGCTTCCATGTCCTGGCTATTGTAAATAGAGCAGCAATGAACATTTTGGTACATGAATCTTTTTGAATTATGATTTTCTCAGGGTATATGCCCAATATGGGATTGCTGGGTCATATGGTAGTTCTATTTTTAATTTTTTAAGGAACCTCCATACTGTTCTCCATAGTGGCTGTATCAATTTACATTCCCACCCACAGTGCAAGAGGGTTCCCTTTTCTCCACACCCTCTCCAGCATTTATTGTTTGTAGATTTTTTGATGATGGCCATTCTGAGCAGAGTGAGATGCTATCTCACTGTAGTTTTGATTTGCATTTCTCTAATGATTAATGATGTTGAGCATTCTTTCATGTATTTGTTGGCGATCTGTATATCTTCTTTGGAGAAATGTCTATTTAGGTCTTCTGCCCATTTTTGGATTGGGTTGTTTATTCTTTTGATGTTGAGCTTCATGAGCTGCTTGTACATTTTGGAGATTAATCCTTTGTCAGTTGCTACATTTGCAAATATTTTCTCCCATTCTGAGGGTTGTCTTTTGGTCTTGTTTATGGTTTCCTTTGCTGTGCAAAAGCTTTTAAGTTTCATTAGGTCCCATTTGTTTATTTTTGTTTTTATTTCCATTTCTCTAGGAGGTGGGTCAAAAAGGATCTTTCTGTGATTTATGTCATAGAGTGTTCTGCCTATGTTTTCCTCTAAGAGTTTGGTACTGTCTGGCATTACATTTAGGTCTTTAATCCATTTTGAGTTTATTTTTGTGTATGGTGTTAGAGAGTATTCTAATTTCATACATTTACATGTGCCTGTCCAGTTTTCCCAGCACCACTTATTGAGGAGGCTGTCTTTTCTCCACTGTATATTCTTGCTTCCTTTATCAAAGGTAAGGTGATCATATGTGCGTGGGTTTATCTCTGGGCTTTCTATCCTGTTCCACTGGTCTGTATTTCTGTTTTTGTGCCAGTACCAAATTGTCTTGATTACTGTGGCTTTGTAGTATAGTCTGATGTCAGGGAGCCTGATTCCTCCAGCTCCATTTTTCTTTCTCAAGATTGCTTTGGCTATTCGGGGTGTTTTGTGTTTCCATACAAATTGTGAAATTTTTTGTTCTAGCTCTGTGAAAAATGCCAGTGGTAGTTTGATAGGGATTGCATTGAATCTGTAGATTGCTTTGGGTAGTAGAGTCATTTTCACAATGTTGATTCTTCCAATCCAAGAACATGGTACATCTCTCCATCTATTTATATCATCTTTAATTTCTTTCATCAGTGTCTTATAATTTTCTGCATACAGGTCTTTTGTCTCCTTAGGTAGGTTTATTCCTAGATATTTTATTCTTTTTGTTGCAGTGGTAAATCTTAATTTCACTTTCAGATTTTTCATCATTAGTGTATAGGAATGCCAGAGATTTCTGTGCATGAATTTTGTATCCTGATACTTTACCAAATTCATTGATTAGCTCTAGTAGTTTTCTGGTAGCATCTATGTATAGTATCATGTCATCTGCAAAGAGTGACAGCTTTACTTCTTCTTTTCTGATTTGGATTCCTTTTATTTTTCTTCTCTGATTGCTGTGGCTAAAACTTCCAAAACTATGTTGAATAATGGTAGTGAGAGTGGGCAACCTTGTCTTGTTCCTGATCTTAGTGGAAATGGTTTCAGTTTTTCACCATTGAGGACGATGTTGGCTATGGGTTTGTCATATATGGCCTTTATTATGTTGAGGAAAGTTCCCTCTATGCCTACTTTCTGGAGGGTTTTTATCATAAATGAGTGTTGAATTTTGTCAAAAGCTTTCTCTGCATCTGTTGAGATGATCATAAGGCTTTTCTCCTTCAGTTTGTTAATATGGTGTATCACATCAATTGATTTGTGTATACTGATGAATCCTTGCTTTCCAGGGATAAACACCACTTGATCATGGTGTATGATCCTTTCAATGTGCTGTGGTATTCTGTTTGCTAGTATTTTGTTGAGGATTTTTGCATCTATGTTCATCAGTGATATTGGTCTGTAGTTTTCTTTCGTTGTGACCTCTTTGTCTGGTTTTGGTATCAGGGTGATGGTGGCCTCATAGAATGAGTTTGGTAGTGATCCTCCCTCTGCTATAGTTTGGAAGAGTTTGAGAAGGATAAGTGTTAGCTCTTCTGTAAATGTTCGTTAGAATTCACCTGTGAAGCCTTCTGGTCTTGGGCTTTTTTTTATTGAAAGATTTTTAATCACAGTTTCAATTTCAGTGCTTGTGATCGGTCAGTTCATATTTTCTATTTCTTCCTGGTTCAGTGTCGGAAGGTTCTCCATTTCTAAGAATGTGTCCCTTTCTTCCATGTTGTCCATTTTATTGGCATAGAGTTGCTTGTAGTAATCTCTAATGATCCTTTGTATTTCTGCAGTGTCAGTTTTTGCTTCTCCTTTTTCATTTCTAATTCTACTGATTTGAGTCTTCTCCCTTTTTTTCTTGATGAGTCTGGCTAATGGTTTATCAATTTTGTTTATCTTCTCAAAGAGCCAGCTTTTAGTCTTATTGATCTTTGCTATCATTTCCTTCATTTCTTTTTCATTTATTTCTGATCTGATCTTTATGATTTCTTTCCTTCTGCTAACTTTTGGGGGTTTTGTGTTCTTCTTTCTCTAATTGCTTTAGGTGTAAAATTAGGTTGTTTATTTGAGATGTTTCTTGTTTCTTGAGGTAGGATTGCATTGCTATAAGCTTCCCTCTTAGAACTGGTTTTGCTGCATCCCATAGGTTCTGGGTCGTCATGTTTTCATTGTCATTTGTTTCCAGGTATTTTTTGATTTCCTCTTTGATTTCTTCAGTGATCCGTTGGTTATTAAGTAGTGTATTGTTTACCCTACATGTGTTTGTAGTTTTTACAGATTTTTTCCTGTAATTGATATCTAGTCTCATAGCGTTGTGGTCGGAAAAGATACTTGATACAATTTCAATTTTCTTAAATTTACCAAGGTTTGATTTGTGACCCAAGATATGGTCTATCGTGGAGAATGTTCCATGAGCACTTGAGAAGAATGTGTATTCTGTTGTTTTTATATGGAATGTCCTATAAATATCAATTAAGTCCATCTTGTTTAATGTATCATTTAAAGCTTGTGTTTCCTTATTTATTTTCATTTTGGATGATCTGTCCTTTGGTGAAAGTGCGGTGTTAAAGCCCCCTACTATGATTGTGTTACTGTCGATTTCCCCTTTTATGGCTGTTAGTATTTGCCTTATGTACTGAGGTGCTCCTATGTTGGGTGCATAAATATTTACAATTGTTATATCTTCTTCTTGGATCGATCCGTTGATCATTATGTAGTGTCCTTCTTTATCTCTTGTAATAGTCTTTATTTTAACGTCCATTTTGTCTGATATGAGAATTGCTACTCCAGCATTCTTTTGATTTCCATTTGCATGGAATATCTTTTTCCATCCCATCACTTTCAGTCTGTATGTGTCCCTAGGTCTGAAGTGGGTCTCTTGTAGACAGCGTATATACGGGTCTTGTTTTTGTATCCATTCAGCCAGTCTATGTCTTTTGGTTGGAGCATTTAATCCATTTGCATTTAAGGTAATTATTGATATGTATGTTCCTATTACAATTTTCTTAATTGTTTTGGGCTTGTTTTTGTAGGTCTTTTCCTTCTCTTGTGTTTCTTGCCTAGAGAAGATCCTTTAGCATTTGTTGTAAAGCTGGTTTGGTGTTGCTGAATTCTGTCAGCTTTTGCTTGTTTTTAAAGGTTTTAATTTCTCCATCAAATCTGAATGAGATCCTTGCTGGGTAGAGTAATCTTGGTTGTAGGTTTTCCTCCTTCATCACTTTAAATATGTCCTGCCACTCCCTTCTGGCTTGCAGAGTTTCTGCTGAAAGATCAACTGTTAACCTTATGGGGATTCCCTTTTGTGTTATTTGTTGTTTTTCTCTTGCTGCTTTTAATATTTTTTCTTTGTATTTAATTTTCGATAGTTTGATTGATATGTTTCTTGGCATGTTTCTCCTTATATGGAACTCTCTGTGCTTCCTGGACTTGATTAACTATTTCCTTTCCCATATTAGGGAAGTTTTCAACTATAATCTCTGCAAATATTTTCTCAATCCCTTTCTTTTTCTCTTCTTCTTCTGGGACACCTAGAATTTGAATGTTGGTGCATTTAATGTTGTCCCAGAGTTCTCTGCGACTGTACTCAATTCTTTTCATTCTTTTTTCTGCTCATCCCTGCAGTAACTTTGATGCTACTAATTGACCACTGAAAACCATTATGTATATCAGGGTGGTTTTCACAGGTGGGACACAGGGCTGTAGCATAGGAAAATGTTAAAATGATTAAAATTTAGGAAGAAGAGAGAAAAGTTGATGGGTTATGTTACATAAAAGATTTTATTTTCTAGGTACTGTGAGAGAAATTCTTGTGCTTACTACCTTTCTAAAAAGGCAGAGGGGAATCAGTAGGGAAATGCATACACATTGTTTTACCCTTCAAAAATGCATCCCTTCATTCGTACAGAGAATCAGATACCACCGATGATTTGTGGCTCACAAATCATTTGCAAATTGTTTGGCTACCCCTCACCTTGTTTCATCCTTGCCTACACATTTGTCAGCCTTCAGAACCACCTACAACAGCTTCCTCTCAAACAGCATGGTTACTAACAAATCCCCTGTAAGTGAAAATAAATGTGTGCAGTCGGGTGACACCCTTCCTTTCTCCTCCTTCCCCATGGCTGGGGCCCATTTGGCACCAAGCATCACACTGTCCAGATGGTGGCCACTTCTCTGCTCCTGCTTTAGCATTTCTCTGCCAAGGCACCAAGTGCCCGTTTTCCGGTGAGTATCTGCCCACAGGAAGATAGCTGGCTGGGTATGTCACCTCCTTTGTAGTCTACAACTGGGGCTAAGGCCAGAGAAGAGAGAGGAGGCAGGCAGCGATAGAGTTGTATGAAAATAAGAAATTATTGGAAAAACAGGATGCACTTACCTGGGTGACTTTTGGTAAATTATTTGAACTCTCTGGACTTCAGTTTTCTCATCTCTGAAATGAAAGAGTTGAACTGAGTCTGCATCTCTAACATTCCACAGTCTTGTGACCATTTAGTGAATATGCTTCAGGAGGATGTCTTTGAGCAAGATCCATTCTCTATTACAGTGATGACTCTATTATGGCCAGCCAGCAATTTGGGGGAGGAATAAATAAGTTTCAGATATATGTGGGAGGTAGCCTTTTTTTTTTATAGCAAAACTAGGTCTGCCTGATGAAACATTTCAGTTAGATCCTAATTTCAGACCGTCATGTTCTTCAATACTAAGAACAGTTTTCTAGGCAAGTACAGGTTTCTTGTCTATGTTTGTCTAATTAGTATTGTGTTATTGATGCAGGAAAGTATAATTTACTGAGTTTCTACTGTAAATAAGGCCTTGGGGACATTGTGGTGAAGAATTTGGAGTCTAATATCCATGGAACAAGCTGTGCAGTGGCTCACACCAGCAGACCACAAGCAATCTTTCCACAAGAGTGCCGAATTATTATATATGACCTTCAAATATTTTTACTGAAGTGGAGGCCATTCTGAAAGGCTCTCAGAGGAATCTGACCTCATCATGTTTTCCTACTCTGGCCGTTAGAGCAGCTGTGGGTACTGCTCAGGAGTCCTGGATGGATTCTGGAGCTGTCCAAGGTTCCTAAGTTCCAGAGAGGGAGGCTGCAGGATTGTCACAGGGCTCTGGGCTCTGGTTCAACTCCACACTCTGCTCTGTGGTTATAAATATTTCTTTGTAGATTCTGCTGTCTGCTATGTAAAAAAGTAGAAATCAAGAAGAATGCTTGGGGTAAAAAGATTTTGCTACTTTGATATTTAGCTTACTCTTACCCAAATTATGAATCGTTCCTCCATCAATATGTTTTTAATAACTATTTTGAATGTATAATAACACGGAATATCTTGTCACAATCTACCCGCCTCTCCTTCCCTTTAAAGTTTCAGCTGGGGTGGGGGGTGAGAGGCGGTATGAGTAGAGCTTGACAGAAAAAAAACATAGTTTTCTTTTCTTTGAATATGCTGGGGTTCTGTACACAGTTACGTATTAATATGGGGGATGGTCTTTTGTTTCCTATATTTTTCATATGACATACATTTGTTTTCCTTGTGGCATACACTCTGTTGTGCACAAGAATAAATCAGGACATAAGAGTCACATAAAGCTTAGAGCTGGAGAATTTTAGATATCAGAAGTGTATTAGTCTACTGAGGGTGCTAAAATAAAATGCTCCAGACTGGATGGTTAAACGACAAATTTATTTTCTCACAGTTCTAGAGACTAGAAGTCCAAGATCAAGGTTTCAGCTGATCTGGTTTCTGGTGAAGATTCTCTTTCTGACTTTCAGATGGCTGCTTTCTTGCTATGTCCTCATGTGGCCTTTCCTCAGTGCATGCATGCAGGGAGAGAGAGAGAGCTCTCTGAGATCTTTTCTTTAAGGACACTAATCCCATTGCATCAGGGCCCCATCCTTCTGAGCTCATTTAACCTTAATTAAATGCTTGGGGGCCCCATCTCCAAATATAGCCAACTGGGAGGTTATGGTACAATATATTTCTTTGAGCAGGGGACACGAATATTCAGTCCATAACAAGAAGGTTATAGACTCCCATGGGACGTATAGTGTAGGATTTATGTGGTATAATTTAGTGGCTTAAGACTATGTTCTTTGGAGACAGCCCTGTCTTAGTTTGATTTCTGGTTTTGCCATTCACTGTGGGACTTTGGACAAGTTCATTTGGAATTCATTTGCCAAGTATTTTTTGAGCATCTACTGGGTCCCATGGTAGCAGATGGACATAGAGTTGTTAATATGACAGAAGTAAACATTATTGTCCATGCTAGATTCCCTAGAAGAGTAGATGGAACATAGAAAATATTTGGTAAATGCTAGTTGGTTTCTAAAATTTCCTTTGAGGTCTGAGCATAGAAGATACAGGCTTTGTTTTGTTTCTAATCCTCTGGAATTCCCAAGAAGTGAGTCAGTCTCCCAGTGAGACTCTTCTCTAGCAACTTGTGTGCGGTTTCTACAGGCGAAGTGGATATCCCTAAGGTTTCTAGGTATGTGCATGTATATGTGTGTGTGAGGAGGCATGTGTGTACGTGGGGAAAAAGAGGACTGGCCCAAGATGACATGGGTGATACAGCTGGATGTAGACAGCAAACCCCCACCATGCACTGACTGGTGGGACTTAACCATTACAGATTGTGCCATAGGAGAAGTGGCACGCTGATAGCCTCTTGAAGTCACCCACTGTCTCTGAAATTCTTCTAGATAAGAGGTGAGCTGCAGGGAGCTCCAGACAGAATGTCAATTAGAGGACATTCTGCCTGGATTTACCCAGTTTCTTTGTGGAGCCTCTTCAGTTCTGGAGTTATCAAGAGTCAGGATGTCAGTGTAGAAACCAATCCAACAGGTGATGTAGATTTCTCTTCCCCACTCAACAAGCACATGTGCACACACTTGTGTTGGTTTGTTAGAGCATGAACACACATACACACATACTTTTAAAACTTACGATGGTATTTTGGAGGTATAAGAACATTGAGAGGATAAATATTAAAATCCATTTTGTTTTATTCTAAGGGAGAAAAGTGATTCAATCTTGTCCTCTTACTGTTTAGAATTACAGATAACATCTTTTAATTCTTTATTGATTTTTAAATTAATTTGTTTTCAGAATGATCTAAAGCCATCTTAAAAGCCATTCTCTAGAATCTTTCATAATACACCAAGTACAACCTCTGCTGTAGAATTTTTGTCAATCACTTGAAGGTTTCTCAACTTCCAAATTACTTCTGGTGGCACTGGAATGTTGCAGAAAGAGCAATGGGCTAAGAGTCAGGAGTTTGGGTCATTTGTCAGCCCCAAGCCAATAGTACCTCGGGAAAGTCACCAACTGTTTCTCCTAGAAGGATCTAGTCTTTCAGTTTAATTAATCTCTCTGGAACTTAATATTCTTATTTGTGAAATGGAGGTGTTGGAGTAGATGACTTCAAATGCTCTTTCCACTTGATCCTTAAAAATGGTCAGGCTAAAATGCCAAAGACATTATGCTCAATGCTTTATATGCCTTATATCACTTAATCTTCATGGTGACCCCATCACTCACATTTACAAACATAACCCTAGAGTAGTTTTAAAATTTGCCTTGATAGCTCACAACGAGTAAGTGGTGGCCATTCCCAGCCTAAGTTCTTAGCTGTTATCTGGTTCAATAAACCAAAATCATTTTTGTATGTCCAGACTTAGCCTTGACTCTGTGATAGGACACAATAACACATAAAATAGAGTCTTCCCTATTCCTATGAATTCAAGTCAAATTTAGGAAACAGACATACAAGAAAATAAACAAAAATACTTGAAAAGTTGGTTTCTTAACTGTGTGTTGCTATCTGAACAATTGTATGATAAAGTGAGAAGGAAGTTTAGGCTTGAAATCTGTAAAATGGGAATGGGATTGGGAGGGGGATCTTCAGACATGGGTAGGATTTGAGTAAACAAAGGAGAGATAGGGAAGTGCCATAGGATGTGAATACGTCAAGAATGAAGGCAAGATGGTACAGGCAGTGGTGATACTTCGTGTGAGTTGTGAGGTCTGTGTTAGGAAATTAACTTGGAAAAATACAGAGCTGGTCTAGGTATAAGAGGCCTTTTACACCTTGGGTGGGAAGTTAGGAATTGCCAGCACGTTTTAAAGTAAGAATGGAATATCAGCAAATATATTTTCATGTGTTTGGTCTGGTAGTAAAATGTAGGAGGGCAGATAGAAAGCTGTGGTGGCTTTGTGGGTTTGGACTAGAGAACAGATAGCAGGAAAGAAAAGAAGTTCATTTGGAATGACTTCTGAAGAACAAAAATAGATTTGGGGACAGTTTAGATATAGGGGATGCAAGAAAAGGAAATATCAAAGATGATTAATATTTTTTTGCTGAATTTCTAAAAAATGTTAACATTGCCATACTGCTCTGTTTAAGAAGTAAGAAGGAATTTGTAGGTGATGGAAAACAAGGAGGGGAGACCTATAGAACTTTTTAGGAGCTGGGACCCACTTAGTGGAAAGGGACATTTGAAGAAGAGAGATGTCTAATATTCAGTTTTGAGGTATGTGTGTGTGTTCTCATGATATAAACTCCCTCTGTTCTAAAAACTTCTGTGAAGTCTGCTTTACATAAAAGGATATCTCAACACTTCTTTTTGTTTGTTTCCTTCTTGCTTTTTGGTGGAGATAAAGGGGCTGAATTACTCACATGGAAGGTATTGTGTAGAACTTGGCAGTTTGTGGAGACTGTGAGATGAACCACACACTGAGCTAATCTAGCAGAAGTAAGAGTTTGGAGGCAGATGAGTTTGGAGGTAGCATGAGAACCTACCCTCCTCATCCCAAACACACATTCCCCACCTTACCTTCTTCTTAAGGCTTGCATTAAACTTTCAATAGGACGTGGAGTGGGAATTAGTCCAATTTTATCTAGATCTGAACGGAAAAAGATGACTACAGCTGATGAATGTGTTACCTATGAAACTGTAATCAAGAAAATTAGAAAAGTCACATCTATTAAAAGCAATCTAAATGAAGTAGGACAGTTCTAATCCTATGAGATCCATTCGAAGCATGATTATTAATATATTGGTTTATTTAAATTATCTTTTATCTCCCTTTATAAAAGTCCTTTGGAACCTTCAAAAGTGAGGAAGCTAGGATAGAGACAAATTCTTTTAAAGCACCTTCTGCCAGGTTTTCAGAAAACTATGTATTTGACAGTCGACATTTATTTTGAGTACCAGTTACTTAATTGAGGCATTATACTTGGTCCTGTGGGAAGATGTAAAGAATCTTTTGGTCTCCTCCCTTGAGACACAAGAGTTTACTTCAGGACACATGTGGGTCTTTTTCTATTGACAGAAAGGGTGGTAGCATGGAATTTCAGCTTTTGAAAGGAAGTTAGGGTACTACTCTTTTTCAAATCTGCAAAATTCTTTTTGTATATCAAGAGGAGATGTTCCAGCAGCACCATTTAGCCTCTGTTTTTAAGTTAAATCTGGGAAAAGATTGAGGGAATTCTAGAAATATGAGTCAGTAATCTTTATAGTGATTAAAATTTGAGAGAGAGAGAGTGTGTGTGTGTGGTGTGTGTGTGTATGGTGAGAACAAAGGAGAGGAAGGAGGGGGCACGGAAGATTAGTATCAAAAAATTAAGAGAGAAATTGGGAATTTTTTTCATATAGTGGAGCATTTATAGGTCTTAAAACTTTTTCAACTGATTCAGAAAGCTGGGAAGATTACTAAATCAGGTTTATATTTGCAAACTATTGAGTTTAATTCCTATGCTTATTTGTAAATATATTCTCTGTGTCCATTTGTCCAAATGATACATTCAGTACAAGGAAGCTGTATGATTTCATTCACAGAATAAACGTATCATAGTCTGTCACAATCTTAAGATTCTCTAGTCTGACCATCATCCCCATGAAGTTTTCATTCATTTCAAACCTTCAAGAAGGAGAAGTGTGCCCCCTCAGTGGCAACTGGGACATCACTGGAAAGCTTGGACTATGTAAAATAGAGTTGAAATCTGCCTGTAACAATCATTTATTTATACCAGTTGAGCATTTAGAAATAAAAACAGAATAGGATAATCCCTTTTCATAATAGAGTCCTGAGATACTTGAAGCTTTCTACCAGTCAAACCAACTTCCATCCTTCTCTTCCCTCTCCTTCCTGTCTCCTCTCCCCTAGGCTAAAAATATTCATTTTATTTTTCCATTCTTTGTGTGACATGCTTGGAAGTTCTTCAGTTGACGCCCCCCTCAAAAATACTCAGTGGGCCTATATCCTTCTTCATTTTTATACTTAAGACACAATATTTCAAGGGTCATTCATTTATTCATTCAGTTAAGAAAATATTCACTGAACACTCAGTCAGGGCCTCCTGCTCGATACTGAGCATAAAGTAGTGAATACAATGGATTAAAATACTTATCCTCAGGGAACTTAAATTTAAGTGGAGAAGACAGAAAATATATGAGATAAATAATATAAAGTACCTTAAAGAGTGATAAGCGTTTGGGAGAGAAAAATAAACCAGGACAGAGATATAAGATGTAGGTGGGGGAATGGTGTTATAGTCATTGGCTGAGGTGACCAGGGGAGTCAACTGACTGCTAGGATATAAGGGTACATCACCGTCGCCAGTGACTAATTCACCAAATTAAACTAGTATCTGAACCTTATTATTCCAGACTGTCTGAAAAACATTCTGATCAAATCATGAGCAATATAAACCCTCTTGTGTAAGCCCAGATGATCTACCAGGATTAAGAGTGGTCTATAAGGTTAATAGTGGTATCCAAGGAGGAAATGTGGTAGTATTTGCTTTCTTGATCAGTCACTCAGAATGCAGCAGGAATCAGCCACAGCTCACCTCTCTTCAAATTTTGAAATTCACTATTTGGGCTCTTTCATCTAGTCCTAATCTTCTAATACTGCTCTTAGTACCCAGAGATCTCAATTGCAAATTATTTTCATAATGTGGTTTGAAATTCATCATTATCAGGAGATATACATTCATTTAGGTGTTGACCAAGAAAGTCTTTTTGGGGTTCAATTTCTCCCTAATAGTGTTTAGTCTGAGTTTTGGAGGTTGAAAAATGTATCATTATTATATCGTTAGCTCAAACTTATGGCCTTCTCTTGTTCCAAATAAAACCATAAGTTACTTTGGTATTTTAATTTTTTCTCAAATCTCAGCTCATTTGAGACCTTAATCTTTCTGATATGAGTCTATCTGGCCCTACCACTCTCATATTCAATGTTCATTTGTTCATTCATTTATTCATTCATTTGACAATACTTTTTGACTATTTGCTACATTGGCACTGCATTTATCAAGATGGAGAGTAAGATAGATATGGATACTTTTCAACTGTACTTTTTTCTTTTAAAAATATCTGTAGCTACATTTTTCTTTCTACTTTTCTCCTTATTTTATCATTTTCAATTGCACTCAAAATTGCATTTTTGAGAACATCATAACACTTTTGAGTCATAATCTCTTTAGGAGTCTCATGCCATGAATAATGTATATCTTTTCTCTAAACATTTTGAAGACATTCACATGGAGTGTACAATTGATGCTGTCCTTGGAAAAAATAAAATTCAGGATAACATGGTCACTTTATTTTAAAGTTCACTTTACTTTGACTTTACCAATCAACTCTTGTTGTCAGAACTAGGTCCGAAGTGGTCATTTCCTCCCATTGTTTCCTTGTTGTTTTAGAGATTAAATTTCATTAATGATATTCAAGCACCTGTTACATAGTTGGCTTTTAGCCAAATAAAATGTGTGGTCTATTCATGGATGGTTGAAGTCTCTTTCACTGCTGATAAAGACAGGAACCTCACCTGTCTTATTCACGTCTAATTCCTGCACCATGATGGGTGCTCCAAAAATGGCCACCATTATTTTTATTGCTACTCAGTGTTCTCTCTTCAGGAAATGAAGATTTCTATGCAGAGGTTAATGTTCTTGACCTTTAGCCCTACTCCACTTCTCCTCTTAAAAATCTGTTTCTTTTGAGAAAGACAAGTCCTCCTATCATCATGTTCCAAGTGAGAGGGTGAATGCATCACATCTTTGTGACTCAGTTTTTTGTATTCTCAGTCATTCAACTAATATTTATTTAGTGCCTATATAAGAATAGCAATAATAGTAACTAAGCTATTGAGCATTAACTGTGTGTCAGGCCCTTTTAAAAGCACTTTCCATGAATTAATGAATTTGATCTTTATAATCCAACTAAGACACAGAGATATTAACACATTTTTCTGGAGTCACATAGATTTTAAGAGAAAGAGTGTGACAATATTCTGTGAAATAGAGATTTAGCAATGGACAAAAGTGGAGGTAGTTCTTTTTCTTGGGGAATTTACAGTTGAGGGAAGAAGGCAAATGGTAAATAAAGAAGATACTTTCAGATGTTAGGTACTATGAAGAAAAATAAACATGGGAATGTGATAGAGAGTGACTGGGGGAGAATAACTTTTGTAAGATGGTCTGGGAAGTCCTCTCTGGAGAGGTGACTAACTGTGGATCAGCCAGAATGCTTTCAGCTATGAGTGACATAAAACTGAACATGAAATAGTTTAAAGAATAGAAGACATTGTTATCTTACATAAAAAAGATGTCTTCAGGTAGCAGGGCTCTAGGATTAGTTAGTCAGAGGCCAGTGGGTGTAAGCGAACATCAGTTCTTACATGCCTCTCTGTCTCAGTATGTGGACTATACCTTCTGTCTTGCTTGCGAGATGGTTGCATCACTTCTAGGCATTCCATCCTCACACACCTTAGGCAAAGTCTTTAAGTAAAAAGGGACTGTTTCTTCCCTTAAGTCTATTTTTTATCAGCAAGAAGCTCTCTGTTCCCAGCAGACTACACATTACATCTTATTGGCCAAAATTGTGTCACCTGCATAGGAAATGCAATTCCTATGACTGGCCTAGAGCCTAAGACTTAGCTTTTTTTTTTTTTTTTTTTTTTTATTAAGAGTCAGCCCCTGGAACTTGAGTTTGGGTCATTTTTCTTAAGTATAAGAATGACCAAAGAAGGTTAAACAACTAATTAATTAGGGACAAAAGAGGGGCTAGATTTGGATAAGCCACTCTCAGTACCTGTAATAAGCTGAGTCCTGAGTAATGAAGAGTCAACCACATGGAGATCTGAGGGAGGAATATTCCAGAGAAGGGAACAGCATATGCAAATCCTTGAGTGTGGGAACTAGCTCAGTATATTCAAAGAACAGAAAGACGCAGGGTTGGAGCACAGTGTTAGGAGAGGCAGGGGAAGGGGAGGAGGTGAGAAGTAAAATGGTATTATAGTGTTGAAGAATCCAGACTCAGGACTCTTTTTTTGAACCTAGCCTCTAGTGCCTCGGTTTAAATAACAGACCTGGCATTTATTATTTATTTGGCTTTGCACAAATTACCTAACTTATCTGTGCCTTGAGTTCTTAAAGTAGGTCTTTAAAGTAGGTGTAAATAAGAATACACAACTCATGGAATTACTGAAAGATGTAAAACAAGACATAAAAAACAATTAGACCAGGGCTTGGGATATATAAGTCCTCAACAAATGTTAGCCTTCATTATTATATCATTGGTTCAGAGTTCAGATCATGTAGGGTCTTGTAGACCATAGTAAGATATTTTGGTTTTATTCAAATTAAACTGTGAAGTCACTGGGGTGTTTTATGCAGGGAATGAGCTAACATGATCAGAAGTTTTAAAGAATAGTTTTTTTCTGCCATATATAGTTTGGAGTATGGGACAGGGGTTGGGTAGATGCAGTATAGTTAGTAGGACTTTGTAGTAACTTAGATCAGGTAAGTTTGACTAGGGTGAAAGCATTGGAGGGGGGCAGGTAGAGCTAACAGAATTTGTTGACAGCTTATGTTTGAGTTTGTGGTTAAGGGAAATAAGGGATTCTGAATATTTGACTTAGAAAATTGGGGAAATGGTGATACTCTTTATTGAGACAGAGAAGGGGCCCATAGGATTCACAGAATTGCCAAAGGGATCTATGGAACAAAAAGATTAAGAATCTTGCTTTAAAGTTCTTTGTCCGTGAATCTGTTTTTCCACTTTTCTTAAGACAATTTTTCTTTTATCTTTCCTATCTTCTTGGGAACTCACTTTCCCTCAATTTACATACTTGATCTGATAATAAAACAATTTGTGAAGATGATCTTTGTCAAACTGGTTTACCACAGAGCAGAAGTGAGAACGTAATGAATTAACACTCGTTTGTTGAATATGTCCCAAGCCTTTTAAGGCCCAGCTGTTCAAGTTTAGCAAGTGACTCTCATGAAAAGTGATTTGTAGTTATTTTCATTTTTATTCCCCTTATCTTTTTTTCCCAGCTGTTTGAGCCTATTTTTTCCTTAGGTGGAAAATGATTTTAATTTCTTTTGTTCCCAGAATCAACTTGAATGATGGACAGACCAGCCATTTCAGTGTAGCTCTATTGCTTTCCCTTGGCTTGGTCCAGATGGCCTTCAATGATGGGTAGGTACATGTCCTGTGCCACATTGTCCCTAACAATGTCCTGCGAGGCTATAATCTATGTAGGCATCCAGCTTTACGCATCTCATGGATTTTTCTTTCCTACCTATTTTACTGAAGATCAACAGCATCTAAAAAGGAAATTCACAAAGTTCTTGCAAATGACTCAGACCTTTTTGCATTTTGGTGACAACAATAACAACAAAACCAAAACCTTATAAATTATAATTGTTTATTGGCAAGGACCACTTTTGTGTTTGTTTGGCTCAGCAAGTACTGTAAAGAGGATATATATATATATATATAATTGTTCAACATACTTAAAGATGATATCACTAATATGCCACTAGTATTTGAGCACTTAAATTATTTTTCCAGTCATGATCATTACGTGATCTAAACCATTCCTTTCCATATTTCTTCCTTACGGTGAAAATTACTACATCAGTCAGAACCTCTTTGGTTGCAAGATATAGAAATCCAACTTGAACTAGTTTTGGCAGGAAATCTAGGCTTAAGAATCAAAAGAAGAAATTTTGACAAGGCAAGGAGCAATTCCAGGGGTCTTAAGTACTGACGTTTGAACCCTTTTTCTTTCCATCTCTCATCCCTTTTTTTTTTTTTCTCAGCAGAACATCTTCTCCCACTGACAGCTTGAAGGCTGTATCTTTCCAGTTTTAGCATCAGGAAGGAAAGGATTCTACCTCTCGGTTCCACAGGAAAAAATCTTAAAGAAGAGCAGTGGTCAGGTTAGGTCAGAAACCCAAAGAACGGTCAAATTGCCGTAACAAGGGAGTCAAGATTACAGAGTAAGACAGAGGCTCCCAGACCATGAACCTAGAGTGGCTGATGAGGCAGGTCCCTGAAAGATTGGGGAGATGCTGTTCTCACAGGGAGAGAAGGCTACTAGACAAAAACAACAACAGCAAAAACAACTGAAAAAATAAAGAGCAATTTTTTATTTCACTAAAAAATAATCCATTTGCAAGATGGCCAGTGAGAATTAGAAGTTAACTCAGCAACTAGGGAATAGAGATTTACTGGTTCAGGAGTGGCACACACCTCTTCTTAGTTTTCAGTCCCAGACAGTTAAACTCATTGGGTGATTTTCTTAAAGAACTTAGATATCTAATTCACAATCAGCACTTTTCCAGCAATCAAATCCCATTGACTTGTCTTGCTTTCTTGATGTCTTTGTTTTAATTCAGAGAAGTCTATGGTTTCTTTTTTGTTGTGCTTCAGGGACTTTTCTTTCCAAGAAGTCTCCTAGTATATAACCTATCTGAACTGCTTTGGGGGTTAATCAGTATTTTCTTTGTATACTAGTAACTGGTGGATAGACTAGAACAGAATTACTTGGCATGAATAAGAGATGTGTCTAGAAGGGATTTTATTTATAGCTGAGGTAATCCCCAACTATAGACAATATGGGATTTAGAGAAGGTAAGTGATTTGCCCAAGGTCACATTGCTCATTATCAAAAAAAACAGTATTAAAATCCCAAGACCACCAGACTTCCCTAGCTTTGTGTCATTTCCATTGCATCAGGCATGGTGAAGAAAAAGTGAGAGTAAATTCAACAATAACAAACGTGAAGATCAGACTGGATCATCCCAGTTCACCTTGAAGAACACTTGCGGCCATTAGAATTTAGAATATATAGCTGGCCCGATAAGGAAGCAGCAAGATGTTTGCCTCCCTCCTACAGGACTCTCAATGTTGGGAATGTGGTGGGCAGCATGACAGAACTCTCAGAGGAGATAGATTCCTCTCTCTCCTTTCAACCCAGATCCAATCAGATTCTACTCATCGTCTGAATGATGGACAGACCAGCCATTTCAGTGTAGCTCTATTGCTTTCCCTTGGCTTGGTCCTCCGAGCAGCCCTGTTTTTGTTTTGCCACTGCTGTGGCTGCAGTTCTGGGCCCTCTCATTCTCCCTGCTCCCAACTGGCCTCCCTCCAGCCCATCATCACCATAGCGATCTAAAATGCAGATTGGTTCGCATTACGCTCCAGCTTAAAATAGTTCGATGTCTACCCCTTCCTCCAAGCACACAGAATAGAGTTCACATCCTTGACCCCGACATTCCTCTCTGCTGTTTCAGTCTCAATTCCTGCCAACCTTGGTCCCTGATTAGATAAGATTTTGAACTACTTCATAATTAGAACTCCTGGAGGTTAGGGCTATGGAGCCTTTTTCATCTTCACGTATCTAGTACTGCACAAATATTTATTGAACGGAATCTCTTTTGAATCCAGACTAGGTCTAAAAATCAGAAGAAAGAAACCCACTTAGTGAATAAATCAATGATTTGTAGACAAAACTGTAACTGTAAGTCATTGCCCTTATATCTTACTTCCTTAGTCTTTGGAAACTAGATTCATTGCTGTTGTAATATTATAAGCGGCTGATTAAGTAAATGGAATGTGAATTTTGCATTCTGATTTGCAGCTTGAGGGAATATCTTGGCTCTTAATGCAAGGCTAAATCCTGACTACATCTAGGCAAAGAATTTTTCTTGTTTTGTTTTTGATGCTGTGGGACTATTTAAGTTTTCTTTTTTCTTTTGTCTTTTTGGATGTCTTCTTATACATTTCTTTTCCAATTTCAGTTTTGTAAAAGAGTACACGGAACCAAAAAAGAGCAATTACTACTAAGGGGCAGAAGACTGTAAGCCCTGATAAACAGAAACAAACCACCGCTGGAGGACAAATGTAATTCTAGTAGGGCTGTCTTGCTGGGAGTTCACTGACTCCGATGTCTGGGGACCTCCCTAGAGGTGGAGACTCCTTCTGCCTTGCTCAGTTTTCAATTAGAAAGTTAAAGCTGAGGCTACCCTTTTCATTGAAAGGGTGAAGATTGTTTTGAGATTGTTAGTGAATATTTTTCTTGAGATATATGTGAAATTGGAGACATTTTAGCATAATTTTACCACTCTCAGATCCCTCTTAAAATAGTATCCGTTAAAAATTCCTCTGAGTGGCTATATGTAGGGAAGTTAAGGAATCTAGAAAAGGATGGGCCTAATTTAGTGGTGATGACTCCTTTCTTGCGAGGTTGAGTTCAGAGAAGTTCAGGAGTAATCCAAGTTGCATTGTCCTCAGGGGGAACAGTTTTGGTTACGATCAAAGTATAAAATGGGGATAAACTTTGGAGACGGGGGGAAAGTACTCACTGTGGATATATCTAGGTACCAGCTTTGAAATATCAGGTATCAGTTTTCCTGTAGCAAGGTTGATTCTGGGTCTTGCCTTCCTGATCCTAATTGCATTGGTCTGGATTCTCTCTGGAACTGAGTGAGGCTGGGTGGTCGCTGAGCATCAGTGGCTCTGAATGGGTAGGAGGCAGAGACTGAGGTCCTCATTTCCAATTCATTGGCTTTATCTCTGTCCCCATTGCCTAGACTGTGTCTGGAACATAGGGACACATTATAAAAATTTTTTGCTTAAATCCCAACTTACCATTATCATCATATATGTAATTCAGAAGACATGTAGAGCTTGTTTCATAGCGATGGTTTCTGAGAAATTCTTAAAGACACTTCCCCTACTTCCTAAAGTCCCCTCACCATTGGCTCCTGTCACTTATTGTCTTCTGGTTATGAGCATCTCCAAGATCAAGTCCTTGTCCTCCAACTCTCTGGATGCCTTCTGCTCTGATGGGTCCCACACGCCTCAAGGCTGGTGGTGCCCAAATCTACAGCTCCGCCTCACAGGCACAGTCTTATCTCAACCCGTCTGGTATAATTTTTATCTGGACTCCATGTCTGTTGGGTCTCATGGTTCTTTTCAAGCATGCAGGCTTAACCTTGGACTCACTTTTTTTCCTCATTAGACACATATCCCCATATCCAGTCAGTTAATAGTCCTGCCCATCTTCCCTTAGACTCTTTCTCATATTGCTTCTTCCCTTTTATTCCTCTGCAATCACCCCGCCCAAACCCTCTGTCCTCGTTATTACAGTCTTTATGGATTATTACGGCCTCTTACAAATTTTTCTTGTCTGCGGTCTTTACCATCCACAAATCACGTGGCATTCTGATATAGACTAATTTGCCCTAAACAGATTTTCTCAAGTTACCAGCTTGCTGATTTATATACAATTTTAGGTCTCACCACTTGGCAAAATGCTTTGCAAACCAGTGATCCCAGTGTTCCTGCAAATATATAAACCTCAGTCTTTTTTCCATGCCTTGGTTTATGATAAAGCTCTTGCCTGAAAACTCTTACTTTTGCCCTCTGCTACCTGTCTCAGGGCTCAGTTCAAGCATCTCTGACCACTTTCATGAAATGTTAAGTGACTGTTTCACTCTTCACCGATCACATCTTTAGCTAACCTGTAGCCTTTACAAGCTGCGATGATTTGGGTGGTTACCCTTGCTTTATCTGTAATAATATGTTGTAAGTTCCTTGTCATTAGAGACCTTGTCTTGCATGTCACTAGCGGTCTCCTTAGTACAAGCCTAAGTATCTGCAACATTCTGTGGGCTTCCTCAATATGCCCTCTGCTTAAAAAAATACCGTTGGTATGTTTATTTTATTTTGTCATTTCTGATTGCCAATCACTAGATACTTAAAATCCTAAAAAGATATCCAGTGTTATTTGAAGCTGTTCTTGTATTCCAGCATATTTGGGGTGGGCTTTCCAAAGTATAAGATGGCTAAAGAGAGGGGATTCCCTCTGTGTTTTAATTAATTATTCTGCAAGCATGCCAAGCTAATGTTAATTCCATAATCCTCTCTATAGAGAAAAATTTATTAGGGATGATTTAATATCCAGAAATTTTACAGTCATCACTTTTATTCTTGGATTTCCAGAGTTGAAAGCAAATGAACTCTACTTATTGCTCTCACATCCAGAGTTTCCAGTGCTCATCCTTTGTCCCTTAGTAGTAGTAGTAATAGTCATAATAGTAGTAGTGCTATTAAGTAATAGCAACAGTAAAAGTACTCGATGTAATAGCATAAATTGAAGTAACAGTAATGTCTACCAGTTATGTGTGTATTGTGTACCAGGTACTGTGCTAGATGTGATACACACATTATTTCCTTTATCTTTATAAAACTCTGTGGGGCATTAGTAGTCATCATTACAAGGTCAGTCACCTTGCTCAAAGAGGCTGATAACTTTTCTAAGGACTACAGTTAGTAATTGGTAGAACTGGAAACCAAGCTCAAATCTGTCTAATTTCAAAGCCAGATTCTGGTAATGTTACTTAACTTACTGAAATCAATGGAAAAAGGCTTGAAAGAAACAATTAGACTTTTAAAACATTTGTTGGGGCCTTCTAGTATGCTGTGTCTGCATGAGATTAGTTGAATTCTGAGTTTTCTGAAGTTACTAATGTATGGTCTACACAAACTTGGAGAGTGAATTTGAGCAACTCAGAGATCCAGTATAGGAAGATCAGCTCTTCAACTCCATTATCCTTTTATCAGGTATTAGGCTTGAGTTTTGAGATACTTCTATTTATGTAAACCAAATGTATAATATTCTGGAGCTTATCTTAGTCTTGACTTTTCTAGTCTGGAATAATAAATCCATCCAAAAAATTATATGAAAGTCTTGGGCATTCATGATATAACGAGTTTACTAGTGTATTTTTTTTAATATACTGAAGACTGAGACTGTTTATTGAGTTAATCCTAGTTGTGATTTTATCATTTTCCACTTATTTAAGATTTCAGTCAGAACATGCTCTTTGCAGTGCAGCTGCTGTGTATGTTAGAGAGGTAATGTGTGAAGCTAGTCCATAGCTGAACCACTTGCTGTCTGACAAGTCTTATTTGTGGTTCATTTTATAGTCCTATGTGATATGTGCATGATTTTCTCTTGGCACTGACTCAGAAGATGAAAACCAGAAACATTTAACATATAAATAAGAATATTTTTGCATTGGCCTTTTGGAAGCTTTAAAATTGTTTATTTGTTTCAAGAGTGTGTGCATTTTGTTTTTCACCAGATCACACAGGTTAAGAGTTAAGAGGTGTACAATTATAGAGTCAGTGTTTCTCTGATTTCACCTTCCCCTACTCTTGTAGAACCTTCAGTTCCCCTCCAGAGAATCCTGTAGGTGGCGTCAGAATATTCAAGAGCAGTCTCTTGCTCGAGTGTTGGTACCATGATGGTGGAGATGGTTCTGGAAAACTTCTGCAAATATGCCTCTTGCTGTTGCCAAAACTGTAGCTTCCATTATTTGTGGATTCCAAAGCTGCAGCTGGAAGGAAGTCAAAAGCTGTTCTAAAGTGATTTTAGTTTAGTCACAGCCGTTTATAGTAGACTTGGGGCAGGTTCATGGGCTCTGGGGCTGAGGACACATCTGAATATTAGTTAGATGCTGTATATGAAATTGCTGCTCGTCTTTAGCCTGAGGGTAGGTTCCTTCCCAAGAGCCATTTAGGTCTCCCATGCTAATGAACTGCTGGACAACAGTTCCCGAATCCTTCATATTTGCCCTTTGGATATAACTGAATCTTATTGCATTTACAAGATAGGTCTGAGCTAATTCTACATGTTATTGTCAGCTAAGCATTTGTGTTGGCAAAAAGTGCATTCTTTTGTGAAATGCATTAGTCATTATGTTCTAGTCAATGCAAGAAGAATCTAAGGTAAATTTGTTTTAAGTGGCCTCCCTCCCTCACTATCTTCCTCCTTCTTTATCTTCCTCCTTCCCTCCCTCCTTTTCTCTCTTTCTCCCTTCCTTTCGCTTTCCTTCCATTCCTTCCTGTATTGTCAGTTTCCCTGTGCAGAGATGGGGGTGAGCTTTCAGTACAAGTAGAGTTTATCTGCCTCAGTTGTACACACCATGTTGCTGTATTAGAGGTTTTGTGCCCTCTGATTTTTTGGTTGGCATCTAGTGATGACTTACATTGTTGTTGTTTCAAATTTATAACAACTCTACTTCCGAAAAAATACTGCCCATGCCCTGCTTGTTATTGTAGGTAAATACTGCTCTCCATTTAAGGTGAATCCATCCTCATTTTCCATCACGGTTGGATCACACAACACATCACGCATTCAGACTTTTCAAGTCATGAGTGAGACTTGGTACTGTGATACGCTGCTTTGCACTCCATCTTCATATCAGTCAGGAAATCAGAATTGGAAATCTGAAGAATCTAAGTTGTGGCATTTCGTATTTACACATTTAGAATGTTTTTGACAGAAGGATTGACTTAACTGTACATTCAATATTGAGTAATGAGCAAACTTCTTGTGCGAAAAGAAACTGTTATTTGTCAAGGTACCATCCTGGATGCCAGTGTACAGTGGGGAGCAGATCAGCCCTGGCACTCTTGGAGCTTACAGTACAGTGGGGAAGGCATTTGTTGAACAGGTAACTATGAGCGCAGAGCTAAAGGATCTAACAGAAAACTTGCCCCTTCACTGTAAAATCTTGAGAGAAATAATGTGAACATATTAATTTCAATATCTAGTGGCAAATATAAATATTTGGTTACGTGAAGGTGGTTAGGTGGAGTATGAGAAGATTTAGGAATAAAATACTGAGAAGAGGTATTATTCTCAGCACATTCAAGTATAGCCGTCATGGCTCAGTTTCAGTTTCCTTTACTAGGTATATTTAAATTAAAAAAAAATCCATGCAAGAGAAAATAAAATCTTTTTCTCCTTTTGGATAAATGCCTGACTAAACAGATGGACTTTGCCTAATGCCCTAGACTGCTAGCTTATTTGTGTGGTTTGGACCAGAAGAGAAAGATTTCAGAGTTCTACTACCTTTACAGAAGAAACACTGTTTTATAATTCACTATATTCAATTCTAGAAGTTTTCACCAGTGTATAGGAAAAAAAACATCCATAAGGTCATCAGACTCTGAGATTCTTAGACTACACAGATTAATGATCAACACCTTGAAGTGCACCTGGAGGGCAATCATTTGGCAGGTTGTAGGGCGCAGGTGTGGAGCCAATACACTACATTAATTAAAATTTTTCTGATTTTCAAGCAAGCTGCAAATATTGTACTTCTTATCAATTTAGTCCATTTCCACTTACATTAAGTGAGGTAATAAATATAAAGATTTTGCAAAGCAAACAACACTAAACAAATACAAGTTATTAGGATTAGATTCTCGTGCAGTAATTCATATGGTAATTGTGACTCTGTTTATGCCCAGGAAGAAACAACCACGAGAACATAATGATTCCATAGTACAAGTATGCATTTACCTGATTAAATTAATTTTATGAATTAAATTAATCCACCCCCTCCCTGGCTTTTTCTTTCTGAAGCTGTGGACTACATCAGTTGCTAGTGACCATAATTGTAAAGTTTTTGTGTTCCAGGATGGACCACATGCTATTATTAATTTGGTGATCTAGGAAATCTCACACAGTGCATGAGTACATCAAATGAGAGTTTTTAGATGAAGCAACTATGTCTAAGAAGCAGTCTTTCTCTAATCTCTGTGTTTTCCCTTCCCTGGGGCACAGTCAAGTGGGAAATAACTCTTTCTGGGACCTTCTCTGTCCACAGCCTATAAAAGTGTTTAACATTACTGTAATCAGCACTGGCTTAGACGTCAGATACAATGGAGTTTGGTGTCCAGGTCTTTCAATTATTAATTGTGGTCTTTTGATAAATTATTAACCTCTCTGGATGAGTTGACTGTTATTTATAATGGAGACTGAGAAGGAGCTGCCAGATAGATTGGAGGAAAAGCAAGATAGGATGGTGTCCCAGAAGCCCGTAGCCTGTGTCTCCTTGAGTGTTGTTGAATCCTGAATCCTGACTAAAGATACTAATATCCACTCTAAACAACTTGTGTCAAATACTGCCAATCAGTTGATGAACATCAGTCAAATGCTGGATCATAGAGAAATGGAAGAGATAAACGAGGTGAAACAAGATGAACACTGCTGGGGAAAAGGAACCAAAAGAAGTGCCATTTTCCCCCCTTTTTTGATGGGAGAAATAACAGCTTCATTATGTTGTACTGGGAATCCATAAATAAACATAGAGGGAATAATTGATGATACTGGAGAGAAACAGACAAAATACTGGAACTATATCCTTGAGTAGGATATTAGAGGTAGGTAGATGGGATATAATCTTCAAGAGAAAGTACGAGTCTTAGCCTATACCTTCCACAATCTGTCCTCAAGTAAACTAATTTTTTCCAGTAAAAGACAGTTTCACCTCCATACTTCTGTGATCCCCATTTCTCATGCCTGGAATATTTCTAACACTGACTGTTGAAGGGTTACTATTCCTTTAAAACCAGCACTAAATTTTCTCTTCTTAATGAAGTCCATTCCAACTGCAGAGACCATCTATAAAGAGCAGCAAGTAAGATGATAACTAAAGTTGGAAAGGAGTTTGATTTCAGTTATTTGTCAGCTAAGGCAAATAGTATGTCATATTAGTCTACATAATTTTCATTATCTGTCACAGAAAGCTTTTCAAGTTCCACGATTTACATTTGAACTTATTAAAATAAAATAAAATTTTAAACTCATTTCTTCAGTCATAACAGCCACATTTCAAGTGCTTATTAGCCATATCCAGATGGTGGCTTCAGTTCTGGAGAATGCTGATATATAACATTTCCATTTATTGGAGAAGATGCTATTGGACAGCACTAGGATCAACTTTAAAGTAGTGCACAGATATCGTTAGGCTACTTCCCTGTGCAATGCTTGATGCCCCACAGTGATGCATAAACAGACATAGAAACAGACACGTATAAACATAGGGGTGACGCTAACTGGGAAGTATCTGGAAGCTTCATAAGAGAATGCATTTGAGCAGATTTTTTATGAAGAATAAACTTTTGATTGGGGAAAGGAGAAATCATTCCTAATTGAGGAAACAACATGAACAAAAATGCATTTTGAGAATGCACAAAAGCAAGTTAGTGTGCATAAGCATTCAAGGTGATAGTTTGATGCTCTAGAACTATATTAATGAAGCAAAAATGAACAAACGAAAAACCCTCAAACAAAAAACAACCTCCACCACCCCGCAACCAAATTTTGGTTTGGGCATTCCCAAAGGAATAAACAGGAAGCAGGATGTCATTTATTAGTTGGGTTACGGCCAGTGCTTCTTGTGTTGATCTGATGAGACTCTTTTGGAACATGCAGCTTACAGTGAAGGCCAGTGATAATCTCTCCTGTTTCCTCTGCACAGATATAAATTTTGGGACAGCTAGATGATCAATCTCAGCATACGGAGGAAAAAGGAAGCAGACGAATGGGTGTCCATCGGTGATGCTCTTTTCCCTCACACAGTGACCTCATCCATTTGTGATCATGACCCAAGCAGCATTCTAGCATTTGTATATCTTTTATATATTCAGCAAGCTTGCTGAATGCTCTTACACATTTTGTAAAATCTGATCATCTAATGTACTTAGGTTGAATTTCTATGTAGGTCATCATGCAACCTGAAAGAAATGGGGGGGGGATTTATTTCTGACACTTCAGTCTTTCTATTTTATATCTTTTTTACTGTATTATTGAATTGACTTGAACATCCAGTACAATACTGCATAGCAGAAGTGATAATGCAGTCTTTTGTTTTGTTATGGTTGACTTTAAAGGGAATGTTTTCACAACTTCTTTAAGCATAATGTTTGCTATAAAGATATTTGTAAATATATTTTCTCAAGTTAAGACAGTTTTCTTCTAATTATAATTTAACAGCTTTTTTAAAACCAGAAATGAATATTGAGTTTTAGCATATGCTTTTGGGCTTTTTTTTTTTTAACATCTTTATTGGAGTATAATTGTTTTACAATGGTGTTAGTTTCCGCTTTATAACAAAGTGAATCAGCTAAACATATACATATGTCCCCATATCTCCTCTCTCTTGCATCTCCCTCCCACCCTCCCTATCCCACCCCTCTAGGTGGTCACAGAGCACCCAGCTGATCTCCCTGTGCTATGCAGCTGTTTCCCACTAGCTATCTCTTTTACATTTGGAAGTGTATATAAGTCCATGCCACTCTCTCACTTCGTCTCAGCTTACCCTTCCCCTTCCCCGTATCCTCAATTCCATTCTTTATGTTTGCGTCTTTATTCCTGTCCTGCCCCTAGGTTCTTCAGAACCATTTTTTTCCGTTAGATTCCATATATATGTGTTAGCATACGGTATTTGTTTTTCTCTTTCTGACTTCACTCTGTATGACAGACTCTAGGTCCATCCACCTCACTACAAATAACTCAATTTTGTTTCTTTTTATGGCTAAGTAATATTCCATTGTATATGTGTGCCACATCTTCTTTATCCACTCATCTGTCGATGCACACGTAGGTTGCTTCCATGTCCTGGCTATTGTAAATAGAGCTGCAATGAAAATTGTGGTACATGACTCTTTTTGAATTATGGTTTTCTCAGGGTATATGCCCAGTAGTGGGATTGCTGGGTCGGATGGTAGTTCTATTTTTAGTTTTTTAAGGAAACTCCATACTGTTCTCCATAGTGGCTGTATCAATTTACATTCCCACCCACAGTGCAAGAGGTTTCCCTTTTCACCACATCCTCTCCAGCATTTATTGTTTGTAGATTTTTTGATGATTGCCATTCTGACTGGTGTGAGATGATATCTCAGTGTAGTTTTGATTTGCATTTCTCTAATGATTAGTGATGTTGAGCATTCTTTCATGTGTTTGTTGTCAATCTGTATATCTTCCTTGGAGAAAAGTCTATTTAGATCTTCTACCCATTTTTGGATTGGGTTGTTTGTTCTTTTTGATATTGAGCTGCATGAACTGCTTGTAAATTTTGGAGATCAGTTCTTTGTCAGTTGCTTCATTAGCAAATATTTTCTCCCATTCTGAGGGTTGTCTTTTCATCTTGTTTATGGTTTCCTTTGCTGTGCAAAAACTTTTAAGTTTCATTAGGTCCCATTTATTTATTTTTGTTTTTATTTCCATTTCTCTAGGAGGTGGGTCAAAAAGGATCTTGTGATTTATGTCATAGAGTGTTCTGCCTATGTTTTCCTCTAAGAGTTTGATAGTGTCTGGCCTTACATTTAGGTCTTTAATCCATTTTGAGTTAATTTTTGTGTATGGTGTTAGGGGGTGTTCTAATTGCATTCTTTTACATGTAGCTATCCAGTTTTCCCAGCACCACTTATTGAAGAGGCTGTCTTTTCTCCCTTCTTGCCTCCTTTATCAAAGATAAGGTGACCATATGTGCGTGGGTTTATCTCTGGGCTTTCTATCCTGTTCCATTGATCTGTATTTCTGTTTTTGTGCCAGTACCATACTGTCTTGATTACTGTAGCTTTGTAGTTAATCTGAAGTCTAGGAGCCTGATTCCTTCAGCTCTGTTTTTCTTTCTCAAGATTGGTTTGGCTATTCGGGGTCTTTTGTGTTTCCATACAAGTTGTGAATTTTTTTTTTTTTTTTTTTTTTTGGCGGTACGCGGGCCTCTCACTGTTGTGGCCTCTCCCACTGTGGAGCACAGGCTCCGGACGCGCAGGCTCAGCGGCCATGGCTCACGGGCCCAGCCGCTCTGTGGCATGTGGGATTCTCCCAGACCAGGGCACGAACCCGTGTCCCCCGCATCGGCAGGCGGACTCTCAACCACTGTGCCACCAGGGAAGCCCACAAATTGTGAAATTTTTTGTTATAGTTCTGTGAAAAATGCCAGTGGTAGTTTGATAGGGATTGTATTGAATCTGTAGATTGCTTTGGGTAGTAGAGTCATTTTCACAATGTTGATTCTTCCAATCCAAGAACATAGTATATCTCTCCATCTATTTGTATCCTCTTTAATTTCTTTCATCAGTGTCTTATAGTTTTCTGCATACGGCCTTTTGTCTCCTTAGGTAGATTTATTCCTAGGTATTTTATTCTTTTTGTTGCAGTGGTAAATGGGAGTGTTTCCTTAATTTCTCTTTCAGATTTTTCATCATTAGTGTATAGGAATGCCAGAGATTTCTGTGCATTCATTTTGTATCCTGATACTTTGCCAAATTCATTGATTAGCTCTAGTAGTTTTCTGGTAGTTTTATGGTCTTTAGGATTCTCTATGTATAGTATCATGTCATCTGCAAACAGTGACAGCTTTACTTCTTCTTTTCCGATTTGGATTCCTTTTATTTCTTTTTCTTCTCTGATTGCTGTGGCTAAAACTTCCAAAACTATGTTGAATAATAGTGGTGAGAGTGGGCCACCTTGTCTTGTTCCTGATCTTAGTGGAAATGTTTTCAGTTTCTCACCGTTGAGAATGATGTTGGCTGTGGGTTTGTCATATATGGCCTTTATTATGTTGAGATAAGTTCCCTCTATGCCTGCTTTCTGCAGGGTTTTTATCATAAATGGGTGTTGAATTTTGTCGAAAGGTTTTTCTTCATATATTGAGATGATCATATGGTTTTTCTCCTTCAGTTTGTTAATATGGTGTATCACATTGATTTGCGTATATTGAAGAATCCTTGCATTCCTGGGATGAACCCCACTTGATCATGGTGTATAATCCTTTTAATGTGCTGTTGGATTCTGTTTGTTAGTATTTTGTTGAGGAATTTTGCATCTATGTTCATCAGTGATATTGAGCTCTAAAAATATATTTAGGTGGTAAGATGACTTTTCTCCCTTAATCTGTTGATAGGCTAAATTTTGTTGATCAATTTTTCTTACTGCTTAGTCACTCTTGTTTTCCAAGGAAGGATAAAAAGCACATGTTTGTGAGCATATTTTTATTATAACCTATTGGGTTTGAACTGCAAATATTTTTTTTTTTGGCTATTAATGTATATTTCATAAGTAAAATTTGGCCAACTCTCATGACCTGAGAGTTTTAATATCTGGGCTCATTGGCCTAGTAAAACAAGTTTAATGATTTTTATTATTTTTTATATCTCTGGAACAGCTAATATAAGAGTGGGATTCTCTGTCTCTTGAAGGCTTGTCCATTATGTTTTTCTGAACCAGAATTCTTGATGGGGACTATGTAGACTATGAGGTGCTCAGAGGAAGGGAAAAGTTTGGTTACTACATTTTATTTATTTGGTTATTAGTATAGAAATAATTTTATTGTCTATTTTATTTCATAAGTGATAATCTGTCTTTGAAAAGTTTAAACATATTTTTTAAAAAATTCCTTTCATATTTGTTTTTTCAGAGAGAGACTTTCTTACTTATATGTCTATCAATTGTCATTTAAAGCATTGGAGTGCTTCTTATATTTTCTAATTGTTGCCCCATTTTTCTCCCTGGGGTTTGATCTTCATGTAGGTTTCAGCCTCCTACCATTTGTGCAGTGCAAGACTTAGTTCCCAGGCCTTCTGTTTCAGTCAGTGCCCCAAACCTCATAGCCCATATGTGGTCCCAGCTTTCATGAGATTTTTGTTTTATCTTTTTCTTACCTCCGTGGAATATTCCTTTGTTTATGGCACCTGAAGTTTTCTGTTTTTGGCTATGGAGCTCAAGTAGCTACTTTTACTTTAAAAAATATTTTTATAATTTTATATATTTTGAGGAGAGAGGGTGTTGTGTCAGTGTGTGTTTAATCAGCCATATTTATCTTAAATTACTTTTTAAAGAAGATTTGCTTAAAATCTAAATTAAAAAAATAGCAGTTTGAGAAAAAAACTAGTAAATGAGAGAATATCTAGAATAGAGGAAACTTAGATATGTTCGTGGGAAGATGGAGGAAACAGAAAGAACAATTTCACAAAAGAAAAGGGAGAAAATCTTGGAAGAAACTAAATGGGGATGGTATCCCAAGACTAAGGGGGAATTTCATTGAAAGTGAAAGATGAGGACATGGGTTTGCCATGAGTAACGCTGGTCAGACACTTTGCGCATCACTTCAGTAAGGTTAAGTTATGGTCAGATTATCGTCCATTTAGAGGGAGAACTTTGATTAGGTCTGTATAGGGTTATTTGTGTGTGTTTTGGTTTTTTGTTTTGTATTTTTTCCACACTGACTAATACTCCTGACACCAGCTAGGTGACTTAAAATTCAATTCAGTTCTGAGAATATCTACCTGGAGTTAGTGTCAGATCCTGCAAGTTATGGGCTCAGTCCCACAAGACTGCCTCGGCCTCCTCTACCACTTCAGATGCCAATCACAAGTCCAGCTTGTCACCTGGACTCTTAACAGACTCGGTATATATGGAGGTTCCCACATGGAACTCCTTGGGTTCCATAATTTGCTAGAATGACTCACAGAACTCAGGAAAACAGTTTATTTACCAGATTACCAGTTTATTATAAAAGGATACAATTTAGGAACAACCAGATACAAGAAAAGATGCATAGGGCCAGGAATGGGGGAAGGGGTACAGAGCTTCCATGCCCTCTCTGAGAGCACCATCCTCCCAGCATCTCTGTGTGTTCACCAACGGAAAAGTTCTCCGAACCCATTGGTTAGGATTTTTACAGAGACTTTAATACATAGGCATGTTTGATTAAATCATTGGCCATTGGCGATTGAACTCAATTTCCAGCCTCTCTCTCTCTCCCAGGAGGTCAGCAGGTGGGGTTGAAAATTTCAACCTTCTAATCACTTGGTTGATTCCCCTGGCAACCATCTCTCCATTCCTAGGGTCGCTCCAGAGGCCCCCAGCCGCTAGTCATCTCATTAACATACAAAAAGACACATCATTTCAGAGATTCATAGGGTTTTCGGAGCTGTGTGCCAGGAAACAGAGAGGGGAGGGCAAAGACCAAATACAGGTGTAGCTTGTTTTATTGCACTTTGCTTTACTGCACTTCACAGGTACTGTGTTTTTTTTTTTAAAAATTGAAGGTTTGTGGCAACCCTACATCAAGCAAGTGTATCGGTGCCATTTTTCCAACAGCACTTGCTCATTTCGTGTGTTGGTGTCACATTTTGGTAATTCTGCAATATTTCAAACTTTTGCATTATTATATGTTCTCAGATGATGGTTAAATTTTTTAGCAATGAAATATTTTTTTAATTATGTGTATTTTTTAAGACATAGTGCTGTTGCACACTTAAGCTGCAGTATAGTGTAAACATAACTTTTCTATGCATTGGGAAACCAAAAAATTCATGTGACTTGCTTTATTGTGATATTTGCTTTTTTGTGGTGGTCTGGAACAAAACCTGCAGTATCTCCAAGGGATACCTGTCTCCAGGGATTTCTTATGTCACGATGTCAATTTGCTCACAGATAACCAGTCTCTCAGGGATGAACTCTACCAAATCAACTCACAAGAAACAGAGGGAAATCCAGAATGCCAATGTTTTATAATAGAACATATACATGTCACAAGGACTGGACTATTTCTGTGGGATATTCAGTGTATTTTCTCTAGATAAGAAGGTTACCTAGGAAGTCAAGTTACAAACAGCAGGTTAGTTGATGAGCACAGAATCAGAATAAAAATAGTTAATTGGATGATTTTAATGGCTATTGAGTTATGGTAGCTGAAAGAAAAATGTAAGAATGTATGTATCAGGGGAACTGGCTAATGGAAACAACCTAAGTGTCCATTGATGGATGAGCAGATAAAGAAGTTGTGGTATATCTATACAATGGAATACTATTCAACATAGAAAAGAATGGACTCTTGCCATTTGTGACAACATAGATGGAACTTGAGGGCATTATACTAAGTGAAATAAGTCAGACAGAGAAAAACAAACACCATATGATCTCACACATATGTGGAATATAAAAGACAAATAAACAAAACAAACAAAAACCAAACTCATAGATACAAAGAACAGATTGGTGGTTGGTTGCCAGAGGTGGGGGGTGGGCAGAATGAGCTAAGAAGGTCAAAGGTACAAACTTCCAGTTATAAAATAAATGAGTCATTGGCATGTAATTTAAAAAGAAGAAAGGAGAGAAAGAGAACTAGCTCATTTAGACCTAGACCTGTTAGGGACAGCTTTACAGTACAGGTCATAACTGCCCTTTGACATCTTTTTTATGCTTCATGCTAATTCTTACTTACACATGAAAACAAAAAATGGCAAAGAATTTCTACCACAATTAATACTATTTCTACAGCTATAATTCCAGTCTCCATAACTCCTTATTGGCACATACTGTGTACAGGCTATGTATAAATTCACTCAGCTAATCTTCATAATTATGTGAAATACCACTAACCTTATTTTATATATGAGAAAACTGAGGCATAGAAAAGTTAAATAGGTTGAACAAAATTACAGTAGAAGTAGTTTAGCTGGAATTTAAACTACCTGCCTGTCTCCAAATCTCATGTCTTTATGATTCGGTTGATTAACTGCAAGCCTGGATAAGCTAATGATTTTCTGAGGACGCTGAGGGCGCTGAGCCTGGATGTTCCTGAAACACTTTAGCCACTCATTACTAAGGGACATTTCTTGTACATATGGCTAATCTCATTCATTACACTTCTCCCAGTTTCATTCTCAGCATGCAAACTTGAAGTTGTGAGGAGTATCTTGCTGACACCCCCATCGGCCTTACTAGACTATCTCTGTAAGCAAAAGAAGCTCTTCTTCTGCAACAGGAGTCAGGAGGGAACGAAAGCCAATGGGTGTAATAGTGAGGAACTGGGAGAGGACAGTAGGTAAGGCAAAGAAGTTTATATGTAGTAACTTGTATGTTCTAGTAAACTAGTAGCTAAGGTCAACCTTTTGCTCTGACGGTGACAAGTCCATTTTTAAGGGCAGTGCCTTTAGTGGTGTTGATGAAGTTTAGACAAGGCAGTATTGGGGAAAGAATAGGAAATGAGAATAAATTTGTAGAGATCCAAGAAGCAGAGCCACAAAATCTACTTTAGTAACCCCTCAGCTGATGAGGAAGTTGAGTAACTAGTGAGTGTATGTAGATAGGGGTGTCCAGTATGAAATGGATATCTGTCCTTGGGTTTAAAACAGAGATCTAGACTGGAGTTATGTGTTTGAGAGTCATTAGCTTAACCAGTGCTTGATATTTGAGGGAAATGTAATGATGAGATGGCCCAGTCAGAGGGTACAGAAAACCTAGAATGCAACATGGCAGAGTGGAATCCTGGAGATGAGGTAAAGGTTGGGCAGGGAAAGAGTAGCCTACAATGGGGACCAAGAGGGAGCAGTGAGAAAGATGGAGGAAACCCACAAATGGGAAGACTGGGAAATCAGTGTTTAAGGTACTGTGCATGGTCTGTGTGTATCTGATTCATCATCATAAGCACTTTTTAGACAGTATACACACCAATAAATACTGGATGAAATAAATGGATCAATGGTTATATTTTCCATCGAATCCTTTAAGATGCTTGAGAGGCAGTTTGGCAACATGTAAAGAGCACTGTTTTTTACAGTTAAGAGCCCTAGGCTTATTCTTAGTTATTAATATTCTGTGTGACTTTGTGACCTACTTTTTCTGAGCATCGATGTTTATGAAAGTTTTTTTATACACACAAAGGCACTATGTCAAAAAGGATTATTGCTTTTTAAAAAGTTGTTTAACATAAGAAGCTTAACTATATTTAAACTTCATTATTTAAAAATTTATCATCTGTGACAGAGCAAGATTTTTTAAACTGTGGTTTCATAGGCTTATGTGTCATGTAACTAAGAAGACTGGAGATAATTTGTCTTAGACCTTAACTAGGTTTCACATCTATAAAAGTTTTATTCTTATATGAATTGTATTTGAGAGTATTTTATTCACCATTATCAGGGATATTTCTTTATGAATTTCTATCCATTTTTGTCCTGTATTTTAAAGCAATATTATGAGGTACATTCTGGATCATCTTCCTGAGGAACTGTCCCTATGTCATTAAAAGTAATGATTTTCTTGATCTCTAACATGAATCTTGCCTAAAATTTCTATTGCCTGATATTAATATTGCTACCACCGGTTTTATTCCTTTGGTATTGTCTTGGTTTATCTTTTCCTATTTATTAAATGTAATACTTCTATATATTTGAGTATTAAGTATGTTTTGTGTAAATAGCAAATAATTTTTATTTTTAATCCTATCCTAGAATTTCTGCTTTCTTACATTTGAGATTAATATTTTATATTTCTTGTAATTACTGATTTGGATTCATTTTGATGATCTTAGTTTATCTCTTCCATTTATCATGTTTTGTTTTTGTTTTGTCTTTTGCTTCTCTATTTTTGTCTGAAAACTTATATTTGAATAATTACTTAGCTTGTATAAAATTATAGACTAACGTTTTTTCATTGTCTTCTGGCCTCTATTTTTGCTGACGGGATTCTACAATCCTTTTAATTGTTATTCTTTTATAGGTAATCTCTGTTTCTCCAAGTTGCTCTTAAGATTTTTCTCTTTGATATTGTATTATGAAATTTCATCCTGATGTGACTCAGTGCAAATTTATTTTTTATTCCTGCTCAGAATTAACTTTATTTGCTTAAATTGTGGACTGAATTTCTGTTCTGGAAAATCCTCCACTATTATTCTTAAACTTCTCTGTTGCCACCATTTTCTCTTTTATTCTTTCTGAAACTCCTCTTGGAAGTATGTTGGACTTTCTCAATTTATTCTCTTTATGTTTTAACCTTGTATTCACAATTTTTTTTTTTTTTACAGCTCTGGGTAATTTTTTCCAAACTATTTTTCATGTACTGTTTTACTCATTCTCTGCATTTTAGATTTTAGTAACAATGTCTTTTTAATTTCTAGAAAGATGATTGATTCTTTTACTAATCTGCCTTTTAAAACAGTGTCATTAATTTTCTTAGTGCTTTATTTCATAGTCTTATTTTTTTTTTTTTTACTACTTACACTTATTTTGGAGTCTTCTTATACTATTTGAAAGTTTTAAATAGCATGCTGATTATCCTCTTTTATTTGCTGACTTTCTCATAGTGATTTATTTTCTTTAATGATTTAAAATTTCTTAGGTTTAGCTCATGTTCACACTTACTTATCTGTGGAAGTCGTATGCGATCTGGATTCTTTATAAAGTACCTGTATCTTTTTGTTGTTTGTCCATTTACTTCTGTGAGAAACACTAGTTTCCATGTGCTTTTCTTTTTAGAGCTCGTTTCCCAGCTTGCGTGTTCGTGCCAGTTGGGTAGTGCACATTTAGATCTCACACCTCATTAGGTATGCAATTTTAATTTCTCTTGGAAAACAACTTTTCCCTATCCAGTGTTTTGAACAGACTACAGGCTTCCTTGTTACTTGTAGACACCTTTTTCGTGGAAAAGATGGCTCTATCAGGGTCCTGGCTTTATTTAAGTGCTTTATTTCCAGCTCTCATATCTCTGAATAAAACTAGGTGTTGAAAACCTAACCTTTTGCTGTCAAGATCCATATTGGGGTCTGGTGGACTCTTTTCCTCCCAGGGGCAGAGGCACCAACACTTATATTTAGTCTTTAATTTCTGAACTTAGCATTTCCTTTAAGATTAGTTTTTTATTTAAAAAATGTTATATTTACCAAGCATTTCTACATATATTTGAAGTGGAAGTAGAATCTGCATCACTTGAGCGTGTCATATTCCTGAGACAATATGTATTAAGCTAATTTTAATGAATATATATCTTTGAAAAAAACCAAAAAGATCTATTTTCAAATAGTTTAGTGCCTTTATTTAGGTAACTTACTTTCCTGGCCCAGTTATTCTGAAATACAATGTTTAAAAATTTTGGAAAAGATTTCATGAGTATATATGCACAACTTAATTTTAATAGAAAAATTGTAATCCTGATAGAATATGTTGTAAACTTGCCTTAAAACTTATACTTTGGCACTAAATGTGAGAGAAAGTGATCATTCTGCTGTGTTTTACAGACCTCATCTCATTGGTCCCTACTGGGGACGTGACACTTGAACTTACTCTCTTTTCTTTTTTGTACTCTAGTAAGGTGTTACACAAAATTGCGAACGTTTCTCGGTTTCATTCTGTCACTTACCTGACTCTTGCCACCCCTGCTGGAATTTTATCCAGCCTCTCTGTCCTGAACACCCCTATCTACCTCCCACTCCACACCTACCCTGCTTCTGTGGAGCTGCTTCTGGAGGGGTCAGCAGGCATAGCACAGGTGTTTTGTACTTGGAGAGTGAATGAATGCATGTAAGATGTGGACATGAACAGCTGGAGTTCCCCAGAAAGGTATGCTGAAGCTTAACCCCCAGGGAGTGTGACTTGGTTTGGAAATGAGTTCTTTGTTGATGTAACTGAGTTAAGATGAGGTCATTAGGGTGAGCCCCAATCCAACATGATTGCTGTCTTTATAAAAAGAGGAAAATGCCATGTGATGTCAGAAACACACAGGGAGAACACCATGTGATGACAGAGGTAGAGACTGGACTGAGGCAGCTACAGGTGAGGGATGCTAAGGATTGATGGCTTCTTCCAGAATCTAGGAAGAAACAAGGAAGGATTTTCCCCCACCGGCTTCAGAGGGAGCACGGTTCTGATGACAGCTTGATTCAGACTTCTGGCCTCCAGACTGTGAGGCAATACGTTTCTGACGTTTTAAGCCACCCAGTTTGTGTTACTTTGTTTTAGCAGCCCTAGGAAACTAATATGGGTTCCTTCAGGACGAGCCTTAAGGTTCTGCATTAATGAGCTGGAATCTCCTAAAACTTTGCACCTGGTGAATACCAAAAAAATCCTGTCATCAGACTTGAAAACCTTTTAAGATGAACAGCTATCCACTTCCATTTTTTTCTTTTTTCCCTCATAACTGGTCATTTTTTCTTATGCTGCTTGAAAGAATCTTCTCATTCCATGAGGAAGTGAGATTGCCCACCCTTTCTTCACTCAATCTGGGTCACTGCTGAGGAGTTACTTTGGCCTACTGCCCCGTCTAGCCCACTGTGGCATCTCTCTACCCTTTAGCCCTGGAGTTCATCAGGAAATAAAATGCTGAGACGGTCAAAAAAGATGAAGCAGGTTATTCTGTTCCTATCAAGTTTTGCCTTAAGATGTTTTCCCCTGGCTTGTCTGTTTATGCTATATCCAAGAAGAGTCACACAAGAATAAGCACTTGATTTTTCTTTGGAGTCCATCACCCCTATACTTTAAAGAAAGTGGGAAAGTATGAGCTGACCCATCTGAAACTCTTTTTTGTAGATAACAGCTCTACAACAGCAAATCACTACCCTCTGATAGGAGTGAAACCTTATGGATTGCTTTAAAATGACTTGGAGTGGGAGAAAAGTAAAATCATCGAGCTCTTTTTATAAAGGTCAGACTGACTGACTACCTCAAATGATCACACTTATTTTACTTAGTCATATTTTCCAAGCAAGGATGAATATATTTCTGGTTTCTTTTTTTCCCAGTGACCTTCATCCACCCACCTACCACCTTTTCTTCTTAGTGTGTTTTCTCCTTGCTGCCTCACCCACCTACCTACTTCCCATCCATTTCCAAAAGAAAGCTTTGCATGAAAGATGTGCCTATTAATAATGGTATTAAGTTGGAAGGGTGGGGCAGGAAATGAAAGCAGTTTGTCAAGTATAAGTCTTCTGGGAGTTGGGGTGCCAGGAGGGAAGAGCAGATACCCCTGTATCTCAGTGCATGCACCCTTTCTGCCTTCCCTTCAGTCCTCTCCACTAAGGGCCTTGACATGGGCTTGTGGCCTCAGGATGAAGAATTTACAGCTTCTCTCTTCTTCCTATTGTACAGCTGGTTCCCAGTGGCAATTTTGAGAAGTTTGTATTAACCCTTTTATTCTGTGTGCAATGTCCTAAAGGATGAATAAATTTTTAGGGTCCATTTCCTTCACATTGGTTCAAATCCTGATTCTAACAGCTGTAACCAAATTATTTAACTTCTTTGAGTTCTAATTAATTTCTTTTTTTAATTGAAGTATAGTTGATTTACAGTGTTGTGTTAGTTTCAGGTGTACAGCAGTGATTCAGTTTTACATACACACACACACACACACACACACACATATATATTCTTTTTCAGATTCTTTTCCATTATAGGTTATATTACAAGATATTGAATATAGTTTCCTGTGCTATACAGTAGGTCTTTGTTGTTTATTTATTTTATACATAGTAGTGTATATCTGTTAATCTCAAATTCCTAATTTATTCCTCCCTCCCCTGCTTTCCCCTTTGGTAACCAGAAATTTGTTTCTATTTGTTTTGAGTCTATTTCTGTTTTGTAATTAAGTTCATTTGTATCATTTTTTTAGATTCCACATATAAGGGGTATCATATGATATTTGTCTTTCTCAATCTGACTTACTTCACTTAGTATGATAATCTCTAGGTCCATCCATGTTGCTGCAAATTGGCCTTATTTCATTCTTTTTATGGCTGAGTAGTATTCCATTGTATAAATGTGCCACATCTTCTTTATCCATTCATCTGTCGATGAACACTTAGGTTGCTTCCATATCTTGGCTATTGTAAATAGTGCTGCAGTGAATATTGGGGTGCTTGTATCTTTCCAAATTAGAGTTTTCATCTTTCCCGGATATATGCCCAGGGGTGGGATTGCTGGATCATATGGTAACTCTAATTTTTTATCTGTAAAGTAGGACTAAAAATTATCTACCTTGCTGAGTTGGTGTAAGGATTAAATGGCAATGTTTATGGCCTTGAACAAGGACTCACTAAAACAGGTAATAGATTATCACTGATATTGTTAACATAATAACAATAAGAAATGGAGAAAAATTAAATGTCTTCAATGAAAAAAAGAGATGCTTTCAAAGATATTTTGTTTTATATAATGATGTGTGTATTAGTCAGGGTTCCAGAGAAACAGAACGAATAGTGGGTATAGAGTGAGAAAGAGAAATAGATTTATTTTAAGGAATTGGCTCACGGGATTGTGGAGACTGGCAAGTCCAAAATCTGCAGGGTGGGCCAGATATTGTTAACATTTGGCTCCACGCTCATTTCCAGTTGGCTGTCAATATTCTGCTTTGGAACAGATTCTTGTGTAAATCCATCAGGAAAGAGAAATCTTTGTCTACATGTGAACCATTGTGCTAAGGCTTTCTGAGATTTCTTAGACATCATTCACCTTTAAGAGATGGTGTTGAAGGAGTGGAAGGCACCTGGTTCCTTTTGCCTCTTGTCTGTCTGGAAGCACTTTTTGAAGTGGGAGTACAAAGTCCTCCTTGGCAGGCGAAAAAGGAAGTTGGAGACTGGAGTTGGGCCTGGGATGAAGGGCAATGGGACTATATCATAAGTAGGCCTTGCTGATGGGCTTTGGAGTGCATAGCACAAAGGCATGGGTAGCAATATATTTGATGCAAATCTCCAATTGCTTAGATGCTTATTAATATATCTTTCCCCTAACACTTGTGTGAAGTAGATATTATACTAATTTTATAGATGGAGACCCACGATGCTGAGCTTGCTGTCTCCACGGTCAGCTAGTGGGAGGGCAAAGGTAATACCTAAGCAGTTTCTTCCATCTTTCTCCATAAGGGCAAATGCTAATGGTACCTAACTAAATGACTCTTTCTATGTAGCTCCAAAAAATCTAGAAACAAATGCTGGAGAGGGTGGGGAGAAAAGGGAACCCTCTTGCACTGTTGGCGGGAATGTAAATTGATACAGCCACTATGGAGAACAGTATGGAGGTTCCTTAAAAAACTAAAAATAGAACTTCCATATGACCCAGCAATCCCACTACTGGGATTATGCCCTGAGAAAACCATAATTCAAAAAGAGTCATGTACCACAATGTTCATTGCAGCTCTATTTACAATAGCCAGGACATGGAAGCAACCTAAGTGTCCATTGACAGATGAGTGGATAAAGAAGATGTGGCACATATATACAATGGAATATTACTTAGCCATAAAAAGAAACAAAATTGAGTTATTTGTAGTGAGGTGGATGGACCTAGAGTCTGTCATACAGAGTGAAATAAGTCAGAAAGATAGAAACAAATACCGTAGACTAACACATATATATGGAATCTAAAAAAAAAAAAAAGGTTCTAACGAACCTAGGGGCAGGACAGGAATAAAGATACAGACGTAGAGAGTGGACTTGAGAACACTGGGAATGGGAAGGGTAAGCTGGGATGAAGTGAGAGAGTAGCATTGACATATATACACTACCAAATGTAAAATAGATAGCTAGTGGGAAGCAGCCACGTAGCACAGGGAGATCAGCTCGGTGCTTTGTGACCACCTAGAGGGGTGGGATAGGGAGGGTGGGAAGGAGACACAAGAGGGAGGAGATATTGGGATATATATATAGCTGATTCACTTTGTTATAAAGCAGAAACTAACACATCATTGTAAAGCAATTATACTCCAATAAAGATGTTAAATAAATAAATAAATGTTTCTGTGAAGGTATTTTTTAATGGAGATAAGATTTAAACGAGTAGATATTGAGTAAAGTGTATTACCCTTCATAATGAGGGTAGGCCTCATCCAATCAATTGGAGGCCTTAATAGAAAACAACTAACTTCACTAGAAGATGGAATTCTGCCAGCAGAGTGCCTTCAGATTTGAACTGCAGCTCTTCTCTGGGTTCCATTCTTCTGGCCCACCCTGCAGATTTTGGACTTGCCAGTCTCCACAATTCCGTGACCCAGTTCCTTAAAATAAATCTATTTATCTTTCTTACTCTATACCCACTGTTCATTCTGCTTCTCTGGAACCCTGACTAATACACACACCATTATACAAAACACAATATCTTTGAAAGTATCTCTCTTTTTCATTAAAGACATTTAATTTTTCTCCATTTCTTATTTTCTATTTCTGGAAAGTATATAACTCCTTGATAGATCTTCTTCCTTTCATTTTTCGGTCAGCTTCATTGACTTACATACAATAAAATTCACGAAGCTCGTTTCCAATTTGATGAATTTTGACAATTTTATACAGTTTCACAACCCACCAAGTCATTATACAGAACATTTCTATCACACCAAAATTTCCAGCTGTCCTTTTGCAGGAAGCTGTCCCTTTCCTAACCTTCTGGTCCCAGGCAACCACTGATTTTCTTAGTATCATTACAATTTTGCTTTTTCTAGAATTTACTAAAAAATGAATTCATAGAGTGTATAGTCTTTCTTATTTCTTTTTTTTTCTTTTTTTTGCGGTACGCGGGCTTCTCACTGTTGTGGCCTCTCCCGTTGTGGAGCACAGGCTCCAGACGCTCAGGCTCAGCGGCCATGGCTCACGGGCCCAGCCGCTCCGCGGCATGTGGGATCTTCCCGGACCGGGGCACGAACCCGTGTCCCCTGCATCGGCAGGCAGACTCTCAACCACTGTGCCACCAGGGAAGCCCCTCTTTGTATTTCTTAATGTCATACTTTTGAGAATATTCCATATTGTTGCATACATCTATACCTTGTTCCTTTTTTATTGTGTTCTCCTTTAGGATAATAATCACATTTTGTTTATCCTTGCATCAGTTGAGGGATATTTAGATTATTTACATTTTGAGCTATTATAAAGGAAGTTGCTATGAGCATTTGAATCACATCTTTGTGTGGACATATGCTTTCTTTTCTTTGGGTGAATATATAAAAGAGAAATTACTGGGTCATAGAGTAGTGTATATCTATCTTTATAAGAGTATAAAAGTATATAAGAGTATAACTGTTTTCTAAAGTGTGTTCCCATGTATAATGTATGAGAGTTTGAGTTGCCTCACATTCTTTCAGACACTTGGTAATTTTGGCAGTTCTCTAGGGTGTGTAGTATCTCACTGTGTTTTTAAGTTGCATTTGCTAATGGTTAATCACATTGCACGTCTTTTCTTGTGCTTATTTATCTATATATCTTCTTGGTTGAGCTATTCAAATCTCTTACTCATTTTAAAAAGCGTTTTCTTTATTAAGTTGTAAGAGTTCTTTATATATTACGGACACAAGTCTTTTAATAGATCTATGTTTTACAAATATTTTCTTCTAGTCTTTGGATTGCTTTTTAATTTTCTTAAAAATGTCTTTGAAAAGCAAATTTTTTAAATGAAGTTTAATTTATCAGTTTTGGGGGTGTTTTTCGTGTCCTATTTAAGAAATTTGGCCTTATTCAAGATCACAAAGATTTTCTTCTATATTTCCTCCTAGAAGTTTTGTCGTATTAGCTCTAAATTTGTAGGTGTATAATGTACTTTTAGTTATATTTTATATATGGGGTGAAGTAAAGGTGGAGTACATTTATTTTGTTTTGACCTTGGATGTTCAATTGTTCAAGTACCATTTGTTGAAAAGAGTATTGTTTCCCAACTGAATTACCTTGGTGCCATTGTTGAAATCAATTGACCATATAAGTGTGAGTTTATATCTAAATTCTCTGTTTGCTTCCATCGACCTGAATGTCTATTTGTACACTGTATCATGCTGTTTTGGTTGCTAAGGTAGTAAAGTAAATCTTGAAATCAATGGAGTATGTCCTCCAACTTTGTTATCTTTTCCCAAATTGTTTTCTCTAGTCTACATAAATTTTATAATCAGATTGTCAATTTAAAAAAAAAAAAAAAAAGCCTGATGAGCATTTGATTGGATTACACTGAATCTATGTTAGTTGGGGGAAAATTATCTTTAAAATATTGAGTCTTCTCTCCACCAAAAATAATGTTAAAACTAAGAAATGATTTTAGTAAAGTTGAAGGATACAAAATCAGTATACAAAAATTAGTTGCATTTTAAAAAATTTTATTTTATTGAAGTATAGTTGATTCCCAACGTTGTGTTAATTTCTGCTGTACAGCAAAGTGATTCAGTTATACCTATATATACACTCTTTCATATTCTTTTCTGTTATGGCTTATCACAGGATATTGAATATAGTTCCCTGTGCTATATAGTACACCAGCAAAAGAGTTTCAGAAATAAAAATTAAGAAAACAATCTCATTTAAAATAGCATCAAAAAGAATAAAATACTTAGTAATAAATTTAACCAAGGAGGTATACTGAAAACAATAAGACATGGACGAAAGAAATTGAAGAGGACACAGATAAGTGGAGATATTCTGTGTTCATGGATTGGAAGAATTAATATTGTTAAAATATCCAGACTACCCAAAATGATCTACAGATACAATGCTATCCCTGTCAAAATTCCAATGGCATTTATCACAGAATTAGAAAAGAAAATCCTAAAATGTGTATGGAACCACAAAAGATCCCAAATAACCAGTGCAATCTGGAAAAAGGATAAAGCTGGAGGCATCACACTTCCTGATTCCAAACTGTATTACAAAGCTGTAGTACTCAAAACAGTATGGTATTGGCATAAAGACACAGACATAGATCAATGGGGTAGAATAAAGAGCCCAGAAATAAACTGATACCTATATGGCCAGTTAATTTTCAGCAAAGGAGCCAAGAATATGGGGAAAGGATACTCTCTTTAATAAACAGTGCTGGGAAAACTGGATAGCCATGTTCAAAAGAGTGTCATTGAACTTTTATCTTACATCACTCACAAAAATCAACTCAACATGGATTAAATGCTTGAACATAAGACTTGAAACCATGAAACTCCTAGAAGAAAATATGGATGCTTTAATGATATGGGCAAAGGCCAAACTCCTAGGGTCACCAGTTTTCACAGTTCAGCTCTAGAAGGTGATATTCAGTCAAACTCTATATGTGTCATTTTCCTGAGCTGAGCATCACAACACTTGCTGCAGTGCATGGCAGACCTGAATACACCAGGCCTCAATTGAGTGAAATCGTTATTCAACTGGTTAGATTGGGTGCAAAACTAGAAGATAATTCCCATCTCAATAAGCTCATAGCTTGCTGGAAATTCATCCTTCTTGTTTTCTCTGGGGTAATTAGCCAAAATCAAGAGAATCACAGAGGTCAGAGAGTTAAAGTTCAGAGGGGGCCACCCTTTAGAAGTGCTGGGGTGAACTGAAATAATTGTGCACCTCTGGAAGATTAACCATTGTGCGAGGTTATCACAGGCCCTAGAGTCAGACTGTGCAGATTTGAATTTTGGCTCTGCCTCTTATTAGCTGTGTGACCTTAACTCTTCTGTGCCTCAGTTGCCTCATCTGTAATATGGGTATAAAATTGTACTTTCATCATGTTGTTGTAAGGCATACATATATGAGCTAATGTATAAAGGAATACATAAAATGAGCTAAAACATAGATTGAGACTTGGAAAAGTATCTGGCAATGAAGATACATTCAAATGTTGGCCATTTTATAATTTTCTTTATTTAAAAACGATCAATAGCCTGTTAGGTGGGTCCTGTACAACCTCAGGAAATAAAGACATTTTTCCTTGGTTACATCTGTTTCAGTTCCTTTATCTGTGCCCAATCCTACAGGGCTTTGCTGTCACCGAAGTTTCCAAGCTGCAAATTGAATTGATAAAATAATTCCCCATGATTGCTTAAGATCTTTCTCCCCAGGAACATTTGCATTTTTATAGGAGACTCTGGAAGATACAAAAACATCCTAGTTCTTATAATTAATTGCTGTTTCTGGCATTTTGGGCAGGCCTGCTATGCTGTACAACTCCAGGGGGTGTCATACTTGGCAGCCAGTGATGGAAATAATTTGATATAGTGGTTTTCAAACCTTGCTCACTGGCATCTCTGGAATTATGTAGGGAATAGAAAGAGAAAACTCAAAGGGCCCTGTTTCCCCCTACCACCTATAGGATCTTCTGTCTGATTTCCATATTGGACATCTGTCTACTTTAAAAAGAAGGTTTAAAGTCCACAGGTTTAGGGTAAGATCACTTTTTTTTAAAAGAATGAATTTATAGAATGGAAAGGTCTTCTCACCAGGAGAGTATTGAAGTCCTTGTGGCTTCGACAAAGCTAGTCTGCTCTGGGATAATGCATGGGATCCTCATGATCAAGTAGCCTGTTATTGTTCACAGTGTACATTTTCACTTCATCTTTGCCAGGTGATCCGGACCCCTTGTGGCTTGGTGAAAACCAAGTGTCATTGTATGATTGATACAGTTGAATACTGAGACAGTCGATTTCTTCAAATGCCAAAGGTCTCTTGAATTTCCTATCCACAAATATGTTTATTTAGCAAATCAAAGGGACTTACATAAAACTTTATTTTCTGATTATGGAAAAAATAGAATAAAATTTTTACGTTCTCTCCATTCTCTACTTTTGACCTTTAGGATCTCAGCTTTCAGTCTTTTTTTTTTTTTTTTTTTTTTTTAACGTTCACAGAACGTGCACACCTTTTAAATATGGTCATTCACTATTAGAACCTGAAGAGGGTATCTTGATCACCTCCCACCAGGGAAGGGATTTCTCTTTATCACATGTCATAGAAGCCTACATCTTAAAATGCTGTGAATGGAAATATATTGTAAAATTTCTTTAAAATACACAGCACATCCTGTAGAGACTGACATCTGAAAATTGCCTGAGTTAAGTTACATAAAATGCCCAAGATAGTGTAAGGTAAAGGTTGGGTCCTCATGTAAAAATGACAGGAAACATCAGCAGTGGAAAGATTGCAGGGGTGGAAAGAATGCCTATACTACCGGGTATTGTCTTTTCTCATCAAAAGCCTTATTTTCCCTTCCTGTGAGTAGATCTAAGCCCCATCCACTTTACTGTTCCAACCAGTAATGTTCACTGCTTCTGATACTTACTCTGCTTCACTGGCCTATGGTGATGAATCATCAACACAGAATACAGTAAGCCCCCATTAATTCATACTTGGGAATGACTGGCCAAAATAACTGAGTAGGACATTGGTTGTGCTTTCATGGTGGAAAGGGATCAAGAACTGTCTGTGATCCCCAATCCTGGTCAATCCTTTAAACAGATTCAAAAGGGAGCTTGTAGTTTGCTTGTATTTATGAATTTTGTAGTTTTCTTGTGTGGATGACTTTCTACCTTGCAATGGAGTGATGGTTGTGATGGAGCATAGGAAGGAGCACGTTCACAAGGATATTCACCAGCAAATGGGGGGTGTTTGCTGGTCTCCGGACATCCATAAAACACTTGTGGTTTCTCGTAATTATCCCGTTTCTTCGACTTAGAACAGAGCTGTCCGATGAATTTTTTTGCAGTGATGGAAATATTCTTCTACACTGTCCACTATGGTCACCACTAGCCACATGTGGTTATTGAGCACTTGAAGCTAGTGTGACTGAAATTTAAATTTTATTTCAGTTTACTTAACTTTAATTTAAATAGCCATATGTGGCTATAGGCTACTGTATTCAGACAGGGCAGATAGAATGTTTTATTCAGTTCATCTCAGTCAACATTCTGTCAAAATTTACGAGGTCCATTTTGTATAACCCACCTGCGCTGAGGTTTCTCCTGAAGTCTCCAGCTAAAAGACTTCCTTGTGTTAGTTACTGAGCACTGTAACTGGACCCTAGAAGTGGCACATATCTATCTTGCCCCATATTGTTCTTTCTGTCACCCCTGACCCCACTCCAGATGTTAAGAAATTTATTGAGAGAAGGGACTAATTAGAGAGCTTGTGCTTAATAAAAACTCAATGAGCATTTGTTGAATAAATGCAGAATTGCACCAACCATAAATGTCTGAATGCACTTATGTACTGCAGAAAGCGTAGATATTACTAGGCAACAGATACATACCCATTGAGGTTCATGCGTTCAAAAGTGTAGCCAGTTAGATGGCACGTGTCCTGGCTGTGTGAGAGAAACTGGGTCAGTAGAATAGGTGGGAGAGAATGACTAATTCATAAAGTGACCACAGGGTGTTAGCCTATTTTATTTGGCTTGGAGGCAAAAATAATTGTGGAGACCGGAAGTACTAATGATTTTTATTAAAGTAAATGAGGGGGCGTGGCCACTCAGAGTACACTAACACTTTATGAAGAATTCTGGGATCAGTCCTGGTGAAATAGTGATAAATTCATCCTGACCCACGCTTTTTTCCAGAATTAGTTTGTAAAATGATGAACTCTCACTTCCTAAATTTTCTGCAGATGCTACCATTGCTGGGGAAATGTCACTGTTAGAGAATAGAAAACTGTTATTCCAAAGAGTACTGAAGACTGACTGAATGAGGTCTGGAGCATTATTGAAATGGTAAGATAAACTCAAGTACTTTCTGATAAAAGAAAAATTCTTTTTAAAAAATGTGGTCCCTTCTGAATTATGGCCAAATGTCACCGAATCATTTTCAGTGAAATTTTATCTGTTAATGGGGAGGAGATGGGACGAGGCTCTGAGCTCCTCCTGGCAACCCTGCAGCTGAGGCTGTTCTCCCTTGAGATAGCTGGTAATGGAAGCAGCTGAAGCTGGAGGTCATTAACATTTTGAGAACACCACAAACTGACACTGTGTAATATTATGACATTTCATCCCGAGACATTTAATCTCTTTTAATCAGTGTTTATGTTGGGGATACTTCACAGTTATTTGCTTTTGCATAAAAATGGAACACTTTGGCATGTCATTAACATAAGACTGGTTTACTTTATTACTCATTGCAATTGTTTCTAGATCTCTCTCTCTCCCTCCCTTCCCCTGTACCTCTCTCCTCTCCCTTCCTTCTTTTCTTCTCTTTTCCCCCTTTTCCTCTCTTCATCGTTTCTGGCTTTTGCTTTCACCTACGCTTTTTTTTTTTTTATGCGGTACATGGGCCTATCACTGCTGTGGCCTCTCCCGTTGCGGAGCACAGGCTCTGGACGCGCAGGCTCAGCGGCCATGGCTCACGGGCCCAGCCACTCTGCGGCATGTGGGATCTTCCCGGACCGGGGCACGAACCCGTGTCCCCTGCATCAGCAGGCGGACTCTCAACCACTGCACCACCAGGGAAGCCCTCACCTATGCTATTTTTGAAAGCCCTTTCAATTTTTCCCTTTGCTGATATACTTCTTGGGATGTTAGTGATCTGAGGTTCTCAGGCTACCTTCTTAGTAAACTTCTGCTGGAGAGTCTGGAAGAAAACCCACCTCACCTCTCTGAAAAATGCTCATGGTCCTCATCGTCCTAAGTTAGGAGCCACTTGTTCCCCTCTGAATGTTCCTCCAGCCAGGGATGACTTCCCTGCACGTACTTTTCTTCTCCCCTAACCCTAACACCCCACCCCACTCCCCACCCGCTACCCCCCCTTTGCTTCTCTCATTTGCTTCAGGTATTGTCGTAAGCTTCCAGCATCTGTCCTCATGTCACCAATTCTTTTTCCTCCTTGTGAGTGAGGTGCTTTGTCTTACTTTAAAGCTACTTCAACTTTTCTTCCCCCCGCAAAACCTTTTCATTAAATGCAAAACTGATAATTGTTGATTATTTTATATTAGAGAAAGGATATATTCCTGAGTGTAAGCAAGTGGTTCCACATTTCAACCCACGAACTAGGTGTAATTTTCTTTATTTAAAACAAATGAGCATTTATGTTAAAATTATAAATCTCTTATTGTGCCAGGTCGTCAAAACCTAATCTCAGTTTAGGGAAGTGTTTCTCAACCTTGACCTTGCTGACATTTGGGGCTGGGTGATTCTTTGTTTGGGGGGTGCCATTTTGTGCACTGTAGAATGTTCAGCAGCATCTCTGACCTCTGCCTATCAGATTCCAGCAGCACCCCCCACTTGTGACAGCAAAACATGTCTCCAGGTATTGCCAAATGTCTGCTGGGGAGCGAGATAGTCCCACATTGAGAGCCCATGTGTTTAGTGGAGTGCCTCTTCCTTTCTGTGGGGTGATGTCTAAGAGCGAAGGCAGAGACTTGAGGGATGGAGAAGACCTTTCCTTGAAATCATTCTTCATCTACATAGACTCAAAGGAGGGGTCTCTATTCCCATTTTGACTTTGGGCCCCTGGTGCATCTACTACGATCTTACAAATGACTTTCAGAGCAGCTGTCTCTGCTCTGCTCTCAGGCGCAAAGCTCTTCCTGCATTATTGCAAGATACTCTGTTACGTGGCCTCAGGCCTGTCCTGGTGCCATGCTGGGGAGCCGGGCTGAGGGACAGGACACAGGAATCTTGCTGGTTCCAGGCACTCCCCTGGGGCTAGGGGCCCAGTTCTGTCTGATCTGGGATTCCCAGTTCCGTCTGCAGAGACCGTTCTGTAGGAAACAGAGCTTAGGAACCCACCATCATTTAACTTGGATTCTGCCGTGGCTGCTCTTGTTCCCCGCAGTCATGACCACTTTTATGTAGTCTGAGGACAAGCTGGCCTGGCTCTTCATCTGGTTTTCCAGAGATAATGTTTTATGGCTTGGGGGTTACATACTTCATAGTGATGCTTTTAACACCAAAAAGATTTTCTCTGCCATATTATCCCTTCCCTGAGGCAATGACTTCTACTGAATGAATGGGTGGGAATAAAAAGATACAAGAAAATGAGAGAAAAAAGTTTTGGTTAAAATTTCAATTATTAAAAAAACAACAGGGCTTCCCTGGTGGCGCAGTGGTTGGGAGTCCACCTGCTGATGCAGGGGACACGGGTTCGTGCCCCGGTCCGGGAAGATCCCACATGCCGCGGAGCGGCTGGGCCCGTGAGCCATGGCTGCTGAGCCTGCGCGTCCGGAGCCTGTGCCCCGCAACGGGAGAGGCCACAACAGTGAGAGGCCCGCGTACCACAAAAAAAAAAAAAAAAAAAATCACTTTTTTATTCCAGTGCTATATTACCATAGAAATATAAATATTTGGAAAACTAGATAAAGAGTCATTTTATCCTCAGCCTACAGAAGGATGATTAGGACTGTTGGGGAACAAGATAGTCCCAGGGAAGCAAAGAGCTTAGCTGATGGTGGACTTCTGAGCTGGGTGTCCTGTGGGTAGGACTCCCATGATGGAATTGGGAATTTAAGATGACGTCGTATGATTTCACCTGTGCGCTATGGTTTTGCTTTGGTTAATGAGCCAAAGGTTCCTTAGTAATCCTCTGCAGTTCTGGGCATCTGGTGATCATTGCTCTTTGCGAGGCCTCTGGTCCACTCCTCACTCTCAATTCCCCAATGTATATTTGGTTTATATTCTTCTTTTCTAAAGTATTAGTGTAAGCCATGAATTATTTCATGAGTTGTAATTTACATAGATAGTATTGGGTTCCTTATTTTTTTCACTCAGCCCTCTGTATTTAGAGTATGATGGGTCTAAACTGTTATCTCTGTTTTGTTTTAAAGTGCGTTCCTCTGATTACCAATGATTTTCGGCCCCTATCATATATTGGGTTTCTTTGGCTCTGAATTGGCTCAGATATCCTTTACTCATTTTTAAAATTTGAGATTCTTATGCTTTTTTCATATGCATGAGTTTCTTGTATATTTAGATAATCATTTCCTGTGGTTTTATTCCTCTGGCAAATATCATCTCTCTGCAACAGCTTTATGTTAACTTGATTCACAGAAATTCTTAATTTGATGTGATTAAAACTATTAATGATGCTTTTGGAATTTTAAGTTCTTCCCTAACCCTAGGGCACATTATCTTCTGCCTTGGTTTCTTTTGGCTTATTTCTTTAATATACGTGGATTCCATTCTTGTAGGTGATAATAGGTATGGATTTTTTTCCATAATGAGCAGCTTTCCTATCATCGTTCACTAAACAGTCTGACTTGTGGTACCACCTTTATTATGCAGTAAATTCTGAGATACGAGTCTGTCTTACAGCCATCCTGGTCTGTAGGTCAATTTGTCTATTTTTGTATTAATATTATGCTGTTTGTATTATAATGACCTTCTAGTAAGTCTTAGTAACTGTTAGGCCAAGTGTTCCATCTCATATGCTTATCATGGTGATGTTGTCTAGAATCATAACTCAGGGCTGCTTGTAAGCATCACTTTGGGGACTAGGATTTCAACATATGAATTTTTGGGGAGATACAAACATTTAACCCATAGCATAATGACAGAGAGTACGTGAATCAAGGGAAACTCTTGAACGCTGCTGGTGAGAGTGTACAAAGATACAACCAGTAGGAAAAACAAGTTGGTACTATGTTATAAAGCTTAACATGCACCTTGTCCATAATACACCAGTTCTATTCCTGTATGCATTATATACCACAAAGAAATAGTTGTTTATGTATCCAAAAAAGAGATAGAAGAATATTTGCACCAGTATCATAACCAACAAATTGGCAATAACAAAATGTCCTTAGGAAAATGAATGAACAAATTATACAATATTTGTGTAATGAAATATCTTTTCAACAGTGAAGTTGAACTACAACAATGTGTATCACCAAGGGTGAATTAAAAAGTATTATTAAGCAGTAAAAACAAGAGTGAAAAGAATGAATTTAAGATTTCAATTTTATAAATTTCAAAAAATAAGCAAAACTAACATGTATTAAAAAGTGTGATTAGGGGCTTCTCTGGTGGCGCAGTGGTTGGGAGTCCGCCTGCCGATGCAGGGGACGCGGGTTCGTGCCCCGGTCCGGGAGGATCCCGCATGCCGCGGAGCGGCTGGGCCCGTGGGCCATGGCCGCTGGGCCTGCGCGTCCGGAGCCTGTGCTCCGCGATGGGAGAGGCCACAGCGGTGAGAGGCCCGCGTACCGCAAAAAAAAAAAAAAAAAAAGAGTGTGATTAGGGCGCAATGGTTGAGAGTCTGCCTGCCAATGCAGGGCACATGGGTTCGTGCCCCGGTCCGGGAAGATCCCACATGCTGCGGAGCAGCTGGGCCCGTGAGCCATGGCCACTGAGCCTGTGCGTCTGGAGCCTGTGCTTCGCAATGGGAGAGGCCACAACAGTGAGAGGCCCGTGTACTGCAAAAAAAAAAAAAAAAAAAAAAGTGTGATTAAACTGGAGAGGTTGTGGAGAAAAGGAAACCCTCCTACACTGTTAGTGGGAATATAAATTGGTGCAGCCACTACGGAGAAGAGTATGGAGATTCCTCAAAAAACTAAAAATAGTGTTGCCATATGATGCAGCAATCCCATTCCTCGGCATATATCCAGACAAAACTGTAATTCGAATAGATACATACATCCCTATGTTCATAGCAGCACTATTTACAACAGCCAAGACATGGAAACAACCTAAATGTCCATCGGCAGATGAATGGGTAAAGAAGATGTGGTATATATATATATATATATACACACACATACATACATACACACACAATGGAATATTACTCAGCCATAAAAAATGAAATAATGCCATTTGCAGCTACCTGGATGGACCTAGAGATTATCATACTACTCCAAGTAAGTCAGAAAGAGAAAGGCAAATACCATAGGATATCACCTATATGTGGAATCTAAAATATGACACAAATGAACTTATCTATGAAAGAAACAGACCCACAGACATAGAGAACAGACTTACGGTTGCCAAGGGAGAGGAGAGGAAGGGGAGGGTTGGATTGGGAGTTTGGGGTTAGCAGATGCAAACTATTATATATAGAATGGATAAACAACAAGGTCCTACTCTATAGCATAGGAAACTATATTCAGTATCCTGTAGTAAACCATAATGGAATGGAATTTAGTAATAAACTCACAAACTCAGGTTACTGAGTTTTATTGATGAAGAATGAGAAAGGAGAAAAGGATGATGGAGAACAAAGAAGTGTCAGTGGTTTGGATATTTTCTTTTTTAATTGGTGGTTGTTCATGGGTTTTTGCTCTTCTTTTATGTTCATAACTTGTATATGTCACATACATTCCTTTCACATATCAGATATTCCAAAATAAAAAAGTCCAAGGCAAGTACACTTATTAAAATGACAAAAATTGTCAACATGTACTATTTTTTCCATTATTCTAAAATAATCCCTTCCTCCTTGAAAATCACTTTCTGTCTTCTTTTACCTCCTTTGTTCCTTTTTTAAGATCAAATTTTATTGTTTTATTTTGTATTTATTTTACTTTATTTTATTTTATTTTTTTTTTGCGGTACACGGGCCTCTCACTGTTGTGGCCCCTCCCGTTGCGGAGCACAGGCTCCAGACGCACAGGCTCAGCGGCCATGGCTCATGGGCCCAGCCACTCCGCGGCATGTGGAATCCTCCTGAACCGGGGCACGAACCCGTGTCCCCTGCATCGGCAAGCGGACTCTCAACCACTGCGCCACCAGGGAAGCCCCTGTATTTATTTTAGTTTAAGTTTTTAATCTGTTTACTCCACTTGATTGTAAGATTTATGCCCCAATTATTTTCCATTTGATCCCCTCCTATCCATTTCCCATTTTCTTGGAGCTGCAGTGTGCTTTCAGAGACTGAAGACTATATCACCTTAAATTGTTTGCTCTCATACTTTCAGTTGGATTTGGCCAATGGAAAGCCCTGGTAAACTAGAGGGTGAGAAGAGAGAGAGATTGAGGAGCCTTTTCCTGCAATTTCCTTGTCTTTGGGCAGCACCTGTATCCCTTGTACTATAGTTTCTTCCAGGCATCTCTTCCTCCATGTCTCAAAGTCTCATTGGTTTACCATTATGTCCTGCTCGCCCATCCAACTTTAGATGTGGTGGCAGCTTCTCACTCTTGCTGGCCTTGGGGTGCCTCAACTCTCCTTATCTTGTTCTGAAACATTTCTTAACATATCTAAGCAGCTCCTTCATTAAAACCACTTAATTGGTACCATCTGGGGTAAAGTTTTCTTACTGCCAGAATCTTGTTATACACTTGGTCTACCTCAGTCACTGCTGTTTCTTCAACATCTAGAATAATACCTAACGTCACAGTAGTAACTAAAAAAATTTGTTTTTCTAAAGAAAGAAAGAATGAGGACAAATACAAAAGGTGCACTCATAGTACCTTAGAATTTGAAAGGACTTTGATGGACATGTCATCCAACTTTTCCTGTTATAGGTATGGAAATGGAACCTGGATGAAACCAAGTTCACTGGAGAGGAAGTCTAGTCCCCCATGTATAGCACTAGGTACTGATAGATGTCTTCACGAATAACAGCACAGAAAATTACCACATGATTGTGTCCCACCAGCAGCAGCTGATTAGGTCAGGGCTGGGAAACAGACATCTGTATTATGGATCTATCTATCGGCTAGTAGCAGCCCATGAGAAATCTGGCATGAGAACTCTACCCAAACAAAATGATGACTAAAGAACACTTAATCAGATTCTCTTCCTTGGAGAATTTGAGTGCGAAATACAAAGGGTGTTCCAGTTGGTGATGAAGGCTGATACTGGAAAAGATACAGAAGTCAGGTATCAGAGATGATAAGCTGGCAGGGGTCAAGAGAAACTGAGTATGTAGAGATTGTGAATACATTCAAGTTCAAAGTACAGGTATCCTGAGTAAGCAGAAACTAAAAGATATCTAGCAGTAGAGCTAGAGAGAGGAGCTGAGTTACAATATTGGCAAGAGATTGTCTAACTAAAGAACAAGTTAATGTTGGTAGTAAAATGACTTTGGATCTTAAACCATCTTCTAATTCTCAAACTCTATTCTTCTCCTTTGAGATCCAGAATATATCTGTTACTGGGTTAGCAAAGATTCCCTTAGTCCTTTTTTCCATATATATTTTTACAACAAACCCTCATTATCTTAAGTTCTAACAGCTACAAAAAGGTGGAAAAACCAAAGCTCGGCTCCCAACCTAGTATTTTTCCCACATATCACTCACATTGAGTTATCAATCAAAATGTTTAATCTCATTTGTGATTTCTTCCTAATTCCAGCCTAGTTTAGAGAAAGTTTAAAAACGTATTCTTTGATAGTTTCACCATGCAGTAATTGCAGTCTAATATTTCCTTTCTTTCACAACTCTGTGTGAGTTTTGGAAAATATTGATCAATGGCACAGGATAGAAAGCCCAGAGATAAACCCACGCACATATGGTCACCTAATTTATGACAAAGGAGGCAAAAATACACAAAGGAGGCAAGAACATTCAGTGGAGAAAAGACAGCCTCTTCAATATGTGGTGCTGGGAAAACTGGACAGCTACATGTAAAAGAATGAAATTAGAACACTCCTTAACACCATACACAGAAATACATTCAAAATGGATTAAAGACCTAAATTAAGACTGGACACTATAAAACTCTTAGAGGAAAACATAGGAGAAACACTCTTTGACATAAACCACAGCAAGATCTTTTCTGACCCACCTCCTAGATTAATGAAAATAAAGACAAAATAAACAAACATGACCTAATTAAACTTAACAGCTTTTGAACAGCAAAGGAAACCATAAACAAGACAAAAAGACAACCCTCAGGATGGGAGAAAATATTTGCAAATGAAGCAACAGCCAAAGGATTAATCTCCAAAATATACAAACAGCTCATGGAGCTCAATATCAAAGAAACAAACAACCCAATCCAAAAATGGTGGAAGGCCTAAATAGACATCTCTCCAAGGAGAACATACAAATGGCCAAGGGGCACATGAAAGGATGCTCAACTTCACTAATTATTAGAGAAATGCAAATCAAAACTACAATGACGTATCACCTCACACTGGTCAGAATGGCCATTATCAAAAAATGTACAAACTATAAATGCTGGAGAGGGTGTGGAGAAAAGGGAACCCTCTTGCACTGTTGGTAAGAATATAAATTGATACAGTCACTGTGGAGAACAGTGTGGAGGTTCCTCAAAAAACTAAAAATAGAACTACCATATGACCTAGAAATCCCACTCTTGGGCATATACCCTGAGAAAACCATAATTCAAAAGGACACATGTACCCCAATGTTCATTGCAGCACTATTTACAATAGACAGGACATGGAAACAACCTAAATGTCCAATGACAGATGAATGAATAAAGAAGATGTGGTATATATATACAATGGAATATTACTCAGCGATAGAAAGAAACGAAATTGAGTTATTTGTAGTGAGGTGGATGGACCCAGAGTCTGTCATACAGAGTGAAGTAAGCCAGAAAAAGAAAAACAAATATTGTATATTAATGCGTATATGTGGAATCTAATAAAATGGTACAGATGAACCTATTTGCAGGGCAGGAGTAGAGACACAGACATAGAGAACGGACATGTGGACACAGGGTGGGAAGGAGAGAGGGTGGGACAAATTGGGAGATTAGGAATGACATATATACACTACAGTGAATAAAATAGATAGCTAGTGGGAACATGCTGTAAAACACAGGAAGCTCAGCTCGGTGCTCTGTGATGACCTAGATGGCTGGGAAGAGGGGTTGGGAGGGAGGACCAAAGAGGGAGGAGATATATGTATACATATAGCTGACTGACTTAATTGTACAGCAGAAACTAACACAACATTGTAAAGCAATTATACTCCAATAAAAAAAATTAAAAAGAAAAGGAAAAAAAAATATTGACAACAAACAGAAGGTGTTCCGATGGGTAGACTCAAATTCCCCCAAATCCATTGTATATAGTTTTTTACAGATTATCTAAATTTTAAGTGAAGAAATAGAAAAATATCAACCTCTGGGAGATGACAGTGAGGAGGGTTACCTAAAAGATCAGTTATTTCATTCTTTCAAAATTTTAATCTCTAGTAGCCAAAATCCCAAGCAGAACCACTCTGAGAATAGAATCTTAGGGGGAGATGCAGCTTAGTAGCGGAACAGGACAGAGAATGAAGTGATAATGCATGAAGCAGAGAGGACTCAGAAGGCAGCAGCATTAGGATTGTATAAAGAGCAGCCTGGGAGAGAGGAATTCATGCTTTTGGGCCGATTCATAAAGGGGTGATTAGTATGAGCAAAATGTAGGAGTGTCATTTATCTTGATTGTCCCAAAGCCCTTGATAGAATATTTTCCTGAAGACTCTTTCACAAAAAGTGAACTCAAATTGCCTTGAAAATTGGCTGATGAGCCCAAAAAAAAAAAAAAAAAAAAAAAAAAGAGCAAATGTATCTAGTTTTAGGGAAATAGCTGAAAATGATAAAGAACTGACATCATTTTTTTCGTCTTCTCACATTTTCAAAAGTTAGCTGAGAAAGTAGTTTTCAAAATATGTGATGAGCTAAACTTGTTGTGTGTTAGGTTCCCTGAGTGCAGTGGCCATATATTCTGAGCCAAAGTGAGGAAGGACTTATGTTGCTTCTGGGTGCAAGAGGTGGCGAGATGCCATTTGGAAGCCAACTTATTAGAATTTCTGCCACATTCTTTACTGTGTATAGGAATTTCAGGACAAACTTTTTTTTTTTTTTTTTTTTGCGGTACACGGGCCTCTCACTGTTGTGGCCTCTCTCCCATTGCGGAGCACAGGCTCCGGACGCGCAGGCTCAGCGGCCGTGGCTCACGGGCCCAGCCGCTCCGCGGCATGTGGGATCTTCCCAGACCGGGGCATGAACCTGTGTCCCCTGCATCGGCAGGCAGACTCTCAACCACTGGGCCACCAGGGAAGCCCCTAGGACAAACTTATAAATAAAGATAATTCGAAAAAATTCTAGACGTATGTTTTCAAGCAGTGAGATTTGTGATTACTGATATCAAGGAGCTTAGAATCTGAGATAAGGAAGTTGAGATGTGCTCACCACACCTTAAACATGATAAAACAATTTCAGAAACCTGGAGATAACAGAACATATTAACATCATTTCTGGTTTTCTTTTTTCTCTCCATTCTAACCCTTCCTTCTTCTAATCTGAGAGGGTTTAAAATGTAAATTGGATCATGTCATTAGCCTTAAAATCCTTCAAAGACCTTCCATTGCACTTTGCAAATAATTCAGAGATCTTGTTAATCATTGTATTTTCTACTAGTCTCTACCTAGATGGTAGTAGGAATGTAGTGACAATTCCTATCAATAAAAGTAGTTAACGTGGCTGACATAGAAAACGGACTGTAAAACATCAGCTATTTCAGTGCTTGGGTCTGATTGGTTCACCAAAACCAAGGGTGCATTTCATTTTGACCACATTATAACCACTCTAAATGGTTATGCCAGTTGTGATCTGCACAACTTGAAGGGTATTGACTGAAGGAAAAATGCAAGAGTTGTGAGTTAAATTTTATTCAGGGCCTTACTGAGGACTAGAGCCTGGGAGACAGTCACTTAGTAGCTCTGAGGAAGTTGTTCTGAAGAGGGGAGAAGCCAGTTTATATGTGATTTTTTGGCTAGAGAACCTGTGTTCTCAAGTATATATCTTGGTGAAAGATTACTGCTAGTCAAGAAGAGATATCTCAGGTTAATGATCCTAGTGCTTTTCTATGTAGGAGAAGATGCAAGAATCTGGGTTCATTAAAATCCTTCCAGAGGGCTTCCCTGGTGGTGCAGTGGTTGAGAGTCCGCCTGCCGATGCAGGGGACATGGGTTTGTGCCCCGGTCCAGGAGGATCCCACATGCCGCAGAGCGGCTGGGCCAGTGAGCCATGGCCGCTGAGCCTGCACGTCCGGAGCCTGTGCTCCGCAACGGGAGAGGCCACAACGGTGAGAGGCTTGCGTACCACAAAAAAAAAAAAAAAAAAAAAAAAAAAAAATCCTTCCAGAGATATACATCTATGTAAGGGGGCTGCTTGTCCAAAGCACAGAGTGCCTCATACTGTTACCTTAATTTCCTCTCAGAGTGCACTGCTGGTCAGGACTGCAGCAGGTTGCAATTTTAACCCTTACAGAGTTGAGTAGTAGACAGAAATGCTCTTTGTTCTTCTCTGTTTTCAGTTCTACAGTGGGTACATAGGTATCTGAGAGCTTTCCCACATGTAAGAAGTCTGTGAGTTTTCAGAGCCTTGAAAGTGGGTGCTTAGCTTTATTTGTCTTTCTGTTCCTTACAGAGTCTATTATTTTACCTGAGACTGAATTGGGAATTAGTTCATATTTATTCATTTAATGGAATTTTAAAATAATCATGTATGTTCTTATATGTTCTCATTTTGAAATAATTTCAGTTTACAAACTAATAGTTTTTTAATTTTTAAAATTAATTAATTTATTTTTGTCTGCATTGGGTCTTCATTGCTGTGCACAGGCTTTCTCTAGTTGCGGTGAGCGGGGGCTACTCTTCGTTGCAGTGCACAGGCTTCTCATTGCAGTGGCTTCTCCTGTTGCGGAGCATGGGTTCTAGGCATGCAGGCTTCAGTAGTTGTGGCATGCAGGCTCAGTAGTTGTGGCGCACGGACTTAGTTGCTCCGCATGTGGGATCTTCCTGGACCAGGGCTCAAACCCATGTCCCCTGCACTGGCAGGCGGACTCCCAGCGACTGCGCCACCAGGGAAGTCCCCAAAGTAATATTAATATTTTAATAATGCATACTTGGTCAGTTTATTTTAAAAAGTCAAAACAAAGCATCATAAAAATGACTCCTATATACATTAAAAATGTTAAATTTTAAGACATGAAGTGTACATTCATTCAACAATCTTTTGAGATAGCGCTCAGGCCTATTCTTTGACCATTTATACTCTATTCTTTGTGCCCATTGATAAAAGTTCTGATTTATTTTATTACATTAATCATAAGGTATGACCCTAAATTTCCATATTCTTGAAAGTAGAATAAGAAGTTAGATACTTCTGACACAATACCAGTGTCAGAATCCCTTTAGATTTTTTATCTTCTTTCCCCTTAAACTTATATAATTGTCTTGTCTGCAACTCATTTGATAGTGAATTTTTGCCTATTTCTGAATCTTTCTAAACCATTCAACCTCAAATTGATGGAAACAATTCAATTTCTCCCACTTAACATTTTTAGTTTATTTAATAGTAAATTTAATTACATACTTATAGTTACCAGTAAAATCCACCTAAAGAGTTTGGGAAGAGACATCAACTCATAGTAAGCATATCACTCAAAGATAGGAACAGAATGTCAACATTCAAAAGGTGTATTCGTGTGAGCGTTCATCCTGTAGCAGAGAGCTGTGGGTAAGCAGAATCTGTTAACCTGAGGTCAGTTTGGAGAACTTCTGTTGTTTTGTAATTATAATTACATTGTAATTACATGATTAATAAGAATGTCTAAATAATGAATAGAGTCTAAAAGAGTAAACACAACATATCCTAAAGAGTCTCAATATTTAGGCTACAAAGAACTCTACACTCTGGACCACACACTGATCTTAGCTAATTTGGGGTATGACTATGGCTTTAAGATGAAGGAGTGCAACCATTAAATTTGTGAATCAGGATCCTTTGTACACTATTCATTTAAGAAAGTCTTGACTTCAAAAAGTGGTGACTGAAGATGGTTTTCAAGAGCAAGTGGAAGAAAAGTGTGAAATTCACAATCATTTACACTTTGATGCTAATGGCGTCAATGAAAATAACTTTTGCACATAGCACATTTAAAAGGGTTTTCAGGAACGTTATCTCATTTGAACCTTGCACGCTGTGAGCTCAGTACTGTGAGTACAGTCATTCTCCTGGTTTCTTAGATGAGGGAGCTGAGGCACAAGGAGATTAAACGATTTGTCATAGGTTTTAGAATATTAATACACAACTGTCACTCAAATCACATCACTTCAATTTTTGTTTTTCCCTGCTAAAGCTTGTTGTACGATAAATTGTCTTGAGCAGAGTAACTTGTCCTTCTGCAATAGGGAAAAAAAAAAGCAATGAATTATTATTATTGTTTATTTAACTCCATTACCACATGCTGACTACCCTAAAACTGCATTTCTCTGTATAGGTCTGTCTTCCCTGCTAGATGAGCTACAGGAGAACAGTGACCTCCTCCAGTTTGACTGCCAGTCCTCTTTATCTAGTATGAGTCTGCTGACATTAATTTGGCTGAGCTGAATTCTAAGAGATAGTGCTTTATCCATTTTAGAAATAAGAATACATTTTAGGAGCATGTTGTATTATTTCTAAGCAAAATTTGATGTTTTATAAAAATGGGATAGAGGAAAATCTTGGAGATTTGAGGAGGAAGAATATTTCAGACCTTTTTCAAGAGAACCTCAGAATATGGTGAGTCACGTTATCATTCTCACATTCTTCATCCTTATGTTTACTAGTTAAATCTATGGTTTTTCTATTTGTAATTCACCGTCTTATTCTTTATTTTTATTAATTTCTTCCTGCTTTCTTTATGTGTGTTTTTTTAATTGACATGTAATGGACTTACAATATTATGTTAGTTTCAGATGTATGACAACATATTGATTCAATAATTTTATACATTACAAAATGATCACCACAGTGAGTCTACTTACCATCTGTTGCCATACAAAGTTATTAAAATATTATTGTTATTACAATATTATTGACTGTATTTCCTATGCTGTACATTACATGGCTGTGACTTATTTATTTTATAACTGGAAGTTTGTACCTCATAATCCCCATTCACTTATTTCTCCCATTTTCCGCATCCTCTTGCCCTCTGGCAACCACCAGCTTGTTCTCTATATCTATTAAGTCAGCTTCTGTTTTGTTACATTTGATCATTAGTTTTTTGTTTGTTTGTTTGTTTGTTTTAGGCTTCTACGTATAAGTGGTAACATAGATCATTTGTCTTTCTCTGTCTGATTTATTTGACTCAGCATAATACTCTCTGGGTCCACCCATGTTGTTGCAAATGGCAAGACTTCATTCTTTTTATGAGTAATATTCCAGTGTATGAATATACCGTATCTTCTTTATTTATTCATCTAGCAGTGGGCACAAGTTGTTTCCATATCTTGGCTATTTTACATAATGCTGCTATGAACATTGGAGAGTATATATATTTTTGAATTAGTGCTTTCATTTCTTTGAATAAATACCCAAAAGTGGAATTGCTGGATCATTTAGTAGTTCTATTTTTAATTTCTTGAGGAAACTTCATACCGATTCTAGAGTGACTGTATCAATTTACATTCCCACCAACAGTGCACTAAGGTTCATTTTTCTCCACATACTTGCGAACACTTGTTATTTCTTGTCTTTTTGATAGTAGCCACCTTAATAGGTGTGAGATGATATCTCTTTGTGGTTTTGATTTGCATTTCCTTCATGATTAGTGATGTTGGGCATCTTTTCACGTGCCTGTTGGCCATCTGTGTGTCTTCTTTGGAAAAATGTCTATTCAGGTCCTCTGCCCAGTTTTAAATTGGACTGTTTGGTTTTTTTGATGTCGAGTTGTATGAGTTTTTATATATTTTGGATATTAATCCCTTATCAAACATATCATTTGTAAATATTCCCCCATTCAGTAGGCTATCTTTTCATTTTGTTGATGGTTTCTTTCAGTGTGCAAAACCTTTTTATTTCAATGTAGTTCTTTGTTCATTTTTGCTTCTGTTTCCCTTGTCTGAGGAGACAGATCCAAAAAATATTGCAAAGACCAATGTCAGAGAGCGTACTGCCCATGTTTTCTTCTAGGATTTTTATGGTTTTACATCCTACATTTAAGTCTTTAGTCAATTTTGAATTTATTCTTATATACAGTGTAAGAAAATGGTCTAGTTTCATTCTTTTGATTGTAGCTGTCCAGTTTTCCCAACATCGTTTATTGAAGAGACTGTCTTTTCTCTGTTGTATGTTCTTTTCTCCTTTGTCATAGGTTAATTGACCATATAAGTTTAGGTATACTTCTTGGCTCTATTCTGTTCCATTGATCTACATGTCTGTTTATGTACCAGTACCATACTGTTTGATTACTATAGCTTTTGTAGTATAGTTTGAAATCAGGGTGCATGATACCTCTAGCCTTGTTCTTCTTTCTCAAGGCTTCTTTGGCTATCTGTGGTCTTTTGTGGTCCATATAAATTTTAGGATTCTTTATTCTAGTTCTGTGAAAAATGCCATGGGTATTTTGATAGGGATTACATTTAGTCTGTAGATTGCTTTGAGTAATATGGGTACTTTAACAATATTAATTCTTCCAATCCAAGAGCACAAGATATCATTTCAGTTGTTTGTGTTGCCTTCAGTTTCTTTCATCAGTGTATTATAGTTTTCAGAATATAGATCTTTCACCTCTTGGTTAAATTTATTCCTAGATATTTTATACTTTTTGATGAAATTGTAAATCAGATTATTTTCCTAGTTTCTCTTTTTGGTAGTTCATTTTTAGTATATAGAAATACTACAGATTTCTGTACATTAATTTTGTATCCTGCAAATTTACTGAATTAATTTATTAGTCCTAACATTTTTTGGTGCCATCTTTAGGTTTCTCTGTATAGAATCAGGTATTCTGAAAACAGTGACAGTTTTATTCTTCCTTTCCAATTTGGATTACTTTTACTTATTTTTCTTGTAAGATTGCTGTGTCTAACACTCCCAATACTGTGTTGAATAAAAGTGGTGGGAGTGGGCATACTTGTCTTGTTCTCGATATTAGAGGAAAAGCTTTTCAGCTTTTCACTATTAAGTATGATGTTAGCTGTGGGCTTGTCTTATGTGACCATTAATATGTTGAGGTATGTACTCTCTAGGCCCATTTTGTTGAGAGTTTTTATCATAAGAAGATATTGAATTTTGTCTAATGTTTTTTCTGCATCTTTTGAGATGATTATGTAATTTTTATCCTTCATTTTGTTAATGTGGTGTTATCACATTGACTGATTTGTAGATGTTGTACCATCCTAGCATCCCCAGAATAAACCCCACTTGGTCATAGTGTATGATCTTTTAATGTATTGTTGGAGTCAGTTTGCTAGTATTTTGTTGAGGATTTTTGCATCTATGTTCATGAGGAATATTGGCCTATCATTTTCTTTCTTTGTGATGTCTTTGTCTGATTGGTATCAGGGTAATGCTGACATCGTAAAATGAATTTGGAAGTGCTCCTTCCTTTTCTATTTTGGAAAAGTTTGAGAAGATTGTTATTAATTCTTCTTTGAATGTTTGGTAGAATTCACCAGTAAAGCCATTTAGTCCTGGACTTTTGTTTGTTGAGACTTTTTTGGTTACTGATTCAATCTCCTTACTAGTAATTGGTCTTGGAAGATTATAGGTTTCTAGGAATTTATCTGTTTCTTTTAGGTTGTCCAATTAATTGCTATATATTTGTTCCCAGTAGTCTCATGATTCTTCGTATTTCTGTGATATCAGTTATATTTCTCCTTATTCATTTCTGATTTTATTTATTTGGCCAAAACTCTTCCCTGATGAGTCTTGCTAAAGGTTTATCAATTTTCTTTATCTGTTCAGTGAACCAGCTCTTATGTTCATTGATCATTTTTATTGTTTTTTGTTTGTTTGTTTTACTCTCTGTTTCATCTTGGATCCTTATTATTTTCTTCCTTCTACTAACTTCGGGCTTTGCTTATCCTTCTTTTTCTAGTTATTTAGGTGTAAAGTTAGATTGTTTATCTAAGATTTTTCTTTTTTCTTGAGGTAGGCCTATATTGCTATGAGCTTTCCTCTTAGAACTGCTTTTGTTGCTTTCCATAGGTTTTGGAAAGTTATTTTTTCATTTTCATTTGTCTCAAGGTATTTTCAAATTTCTTCTTTGATGCTTCTGTTGACCAACTTGTTGTTTATTTCCTCCCAAGGAGCATATACATCAATTATGGATTCACCTTCTTCATGGTGAACTAATCACATCAGTGAAAGGGTGCTTGGGAAGAATGTCACATGGTCTGTGGACTTTCTGTTTGGGAAAGTGTATATGTTTTTTCCACCACAGATAGCTGCCCTTGTTACTGTTCATTGGGAGCTGTGAAAATGGCAGAAATTTAATTAATCTCTCTCCCTTGGTACATTCTCATCTCCAGACTTTGCCCCTTCAACCCATATTTTGATAACAATGCAATCTATCACGTTGCTATTTTTCAAATAAGGAAACTAAGGCACAGAGACGTCAAGTAAGTAAGTCATTCAACTTTAAGTTTAGAGATGGGATGTGAACACAGGTAACCCAACTCTATGCCCTGGACTCTTATCACTGTTCTGTACTTTCTTTATACTAATATTTATTGAATGCTGGTAATATAAAGCTCTGAGCTGGTAGGACATCATAGTATGATTTTAGGAAAAGCATGGAATTTTTAGATCTGCAGTTAATACATAAGCCTCATTTAGCCACAGTGCTTGCTCTTCTCTCACTTTTATGGGTCTCTCAGTTTGTACGCTTGCTGACATCTCTCCCTGCCCCTCTGTCATGGAAGTGCACATGGACACTGTAATAGCCAAAAGGCATTCAGCCAGAGAGAGCAGAAGGAGAATAGAGATATGAACCATCCACAAATAAGATTACCAACTTCTGGGTAATTGAAAACTGATTAAATAGTGTCATGATTTCTTTGTTCACTTTCTAGGAGATGTACCCAAGACCTTCTAGGAACAATCTAAGATAGGTTAGCTGTTTTGTAGCTCTTGTCATAGGCCTACTCTTTTAGGCCTATCCTGCTAAAGATGTGGTTAAAAGGAAGCCATTAATTGATCAAACATTCTGTTTAGTTATTCCATTTTTTTCTAGCTGAAGTTGATATTTTTCCAGGGTACAATGAGCGTTGTGATTCAATTGGCTCAGGGGAGCAAATAGAGCATTTTCCTATAACCACTCAGTCAAAGGTCAGTTGCTAGGATTTTGCTGTTCATCCTCATGGAGCAAGGTATTTTTTTCTCTTTTCTTTAAACTTGACACCAATCTGAGGCAGTTTAAGTTCCCTCTGCTGTTTGCAGTGATTGATTTCTGAAGCAGGGGAAACATCTTTTCACTGCATGAAGATCTGAGTCTACTAAGGCTTGTTGGGGCACAAAGCATTTATATCAAAGTTTGTTTCAGAGACATTTGAAAAAAAAAATAACCTACCTATACCGCTATGCAAATGCAATCTAATACCCACAGACTACCAGGGATGGCAGATAGAGAGCACCTGACCCCTCCCTTCCTGCATCTAAACTTGATAAGATAGGTTCATTGGTCAGGTTCTGTTGACCATCCTTTGCTCATCCAGCCTTTAAATTCTTTTCAATATTTCATAGGCTAATAGCATACACCATAAGTCTGAAATCAAATAATCCAATAATGCAAGTATACAAAAACCTATTTGACAACCTTGCACAGAGCAACAAACCACCCAGGCAGCCCTTAAATTCTTAACTTTTCTTGTCACATATACCAGAGCTTTTAACTGTATTGGATGTTGCCATATTGTTTAGCTCTTTCCCTTATTACACAAATAAGAAAACTTAAATAATAGTTGTAATTATACTTGTTATGAATACTGAATAAAAGTATAGTTCAGGATATCTTGATCTGTTTTCAACTTGACTTCTTGATTTTAGTTGAATCACAGTCTGATTTCCTTCATTTCATTTAGATTTATTTTAGCCTCCTGGTCCTCCTTCTCCACTATGGAGGTGGTATACTATAAGAGTAACTACTATTTATAAGAATCTACTATGTTATAGGCATTTTACATCATTACCTTTAATCCTCCCAAGAATCATAACAGGCATTTGTAATAATTCTGTTTCAGAAATAAAGAAATTGAAGTTGAACTAGAAAGTTGTGAAACCTCTATATGAACCTGTGACTTGACTCAAGGACCTATGTTCCTTTCAGTACTCTCTCCCTTAAAATTACCATGGATGTTTCAATTTATATAAAAAGAAAAATCTTTATGCAAGTAAAGATTTGGGAAGGATATCCATAAAACTACCAAAACAATTTCATTTTAACATTTTTCATATGGGTTCATATTCAGTTTTTGTAAGTTCTCTTGCTTAAGTTTGCTTTGTGCATGGTCTGTTTCAATGTAGCATGACATGAAAGAAATGAGTCAATATTCAAAATCCCATAACTATGTATTAGTAAGGAGAAACAAAGAGGCAAAGTTTATGTAAAGAGGAAACTTGCCCAAACTCCAAAAGCAGAAGGGGATCACTATTAGCTTTATAAACAAGGGTAAAAATTTGAACAGCTCATAAATTGTAAGTCTAGTCTATCCCTTTTCCAGGAACCACATGGATTCTCTTTCCAGTGAGTGACTAGCAGTATGTGGATTAGTCACTGCCTGTGTCTCTTCTTCCCATTGTTTCATTTCTTTCCACTAGGAAATTTACAATTATTAGTATTTGGAGGTCTTCCCTATAATGATATTTGAAGCTGGAAACTAGATGTGACATCTGAAGTAGAAGGTAAATAAAGAGAAAAAGAAGAAAAAACTTAACATTGGGAGCAAGTGAAGAAAAACTCAGGACTTTCAGAAAGGTGAAAAATGTAATAGCTTCATATCCACAAACTCAAAGAAGGAGAGCATTTTAAGGAGAAGATGATTACTAGAGTCAGATGCTATGTGGAATTCAAAGACAGGAAGCAAGAACTGAAGAAAGGGCCATTAGTTTGGATGGTTAGGTCAATAATCTCTTTTAATAATGCTATTTTAGTATTCATTGATAGGGAAAAACGCTGGGTTCAAAAAGTAGAGAAGAGAGAAGTGAAAGAGTTATACCATATGGGCTGTGGTTCTGTTTATTCTGTTATTTCATTGTCCTGATATTCTTTCCCAATGATCCAACTTAAGGTCTGATCCAAAATTGATTTATGTACATATATGTGGTTACTGACACTGAAATGATTGAAAGTGAATTATAGAAATGCCTTTTCTAACTAAGGCTAATTTTCCTCCCTCAAAGCTGAAAAGACTGCATTATTAGGATCATTTTGAGCAGAGAATTTATTATACAAGGCACAATGTCTGGTTATTATACAAGGCACTGGTTATGCTGACTAAATAAACTTGTTTGGAAGGAGACAGATTGTTGATTCAGCTCCAAGAGATGAACTGAGAGTAAAGAAAATAGCAAATTACAAATAAGATGCACTACCTAATTGTGTTTTTTTTTTTCTATTTCTTTCCCTCCCCTCCAACTCCCCCACATCTATAAAACACAATATGCTTAATAGGATTAGGTGCTCAAAGCTTCCCCTTACGGACTGTCAAACATACCAGAACTAGAAGTTCTCTAACTGTAGATTGATGCTCCAGAATAAGCTAGGCTGCATTTCTACAGGTAACAACATTGACCACACTACCTGGAAATGCCAGGTGAACTGCTTTAAGGAAGGTGACAGTCAGACCTCTAGAGCATCCACCAGGTATTTATCTAGTTAGAACTAGGAACTAGTAACAGAGAAATGACAATGACTAGAATTGAGACTTTCTGATGGCTAAGGGAAGTTATTGCAAATGACCTCTGCATATTTATTCTAAATTAGGAGACCTGAGTTCAAGTCATGGTGTCACTTGTGTGGTTATGAACAAGTTACTTAACTCTTGATGTGCTTCCTGCTTGCACAGAAGAGGAATGACATAATGACATCTGAACCACCATCCTAAAGAATTATACAGAAGACCAAATGTAAAAACCCCAGGCAAATACATATGAAAATCGTTAGTATTTAAGTTTTGACTTGGCACCTCAACTCCTGCTTCAAACAGTATGCCTCTATTTTTATGTCATATTTTGGGCTTCCTACTTAAAAAAATAATATAAGGAAAGAGTTCTGCAGAAAGAAAAAATTTGAAAAAATATTCTAGTGCAACTCCCTAATTTTATAAATGAAACTGAGGCAGAGTGAGTCAAGTGTTTTACCCCATTGCCCATCTTGTCAGATGATCCTGGTAAGTACACAAACTCCTCCTTAACATCAGCAAGTCTGAGGGGTGTTTGTATCCATTTATTGGGTCATCTTCACAGGTGATTCCCCCAGATACAAGGCTACCATTGAGAGTGGCTCTAATCTGCTTTGCCCATTCTGAGCACCAGAATTCTGATTGAAGTTACAGATGGGGTCCCCAATAAGATTAATCATCTAAAACTCTGAAGACAATGTGTAGGCAAAAAAAAAAAAATGAGAATGACTAAACCTATCCTGTGAAATAAAAACTCTGTACTGTTCTTGCAAGTTAATTTAAGAATAATTAAAAATAAGTAACTCTGAAGAATATAATTCAGGCTTTGAAATTAACTTCTGATTCTTATTGGAAATTGGTAAAATCCTTAGTCATGTACCATTAAAGGAATTGTCTCCGTTATGGTCCAGTCTAGATGTCGCTTCATCATTTATGTTCTGCTGATATAGTTCCCATCCCACCCCAGGCTGGGATGACGTTTTCACTTTCTTCAATCAAGCTTTTAGTCAAAATTACAGTGAAATTTTAGTCTCTGCATCTGCAATTGCTCAAAGATTATGCTGTAAATCAACTGATTTCTAAGAAAGCTTCAATTTTGAAAAATGCCTGCTACCAGTTAGGAAACAATCATGATTAAGATGACATTAATAAGCAATATTTATTGAGCACTGCAGCGCTTCAGCCAGGTTGCAACTGTTAGGAAGAGACCCACTCCCAACGCACATACTGCACTACTGCACGGTTAGATTAAGTTCCTAATTTAATTAGCCAGGGATGCAAACCTAATCAGAAGGGAGGTGGCCTCACAGGATAGGAGCAGACACAGCATATGTCAGCATAGCTTCCTTGGCTTCCCCCCAAAACTAACAGGAGCCTATAGCTGCCTGAGGCACTGTCCACACAAAGAGGATACATCTTCATTCTTGCCATGACACTGCCCTTTAATATCCAGGGTTTACATCATTTTCTGGAAGGACTTATATAACCTATTTGCCTCTATAATCCAGCTCAGTGTCTGCAAGGTCTCATCTTCCACCAGGGAGCAAGCAGTGTCTGGGCCTGGAATGGAATCTCTGCTTCTGAGTTTCTAGGATTCTGGGAAAGCCTGTTTTCCAGTGAGTGTCACCAGGTGAGAGGACCCACTCATGAGAGGACCCACTCTGTGATGGTCCTCTCATGCAGCATCTCATTGAATCCCCACAAAGAGCCATTACAGGTTCATAGACGTTATCCAAAACCCTTAGGCTTATCTAAGTTTTTGAATTCAGAACTTTTAGATTTCAGACAGGCTAAATGGTACATATAACATATATTTAGTTTGTGTCACCCCCAGTGGGATCTGAGGCAGCACCCCATAAATAATTGCTTTATCTGTGGGGTAAATAAAGACTATGAATTTCCTTACCTCAGCTCAGTAAGAATTTGCTGCAAATTAGTTTGTGCCGAAGGTACAAACAATCATTTAGTTCCAAGAACTTTTGGGATGTTGCAATGCAGATTAGGGTTTACTAATCTACATTATTATCTTCATCTTGCAATGAGGAAATTGAGGCTAAGAGAGTTTAAGAAACTTGTCCAAGGTCACAACTAGTAAGTGGTAGGGGAAAAATTCAAACTTAAGTGTGTCTGAATTCTAAGTTTGCATCTTTAATAACAGTACCATAATCTAGCCTTGGCTGTCTTTCAATTTGAGACAGCTTTTCATTTTCTGACTCTTTCCAAAAAGGCCTGGAGTAGGGAGAGGAGAGTGAGGCACTCATCTTGGGTATAAAATATGAGGGGGTGCCAAAAAACCTCATTAACCAAGATAAATAATTCAAACATGCAATATGTTAACCATTCAGTTAACGCAAAAAATCCCTGATGAACAAAATGTAAAAAATTTCAATCCAGACGTGATCAATGTTATTGAGTTTTTGTTTTGTCTCAGATTCCAAGGTGTTATCACTCCAGCACTGCTCTCTGACCTCCGAGTGTTGCTCTGTCCTTCTCTGTTCTCATTGCAGTAAAAGGGCATATGATGTCCCATTGCTGTTGGCAAGAATGGTGACTCCAGAGCGGGGGCAAGGAGAAGCGGTTGTCCAGTGTAAAAATTTGCGAACATCAGTATGCTCCCTGATTACCAGGATTAAAGATCCCTTCTGGCTACGTTACTGTTGAACTGGTTCATCCCAGTCTCAATTACACAAAGAGAAGGGGCATTATTTTCATAGATATTTCAACAGAGTTAAGGGATTGGAATGGGAAAAGTTTAAGTTGATCTACTTTCAAGTTCACAGTTTGATCAGTCAAGGCCTAGTTGGAAACAGAATCCACTCCAATAAAGAGAGTTTAATGCAGGACTGGCTTACTGGGTCAGAGAACAGAAAGGGGATTAGACACCGAGACAAGCAACAGCAGGAAGCCAATACCACACCCTGGTCTAAAGGGAAATGGGGAGACGGTGGTATTTCTGGAATCAGAGAGAGCTTGAGAAATGAGGAGGGGCTACCAGGCAGGAGCTGGGGTTATGGGGGGGGGGCACCACTCAGAGCAGAGAGGGAGACGGAAACATTTTCCCAACCTTCTTACTCCCCCTTCTCCTTCAATCTCTTGTGAGGAGTGCCTCCCGTTGGCTGCCCCTGCGGGGAACAGCTGGAAGGGATCCTGGCTGATGCAGTAGGTAGGGATCAGTCTCCTGGGGCACAGAGAAAGGCAGCAAAGGGAGGAGAGAGGATCTAGGGCAGGGAGAAACTAGAAAGAACCACAATGCGTTTTTTTCATTGATTTCTACAAGCTCAGGTACCTATCAATGTACTCCTGTCTGTGTAGTGACACACCTAAAGGAGCAATTTAATGAAAGCAGGAGAAATACAAAGATGGTACCACTTAATGTTATCACGATCACTTAAAATTAAATACTTTTATGCAAAATTATTATTGATTACACAGGATTATTCCCATTGTGCAAAAGACGACTGATTGCATTCTTTTTTCTTCATCATAAAGTTCACCTTTAAATTGCATAGAAAAAAGAAATATTTATGCTAATGTGAGTCCCTGGCAGTATGACTTTGATTTCTCTATTCTCCCATGCAAAACAATAAGAAAAAGACTAGAAAAGAAGGCATTGAAGTTTTTAAACACCAAATAGTCCTTCTGAATCAGCATTCAAAGACAATAGAAGGACTCAGCGGAGATTTAAGTAGCTATTTTTGTACATAATTTTAGGAGCATGGTTAAGGAGAAATGGTCATTTGTTTGATATGACTCATGGCCACTGATGTAGACATGTTCTCTAAATATATGAGAAATCTAACCTGGGGTGACTATAGATTCATTTTCCATATACTTAATTGTGCTGGGATATTATTTACTCTAGGATACTGATAAATAAGGAGGATGGGGAGAATGAGAGCAAGATAGGCTACCTGCCCCCAAGATGACCAAGGACAGAGATCCTACTATGACAGCAGAGCTCTTACTTCTGGTCTCTTTTCACACCTTTAAGTTTTCACATCATATTTTAAGACCAAATTGCTTTGTTGGTGTCTTCTAAGGCCATGCTCCCTCAGCTGCTAATGGGTTCAGTTCCCCATCGGTCATCTGGATCTTAATGGCCCACTTTTCAAACTCCCTTTTGGTAGAGTTGATAAGTACTTGAAGTCATTATAAACCATCTTGTAGAAAACACTATTAAAGTTTTTCCTATAAATTATATCAGGTAAGGAACATACACATTTAAAAAAATAGTTTTCAGACTACCTTCCTTTTGGTAAGGTTTAGTCTCATTCTGATAGCACTATTTTCTCCTTCCCATGGATGCCTAACCATGTTTTAAATATTCAGTTTCTTTTTCTGCTTTCTCTTTTCTACTCTAGTAGAATTAGACATTTCTTTTTTACTTTTTTTCTTCTTTCAGAGATACACAAAGGAAGGGGTAGCACGGGAAATTTTCAGGATAAATTGGTTTTGGGGAAATGCTTATTCATTAAATTATGTATAGCTGATGTTTACTGTTCTATATTTGTATAACATTGGGTTACATGCTGGGAATTTAAAGATAAATAAGGCTTGGGCTCTTATTTTCAGAAATATTAAGTCTAGTGAGGGAAATACGCATGTAAAGATGATTTCATCTAATGTGTTGAGGATAATAATGGAAGTACACATGCATTTTCCTGGATGTAGACATTCTGAGACAACATACATAAACAAATAATAAAATAAATTCAAGTACTTATTGTTTCTTTCTTAGAATGTTTTCCAAAGCATTTATTTCTAAGGCTACCTTTATCTCCCCCTGCTCTACCAATTGTGTAATGTGGTGTAGTAGAACATATCTCTATATTATGGACTCAACGAAATGGTGTGCATTTCTGTGACACAGATATGGACACTTGTAATTGCAGTGTACACTTGGAAGATGAAACTTCATAAATATGGCTGCTATAGAAGTTAACTCAGAGGTGATATAGTTAAATGCTCAGGCTTAGAAGTCTGAGAGTTCTGGATATGAATTTTGGTTCTAGCTATGTGACTGGGCAGGTTACATAAACCCTTTGAGGCTAGATTTTAAAATTTTTAAGATAAGGATGAAGTACTCATAGAACAATATGGTAGTGGTGATAAAATAATATAACATGCATAAGAAAGCATAATGCCTGTCACATAAGCATCCAATAAATGGTTATTATAATTTATTGACTTCCAAAAATTATTTACACCATCATTTCTTCTTTCTAAAGTTTTCTGTTAGGGGATCACAAGGGTCATCATCACTCAATTAATAGTGTTGATACAATTATAAACTCAACGTATATAAGTATACAATTATAGAATCATGAATTTTTTCTAGTGTAACTTGCCCATACCCATTTTGAAGAGGAAAATACTGAGGTTTAGATGGTTTAATTGACTTGCCCAAGTCAGCTGTTTAGAGAACCCATGTCTGCTGCCCCTACACAGTGTCTTGTACTTCAGATTATACTTTTCCTCCCTACCCACCTCATCCCACCCTCCCTGTAATTTCCATCTGCATTAAAAGTATTCCGCCTCTCATGAACATTTCTGATTCATACTCCTTTGACAGTGAAGCTGAGCTGTTCTATCATTGATGAAGTGTGAATGAGATGCTGTTATTAATACAAACAGAGGCACCCTCTGGGTATTATACATTTATCAGATCAATCATCTAAATATAAAACTACAAAACAACTAATGAAAACAAAGTGAATATTGTTAGCTAAATTAATGCTGTCATCTTCCGCAAGTGTGTCTTCAAAATGAAATGGTCCAACGGCAAAAATAGAACAAGCTGGGAACACAAAGTTCCACAGTGTAGAGGATTTGAAACACAGATTTATTTTCCAATGCATTAAATTGTTCAAGTGTCAGTGGTGAATGATTATTAGCATGTGAGGACCCCAGAAAAATCCAGTATTCCCCTTCCCAGCATTTCTAATAGAATTACAACATAAAACAACAGCCACATCAACAAAATGAAACTGTACTTTGAAACGTGGCCCAAAGACACCCTCTTTGTCTCCTGCACACCTACTTGCTCTAGGACTTTTAAAGCCACTGCTGCCGCTCCCTCCCAGCGCCAAAATATTTGCCTGCCTTTTCCAAGTGCTTCAGATGGAGCAGGAATAACAAGTCAAGAAAGCATGTTGCTGCACATATTTATTCGTTGAAAGGAAATAATGCTCTTGAGAGTAGTGAAGTTAGTGTCTGTACCAGTTAAACTAATTTTCTCTCCTTTTCAAGTCAGTGCCATCCTTTTACTTGGTTTGTCCTTTTGTGGTCAATGCTTATGTAAAGAAATAGTCTAGAGTTTCTGTGTGCCGGGAGCATGGTGGTGGATCAAGTCTTCTGTCACCTTGAGAGTTGCTTTGGTTTGAGGACAGCAGGGACTACAGGATAAGTTGGTTTAAGGTAATTTTGTTACAGAAAATTGGGTGGGAAAGAGCTACGGATGACCCTTTCTGTTCTCTACAGTCCAGCACGTCTCAAGGAGGATGGGATTCTGCTAGAGGGAATCTGTGTGAGAATAGGTGGTGTGATCCCACTTTTAGGAAAGATCAATGTTCTTTGTTACTGAAGTTGATAGGGCAGCTTCTCCTATAAATGCTGTCCTCAATCCACATGAAGTGAATTCTGGTCAAGAAGATCAGCCCAGATGCCAGAAAATGCACACTGAGCATGACATGCTCACTGGCAGAGACATTCTGACTGTTGCTTAGGTCACAGTGATATTTGAGATTCAAGACTGCAGAGCATAGAGTCTATAAAAGGGAAGCTTTGTTTAACTGATTTAAAGACATTACGATGTTGGTTGCTTCCATTCCTTAAAATCCCAAGTGTTGTTTAACACTTTATTTGCTTTGCACTGAGGATTTGAAGGTTAGAAAAAATGGTCTCTGGCATCCAGATGATCACAGTCTAGTTGGAAAGATATGGACAGAATAAATACGAGAGTTGCTGTAAGATCAGAGGGGAAAGAGAAAACGATTCCCTAGTGAAGGTTGTGGTGGTGAGTGGGGAAGGGACGGGTTCCTCAGAGGAGGTGGGAGGGTGATTGACACCTGAAGTAATCCTTGAAGAATAAGTAGGAATTCTCTGAACAAGGTGGAAAAGTATTAGAAACAGAGGGGATAATGCTATGGATAAACACTGATAAAACTGGCTACTTTGAAGGCTTTTTGAAAAGTTTGATTAGTCATTTTGATTTCGGTTGTTCATTTATTTGACCTGGAGGAAAATAAATTAGTAGCATGTGAAAAATAAGGAAAACAAAACATATGTTCCTTCAGTCTTTAGGGCCTAAATATGTGTCATCATAAAATCTTTACATCCAGTCCACACTTGAACTAGGACTGAGACATTTTCTGAAACTGTTGAAATATTGTAGATGTCCCATTGACCATTACCATTCAGTCATGGTTGAAGGTTGACATTTATAGAGACTTTTATACTCTGATAAAAGTATAGATGCTTATGCTACTTCAGAACTGCATCACCTTTCCAAATACTATTCCATTACTATTAATTCTTAGGCGACTTGATGCTGGATCATATTGGATATGAAATTTCATGCTGAAGCTCCCTAATGTGCTTCTCAGTTCAACATTTGAAATGCCTCAGGAGAAGTTTCTAGTCAGTAAGCCTGCAGAACTTCATGTCCCAGAAATTAAAGGAACAGTTATTCATGCAAATGATGTTTTTAATATGTAGAAAAGGAGTTCTCTTTTGGGTCAGTAGGATACAGCAAACAAATTCTGGGAAATTTTACTGATAAGATATAGATATTCAGGCTTAGAAAGTTTGACCAAGAAACTCCTTATAAATTCAAAGACATAGAGAATAGGTTCTGCACGAATGAGGGCCATGATGAAAAAGTTCCTCATTCAGAAGCCCTTAAAGTCAAGCCTAGAAATGGGCCTCTCAACTACTCACACAACTTGGCATTTTGTGTCTTGATCATCAACAGGGGAACCTAGGAACTGGTAGGCTAACAGTGTTAGGGGTGTTGTCATGTTGGTGAACCCGTCCCTAACTAGCATGAAAGTAATCGATATCGGGTATGGCATACCGTTAACTGTTAAAGATACCCTTCATGATATTTTCCAAAAGACTATTTGCCAAAATTATTGAAAGAGCTATGTGTTCTCTAGCAATTTATCACATATCAAATATTTTTAATCTTCTTGCTATATATTAGGTACTGCATTAGCATTCACAATGCAAAAGACGAAAGAGACCCAACCTTTGTCCTGGGAGGACGCGACGAGTGCACAGTTGCTATGGCCAGGAGCTGTGCTGCTTTCTTTATAACCAGACTTCTCCCTGTCATCATAAATGAGCCATGCAGAAGCCTTGCTGGGGGAAAAAAAACCCTCCATGGAATCTAAACTCTTTGTCTATCATTATGGTTCATTCCTCTGTCCTCTTTCTTCACAACCCAGATACCTGGATTCCAGCAAGAGTGAGAGTAGAAGGAAATAGGTCAGAACTGTTGGGGGCAGGAGGATGGGGATAACCCTGTAGGTTCCATCGGGATTTTGGCTATTACTTCGAATGACATGGAAAACCATTAGAGCATTTGAGGCAGAGAAGAGCATGGTATGACTTACAAAAGGATCAGTCTGGCTATTGTATAGTGAGAATAAACTACAAGACATAAGGATTAAAGGAAGAACCATACAGGAGACTATCCCAAAAATCCAAGCAAGAGGTAATGGAGGCTTGAACTAGCTTGGTAGCAGTATTTGTGGTGAAAAGTTCCCAGGTTCTGAAACTATTTTGAAGGTAGAATGAATAGGATTTGCTTATGGTTTGAACGTGGGGTGTGAAAGAAAGAGAGAATTCAAAGATGAAGCCACTGATTTGGGGCAAAGACTTTGGAAGGGTGGAGTTGCTATGAACTGAGATGGAGAAGACATTGGGCAGAGCAGGACGATGAAGATTGGCCATTTGTTTTAGTCATATTAAGTTTGTGATGCCTAATGCATGCCTAGGCAGAGATGTGAAGTGGGCAATTGCACATAGGTCTGTGTTTCAAGGGAGAGGGCTGGGCTGGACATAAAAATCTGCCAGTCAACAGTGCAGAGTAGGTGCTTAAAGCCACAGAATCAAAGGATTAAATACTGGGGCGTTCCAGTATTTAGGATTTGTATGGAGGTGAGATCCCAACAGAAAAAATCCATATACACAGTTGAAGTCAGTGTTGATAATTATGTCAACTGGCATCAAGTCAAAGAAATCAAAGATAGTAGAAAAGAAATATGATGAGCTGAATCGTAAAGTAAAACAAGTTTCAATTACATGGCTAGATGATCTAACCTAGAGAATCCGTATAACGTCTGGATCAAATGATGACTTTGCAAAAAGCATGTTGCTTTTCAAAATGCTTAAAAGCAGGCACAGCGAGTCATAAACAGAAAATTCTTCAGTTCAATCAATGTTTATTATTTTGGTAAGAAAACCGATGAGCCTGACTTATTACTATTGTTGCAAATTAGAGACTATTGTACAAAGAAAAATGAGAAAAGTATGTACTTAACCATGTCTCTGGTTTTGTCTTTATAATTTGCATGATCACAAAATTTTATTGATGACTTTTGCCTAATAATAAACATATGTGTTTGTGTGTGTGTGTGTGTGTGTGTGTGTGTGTGTGTGTGTGTAATTTGTTGCTATAGGTTAACTCCGGAATCCTTATTTTCACTTATAATTTTTTCCACTGCATATCCAAGAATCTGTTATGCTAACTCTACTGAAAGTTTTGATCTTAGAAGAAACCCCTGGCATCCCTTCTCAAAAGATGTAAATAAAGGCCTTTTTTAACTTCATAGGATCCTGAGTTGTCCTATGTCTCACATTAATAAAGAGGGGGGTAGCTAGTAATGGGAAAGTCAGTTAAATATAAATCATTAATAGCATAACATATTTTCTATAGATTCAGGGTGTATTTTGACAGGTCAATTGTGTTATTACTCTAGAAGTCAGTTGACACATTGTCTTGGTAACGGGAAAGTTTTCCAGGAGTAATTCGCCTGAGAGCGTTGGTATAAATTATATTTAGTGGCCTAAAACTAATTTAAAAAAAGCATAGCAGTGTATCCTCTGCCAGGAGACTTGGAATAAATCTTAGAAGGCGACTGCTGTTCTTGAGAAGTGACTAAGCAGAAACTTTTGGATTCTGATCATATTCTGAGAGTAGCTGGAGATCTCCTGAGTTTGTCACAAATCTCTCAGGCCTGCAAAACTCAAAGTCCTGGAGTCATTTATGAAAATCAACAACCAAATGCTATTTTTCTTTCAGTATTGATTCCTTTAACTTGAGTGAGTAGAGAATTCATGAGCAGGAATCTTAGGTACAATGACACCATTGCACGGAAGATCAGTTGGAGAATGTGGTACAGACATTCAGCTACCCTAAAATGGAGTGGTCCAAAGCTACTACCAGATTCCTTTCCAAGCTCAGCAGTAGGAAGCAGTCAGTTGAACTGACTTTCTTATAGGACCACGTCTTCATAAGTGCCACAACAGGCTGTATCTAGATCAAGCTTAGCTTTGGTAAAAGAAACAAGACCTAACTCTGGTGCACCTATTCTTCACCCATTTTAACTACAGAGGCTGAAGCTCAATGTTGAAATAGTCATTTAACACTTGGATTGATTTAGGGGGAATGTTAGTCCATATAGTTTATAGAAATAATAATGATGAAAATCTCTTTCCCAAACCAAGATTTTTTTCTCAGTCTATTTCTTTCCTATTTTACTGCTACCAGCCCCCAAAATTGTGATAGGAAATTAGGATTATCTAATATGAGGTTTTAACACCTCATTTGTCTGCCGCATGATACATGTTAGATATTAAATGTATTGTTACTTTTTGGCCGTATTATCACTTTTCACATTTTCTCAATAATAACAGACACTTACGGATCGAAACATGTGAAGACTTCATCAAGTGTCTCATAGTTTCAAGGACGGCTGGATTTAATCATTTCCAGGGATACATCTAGAGGAATTCCCATAACCTCAGTGAGTAACCCAATTTCCCGTAAAAATAAAGACCTCTGATGTTAGGAAAATCTTCCTTATTGTTGGTCTCTCAAAGAAGCTCCAGTTTCCTCCACCTGAGCCCCATTCCAACACTAAGGAGGTGGCAGGGATGGTGGAGTGAAGATCAAGGACAAATACTAGGCCACATTTCCCAGAGAACAATTTCTCTTTGTCTGTTTATTTTCACTTACAGGAAATTTATATATTACTGAATTGCCGTGCTGATTCTATTTTTTAAAGTATATATGGGAGAAGTAAATACATAACTATTAAGATACACTTCTGCCTTTGTACCACCTGAAATCATCCTGCATAATAGAAAACACACTTATAAAGTATTAGTCTGACCATGCCCTCAGTACATCAGTCTCCTTTGCAAGATAGATGTGGATTGTCAAGTTCAGTTTTTTAGCCTCTAAGGGTTATATCTCAACCATAAATGTCTTTACTTTAAAGTGAGGATGTTGGGCCGGATAAATTCTAAAGTCCCTCCAATTGGTGACATCTTCAGGTTTCTGTTTAGTTCATTCTTAATTGAAGACATAGTTCCACAGAGACAGCAGGCACCTTGTACCTGTCTGAATACCATTACACGCCTTCTCTTTAGCCTTCCCTCCCCTAGGCTAGATGTCCCACTTAGTTCTTTCATTTTTGACTTTCACATACAGTATTTCAGCTTTTTCCAGTGACACCTTTCTGGCAGTACGGGGAAGGGAAAGTGGAGCCAGAGTTGACAGTGTGACCAGCATGGTGTAAATCGCCCTGGCAGAGAGCCAGACAACATCTGTAAAGAGATGGCAGAGTTAGCAAGTAAAAATAGCTGGGAGGATGGAAAAACCCCTGAAGTGTGAACTCTCTGACTTTTTTTCCCACTTTAATATTCCTTTTTATCATTATCTTCCTTTTTTCCCCATACACCTATCTTTAGGTTCCAAGATATAGTGGGATTCTGTAGCAGTTATGAAACAAAAGTTTTTGAGTCCACGAGCAGACATCTTCTGATTTCATTAAAAAATCTGAAAGGTGGACCCTATCCATCCAGAAGTTCTTATTAGCACAGTAAAACCTCCAGTAACAACCTTGGAGCAGGTCTGAGAAAAGATTAGGGGCTGGGGATTGGAGAGTTACCCTGGACCAAAAGAGTCAACCTCACTTAGACTTTTGGACTTAGGCCAGGCTGAGGGTGAGCAGGATAAATAGAAAATTCAAATTCCTTGTTTTATGTCAAGAGTTACTTAGCTAGGAAGTTGTTTTGTTAGAATGAATGTGTCACATGTTTCCATCACCCTGTTTTCATACTCATCACACACAAAAGGAAAGTTGTAGAACTCAGACATTTTCAGCATAAGAGAGAAAATGGGGGTGTTACCATACAACGCATCTGGTGCAGAGCTGGCCAAGAATTAACACTTCATGGAAAACTATGTTTTCCCATGAACCAGGCACATTGCATGCTTTTCTCCACAAGCTGATATGTTAGACCAAGTGTCTTCAACCAGAGAGATGACTGCGGTCCTTAGATATGAGCAGGTAAGTGTGTCACCCTCAGACACATGTTCCAAAGACAGTTTGAGTTCACTGTGCTTACCTGAATTCACTCTGCCCTTTGTGACAGCCCATCCACACTGGTCTCCTTGGTTACCACAACTTGCTGCATGTAAGGTTTTCCAGCAACTGTAAATCGCTGTGATTTTTCAACATTTAGGTAATTATAGATTCTCCTGTAAAGGGGAAATATTCACCTTAAAATCCTGCCCACCTGGCTACTGTTTCTGTGTCAAATATATGTAAGTCAAATTTGTTTTCTTTTAAACCAAAATATATCCTCCCCTACATCGCTTTACTACAAAAGAGTTTCAAAAGGAGAAAATTATTTTCCACTTAATATTTATAGAGGATTTATTTATTCATTTTTTAAAACAAATGTTTTTTAAATTCAGGCACTGTTCTAGGCATTGGGTACAGTGGTGAATAAGAATAAGTATTCTTTCTTACTGTCTTACCTGTCAGTTGGGGACCCATGCTGTTAACTCATTGTTGTGAGTATTGCAATTACGCTAGTCTTCATTTATTTGTAAACACAATAACTTATGAGAATATTAATGGACACAGATTATTCAGAAAGTAATTGCCTACCATGCAAAATGCCATTATTTATAATCTCATGGTGTATGCATCTGTGTGAGTCTGAAAGTGTTTAAAAAGAATTGAACTGTATAGCATATATTGTCAGTTATATTCACAAAACTATGAATTTAGGTGATGATTTTGTACTGCCATTAAATGCAGTAAATTCCAATAATAAATTCATCTCAGAGGCACAGATAATGCAAATATGTATGTTTATTTTATGGGAGCCTTTATTAATTACATGAGAAAGCAGTAATTCAACAATAATTCAAACAATAATTTGAAAATAATGAGTGACATGGATTTAAGCCACCAAGGATGCCAAAATAGAAATTTTGTCTATTAAGCTTTGACTTTACTGTAGGAAACCAAGAACTCACAGTTTGCGTAGTTTTCCTTCATAACTTCATTCGTATAACTGGGGAAGACACTTGTATATTTTATTATCCCAGGGCAAGCACATCCATCAGATGATAAAGTAATAATCAGACACTAAGTGAATTTCTTCAGATTTTAGAGAAAAGGAAATAACTACCAACCTAATAAAAAAATGCCTTGCCTTTTACTTCCTGGGGAATTTCAGGTGAGCTCTGAGACTATAAACATCCGCTGAAGTTGGTAATTCAGCAAATCTGCCCATATAAACTTGTGTTCAAAGCATCTCCCTTGAACTAAAACACCTACTGGAATAACATTTTTTTCATGAATTCTAGCACTAACTACTGATTTCTCCATAAACTTGGCTTGTGTACAGTAAAAATGTGCAAAACACAACATTAGAGGAAAGAAGGAGACTCTTGGCTTTCATATGCACTTGGGACAGTTATTTTAAGGTGAAACATTTAAATATCAGAGAGATCTTTTTGGTGAAATGGCCAAGTTTGAGAAAGCTTTCTTTTCTTATGTCCTCAATTGAGATGTAAACTCTGCTTTAACTGAATAGAGGCAGGGGTATTCAATCCCATGTGCTATAGCCATTTCAATGTGGAATAGAATCTGTCTAAAATGGGTTGTATTCATATTATTAATTATTATATTAAATGTGTTACATACAGAATATGCAGTCTGTAATCACTGCTTTTAAAATTTGTGCTTTTGGAGAAAGATGATTATCAGAGTGAGTGCAATAGCTTTCTACCTGTGATGCCAAGTTGCAAAGAAAATAAGTTGATCAGATTCAGTGATATTATAGGAGAAAGATCTGGTGGCTGTGATAATCATCCTGACAGTGCCCTTTGAAGATTCAGATGGGAATGGCAGCAATAGTCAAATGAAAGACTGGCAAAATTAAAATTGATGACCATATTACATATTATACTGAAGCTCATACATTATACTCAATGAAAGGAACCATGCAATGCAAGTAGGAAAGCCACTGTTCTGCTGATTCCTAATTATATCTTTTTTTCCCCATCTGTGTCTATTCCAGCACCTTAACTCATTCTAGTCGAGAGGGGAAACAGGTTTCATTAGGATTTAGGAGCCGTATCCTTCAGGGATTTTTAAAATACAAAGAGTAATACAAATAAGAAATAAATTTTGCCGCTATTTATCAAAGGATCACGAGGCCCCTGGGTAATTGAGATGTTGTGATGGTTAGTGCATATAAGGAGAAAATGTGGTTCGTGCTCCAAGATGTTAATATGGGATTTTTGGCTTTGATATGCCAAACACTGCTCTAGGCACTGCCAGGTTTGGAGCATACAAGTGATTAATTCTTTACTCGAGAAGAGAAACACAAGCACAAATGATAGCGTCTGTGGAAGGAACCATATTTTTTCATGTCCAAAGCAAATAAACAGGTAATAGACGATGCACTTACAAGGTGTAATTGATGGGGTCACATGATGGAGAGTACTTGCTGGGGAAGGAAGGGTAGCTTTAGTTTGGGGGTCAATAAGTAAGCCTTGTGAAGACCCACTGTTATGCAAAATGAGAAACTCAATACAGAATCATTGGTTGATGCTACAACCAAATGTCTTGCTCTAAAGACCGGCTTGTAAAAGATCCTGTTCTCTGTGTTGATTAGTGAGATTTTCTCTAAAGCAGGGGTTCATATTCTTAATCTCCCCTCAAGCTTTGCCCTACAAACATACATACTTATCTTAATATATTTTTATGATTTTTTTTACTTTGATTCTTCATTTCTCTCTTCATTCTGAGACTTTTTAGCTATCAACGTGGCCTCTTTGGCTTCTCCAGCTCCCTTTCCCCTCAAGCCTTTATCAGTTGTGTGAATCATTGCAGAATAATCTTGTGTTTTCTGCCTGGAATGCCTCTTTTAGCTCTTCTGTCTGACAACCTCATCTTTCAAGGTTCAGCTCAAATTGTCCCTGCTCTGTGAACAAGTTCTCTGATTGATTCAGATAGGAGATGGTCACCTTCCCTCTAGCCTACCACGGCTCTTTGTAAACACTTCTGTTACAGAATGTACCACAATTTGATGAAATTCTGTTTACGTTTCTATTTCTCTACCAAGACTATAAGCTCTTTGAGAGAATAGACCTTCTCACCAGTACCTGGTTCAGTGCATAACATGTAGGCGGTTCTTAATAAATATTAAATATTTATTGACTAGAATTTCAGCATTCACTGAACTAAAAGAATGAATGCCTATAAGAAGGATTGATTGTATGACAGCTCTAGGTCTATACTGATTAATCTAGCTAGCTGAACTTGCTTAGAAGTAGGGATATTCATAAGAAATTGACATTTTTCAAGTATGGGATCTGCTTAGAAAGTTGAGGAATGAAAGCAGCAAATCAATACTTGAGAAGAGACAGAAAGCTGAAATTTCTTGATGCTTAAATACATATAAACCTGAGTCAGAAGAAAAATTATAAAATTAAAGAATAGAAGTGACCTTAGAAAATGTTTAACTGAACTTCAGAGAGAATGTAAATGAACTTGTCCGTGGCCTCCAATAGGGTTATTGGCAGAGGACCAAAATCCAAGCCTCCTCTCAATCCTGTGCAATTTTCTCTGTCCTTGCTGCTGTGATAACTCCATTTCCAGTGCTTATACAACCAGCATAGAATGCAGATAATGTGTTTCTCTTCTTTTTTGGCTCTCATGAATAATTTTCAGCAGCTTCCACAATTGCTTTCTGTTGCCCTGCTGGGTTCATCCTTGCTAAGGACATCTTGTCATACAGCAGAAAGTCACCCAGTACCTTTCCAATATCCCTTCAGTCAATCAGTCAACAAGTTATTTGTTGAGCAGTTGCTGATGTGACCAACACAGGGCTAATATGATGGAGTTGGCTGCCTTTAAGTTCAATGCATCAATTAAATAGCACTTTGCATGATTTTGACTTGGCATACCTTGAGGGACAATATTTTTCAAGGCCACTGTGAACTCAGTAATGAGAAGCTCACCCGGTAGTTAATTTTACATGAAATCATGCATTTTGGCCTGATCCCCAGGCCAAAGACTCTCAGATACATAGCATCCAGGACCACATTCTGTCCTCAAATGTCCAAAGACCATGTCCATTTGCTCTTTACGTTTTATGACTGAAACTGAATATCCAGAAAGTGATAGAGTCAGAAACACATTCTTCTCAATGTGAAGTGCTGAATGTTTCACTGCACTGAGAACTGGGGACCAGGAGAATGGTGAGAGTGAGAATGACATTTCAGAATTTGTGACAATTTTTGCTGATGCTTTGGCATCCAAATACCCTACCTTCTGCGACTCAGGCTTCAGTTGAAATATAAAGAGATGGATTAAACCTTTTGGACAGGGGGCTGTCCTATAATTCAGTCCGTTAAGTCACATGGCTTAGGCACTGGGCTGGAGGAGTTGCTATCACAGGGCAGCTGGTTGGCTGGGGAAGAGGGGGATATAGGAACAGAAAACCATATCAGAGGCCTGAAAATACCTATGTTAAAAAAGTTGTGTTTACCTAAAATTCAAATTTACTTGGGCCTCTTATAGTTTTATATGCTAAATCCTGCATTTGTAGCTTAGGACCTCTGCATGGCAGTTATTTTCGGGCCAAGATGGAGCTTTGGATGTTATTGCAAGACTGTGGATTCCATCCTGCGTAGCTATGTGAATTAGTCATAACTCATCTGATAATAGACTTTTAGCAAGGTCAGGCTCTTGGGTAATACTTGAATGGAAACTGCCTGGGAATAAGTTTTAAGGGTAGTATTGCATTCCGGTTAAAAACATGAGTTTGGAGTCAGGATCTGGACTCTGCCTCTGGAGTTATGTGACTTTGGGCAAGTTACTTCACCTTCCTGTACCTTAGCTGCTTCATCTGTGAAAGTGATGATAATAGTAAAGTTGTCTTTTGGTATCTGCAGGGGATTAGTTCCAGGATTCTCCGCGGATACCCAAATCAGCGAATACTCAAATCCCTTGTAATAAAATGGCAGCACTGTCAGTCCTCCATCTCCACTGATTCTGCAAATACCGAGGGCCGAGTGTATCTAACTTCGAGTTGTTGTAAAGATTAAATGGACCGATAAAGTGTTTGGCACATCAAAAACTGTATAAATGCTAGTTATTATTGTTTATAAGACCTATCTAAATTTCTGGGTATATTTTTATTTATTTTAAAAGTTTTAAAAACCTTAACTGCTTATAAGTCACATTAAACTCAAGTCATCTATTTTGAATTGTCAGTGCATAAAAAGAATACTAAATTATGTGTTCCTGAGCATTTGTTTAATTAGTCAGTGTTATACATAATTTTAATTGCATGACCCTGTACGTTGGAGTCTCTATGTCACTGAAGTTTTGTCAACTTCTACTGTAATATCACACCAGAGGAATGAGAATGTTCTGTGACAAAGATCTTGGGAAAGTAAGAACTTTTACTAGATCTTTGTCATAGAACATTTTATTTCCCTAGATCTTTGTCATAGAACATTCTCATTCCTCTGGTGTGATATTACAGAAATATCACAAGAAATAAGTGATTCCATGAAGTCCAGGTAAAGTTTGCATTCAACAAGCCTGTCTTGAAAGGAGCAGATAACTCCTGAAATTGCCAAGAAATATGTGATGACTATGACTTCAGCGTGGGATCAGAAAAAAGAAAATGTGATACAATAAGTTCACGAGCTCTTAATAAGAAATGTGAACTAAAAATGTGCTGAGTAAGAAAACTCCAGACATTTTAGAAAATGTCACAAGTCCAGTTTAATATAATCAGCTTACTAAATTGTAAAGTATAAATATAATTTAGAATTCTATCTTTAGTTTACATAAGAAGACTCAATCTTTTAGCTTTCAATAAACCAGACATAGTGACTTTTTTCAGCCTCAATTGAAACATAAACGAAAATATTAATTTACATATAAATTAAATTATAGCTAGTTATAGAGTGATTGTCACTTGAAATTGGGAAAAATAAGACATTTCAAAAGTTGTGGAAAAGGGAATTGTGAAGAGGACCTACTTGGAATTAAGGGTCCAGTGACCATTGCATGTTTATAGCCTCAGTCTGATGCCTGCATGGTTGAGGCAGCTTTTTTGGTCTTGAACGCTGTGATTCTGTGGGTGAGTAAGAACTTCAGTTCTTACACAGATATTTTCAGCGACACTGTTTGCAAAGCACCCCTCAACAACACATGAGGGGCATGTTCAAGTCCTGAGACCCCTGGAAGAATCCCTAGTGATGATTTTTCTGAGATGGGACTGTTTCCTGGTGCTACGTAAGAGCTGCCAAGGAAGTATATAAAGAAACTGGGGGTAGTCTTTCAGCACTTTCAGTGCACCTTTCAAAGTCTGAGTTTCATGCTCAACACCAGAGGGGCGGAGGTGCTGGGATTGAGAAACTAACCACTTAAGAGGGAGTAAGGTTGAAAATGTAAAATAGCTAGCTAGTGGGAAGCAGCTGCATCGCACAGGGAGATCAGCTCAGTGCTTCGTGACCACCTAGAGGGGTGGGATAGGGTGGGAGGGGAGGGAGGGAGACGCAAGAGGGAGGGGATATGGGGATACACGTATACGTATAGCCGATTCACTTTGTGATACAGCAGAAACTAACACAACATTGTGAAGTAATTATACTCCAATAAAGATGTCCAAAGGAAAAAAAAAAGAAGGAGTAAGGTTGAGATCAATACATATGAAACCATACACGTCACATAGAAGGGCTTGTGAGTGAGTGTTTGCCTCTTTTCATGGCTGGTCCTTCATCCTGTATCTCACAGCAGAATTATGTGGCCCTTTATTTTCCATTGGAATTAGTTTGAATGCTTTATCCAAGAGGTACCTGGTTTGCTTCAACCCAGTTCTTGAATAGAGCATAACAACATATATAGGTAAGTTTCTTTGGACTTTTGAATAAGAAATTTGACCTATTTTTAGGTGCCTAGAGAGAAAAGGGTGAATGAGTTGTGTTATTTGGAATGGACTGAAAAAGTTTTAAGCAAGCTGTTATCGCTTATACCTGAATAAATGTAGCACCCTAATTATTCAGTTTTATCAAGTTTTATAGAAAATAAATAGTTTGGTATCTGCTGATTTTCCAGAACTTTCTCTGGAAAATGTAAGCGAGTTCATTGTTTAATTTCTTTTTCCAAAACTCATGGAAACAATACATACATTTGCTTGTGATGCTGTACTAAAACTTGTACTTTTGTAAGCATGTATATCATCTTCCTTGTATACACACAAATGTTGCAGGTCAAACAGCCAGGGACAAGAACAATGTGGGACAAGTAGAAGGTTCAGAAAGAACTAAAGCTTGCATAGGTGTTCTTAGGGAAAAGCTCTGGCAGATGGCTATCTGAACCCAGTGCAGCTCTTAGAGTTTATTATAAATAAGAATGTTAGGGAATTTCTATTTTGGTCTGTTCTCTAGAGCAATGCTTTATTGGACCAGGCTAGCCAACAAATCTTTTAATAATCATAAAATATCTAAAATACTTTCATTTTCAAAATACTTGTACTATATAAATCAATACAAAGGAAAGGTTAACTGAATTTTTATTTTTCTTGATTTATAAACTTACATTGCTAATTCAATTTGCATTTGAAACTGTCTTTTTTCCTTTTAATGTCTAAGCAACTTTCCTTTGGTCCTACAACTCTCCTGGTCTATGAGACCGAGTTTTAAATAGATGACCTGCGTTGACAGTTCTGTTTAGTGTGGTCCTGTGAGATGGGGCATTAGGGTCAGGTATATTAAGGGACTGTGGAGTAAAAGATAATTAGGAAGAATTACTTAGCAACTGAGAATAAAGGTGAATGAAACTTTATATAGTTTACAGTCTAAAGGGAAATTATGACAATTCCAAAGTCTCCATGGGAGGTTCTTGTTCTTTGGTGTTTGTAATAAAGCTATCCTGGATGAGGAAAAAGAAGAGAGTTTTAAATTTTGTAAAAATGCTATAATTTGCACTGTCCTATACTAAACATGTTATAAAGCTTGAATAATGCACACTGTGACCTTGGCCTAAGAATAGACAGAACAATGGAATGGAACAGAAAACTTAGAAACAGATTGGATGTTTATAAAATATTATGTATGATAAACATGAACTTCTAAATAATGAGAAAATGGCAGATCATTAAAACATGATACTGGGATAATTAATTACCATTTGGAAAAGAATGAGGTTCTAAAACCTCATGTCATATATCAAAATAAAGTCCAAATGGAAAAATTACATGAAGAGTGAAAACACAAGAGAATGAGAAGAATAATAGCTAGACATTTTTGGTGAGAACGTTCTTTCAAAAAATAAACTCCTTCCTTCCTCTCCCTCCCCAGTTACAAATAATCTCTCACGAACTTCCATAATATAATACTTACCATATGTGAAAATGATGAATTAGTAAAAATGTTAGTGACACATGACAAAGTGTTAATGGCCTTAATACATAAAGAGATCTTATAAATTTATGAGAAAATGAACATAATTTTCCATGAAGGCAGAAACCAACACACACATTCATCCCCACGCTCGCCCCCAACATTCTCTTCCCTCGATCCAGCCAACTGTCTGGCACGTAGTTGACACACAATAAAAATTTGTTGAATGAACAGGTGAGTTATTGAAAAGATAAATAGAAAAAACAGGTAAAGAATTTGAAGAGGCCATTACAAAAGAAGTATAATGATTCATAAATATATGATAAGAATCTCTAACTTCCCTAGTAATCAAAGAAATGCAAATGAGAATGCTATAACATTGTCTTTTGAGTTAGTCAAAGTTGACACAGTTAATAGTGTTTGAAGAGAGTAATGAACCAGATGGTGAAATTATAAATTGTTATAAGCTAGAGGTTTAGTTTTATGTATCAAAAACTTCAAAACATCTTTATCTTTTGATTAAGAAATGTATTTTGATGTAACATCAGAGATATTCAAGATTTATAAATAAAGTTATACATTGCTTTATTATTATTTTATTAAAATTGGGCTTGGTCTCTATGTCCATAATGTAGGATGATTTAAATTAATTGCAGCGCACATATAACATGAAATAATAAGCAGCCATTAAAATTGTGTTTTAGAGATTATTAATGACATGAGGAAATAATTAGGACAGGTAATGTGAAAAGAGCAAGCTGAAAAGAAATTCTAATACTTGAGTGTTGTTTTCATAGGTGTTTATTATATCATAAAATTAAATTTATGAGTTCATTCAGTTCTGGGCATCTGAGATTCAAAGGGGTGGGAAACAAAACATGCAGTCTTGTCCTAACTCTTTAAAAAAGTGTAACATATCTCATAGAGAAAGATTGTTGGGGATTCATCTAAACAGTAAGTGGTTGTCTCTATGGGTGATATCAGTGACGATTTTTCTCTTTTTAATATTCTGATTATTTTTTTTAAAAAATAATCTCATAACAGGGCTGCATCACCTTTATACAGAAAAAGAAAAGTGTATTTTAAATAAAGTTGCGTTCCTTCAGGTTGCCTGAGTGCTGAGTGGCAGATTGCAAAGTCTTCCAGGGGGAAGAAGAGAACCTCGGAGACAGAGGCCCATCTTGTCTCCCCAGAGAAGGCGGGGGATGGAATGGAGCCAGCTCGGTTGGGGAATTCCTTTGGGAGAAAGCCTGGGACAGAGCAGGGCCTCAGAGCAGGAGAGGCGCACCTCCTGCGAGGACCAGAGGACCAGGGCGGCTGCAGGATAAGGAATATTTGGGAGCCAGGAGAATGCAAATTCTTCTCACAGTAGCCTAACCCAGGCAGAGGAGCCAGACTCTGGAATAGATTGTCCACCTGGAACCTCACAATGCAGCCTTATTTGGAAATAGGGTTTTCACAGATGTAATTAGTTAAGGGTCTCGATGCAGTCATCAGACTGGTGACTTCACAACTGAAAGGAGAGGGAGATTTGGATACAGAGGCACACAAGGAAGAAGTCCATGTTAAGATGGAGACAGAGACTGACGTTATCCAGCCATAAGCCAAGGAATGCCTGGAGCCACCAGAAACTAAGGGAGACAAGGAAGGAACTGCTTCTAGAGCTTTCAGAGGGAGCACGGCCCTGTGACACCTTGAATTTGGACTTCTGGCCTCTAGAACTGTGAGAGAATAAATGTCTGGTGTTTAAAATCACCCAGGTTGTGGTCATCTGTTTTGGCATCTCAGGAAACTAACATGCCCTTGTCATATGAGGAGGCCAGAGAAAGTCCAGGAGAGGTGTGGGCAGTCCTGAGCCCTTTAGTGGCGACGTCCCTCATCACTACAGTTGACAAACAGGACCACTCTGTCCAGGGCCCTGGCTCTACCTCCCTCTCTAGTGTCTGTGGCACTTTGTACTGTCTTCATAAGTCATGAGTCATAAATTAAGCAGTGCCTTTAGTGATCTCATAAAAGAGGTTAATATGTCTTTCTGAATGCTTGCTTCTTGCACGAATTTGGAATATATTCGTTAGAGACACTTAAACGAGGCATCAGGCGTAGAGATTACCCTCATGGTATTTTAGCCAAAGGAGAACCAGTTTTCCTATAAATTTGGAAAAGTGTTTCTACGTGGCCTTTGGGAAGAGGTAAAGGGGAAATCTCTGAGGGATTTTTCTCTTTATCAGACTGAGCCATGAAGGGCAAATTTTGGGGTCCACAGGCCTCTTCTGAAGCTCTCTGACAAGGTGGGCTGGCAGAAGGAAGTCTCTGAATGTTAGAAGATAAATTTCCATGCAGTTTTTAATAATTTAGAAGAATGACTGTGTAGGAATTTCCACCTCTCTGCGGTTATTCTCCACATCCCTCATGGGTAAATTCCCAAGCAAGGCCTGATACATATTTTGGCCTGGGTAATTCAAGCCATATGTGATTTCAGAAAATTCTGATATCCATGTTTAGGTTTCATCACCTTTTAAAAAAGTCTTAGCAGTGACCACTGTTTATAGTATAACAGGGAAAAATATGAACTTGTAACTTGGCAGTGGTGGTCACTGATGCCAAAAGGATCCTGCCGCTGGTAGTTTATTTGTGGGTGTGCTGTAATTTTTTTTTTTTTTTTTCCGGTACGCAGGCCTCTCACTGCTGTGGCCTCTCCCGTTGCGGAGCACAGGCTCCGGATGCACAGGCTCAGCGACCGTGGCTCACGGGCCCAGCCGCTCCGCAGCATGTGGGATCTTCCCGGACCAGGGCACGAACCCATGTCCCCTGCATTGGCAGGCGGACTCTCAACCACTGCGCCACCAGGGAAGCCCGGCTGTGCTGTAATTTTAATCAGAACACAGAGAAGCAGCTATTGCTGGTTTAGTTATTAGGCATAAGCACAAAGGGTTAAGAGCTTCTGGGGCATTATTCATTGACAATAATCAGGAGCCTGCTATGAACAGTGCCACATGCTGTGCAAATGTAGCAAGACTGCCTGCATAAATAATGCCAGAAACACTAGCTGTGCCAAGGCAGATAGAATATATCAATGGCAAGTTAATGTGTTAGGCCCCTGGGTTCGCTTAACTGTACAGGCTGACTTACCCTAGGCAAATGAGGAGAATCGCCTTCGTCAGCGCCGATTCTGGAGCCCATCGTCCTGCTCCTCTCTCCCCATCTCCCAGGCTTAGGGTAGATCCTTCTAATAATGATGCAATTTGCTTGACTCTCACTGAATTTTATCTTCTTACAATATACAGTGGTGTTGTCTTTCTTATTTTGGTGATAAGAATGGAATGTGTTTTCTCTTCTTGTAATTATCTTCTGCCAGCAACAGAAATGGATTTTTAGACTGCCCAGAGATGTCATCATCTGCTAAGTCAGCTAATTTTTAGGCTGTTTATATGCATAGGAGGTGGCAGTCTAAACCCTTTGCTCAGTTTGTGCAAAGTTAGTGTTACTCCCTCAGGCCACACACCCAGAGGTGGGAAAATGAGAGATACAATTATTTATGGGGAATTCCTCTCCAGAATGCAACCGTGTAGCACATGTTTGAAAGATAAGAGGTTTCCACAGGATTACCAAAGACAAGGGTGATTTGTTTCCAGATTCAGGCCAAATGACAAGGTGGCAGGCAGAATAATAGCCCCCCGAAGATGTCAGTGTCCTAATTCCAGGAACCTGTAAATCTATCACGTTACGTGGCAAAAGGGACTTTGCAGTGTGATTAACTTAAGGATTTTTAGATGAATTATTCTGGAATTATCCAAGTAGGCCTAATAGAATCGCAGGGTTCCCTGTAAGTGATAAAAGGAGGCAGGAGAATCAGTGTCAGAGTGAATTAGCATGGTAAAGACTCAACTGGCCATTGATGGCTTTGAAGCTGGAAGGGGCCATGAGTCAAGGAATGCAGGCAGCCTCTGCAAGCTGGAAAGGGTAAGGTAATAGATTATTCTTTAGAATCTTCAGAATGGATGCAGCCCTGCCAATACCTTGATTTCAGCCCCATGAGACTCATGTTAGACTTCTGACCCCCAGACCTATAACGTAATAACTGTGGTGTTTTAACCCAACACATTTATGGTAGTTTGTTATAGCAGTGCTAGGAAACTAGCACTATACTTTAGTGCTACTTTAAATAAATACAGAACACATAATAAATAATTAATAAATCTACCTTGTTTTAACTATATAGTACTTAACACAACTTGCAATGATCTTATTCATTCACTTGTTCTTTATCTACTTTCTTCTGTACAAGAGCATAAACTATGGGAGTTTATTAATAAATAATAAACATCACATTTATTTATTAATAAATACTTTATTAATAATTATAAATAATGAATATTTATTAAAAATAGTTCATTATTAATAAATATTAATGATTAATAAATTCATTCTGTATAAATACAGAACACATAATAATTCATGCTGACACCTTTATAAGAAGGTGATCAAGGTCACTCTTTTACATATTGAGCCTCATTATACACTCATTGTGCTACATTAGCACATGCTAAATGACACACCCACAGGCTCCATGGCAGTTCCAAGGCCGACCATAGAAGGCCAAAAAGTGGCAGTGGCCCAGTTGCTGGAAATCCCCGCCCCTTCCCCCAAATAGTTGGAATAATCCTCCCACTTATTAGCCTATGAAATTACCCAGCCCATACATACTAACCACCCCTGCACCTGGAGGCCACTCTTGCCTTCTGAGATGGACTGATTCTATCTATGGAATGTGTACTTCTCTAAATAAACCTGCTTTCACTTTTTTTTTTTTAAAAAAGAGCATATTTAGCATTGTGCTTTGGCATTGGTGGTGCATCAGTAAATTATATATGATCATTAATTTATTCTCAAAATACTTACTTAGTGCCTGCTCTTTGCCAGGCACTGTTCCAGAGGATACATGGGGCAATAAGATGGGTAAGATCCCTGTCCTCCCATAGTTCATGTTCTTGTACAGAGAAAGTAGATAAAGAGCAAGCGAATGAATAAGATCATTGCAAGTTGTGTTAAGTACTATAGAGAAAGTTAAAACAAGGTAGATGATAGAGATTAACTGGGGAAGAAATCTCCTTTAGGTCAGCTGGACAAGGAAAGCCACTATGAAAAGGAGAAGGTAACATTTGGGCTTAGAGAAGGACAAGGAGGTGGCAGTCTTGATAAGCTTGGATGTGGATCATAGGATGTTTAAGGAAAAGGAAGGGCAAAAGTCTTGTGACAGACATAGCTTAGCAAGTGTGAGTAACTGAAACAGGCATGTGAACAGATGGTGGTGTGAATGGAGAAGAGGTTGGGGCGAGAGAGATCACTCAGGGCTTTAGGCCATGGTAAAGAATTTGGATTTTATTCTAAGAGAGGTGGGAAGCCAATGGAGGCGTATCAGCACTGAGTGGCATGAACTAATGAACGTTACAATTTATTGGATGACCTTGAAATAATTAAAGTACTTTTGTAGTATTACTCAAATTTTGAGCCTAAAGTGAATTTAGAGATCATATAGCTCGATTCTCTCTTCTTAAGGGAAACTGCTGTCTTCAGTGATTAGTTCCCTTGCCTGGGACATAAGCCTGTCTCTTCTCTCCAGTTCATATGCTTTTCACTGTGCTCCCCCATACCTGCACACAAGTTTGCTAATTTTTCTTCAGTATGGATCCTCTCCTTTCTTCCTCCTTTTAGGTGAAATCACTCAGGACCTGAAGATCTATTGTATAGATAATAAAAATATTCTCACAACTAGTGGAACTGGACTTGGAAACTGGAAAGAAAAAGTCCATGAGACATAGACCCTCTACTGTACTTGTGCTTTTTACCGTGACCTTGTATTCATGAATGGCTTATTCTAGGTCATTTATATTGTTTTATGAAATAAGTTATTTTTAGTAACAACCTGCATAAGCTTTTGGTTTTTTCTTTTTATTTGCCAAAGAGAGAAAAGGGTAGCACTGAAAATTGGATGGTTGGCAGTTGCTAGGCACCAAGCAGACATTCAGGAAGTGGCAATGAAACACAAAAAGATTTAAAAATAAACAGCCACTTTAATCTTTAACCACAATGCCAATGAAGCAGATTAAGTTATCTGATTACTAGTATTCTCCGAACAGACATTAAACGAGGGAAGTGGGATAATATTTTTGAACTTGCAGTGCTGTATCAGTTGTGCTTACTTTATAGAGTTATTTTTCTTCTCAATGTTTGTCAGGTTCATTAAAATTTACTTTTATAATTTTCAGGCTTAGTGGTTGGAGAGGTGGATGGTTGTTTGCCAAGCAAAGTAAAATCTATGCCATTTAAATTTCAGTAAAGTTGGCTTGAATATTTCCCTAAGGAGACCCTTGTAATCTGGGTAGAAATGGATTAAGTAATTTATTCATTCCATGATCCCTGGTGTTTCTTCCTACATCATGTAGAAATTCATGATCAGAACTTCAACCTTCTGACCTTCTGATCTAGTTGATTTCTGAGATGTCACCAGCTACATCCCCTTTCTTCCAAATCATTCCCTTTGCACTCATGGCTCCTCTAAAAAAAAAACGGCACAATGTCTCCCCTAAGCTCTGTGGAGCCTTAGTAATCTCTGTTGTAAATAATGTCAGCTTTATGTACTGAATTTTGTATTTATAGTCATAAACTACAACAATAAATGAGAAAGGCCTAACTCTACTGGGAAGAGCAATGACCTGATAATGTGTTACTTTGCAGAATTAGCAACACAGGCTGATGACACGAGGCAGCATTGTTCAGTGGTTGAAAACACAGCCTCCAAAGCCAGACTGCTTAGGTTTGAATCTTGCTCTGCCATTGACAAGCTGTGTAGTCTTAGGCATATCACTTATCTTCTTTTTTCCTATTTTCTCATTTTTAAGAGAAGGAAAATAATAGTAACTACCTCATTATTGTTCAGATGGCTAAAAGGGATGATGTTTGTAAAGCTTTTAGAAAATGCCTGGCATAGTCAATATTATGTAAGTCATCTGATAAATAAAGTAAAATGTAGAGATGTACATAGGAATGATCTTTCATCAGATCTTAGTATTTTGTTCACTTTTTTCCTCCCATTTTCTTAAACTACACTTAGAAAAAGGAGCCTTTTGATTGCTAACAAAAGACAGACCTTAGGAATAAAGAAATAAATACAACATTTCAAGTCAGTCCTTGCTTTGCACAGTTCCCTTGTACATGAAGTTCAGTTACCATGGCATGTTAACTGAGCAAGTACATCAGTGCAAACTTCCTGCTTGCTCTTCAGTCCACAATCACTATGTCAATAACAGATGCCTGTCGTGATCAGTAACCAATCATGTCACTTCTTTCAAAATTTGTCAGATTGATCACTGCACATCTGTTATTCAGTTCACATAACAGACAGCAAAGCCTGTAGTTGTGCTGCTTCCTTATGTCCCAGTGATAGACCCACATGACATTTTACACAAATGGATAATGAACAGAAAGATGAAAATGCTACAAAGAGACAAGGGATAGCATATTGAATGAACATAAATGGAGCTATAGAAGAAATAGCTGGATGTGGGGAATGTTTACACTGGCCTGTTTGAGCAACTAAGGATGGGCAGCCAGAGGAACTTAGTGAAAACTTAGTGAAGGTGATCTTAACAACGTCAAGGTTTCTGATATTTTAAATTACAATGTATTAAGTAAATATTACTTTTATTCTCTTTTACATTTGACTATACATTTATGAACTATGGTAAGAGAGTTTTTACAGTTCTGACAAACGTTTTTAAAAGTCATGGAACAATTGTAATTTTTCCCACCGATTATTAGGATCACTTTGTGTAGTCTCAGCTTGCATGGTCATTTCTATGGCCCTGCGCTACCAGTCAAAGTGAGGACGACCTGTGACCTGTACTATTTTGAAGGCAGTGCTCATCCAATAAGAGGGTGGGAAAGATCATCTGAGCAAAGTGGTTATGCTGGTTGGGGAAGAGCCTTTAAAATAAAAGTTTTATTCAAACGTGGTAAATTATTCTATCCTTGGGCTATTTCTTGATCCAACATTTAATCACCATTAAATACTGTCACAAAACTTCATTTATTTGGATTATTCAGAACTGAGGATTCTCTAAATAGATCAAAATACCTGAAGTCTACATTCTCATTTCCTAGCCCTATATTTTTCACGGGGAAGGAATTGAAGATGTCTTTTCTTTTTCCTTCACCAGTTCAAGAGACATGTCATTGGACATAAATTATATGCTCAGTATAGAACTTGAATTGTGTAAGATCCCACACGAAAGGGCACTGAATGTCAATGTTCATCTGAAATAACAGAGAGCATTATATAGTCATTTTATCCAACTCGAGAAAGAACACAAAGTTTAAGGTTTTGTATGAAGGCGTCAATATTAGTTTGATATTTATAGACTCCTTAATGTTTTTAGATTGAAAACAGGCTAAACTATTAGTATATCTTTCTCATCCGTTTTGGACACTTAAATATAACAAACTTGTAATTAGGAGTTTCTGCACATTTTAAGCATTGCTTATATGTCAGCATTCTTAAGAATATTCCTTCTTAATTCAGGATTGTGTAATATTAACTCTCCCTTTGTCAAATTGAGCCCCAATCAAAGAGAGACTTCTACATTTCTTGAATGGAGCCTCTGCTTCTGTATCCTCCACTAAGAGAGAAAGAGACAGCACTAAAGTCATAAGAGCTTCATGATTGTCACTCTTCAAGCTGTAAATGGTCAAAGTAAAATCTCTAAGGATCAGGAAGTGTCAGCAGAGTCTGGGGCTTCACGGCTCTGGTTACTGAATCTTGTTGCCTCACATCCCTAATTCTTTCCCTCGGGAAGATTCTCAATATTAGTTGCACCCACACTTTGGCTTCATGCTACTTGGATTCAGAACATTCTACATTCTAAAACATAAAAACACATAGGAAACACCTATGATTGCAAATAGCTCACAATCATAGCATATCCATTTCTAATCAGAAGAGAAATGCAATAAAAAAAATTTTATCATCAATGCAATAGACAAAGCATGAAAGGTATACATCATGTCCTGTTGGTAGTAGTGTGGAAAAACAGTCTGCCTCAATTGTCTGCTTCTAGAAGTGTAAATTAGTATATACCTGTATGTAGGAATATAAAGCAATATAAACATCAATTTAGCAATATCCATTAAAAGTCAAAATGAGGACCCTTTAGCCATTAATTCCACTTCTTAGACTTATCTAACATCTTGAATATTTATGAAATTATGTAAGTACAAGAACATCCACTGCAGAATCATTTATAATACTAAACAGTTGAAGAGACCATGTAACAGGGTATTAAAAATAAAATTTCTACCAAGGTGCCAATAAAATAAATTTTAAATACTGAAACAGTCTTAAGATAGATCTCCTTATGCAGGATTTACACAGAAAATGTTACAGAAATGGTTTTGTGACTTGGACTCACCAGCCGTGGCCAAGAATCATAAGAAAGGGTCAGAGATTGGAGAGACCATCTACAAGGTCATTATTTCCAAGAGGAAGAAGGAGAGATATAATAGCACTCCAAGTTGGGTGCTGTGGAGAGGACCACTCAGAAATGTATTCCTTCAAGTTGAATGTTGATAGAGCTTACTTCCTGGTCATGTCCAAGAAAGCTGAAGTGGCCTGTGGTACTGCATTAATGTGTCTGCACAGGTATCAGCCAGCACTCTGTTTGTCAGAGCAAGCAAGGCATGGGTATTTCCTATCGATAGATGTGGTCCACTGGATAGCAGGTGGAGTGGCCTCGTAAGTTACGTGGCAAGGGAATTAAATTTGCAGATAGAATTAAGTTTGGTAACCAGGTGACCTTGAGGTAGGGAGATTATCTTGGATCATCCTGGGCCCAATGCAGTAGAGAGTTTAGATCCAGGAGAGTGCTGCCAAAAAAAAAAAAAAAAAAAAAAATGAGTCTCTGTCAAAAGGGAGGGAGAGTTTGGAGTATGCCTGGGTGTATAATACTCAGATTGTCATCACCTTCACTTGCAGAGATTTATGTTAGAACCTCAGAAAGAGGAGGAAGTCACAGCACACTCACGCACAGCTTGTTGTGAGTGAAAGGCGTTCCTCCACTTGAGCAAAGTGACTTGTTTGTGTCAAGGAGACAAGGCAAGGAAGCAGCAAGTGACATTAGAGTAGCCCGTATCAGGAGCAGGAGAAAGCATGGTGACCTGGGCTGTGAACCCGCAGCCCGTGGCAGGGGAGCAGAAGGCTTTGGGGTGCACGCAGGGACTGGGGCATCATGAATAGGGGCAACAGAGGAGAAGGAACGACATGAAAGCAGGAATGGCCCTGATAAAGGATCACCCTTGCCCACGCAAAATCAAGGAATTCATCCATCCACACATTCAGAAGCTCATGGAAAACTCAGGGCCTTCTTTAATGACTTTGGGGGAATTTGGAGCTGATGGAAGACAGGGTATGGCTTTCTGAAATTCTGCTGGAGGGGACTGACTTAGAAAAATAATGTTTTTTTTGAACAATAATTTTGATTCTTCAGCTCTCATTTAGTGTGATTTGAGAAAATATGGGTAAACTTACATTAGAACCAATTTAGACTTTAGATATCTAATTCCTGTTTTACTTCCATCTTCTCTACTAAGAGGAATAATTTTCACATTAGGAAGACCAGAGTCACTGTGGTTAAGAAAAATATCAAATAACAATCTGGGTAAGGAGATGATTACATCATATTTCTCTCGTAATGAAGAAGTTGCTGATATGATTGCAGAGTCATTATATAAATTATCTTCAAAAACTGATAGAAAGTAGAGGAGGTTCCTCAGACTTTTTCTTCCTTTCTCTTTTTTAACTTTTCTAACAGGGAAAATGTCTGTTCTGGGGTTATATATGTGATTTCAATGCTTATTACACTTTCAGAAAGCATTATAAGGATATTTTTGGATCACAAAGAGCTAACATGGATTCACCAAGAATATGTAATGTGATTTGATACTCTTGACTACAGAATATTTGTTACAGCCTCTAAATTTCTTCATGAATGAGATAATGAAATATGACTTTATATCAGCTGCCCTCAAACTATGTGTTGTTGTTTTCTTAACATCTTTATTGGAGTATAATTGCTTTACATTATTATGTTAGTTTCTGCTGTATAACAAAGCTAATCAGCTATACGTATATTTATAACGCTGTATCCCCTCCCTCTCGCGCCTCCCTCCCACCCTCCCTATCCCACCCCTCTAGGTGGTCACAAAGCACTGAGCTGATCTCCCTGTGCTATGTGCAGCTTCCCACTAGCTGTTATACATTTGGTAGTGTATATATGTTAATGCCACTGTCTCACTTCGTCCCAGCTTACCCTTCCCCCTCCCCTTAAGTCCATTCTCTACGTCTGCTGCTTTATTCCTGTCCTGCCCCTAGGTTCTTCAGAACCATTTTGGTTTTTTTTAGATTTCATATATATGTGTTAGCATGTGGTATTTGTTTTTTTCTTTCTGACTTACTTCACTCTGCATGACAGACTCTGGGTACATACACCTCATGACAAATAACAATTTCGCTTCATTTTATGGCTGAGTAATATTCAGTTGTATATATGTGCCACGTCTTCTTTTTCCATTCGTCTGTTGACGGACACTTAGGTTGCTTCCATGTCCTGGCTATTGTAAATAGAGCTGCAATGAACATTGTGGTACATGACTCTTTTTGATTTATGGTTTTCTCAGGGTATATGCCCAGTAGTGGAATTGCTGGGTCATATGGTAGTTCTATTTCTAGTCTTTTAAGGAGCCTCCATCCTGTTCTCCATAGTGGCTGTATCAGTGTACATTTCCACCAACAGTGTAGGAGGGTTCCCTTTTCTCCACACCCTCTCCAGCATTTATTATTCATAGATTTTTTGATGATGGCCATTCTGACCCATGTGAGGTGATACCTCATTGTAATTTGATTTGCATTTCTCTAATGATGAGTGATGTTGAACATCCTTTCATGTGTTTGTTAGCAATGTGTATATCTTCTTTGGAGAAATGTATTTAGGTCTTCTGCCCATTTTTGGATTGGGTGGGTTTTTTTTGATATTGAGGTGCATGAGCTACTTGTATATTTTGGAGATTAATCCTTTATCAGTTGCTTCATTTGCAAATATTTTCTCCCATTCTGAGGGTTGTCTTTTCACCTAGTTTATGGTTTCCTTTGCTGTACAAAAGCTTTTAAGTTTCATTAGGCCCCATTTGCTTATTTTTGTTTTTATTTCCATTTCACTAGGAGGTGGGTCAAAAAGGATCTTGCTGTGATTTACATCATAGACTGTTCTGCCTATGTTTTCCTCTAAGAGTTTTAGAGTGTATGGCATTACATTTAGGTATTTAATCCATTTTGAGTTTATTTTTGTGTATGGTGTTAGGGAGTGTTCTAATTTCATTCTTTTACATGTAGCTGTCCAGTTATCCCAGCACCCATTTTTTGAAGAGGCTGTCTTTTCTCCACTGTATATTCTTGCTTCCTTTATCAAAGATAAGGTGATCATATGTGCATGGGTATATCTCTGGGCTTTCTATCCTGTTCCATTCATCTATAGTTTTGTTTTTGTGCCAGTACCATAGTGTCTTGATTACTGTAGCTTTGTAGTATAGTCTGAAGTCAGGGAGCCTGATTCCTTCAACTTCATTTTTCTTTCTCAAGATTGCTTTGGCTATTCGGGGTTTTTTGTGTTTCCATACAAATTGTGAAATTTTTGTTCTAGTTCTGTGAAAAATGCATTCGTAGTTTGATAGGGATTACATTGAATCTGTGGATTGCTTTGGGTAGTATGGTCATTTACGCAATGTTGATTCTTCCAATCCAAGAACATGGTATATCTCTCTATCTGTTTGTATCATCTTTAATTTCTTTCATCAGTGTCTTACAGTTTTTTGCATACAGGTCTTTTGTCTCCTTAGGTAGGTTTATTCTTAGGTGTTTTATTCTTTTTATTGCAATGGTAAATGGGGGTGTGTCCTTAAATTCTCTTTCAGATTTTTCATCACTAACGTATAGGAATGCAAGAGATTTCTGTACATTAATTTTGTATCCTGCTACTTTACCAAATTCATTGATTAGCTCTAGTAGCTTTTTGGTAGCATCTTTAGAATTCTCTATGTATAGTATCATGTCATCTGCAAACAGTGACAGCTTTACTTCTTCTTTTCTGATTTGGATTCCTTTTATTTCTTTTTCTTCTCTGACTGTTGTGGCAAAACTTCCAAAACTATGTTGAATAATAGTGGTGAGAGTGAGCAACCTTGTCGTGTTCCTGATCTTAATGGAAAAGGTTTCAGCTTTTCACCATTGAGAACGATGTTGGCTGTGGGTTTGTCATATATGGCCTTTATTATGTTGAGGTAAGTTCCCCTCTATGCCTACTTTCTGGAGGGTTTTTATCATAATGGGTGTTGAATTCTGTCAAAAGCTTTTTCTGCATCTATTGAGGTTACCATATGGTTTTTCTCCTTCAATTTGTTAATATGGTGTATCACATTGATTGATTTGCGTATATTGAAGAATCCTTGCATTCCTGGGACAAACCCCACTTGATCATTGTATGATCCTTTTAATGTGCTGTTGGATTCTGTTTGCTAGTATTTTGTTGAGGATATTTGCATCTGTGTTCATCAGTGATATTGGTCTGTAGTTTTCTTTTTTTGTGACATTTTTGTCTGGCTTTGGTATCAGGGTGATGGTGGCCTCGTAGAATGAGTTTAGGAGTGTTCCTCCCTCTTATATTTTGGAAGAGTTTGAGAAGGATAGGTGTTAGCTCTTCTCTAAATGTTTGATAGAATTTGCCTGTGAATCCATGTGGTCCTGGGCTTTTGTTTATTGGAAGATTTTTAATCACTGTTTTAATTTCAGTGCTTGTGATTGGTCTGTTTATATTTTCTATTTCTTCTTGGTTCAGTCTCAGAAGGTTGTGCTTTTTAAGAAGTTTTCCATTTCTCCCAGGTTGTCCATTGTATTGACATGTAGTTGCTTGTAGTAATCTCTCATGATCCTTTGTATTTCTGCAGTGTCAGTTGTTACTTCTCTGTTTTCGTTTCTAATTCTGTTGATTTCAGTCTTCTCCCTTTTCTTCTTGATGAGTCTGGGTAATGGTTTATCAATTTTGTTTATCTTCGCAAAGAACCAGCTTTTAGTTTTATTGATCTTTGCTATTGTTTCCTTCATTTCTTTTTCATTTATTTCTGATCTGATCTTTATGATTTCTTTCCTTCTGCTAACTTTTGGGTTTTTTGTTCTTCTTTCTCTAATTGCTTTAGGTGTAAAATTACGTTGTTTATTTGAGATGTTTCTTGTTTCTTGAGGTAGGATTGCATTGCTATAAGCTTCCCTCTTAGAACTGCTTTTGCTGCATCCCATAGGTTTTGGGTCGTCATGTTTTCATTGTCATTTGTTTCCAGGTATTTTTTGATTTCCTCTTTGATTTCTTCTGTGATGTATTGTTTACCCTACATGTGTTTGTAGTTTTTACAGATTTTTTCCTGTAATTGATATCTAGTCTCATAGTGTTGTGGTCGGGAAAGATAATTGATACAATTTCAATTTTCTTAAATTTACAAAGCCTTGATTTGTGACCCAAGATATGATCTATCCTGGAGAATGTTCCATGAGCACTTGAGAAGAAAGTGTATTCTTTTGTTTTTGGATGGAATGTCCTATAAATATCAGTTAAGTTTATCTTGTTTAATGTGTTGTGTAAAGCTTGTGTTTCCTTATTTATTTTCATTTTGGATGATCTTTCCATTGGTGAAAGTGGGGTTTTAAAGTTCCCTACTCTAATTGTGTTACTGTTGATTTCCTCTTTTTAGCATTTGCCTTATGTATTGAGGTGCTCCTATGTTGGGTGCATAAATATTTACAATTGTTATATCTTCTTCTTGGATTGATCCGTTGATCATTGTGTAGTGTCCTTGTCTCTTGTTAGAGTCTTTATTTTAAAGTCTATTTTGTCTGTTATGAGAATTGCCACTCCAGCTTTCTTTTGATTTCCATTTGCATGGAATATCTTTTTCCATCCCCTCATTTTCAGTCTGTATGTGTCCCTATGTCTGAAGTCGGTCTCTTATAGACAGTATATATACAGGTCTTGTTTTTGTATCCATTCAGCCAGTCTGTGCTTTTGGTTGGAGCTTTTAATCCATTTACATTTAAGGTAATCATCGATATGTATGTTCCTATTCCCATTTTCTTAATTGTTTTTTGTTTGTTATTGTAGGTTTTTCCTTCTCTTGTGTTTCCTGCCTAGAGAAGTTTCTTTAGCATTTGTTGTAAAGCTGCTTTGGTGATGCTGAATTCTCTTAGCTTTTGCTTGTCTGTAAATGTTTTAATTTCTCCATTGCATCTGAATGAGGTCCTTGGTGGGTAGAGTAATCTTGATTTCAATTTTTTCCCTTTCATCACTTTAAATATGTCCTGCTACTCCCTTCTGGCTTGCAGAATTTCTGCAGAAAGATCAGCCATTAACCTTATGGGAATTCCCTTGTATGTTATTTGTTGCTTTCCCTTGCTGCTTTTAATATTTTTTCTTTGTATTTAATTTTTATACTTTGATTAATATATTTCTTGGAGTGTTTCTCCTTGGATTTATCCTGTATGGGACTCTCTGCACTTCCTGGACTTGATTGACTGTTTCCTTTCCCATATTAGGGACGTTTTCAACTATAATCTCTTCAAATATTTTCTTAGTCCATTTCTTTTTCTCCTCTTCTTCTGGGACCCCTATAATTCAAATGTTCGTGTGTTTAATGTCCCAGAGGTCTCTGAGACTGTTCTCGATTCTTTTTATTCTTTTTTCTTTATTTTGCTCTATGGTAGTTATTTCCACTATTTTATCTTCCAGGTCACTTATCCATTCTTCTGCCTCAGTTATTCTGCTATTGATTCCTTTTAGCGAAAATTAAATTTCATTTATTGTGTTGTTCAGCCTTGTTTGTTTGCTCTTTAGTTCTTCTAGTTCCTTGTTAAATGTTTCTTGCATTTTCTGTATTCTATTTCCAAGATTTTGGATCAGCTTTACTCTCATTACTCTGAGTTCTTTTTCAGGTAGACTGCCTAAATCCTCTTCATTTGTTTGTTCTTTTTACTTTGCTCCTTCATCTGCTGCATATTTCTCTGTCTTCTTATTTTGCTTAACTTACTGTGTTTGGGGGTCTCCTTTTCACAGACTGCAGGTTTGTAGCTCCCGTTGTTTTTGGTGTCTGCCCCCAGTAGGTGAGGTTGGTTCAGTAGGTTGTGCAGGCTTTCTGGCAGAGGGGACTGGTGCCTGTGTTCTGGTGTATGAGGATGGATCTTGTCTTTCTGGTGGGCAGGTCCACGTCCGGTGGTGTGTTTTGGGGTGTCTGTGGACTTATTATGATTTTAGGCAGCCTCTCTGCTAATGGGTGGGGTTTTGTTCCTGTCTTGCTAATTGTTTGGCATAGGGTGTCCAGCACTGGAGCTTGCTGGTCGTTGTGTGGAGCTGGGTGTTAGGGTTGATATGGAGGTCTCTGGGAGAGCTCTCGCAGATTGATATTATGTAGGGCTGGGAGGTCTCTGGTGGACCAATGTCCTGAACTTGGTTCTCCCACGTCACAGGCTCCGGTCTGACAGCCGGCCAGAGCACCAAGACCCTGTCACCCACACAGCTCTAAGCTGTGGTTTTTATGAATCTGAAGTGGCTGCTCCACTGTCTCTTTTCCTTTCTGCCAACTGAAGCCGAAGACTATGAGGCTGTAGAACAGGGCAGTACTCCTCAACATCGTCCAGGTCATCAAAAGTGAGGGAAGTATGCAAAATTGTCACAGCCAAGAGGAGCCTATGGAGGCATGAAGACTAAATGTAATGCTGTATCCTTAGCTTCCCGTGGCTGCCCGGCCCTGTGTCCCTAGCAAGAATTGGCTCCTGGGCCCAAGGTTTCCAGGTACCTGCTAAGTATATGTTTTTTACCTTTTTTATCCATAACTTGAATGATGACAAAGACAGCCAACTCATTCAAATTTTGAATGATATAAACATGGGATTTCAAAAGATGAACACCTCAATAGGGTAAAATAATGAGTTAAAATTAATGAGATGTGATGCAACAGAAATGAATATGTATTACCACATCTATGTTTAAAACAATAAATGCAAGGTACGAATTTGGGGAACTTTAAAGTAATGAAAATTAATGTAAGATTTTACTTGGCCAGTGCAAATTGAGTGGATGTGGATGATGAAAAGGCTTATGAAATTTAGTTTTGAATAAATAAAACTTAGTGCCCAGAATAAGGAAAGTAAAAGTTCATTGTTCTCTGAACAGAACAGACCATATCAAAATATTGGATTCAGTTTAATCAGATTTACATATTCTTGGTGAATCCATGTTAGCTCTTTTTCATCCAAAAATATTCTTATAATCCTTTTTGAAAGTGTATTAAGCCTTGAAATCACATATATGATCCCAGAACAGACATTTTCCCTGTTAGAAAACTTAAAAAAGAAAAAGAAAGAGAAAGTCTGAGGAACCTCCTGTACTTTCTATCAGTTTTTGAGGATAATTTATATAATGACTGTGCAATCATATGACATGGACAAATTAGGTCATAATTATTGAAGAATGGCCAGACTCAGAGAAATTAACCTGGAAAATAGAAAACTTGGTAATACCCAATAGCTGCAGTTAAATATTTGAGGGATGGTCATGAGGAGGAAATATTGGATTTTTTTCTCTAGATTTTCTTGCAAAAATTACAGCATGGTGGTGTGTTGATTGCTAAGACCTGAGGTGGTGCAAGATGCAGCTGGAGGGTAGAAAGGGTCCAAGCATGAAGAGGTAAGCCAGGTTAAGGATGGTGGACGGGAAAACACAGAAGGGCTGTAAGTGGAGAAACAGGAGCAAGTTTGTATTTTTAGAGAATCTCGAGCTGCACTGGGATAGCAGAGGGTGCCATCTAAAGAAGACGCTGTGAGGAGGATTTTCCCAATGAGTTGGGGTCTGGATAGGATAACTTCCAAGACTTGCGGATTTTAACTACAAATGTACAAATCTGGAGAAAATTGAAACACTGCTTAATTGCCTTTCCAGAATTATCTTGTGGTCACAGTTGCTCTTATAATTAACAGAAAGGCAAGGTTTATATTTCCTTGAGAAAGTTTCAAAATTCTAATATGGAAATAGCTCACAAAAAAATACAGTAAATGAGAAAAAGGAACACTATAATAAATTATAAACTGCAATCTAATTAGCAGGGAAACATAAGCATAAAATAATTCAAAATTGTCTTTCTTGAGACAGGCTTTAGTTTCTGAAGCTCTAGAAAATAACCATACTCATACACAGAGAAAATTTGGAATGGAGATATTGTTACCACCACCATTATCATCAACAACAAAAACATAACCCCCACCACCTCCACAGGCACTACCAATATAGTATAATTTGTTTTCCCTTTCATGTAGATAACAATAAAATAGCACAGGTCATGTCCTGGCAAAGGATGCATCTGTGTATCACCTACTGTGAGGAAGACTAAATAGCAGAGACTAAAAGACTGAATCTGTTAAGTAAGGTCTATACTTCATTTCTCACCTGGAATCACATTACTTGTTAGATTGAACTAACCTCATGTTTTTTTGTTTGTTTGTTTTTACATCTTTATTTGAGTATAACTGCTTTACAATGGTGTGTTAGTTTCTGCTTTATAACAAAGTGAATCAGTTATACATATATATATGTTCCTATATCTCTTCCCTCTTGCGTCTCCCTCCCTCCCACCCTCCTTATCCCACCCCTCCAGGCGGTCACAAACCACCGAGCTGATCTCCCTGTGCTATGCAGCTGCTTCCCACTAGCTATCTATTTTACGTTTGGTAGTGTATATATGTCCATGCCACTCTCTCGCTTTGTCACAGCTTACCCTTCCCCCTCCCCACATCCTCAAGTCCATGCTCTAGTAGGTCTGTGTCTTTATTCCTCTCTTACCCCTAGGTTCTTCATGACATTTTTTTTTCTTAAATTCCATATATATGTGTTAGCATACAGTATTTGTCTTTCTCTTTCTGACTTACTTCACTCTGTATGACAGACTCTAGGTCCATCTACCTCATTACAAATAGCTCAATTTCGTTTATTTTTATGGCTGAGTAATATTCAATTGTATATATGTGCCACATCTTCTTTATCCATTCAGCAGATGATGGACACTTAGGTTGTTTCCATCTCCGGGCTATTGTAAATAGAGCTTCAATGAACATTTTGGTACATGACTCTTTTTGAATTATGGTTTTCTCAGGGTATATGCCCAGTAGTGGGATTCCTGGGTCATATGGTAGTTCTATTTGTAGTTTTTAAGGAACCTCCATACTGTTCTCTATAGTGGCTATACCAATTCACATTCCCACCAGCACTGCAAGAGTGTTCTCTTTTCTCCACACCCTCTCCAGTATTTGTTGTTTGTAGATTTTCTGATGATGGCCATTTTGACTGGTGTGAGATGATATCTCATTGTAGTTTTGATTTGCATTTCTCTAATGATTAATGATGTTGAGCATTCTTTCATGTGTTTGTTGGCAGTCTGTATATCTTCTTTGGAGAAATGTCTATTGAGGTCTTCTGCCCATTTTTGGATTGGGTTGTTTGTTTTTTTGTTATTGAGCTGCATGAGCTACTTGTATATTTTGGAGATTAATCCTTTGTCAGTTGCTTCATTTGAAAATATTTTCTCCCATTCTGAGGGTTGTCTTTTGGTCTTGTTTATGGTTTCCTTTGCTGTGCAAAAGCTTTGAAGCTTCATTAGGTCCCATTTGTTTATTTTTGTTTTTATTTCCATTTCTCTAGGAAGTGGGTCAAAAAGGATCGTGCTGTGATTTATGTCATAGAGTGTTCTGCCTATGTTTTCCTCTCAGAGTTTGATATTTTGATCGTTTCTGGTCGTTAATCCATTTTGAGCTTATTTTTGTGTATGGTGTTAGGGAGTGATCTAATCTCATACTTTTACATGTACCTGTCCAGTTTTCCCAGCACCACTTATTGAAGAGGCTGTCCTTTCTCCACTGTACATTCCTGCCTCCTTTATCAAAGATAAGGTGATCATATGTGCATGGGGTTATCTCTGGGCTTTCTATCCTGTTCCATTGATCTATTTTTCTGTTTTTGTGCTAGTACCATACTGTCTTGATTACTGTAGTTTTGTAGTATAGTCTGAATTCAGGGAGCCTGATTCCTCCACCTCCGTTTTTCGTTCTTAAGATTGCTTTGGCTATTTGGGGTCTTTTGTGTTCCCACACAAATTGTGAAAGCTTTTGTTCTAGTTCTGTGAAAAATACCAGTGGTAGTTTGATAGGGATGGCATCGAATGTATAGGTTGCTTTGGGTAATAGAGTCATTTTCACAATGTTGATTCTTCCAATGCAAGAACATGGTATATCTCTCCTTCTATTTGTATCATCTTTAATTTCTTTCATCAGTGTCTTACAATTTTTTGCATACAGGTCTTTTGTCTCCTTAGGTAGGTTTATTCCTAGGTATTTTATTCTTTTTGTTGCAATAGTAAATGGGAGTATTTTCTTGATTTCACTTTCAGATTTTTCATCATTAGTGTATAGGAATGCCAGAGATTTCTGTGCATTAATTTTGTATCCTGCTACTTTACCAAATTCATTGATTAGCTCTAGTAGTTTTCTGGTAGCATCTTTAGGATTCTCTATGTATAGTATCATGTCATCTACAAACAGTGACAGCTTTACTTCTTCTTTTCCGATTTGGATTCCTTTTATTTCCTTTTGTTCTCTGATTGCTGTGGCTAAAACTTCCAATACTATGTTGAATAAGAGTGGTGAGAGTGGGCAACCTTGTCGTGTTCCTGATCTTAGTGGAAATGCTTTCAGTTTTTCACCATTGAGGACGATGTTGGCTGTGGGTTTGTCATATATGGCCTTTATTTTGTTGAGGAAATTTCCCTCTATGCCTACTTTCTGGAGGGTTTTTATCATAAATGGGTGTTGAATTTTGTCGAAAGCTTTCTCTGCATCTATAGAGATGATCATATGGTTTTTCTCCTTCAATTGTTAATATGGTGTTTCACGTTATTTGATTTGAGTATACTGAAGAATCCTTGCATTCCTGGAATAAACCCCACTTGATCATGGTGTATGATCCTTCTAATGTGCTGTTGGATTCTGTTTGCTAGTATTTTGTTGAGGATTTTTGCATCTATGTTCATCAGTGATATTGGCCTGTAGTTTTCTTTCTTTGTGAAATCCTTGTCTGATTTTGGTATCACAGTGATTGTGGCCTCATAGAATGGGTTTGGGAGTGTTCCTCCCTCTGTTATATTTTGGAAGAGTTTGAGAAGGATAGGTTTTAGCTCTTCTCTAAATGTTTGATGGAGTTCGCCTGTGAAGCCATCTGGTCCTGGGCTTTTGTTTGTTGGAAGATTTTTAATCAGTTTCAGTTTCAGTGCTTGTGATTGGTCTGTTCATATTTTCTATTTCTTCCTGATTCAGTCTTGGCAAGTTGTGCATTTCTAAGAATTTGTCCATTTCTTCCAGGTTGTCCATTTTTTTGGTATAGAGTTGCTTGTAGTAATCTCTCATGATATTTTGTATTTCTGCAGTGTCAGTTGTTACTTCTCCTTTTTCATTTCTAATTCTATTGATTTGAGTCTTCTCCCTGTTCTTCTTGATGAGTCTGGCTAATGGTTTATCAATTTTGTTTATTTTCTCAAAGAGCCAGGTTTTAGTTTTATTGATCTTTGCTATCGTTTCCTTCATTTCTTTTTCATTTATTTCTGATCTGATCTTTATGATTTCTTTTCTTCTGCTAACTTTGGGGTTTTTTTTATTCTTTTTTCTCTAATTGCTTTAAGTACAAGGTTAAGTTGTTCGTTAGAGATGTTTCCTGTTTCTTAAGATAGGGTTGTATTGCTATAAACTTCCCTCTTAGAACTGCTTTTGCTGCATCCCATAGGTTTTCGGTCGTCGTGTCTCCATTGTCATTTGTTTCTAGGTATTTTTTGATTTCCTCTTTGATTTCTTCAGTGATCACTTCGTTATTAAGTAGTGTATTGTTTAGCCTCCATGTGTTTGTATTTTTTACAGATCTTTTCCTGTTATTGATATCTAGTCTCATAACGTTGTGGTTGGAAAAGATACTTGGTACAATTTCAGTTTTCTTAAATTTACCAAGGCTTGATTTGTGATCCAAGATATGATCTATCTTGGAGAATGTTCCATGAGCACATGAGAAAAATGTATATTCTGTTGTTTTTGGATGGAATGTCGTATAAATATCAATTAAGTCCATCTTGTCTAATGTATCATTTAAAGCTTGTGTTTCCTTATTTATTTTCATTTTGGATGATCTGTCCATTGGTGAAAGTGGGGTGTTAAAGTCCCCTACTATGAATGTGTTACTGTCAATTTCCCCTTTTATGGCTGTTAGTGTTTGCCTTATGTTTTGAGGTGCTCCTGTGTTGGGTGGATAAATATTTACAATTGTTATATCTTCTTCTTGGATCTATCCCTTGATCATATGTAGTGTCTTTCTTTGTCTCTTATAATAGTCTTTATTTTAAGTCTGTTTTGTCTGATACAAGAATTGCTACTCCAGCTTTCTTTTGGTTTCCATTTGCATGGAATATCTTTTTCCATCCCCTTACTTTCAGTCTGTATGTGTCTCTAGGTCTGAAGTGGGTCTCTTGTAGACAGCGTATATATGGGTCTTGTTTTTGTATCCATTCAGCCAATCTGTGTCTTTTGGTGGGAGCACTTAGTCCATTTACATTTAAGGTAATTATCGATATGTATATTCCTACTCCCATTTTCTTAATTGTTTTGGGTTCGTTATTGTAGGTCTTTTCCTTCTCTTGTGTTTCTTGCCTAGAGAACTTCCTTTCGCATTTGTTGTAAAGCTGGTTTGGTGGTGCTGAACTCTCTCAGCTTTCGCTTGTCTGTGAAGGTTTTAATTTCTCCATCAAATCTGAATGAGATCCTTGCTTGGTAGAGTAACCTTGGTTGCAGGTTTTTCTCCTTCATCACTTTCAATATGTCCTGCCAGTCCCTTCTGGCTTGCAGAGTTTCTGCTGAAAGATCAGCTGTTAACCTTATGGGGAGTCCCTTGTGTGTTATTTGTTGTTTTTCCCTTGCTGCTTTTAATACGTTTTGTTTGTATTTAATTTTTGACAGGTTGATTAATATTTGTCTTGGTGTATTTCTCCTTGGATTTATCCTGTATGGGACTCTCTGTGCTTCCTGGACTTGAGTAACTATTTCCTTTCCCATATTAGGAAAGTTTCCAGCTATAATCTCTTCAAATATTTTCTCAGTCCCTTTCTTTTTCTCTTCTTCTTCTGGAACCCCTATAATTCGAATGTTGGTGTGTTTAATGTTGTCCCAGAGGTCTCTGAGACTGTCCTCAGTTTTTTTCATTCTTTTTTCTTTATTCTGCTCTGCCGTAGTTATTTCCACTGTTTTATCTTCCAGGTCACTTATCTGTTCTCCTGCCTCAGTTATTCTGCTATTGATCCCATCTAGAGTATTTTTAATTTCATTTATTGTGTTGTTCATCGTTGCTTGTTTCATCTTTAGTTCTTCTAGGTCCTTGTTAAATGTTTCTTGCATTTTTTCCCATTCTATTTCCAAGATTTTGGATCATCTTTACTATCATTATTCTGAATTCTTTTTCAGGTAGACTGCCTATTTCCTCTTCATTTGTTAGGTCTGGTGGGTTTTCGTCTTGTTCCTTCATCTGCTGTGTGTTTTTCTGTCTTCTCATTTTGCTTATCTTACTGTGTTTGGGGTCTCGTTTTTGCAGGTTGCAGGTTCGTAGTTCCCGTTGTTTTTGGTGTCTGTCCCCAGTGGCTAAGGTTGGTTCATTGGGTTGTGTAGGCTTCCTGGTGGAGGGGACTAGTGCCTGTGTTCTGGTGGATGAGGCTGGATCTTGTCTTTCTGGTGGGCAGGTCCACGTCTGGTGGTGTGTTTTGGGGTGTCTGTGGACTTATTATGATTTTAGGCAGCCTCTCTGCTAATGGGTGGGGTTGTGTTTCTGTCTTGCTAGTTGTTTGGCATAGGATGTCCAGCACTGTAGCTTGCTGGTCGTTGAGTGAAGCTGGGTGCTGGTGTTGAAATGGAGATCTCTGGGAGATTTTCACCATTTGATATTATGTGGAGCTGGGAGGTCTCTTGTGGACCAGTGTACTGAAGTTGGCTCTCTCACCTCAGAGGCACAGCACTGACTCCTGGCTGCAGCACCAAGAGCCTTTCATCCACACGGCTCAGAATAAATGGGAGAATATGAAAGAAAGAGAAAGAAAGAAAGAAGGAAGGAAGGAAAGAAAGAAAAGAAAGGAGGGAGGGAGGGAGGAAGAAAGGAAGGAAGGAAGGAGGGAAGGAAGGAAAGAAAGAAAGAAGATAAAATAAAATAAAGATAAAATAAAATAAAGTTATTAAAATTAAAAAATAATTATTAAGAAAAAAATTCTTTTAAAGAAAAGAAAAAGAAAAACAAAAAAATGGACGGATAGAACCCTAGGACAAATGGTGGAAACAGAGCTATATAAACTCTGACACAGAAGCATACACATACACTCACAAAAAGAGGAAAAGGGGATAAAATCATAAATCTTGCTCTCAAAGTCCACCTCCCTAATTTGGGATGATTTGTTGTCTCTTCATGTATTCCACAGATGCAGGGTACATCAAGTTGATTGTGGAGCTTTAATCCGCTGCTTCTGAGGCTGCTGGGAGGGATTTCCCTTTCTCTTCTTTGTTCGCACAGCTCCGGGGCTCAGCTTTGGATTGGGCCCCGCCTCTGTGTGTAGGTCAGCGGAGGGCGTCTGTTCTTCACTCAGACAGGACGGGGTTAAAGGAGCCGCTGATTCGGGGGCTCTGGCTCACTCAGGCCGGGGGGGAGGGAGGGGTACGGAGTGCGGGGCGGGCCTGCGGCGGCAGAGGCCGGCGTGACATTGCACCAGCCTGAGGCGCGCCGTGCGTTCTTCCGGGGGAGTTGTCCCTGGATCCCGGGACCCTGGCAGTGGCGGGCTGCACAGGCTCCCCGGAAGAGGGGTGTGGATAGTGACCTGTGCTCGCACACAGGCCCCTTGGTGGCGGCAGCAGTAGCCTTAGTGTCTCATGCCCATCTCTGGGGTCCGCCCTTTTAGCCGCGGCTCACGCCTGTCTCTGGAGCTCCTTTAAGCAGTGCTCTTAAACCCCTCTCCTCGCGCACCAGGAAACAAAGAGGGAAGAGAAAGTCGCTTGCCTCTTCGGCAGGTCCAGACCTTTTCCCGGGTTCCCTCTCGGCTAGCCGTGGTGCACTAACCCCTTCAGACTGTGTTCATGCCTCCAACCCCAGTCCTCCCTCTGGGATCCTACCGAAGCCCGAAGCCCGAGCCTCAGCTCCCAGCCCTGCCCGCCCCGGCGGGGGAGCAGACAAGCCTCTCGGGCTGGTGAGTGCCGGTCGGCCCTGATCCTCTGTGCGGGAATCTCTCCGCTTTGCCCTCCGCACCCCTGTTGCTGTGCTCTTCTCCGAGGCTCCGAAGCTTTCCCCCTCCGCCACCCGCAGTCCCCGCCCGCAACGGGGCTTCCTAGTGTGTGGAAACCTTTCCTCCTTCACAGTTCCCTCCCACTGGTGCAGGTCCCGTCCCTATCCTTTTATCTCTGTTTATTCTTTTTTCTTTTGCCCTACCCAGGTACGTGGGGAGTTTCTTACCTTTGGGGAGGTCTGAGGTCTTCAGCCAGCGTTCAGTAGGTGTTCTGTAGGAGTTGTTCCACGTGTAGATGTATTTCTGATGTATCTGTGGGGAGGAAGATGATCTCCGCATCTTACTCTTACCCCTCGTCCAACCTCATGTTTTAATTAGCTTTATCAGTGATACCAGTGAATGCCTATATGGGTGTGATTTTTCCAAGCCTTTCATTTTATAGCAAGAACCTGGGTCAGGCAATATCTTTATGCCCTACTGAGCTAACAAATGGAGATGGAATGGCATAGAAGAATGGGGGCTAGATTAACAGAGGTTCAATTGAGTGGAGTCATGGTTAAATACCAGTACTATGGAATAAGTCTGTGTGGTCAAATCTTTATTCTGCTATTTACAAAGCTATTTGATTGGCATGTATTACTCAATATTTGTGTGACTCTATTTTCCTATGAAATGAGCTATTAAGTACCTCATATTATTGTTAAAAGTTTGAAAAAGTTAAAACAGGTAAAGTCTTATAGCTGAGCCTGATACGTGGTAGGTAATCAAATGAGGTTAGCTATTACTCTTGGTCCTGGCTGTGGCTCAGCTAGTTATTGTGCAGATCGAGATTATTAACTTCCTTGGGATTCAGTTTCTCATCGCTAAAAGGAAGGCATTGGACTAGATGCTGGCAAATGACCCTTTCAGCTCACTTAGTTAATCTAGTCATTATTTCTTTCTAATATTTTCATTTATGAGTTATATATTAACTGCCTACTATGTACAAGGAATTATGCCCTGGAATAATGGGTTATATGGATATTTTATTGGCCTTCGAGAGTTTACAAAATATAAAGGAGATAAGGCATAATGTGTAACCCCACTGCAGGTTCCATGGGACAACTTTTGTGTGCTCCATACTGTGAATAAGGTTCAGAGAGAAAAAGAGAGTGGGAAATAAAAGAGAAGCATTTGCATAGAGGTAATACAGAGAGAAAAACATGAAGGTGGGATAGGAGAAAAACTGTTTAGGAATGGGACACATACAAATTTAATGTGGTAGAGAGTTCCTGTAGTCAGAGTAGAAGACCAGTTAGGAAAAAGAAGTTGTGCCACACTGTAGCGCATACTGAATGTGCCACATTGTAGAGCCTGGCTCATTCTGTAAGCAAAAAGAAGCTGTTGAAGACTTCAGAGCAGAATCCTGGTCCTGGTTAAGAGGAGAGGGAGGAGAATGCTGGAGAAAGGAGAGTAAGAGCCCAGATCAGAGGGAATGAAAACAATCTACCCTTAACCTAGGGATGGGCAGATGGGCATCACTCTCATGAATTTCCTTGACATTTACCACTTCTTTGGATCTCTGCTCAGTACTGGTTCCGATGCACACTTTTCCTTCTCCCTTCTGATGTTCCAGCTGGGTAGGTCTCCTTTCCAAAGACCTGAACTTTCCATTATTCTAGTTCTCGTTAGGATGCTAGGAAGGATTGGGAAGACTGGCTGCATGTGTCTCTGCTGCTGCAACAGTCCCTCCCTCTGATGATGTACACCATGGAACCCTCAGCTCTACGAGACCTGTGCTTTATCCAGCCAACTACAATTGTGCTTAGGTGCTAATACCAGTAAATTCAGACTTTCTCCTACCTGGGGCTTTTGCTTTGAGACTTTCTTTACCTTCTGCCCTAGAGAACTCAGTTGGGCAATATAGAAACCCCAGGATCTTTTTCCCTTTCTCTTAAAGCCTTATGCATACCCGAGTCCTAAGTAGCCCCTTTTCCTTTGTCCTCCCTGGTCCTCTGACTCTTATCCAGATCTCCAGAGCTGAAGACATACAGCAGCAAAAGGAACACCTTGCTCCAACTCTTACCAAGACCAAGAGAATGCAGGAGGAAGAGAGACTTGGTAATCCCCTGACTCTTTCCTCCCAATGTTCCACTGTCCAACACTGAGCAAGGGTTTGCTGGGCATTGGTACAGGAAGCTCTTTTAGGTCCTTGATGGAACTTTCATATTTGTATTTCCTGAAGAGGTTCGAGTGAAAAGTTCAGGGTGAATGAAGCAAACAGTGCCCTCTAATAAAGAGCATGAACTTTGGAAACAAACTTCTCTGGATTCAGATTTTAGATTTACCTCTTACTGATGACAGATCTTCTCTCTGTTTTCTCATCTGTAAATGGGCAAAATACCAGACAGCGTTGTTTTGAAAACTCAATGAAAAGATGTAAGCAAAAAACAGTACTGCCTGACAGGAGCTCATTAATTGCTCTCTCCTGCAGAGAGGTCCTCTCCCCCCATTTCTCATTACTCTTGGTGCCTTGTGGGTGGTCTGTTATCAATTCAAACTCATGGCAGAAAAGAGTCTGTTATCAGTTATTTGGATAATTTCTTGAAATATTTTATCTTTAATAGTAAAATAAAATGTTTTATTCCTTGTTTAAAATGCTTGGAGCATTTTACCCTTTTGAACACTTTGGAAATCAACTATAACCCCTTTGCTGCCTGGTGATCCACCTGTTCTTTAGGCGCTGTCTCCTCAGACATGTCTTTTCTCTGACCTCACTCCCCACCCTGGTAAAGTCATTCAGCCTTCCTGTGAACCTTCTTTGACTCACGCACACATCTCTCTTAGAACACGTGCCACGCGACAGTATAATCCTGTGTGACATGTCTACCTCCCTCTCCGCACTGAGAACTCCTTGTGGGATGTCCATTGGCCATTCCCTCTCCTGCCTCAGGCTAAGCATCTGGTGCTTTCATAACCCTCCCCACTTGGCTTCCAAGGGCTCCAATGCAAATAGGAGGTGTCCAACCATTAACTGTGAATTTTTCCGGGGAAGGGGCAGGTCTTACCACAATCTTATCTGTCAGACAGTAAATGCTCACTAGCTTTGTGCAATATTAATTCTTAAGGAGAGGACGTTTGCACCAGGCAGGGAAAATATTTAAAATTTATAAGGCTTGATGTGAATAGTAAAACAGAATCTTTAGGATTTTCTGCAGTCTTTCGTTTCCACGATGTTTGAGAACCATTGTTTGCAAGCAAAGAGAAATGTTTTAAGGGAAGCTTTTGCTTGTAGTGTTGCCTATAGTAATTTTTTGGAGTCATATGAGTACATGTTGTTCTTCCCTTTGTGGCGGACTCTGGATCTCACTCACTTCAGACCACTGCAGTGTCCAAGAGAGAGCAATGTTCAACCTATGCTTGGTGAATAAATGGAAAAATGGGCGAGTGAATGTTCTCTATATTCAGCCAAACGAACAAACTCTTAAAATATTCAAAAAGTCCTGCATGTCTTAACGATTTATTTATTAAGTACTTTTTGTTTGTTTTGATTTTTGTTTGAAGAAAACTAGCATGGAAATAGCGAGTTTTTCTCCAGACTGGTTGTCATAAAAATTCTTTTATATCAATTGTGGTATTAACAGATTCACAATGTTAATTGCTGCTTTCTCTACTGTGGTTTATTTACTGCTGCTAAATCACAACATATCAAATTCTTGTCTGCCTTAGTCCCTAGACAACGTTCACTAGAGAAACACAGGGGATTAGAAGCTACCTCAGAGATTTGTGTACATGAACTTTGGTTAATTGAGGAGAGAAAAATGCATTAGTCAAATTCCATGTTGAGAGCAAAAAAAATAAAACTAGGGATGACATCAAATATATCTGACTTAATCAGCCTTGATCATTTTCAAATCATCAGACTCCCTAGAATCAATTAAAATCTGGTGAACGTACAGTGTATATAAGTCAGTTGCTTCCCATTATAAATTTACTTGAAACTAGCTTCATGTTTAAAAATTGTGGGAGAGAGCTTCATGACTCTTCCCTAAAATATAATTTTCATGAAGCTTGGCATAAATTGAACTTATATATCCAAGACCAAGAACATAACATAAATGGAAATAATATTTATCTTCTCATATAGTTAAGGTTTTACTAGTAAAATTCCACCCCATTTGAGGTTCTGTTTGAGCTTAGAAAGTATGGTCTGCAGTAGCTTACATATTTTTAATCTTAATATTTAGAAAATGTGATTAGTTTTGTGGCTACTGTCCATTGAATCTACCCTGAGGTTCCTCTGGGCACTGTGTCTTTCTTTCCACTCCCAAAGAACCATACCAAGCTATTGCAGGATTTTTCTATTTTCTCTGTCACTGAACTTTCTTCCCTCCAGTCCAAATAGCTTTTATGAGATCAAGATTTCAGACTTTCTATTTGTGCCACTCTCATGCTCAGAAACTTTCATTGACTTAGCAAATACTTATGGAATAAAATCCAAACTCTCTCACTTGGAACTGAAGTGGGTCCATGGTTATGACATCATCTATGTTTTAAGCCCAGCCCTAAAAGTCTCTGAAATGAACCCAAATGATATCGTCATATTGTACTAACTGTTCCACGCACATATGCTTCCTTGCTTCATATCATATTATGTCATTCCTCCAAGTTAGAATGACTCTTCCCCCACCTATTGAAATCCTTTAAATATAGGTTTAACTCTCAGGTTCTCTGTAGTGCTATTCCTCATCATAATATCCAGAAAAGATCTCTTCTTCTTCCACCCCTGCGCCCCACCCCTGCCACACCACGGAGCATGCAGGATCTTAGTTCCTGACCAGGGATCAACCCGTGCCCCCTACAGTGGAAGCACAGAGTCCTAACCACTGGACCACCAGGGAATTCCCAAGATCTCCTCTTCTTAAGAACTGGTGTAAGTCTGTGTTGAAATGATTCTTACTGTCTTGTAATTGTTGAGAAGTGTTGCGTATTCTGTTTTATTAAAGAACATATGTACGATTGGGTAAAATTTTGTGAAGCCATCCATACCTACATTTTTTTGTTTGTTTTTGTGAGAAGGTTTTAAATTGAGATTTCAGTTTCTTTAATTTTTTTAATCGACAGAGCAATTTGGATTTTCTTATGTCAGCTTTGGCAGTTTAGGTTTCTCAAGGAATTTCATTTCGTCTGAAGTATCAAAGTTACTGGTATAAATCTCAATGTGTTTCTATTTAAAGTCTAACTATTGTTCTGCTTTTAAGTTCAGTGATCTTCTGCAGTATCTAATCTGATTTTAAGTTCATCCAGTGAATTTTTAATTTCAGTTATTGCATTTTTCAATGCAAGAAATTCCATTTGATTGTTTTAATAGTTTCAATTTCTCTTCTCATTTTGTTCATCCTTTAAATCCTTGAATGTATTTATAAAACCGTTGAAGACCTTGTCTACTGATCCCATTGCCTCAGTAATTTCTGGGCCTATTTCTATTGATTGATTTTTCTTATAGTTATGGGTCATGTTTCCCTGCTTCTTTGCATATCTAGTAATTTTTTAATCAGATGCTGGACATTTTGAATGTTTAATTGTTGACACTCTGGATTTTATTGTCTTCCTTTAAAGAGTATTGAGTTTGTTTTGGTCAGAAATCTACTTACTTGGGAATTGGCTAGATCTTTTCAATGTTTGTTTTTAAGCTTAGTTTGGGCTGGTCTAGAGCATCTTTTACTGTCCAGTGAGGTTAGGCCTTATTCTATGTCATGGCCTTTCTCTGATCTCTACTGAATATTCAGAGTATGCATTGAAGTCTCTTCACTCTGATTGGTTGGAACTTAAATGTAGTCCAGTTCTGTGCAAGCTCCAGTAGTTGTTGACTTTATAGTTCCCTGGTAGTTATCTTGTAACCTTGCAAAGTGTCCCTAGGCATGGACAATTTTGTAGTACACCAAAGTCTCAAGGATAGCCCTGTGCAGTTTTCTCGAGCTCGTGCTATGTGTACTCCCTTCTCTCCATTATTCTGTCCTGCCACTCCAAACACCTCAACTTCTACAAATCTTCTCTGATTAGGATTCATCTTCCTGCCTCTGCCTCTGCCATTGCCAGAAAGCCTAGGTCATCACAGGACTTACCTTTTTCTTGTTTTCCTTCCCTTAGAGACACTGCCTTATGTTGCCTACTGTCCAATGTCTGAAAACATTATTTTATATATTTTGTTTAGCTTTCTAGTTGTGTACAGCAGGAGAACTAGTCCTGCATCAGTTGATCCATGATGGCCAAAGGTGGGGCTTCATATTCCCAAAATATAATTAATCAGAACTTTTTTTAAAGTGAAGGCATATTCTTCTAGAAAATGTAATTTCTAAATCAATTTTTAATGTTGCATATGCAAACACTTTTTCATTTTTAAATGAACTATTCTTTTGAATAACTTATTTCTGTATAATTTTTAGAAGTGATGACTTGATCTGTTGATAAAATTGGTGCATATTAAATTTTACTGGTCATAGCCTCTGCAATCTACTATACTAATTAGACCTGGCAAAGTTACCAATGACGTAATTATGGGCAAAGACAGTGTTATCATTCAGTCCTCATCTTATTTAATTTTGAAATTGTTTTTTCCCTTCCCTTCTGAATCATGACTCTCTTCTCGTAGTCCTCTTTCCTATTTAAAAAATCTTTCTTTTTTAATTTCTCTTCTTCTAATAATGGTTTAAGTATTTGTGTTCTCCAGGGCTCTGCTATTGGGACCTTTTCATCCAGTGAGGCTCTCTGGGCAAGCTGTAACTCTCTGGGTTTCAATAGTCACCTATGCTGATGACTCTCAAATCTGACAAACAAATCTTTTTATCCATCTTAGGCTTCTCCTTCCTGAGCTTAAGACTTATGAGTCTCAACTATCTGCCTCTGAGACGTGTTTCACAACATGTCCCAAACTGACCTCATCATCTTCCACAAACCTACTTTTCCTCCTGCAGTCCTCATTTTGGAAATTCACCAAGCTGTTCAAGCCAAAAAGCCGAGTCACCCTAGACTTGTATCTTTCTTTCAATTCTGGTATTTAATCATCCCTAAGTCTTGTAAATTATACCTTTTTAAATGACTACTTTTCTAGTCTTAATTCAGGCCCTTCTCATCTTTGACTATGGCTATGGTCTCCTAATATGTATTTGTCTGTGTAGTTTCACACCCTCTCATGACACCCTTCACATTGCAGCTGTTGTGAATATCTAAGGAAATTCAATAATATGTGATACTCATCCACTCAAATTATATCATTTTTCCCATTTACCTACCGAAAAGGGACAAAAATCCAAGTTCCAGAGTATGGCATAGAAAGCCATCTACATTCTGTTTCCCCATCTACATCAACTGTGACCCTCTTCTTATGCCAGGAAGTAACTAAGATAATCACCATATGAAGCAGGTTGCTTCATTTCCCCATTCATTTGATACTCTCTCTCTGAAATTTTCTCAACATTCCTTTAATTTTCCTCTTACCTACTCCTACCCCCAAGACACATTCATAGTGCTGGACACAGGAGGCAGTCAGGTGAAAAACTAAGTGAGTAAATGGTAGAGTAGAATTACCATGAATACTCAGAATAGTATTGAAAACTAAAACTTTTATGTTTACTTACAAGTGAACATAAATATCCTAACATTCTTAAATTCTGTTAGAATTATCATAGTATTTCCATTTCCATAGTTCTAATTTGGCCTAATAAAAAAAATTTGAGAGTTCAAATAAACTTAGAAAGAATATTTTCACCTATAATAATATATTATTCTGTTTTATTTAGTTGGTTTTAGACCAGAAAAGGCAATGGGATGAGAATCTTTTATCCTATACTGCTCCCTACAATGTATACATATAATATATATGTACACATATATGTATATATACACAAATTACCATTTCTAATAAACACTTTACCATCACTGCCTTATTTTCTTAGGATCATTCTGGAGCACTTACTTGCTATTATTTTGGAATTAAAGAAATGCAGAATCTGTACTGATGGGATGAGTTCTTGGTTACAGTAGTCTAATTGGTATTATATAACTATTTTAAACACTTCAGCAGGGAATTTGTTCAGAGGAAATGGAAGAACATGTAAAACATAATACCTTTCTCTTCCCCATCTTTCTTTTCTCTTCATTTATTTATAGATATGCTTTTCACTTTCTCAGAAATGCTTTTAGAATAAATACCCAACACTCTTTGACATTAACTTTAAGACCTTCATTACAGAAGTGGTAACATATGTTGGAAAGAAAAGCTTGTTTAGATAATGAAATATATATATATATATATATATATATTAAACTGAAGGCTTCCCTCCTGTTGATCCACAACTTAAGCATAAAGGAAAATCTAAAAGGGGAAAATATAGAGAGATGTGCAGGGGGCCCATAATATCAAGGAATATTAGTATTTGTGATCAGAAGGCAGGTAAATGGAAACTAACTGCAAATAGACAGGTCAACTGCTTAGTCAGTGCTTGCTAGGAACATGTTGGCTATTCTAAGATCAAATGTGAAATGAAATGTACTCTCATGGGTTGGTTTGAGCCATCTGGAGAATCACTGATGTGCCCTCAGCACCCTGGTAAATTATAATTAAAGCTGGTTCTATAAATACAGAGGGAGACAGAGAATAATGGTGAGAGAGAAAAGAGCAACCGGAAAACACTCACCTCCAGTTAGTTACATAAGAAAGATATTTGACTGAGCATTTGGTTCCAGTCTGCAGTTGCGTAAAGGAAAGGAAAAGAAACTAAGAGACTCTGGCATGCAGATCATCCCATCACATTAGCTGAACTATAAATTTAATATGAAAATATGATTGTTCTAAGCTATGACATTCATTAATATGGGTTGCAGGAAGGAATTGGTAAAACTGTGAGAGAGACTTTTAGGGAAAAGACAATGAACTTGGACAGGAGGAGGAGAAAGAGAACAGAGCATCAGCCCTCTTTCATTTAAACTGTGTTGAGTTTTCAAAAGCATACACACAATAACAGCAGGGACATTTCTAAAATGAACAAAAAGACAACTTCTTATGATAGACTGGCTTACCCCTTGATGAGCTATAAAATTCTATATTAAAAATGATTAAAAGTCATGATACTAAGTCAGATTCTTTGCAGCAGTGTTTTGTTTCTCAGACAGGCCTTCCTTTTACCAATTACCAGATTCTTCCAGGTGGGATAATATTTTCAAAATATTTCAAGAAAAAGAAAATACAAAAAAGTATGGCTGTAACCTTGATAAGAGTCACCTTGACAAGAACATGTCTCCCACCATGCGTGACCCTCTCCTTGCTTTATCTTTCAAACCAGACTCACTGTTCAGATATCTCAGTGGCATATAAACTCTAGCACAAAAAATAACTGTAACACTAACTTGTTAATCACCTAACAGTTATGGTAGTTGCAAATCCTCTGCTTCTGGAAGGGGATGAGAAAAGCAAAATAAAGAGACCACAAAACTAGAAGAATATGATACAATCCTTGAGTCATATGGGCATTCATAACTATGGTTAGTGAAGAGAACAAAGACTATTATAACTTTGTAGTATTACAAGCAATTCTCATTAATTGAATCTATGTAGTAAGCAACTGAACCACAGGCTTTGCATTCTATCCTTTAACATAAGTAGGTATTGTTATGTATGCTTTATGGATGAAGTAACAGGTTCAGAGAAGCAACATGGCCAAGGGATCTTGGCCAATAAATTCTCTAACTGAGATTCAATTTCAGCCAATTCCAGCCTTGAGTTCTTGCCTTTATACAAGATTACTTCCTCTCTGAATCTTGTAGATTGTTTATAATGAGCAAGGAGATTATATTAAATAAACCTAAATATGATTATAAAATCAAAAATAAAATTTTAAGGTCTAATAGCAAAACTAATACTTTATATTAATATTTCATTTTAATGTTCCTAAAGCATTTTCACAAAATTAATATTTTATATTAATATAGCATTTTACTGTTTCTGCAACATTTTCACAAACCCTAGATTATTTGATCTTTATAATATCCCAATGATATGGGCAAAGCCATTGTTTTCTCTACAGATGAAGTAGCTGTAACTTAGAGAGATGAGTGACTTCTTTATGGTTCCAAAACTTGCAAACTGAGATTTGGATGCAGGCCTTAAGATCCCCATTCCCAGGTGCCTTCTCATTCTTCTGGTGTCCTGGGTAGTATAGTGCAGGCTACTGGTATAGATTCACCTACAGATGAGTTTTACTATGAATTCCCCAAAAAAGCACCACTAAGGTGTTTGGAGTCTAAAGGGCCCATTTAGACTCCAAACATAAGGACCATTTATGCTTGGTCCATGTTTTCATCAGAGTTTAAACAACCCAATATCATTCAAATTTCAGCCTACATAGCAAGATAAGTGATAGTGACTTAAATAATTATTAATAATTATTACTAATTGCTGACATCTGGAAAGTGTCACCTGAAAAGCATGAATGCTTTATGTCCAATAAACAGAGTCACTCAAGAGTAAAACAACAGTTACTCTAATATTTCAGAACATCTTCAGTATCATTTAATGCATCCTTGTTCTGAAAGAGGTTTCTCCAACATAAGTAAATGATTATTATCTCAATAAGGGGGTAAATTCTACTTTAGCTGGTAAAAGCCAACCACTTGGCATGTTGCAGGTACTTGGTAGTAAATAGATGAATAAATTAGTGAATAGATGATGATAGTAGCCAGATCCATTGAAATCACTTCCCGTACTATCTTTAGGAATTTTGATATTTTCTGTTGAACTGATTTTCTCTATTTTTGATCTAATCAGGACATCAATGATGCTGTTAGTATATGTGTACATGCAGACTATGTCAGTGAAGCAAATGAGAGATGTAAATATTCGTATTTTGTGAGAATATTGGTTACATGTAAAATTGTATGTGATATAAATTAACTACCAAAACATATAATGACCTAAAAAACTTGAGAATGTGTTCATCCAGAAATTTCTTTACTTGAAGTATAAAGGATAATGAAGAAGCATAGAAACATTTGCTTGTGTGGACATTTACAAAGTGGTGTCACATCTTTCTTGTCCCAGCATTTCTAAGAAATAAGAACACATTATCCCAATAACATTGACCAAGAGAAGTAAAGTGGGCTGGGGAGGGGAGAGGCATGGGAGACATGCTTGAACAGGTTGTTCAAGTGATTCTGATGTGTTCCTCTTCCCTGACTCTGCTCATGAATAATTACTTGTTGATATTTCACTGTACTTAAAATTACAGATATATTAATGGAAAATTTTGCCTTATTAAGTTCTGTCCTGTGATAATCCGTTACAATTTCATAACAAAGATGTTAGTTAATCATCATGCATTTTGAAATATTTGCATACAGTATTATATGTGCTGAAATTCTATTTGTGTCTTTATTCGTTGGAAATTAAAACCCACCTGGAAATGAATCCCAGTCATTTCACTTATAACTGTATGATCTTGAGGAAGAAACTGAACCTCCCTGATTCTCAGTTTCTAGTAAAATGGGGATAGTTCCAGATCTTACATGCTTCTTAACATTCAGTGAGAAAACAGGTAGAGTTTCTGGTATGATAACTGACATACAGTACTTGCTCAATAAAATGCTCAATAAGTACTTGCTCTTTCCCACATCTTGGTCAGTTGCCCAGAGTTAATTTTAGTAACCCTTACCTAGTGGGCAGTTTCAGTTGTTACATTTCTACATTTTTTTAAAACTTGGGCTTGGGTTGGGGGTTCCTGAATGGGGCTGGGCCACAGCTCCAATACTCTAATGGGAACAAGAGCTTCCAGGGAACAATATATTCACTGGACTTGGGCACAGAGAATCTCAAGGTGACCATTGTCAAGGGCAAGATCAGAGAGGTCAGTGCTGCTAGGCCAAGGCTAGGTCTGCCCTGTCCTCTCTTGTTGCCATCTTTTCCATATTTTCCTAATCTTGGCCTTTATTATTCTTTCTTTTCTCACATATTCTGTCTGAAAACAAGCAAAATCTCAATCCAAGACATTTTTCTTTTATTAGTCATTTTTTTGTTTTATGAAACACATGGTGTTTGACCATTTCCGTGTTAATCAGCTGTTGCTGTTCAACCACTTGGGATATGAGAACACACTTGTGAAGGACTGAATTAGCCTTTCATTTAGTGGGGAAGAATAAGGAATTTAATTCCTTTCCTAACCCAGAAGAAGGAAATACATGTCGGGATCAACTTTTCAGAATTTTGTTCAATATCCTTGCTCTGAGTCAAACATTACTTTTTAAATGGAATTCATTTCTTGGTTCTTCCCTGGAAGAACTCCTCAATCTTCAAACAACAGATCATTGGAAAATTACTCCTATTGTGTCAACTTGGCTTTCTCTTTAACCTCAAAATTCAGCTTTTGTGCTTGTTTATCCAGTTTTCTATCTCTTCTTTTCCCTTCCTCAAAAGAAGTGGCATGGTCTGATGGATATCCAACTTAAGGCACAGGGGCAGAAAAGATGGATTCTAGTTCAGCTGGTTGTTGGAATGTGGAGGAGTTACCGATTTGCTCGCTTTTTCATCTGTATAGTGGAGATGGTAACTCTAATACAACTTCGTTTCAACTTCCAGTCTGGATGCTTTCACTCTGGACACTCCTTGTGGATGGTGCTCGGAACACTCCAAGTTCATGGTGATTGGCCTTCAGATACTGCCCGCAGTGCCACTGAGTGACAGCCCTGGGGACTGGGAGTGATTGTGGCTGCTTCCTCCTGGATCTTTATCCAGTGAGAGCTCTGGGACTAATCTGACGACCATCCTTATAAACAGTATAGGTTTATGGCTAGACGGTTGGCTCTGAATCACTTCAAAAGATAAAGTTGGCATTTAGTTGTTTGGATGACATTAAGATTTGGCATTCTACAGTACAGAAGAGAAAATAAAATTCTCATTTCTAGTATTTTCATTATAGAGTAGTAATAACCACCTCAAGATTGTTCTAGGTGCTTAACTGATTAAGAAAACAACCATTTATAAGCTGTTAATAAAAAACTTAAACCCATTTAGCCAGCCTTTAATTCTCTGTATCTTAAAATGACCTCTTCTGTAGGACTTTGCTTTGAATCTTACTCCTTTGTGATGAAAAAGTCCTCATCTTCATTTTGCTTTGTAAGGAATTTCTCCACCGTTTTCTATGCTTATCGCCATATCACTTTTAAAATCAGCTTAGCAGAGTAACGGAGACCGTGACCTTTCCAGTTGAAACCAAACATCTTTTCATCAACGGGAGGTTTGGCTTTAGGCATGAAATTACCTAAGGTGATTTATTTACTAAATAAAATTACCTAAGATGATTTATGTACTATTTATTACTAATTTTAACATCTTAAAATAGACTCACCCTGACCCACCAAACTGACAAGTTCCTGGATAATAAAGAAAAAGCTCATTTCAGAATAGAAACAACAACTGCAAATCTGAGCTGAATTTGCTTGCAGAATTTCGATTGGTTCACATCAGTTCACTCACTTTACAGTAAATTCCAAGTCCATGGTCAGAAAATAGGTGAGTCTCAGTCTGATAGAAGAGAACCTTAATAAAGCAGGAGCCCACAGCCCTGGCATTCTACTCAGCAGTGCAATGAAAACGCAGGCACTAATAAACTGGATTCGGAATTGTCTTTCTGGGAATATCTGTATGTTGCAGGAGGCTCGTTCTTTCTGCAGAATCTTCTGTGCTTTCCTGTGAGACGGCTGTAGAAAAGCAGAACTTGCTGTGCTCTTGTACTTTAATCACTTGTGCAGCAACACAGGGCAATATTATTGTATCATACAGCCAGCTGACAAGAAGAGATTAAACCTTATTTCAACAGCTATACATTAAAGCTCCAAATCAGTCCACGGAACTAGGGTGACCTCCAATGAACCTTTGCTGGATGACTCAGAAGCAAGATGCGGCCAGGTTGTGGCCAAGATGGATTTTGAGAAAAGGCGAATTTTGAATTTTCTACCTCACTGAATTCAGTAGAGGCTGCTGACCCAGAGCTACTCCACACAAAAAGAAAAATTAGCAGAGAGTCTCTGAAAGCAAGGTTACTAAAAGGACTCAAAGGAAATTTATTTTAAATAAAAAGAATGACTGCTCATCATGTTTTAAAATCCCAGTGGTCACCATAGGCCTTCCCTCAATACCCCATCTTTGTTGAGCACTTACTGTGTGCCATTGCAACAGAAATGGAAACCCAATGCAAAAGGGCAGCCTTGAAATCTCTTTTGTCCTTTGTTCTTCCACGTGGCAGATCCAGTTTTTGTAGTTTCAGTTCAAGTCTGCCAATTTGCATTAGCACATCATCCGCCTGGTTACCAAGAAAATGTGCCTGAAGAAGAAAATCAGAGTGTGTTCATGGTCATTAGGCTTGGAGCAAGAACATGAGTCAGCAGTTTTGAACTGCACAGCTGGGGAAGAAACAGGCCTGGGAGCCAGCAGAGCTCGCAGGGGAACTCTCTGCTGCCTGGCGGGCGAGCTTTGCCGCATCCACTTTTGCCGCATCCACCGTGCATTGCATCTGCCCCTGGCTACCAACGCGGGTGGGGAGACACAGGACACAGAAACTCCTCTTCGCATGCATCTGCATTTTCCTAGTCCTTTAACAAGGACCAACTGTAAGGGCAAAACATACATTTGACAGTAGTAGTTATATATGAATCTTTGTTTTTGAAAGAAATAGAAAAAAAGGTGAAAATTAATTTATTCTGATTTGCTTTGGACATTTGATATCATTGATATATGAAAGCAATACTAGTGTGGCTGATTTATGGCACGCACAATAAATGTACGAGAGCTGCAAAAATGATTTTAAACTCCTGTAATGCTGGCAATTATACAGATGATGGACAGTCTGCTTTTTTGTCTCACAAAACAACCTTTAAATCTTCATTTCTTAGCTGGAAACATGAAGGCACAGGCAGGTCAAGTGACTTTTAGATCTAAAGTGAGGAAAGTTGCTTGATGGTAAGCTAGGTCTTGAACCCAGACCTCCAGATTTTTTTAGAGCTTTCTTGCTACACCACAGATACCAAGGTTATCAGTCAAAAACTCTCTACCCCTGTCAGCACTTTGGGCTAAGACTTTGGGCTAAAGCGCTGCATTTCATGGGGAGTCTGTGATCAGGGGCAAAGGATCAGTTGACCCCATGATCAATCATGAACCCCTTGGAGGGCTTCATCGCATAGACTGTTTTCTAAGGAGTCAGAAAATTGAGAGCAGTTGCCTCCAGGACTACCATCTAAAGGAGAGATGAGAATCAGAGCAGAAACGGGATGATGTTTAGGAGGTGGGCATGGGTGGCATGTGGATGCAGGACCCCTGAGTATTCATGGGAGGGGTGGCAGGGGAGGGAAGTGAGCAATGCTTAGGCCGCATCCCACTTTCTTTGCGGTTCTGCCCCGGCCATCCTTCTCTCCCTGGTCTGTGTGGGGTGTCATCTTTCTGTGGCTCATCCAGGTGATGCTCTAATGCCCACAACCCTGTGCCGATGGGACTATTTTGATGGCTCTATACAAAGAATGTTTCTATTAATGATATGCTGTTGACTAGCTGAATGCATTGAATATAAACTTCTTTCTGCATTGGGGCCCCTTAGAGCAGTGGGAGTTTTTATTTATTTTTCAAGTCAGGTGGCCATATTTTGGGTCTCCTCTCAGAATGAGCACAAACCACTTGTGTGTACCTCTAACAAACTGTACATTGAAAACTGCCTTCAATACATTTATTTTTTATTTTAGAAAAAATATTAATATTTTTGTATACTTCAATAGAATTATCAGACTATCCACTTATGGTAGAACAGTCCTCTTGGGAAACCAGACCTCATATGGGTAAAGAAAGAAAGAAAATATTGTGACGATAAATCACATACACATTTATGTTGGCTCTAGCAGCAAAGCAACTTAATAAAATGTGGTTATAAATTATTGAAAAATTTCTTGAAGATGTAAAAGTATAGATAAAAGTCATCTAGAGGGGGAAAAATTGCCATGAATTGTGTGCATTTCTTAAATGATTCATAAATTAGAAGTTAAAACAAGTATTTATTTAGATGCTTGTTTGTTTATAAAATGTTTTTGTCAAAAATAATTTAATAAGAATGGTAACTGCTTTTACCCAAACTCAATTTAAAATTTAAAGACTAGTGTACCACAGTGTAGGATTCATCATCATAAATGTTAGAGACTTGGGGGCCAATCATTATAGCACCATTTAATCAAAACTTACTTCTAAGCACACGTGTATGCTTGGCCAGTTGTGAAGTCAGATTGTGCTGTTGCTGCTTCTCATCCATTAGGACTCCTCTCTCAGGGCACTCCAACTAAGAAAGTGTGGACATAGCTACCTGTTTCGAATGAGGTCTGTATGGATCCCAAGCTAGAGCAAGGTCTACTTGAATGTAAAGTCATGTGACTTGAGCAATCGGTAGGTGTCTACCTGGGAATGTTTGGTGTCCTCATCCATAAAGTATAAATATTAATAATATCAAACTTGTAAATGCCAGCATGGGTGTGAAAGCCCTTGATAAAGGTAGAATGCTGTGCAAATGTCAGCAGTCTTTTCTAACTAGAGGACAAAGAGTTCATCATGGTGTTGGTGGACTGCTCTGCTCTAATGGAAATACCGTGGCACTTCCATCAGAGATGGAATGAGAGATTTCTCAACATGAAGGTTGATTTAAACACATTCAGTGAGTGTGCATGATCTTCACATACGTATCTATGAAACTATAGGAAAGTTATTTCATTTATGTATTGGTGAATGAAAAAAATCAGAAAATCTGGGGTACTGATCACTTAATAATCAGGAGAACAGTTCGATCAGCTTTAATTTCTCAAAAAATCATGGTTTCCAACAAAAGAATATGACTCCTCCAGAGGAGAGAAAAAAGCAGAAGGACATAGCACCCTGCTGTGCAGTCCATAGGGAGGACATATGTTTTACCTAAGGAGACACATGTTTTATTCAAATGGCCCCTTTTACAACCAGAAACATTTACCCTTGTGAAGATGATGAGAATAAGGTATCTAGAATTTATCTTTGAGAAAGAGCTTAGCACTTGAAATGGAACGGAATGCCTAGCCAGGAAACGTTGGATAGAATTTAAATGTTAAAAAATAAAGTGTGATTTAAGTGTCAAGAATGATATGGGCCTTCTTCCTCCCAATTCTGTTGCCTGAATTCAGCATCTCCCCTTCGAAGTCGCCTGGCTTTCAGCTGTAGCTGAGCATGTGGGAAAACTCAGAGACTGGAAGCAGTAGGAAGGAGCCCGTCAACCCACAGGGACCTGGAAATGTGGGAGGAACAGTTATTAACAATCCAGTTATGAGACAGACTTAGAGACGAGGACTTCAAGCTGAAAGGAGCTCTGGGAGTATTCATCTTGTATAGTAGAGGTGGCTGTCCGCAGAGAACTCCATGACCATCTTCGTCTTCATTCCCTGGATAACTGGGAAAATTCAATATTCTATTCTGGTCAAATTTTTGTTTTTGATTTTGGTTTTTCAGGAGGAATAATAAAGTGTAGGAAAGAAAAAGTTGTAAATCATTTAGGAAGAAGGAAGATGTGCTAGAAATAGTCATTGTGGAAAGAATATCATATGATATGTTTGTAAGGTAAATTTTGTTGCAAGGGAAATGAGGACCAAATCAGTATGGGGTAAAGGAGGTGCCAAATCATAGGAAAGAGGAGAGACAGAGACATTTTTTGGACTTGTCAGAACAGCTCATGATTGTATTCTCTGTGCTAAGGTCTTAAGAGTCTGTACATTTATTTATGTTTGCTCCGCAGACCACTGTAGCTATTTAGTTTCAGCATTCACCTCCCCCTACAGACAGACATTGCTTTATTTCTAAAATACCTTGTGCAGGGCCAAAAAATGTTTATTCTATTTCCTAGGATGTAGGCTGGTGACAGAAAGTAGACGCTGGAGAATGGAAGCACTTGGTTTCAAATAAAATATCTGCATTAAATATTCAGCTTTTTTGAAGCTTTATGCGAATATAGTACCAAAGGAATTGGCACATTGGCAAGGGCTCAGGCTCGGTATGAACAAATCTCCACATTGACCCCATTGACGGCCTAATACATTAACATCTCGCCGGACCCAGGAGGGGCAGCCGGAGCACACAGTTTCTTGGGGGCACTGCTGTTGCCTCTCTGGTTAGAGCATGATGCCATTCAGACCTGGGCTCTGGCTTGGTATGAATTGATGTCGGTTAGGTTCATACAGCTAATTCTCTGTAGCACCAGTCAAATGCAAGAAAAATGTGACTACTCGAGATGAGCTAAGTGCCGACACTAGGAGCTCAGTACATTTGCTATTGCTTGGGTGGGTGGTAGGTGTGTTTACTTCCCCTCTGGTATCTGGGCAAATGCCCAGGTCCAGGCCTCTGGCTAAGCAGAGGGAGTCAGAGAGAAGTTACCAAAGGGTTGGCTCCAGCAAATGACCTTTGCTAGCAGCTATTTGACCATTACAAACAGAGAGGATGTGGAAGAGCCAAGTTCATTTTGCAACTGGAGTTCTTTGGGTGTTCAGTCTCTTTGTAATATACCGTTAATGTGATTAAAACTGAGGCATTTAGAGGGCTTCCCTGGTGGCGCAGTGGTTGGGGAGTCCGCCTGTCGATGCAGGGGACGCGGGTTCGTGCCCCGGTCCGGGAAGATCCCACATGCCACGGAGCGGCTGGCCCGTGAACCATGGCCGCTGAGCCTGCGCGTCCGGAGCCTGTGCTCCACAACGGGAGAGGCCACAACAGTGAGAGGCCCGTGTACCGCAAAAAAAAAAAAAAAAAAAAAAAATTGAGGCATTTAGACCTAAACGGTTGTTGGGATAAATTAGAGACATCAAAACTGGCAGAGTTTAGTTTTGAAGAACACCATTCTGTCAGCTCTCCCTGAAATTTAATCACTCTAATATCAAGCTGTTTTTCTTCATGATGTGAAATTTGGCAGTGAGCAAAATCAACAAGGTCACAGCATTGAAGAGGAATTCGTTGCATTTTGGCAGAAGAATGGTGGCGATTCTAATGCCTAAGAATGCTTCTTTCAAAGGACCTAAGAGAAAGCAGCTATTAATTATTTAGATTACTACAGGGGGGATGGAAGAAGTTCACGTGTGTAAATATGCGTGTGTGTTTGTGTGTGTGTGTGCATGCACGTAAGTACACGTACACGGAAACTGAAACCAATTTGGTGAAATTGATTTTTTATGCAATCTGCTGCCTTTAAACCCTTTTCCATTGGCCTTTCAAAAAGAAGAAGCAACAAAAATGCAAATAGAAAAATACTCTTAAACATACATGTGACAGAGAAAACGTGCAAAGAATGAGAATGGGAGAGATGCTTTTGTATATCTACGCACACGTGTGTGTGCACAGTGACATTTTGGTTGCCCACACAGCAAGTGGAAAGCAACTTGATGGAGTCGAGTTAGCCATGTCTTGATGGTCTGACATGTCTCAAGCATTTCTGGGTGTCTCAGAACCAAATACCTGAAGAAGGCAAATTCAAAGGTTTCTTTGAATAGTATTTATACCTCAGACTTCTAGATTTTTTTCTTGGTCTGTCTCTATATCCTCAAACTCCTTAAATCTACTGCAGAAGGGATGGAAAATAGGTAATTGACTTATTGGCTTATGAATTAATAAGAGTTTCTAGGCTATTTCCCAACGGACCCTTCACCTCTTCCTCCAAACATACACAGACACACACACAAAGACACACACAGACACACACATGCACTCAGAATTATCTGCTGTTCTATATATATGTGTTGTGTGTCTACCAGATTAGGAATGGCATTTATTTTCAGGGTATTTTAAAGATTTCCCTGCAGGTTATCCAAACAGTAGCTTTGGAAAAAAAAACCTCCTAAATGACCACATTCAAATTGTCTTTTGAATGATGTCCTTGCTAACCAGGAAAATAAGCTCACTCCAGTATGCCTGAGGCAGTACTAAAAAAGAATCAGGCAGTGGCCTTAATGAAAATCCAGTTTTAGGACTGGGAGAAACTTAATATACTGTATCTTTTCTCTGAGGTCATGGCTCTATCCTCGAGGAGGTTATAGCAGATCATATTTAAGGCTGGAAAGCATCACGTGTAAAATATGCCCTGGGAAGACAGCTTTAATTTACACTACTCCTGCATGTGCAAGGGAAGAAAATGGAGCCGTTAGTTCCTATGAGGTGTCAATTTTAGGCTTTTACATGATCAGGCAAAAGGCAGAGTGGGCTATGGGTCTGGGGACCAAGTTCTTTCCATTTTAGACCTTGATTCTGTCTAGTTTGTGACCTTAGACAAGTCACCTCCCCTATTCAGGATTCTTATCTGTAAAATTAGGATGAACATATTGATCTCCATACCATTGTGGTTGAAAAGCATGAAGAAGATTCTTAGATTTCAAAGTATTTTGAAATTAACAAAGCGCTTTACAAATATAAGCCATGATGTTAGGGATTTACACAGAGGAAAACTAATGCATGTAACTAGAAAGGGCAGAACTTCCTCCTAGTGGGGAAGAGGCTCCTGAAAAGGCAGAAGGGACTGGCTGCATTATTTAAGCCAGGTGGCATGAGACAGTGGTATAAGTGCCTTTTCCACCTCTGTCTCCCAAGTGGCCACTTGGTTTGAGTGCCCACAAGGTCAATTTGAGTTGAATTTCCAGTGTGCTGATGTGTGTTGATGTCACTGTTGCTGAGAAACTTGTATTTCCCCCAGAGATGATTTGATACGCTTTTCTATAGATTCTGAATTCCTGATCTTTTCCCCCTCGTAGTGCTAATGTAATGAAAACAAAATTATTTCATAGCAATCCAAAGCCCTAGTTAATTCTCCCACTGACTGTAATTGTGAGTCTCTGACCTCAAAATCCACAGGGGAGTCTGTCGCTGGTGGAGCATTCTAACTAGAGCACGGGACTGCAATGGTTAGTGGGAGAACTTCAAGTAAAAAGAGTCTTATTTTAATTCATATTGGAACTTACCAACAAAGGAAAAAACAGTTCCTCTTGGGCCTCAGATGCTAACAAGAGCAAGGTTCTTCCTGTGGGGAAGGGAACCTCAATGTTTTTTCTAAAAAGTGTCCAGCTTTTCAAATTACCAGCCTGCTCAGTCCCCTAACAACCTAATAGTAGCCTCTCTATAAATAGCTTATCTCATTACATTCTTGTTTATTCTCTGTCTAGATGGTTTTGTGCTTCGTCCTTGCCTGCTGTTCATAGATTCCTAGGCTCAAAGCCAGCTTTGCATTTTCATCCTTTGGCATAAGCAGAGCATGGAGTGGAAATAAAGAGGACAAAGGCAGTGATTTCCTGTCTATACCCGCCACAAGTGCCCTGTCCCAGTGGCCCCAAGGGGCCAAAGTAAATGACACTTTTGTCAAGAATGTGAATGATCTAGGTAAATTACGAAACGTTAGATAAATACACACATATATGCATATGTGAATAAATGTGTGCATGTATGTATATATACACATATTCATGCATATATGTGCATATGTACACACACATATATATACATACCTGTTCTGTAAGAATATGTCCAAAACTGTAAATAAAAGGTAAGGAAGACGATGAGTGCCATCTCGTGGAGAGCCCAACCACTACATTTCCCAAATTATCTCTACAACAAACATTTTTTAAATGCCAAGCCGATATTGCTTGGAGTAAAGATTTTCTTCCTACCTTTCCAAGTTGTTCATCCAAATCATAATGTGTCCGCTACATACACAGTGTCATGGTCCAGCGTGCCAGGATACACCTTAGGGACGGCACCGTGCTCATGGAGATGGGCACTGTGGTGAATCAGTAGAGATGCATTCGCTACTGACCCCAGCTCAGGCAGACGTCTCAAAAGTTATGCCAGTCAGTGACAAAGCTGATAACGGACTCCAGGACTCACAGCGTTTTATACATGACACCGTCCTGTGACCAGTTGTTGCTGCAGCCACCATTCTGCACAATGTAATCCAATCACATTGTTCACAGTCTGCCCACGTTCAAAGCTCAGTTGATCAAGCCTTTTACTTTCTCTCAGTTAACTGGCATCACAGCCTTGTAGCCTAGCTACATGCATACTTCTATAAGCAATATTAATGCTCTACTGGATCAGTTGCCTGAGATACATACATATACGCAATGCCTGCTCCTACTTGTTGTATCTCAATATGCACAAGAAGGTGAACTGACTTCTTCCTGCTGCAGACATGACCAAGGACATAGGTTCTCATTCCCGGGAGTGTGAGAGTCCATGGTAAAATGGGGTTTCTGCCAAACATTACATGAGCATGATTAACTAACACCCTCTCATCACTCAGCAGGAGAAGAAAGTGTTTTGTAGCTATTAGACAGGCAGGGAATGCAGAAGGGTAGCCGCATCAGAGCTTTTGGCAATGAGTGAAAAAAGGGCGCTAATAGTAAGACTAGCTTACAGGTACCCTTCCATTCACTCATTCAGCAAATATTATAAAGTGCTCTGTGTGTTGTCTGCACTATGGATAATGCAAGCGATCAAACCAGGCAAGAACTGACAAAGCTCCCTACCTTCAAAGGGCTTCCATTCTAGTCAGGATTATAGACAATAAGTAAGTGAAACATTCTGTTTGTTAGAGGACGATAAGAACTAAGGAGATAAATAAAGCAGAGAAGAGAGAGAATGCCGAGGGTGGGGAGTGTTACAGTTTTACAGAAGGTTGCCAGGGAAGGCCTCATGAGAACATGACACTTCTGTTGAAACTTGGAGAAAAGAGAGCAAGGTTTGCAAATGTGCGCGGCAAAAAGCAAAGAGCCAGAGACAGACCTATGCCTGGCAGGCCAAGAAATAGGTTTCCAAGTGCTAGGTTAGGTTCTTTTTCCACAACACTGATAGAAATCCTGTTTGACAGTGAAAAATCCAGCACACCAGGAGATTGCCCAATGTGCCAGAGCCGGTAATTGGTGGATTTAGGTGGGAACCCAGCCTAGCCCTGGGCTAGATATTTTTACCCGCTAAACCCAGTAGCTGATCAGATGGGTCTCTTTTGGAGGTTAGGGAGGAGGAACTGTGACAGGCTCAGAAAGAAGGAGTGTTATTAGGGACAGAGCCTAGAAATACCTCAGGATTTTTTTTTTGTAAAAAATAATTGGTACTTTTCCCTACAGACTATATTCTTGTCATAAATCCAAGAAATAAAATATTAATATGTGACCTCATCTGATATTCCACATTTTCGTATTTAAATTAGACCTTATAAATAAAATCGAATATTATAACAGCACATGGACCCGTAACTTCAGTTACCAATCTGGTGATGCTCCACCTGGGTTCTTGCAGAGTTCTTGAACGGGAGGAATGAGGAAAATAAAGTAACTGTGTGCCTACCAGAGTACAGAGGAATTGACCTTTGTCCAGCCATATCAGATGGTTTGAGTATTAGATTCATGGTCAATGTATAGAGGAAACGCATCCCAGCCCAACAGCGCATGCTCAGAGCAGAGATGCTGCAGAGTTATCACGTGGGCTGAGTACTCCCCTTGCCCGCAGGGTAGGAGACGCAGCGCTCACACCACCAGCCATTTGGCATCGGGAACAGGCAGCACAGCCACCACACCGGCACTGCCTACAGCCTGCCCTGCCTCCTAGGAGGGGTTTCTTTCGCCCACGGCTGGAGCAGTCCAACCAGGGTAGTGTTGAAGTAGGCTGCTCGCCTGGTGTTGCTGCATCCCCCTGTGGACGTCCCATTACACAGCTCTTGTTTTCCCTCCCCCAGGCGGACCCCAGATCAGCTTGCCCACAGTGAGTGGGACGAAGCAAATCGGAGCTGCTTAAACATTATGAGTCTCATTACTCTTTGGAAAGCGCTTGAAGATCACTGGTTTCACTACCCTCAGAGTGTCACCAGGCTGGTCATCAAGGGGACCTGGGAACTCCTCTGCTGACCAAGTTCCAGCCCACGTCCACACAGGTGAGAGTCAATTCTAGTCTGAAGTCTTTCTGAGATTTGATAACCTTTTTGATTCCCCATTTCGATATTTAACAGCAATAATAGAAAAGTGTTTGGAACATTTTATACCCTTCTTGCTGTCCTTTAAAGTTTTTTTTTCCTTCTGTTTTCAAAAGAATAGTTACAATTTCTGAAGTTAATTCACTGACTGCTTGAAAACCATTCAGTTGTCCTGAAGAATCTGGTTTCACCTCACAGTAAGATCTAGAAATCACATTTTATACTTTCTGTTCTAAAAAATGATAGATGTTAAATATGTCCTGTTCTATCTTGGCCTTTTTCTTTGACTTTTTGTTTTTTTTGGTTCTCTTATCTCATTGACTCCCTTATATCTCATCGGAAGAAACCCTCATTATTTAAAGAATCAGTACTGATTTAAAGGTATATACACAATTTTAGCATGGGAGATTCTGCCATAAGTGTGGTTATACCAAATGTTATGTATGGAGAAGGGAAGCAATTGGGGGGGGGCAGGGGTGGCCATATAACGAAATGACTCGGGTAACACAGGAGGGAAGTGGAGTGACCTGCCTCAGGGGTGGGACCTCCACAAAGGCTATTGTTGGCCCCAGCCCCAAACTGAAGCGGCTTCTTTTCCCTCCTCTTCTGGTTGTCCTGCCTTCCTGCCCCCTCCCTGGGTCCTGCTTTCCTCAGGGTCTTTCTTTTCTTTCTCTCTCAAAATTTTCGGATAAGAGATAGTACTAACAACAGCTGCCTTAACTTCAGCATGTGTGACAGTTAAACACTGCCTATTGTTAATCCTTTTAAAAATCCAGCTTTTTGCATATAAAAAAAGAAGTGCAAAGAAATTAAGAGATTTGTCCAGTGCCACACAACTGCTAAGGGGCAGAGGTGGGAATTAAACCCAAACTGGGCAGACTCTGAGCCCATCCTTCTTACATACTGTGCAACCACTTTGTGCCTGGGTGATGACTTGTTCCAGAAGCACTTGCATTTTGATTGTGATCATATTCAAAAGGTGAAGGGATGAGTTCCAAAGTTGAACTTCCAGACACTTGCAGACGTTGGAGAGGATGGGAGTAAAATAGCAGGGGGTCTTCTTTTACGGGGTCTTCTCAGCATCTTTCCCTTATGCAGTGTATTGCCCTGTGCATGTCTGTTCAACAAGCATTTATGGAACACATCTGTCAAGCTCTGTGCGAGGCTCTGGACATGATAATGTGGTTGTTAAGAACCACACTTCCCTTCTCCCTTCCTTAATAGCCTATCCTTTTCTGGAAAGTTTGACTTGTGGAGCAATGTCTCCAGGATCTATTCCTTTTTATTCTTATTAAAAATAATTCTCATCCCACCTTAACAGAATCCTATGATATCAGATACTAGTGATGTTTAAATTTTTCATTCCCGTGCCCAATATTGACTGAATTTTTCAAATTTAGATCTGATCTGTTCGTAATTTGGAGAACGGTAAGCATCTGAAAGATGGTATTTAGTATGCCTGGTATTAAGCTTATACTGAAGTAAAGGACATGAAAGAGTCTAAAATTTGTCACCAAATGAAACCAACAGAAGCCTGCAAAGTGTCACGAGATACTCAGCATATCTTTAAATGGCAAAACTAGTCCTTTTTCCATAGACACTGATTCAGTGACTGAAGGCAGTTTTCTTGTCTTTTAACTTCTTAATTATTTTTAATTGAAATGAGACATGCCTAGTTTCTTTACCTGCTCCCCCTATGATTTTTGGATACCTTTTCTGTAGCTCTCCAGGATGTGGTTTACTTGTACATTATCTTTCTTAACATGTGGTGTTCAGAGTTAAAGACAGTATCTCAGTGGGGGCCCATAAGACAAGAGTTCATGATCGTCTAGTTGATCTGGAAACCACTTTTTGTCTCAGCTGAGATGGTGTCCACTTGTTTGGCAGTTTTCTCCAGGAATTGGTTTATATTGAGCTATCACACTCAGCTTTTTCTCCCAAATTTCTTTAAAACTTTTTCTTTATCCTTAAAATTAAAATCAATTAAATTAAATGACACACATTTAAAAATTCTCAAAGGGAGAAATTTCTGTTTACACTGCTAGTATTTTATCTTGTTAATATCAAATATATTTTCTCAGCTTTAAAAATATTTTTAATTGAAGTATAGTTGATTTACAACGCTGTGTTAGTTTCAGGTGTACAGCAAAGTGATTTAGATATATATATATAAACTCTTTTTCAGATTCTTTTCCATTATAGGTTATTACAAGATATTGAATATAGTTCCCTGTGCTGTACAGTAGGTCCTTGTTGTTTATCTATTTTATATATAGTAGTGTGTATCTGTTAATCCAATACTCCTAATTTATCCTTCTCCCTCTTCCCCTTTGGTAACCATAAGATTGTTTTCTATGTCTGTGAGTCTGTTTCTGTTTTGTAAATAAGTTCATTTGTATCACTTTTTTAGATTCCACAAGTAAGTGATATATATTTGTCTTTCTCTGTCTGACTTATTTGGTTAATCTATTTTCTCAGCTTTTTCAGGTGTTTTTTCATCTTGGTGATAGTGGGGAAGGTTCTGGAACTGATGAAACAAAATTAGTTATGGGATGAAAATGGTTGAAGTTAAGTGACAGGTACTTAGTGGCTTATTCTACCATCTTGTATTTTTTGCATATGCATGAAATTTTCCAAAATAAAAATTTTAAAAATTACCCATATATTATATTTTTGTTTATACCTAGCCTTAACCATCTCATCTAACAATACAGCAAAAACTTTGCCCAATGTTTTGCTGAAATCAAAATACACTTTGTCAAAAACATCCCTCTCAGTTAATTGTCTGGCAAATTTTCAGAATTCCTCCAAAATTGGAATTAAGCATTAAAAAATTAAATGACAAAGAAACATTAAAAAGTTATTAAAATCTCTGTTAGTTTGGTTTCCAATCTTGGCCAAAACTTTGTCACATATAACAGTATTCCCTTGGTATTCTGTCACTGCTATAGCATCAAAGTTGTACATTTATGTATATTTTGGGACCTTAGTTATTAGCTAGGCTGAGTCCAGGGATGAGACAGCTCATCCATATATGAAGAGAGGTAAAGGGCACTGGGTGCAGAGACATCAATGGGAATAAGAAGGAATCATATTTACCAGAATTCCTCTAGGGGAAAGGAGTTGCAAGAATTACTTTGATAAGACTCTGGGGATGAGAATAAAGACTTCCAAGACTCATGCTCACGTTACAATAAAAAAGTCTCTAACCTGATTCTGAGGATGGTGGGTCAGGTAAGGGCAAGGAGACATTTGTGGAGTGTTAAGCTCATCTGGGATGAGAACTGAATTACTCAGATCAGCTCAGCACAGCTGGAGCACCCCTGCAATCAGCCTCACCCCACAGAACATATAACTCCTCTCCTTAGTACATATTGAACAAATATTTTTAAACCATCGGTCTGAAGGGACAACAAATTATTAAGTCAGCCCTGGGTCTCAGAATGTAATCTGCAAAAATTAAAATTATAAGCAGATTACTAGAAAGTAAAGGAACACTTTACTGACACTTTTCTAAAGATCTAACTCTCCGGATGATGTCATCTAATTTTGCTTCAGGAATTGTAAATGTTACATGTCCAAAGACTTAGGAGAGGAAAACACACAACTGAAAAGAAGTGAAATGCCAAAGAAAATGGACTGAGTCACAGCTCAGGACCCCCGGCCACCCCCAGGGCAAAGTGAGAGTTATCCAGAAGGGCTTTACCAAACCGGGCCGGCCAAAGGGCCAGAGTAGCTACGAGGACCGTTTCCACCCTCTTCCCTGAGCACCGTAGACACAGTTGCTCCAGATGCAGAGAACATCAAATTCAGCCAGCTAGCTCCAGGTTAAGAGAATGGCAGATACAGTCATGAGAATGGTTAGTAGTGTTTAATAAACTTTTTGGGGGCGTATCTTCCAGAAGGCAGAAATGTGAAAGACGTGGCCTTGAGGGACCTCCACATCTCTCTCATCAGGCTGTGAAAATTAGTCTCCTCTTGTTGAATAGGAAAGGTTAGCATTTAATAGTTAATGAAGGCCAGATAATCTGAGCAGATAAGAGCAGATAAGAGTCTGCACAGACTGCATTTGGGACAACCCCAAATCCTCTTATCTCTTCTCAGAAAGTCTGCTGTTTGTAAGATATTGCTTTAAGGAGAGGAACAGAAGCACATATGAAGAGAACCACTATCTTTTCCAAAGAACGCAGACTACATGAAGAGGTGCTGCTTTATAGGTTTATGGGGAGCTACAACAACATACTATATTTTTTTTCCCCTGGATTCAATACACTGACCCCCTGGTAGATCAACTGTAAAACATTTACACCATTGTGGACATACTGTAAGACTCCCTCCTTCTTTTGCTGCTTGCACTACTCTGTGATCTGTATTGTTTATACCCAAGTGGCTCGTAGTGTACTCCTATGAGGAAATGTGCTGAGCATAGTGAAACCCAGGAGGAAACGGAGAGTGGGTTAAGCTTTCTTTGATGGAGGCATTCAGCTACCTTGTCTTTGTGCTCAGGGTTATTTAAGGGCAGACAGTAGCAAAAGTATCTTGCCCCAGTTTAACTCTCCCCACTCCACCCCACCTTTTATGTCTCTTTTGGGACAAAGCTAGCCCAACCTCTCCAATTCCCTAAAAGTCCTATCAACACAGGTCATGATTTACTCCTTCCGTGGAGGCTTTCCCCATCCCTCCTTGACAGTATCTCCTCCCATTCACTGGGGATTGGATGTAAAAATTGCCTCCTGCCCCTGCTACTTCTGTGACTGTCCAAAGTGTAAGCTCCTTTTCCTCTGTCTTCTCCCATCTTTTCATCCCCAAACGCTTCTGTGCTTTTCTTCCTATTACATACCCAACTTTTCTCTTCTCCCCTCCCTCTCCCACTTTTCTTCTGTGTCCACTCTTATCCTATATCCACAATTCCCCTTGCCCTCAGCCCCTCCACTGAACATTCCCTGCACAACCTTGCCTTAGCTGGTGTTTGACTCTCCCTGAGGACCTTTTTGCCCCCAAATGGAGGTGGCCCAATTCCCCAGCTCCAGTAACTTGGGTAGTGTACTCCTCATTCTCAAGGCTAATTTCAGGCATGAGTCCTTCTCTATCATGTAAAAATCCTTGCTCTTTGGTGACTTGGAACATCCAACTAAATCCCCATCTCTCCTTATCTCACTCCTTTACCAAATTTCTCGGTCTCCCTCTCATTCTTGGAAGCACCTAGCTTACAGCCTTATTCTCCATTGTGGGTTACTTTTCCTGTTCACATGGATTCCTCATGCAACACCCTGGCCTCTTGAATTTTTCATCTTTCCAGATCCAATAACTTTCAACTTTCCTCAGTTCAGCGCCTCATTCTTATGATCCCATACTCAGCAAGACCCTTCTCCGATCACAGGGCCCTATGCTTCTCAAACCATAGGGTTCTGGGCTTCCCTGGTGGCACAGTGGTTGGGAGTCCGCCTGCCAGTGCAGGGGACACGGGTTTGTGCCCTGGTCCGGGAGGATCCTGCATGCCCGCGGAGCGGCTGGGCCCGTGAGCCATGGCCGCTGAGCCTGCGCGTCCGGAGCCTGTGCTCCGCAGCGGGAGAGGCCACAACAGTGAGCGGCCCGCGTACCGTAAGCAAAAAAAAAAAAAAAACAAAACAAAACCCATAGGGTTCTGTTTTTCCAGCATCATCACTCTTGAGTCCCTCCACGATTCCTGGCTTTTTGTCCATCAACTCCTCCTACTTTTACTGCTCTCTCATCCAACTTAGACCCCATTGTAAATCACTTTAGTCACTTTCTTTTAATGTCCTTGCTTGCCTGTCCTCCCATTTTACCTGCCCAGCTGAATCTCAACCTTTGATCAATCTAGCTGTAGGTCTTCTCAGTTTTTACCTCACCACTGATGATTGTCGTGAACGTTACACAGCCATATGTATTCATGCTCCTCAAGTATTATGGTCTCCAATCCCACTCTTGCCTTTTCAGTATTTGCTTTAAATATTGACTCCCTTTTCTCTGATTCCATGATAGGTCACCCCTGCTTCTAATGAGACATGTTTTAGTCTAATATGAGTTCATATCGGGTTGTTGTCTAGTCTCAAGGGCCTGGAATCACTCTAGATCTTTTAAATGTCTTTGATATTCTGCTGTGATCCATTATGTTTTATACAGTAGAGGGGGGTTTTATACCATAGATTTGTGGTTTTATACACTAGAGGGTGATAATATATTTCTCACTTTTGAGTACACGGTGAGTACTTCTCTGTGGTTCTCATCCTTTCCTATCCCACAATGTGCTGGAAATATACTGTGTTGGAACTTACTGATTAGTATGAACATTCATATGCTTACTTCAGTGAATAATTCTAAAATCTCATCTTGGTTATTTCAACAGGCTTTGACTTCCGTAGAATTCTCTGCTCTTTTCCCTTCTGTGATTGAATTTCCTGGAAGTCTGTGCTCCACCCTCAGGGATCCCTATGGCCCAGTCAGCCCGAGCTCCATCCTAAGGAAAGAGAGAGTCAGTTTCTTTTCAAATTTTATTTTTTGAGAGAAGTTTTAGGTTTGCAATAAAATTGAGAAGAAGGTACAGAGATTTTCCAGATACCCTCGCCCCTCACACATGCATAGCCTCCTCCATTATCAAAAGCATTCACCAGAATAGTACAATTTTTTAACAAGGATAAAAATACACTGACACATCATAATTATCTAAAGTCCATAGTTCACCCTTAGGGTTCACTCTTGGTGCTGTACCTTCTGTGGGTTTGGACAAATGTAGAATGACATGTATCCATCATTATAATATCATATAGAGTATTCTCACTGCCCTCAGAATCCTCTGTGCCCTGCCTATCATCTCTCCCTCTACCTCAAGAATCAGTTTTAGTTCTTCTGTGAGATTTCACTCATTTGATATGTGAATTTAAGCTACTTCCTTCTCTTTGGATGCTCTAACTCTTTCAACATGAAATGGAATAGTTGTCACCACAGCCCAGTGACAACTTTAACCAGTGTTGGTTAAAGTACTCTGATTCTAGAGTAAAATTTAATTTGAAAGCAATTTAAAAACTTTATTTTTAGAGCCAAATTATGCTTCTCATTCATTTTACAGGAGTAAACTAAAATCTACTTTCTGCATAATTTGGTGTGTTATATTCCCTATACTGGAAACATAAGCAATAAAAACTAAAGTTAGTGTGTATTGCTGTTTAAGAAGAATTCTGTGCCTCAGCTCCTTGACTAGAGACTTAAAGCCTTTCTCCTTTGTATTACCTGAACAACATACACCCTATTCTCCTTTTAAATATCTAGAATAAAATATACATCACTGAATTATAACAGCTGATATGTGTCTTCTCTATTATTAACTAATTTAATGATCAAGAGTGATACTTTTTTTCAAACTTCAATTTGCTTGCAACAATTCAAAAATGATAATAATAGTTCCTGTGCTAACCATCCTATCTCACTACAGCTCCAAGGATTTTTCCATTTTGAATATGAATAAACTGAGAGAAAACAAGAAACCCAGGAGATCTCACAATAAGTAGTTTGGCTGAGATTTAAAAACAGGGTCATCAGTACCTAAACACTGAACATTACGGCAGGTTAAAAAACAGGTTAAAAAACAAACAAAAAATGCAATTTCCAGTGTGTTTCAAACACCTGTGTTCCCTCCCCTGTGCCCACCAAGTCCTACCCGTCCATCAAGTTCCACTGAGTTGATTGGTTCTACCAGGTCACATAGATATTTCCCTGCTGAAGGATGACTTCTGGGAGTTGGAGCGGGTCAGTTTTAGCAAAGAAGAGGCGAGGTCTTGGTTGACCTGCCAGTGATGTGTGGACTGAACTTCCTGAGAGACACGATTGCTGTACCCAGTAGGGAAGTTCTGAACAGGACCCATCTTGTGAAAAGTGGAAGGGACCGACAGACATGCTGGATGTGCTGATAAACAACAAAGGCTGTGTCATCTTCCCAGAAAAGAGGAAGCTAGGATGATGCACAAGCACAAGATCCCTGACTTGAAAGCATCCTTTTGCTTAACAAGAAGGTTTGGGAAAAGAAACACCATACTACTGAATTTCATTTGTTTTGTAGCACAGAAAAAGCATTCAAATGAGCATTTATTAAATTAATCGAATGAGTTAGAGCTATGAAACAATGCATGGTGTGGATCAAAATGTGATCAGATGGCAGCATTTCTCATTTAAACAAAACAGTCTTTATTCTAATGCAGTGGTTTTTAAACAACATTGGGGATCTTAAATTAGAATTCAGAGTCCCTCACGAAAGGGCTATAACACATCATTATCTGCCTCTAAACTCTTCTATGCCAAATCCCTCACGTCACTCGAAGAGCTTTTTTTCTGAAACACAGGTCAGCTTGAGTAACTTTCCTCCTCAAAAACCTGCAATGGTTTCCCACTGCTTTGGGAGTACATTTCTAGCACAGTGTTCCAAATTCTCCATAATGTAGCAACTTTTTGCTTCACCTGGTTCATCACAAGAGCTTCTCTGAATTAATCATTAACCTCCCTCCAAAGCTTTTTTCAGGCTGTTTCTGCAGTTTGTCTTGCCTTCCGCATTGCTCTGCATTTTAAGATTCTGTAGTCCTCACTCTACTACACCCTCTCCGTGAAGCCTCTATTAATGCTCCAGTGTGAAGTGCTCTTTCCCTCCATGGAACTCCCAAGCTCTGTCACACTTACACAGTTGCTGCATACTGCTCTGTGCGGTTGCTATTTGAACTCTTGTCTAATCTCCCATGCATTACAATCAGATTGTTTGATACTTTCTTGAATCTCCTATGGCAGTGATTCTCAAACTTTAGCAAACATCAAAATTACTTGGAGGGCTTGTTAAAACACAGATTGCTGGGCCCCATTCCAGAGTTTTTGATTCAGTAGTTGTAGCGTGCGACCCAAGAATCCACCTTTTTAATAAGTTCCCAGGTGATGCTGATGGTCTTGGTCAGGGGACCCCTGCACCGTAGGGCCCAGCCTAATGCCTTACACATCGTAGGCTCAACAGGATAATTGGGTGGGTGATATAGCCATACTTATGGATTGAAAATTTAGCAGGTGTTTTATTAAGACTTTTAGCATTGTGTCTAAGAATATAAATTATCATGGTTGTCACTTACAGGTATGTAAGATAGTGGAGTTTATATAATCTCTGAAAGTTGACATATTACGTGTTAGTGTCATCCAAATAGTTCTGATGTGTATTTGGACCTTTGAAAGCACATGGTGAATGAAGATCTACCTATAGGGAACTGAAAGGAAAAGAAACTGCACATTTTTCTCCAACACTCGTGGCAATATAAGTAGTTTCCACTTTACCCACCAGGAAATGGGAGCTCAGAAAGGTCACATAGCAAAGATGTAGCAGGACCCGGGCTCTGTCCGGTCTTTAGTCTCCCTTGCTCATCTGCTGTACTTCCGGTTCCTCCCCAGAAGAAGTAGCACTTTTGGCGGAAGTAGATAACAGACATTAAGAAAATATTAAGTTCAGGCTCAGGACAACAACCAAAAAAATCCCAATTTATTTTAAATGAGTTGTAATGAATAAGTGGCACAGATATGACCCAAGCATGTGTTGTCTACTTCTCAGTATTCCCTGGAGGCATGGACTCTACTCATTTCATGCCTCCTAAGACAAGGCATCCAATTGCCTGGTTAAGACCTAAGGCTCAGTGAGTGGTATAACCCTGTCTTTTCTTTCTTTCTTTCTTTCTTCCTTCCTTCCTTCCTTCCTTCCTTCCTTCCTTCCTTCCTTCCTTCCTTCCTTTCTCCCTTTCTCTCTCTCTCTCTCTCTCTCTCCCCCTTTCTCTCTCTCTTTCTTTCTCTCTCTCTTTCTTTCTTTCTCTCTTTTTCTTTCTCTCTCTCCCCTTCCTTCCTTCCTTCCTTCCATTCTTCCTTTCTTTTAAATGTGCACATGGCTCTTTTTTTCTCTTTGGGGAAATCTGAGAGATTAGAGCTGTTGCCACCCAGAAGTCAGAATAAGTCAGTGAAACTTACTGAGTTACCAGAGAATGAGTCTATATGTGGATGTCGGGAGCAAGGTTTCATGAGAGAGTTAGGAATTTCTAAACATTATCTGTCTGCTCTCAGAGATAAAAAACAAGACACGTCTGTTTCCTCTGTGACAATCAAATGGGATGTTCCTTGGCTCAGACAACCTTCTGTTGCAGAGGTAGTGCAGCATGGATTGTTGTGCAGGGTGGAGGGCTGTGTAGGGTGGAGGGTAGTGCAGGGTGGATGCAGCTGCAGGGTGGATGCAGCTGCAGGGTGGAGGGTAGTGCAGGGGGGAGGGTAGTGCAGGGGGGAGGGTAGTGCAGGGGGAGGGTTGTGCAGGGGGGAGGGTAGTGCAGGGTGGAGGGTAGTGCAGGGTGGATTGTTGTGCAGGGTGGAGGGTAGTGCAGGGTGGATGCAGCTGCAGGGTGGATGCAGCTGCAGGGGGGAGGGTAGTGCAGGGGGGAGGGTAGTGCAGGGGGAGGGTTGTGCAGGGGGGAGGGTAGTGCAGGGTGGAGGGTTGTGCAGGGTGGAGGGTAGTGCAGGGTGGAGGGTTGTGCAGGGTGGAGGGTAGTGCAGGGTGGAGGGTAGTGCAGGGTGGAGGGCTGTGCAGGGTGGAGGGTAGTGCAGGGTGGAGGGTAGTGCAGGGTGGAGGGTAGTGCAGGGTGGAGGGCTGTGCAGGGTGCAGGGTAGTGCAGGGTGGAGGGTAGTGCAGGGTGGAGGGTAGTGCAGGGTGGATGCAGCTGCAGGGTAGACTGTCGTTCTTGGTGCAAGAGCTTCAGCATCATCCAGGAACATGTTAGAAAGGCGAGTTCTCAGGCTCCACACCCACACAGTGAACCAGAAATTTTGGGGGTGGTACCCAGAAATCTATTTCAATCAGCCCTTGAGGTGAATCTGATGCAGGCTGAAGTTTAAGAATAACTGCTAGTGTTTAGTTATCAACAAATTAGGCAGTCCCGCAAACTACAATTCTTTTTTCAATGACTGTCACCAAATCATAAGAAAGTTGTGCTTTTGGACAAATTCTGTAGATATTCCAGTGTGGTTTCTGACAAGGAAGTGTCTTAATTTTGGGACAGGTTTTAAAAGAACACAAAATTTACGTATTTTTCCTTGTGTATTTGTTTTTATTTTAAAATTTTGTTTTGTATTGATTGTACCTTTGAGAACAAATATTTAAATTATAGCATGGATAAAGGCTTTGCTATAGAAGTTCAGAGTTGAAAGTTCACTTGAAATGTCATCAGATCGAATTCTTATCTTAGAGTTGAAATAAGAAGCTTAGAAGGTTTACATGAATCCCTGGATCTCAGAGCATTGTTAATCCTATTGTTTTCTCTCTGTCCTCCATGAAGCATCCCACTTTCACTGGGCTTGTGCATACAAAAAGGTGATATAAAAAAATAATAATGATAAGTAAATAGTATCTTTCACTTACTTTGGTCATCATTTACCATACCTGAATAAATCACTGCCTAGGTACAATATTTCCATACAGTAATTCAGAATGTCTCTCTTTGGGTCTTTTAAGTTTACAGTTTATAATTCAATTTTATAAATGTTTTGAGGTCATGAATTATTCTTTGAGGCTGAAAATATTTAAGAGTTGTAGTCTTGAATTATTCTCATGCAATACACATACCACATCATTCTGCATCGAATTACAGAATACCCTCAGGAATTTTTAGGGGTTCCATAGAGCCCAGGTTAAGAATTTCTGCTTAAATAAGCTCATCTAACACTGTGGATGAAAAAACTTCCTTCCCAAAATTATCCTTTTCATCTAAAGACTTTCTTTAGGAAAGGATTTTTGCTCCACCATGAATCCCGTGTAAATAATTGCCACCTAATTCCCCCACCTTCCCCTCTGATGCCCCAGACTCAGCCCTGCATTTGCAAACGGTAAGCAGCAGGGCCTAAGGGGTGGATTCTCCAGTTTGCCCTCTGAAACATTCTCTCTCCTTCTCCGCAAGGACCCCTGCCCTGCCACCCTGCACTGGCACTGTCCATATTATTGGAGGGTAGGGGCAAGTTCTGGAGGCAATTTAAATAAGCTTCCTTGTACCAGAGATAAGCAGGACGTACAGATGCAGTTGAAATTTTATGCACATTTGGAAAGCTTGCTTATTTTAGGATTTTGTTCAGAAATGAGTCACTGGAGCGTCTGTTTCTGGCTCTGTGTCTGTGGCTCTGTCTCTCAGAATGATAAAATTCCCAACTAGTGGCCAGAGAGAGCACATTAGTTTAAAATTTGTTCTAGTCAAGAAGCTCGTCCAGTGTAAGTGCCAAGGGACATGCCATAACAGATTTACAGTTCGCACAATAAATAAAGAGCCGAAGAAGCCTGAAGGGAGGTGAGCGCGGAGGATGCTCTGGAGTAGTGAGGACTGAGCGGGTCACAGAGTCAGTACGTACCGAGGTAGTTACATCTCCAGCAACCTCTGTTATGTACACAGAGATTTAGGAACAACCATCATGTGATGAGGTCCCAGGTAAAAGTTGCAAGCTGTTACTTATGTATTAGTTACTCTAGAATTCACTAGCATAGATTGACTGATTGATCACATAACCACAAAGCAAAATTTAAGAGATTCATCATGGATCCAGGCATTTAAATTGGGGTGGGTTAGGCAGTTAAATGGAGGGGCAAGCAGCTGGTGAGGCTTAGCTGGGAGAAGCATATCAGGTGGGTCATGCCAGTGGCTGGGTAAATGGCAGTGGCAGGAGGACTTGCAAGGTCCAAAGAGTGGGTAGAACTTCATAGATAGGGTTTATTTATCTTTTTCTTAATAATGCTTTCCAATTTTCTGAAAAAAATTTTAAGAAGAAGGGGTCACACCTCCTAGAGATATGGAAATAAAAACAGAAGTAAACAAATGGGACCTAATGAAACTTAAAAGCTTTTGCACAACAAAGGAAACCATAAACAAGACGAAAAGACAACCCTCAGAATGGGAGAAAATATTTGCAAATGAAGCAACTGACAAAGGATTAATCTCCAAAACATACAAGCAGCTCATGCAGCTCAATAACAAAAAAACAAACAACCCAATCCAAAAATGGGCAGAAGACCTAAATAGACATTTCTCCAAAGAAGATATACAGATTGCCAACAAGCACATGAAAGGATGCTCAACATCACTAATCATTAGAGAAATGCAGATCAAAACTACAATGAGATATCATCTCACACCAGTCAGAATGGCCATCATCAAAAAATCCAGAAGCAATAAATGCTGGAGAGGGTGTGGAGAAAAGCGAACCCTCTTGCACTGTTGGTGGGAATGTAAATTGATACAGCCACTATGGAGAACATTATGGAGGTTCCTTAAAAAACTACAAATAGAACTACCATCCGACCCAGCAATCCCACTACTGGGCATATACCCTGAGAAAACCATAATTCAAAAAGAGTCATGTACCAAGATGTTCATTGCAGCTCTATTTACAATAGCCAGGACATGGAAGCAACCTAAGTGTCCATCAACAGATGAATGGATAAAGAAGATGTGGCACATATATACAATGGAATATTACTCAGCCATAAAAAGAAACGAAGTTGAGTTATTTGCAGTGAGGTGGATGGACCTAGAGTCTGTCATACAGAGTGAAGTAAGTCAGAAAGAGAAAAACAAATACTGGATGCTAACACATATATATGGAATCTAAGAAAAAAAAAAAGTCATGAAGAACCTAGGGGTAACAGGAATAAAGACACAGACCTACTAGAGCACGGACTTGAGGATATGGGGAAGGGGAAGGGTAAGCTGTGACAAAGTGAGAGAGTGGCATGGCCATATATACACTACCAAACGTAAAATAGATAGCTAGTGGGAAGCAGCCGCATAGCACAGGGAGATCAGCTCGGTGCTTTGTGACTGCCTGGAGGGGTGGGATAGGGAGGGTGGGAGGGAGGGACATGCAAGAGGGAAGAGATATGGGAAAATATGTATATGTATAACTGATTCACTTTTTTATAGGGCAGAAACTAACACACCATTGTAAAGCAATTATACTCCAATAAAGATGTTTAAAAAAAAAAAAAGAAGAAAGAGTCATTACTGGCTAGGTTGACCCAAAAAACCCTGGTCCTATTTGAAATCCTTTTGTGAAAAGCTCAGAATGGCCTAGTGATAATGAGTGACCATGTATAATGTGATCCTAAATAAACAGTTAATAGAAATATGAAAATTATTTAAAAGTCTTATTGAATATAGTCGATCATTTTTCAAAAGGGCCTCCTTTTAAATTGAACCAACATCTACTAAAATGTCACCGGTTTTGTAGTCGATAAGCTTTAAAATGTATGTTTGGGATAACAATGTATAGCTAATGTGTTCATTATTCATGACAATGGTACGTGCACCATTTTAATCTTCATTATCCTCTGTAGACATTATCTAATTTATCTGCAGCAGGGTTCTGAGCAGTGCACTGTTATTTCTCTTATTGATCAGGCAGAGGAATTAATGCAAGGCGAAAGGCCTTGATTCTCCAAGGTCCCATTTCTCAACACTGATCCATCAGAAATATCGAAGACAAACTGTTGACAGTCAACAAACAGAAAGGTAGAATGTTTGCCAATTTGACTGGAAAGTGTTGCTGGTGTTTACTTACCCTAGAAGGCTTAAATGAAGCAGGGATCTGGAAACACTTAAGAGCCCATATGCATTTCTACTGAAATGCTCCAGTTATAATGGCAGAGATTTTTTGCTACTACCTATGGGCAGCACCAAGGGGTTCCCCATGTCCTTTTCTCTAGGGAGACAGAGGCAGCTTTGCTTTGCTGTCCTTAGAGCTCCTACTTCTCTTTTTACCTCATTCAAATGGGACCTCCTCAAAGTGAGCATTTTCACCATCTGGCAAGTCTGTAGTGCTCTCTCTCTAGCAAACAACCTTTAGTTATTCCTGCTACCCCTGGCCCCTCTGTCCACCCCTCTTCCACCTCGCAGGTGAATCTCTTTTGGCCAAGTGCATTCACAGCTATGGGAGAATAGCTGGCTAGCTTTCTGGCTTCCTAGGACTGGTAAAACTCTCCTTCCCTTTCTCGATGTTTTTTTTTGTTTTGTTTTGTTTTGTTTTTGCAGTATGCGGGCCTCTCACTGTTGTGGCCTCTCCCGTTGCAGAGCACAGGCTCCGGACGCGCAGGCTCAGCGGCCATGGCTCACTGGCCCAGCCACTCCGTGGTATGTGGGATCTTCCAGGACCGGGGCACGAACCCGCGTTCCCTGCATCAGCAGGCGGACTCTCAACCACTGCGCCACCAGGGAAGCCCTTGATGTCTTTTTTTTTGGACATTTTTATTTGAATTGCCTAAAAGTAGTTATGACGAAATTTACCAGAAGTTGATTTTTGAGGATCTGGTAGAGCCATAGGTAATATTAAGACTGTGTAAGTCTTGATCCTCCGTGGTCCTGAATCTTCCTTTTGGCATTTTCCTATATTGGCTAATCCCGCTTCAAAGTATGGAGTCTTGAGTAATTGCGGTAGTTTGTACAGTTTCACCACTTACTAATGCAAGTTTGGAAACTTGAGCAAATTGTTTTGTTTAAGTTTTAGTTTCCTCGTCTATAAAATGGGAGTAATCCATACAAGTCACTTAAATAATGCCTAGCTTATACCAAGCATTAAAAAATTGTGAACTACTGTTTATTATTTCAGAGCAATTATAATTTGATAATTAAATATATAAAAGAGGTTGGATCTTTTTATCAGGCTAATGGATTCCTTTGAACTTTTTTGAAAAATTTTTATAATTTGTTTTATTTTCTACTCCTAGAAAAAAAATAGAACCTTCCTTAAGAACCATAAAATGGCTTGCCTGTGACTCCCTGGAACCATTTCAATTAGTTAAGAGCAGCAAACAGCATCTCCCCAGCTTTATGCCACTTTTGCCTATTCTTACTTCCTTTTCTGAAGTTCCTCTTCAAAAAAACTCCTGACACTTTCTTACATCTTCTCTTCAGTCTTTCAAAGTCATCCCTCTGGATGAGATTGGACTTTGTCACTACGCTCTTTCTGCTATTTCTTTGTAGTCCACATGGTTTCTGGAAGCTAGACATAGATAAAAACGAGGCAGGTCTGTCCACAGGAGATGATAACAATGATTAGAAGAGGAGGGGTGCTGTGGGAAGAAATAGTTCATCCTGATCCTGGCAAAGGAGAGGAGATCTTCAAAAGACAAGTGCCTTACGTTTAGTTTAATTCTCTTTGGCTTTTCTTCTTTTCCTCTTCGGAACAGTTGTTGTCTGAGTTATTTCTCCTGAGATGGTGTGAACAGAGAGGCACAGCAGTGGTGAAACCTTTATTAACTCTGGCACAGGCCTGACCGCAGAGCAGAAAACTCTTTCAAAGCTAGGAAGCAGGGCTTCCCTGGTGGCTCAGTGGTTGAGAGTCCGCCTGCCAATGCAGGGGACACGGGTTTGTGCCCCAGTCCGGGAAGATCCCACGTGCCGCGGAGCGGCTTGGCCCGTGAGCCATGGCCGCTGAGCCTGCGCGTCCGGAGCCTGTGCTCCACAGCGGGAGAGGCCACAACAGTGAGAGGCCCGCGTACCACACACACACACACAAAAAAAGCTAGGAAGCAGCCAATGGTTGACAAAAAAGAGATATGAGAACTGGGAGGGGAGAGGAGGTGGGTAGTGGGTATGGACAGGCTGCTGAGAAGCAAAGCGAAGTCATCGCCAAGTGGCATCTCTCAGAGCTGTGCAGACAGAACCAGGGACCTTGTCCCTTGCCGCAAGTTGTGTTTGTTCTCCTGTGACAAGCTGATGGGGTAACCTATTGCAAAATCTTTTGTAGTCTCTTCCACTCCAAAACAGAATATAGACATTGACATTGTGCTCTCAAGTTCAAAGCAGTAAAAGGTTGTCTGTGAAATGAACTGGATGCTTCACAGACTGATGACCCAAGGTTGGACAGTATAAAAGAAAAGCCTGCAGTAAGTGGCTGCTTTGGGAAAGTTGGTTGTTTTGGGAACAGGTCCTGTTTGGGGGAACACTTTGGCAATATCATTTGAATAAAACGTATTCATATTTAACACCCACAAAGGTCTCCATAGATGTGTGTACAAAGTATAAAACATGCATAGAATTTGCCTAAAGTTCTGGTATTTTTTCCTGTATTATAGTCTTTGTGGTTAAACAAGCAAACAAACAAAAAAACCTGCTTAAAAAATGATTAATCTCATAAAGCATTCTAAAAATATTTACAAAATTAAGACGACTATTGCTAATTCTCCTACAATCTTGAATATCTTTCTTTTCTCATATGTTAGCAGGACACGGTGGAGGTTTCCATCTGGCTTGGGGACATTTGGTGCTTCTCTCTTCTTACTAGATCCTGTCTTGATTCTTTGAAAGGCAGAAGATAACTCATTTAGCTTGGTATTGCTTCCCAAGTATCTATATTTACTCTTTTATATCTCTATGAAAATTCCCCTTTCTCTTATTCTTTTTATGCATGTAAGGGCCACTTTCTTCTGTGGGAAAGAGTAACTCCATGTATAGCCCCAAACCAGTTACTGTAAATATGAAACCCAACACTTGTATCATTTTTACTGAGACTGTCAACCTCTTACCATCCTCACAGTGGCCCATTCCAATTAATGTTTTATCTCCATGGAAACTCAAAGGCATATAAACTAGGCTCTGACTTTATTTTAAGGCCTTAGGCTAATTGGTTGATTTTCCTAAGATACCGTGTAACAAGAATTCCACTCTTTCTACCTCCTGCAGTCCCCCTCAGAATGACTGAGAGAGAATTGGAAGCTCAATGCTTGATCACATTTTGATCAGGTGTAATTTAAATCTTTGAGTCTGGATACGCATAGGGAAGCAGGAACAGCGGAGTTTACTATAAGGGCTTGGGGAGTGCTGAATTATTCTCCATAAAAATATGAGAGGAAGTTAATCTTTGTGTTCACATCAAGAAGAATACTGAGAAGCTGGGGTGGGTGAGGCTAGGGACATGGAGATGAGACAAATGACTTTTAGAATAGAAATGTCTAATATTCAGTTCTAGATTTTTGGTGAAGAGGCAAAGTAAATCTTTTCCTTTAACATCTCTTCACGAAAGTCTACTACCCACTCAGAAGCTCTTTTAATATAGAAATCAAGGAAAGAAACTAAAACTGGGCTCAGCTTTTGGGTTAGCATGGAACAGGAAGCTCTGATTCATCAGGGCCAGGAGGCTGGAGTATCCCTGACAGTGTAAGTCCTGGAAGAAGTTACAGGAATCTTAAAAAAGGCAATGCGTTTTCTCTGAACTGTGTTATAGGAATTGGGGCCAATTTTACCAAGATCTTAACGAGGCAGCATGACCCCAGAGGGCAGCTGATTATGAATCTATAGCCCTGGGTAGGTCTGAAGGCTGGCTCAGCTACATGTTAGCTAGTTAATAAAAAGAAGGTAAAACCTGGTTTCTTCATTGGTAAAATTGGAATCATATTTTTATAATTCAGGGTCATCAATTGATGCTTAAAACAGATGAAACATTGTTGAAGAAAGTGATATTCTCAAAGTAGCACTGCCCTCCCCCCCATATTACATTTGAATTGTAAGGAAAAATGTATCTTTACAATTGAGAAATTACAAGTGATCTTAAAATTGACACATATCCAAGAGATCAAACTTAATATGGTCAAAGAGTGTGATAATGATACAGAGATTTTGTGGAAGAGCATCCTTGTTTTTTGAGAGTTGCATGCTGAAGTATTTAGAGGTGAAGTGTTATGTACAACTTACTTTAAAATGTGCCATATATATGCACACAGGTAATATGTGTATGTGTACATGTGTTTCTCTCTCTCTCTCTCATAAATATATGTCTCTCTACATATATATGTATTATATAAAACATATATATGTCCTATATATATACATATATATCTTTCTCTCTCTCTCTCTCTCTCTCTCTCTCTCTCTCTCTCTATATATATATATATATATATGGTGCAGATATGGCATGCAAATCGGGCAAAATGTTAGCAATCAATGAATATAAGTGAAGATTATATGTGTTTATTGGACTATTCTTTCAAAATTTTCAAAATAAAATGTTAACCGTGTAAATAACTAAAATACCTAGCATCACATCAGGTGCCGTGTCTGTGCTCGTTTTGTGTTGGTTACCTTTTCCCTCCTTTTTCCTCTACATTTCTTCACTTTCCCCCAGTTGTGATAAACCCTCATTATGGTTGTCTAAATATACCTTGGGTCTAGTTTCATTGCCCTAAAATAAAAAGTAGCTTCTGAAAAAGCATAAAGCACAAAAAAAGGTCGAGTGCTGTAAAAATGCCCCGAGTGGCACTAATTGGCCGCTCTGCAAGGTTGTTCTGTTCTCCAAAAGGGGCATCCCACGGTGTTGCATGTTAAATACTTTGCAAAATTAAGAGGAAGAAATCAGTAGTTTAGAAAAAAGATACCCAGAATATAAACATTTCTCAATAAATACCGAAATAGAGCAAATATTTTATTTCAGAGTGCTGCTTTAGCGATGCAAAACCAAGATTATCTTTTCTTGGAGCTTTTCTCCGCAAAGTAATAGGTGTTAATGCCTGTGGAAATGACGAACATTTATTTGGAAGTTGCCTCAGGGGTCTGAATTATGTGCACAGTTAATTAGATACTATGCCAAAATTAGATACTATGGCAGAAATATATATTTCTGCTAAATCTACTGGCCAGCTTAACTCATGGCCAGTGTGTGTCTTGATTTTTAGGATAAAAGCTCAGGAGTTCTGGGATAGCTTTTCTTTGCTGTGCCTACTTCATACTCTTAAAGCTGGAATGGATATAGGAAAGAGGCAGAAGGAATATGCCGGGTGGGGCATGATTCCCAAATCGTGACCCTTTGGGCCATGATTCTCTTGAATTCCACTTCTTCTCTTGGTCACTTTGTAAAATGAGTCATTTTCATAATTCTACCCTTAATCCTCAAAGCTCCCCTGGTAGAGGGAAGAGAGTGGCAAATTATTTATCATCCCAGCTTGCAAAGTGAGAAAACAGGAGGAATCATGGGGAAATTATTTTCTAAAACTATGCAATAAAAACTCAGTCTATCCTTCTAGCTTCCTTTTACTCCATGTATATGAAGCACTGTGTGAAATATAGAGAGATGTGAGGAAGAAAAGAGTTTTGGATAGTTTCTGCTAACTAAATAATAATAACAGGAACAGCAACAATATAAGATTTGTGTGAAATTGCTATGCAAACTGCAAAATTCTAGCCATACACAAGCTGTTATTATTTTTTTCATCAAAGTTACCATCATCATTGTCTTCATCCTCCTCTGTGTTTACAATGGTGGAATATTCAGGAATTGAGGAAGAAAGAAGAAAAATTATTTACTGTTTGGGAAAACTATAAGTTTTGAGTGAAAGCCATCATATTGAAGATTTTTCAAGACATGGTTGGGCAAAGAGTAGGACAGTTGTGTTCAAAGGGAAGATGTCACATGTGTGATGAGGAATGAGAGGAGGATAAAAAACTCTCTGCTGGCAGCAGAATGGGAAAGTAATAGAAAACATGGCAGTCAGGGTTGGAATAAAATGTGAGAGGATGGGAGGTCCAGCAGTTGGAAGGCAGTGAAGCCCCTAGTCTTAGATATTAATGGGATTCAGGAAGCAATAAAGAGCAACTATAGGATTCTAAGAAAAGGCAATATTGTGATAAAGTGATGCTTGGGAAGATGAAGTCTTTTCAAGTGTTTTGAATAGACTGTGGACAATTGAAACCAGAAGAGGAAGGAGGTTTTTAAAATAGAGCAGATTCAAGGAAATAAAGATCTTGCTTTGGTCTGTGATGTTAAGATCGAGACAATGGATGTTTTGAGAGCACACCTGGGACAAATGCTCAAGAAGTAAGGCTTTTGCTAGACCTTAGGTGTGTGGGAACAAAAGAAGGCTAAAAGGGATCTAAAGGCAGAAACGATTCCCCCTGGGAGCCTGAAAAGAAAGACAGACCTATGTGAGACTCAAGTGTGTTAGATGAGACTGGAAAGCAGATTGGCATTAAAATCCGGTGCATTTGAGATCTTGTCTCTCGCAGCCATCATCGGAAATCTGCTGATCGCTGTCTTCTGCTCTCTCGTTCTCTTTCTCTCCAGAGTTGCTGTGAAAGAACCTTCTCTCCATCTCAGAGCTGCAGGGCTCCAGGCGTCCCGTTGCGGTCTCCCATTACCCGGACAGAGTCAGTGCCAGGTCAGTGATTGTCAGTTTGCTGAGGCACGCATTTTAGGTATTGCTGTTGTTTTTTCTTCTTGTTTTGTTTCAGAGAATTTCAAATAGCAAGTGATTTTAAAAATGCCTCACTGATGTAATCTCTGTATTGCTGGCCCTTGTATTCTCCTTGCAAAGAAAGCATGGAGCCCCCTGCAATGTTCTCCTCAATTCAAACATGCTGCATGGCACAACCTTAGGTATGGGCACACAGAGAAGATGCAGTGGGTGCTGTGATGACCTGGAACTGTGTCCCTGTATGGGCCTCCTATTCTCCACACAAAGTCCCATAGTTTTCTCTCCCTGCTGCTCAGTATTGTGGGAAGAAAGAAATTCTAGAACCCTGTTTTTTAATTTATCTTTTTGTTATATTATGCTAGCATGGTACCCAAACAGGACTCTTTATACCATCATATCATTTATTCATTATGAAAATGATCCTAAGTGTTTTACCTAAGTCCATAGGGGCCTACACTGGGGGACATACAGTACCCACTGAACTTATATAGAATCTTTGGAAATAAAAATATGCTAAGTTTATATAACAGTGTTTATATAGTTCCTACTATGTGCCATGCACTTTATTTAATTCTTATAACAACCTTATAAGGCAGATATGATTATTATCCTCCTCCTTATTGTTTTCAGATGTGGAAACTGAGGTACAGAGAAAAAAAATAACTTGCCCTAGGTTATATAGCTGATACTGGGGAGGGTGGGGTTCAATTCCAAGCACTCAGGTTCCAGATTTGGGGGTTGTACTCTCTCTCTGAATGAAAATGGAGATATGTCTACCTCCAGGTAATGCTAGTTATGAACAGATTAAATCCTGCAATTTGTAAACTTGGAAAGAAGCTTCATATGTTGAAAGACAGCAAAGCTTCCATCCTACCTCCATCTTCCCCTCATGTTAGCCCACTTTCACATTTTCTTCAGCCATAGGGGTGGGGGAATTGAGGCATTATGGATCTTTCTGCAAATTCCAAGGCCATGGTTAAGGCCAGGGCCTTGCCCCATAATCCTTAACCTCCCCATCTCAAATATGGATGCCCTGGGATACTCCTTGTAGATGCAAAGAGAAACTCAAGATATAAGGAGAGTGTACATCAACTATATCTCAATTTAAAACATGTAAAAAAAAAGATATAAGAAGAGTGGCTGAAGGGTCATCATCCTGTATGGTCCCTCTGTCATGTCATCTTTGTTTCCCTTTGCTATCATATGATCAGTCTTCAAATTCCAAAGGCAGGGCTTCCCTGGTGGCACAGTGGTTGGGAGTCCACCTGCCGATGCAGGGGACACGGGTTCATGCCCCGGTCCGGGAGGATCCCACATGCCGCAGAGTGGCTGGGCCCGTGAGCCATGGCTGCTGAGCCTGTGCATCCGGAGCCTGTGCTCCGCGACAGGAGAGGCCACAACAGTGAGAGGCCCGTGTACCGAAAAAAAAAAAAAAAAAAATCCAAAGGCAGCTGGTATACATAACTCAGCTAAGCACTCTCATCTCTTCTGGACAGAGACTATCATTTCAGGACATCACTGTGCTAATTGATTTGGCTGCTTCTGAGTCACTTGCCCAAGTCCAGTTTCACCAGTGATTGCCCATCCATGCAATTAAGACATAAAGGCGGGGCGGGGGGGCGGGGCATGGTGCTGGGGCTTCTTCCCTGAGCAGAAGGCTATGGGCTGGGCAGTTTCCTAAAGAAGGGATCTCTGAGTATGACAAGCCTTCTGACCTCCATACGCGAGACACCTCCATTCCAGCCATTGTGTGTGCTCAGTGCATCCCAAACCTATTTTATACTTTGTTTTTGATTTATGCCTTTTCCTCCTTCAGTAGTATCTCTTCACTTCAATGGCGTAAATGCTTCCTATCTTTGAAAACTCAATCGAAATTGTCCAAAAAGTCTTCCAAGCTTATCCCAGCTGGAGGTGGTTGCTATCTGATTATGGGCTCCCATGATACTTTAATATATGTACCATTTATTTGGCACATGGCATTTACTGCTTTCCCTAGCGTAATCATGAGTCCATGACTTATCTCCCCAACTACATTATATGCTATTTGAGTCTACATAATAGGTACTTAAAAGCCTGTTAATTGAGAGTCACTTCTACTATAATCTCCGAGAACTCACTGGGATCCTAGTTTTCTCTTGCAAATCAATATCCTGAAGAGCTGCCCCATTCCCCTGTGATGCCAGTGTTACAGACGTGTGTCAATGACAAACCCAAGAGTAGAACTCTATGTTAACCAAAGGGAAAGGGTCTGCATAAATGATTAAGGGAAAAGGTATCAGAGGAGGCTCTGACAAGGAGATACAATGACCTAGATTACCTGATTTTAGGGCAGCAAGGATATTAGACTCCCAGAATCCAGCCCATCCCAAGTAAAGCCACCAGAAACAATGGCGCTAGATGGGTGGATTATCAGAACTCTTTTCCACTAAGGTCATGCCATCCAGCAAACAAATATAAAAGAGGAGATTCATGAACTAGAAAATCAATTTAGAATCTAGGGGGAAGCCAAAGGCTATCTTAGGTTGACCTTTAGCACACAGTCTATTTCAGACTAAATTTTATTATGGAAGCACATTCCACAGTAGGCTTGTAGTGAGGAATAGAATCTAATTAGAGCTGACAGTGCTCCTAGCCTTAGCAGAACTAACAGTCTGAATGAGAACCTGGCTTGGTGGGAATCTGAAAGGAAAATAGGGTGAGATTATAAGGAGACAGAGTATCTCCAGGGAACCCAAGGAGTGGCTAGGCAGGCACACTGTAGTTACATGGATTAGACTGTCCATGGTTAAAAAGTTAAGTAACTCACTGCACTGGCAAAAGGAGCTAAATAAATGCTATATATATTTTTTTGTGGTACGTGGGCCTCTCACTGTTGTGGTCTCTCCCGTTGCGGAACACAGGCTCTGGATGCACAGGCTCAGCGGCCATGGCCCGCGGGCCCAGCCACTCCGCGGCATGTGGGATCTTCCTGGACCAGGGCACGAACCCACGTACCCTGCATCGGCAGGTGGACTCTCAACCACTGCGCCACCAGGGAAGCCCAGTAAATGCTATTTTTGAAGTCTGTCAACAAAAACTCAAGTGAGAACAGAAGTAGCTAAAATATGTGAATGAAAATCAGAGAAAACACAAGACAAAGAAATGGTTTAGGAAAATAATTCTTTGAAATGAAAGGATTAACATGAAAATATTCTACTCCTCTAAGGGTCCTAAGGAAACAATTTTTAGAACTGTGGTGCATGTTTGCTAAAAAAATTTTCAGTTCTGTGATTTATTTTTTGGCATTACATTTGATTTGAAAAGAAGGTAAAAGTCTTATAATCATTGTACAAAGAGTCAGATATAAAAGTATAAAAAGATAAAAACGACTTCCTTACTATTAGGCAATGAGTCAGCATGGGTCCAAGTTTTGCAATATAGATCTCTTGGCATCAACTCTGGGAAAATGCTTTCAAACTCTAAAATCCTGTAAAAATGGAGAGAATAATTACCAATATAGACCTATTGCTTTTCACGTAGTAAGCACTTTATTAACCATGTTAAATTGTACACAGAGAATTAATTTTGTTATTTCTTTCTCTCTTGAATTATTTTATTATCTTTTTTCTTTTTTTTCTTTCCTTTTCTGTTCTTTTTTATCCTCCCTCTTGGTAACACTTGTGCATGATATAAATTAAAAAGTTTCCCGATTTTTATTCCCATATAGCCACTTTTGTTGGTTTCTTATGTATACCTCTAGAGTTAATCTGTACACTGATAAGCATATATGCACAAATAGAATTATATATTGCACATTATTCTGCATTTTGGTTATGTAATTACATTTGTACCATATGAACTTTTACATAATTGTCTGCCTTATCTGTCTTAGATGCCATATAACATTTCATTGTCCATATTTATGTTAAAGATATATATTTAATTACCCTCTACTGATGCACATTTAAGTTGCTTCCAATTTTTGTTATTTTTATTTCCAGCAGGGCTTCAATTAGTATCTTTGCTCAAAGACATTTTGCATGAGTGAGAGTATATCAGTAGAATTAATTCCTAAAGTTGGAACTTTCTGGGTAAAACAGTAGGGTGCATCTGTAATTTTGATGGATATAGCTAAATTGTTCTTTATAGGATTTCTACCAACTTACATACATAACAACAAAGAATGAGAATTGCCAGTTTTCCCATGCTCTGGTTAATGAGCATGATATTAAAGTAAAAAAAAAATCATTGCCAATTTACTCAGGCAAAATGTTACCTCAGTATTTTATTTTTCTTATTTTATTTCTTTTCTTGAACAGCCAGCATCATTTTTAAAAGTATTCTTAACTTCTATATTTTAATTTAATTTTTAATTACATTAATTAAAAATTTAAAAATTTTAACAAAGCTTAAAATGTATTAATAATTTACATCTTATATAAATTGTCACATTTACACTTCAACTCTCATAGTTTTCTCTGGGCCTCTTCACTTTTCTTAAAGTGGAGGAGTGTATTAACACCAAGGTGGCTTTTATTCAGCATGTCTCTATATTCTTTGGCAAGCTTATATATTTGTTCCTTTGTTATCTGTCTTTAAGTGTCAAAATATTCATGAGTACAGTCTATCTGGTTACATTAGCCAATAAATGACTTGATTGGCATCAATGGGGGAAAATGTCAGAATAAAGCTGAGGGTTATCCATTTTTTCCTTTGAAAATGATTATAAGAGGATCATTAGGGCTTCCCTGATGGCGCAGTGGTTGAGAGTCCGCCTGCCGATGCAGGGGACACGGGTTCGTGCCCTGGTCTGGGAAGATCCCACATGCCGCGGAGCAGCTGGGCCCGTGAACCATGGCCGCTGAGCCTATGCGTCTGGAGCCTGTGCTCCGCAATGGGAGAGGCCACAACAGTGAGAGGGCCGCGTACTGTGAAAAAAAAAAAGGATCATTAGAGTTTTTCCCTTGTGATGAGCACATTTTGCAAATTCTTTATGTGACTTCAACTCATAGTTAAACCTAACTTCCCTATTTCATTTTAGAAATTCTCTAGTCTCAGGAAGGGAAGGAAGATAAGCTATTTGAATCTTTTAGGGGGTTCTGAGGTCAGTAAAGAAGCCCCCACCAAAGGAGATGACTTTTACCAGAAAAAGAACATACTTTAGTTACACAAATAAGGTCTGCACTATCAATGAAAATCTCAGACCTTCTGGTGAATGATTGATGCCATCCCTCATGTCTGCTGAAAACCTCCCTGGGCATGTGCAGGCTCCATTTTTCTAATCTTATTTCCATGAAAACGCCAGTAGAAAGTGACAGCCTATATCTGGCAACATTTGACTGTGTCACGTGACTCAACAGGGCAGCTCAGAGGTGGGCAAAGGAACTGTACTGGTCTCTGTTGTCAATTTTATTGACAGAAAAATGAGTCATTAAAAAAGGGCATCTGAAATTATAGACCTAATTTAGTTCCTGTGTATGAACCAGCAATTCAGTAAAGCTTGAGAGCAGTTTCCATGTACCTAAGTAGCTGAATGTACCTGGTTTAAAAATCTGTTGAGTCTAGTCCCAAGAAAAGTCAGAGATCTGCTGATTTCTCTCCCCTTCTCTAAAACATGTTGCCAGCAAACCTGGAAAATATTCAGCTCTCTGCAAGATGGCATCACCTGACTAAGAAGTACTTTGTACACAGCCAATAAATATTTAATGCTTTATTTTGAAAATCCCTACTCTTATTCACTTACATTGCAAAAATCTTCCATCGTTGATTCTGACAAAAAATAATAAGAAGAATTATAAAACTATCATTTATATGACAGTGACCTGAAAGTTTGTTTATTTAATGCTCTATTTTGATTTCATAAATTAGATAAGATATAGATTTAACCTTCAGGACTATACATAAACGGAGAATCCTTGTTTTAACTTGCTTTGGTGACACTCTTTGAAGTAGGGTATGACTTTATCTGTTATAGGTTTGGGAACCTTACAAAATTTAATGACCCACTGGGATTTATTTATTCTTTTTCAGATGTAGAATAATGAAATCTAACATGTTCATGGGTATGATGACATTGACAAGGCATATTCTTATTTGAAGTTTAAAAAAGTGGAGGCGAATCATTGGGTTTAAAAGAGAGAGAGAAAGAGAGTACTGTAAATGTCTTAAACATTTAGGAACATTTAAATGTATCTTATAACTCAAGGTATTTAATTGAGTAAAGTCGATGAAGGATAATGTGCAGTTTGTGGTGTCTTTTCCTTAATTCTGAAAAAAATCTAGTGACTTGCAGTACCTTTTACAGCAGAGATCACACCCACTCTCCCAGTGAGCTTGTGGCTGAACTTGAACCTAGAATGAGCTTGTAAAAGGCCCTGCTGACAAAAGTCCGAGAAAGGCACCTTAATGGATAATGTGTAGTGTTCTGCAGCGTGAGTCACTAGGGTTTCGAAGCAACATCAATTTGGCCATAAGACATTTCCACAGTTTCCACACTTATCACTCTCTAACTTGGTAATAAGCCCCAATAAAATATGACCTGAATGGATTATAGTGAGAGAAGAATCTGAAGAACACTCTTTTTATAGTTTCCTGTCTTATAAAACACTTGACTGACTCCTTTTGCTAAGGCTATCCTAACTTTTACTGTATGGTGCAGTACGAGGTCATTGGCTCTCAGTATTTCAGGAGGGTTCTGTGTTGCAGTCAGATCAATATTGTGTGTCTCACCTGTGTTATTAGAAGAAAGAAGTATCTGCCTAAGAAAGGGAGTGAAAAAAAATGCTGGAGAGAGGCATAAACAAAACAATGCCCAACGATGCCAATATCTATAAAATGCATGAAATGCACAAAAGTCTGCATCACTTATGGCTAAGTAACAGATGAAGCTGTCAGGTAAAAGTAGAAAAGAAACAGTTGTAATAAAAGTGATCCTGCAGGGCTGTTTGGAGAATAGACACAGTGCATTCAACTTTCCACTCATTAGGGAAAGCTAGGTGATTGAACCAGATTGGAGCAGTTTGTCATGGTGTGATGGTTTAAAGGTCACTCAGTCACACTGAGGTCCTTTTGCGGAAGATTCAGCGTCTAGTTAGGTTTGCTGTGCCATGTGTGTGGCCTTTTCATTGACAGAAATTCCCATCTGTACGTCCTGTTCATAACAGAGTGCACTACGAGTGGGGGGAGGGGGCTGGCTCCCTGTAGTATCGCACCCCACGTGCTCCCTCTCCCACCTCAGTCCTCTCTCCCTCTCTGCTCTCCGGCACCTGGCTTGATTAGCTGCTGCCTCTCAACTTCCTTTGTTGGGTGGGAGGCTCTACTGATGGGCTTCTTGGTGCCTATATTGGAGGAGGAAAGTGCTATGAAGGACCTTGCACCTCAAGCATTTGGCAGAGAGGTACAGGCAAGCCAGGAGCCCCCGCTCCACCCTGGGGCAGTGCAACCTGCCAATAGGCATCCTTGTGCTTGGGCTTTGACTGCTGCTGATGCCTGAGTCATGCACAGAGAATCCCTGGCAAAAGGTCACAAGGACCTGTTTTTCCTGAGCATTGGGAAAGCCCTGTAACGACCACTGATGAAAACCATTGGAAACCAAGTTTCCTTTCAGTTTTTTTTCCCAAAGAAAATCAAAGAGAGAGAGAGACAGAGAGAGGAAGAGAGAAAGAGAAGCCTCTAAGTTCAAGGCTAATTGAATGGAGGCTGCACCGTGACCATGAAAGCTCCTATCCATTTTCATATTCTGATACCTTGGAGACCAAAGGTTAAGAGTCTCAGAATAGGGAAGTCGTCTTGTTTTGAAATTCTTCAAATGTTTATGTCCGGGTAGAGAGCTCTGGTTGTGACCAAGTAGTTATCTATTCCATCACTTCCTAGTTGTGTAACCTTGAACAACTGACTTGCCATCTCTCTATCACGAGTTCCTTATTTGTAAAATGCAAATAATAATGATTTCTACAATATAGTTATCGTGAAGCTGAAGTGAGACAGTGCCTCTGATGATGCAGCATATGATGAAAATCCAATAAATATCACTTAGCAGTATTATGATTTCAGGGGCACAGAATAATATATTTTTTTCTAATTACTACATATTTTCTAGCTGTTCTATGCATAGACTACTTTTATTCAGAAAAAAATAACCTTCAAGAAGTGCTTTTATTTCCCCAGGGGCTATTAAAATGTCTATTCCTATTACAAAGATTTTTGCTTTCAGCCCAACAGACATGCTCAGAAATGGAATGGACTCTGGGGCAGACAGGGCTACGGGTTTAATGACATCAGGTACATAGCGACTCCCACTTTAGGCAAGTCTGAAAATACCCTTTCTGCCCTTCTTAAGCCAAATGGCAAGGCAAAATCAAGCAAGCTACACAGCCAAGAAATGATTTCTGGGCTCACGGGTCTGTTTTCATTAACTCTTTATTAATTATGTATTCAGTATTTATTGAGTTCCCTATGCGAAGTGTTGTAGGCTAGCTGGCATTGGGACTCTATTTAAAAATATATCAGACACAGTCTGGTGACCTCCAGGAACATATGCATAGTAAAAAAAAAATATAATGTGCAAAACTTACCACAGTAAACGTACATGTGGAAACTGCTTATCAGAGATATGTAAACACGAGAGGTCAGAACATTCACTTTTTTCTACAAAAGTTTGGATTTTGCTGTATAATTATGCTTTGAAGAAAAAGATACTCAGGAGGAGAAATGACATAAACAAAGGTGTGAAAATGCTAAACATGATCACTGTTATAATAAAACTACGAATTTGCAATTTCTACTATGTGCTAGGCTAGGATATATATATATATATATATATATATATATATCTCCTAGATATAAGGCTAGAGAGTGTGTCTTAAGAGTAAGCAAGAGATTAAGCTGCAAAGGTAAGCTGGGATAAGAATAGGATTTCTAACCCTTCAGTAATATCAGCCCTCCCTAACAAGAATGAGGGGGTTTTCTGGTCTGGGGTGAACTTATGGCAGTGGTGCCTGGTGGAAGGTGATTGAGTGTAGGTCTGGTCTGGTAGGTCAGCTTCTAGGATTCAGCACTTCACAGCAATCCTGTGAGGTAGGTAGTGAAGGTTTTGCTATGTCCACTTTCAGCTGATAAGAATGAAGCACACAAGACCTAAGTGATGAAACCAAAGGCACGTAGACAATTTCAGAGCTGAACTAGTATCCAAGTCTTGCTTGGCTGACTTCCAGAACACTTCCATTCTCAAATCCAGGTTGTTACCCTGTGGCTCTGAAATACATGGTGTTGTCGATTTTAGAGAGAAAGGCAGAAACTTTATGGACAGAGACAACTGTAATAGGTGACAATAGGTTACAGTAAGTGGCACCAAGCCCAGTGTGCTTGACTTACTTGAATTGCATGTAAATTATAGAAACGCTAATGGTTATAATTGTGCTAATACTTGTTTGCAAGGAGTTATAGGGGTGACTCTAAAGAACTTGGGAGAGTCCAAGGACCTTAGCATTCAGAACTCATAGGTTTGAAAAGTGGGAAAAGCTTTGAGATCATCTAACTTCTTTATTTTATCAGTGAGGAAACTAAGGCTCAGAGAGATCAGGTGAATTGCCGAGGTCATATGGGCAGTAAGTGGGGGAGGGCTAGTTCTCTTTAATATATATTAATTAATTAATTAATTTCTTATGAGGAACTGGCTCACATGATTACGGAGGTTAAGAAGTCCCATGATCTTCTGTCTATCTGTAAGCAATACCTAGGCTTATACCAGTGGTGTAATTTGGTCTGAGTCTGAAGGTCTGAGAGCCACGGGAGCTGATGGTACAAATCCTAGTGCAGGGGCTAGAGAAGATGAGCTGAGATGTCCCAGTTCCAGAGTGAGGCAGAGAAAAAAATGATCCTTCCTTCTGGGGGTGTTGTAGGCAATTCCGTGTTTCTGATATCCAGACCAGAATACTCATGAAACTCCAGTCATGGTTCTTCTATGCTCGCCATGACCGGTGCTGTGTTATTTCATTTCACACATAGATTCATTTTCAGAAGATTTAGGGACACATGCTGTAACTCTTTAGAGTGCCTGATGACTGGTCCAACCTGAGCGGGTGCCATGCCCCACTGTGCAGTAGAGGGCAGGATGTGGAGTGAGGAACAAGCCCCGGGTTTCCCTTTTGTAACTGTGTGATTTCTCTCCCATATATTGACTGTGCCTCATGCCAAGCTTGGACCTCTGAAGGTCAGCTCCTTCCCCTGGTCCACCTCAGGATGGCACAGGATAATGTAGCCAGGAAATACACCACCTGTTCTCATGCAGTTTGTCTGTGTACTCATTCCATACCGTCTAACTGGAAACCAGGAACTCATCTGCTCTTCCCAGGAGCTGAACTTCTACAGCTCTCAGAGGGGCTCCCATGCATGTTTGCTGGGAAACTCAGGGACATGGGGGTCCAGTCTATGAAGCATAATCAGGCTTTCGGGCTCCTTCCCACAGAAACATACATTCTAGAGGGCAAGGACCTTGGAAAGGTGTAAAGCCAAGCACAGAGTTACTGTTCCAGTCTTTGGATTTGTGCCAGCAACTCCACCCCCAGATAAATGTGGGATAATGTGTTCGTTCTACTTTTCACAGGCAAAGCAGATCATAGAAATTATTTGATGAAAAGTAACTGGGAGTTTTGCCAAGCTCATTTTTGGTTCATTATACCATCTATTATTAATACGTTATCACATAATGATCACTTGGTCTGATTTCTTTACCCCATGCACACGGTGGTGGTTTTTCCCCTGTTGTTTATAAGTGTAGACGGTGTGACAGAACCATGTTCAAGGCTGAATTTTAAAATGTGATCATCTTAATATTGGGAGAAAGATTCTTTCTGATGAACGCAGATCTTCTGAGGAATTGTTAACTGACTTTGTCACGAGGCTCAACTTTCAGCAGGCAGAAAAAAGTAAAAGAAATGTACCATCATGGGCTTAAGTTTGAGTGACTGGGAAGAAACGCAAGATAAAGTGAAATGGTGAAGAATGTGGGAAAAAGTAACCCTGTTATCTTAGTGTTCAAAATAAACTAAGAGGAAAATATAGAGAATAATATAGTATACAGATTTTTAATTATCAGAGAAAAATAGGTACAGTTCCATGACTGGAGGCTTTAAAAAGTAAAGACCGCTCAAAAGAAACTAGTGCAGCAGGAGAAGGCCTACTGTCTACTTTTAGGATTTTGATTAGAAAAAGGAAGGACCAGGGCATAAAGAAGACCAATTTTTACAGACCTATAAGGGGAAGTGTTTTCCAAAAAGACTGAAGTGTGTCCCTACTTTATTCATCTTCATAACTTTAGCACCTATTGTAATGCTAGGGTCACCACATTTCTTTCATTGGTTCTGCAGTTTGGAGAAGGTTTATCCCAGGTTCTTATAATAAGGTGCTGATGTGATCCCAGCATCACTGTGGATAATCATAATGAAACATGGAGAATAAGAGAGGTGTCAAAAGATGCAAAAATATTGTGACAGAGACACCTAGTTGATCACCCCAACAGCTAGTCTCCTTTTCTTCCTTGTTAATGGAACTCTGATTTCATCTGGGGGTAATGCATGCCATGAAAGGCATACACAAGGACTTCCCTGGTGGTCCAGTGGTTAAGACTCAACACTTCCACTGCAGGGGGCATGGGTTTGATCTTTGGTTGGGGAACTAAGATCCCTCATAATGCATGGCACGGCCAAAAAAAAAGCATACACGTCTCAGCCTGTCTTACAGCTTGCTAGGGCCATGTGACTATATTCTGACCAATGAATTATAACAGCCAGTTATTAATGTGCTAGTGTGAAATATAAGATCTGGTATTAATGTGACTTCCGGGTTGACTGAGATCACTTAGCTGGGAAGAGTGGTCCTTTTGTCTCTTTGCTGTTCGGACTACTGCCATCCTGTAATGAAGCCCTTTTAGAGTCTAAGTTATATGCTGAAGCCTGGATCCCTGATGGCTCCATGGAGCCATTGTACCTAACTCTGAGCTGTTTACCTCTAGATTTCTTCTATTTCAGGAAAAAAAACCCCACTTCTATTTGATTATGTTATTTTGGAGTATCTCTTATGCAGCTGAACTTAACCCTAACTGATAAAATTTCCAGAGACTAGAGATGGTTTTCAGAGACTAGAGATAAGCATGTGTAAATTCCAGGAAAAATCCTCCAGGGCACATTCAATAACAATAATTCTTGCTAAATTATGCTAATTTTTTTGGACCTTGTTATCAGATTAGTAGCTTTTCTTTAAGAACCAACATTTTGGGAAGACTTACTACTTGCTGGATGCTGTTTTAAATCCCTTACGTGTATTATCTTTTGTAATCATCACAACAGGTACTTTAAAAAACCCCATATAGCAAACAATAAAACAGAGGCAGAGAGGTTTAAATAACTGATCCAGTAGAACACAGTTGATGGAGACAAGATACAAGCTCAAGGAGCCTGAGTGTAGAGGTCACTATCTTAGTTCATATACTACACTTTGAGGGGAAAGACACAGATAACAAGTGAATTTTAATTTTTTGTGCATTGGATACAATCTCATAAAAGCAGAGTGGAGAAATGATAGATGGGCATTTTGATAAGTTCAAGTTGCCCAGCCAATGTCATCCTGGAAGGAAGTGTCTTGGTACTTGTCAAGGTGTCTTAATCCACTTCTGTTTAAGAATTTTATTAATGGCCGAGGACCCATCAGGTCTATTTATCAAATGTGCAAGAACTAGAATAAATTTAGCCTGGAAAGGAGAAGGCTCATGGAAACATGGGAGGTCTCATCAAATACTTATTCTATAATTTTAGAGCTTTAGCAGCCTCCAAAATCACTAATGCCTTTCAGGAATGGTGGGAATGCAAAGTGGTATGAGACCTATGGAGACACTATTTTGCAATACTGCAATATTTGACAATATTCTGATAAGTTACATATGCATTTACCCTTTGACCGAGAAACTCCACTTCTACATTACTAAAAAGATACACTGGTGAAAAAAAAGAAACAAATATAAGAGCACAAATTCACAAAGCTATCATTTGTACACTAATTACATATAACCTATTTTATTTAAGAAATAAAATTCTAAGGAAAAAATAAAAGTTAGATGGGCAGGGGAATCTGTAGATTAAAAGAGACTTAACCAACTGCAATGATAGGCTCTCATTTGCATCCTGATTCAAACAAGCAGAAAGAGAGAGAGAGAGAGACAGAGAGAGACAGAGAGAGAGAGAGGATGCACATGTTGGAGAAATGTGAGCAATGCCTGTATAGTTTAAGATATTTAGGAATTATTTGTTGTTACAAAGTCACAGTCCTTGTATTTTAGAGAAATTGTGAATCATTATGGATAGTTTTATATGATACCTGGGATTTGCTTCGATACAAATCCAGGAAAGAGGGAAAGTGGGTGAGGATAAAGATGAAATAAGATTGATCACAACTTGGTATATTTACAGCTGGGTATTGATTACAAGGGCATTCATTATTCTATTACAAATCAACTCGTGTACATGTTTGAAAATTTTCATAATACGAAAGTAAAAGTTAAACCTATGTCTCAATTTTAAATAAAATATTTTAATTTGCTAAAAAATTTTTCCACTTGAAATGTACAGATGCAGATCTGTAAAAAAGAAACTTACCAAGAAGGAAAAAAAATAAATCGAGTAAAAGGGTAATTGAATTTAAGCACAGGTTTCACATTTGATTTGCAGCAGAGCTAAGGAGCAAATCTGGGACTCTGGAAACTTACTCCAGTGTTCTTTTTATTTTATGATTGACTTGACAATGTCGTCGAAGGGAGCACACTGTTTTCTGAGTTGCTAGAGGCGAAGCAGTCAAAGTTATACAAAGGTATATTTTGATTCAAAATAACAAAAACTTTTCCTCCAATTGAGGCTATTGAGAGCATAATAGCTTTTCTTGAGGTTTTGGACAGCCCAGGTCTGGATGAATACACAGGTTTGAGACTTGATGGCCACCTGATAGAGATGTTGTAAAGAGAATTCCTGTATCAGCTTGGAGACTGCACTAGAGGAACTTGAATCTCCCTTCCTACTCAATGATGCCATAATTCTATAATGAGATGATCCTTCTTGTTTCGACACATAACTCATAACTCTTGCTGGAGGGCTGGCATGTGCCATGGGAAACATTGGCACCTGATTTGAAAGAAAAACACTTGATTTGCAGATACAGACTGATGCAGTCCTTCACAAACCAAAAATTTAAAGACTCAAATTATTAATGTTAAATAATTCCAGTTTTAGTAGTTTTGGGTTTAATACTTATATTGAATTCCTAGAAAGTGTAAGGTGTTTGGCCATAGACTATAAAGGCCCTGGTCCAAGTGCTGAATGTGTTTGATACCTCTAGCTTCTCCTCCTCCCTCAAGTGAGCTGTTTTTCCTGTATGGAAGTCTGCTTCTAGACAAAGTTCTGTTACCCACCTCTAGAGCTAAGTGTGAGCTTAAAGCAACATGTCACCATTCCCAGCCATTTTTAAGCTTTATTTCTAACCAGAATAAAAAGATTTATTAAAAAAAATTCCTGAGAAATCAGAAATGAGAGAGGAGATATTAAGATATTACAACTGATACCACAGAAAAATACAGAGGATCATAAGAGACTGCTATGAACAGTTATACTCCAACAAATTAAACAACCTAGAAGAAATGGATAATTTCCTAGAAATCTACAAGCTACCAAGACTGAATAATGATGAAATAGAAAATCTGAACAGAATGATGACTAGTAAGGAGATTGAATCAGTAATTAAAAACCTCCCAACAGGGACTTCCCTGGTGGCACAGCGGTTAAGAATCTACTTGCCAATGCAGGAGACACAGGTTTGATCCCTGGTCCATGAAGATCCCACATGCCCCGGAGCAACTAAGCCCATGTGCCACAAATACTGAGCCTGTGCTCTACAGCCTGCAAGCCACAGCTACTGAGCCCATGCACCACAACTGCTGAAGCCTGCATGCTCTAGGGTCTGCATGCCACAACTACTGAGCCCGTGTGCCTAGAGCCCATGCCCTGCAACAAGAGAAGCCACCTCAATGAGAAGCCCGCACATTGCAACGAAGAGTAGCCCCTGCTTGCCGCAACTAGAGAAAGCCCACACACAGCAATGAACACCCAACACAGCCAAAAATAAAATTAAAAATTAAAAACAAACAGGGCTTCCCTGGTGGCGCAGTGGTTGAGAGTCCACCTGCCGATGCAGGGGACACGGGTTCATGCCTCAGTTCGAGAAGATCCCACATGCTGCGAAGCGGCTGGGCCCGTGAGCCATGGCCGCTGAGCCTGCGCATCCGGAGCCTGTGCTCCACAACAGGAGAGGCCATAACAGTGAGAGGCCCACGTACCGCAAAAAAAAAAAAAAAAAAAGAAAAGAAAAAAAACAAGCAAACAAACCTCCTAACAAACAAAAGTCCAGGACAGAATGGCTTCACTGGTGAGTTCTACCAAACATTCAAAGAAGAATTAATAACAATTCTTCTCAAACTCTTCCAAAAAATAAAATAGGAAGGAGAACTTCCAAACTCATTTTACGAGGCCAGCATTACCCTGATACCAACCAAAGATATCACATAAAAAGAAAATTACAGTTCAATATTCCTGATGAACATAGATGTAAAATTCCTCAACAAAATGTTAACAAAGAGAATTCAACAATACAGTAAAAGGATCATACACCATGACCAAGTGAGATTTATTCTGGGGATGCAAGGATAGTTCAAAATCCACAAATCAGTCAGTGTGACACACCACATTAACAAAATGAAGGATAAAAATATATGATCATCTCAAAAGATGCAGAAAAAGCTTTTGACAAAATTCAATATCTATTTATGATAAAAACTCTCAACAAAATGAGTATAGAGAGAGCATACCTCAACATAATAAAAGCCATATATGACAAGCCCATAGCTAACATTATACTCAATGGTGAAAATCTGAAAGCTTTTCCTCTAAGATCAGGAACAAGACAAGGATGTCTACTCCCACCACTTTTATTCAACATAGTATTGGAAATCCTAGCCAGAGCAATTAGGCAAGAAAAAGAAAAATCATCTAAATTGGAAAGGAAGAAGTTAAACTGTCACTATTTGCAGATGACATGATATTATATATAGAAAACTCTAAAGACTCCATCAATAAACTATTAGAATTAATAAGCAAATTCAGTAAAGTTATAGGATACAAAATCAATAGACAAAAATCTGTTGTGTTTCTATACACCAATTACAAACTATCAGAAAAGTTAAGAAAGCAATCCCATTTACAATTGCATTAAAAAGATAAAATACCTAAGAATAACTTTAACCAAAGAGGTAAAAGACCTGTATATTGAAAACTACAAAACATTTATGAAAGAAATTGAAGAAGACACAAATAAATGGAAGGATTCCATGCTCATGGATTAGAAGAATTAATATTGTTGAAATGTCCATACTAGCCAAGGAAATCGACAGATTCAGTGCAATTCCTATCAAAATTCCAATGGTGTTTTTCACAGAATTAGAACAAACAATCCTAAAAATTTTATGGAACCACAGAAGATCCTGAATAGCCAAGGCAATCTTGAGAAAGATGAACAAAACTGGTGGCATCACACTCCCTGATTTCAAACTATATTATAAAGCTATAGTAACTATAAACAGTATTGTACTGGCATAAAAACAGATACATGGATCAGTGGAACAGAATAGAGAGACCAGAAATAAATCCATGCATATATGGTCAATTATTTTATGACAAATTACAAGAATATACAGTGGGGAAAGGACAGTCTCTTCAATAAATGGTGTTGGGAAGAATGGACAGTCACATGCAATAGAATGAAACTGAACCAGTATTTTATACCATACAGAAAAATTTACTCAAAATGGATTAAAGACTTGAATGTAAGACCTGAAACCATAAAACTTCTAGAAGAAAACATAGGTTGTAAACTCTTAGACACAGGTCTTGGTGATGATTTTTTGAATCTAACAGCAAAAGCAAAAACAACAAAAGCAAAAATAAACAAGTGGAAGTACATCAAACTAAAGAGCTTCTGCACAGTAAAGGAAACCATTAACAAAATGAAAAGGCAGCTAATGAATGGGAGAAAATTATTGTGAATCATATATCTATTTAGGACTAATATCCCAAATATATTAAAAAACAAAACAAAACAAAAACCCTTACACAGTTCAATAGCAAAAAAATGCCAAACAATCTGATTTAAAAAAAATGGGCAGAAGATCTGAATAGACATTTGTCCAAAGAAGACATACAGATGGCCAATGGGTACATAAAAGGATTCTCAACATCACTAATCATCAGAGAAATACAAATCAAAACCACCATGGGATATCACCTCACACCTGTTAGAATGGCTGTTATCAAAAAGACAAGAAATGACAAGTGTTGGAGAGGTTGTAGAGAAGAAGAAACCCTTGTGCATTATAGGTGGGAATGCATACTAGTGCAGCCACTATGGAAAACATTAGTGAGAATCCTCAAAAAATTAAAAATATATAGAACTCCAATAAGATCCGCGAATTCCACTTTTCGGTATTTACCTAAAGAAAATGAAAACACTAACTTAAAAAGATATATGTACCCCCATGTTCATTGCTTCCAAGACATGGAAGCTACCTGAGTGTTCATCGATAAATGAGTGGATAAAGAAGATATGGGATATATATATATATATATATATATATTCACAATGGAATATTATTCAACCATTAAAAAGTAAATCTTGCCATTTGGGGCAACATGGATGGATCTAGAGTGTATTATATTATGCTAAGTGAAATAAGTCAGCCGAAGGCAAATACTGTATGATCTCTCTTATGTGTAGAATCTAAAACAGTAAACAAACAGAAAAACGCAAAGACACCAAAGGTCATAGATACAGAGGACAGACTGGTGGTTGCCAAAAGTGAAGGGTGGGAAGTGAGACAAATGGGTGAATTTTTTTTTTCAGTTTAAATAAATTGAATAAAAAATTTAAATAATAAAAAAAGAATCCCTAGTGTCAATAAATAAACAGGGTGAGGGTTGAGGTGGGTGTTCTGAAATGACACAGTGTAACCAATCCAGCTATTCTGGTGATTCCAAAGAGAGACTAGCCACGTGGCCTATATCAGAGATGGTCAGGAGCCCTGCTGCTCAGGCTGAAGGTGACTGCCATCCAGGACCTCAGAGTTAGCCTTGCAGTGAATGGTTCAGGAAACATAAGGTGCTAGACTTCCAGAGATCTGTAAGGGAGTCCATTCTGTCCCTGTGATGCTATTAGCTTCTCTCTCTCTTTCTAGTTGTCAGTGACATGAATCTCAGCTCCATTCTACATGGATTATTTCTGATCTAATTCTAACAGCCCTAAGATTTCAAGAGATAGATATAAAGACCAGATGGATATTATAAGAAAATCGGATTGTTCTGCAGTGAGTGAGATATGGAAAGGCCTTTTCCCAACCAAGCAGTAGACAGAATTGTCATAGTAAGTTGTGTTTGAAATAAAATGGTTCATAGATCTGAGGTGACACTGCCTTTTGTAAAGTATGAAATTGGTCCCTCTGTTGGGCAGAATGAGGATCAAAAAAGAAAAAACACAAATAGTTTACTCTTTATTATGTTATGATCTGCCTCAATTCACAAATATCTACCTATACCTGTATCTAGAGCGATAAGATTCTATAAAAGGCTACATATTTACTATGTTTTCATGCTTGGTCCAGAGCAAATCTGGTTTGAACCTGCAGATAAATTATCCCCAGCTCTAGAATGCTATAGGGTTGACTTTAAATAGGCACCTGCTAGATTTCCAACATGACAGATGAAAGTGTCCTGCATCCATTAGTCAATTATATCTCCTCTTACACTTCAGTCCATACATTAATGCACCCTTGACACTTTTTCAGTTCACTCTTCCATCTTCCTTAATCATTTTGGCACGCAACTCACTTGCTTCTTCTGCCACGTCTGCCAACATCCTTGGCATCCCAATCAAGTTCATGACCATTTTCGCACCCTACACATAACACTTTTTATTGAAGTTTTTACACATATATTTTTATGCCTCTGAACACTGTAACTTTAACCAACTTTACATTTCCCAAACGGAGACCATAATGTTGCACTGCAAAAATGTGGGTGTAACCAATATTTGCTATGCCCCAATGTGTGTGGGGACAGCTTTTATCTGAGATTCACCCTACTCACCATCCCTGTCATCTTTAATCTTCCGTAGAGTCTAGCATCTATCAAGCTATGATGGTAGAAGAGGGCTTTTAAAATGTAATCAGGCTGAAAAGTAGATGCACTTCTATTTTAGGAAAAATTCATGAGAAAACTGGCAGGAAGCTCATCTTAGTGCAAAATATCTGCTTATTCCTCTGTCTCTGCTCTATAGGCCAGATCACTTCAAGGGACCCGCCTTCTGTGCCAATCTCCCAGCTTTCAAAGGCCTCTGTCCAGCAGTGGATCAAACACCTAGTAACTCACCCAGGGGCAGAGGTAAGTGGAGACAGCTGTGATTGCTATTTACTCATTTGTTTTTGAAAGGCTGTAAAGGGGCTGCGGGAAAGGGTATGCAGGTCGAAGATTGGGGGTGTTCTCTATCCAAAAATGGGGCTCACGAATGCCCTATGACCATGGACGGAGCTAGAGGGCAGGTTGGAATAGGTGAGAGAAGTTATTTCCAAATCACCATCATCTTGTGGACTTTGAATGTGTTATTAAATATTATTAAAGATCCTCTAGGATTCCACGTTAACATTTAGGCAGCTAACAGTTAAATCTTTAAGTCCCATAGCAAGTGGTGAGTGTTGGTGTTTTACTTAGGAATGGCACAATCTGAAGGTCTAGGTGAAGTACAGCTTTGGACTGGAGAAGGAAAAGGAGTTATTTCCAGAAGAAGGTGCTAAAGCAGGGCTCTGGGCCAATTTGTTGAAAGCCAGTTTACTAAAATTAACTTCATGAATGACCAATTTCCTGACTCATGAGGGTTTTGTTTATAAGTTTTAGTATAGTTCCTGCCGCTACCTCTGCCTCTCCTCGCTCCTGCCTCTGAACTTGACCCTGCCTCTCTAACAAAGGAGCCTGGGCAAACCTCTGAGACGGGGCAAGGGAAAGCACAGGACGATGATGAAACTAAAACTTTTTAAACATTCCCCCAAATTTTGCAAATTGGGCATTTGGCAAATTGTTTTGGGCAAATTGTTTTTCAGTGTAAATCAGTGGTTCAGTAAATTAGCTTGCTTCCCCAAAGCAGAGCTATTTCTTAATTGTCCCTCTCTTTCCTAGCACGGGCTCCTGTCTCTTTCACACTCAGTTAAAATAAGGAGGGATGAGATCTATGAAGACATGCACACCCAGCTATGCACACCACAAGATGACACGAGTATACCTGGGTGTACAAACCAGTTATAAAATCTGAGTCTCAAGGTGCAGAAAGACTTCTCAAAGGTCATCGCTTTCCCCACTGCTACAATCTTGCCTTATTGTGAGGCAGCTTAGAAGCAAAAATCACCAGAATTCTTGTGTTTAGTCTTTCTGACCACAGTGGGTTTTTAGTTATTAAAGTTGAATAATCAAATTTAAGAATTATCCCAACCTGTATCCCCAGGCACAATCCCTCTCTGATTTTCTTGGCTGTGAATCTTTCCCACTAAGTGTCCTGAGGCTCTATAAAAGCATTCAAGGTCATTGTTCCCTCAAGTCTCAGATGTCTTAAATGCCAGTGTCTCCCACTGCATGTTCCTTGTTTCTTTGGCTGCTACACATTCTTATCTTTTATTGCTTCCATCAGAATCTAAGCCTGTTGGAAAGGTCCTTAAAGGAAATCTGAGAAGTTCAAAAGAAAGTGGCAGAGGAATACAAATTAGAAAAACAATGATATACTACCTGTAACCTGTAAAACTGGCAAAGCATACAAAAAGGAGCGACACCCGTGTTGGCTCATAATGGTGAAAATACAAATTGGCACCACGTTTCCAGAAGGGCATTTGCAAACACACTAACTGAGTATCTTAAAATATCCACTGACCTTCAATTTCTCTTCTAGGATTTTTCCTAAGGAAATACAAATGTATATAAAGATTATTATCCCAGTGATATGTACTATTATAAAAATGGAAATAGCTTTAATGTTGATCCCTATGGGATTAACTGAATATATTGTGCTATATTTATATATGATAAAGAATATTATGCACATATTAAAATGATCACAATATATTAAATGAGGAAAACAATAGATTTTTAACAGTTACGTTTAATGTCATAATGCTTTGTAGGATAGCATATACAACGTTAGGAAAAAAGGTCATTAGTTCACATATTAAATTAAATGACAGCATTTATCTCTAGGTTAAGTGATTATGGGTGAATTTTATTCCCTTTATTTCTAGATCTATATTTTCCAAATTTTCTACAATTAACATGTTTTCAACAAAGTAAGCTTAGTTTTGACCTCTTACGTATTTTTCTTTTAAAAGTAATTTCATGGTTTTCCTTTATGACATAATTAAGAAAGGAAAGAGGTCAAAAAGTTAGTTCTAGTTCCCGACCAGAAGGAACTACACAATACCTTTCTCTCCCTTTTAACCAGTACCTTTCTTTAGAATACGGTATCAGAAAAGATAGTGGACACATCGGAGGGAAGTTAAAAACAAAATACACGCATACAAACACACACACAAACACACACACACCTTAAATGGTAAGATAGCAGCAAGATGCAGCCGATTTCAAAAGAGGGAAATCAAACGCTATTCAGTTTCCTGTTCCTTCTCGAAACTCAAGCTCCCTGATCAGTACATTTGGGAAGGGATATATTTCCTTCCTCCCTCTCGCCGTTTTAAAAACAAGCTGTATTTAACGCAGCAGCAAGGCATGAAGTAAGGCGCTGGTCGGACCCCTGGCTGCAGGATGAGGGGATAGAAAACGCAGAGCAGGAAATTGCTGCACAGTGCACGGTGAGGGCACATAGGAGCTGCTCAGGGAAAGGTGCCTATTATAACTATTATCGTTTGGTCTAAAAAAAAAAAAAAGAAAAGAAAAGAAAAATCAGGACAGCCCTCTTTGGAAAACAAACAGGAGCACTGAGCTAGCGTCACCGGTTCACAGGCAGCTGACATCTGTACGCAGCACCCAGTCAACAAGAAGAGCTACTGAGCCGTTTCCAGGGTTTCACGGGAAGGAGGAAGAGTCCTGAGAGCCCATCTCCCCTCTGGGGAAATGGGAGGCTTGGGCCCCAAATGCGCCTCTCTCTCCGGACTGTCAGCACCGGCAGGCGGGGTGGTCACCCGGCCTGACCGTGCGCTCTCGGCGTTGCGTAATCATCCCGGGGCTGCCTCCTGCCCGCGCTTTGTCGGAGGCGCCACCTGATGGACAGACAGGAAAACGGCTCTCTCGCTGACATCTCCTTGCCCCAGGCTTTCTCCACCTTTAGTATTTTCTCACTGTGCACGAGAAGGGAATTTTCTGCAGAGAAAGAGAAGCAATGAACCTTCACCCCGCAGCACAAAGCATCCACTGGAGCATTTGTCAGTAGACAGCTTCCGTGGGAGGAAGGGGTCATTCTCAGTAGTTTCCCCATGTGGCTCGGGTTCTTGCCTTAAGCCTGTACACTGAGGGATGGACGGGCCAGGCCTCCCTCTGACAGAGCAGAGAATGGGTCAGGCAGGATTTCTTAGTGTCTGGGGGAACCTGAGGGGGCGAGATTACAGCCTTCTCTTGCCTTTTTTTTTTTTTAACATCTTTATTAGAGTATAATTGCTTTACAGTGGTGTGTTAGTTTCTGCTTTATAACAAAGTGAATCAGCTATACATATACACATGTTCCCATATCTCTTCCCTCTTGCGTCTCCCTCTCTCCCACCCTCCCTATTCCACCCCTCTAGGTCGTCACAAAGCACCGAGCTGATCTCCCTGTGCTATGCGGCTGCTTCCCACTAGCTATCTATTTTACGTTTGGTAGTGTATATATGTCCATGCCACTCTCTCACTTCGTCCCAGCTTACACTTCCCCTCCCTGTGTCCTCAAGTCCATTCTCTATGTCTGCGTCTTTATTCCTGTCCTGCCCCTAGGTTCTTCAGAACCATTTTTTCCCGTTAGATTCCATATATATGTGTTAGCATACGGTATTTGTTTTTCTCTTTCTGACTTACTTCACTCTGTATGACAGTCTCTAGGTCCATCCACCTCACTACAGATAACTCAGTTTCATTCCTTTTTATAGCTGAGTAATATTCCATTGTATATATGTGCCACATCTTCTTTATCCATTCCTCTGTTGATGGACACTTAGGTTGCTTCCATGTCCTGGCTATTGTAAATACAGCTGCAGTGAACACTGTGGTACATGACTCTTTTTATTTTTTTTTTGTAACATCTTTATTGGAGTATAATTGCTTTACAATGGTGTGTTAGTTTCTGCCCTATAAAAAAATTAATCAGTTATACATATACATATGTTCCCATATCTCTTCCCTCTTGCGTCTCCCTCCCACCCTCCCTATCCCACCCCTCTAGGTGGTCACAAAGCACCGAGCTGATCTCCCTATGCTATGCGGCTGCTTCCCACTAGCTATCTATTTTATGTTTGGTAGTGTATATATGTCCATGCCACTCTCTCACTTTGTCCCAGCTTACCTTTCCCCCTCCTCATATCCTCAAGTCCATTCTCTAGTAGGTCTGTGTCTTTATTCCCGTCTTGCCCCTAGGTTCTTCATGACCTTTTTTTTTTTCTTAGATTCCATATATATGTGTTAGCATCCAGTATTTGTTTTTCTGTTTCTGACTTACTTCACTCTGTATGACAGACTCTAGGTCCATCCACCTCACTAGAAATAACTCAATTTCATTTCTTTTTATGGCTGAGTAATATTCCATTGTATATATGTGCCACATCTTCTTTATCCATTCATCTGTTGATGGACACTTAGGTTGCTTCCATGTCCTGGCTATTGTAAATAGAGCAGCAATGAACATCTTGGTACATGACTCTTTTTGAATTATGGTTTTCTCAGGGTATATGCCCAGTAGTGGGATTGCTGGGTCATATGGTAGTTCTATTTTTAGTTTTTTAAGGCACCTCCATACTGTTCTCCATAGTGGTTGTATCAATTTACATTCCCACCAACAGTGCAAGAGTGTTCCCTTTTTTCCACACCCTCTCCAGCATTTATTGTTTCTAGATTTTTTGATGATGGCCATTCTGACCGGTGTGAGATGATATCTCATTGTAGTTTTGATTTGCATTTCTCTAATGGTTAGTGATGTTGAGCATCTTTTCATGTGTTTGTTGGCAGTCTGTATATCTTCTTTGGAGAAATGTCTATTGAGGTCTTCTGCCCATTTTTGGATTGGGTTGTTTGTTTTTTTGATATTGAGCTGCATGAATTGCTTGTATGTTTTGGAGATTAATCCTTTGTCAGTTGCTTCATTTGCACGTATTTTCTCCCATTCTGAGGGTTGTCTTTTGGTCTTGTTTATGGTTTCCTTTGCTGTGCAAAAGCTTTTAAGTTTCATTAGGTCCCATTTCTTCTCTTGCCTTTAACTCCGCTTCATATCTTTCTTTCCCTTTTCTCCAATCGCGACAAACTGCTTGTCACTTCTGTCGATCGCAGTGATCTCCCTAGAAGTGTAAGCTGTTGCCCTCACCTGGCCATAAGAATATCAGAGGTATTCAGTCTTGCCTCTAAATCGTCTTTTAGTTTTATGACCCCAGAACTTGGGTGGGCCTAGCAGTACAAAATTTCCCATACCACCGTGCACTTTCACTAGAGGAAGGTGGCATCGCTATTGTTCAGCTGAGAAAAAGTTAATGATACTGTCATCTTCCCTTTGCTCAGCTTGCGATGGATGTGACACATCTCTCGCTCGAGCTGTGGCTAAAGTGTGGCTGGGTTGAGCAGAGATCGCGGGACCGACAGTGTTCCTTCAGGGAAGGACGTGGGTCCCCAGAGTACCATCTGGATCTTTTACGGAATCCTTGCCATTTAATTTTGGTCCACGTTATTTATGCTCTTGTTTTCTCACGGTTCTCAGTCCTGGCTGTACTTTAGAATCACCCAGGGAGCTTTTAAAAATCACTGATGCTCAGACCCTGGAATACTTGAATCAGAATCTCTGGGGAGTGGAGCCAGGGCATCTGTAGTTTTGTTTTAAGATCCTCAACTGACTACAAGGACCAGCTAAGGCTTGGAGCCACTGCCCCAGCCTTAACTTCCCAGCTTGTAGGACATGACCTTATACAAAATAGGAACTCAGAAGCGTTTGATGAATGAATGAGTGAATGGATGAATGAATGACGTCTGAGAAGGGCCGACTTTATGACCAATATGCTAAAATGCTGTGATTAATGAATTATATTGATAGTAGACCGTACAATAAAGGCAGTCCCAAAACCAGGTGTGGAAGGCTGCAAAGACGGGCTTAAAGAGATGGGTCAGGTAGCTAACGCTGAAGGGAAAAAGCCCAAAAGTGTTTACTGTTGGTCCTGGTCTGGTAAAATCCTCCCTTTCCCCTTGGAGGGTAAGGGCAGTAGGACAGGACCAGGACACAGTGGGAGACAGGGGAAGAATTTGATGTCTCATAACTGATTAACAAAAGATGAGGATGCTGCTGCCTGCATTTCAGGGAGTCAGTCGGCCAGAAGCCCTTGCTGAGCCCACAGAGCACATGGAACTTGGGGTGCTCGGGGTGGTGGAAACACAGGACCAAGGGGTGTTTGGGGGGCAGTACACAAACCCATCAAAGAGATGGGATTCTTGCAGGGGCAAGAATACACATTCGGGGAGGCTAGGCAAGTCCAGTCTCCCACCTGAACTAGACAGTGGCCTTCTTGAGACCAGGAGCAGTATCTTTCTCAGACCTGTTCTGGAAAGTTTCTAATTTCCCATATATGTGGGAGTGGACTTGGCTTCTCAAGTGAGTGCAAGCAATCGGGGAACCGACAGAAAAGTGAAGGATGGAATTAAAATTCAGTGGGATTGTAAATGGCTGAAATTCAGGCAGTGAAGGGTGGGGCAGTTGCATGGCTGCGAAGAGCCAATTTTTTAAGAAGGAAAATCGGTCTCTGGTAGGATGAGCTTGGCCCTCCGGAACTGTATCTCCGGGCTGGCAGCTGACCAATTTTCCTACACAACCAAGACTATTTCCTTTCTCATTTTCAGCTTCTCCATAGTCAAACTAGAATTAATAACATAGAGTTTCTCTTAATGATTGGGGCAAAGCAATGTGTCTTTATGAGTCAGTTCAGAATGATCTGCTTCATAACTCTAAGGAATCGGTTCTCTCCCAGCTAACATTCCAAATACAACTGATTTATTTAATGCAACGGAGTTTTTAGGTGAATGTGGAAACTTTTAGGTAAAAGTGGAAGGAAAAAGTTCTTCTATCCTGGGGTGTGGCGGGCGGGGGGGGCTTTGGTGAGGTCTTGGACACTAACAAACATTCCCTGGTTTGGCATTCAAGAGCCTTGTCCAGTCTAATCATGACATAGTTCCAGTCCACGGTATAATACAAACTCTGAACATTCGGACAACTTAAAGCATCTTCCTTCCACCAGTTTGGGCCTCACCCAGGCCTGGGAGACCAGAGGGGCGAGTGAGAGCCTGGGAGCCCTCTCACTTGCTAGTTGCTGTCATTTAGAGTCCACTGAGATTGGAGATAGATCAATGGGGCTAGGGGTGAAGGGTTAGAAGCTGGTACAGTTGTCATCTAGTCTGGTGACCTCTGGCCACCACTAGATGTTTGAAGCTCTCTTGGGGGATGTTTGGGAGTCTTTGGAGATCCTCCCTCTGGAGACCTTGACCGGAACTCCCTAGAAATGGGAAATGCCTGTCACCTGTCATCTGGCAGTCAGCTGTGCCTTCCGGCTCTGTCCCTGGAGTCGCAGTTGAGTACTTTGCCCTGCTTCAGGGAGGGGAAGCTAGCTCTGATTGAGGCTTGAGCCCCTCGTTCTGCTCCCTGGGGCTTATGCACACTGCCTCTGGCTTTAGTCTTTTCAAGCATAGCTCAGATTTTTTTTTTTTTTTAAGAACAACCTCTTATTTTTAATAGTACATTCAAGTAGCTTTAATAGATTTTTTTTCAGTTTTTATTACAGTAACTATAATCCTGAGTGGCTGGTACAATAGGGGAAGGTTAGCCAAAGTCACACCTGAAGTATAAGAAAGCAATTGGAATAGAAACTAAGTATCGTAACACCTAGACATCATCTGTGAGCATGAGAAAGTTTTCTGTTCTAAAGTAGACACCAGACTTTGGCAACTATAGAATGTCGTATATCTGCAAAATTATAGTGCCTTAGTTTTGTTATAACACTTGTGAAAGTCCGAGGTCCCTTTTGTATCTCAGAATTTAGATTTTATATTCCAGGACACACGTGTCAAGCTCTCCTAAAAGTCTCCATAAAACTCTTTTCACTTGGGCTTAAAACACAGGGGCGTTCATCCCTTTTCCCATGTTGGGAGGACTTATGGAACATAACAACAAGCTCCAAATATTTTCTCTGGACCTTTCCATTGTAATCTCTTATAAAAGTTGCAAGTGAGGTCTAGCACCTCACTTTAGAGTATAGGGATGCTTGGGGCCTCTTGCAGTTTAAAAATATATCTATAAACTCTTGTATACTCCTCCCTTTGAGAAGTGGAACCTAATTCCCTTACCCTTGGGAGTGGGCTGGACTTATTGACTTGTTTCTAGAAAATAGAATAAAAAGAAGTGATGATGTGAGAATTCCAAGATAAGGTCATAAGTAGGCATTGTGGCTTCCTGCTTGCCTTCTTTTTCTTCCTTGGATCACTTGCTCGGGGAAACCCGCTTCTATATTGTGAGGACACTCACACAACCCTCCAGAGAGGTCCACGTGGCAAGGATCTAAACTACCTGACAACAGCCACCTGAGCGAGCCGCCCTGAACATGGCTCCTCCATCCCGAGTCAAGCCTTCACGTGCTGCAGCCCGAACCGACATCTTGACTGCAACCTCGTGAGGCAGCCTGAGCTGGAATCGCCCAGAGAAATTGCTCCCAAATTTCTGACCCACAGAAATTGTGAGTCGTACCTATGATCTTGTTGCACTGTCACGGCCCCTTAAGTAGGAAGTTCACCTTTTGAGAATTACCAGGGGGAGCTGCTTGTGCATGGACGAAACCGTCAGTACCCCACCCACATCCCCGTAAGACCTCCTGTTCCCATCAGTGTCAATACTACTGCTTTTTTTCTGCACCTGAGGGCTTCCTCTGGTCCCAGGAGCCTGCTTACCTGAATGGGGTACCCAAGAACGACTGAGGAGTTATCGCCTCCAGCAGAGCTCTCCTCTAATGACGGAAAGGGTTGATGGGATGACCTCAGCTGCTTGTGCTCGTGGGTGGGACAACTTGAAGACGTGCTCTACTCAGTATCTCAGGGTCCCCAGTGGGATGGAGCCCCCACGTCCACAGGAGTAACCTGCCCACTGATGCCCTACATTGGCTTCCTTCCCTGTTAGGTCTCACTTTCTCACTCCACTGCCAGTGTTTCCTTCCATCATTTTCCGGGAAGCATTAATTGTTTGTACTCAAATTCTGCCTCAGGATCTGCTTCTGAGGACACTCAACCTAGATTTCTTTCCTTCCACCCCCTTTCTCCCCACCCACTGTATTCTCTTCCCTTGGGGAAGATGGACTGAGCTGGTTGGTGAGTTTGAGAGAAGGAGTGGAGTGTGGGTACCTCAGTCAAGGCTGGGCTTTCTCATCAGAGGTAAGTGTGTCAAGGTCAGTGTGTGTCCTGTCTTCAAGATGCCCACAGACTCTGCAGCCAATTCTATGATTACCAGGACACACTCTTCCATGGCAGGGGGGTATCTGAGACTTGGGTTTGGCAAGCTCAGTGGGGATTCGATGTTTTAGGTAATTTGATTGCAGATATAGATCAATCTATGATTCCAATTCAGTCCTCTCTTCAATAAACTGCTCTCATGATTCTTGTCTCTTTTCCCAAATTACTTCAGTATTCAAGAAGGGCAAAGAAGAATGTTTTTTATTTGTGCCCTAAAACTTCAACTACTTGCAAAATATACGGGGTGAAATGTGTAATTTATGAACATTTTCCAAATAAGCTGCAAAATTAGCTGTAGAACCTTATACCAATTAGCAGTTTTTTGTTTATAAAAAGAAAACTCAACAATCTTTAGTAAGCTACCGTTGTTAACTGTCCATCTCAGGTAATCAAACCCTACAAAAGTCTGAAAGGGGAAAACAACATGGCAGGAAAGCGAGTTTGAATCTAACGCTGTCAGGAGAGCTCTGGTGTAGGTTCTGGGATGGTGTTGGAATTTTAGCTTCACAAAATGAAGTATCTATTCGCTTAGCGTGAATTTATTTCTGGCACTGTGGGAAGTTCTTAGTCATAAGCTTCTGGGTATTTTCTAGTCAAGATGGTGTTTAACATTTACTTTTTAGCTGCATTAAGCTAAATTCCACTGCACCCCCCAGACACCCCCCACTATCCCTCCCAGGAAAAAATAATTAGAAAATGACAGATAAAGGTTTTGTTTTTTTTTTTAATAAGAAGGTTGTGGCCCACTCAAATTTTAAATTCTTTTTGGGAAAATAAAAGAACAGAAACACACAGTAGAAACTAGAGCTGAATCTATGCATGTATCAGCTTCCAGGAACAGAAATAGGCATTTGACTTCTGTAGAGTGATGGAGACCAAACCCACTCCACAGACAGGAAAGAACCAGAGCCAGGGTCAGGGTGTACAGTTGGGAGCTAAGGTAGTGTTCTCCCTCCAATGGAAGGAGACTGAGAAATGAGCCAGTTCACTGTCAAGGGCTGTGACTTGTCCAAGATGCATGATGGGAAGAAAAATATAGTAACACAACCAGTACCTGAGCCAAGCCACCTATGAGCAAAAATGGATGCCAAAAGTCAGTGATCTTTAAAATGATACAGGAATTTAACTGTCTACTCAGAGTTCCCTTTGTGGTCAGACTCTTCCAGAGGTGATAAATGGACTGAGAAAGTTTACAACTGTGGTCTCTTACTGAAATAGTTATTGAAGGCTGTATAATATTTATTACTACAAGAAAAAGTCAGCCCAGGGGAAATAATTCTAGACAATGCAGCAAGTATAGAAAAACTGTTTAAGTATGTCAGGAAAAGTTGAGCTGTGTGTATTCATGAGTTTTTTTAGTTTGTTAAAATGTTGATGTGTGACAGATAATCTTCAGTTATATAGCCCCTGGGTTTCTTTAGGAAAAGGAAGTCAGTTGATTAAAATGATAATTAATATGGGTGAGTGAGACTATATCAGGAACAATAGTGACAGAAATACAAGTGTGTTTGTGCTTCTGTTTTAAGGAAAAGAGAGCAATTTTGTCCTATAGTTGTGCCATTTTTTTCCATAATATGAAAGACCGTAGTGAAGAAAAAAACTTGGAAAGTGCATTTTACTTGGTCTATAATACTTAAGTCTGCAAAAAGCCATAAAATATTTTAAAATTTTTGAGAACAAAACTTTGGATGAACTAAATCTAAATGTATGTGTATTGGCATACATACAGCATCCGAGTGAAAAAATCATTTTGTGGAATATTTAATAAAGATGCCATATAAATCCAGTTTTAAAACCATGCTGAACATAGGATAACACTCATGTAACCATCACTTATGTCAAAAATATATTAATACTATCATCTTACAATCTCTTCTCTTGTCCCCTGACAAACTCTCCCCTTCCTAAAGGTAACCACTGTTCTAACACTGTAGTTTAGTTTTGTTTTCAAACTTTATATTAATGAAATCACTTAATATTCATTCTGTTATATCTTCATTCTTTTGTTCAACATTACATTTGTGATATATTGATTTGGGTTTAACTATCTCTTAATTTGGAGGAAAATTCTATCTATCATCTATCTATCTATCTATCTACCTATCTATGAATCTTCTATCATCTGTTCATTTTGGAGTCGCATTGTATCATATTCTGTTAGTCATGATACGTTGAGCTTATGTTAGTAATATAACAGTAGTAAAACACACCCATAAAGTCTCAGTGATTAACACAAAGTGTTTATTTCTTGCTCATGCAAAATGCACTGCAGGTCAGGTGAATCTCTATAACTATCTTCTTCCACACACGACTCATAGACCCAAGCTGCTTGGGTCTTATGGCTCTGATATTTCAATACATGGCTTCCACACTTGCTACCAAAAGGGAAGCAAAGGATGTGAAATCACAGAGTGCCAGTTTTCTATTCCAGCATGGAAGTGACATACATCACATCGACTCACATCCATTTGTCACAGTGAGTCATAAAGCGCTTCTTACCGGCCTGAAGGCTGGGAAGTACCGTTTTCCTGGTTGCCTAGACAAGAGAGAAGAATCAGATATTGTTGGGCACTAATGAAGTCTATCACACATACCTTAATAAAACAATTTTTAGATAGAGCTAACATAAATTACATATTGTAACCATGGTAGAAAAATTTTGGCTACTGTTTGTGATAAACTAATGGTGTATGAAACCTATTTAAGCAAGATAAGGAATTCAGCTGCCATAAAGGGAAAAAAATGACAAATTTAACTACAAAATATGTTGAAATTATTGTGTATTAAGGAATACAATAGACAAAGTCAAATCTAAACAAACTGAAATGTAAGTAACAAAATGTTAATGTCCCTAATGTATAAGTAAGCTCCAATAAATGGATAACAACAACAAAAACAAAACAATAAAATGGAGAAAAGACACTTGCAGAATATTTATAGAAGTGGTAATCAAATTGATAATGATGCTTATACTGACTACGAATTAGTGAAAAATTTTACCCATCAGAACTACAGAATTTGTTAAAATTGATAATTTCCAGTACCAGTAAAGTTATAGAGAAATAGATATTAGGTTCACATACTGTTGGCGGGAATGTAAATTACCTTAAACCTTGTGGAAAGTAATTTGATGTGACGTGTTAAAATTTTATATATGTCTGTCTTACGATTCAGCAATTCCATGTCAGGGAATCTACATTAGAAGAATACTTATACAGATCCTGAAAGAACTAAGTTTAAGAATGCTCATTTCAACACTGTCTGTAATAGTATGAAATAAGTGCTAACTGAAATATTCATTAATGGGGACTAGTTAAACAATTCAGAATTTAGTCATATACAATTCTGTAAGCTGCCAAAACTATAGATTTACTTCACAAAATGATTGTTCAATTACTGACTTTTCACCATAATGCTTTTTGAAAATTATTACCACTTTTTGGGTGACTATTTTTTTTTATAACAATGCTTTCACCTAAAAACCTACAAAAGAAACATAATCTAAAGAATATTTTGACTTTATCATTTTAGACAAGGACACGCTCAAAATTTAGTCAACACAATAATTTCTGTGCAGAGGAGATACATACGCAGGACACATTTGAATTGTTGTCAGATTTGTCTAATCCCAGGACATCTTCCTTTCTGTAGGCACACAGAGCAAGAGGGATAAAAGAGTAGCAACTTCTATGACTTTGGCTTTTATGCACATGCATTCCTATTTCCAAATGTTTTGACCTACTCTTGTGTTTAGCCTTTACTTTCAAGTCTACTTTGAATTATAAGTTAACCACGAGTGCCCAAATGGCTCAAAAATTGACAAAGTAGGGCTTCCCTGGTGGCACAGTGGTTGAGAGTCTACCTGCCGATGCAAGGGACACGGGTTCGGGAAGATCCCACATGCCGCGGAGCAGGGGACACGGGTTCGGGAAGATCCCACATGCCGCGGAGCAGCTGGGCCCGTGAGCCATGGCCGCTGAGCCTGCGCATCCGGGGCCTGTGCTCCGCAACGGGAGAGGCCACAACAGTGAGAGGCCCGCGTACCGCAAAAAAAAAAAAAAAAAAAAAAAATTGACAAAGTAAATGTTATAGAAAGACAAGTGAGAAAAACTTTAATCGTGGACCAGAGGATAGGTGTGATAAAAGAGGACGGAAGAGGAAGAGGGAAATAAAGATTCTGCAGTCCTTTAAGGTAGTTTACTTAACATGCGATATGGAATGCCTGGCTGAAAGTTGATTACGTAACCTCTCTGTGTCTTCCTTAGACTGCCTTCCTTGCACCTCTCTTCTGCCTCACTGTTCACTATATGTTCCTTCTCACAGTAAACTTTCATGACATTATTATGTTTTCTTCATTTATGAAAAGCTGATTTTGTGTCCTCTCAAACTTTTTTATTGCTAATATAAACTTGGTTTTATTGTCAATCTGTTTTTCTCTGTGAAAATAGTTTTGGTATCTTAGGTTAGGTTGAAAGGAATCATAATTTTTCTCATTAAAATTAGTATACATATTTCTTTTGAATTTTTAAAAAACTCTTATTGAAATATAGTTGATTTATGGCATTGTGTTTAATTTCTGCTGTACAGCAAAGTGACAGTTATATGCATATATATATTATATTCTTTTCATATTCTTTTCCATTATGGTTTATCACAGGATATTGAATATAGTTCCCTGTGCTATACAGTAGGACCTTGTTGTTTATCCATACTATATATAATAGTTTGCATCTGCTAATCCCAGCCTCCCATTCCTTTCCTCCCCACCCCCTTCCCCCTTGGCAACCACAAGTCTGTTCTCTATATCTGTAAGTCTGTTTTTGTTTTCGTAGATATGTTCATTTGTGTCGTAGATTCCACATGTAAGTGATATCATATGGTATTTGTCTTTCTCTTTCTGACTTACTTCACTTAGTATGATAATCTCTAGTTCCATCCATCTTGCTGCAAGTGGTGTCATTTCATTAAATGGCTGAGTAATGTTCCATTATATATATATGTACCACATCTCTTTATCCATTCATCTGTCACTGGACATGGTTGTTTCCATGTCTTGGCTGTTGTGAATAGTGCTGCTATGAACATAGGAGTGCATGTATCTTTTTGAATTAGAGTTTTGTCTGGGTATTAGCCCAGGAATGGGATTGCTAGATCATATGGCAACTCTATTTTTCTTTGCAATTTAATGACTTTACACTTAGTGGCACAGTTTCGGTTATGGATAAAAGTTGTTAACAAGGAATGAATGTATTAAAGACGTTTATGCATAATGATGTGCGAGGTTTTCTATGATTGGTGAGTGAAAAAAAGTTGCTGAATACTTTATAAGTTATGACCTCCTTTTGGCAAAAATGATCAGGAATGACACTGTGAATCATGATTATGTCTGGGCTTATGTCGCATACTAGTTACTAGTTTTAAGATCCTGAGACACGATGCAAAAGATCGCATCCCTGCTTTATAATTTACTGTAAAACTTTCGGTAACATAATCTCCTCCTTAGCCTTACTGTTTTTTTTAAACCTGAATATCCAGGATGATAATTATTCTACTTCACAGGGAGGTTATAATTAAATAAAGAAATTAATTGTCAGACATAGTAGATAGACTACACATTGCAGCTGTATATATGTATACAGGTATACATATATCTATATTGTTCAAATTTATTTAAAAATGAACATGTATTAACTTTTTTAAAAAAAATTAAAATCTATAAGGTGTGCTAAACTTTTGGAATTGATTTTCCTATACCACATATGACTGTTCTTTCCTGAAAATTTTGAATAAATGTATAAATTTGAATAAATTTGAATGCTTATAGGAACCAACTATGGATTCCTGGGTCTAGTACTGGTTGCATTTCCACCCTGCTGCTACTGCCTGATAGAGATGCGTCTCCAGTTTTGGACTCCTGAGTAAAGCATGTTTTTTCATTTTGAGTACAATAATTTAAAAATATTTTTTTTCATCTTTACCTATTTCACCTATACATTTGGAGCACTATAATTTTAAATAACAAATGGAATAGATATTGTTTTCACATAAGGTATAAATACTCACTATTTATCAATTCTTGCTTCTATCTTGTTGCTTTCTGTTTTCATTTTTGAGGGAGAAGAGACTTGGTAATGAGAACACTTTAATGTAGAAACCCTGAGTCCATGGTTTCTACCTACCTGCCATTGGGGACACTGAAGATTGGTGCTGGGGGAAGCTGGGAAGCTCCTGGAAATGTGATAGCAAACTTTGAGGGTTAAGGGAAAGCAAAATAATACTAGACTTCAAGTATCTACCCAGTGACAACATCCTTTGGTAGAGTGTGGTCTATGTATGAAGTACTCGAAGAGCAAAGAAGTCTTCTTTCCCTTAAAATATAATCAAATATTGTCCCCGAGCAACTGTGAGGAGGAGAATGGATGGAAGGTGAAAATTAAAAGGGGAAGACTATTGAGAGAGCTGAGGGAAGGACTTTGAATCACTGCAGATTTATAAAGATGTAGCTTTTTCCCCCTGTTTCATTCATTAGAAAATTTACATAAGGAAGTCTAATTTTGTGGGGAATTGAAGTAAATCAGTTTGCAACATCAAACTTTCTTCCCCTTAGCCTTCCTTAGTTTTAGGTCGTCACAGATTAGCAGTTATTCTGGGTGCTGTATTATTCAGCCTTGTATCTGAGGCTTGGGAATCATTTCACACTTCAACAGAGCTTTAAATGTGGCATCAAGTTATCTCATAATTGACTTGTCTCCACTGTGTGTTTTAACACATGAAATTCCAGCCAAATTAAAGTACAACAGATGGGAAAAGTCACTTGGAAAGGAACACTAGTGAAGCAATTTCACTTCCTCTTGGAAAGCTAGGATTAATATACTGATTTCAAATAACTGAGGATTCATTTCAAATCCTTGGAGTTTGGAACATAGGTATTGGACTGAAAATAGCCTGTAAGCAAATCTTCCCATTTCAGCTGGTTCCTTATCATGATCATCTTGTATCAACATCACCACCCCAGGTATCAAGCTCCTGCTTGGGCATTGCACTGCTCACTGCTCGTGAGAGCGGCACACACTACTGGTGTCAGCCTGGTGCCTGTCTACCCACCCTGTTCATGCACAGAAACAAAGCAAGAAGATCAGAGCTAGTCAGGACCACTCTAAACAAGCCGCACACCCCAAAGCCCTCAAGGATGTAGTCTTCTGCTGTAATGTAATGTCCCATTTAGGATATTGACCCTCATACAATCCACCGACCTTATTCAGATTTCTATAGTTTTACTTGTACTCAACTCTCCGTGTGTGTATTTAGTTCTATACAATTTTATCTTCTGTGTAGATCTGTGTTTCCACTACCACAGCCAGGATGCTAGGCACTTTCAACACCGTAAGGGTACCTGGTGTTGCCATTTTAAAATGAAACCAAGCTCCCCTCTCCAAATCCTGTCAACCATGAATTTGTCCTCCATTTCTAAAATGTTGTCTTTCCTACAGTGTTATATAAATGGAATCATACAGTATGTAATTTTGGGGATTGTCTTTTTTCATTTAATATCATTCCTTGGAAATTTATCCAAGTTGTTGTGTGTTATTTGTTCCTTTTTATTCCTGAATAGTATAACCAAGGTGTATGTCTAGCAGCATTTATTTGTTTAATCACTCACCTGTTGAAGTACATTTGGTCTGACTCCAATTTTTGGCTATTGTGAATAAAGCTACTGTGAACATTCATGTAAGTTTTTGGGTGAATACAAGTTTTCATTTCCTAGGATAAGTGCCCAAGGGTTCAAGTGCTGGATTATATGACAGTTGTATGCTTAGCATTTTCGAGGAACGGCCAAATTGTTTGCCAAAGTGGCTGTACCATTTTATATTACCACCAGCAATACGTGAGTGATCTAGTTTCTTCTTATCCTCACCAGCATTTGGTGTCGTCAATATTTTTTATTTTAACCATTCTGAAACTATGAAGTGATATCTTATTGTGGTTTTAATTTGCATCTCCCTGATCGTTAATGATGTTGAACAACTTTTGTTGTGTTTATTTGCCATCTCTTTGTCCTCTTCGGTGATGTCTCTTCATGTCATTTGCCCATTTTCTAATTTCTACTGTTGAGTTTTGAGACTTATTTACATACTTTAAATACTAGTTCTTTGTCAGATATGTGGTTTGTAGATATTTTCTCCCAGTGTATAGTTTGACCTTTCATCTCTTCATATGATGCTTGGAGGAGAAAGTCTTTCATTTTGATTAGGCCCAATTTACCAGTTTTTCCCTTTTATGCATTGTGATTTTGATGTCAGATATAAGAATTCTTTGCCAAAGATCCCAAGGAGTTTATTTTATGTTTTTTCTAAAAGTTTTATAGTTTTATGTTTCCAATTTAAATCTGTTATCCATTTTGAGTTAAAATTTGTTTGAGGCAAGAGTTTTAGGCTGAGGTTCATTTATCTTTTTCTTTTCTTTTTTTCTTGTCTTTCTCCTCCTCTTCTTCTCCTCCTCCTTTTTGTTGCCTACGGATGTGCAGTTGCTCTGGCACCGTTTGTTGTAAGGCTATCTTTCTTCCATTGAAAGCGTTTTGCATCTTGGTCAAAAATTAGTTAAGCAGGGCTTCCCTGCTGGCACAGTGGTTGAGAGTCCACCTGCCTTTGCAGGGGACACGGGTTCGTGGGTTTGTGCCCCGGCCCGGGAAGATCCCACATGCTGCGGAGCAGCTGGGCCCGTGAGCCATGACCGCTGAGCCTGCGTGTCCGGAGCCTGTGCTCCGCAACGGGAGACGCCACAGCAGTGAGAGGCCCGCGTACCGCAAAAAAAAAAAAGAAAAAAATTAGTTAAGCATACTTGTGTGGGTCTATTTCTGGGTTCTCTATTCCATTCCATTGATCTACTGTCTATCATGCTACCAATATTACATTGTTTTGATTATAGTAGCTAGATAGTTAACCTTAATATTGGGTAGAGTAATTCCTCCTTTGTCAATATAGTTTCAGCTACCCTAGGGATTATGCCCTAGAGAATCTTGGGCCCCTGGGAGCAAAGATGCTTCCTCAACCAGGTACCAGCTAGCTGGGTTCCTCCTGTCAGATCCCTTGGCCTGCCTCAGTATCTCAGTGAAAAAGGGGAGTTACAGGCCTGGCAAGGAGTATAATGCTTTCTCTAGCTGCTTGTTTGTGGTGGGGCTCCCATTTGATCATTCTCGCCTGTGGTGTCAGCTTACCTGATGTTGTCAGAAGGATTCCCATTCTAACTGGGAGAAAATGAACCTACCTTGATTGCCTTCTTTTGCTAGTTTGGTGATCAGAGAACAAGGGGTCTGGGTAATCTTCCTTGTTGTGTGGGGAGAAGGAGGATAGCCTTGCTTCTGTACTCTCCCTCCACCCCTTGGCGTCCAAAACCAGTTCACCTTCTTACGACACTCCAGTTATCTCCTTGGTTGTCTCTGGCATCCTTTCCAGATTTTAGAGGTCTGCTTAGTGAGGTAGAGCAAGGGCAAGACTGTAAGCCAGGTTCTATCAAACAGATATTTTTTAAAAAACCCAACAAGATAAGCAACTGCTTATTTAAATAAAAAAGATACTGGTATATCAAGAGCACCACTTGAACCTTTATGCAGAATGAAATGTAAATTTTAGAGCCTGGAGAACTTGAGCCATATCCCCAATGAACCAGTGTTCTTGTCCTTTATTAAAATGCTTAAACTTGTTTTCTTTTCTTTTTTTCCTTTGACAAAAATAGAGTCTGGGCTAAATTCCAATTTGAATAAGTATACTGATCTTCCAAATTCCCTTGGCAGTGTAAATCACATGCAGTTTTCTTCATGTGCTGTCCTTAGCTAGTTGAACAAGACGGCTGTGCACACTGAGATAGATGCCGAGTTCTACTGAGAGCTGCCTAGAGATGAAACACCCTCCAATTAATTATCCCACCAGATTTGCAATAACGCCAAAGCCCACCAAGCTGTGTATTTGAATCAGCACTCTGTTTTTCTCTCTAATTGAAACCCTCTTATTTTTCTTCTCATTGTTTTTGAATCTGTTTAATGCTTTTATGAAAATAAAGAGATCTGTTTGATGAAAAAAAAAAATCATGTTGACATTTTCAAGTGCAACATTTGGATGAATGTATTAGCTCCTGCCAATGGATCTGTACACGCCCCAGTTCTTTACCCTCCCATGTGATAGTTCTACTGCAGAAAGAGTCTCCACTTCTACTTCTCAGCTGAACATCTTACAGTTAAATCTCTTTGCCCTTACTTCCTTCTTTAATAACAGCTGGCCCAGAGCTCTGACACCATACAGTATTTTGTATTTAGATGCCATTCCTTTTTTTCAAAATACAGAATCTTAAAAATATAGGGTTAGAAAGAGTTAAATATTCAAAAGATGTCCAACTCAGTCTTTTTAAGGAGGACAAATTTGTTTTCATAGAGTGTAACTTTAATGACTTCAAATGATTTGCTATGGAAAGGAAGGTCCTTATACAGCCTTTTATATTATTTGCCAAAGGTTGTTTTCCACACATCTTATTGTAGAATATGCAGACTTTGGGCACATGCTACTTCAGAAGCAACTGAATTAAAAATTGGCTGAGTTTGTGGAGAAATACATGAAAACCTCAAAGGTCCGTGAGAAAAAAAACACATAAGAACAATTTCGTATTATATTATTAATCAGTGGAATAGTCAATGATGAGGTTGTATCTAATATAATTTTGGCCATTTGTACAAGTTTAATATTCTTGGTGAAAACGGCATGTAAATTTTTTCTCAAATTCATAAAATGTTATAAAGATGATAACCGACTTAGCCCAATTTCACCCATGAGCTATAATCATGATTTATATTATTTAACCATTTTTATATTAACTGATAAGTCTTTACTATGTAACATATTAATTTGGAATAGTTTCCACTAAAGCAAACATCATTTTTTATGTTTTCTTTGTATCTGTCAAAATATATCAACCACCTACAGTGGAATGAAAGAGACATCCATATGCTATCTGAATTGGTGATTCTGAATCAACAGTTTGATAAACATTGAAATTAAAAAGTGTCATTATATTATATAGCAGATGGGGAAGTGATTTACAGATTAGTGAATTTTTATAATTACAAAATGTATTAGAAGTGTTGGGCTTATTTGAATAAGTTAGAATTGTCTAAAGTTATAGATTGAATATATATATATACACACACACACACACACACACACACACGTATATATATATACCATACTCTCTCTGTCTCTCTCTATGTGTGTGTGTATATATATATATATATATATATATATATATATATATATATAGTAGAGTGATTTATTATATAGGTTCATTTCAAAAACAAATCGTACTGTGTGGTGGTACCGCCATCTGTGCTCATACCAAAAACAGGGATGTTTAGCCTAAAGTTCCAAGCGCTTGCAAAGCCTTCAGTATGTAATGAAGCTCTTACATGAAAACACACCTGTGGTTGGAAACTATTTTATCTAAATTAGGCTGAATAAAATCTGTTTTATAATTGATTAGACAAAAAATGTTGTAACAACAGCTTGAAACAAAGTTCTTTCATAATGTTAATTTCAGAACTGTTCTGCGAAGGTCATTGAAAATTTTAATTAATATGGTATAAATAATCCCACCTGGGATATGACCCAAGCCAGGGGTCGAGGGTGGCAGCACAGTGTTTCTTCTCTGGGGTGCAGTCCATTACTGTGTGGCTCTTCTTGCCACTTCTCCCTCTATTTTCCCATTTTCAAGAATCAGTGGATGCAAGAGCTTCTTTTGAATGAGACAGAGACACAAGGTAAATATCAGTTAACATATCAGAATATATGCAACATTTCACATGCAGAATATATCCAATATGTGCCAATAGTTTATATTAACAGGGGGCTCGAGACTAGAAGTCAATGTTTTATGTTTTTGGAAACTTGATTTCTAGAAGCCAGTTAAAAGTCTATTGAAGTTGTTAGCAATTTTCTGATCCCCTTAAATGAAGACTGTCCCTGGTTACATTTCAAAAAGTACTTTAATGGATGCTTTGATTTTGCAAACGGAAAAGCCACAATGCTATTCTTCAGAGGAGGTGTTGGAGACACTGAGGAATTACATTGCTCTGATAATGATGTTTCATTATCACCGGAATTGCACCCTGGGGATTATTACTATTGACTCAGAGGCAAGCCTGTGACTGCAGAAGAGGAAAACTGTTTTCTCTGCTTTCACAAGCGGTTCTGAGAAAGGAGGGGTTGACCTTGAAGTACTTGGGGGTGTTGTAAATAGGTAGATGGTAAGAAACAAAGGAGAAAGAAACTGAATGGTAAGCCATATACTTTGTCAAAGACAACAGCCTAAGGATCGTAGGAATGATGATATGCTTTATAGCTCTACCCTGGTTAACTCCACACTACGGAGAATATTTATATGGCTATGTATTCTAAGAGAGTTATTTGTTAACTGTGATCCACAGACATTACTATCTTCACCGTCCCAGCAGTCTTTACTATTTTTCTACATGAGGAGGATCTGAGTGGGGAAAATGCCACCTTTAGGGAATATTTAGGAAATATATGGTGGGGGGCATTTCAGGTTGTCCCAATAATAGGAGAGAACTACTGCTATTTATTGGTTGAAACCAAACTATGTTAGACATCCCTCAATTTTTTAAAGTTACATGGAACAAAGAATTATCTTTCCTCCTATAAATGATTTGAATGGCCCAACATTCATGTAGTCTAAAAGCAAGTTGGTGAACCAAGAACCTAACTTTGTAAGATAAATAAAACCAAAGTGTCTCTTGCATGGTTTAAAGTTCACTGAATATTTCAGGAATGCAACCATTGTGTACTGTAAGGGCAGACTAAACACTGTGATCTCTGAAAAGTGTTGTTCACTGTTTAGGAAAATGTATCACCAATGGCAACCTCATTCCAAATATTTGAGTGACAATTACACACCACCTGTATATCAGTCTGAAGTTGTACATGTTGCATTTTCAGTGACTTCACGTATAGGTATGAACATCGTAACTAGTGTTTCATGTACCACGTATTTCTAGGATAGTCACTCCAAGCATTTATACATCAATATTCATAGTACCTTATTACAAAATATTTTGATTTTATTTTTCCTTTATTTTAAAGATTGCACTCTATATTTATTTTTTATTTAGTAGAAATACTTTGTTGAATCTACCATTTTGTTATCTATTTTCTCTCCTTACCAGTTTTTCTTTGTTATTTTTCTCTCTTTTCTAACCTACTTTTGGGTAAATTGAATTATTTTTATTATTTCATTTCAATAATAGCTTATTTCCTTTGTTTTATTTTTTGCTTAAAGTTTTAAAGTTAACAATATACTTCGTGAACTTGTTGGAGCCTTCATTCAAATAATATTCTAACACTTTGTGTATTATGTAAGAACATTACAGTAGTGTACTTTTATCTCCCTGTGCTCTTTTTTTTTTTTTTTTTTTCTTTTGTGGTACGCGGGCCTCTCACTGTTGTGGTCTCTCCCGTTGCGGAGCACAGGCTCCGGACGCGCAGGATCAGCGGCCATGGCTCACGGGCCCAGCAGCTCCGCGGCATGTGGGATCTTCCCGGACCGGGGCACGAACCCGTGTCCCCTGCATCGGCAGGTGGACTCTCAACCACTGCGCCACCAGGGAAGCCCTCCCTGTCCTTTTGATGATTATATATATGTACACATATATGTATAGTGAAATGATAACCAACTTAATGATAATCAACTTAATTAATGTATCCATCACCTCACGTGGTTACCTTTTTTTTTTTTTTTTTGGTTTGTGGTGAAAACACTTAAGGTCTACTCTCTTAGTAAATTTCAAGTATACAATACAATATTATTAACTGTAGTCACCATGCTGTACATTAGATTCCCCAGAACATATTCATCTTATAATTAAAAGTTCATATCCTTTTGATCAACACCTCCCCATTTCCTTTGCCTCCCAGTCCCTGGTAACCACAGCTTTAATTTCTGCTTCTACGAGTTTGACTGTTTTAGATTCCACATATAAGTAAGATTATACAGTATTTGTCTTACCATGTCTGGCTTATTTCAATTACCGTAATGTCCTCTAGGTTCATGTTTTCACAAATGGTAGAATTTCCTTTTTTTTAATGGCTGAAATATACATGTGTATATATATTTTTTATTTTCTTTAAATGTCCTTTTATCTATATATCTGTCCTTTATCTATCCATCTGTCGCTGAACACTTAGGTTGTTTCCATATCTTGGATATTATGAATAATGCTGCAATGAACAAGGGGGTGCAAATATCTCTTTGAGATTGTGATTTTGTCTTTTTTTTTTTTGGATATATACCTAGAAGTGGAATTACTGGGTCATGTGGTAGTTCAATTTTTAATTTTTTACAGAACCTCCACAATGTTTTCCATAGTGGCTGCCCCAATTTACATCCCCATCAACAATGCACAATGGTGGGGGACCAGAGTATTGTAGCAGCAAAATAAAATATCTAAACATGAGAGTTCTACCTTGAAAACCAAGGTTTACAGAGAGTTAGGCAACAGAGGTGTAGTGGCAAAAAACAAACCAAATCAAAACAAAAAAACCTTCATAAGCCAAGCTTATCTCTGAGATAGAGCATTATAGCTAGATAAAAGGCCATAGTTGATGATTACAATAGGGGAGGGAGTCCTCCATCTATAAAGTTGGGAAAGTTATTCTATACTATCGATCATACATAGGAAACTTCTCCTAATAGTTCATAAAAACAAATCTTTTTAAAAATAGTGGGATAGAATCACTGACAGTAAACTGACTCAGATATGCTCTTAGGGGATCTGTATTCAAGCCTAAAGAGTAGAGGTAAGTGTCAAGAGCTATGAAGGGCCTGAGACTTTACCCTACTTGAAAATTATCAAGGTGGCCTAGAAGAATATACAGGACTCTTGGGTCAGGCACAAAAGACTTTGCTACTCATGGCATGGCAAGCTGATGAGCTTCAAGCTCATGTCCGTTACCCTGGCCCCCAAGTTCCATGGGGGCGGCAGAAGGCACAGATATGTGCTATGCACTTGGTGGGTTTGTGTCACAGCTGAGGAATCCCAAATTTAGAAAATCCAACACCCATATTTTATAGTGAGATACAAGCAAATCTGCTAAACCTCTGTGCCAGAGGGAAACATTATTTTGCTGGAAAGCAAACAAACCTTCTGTCCTCTGAAGGGAAATATTCTCTATTTCCCAGGGCTGTTCTCAGTACAAACATCCTTAAAAAGATAGTCTAGGTCTCTTTCACCAAGTGCAGACACAGCAAGAAGACAGCTCTCTGTGAACCAGAAAGCAGGCCCTCACCAGAAACCAAATCTCCTAGCACCTTAAACTTGGACTTCCCAGACTTCAGAACTGAGAAATAAATTCCTGTTGTTATAAATCAAAAAAAAAAAAAAAAGTCTAGAACAAAGGTAGTTTAGTTCCTCTGCTCACAATATATTCAGAAATATGGGAAACCCATGGAGAACTGTCTTCCACCAATAAGACAGTATGTCACTGTTTCCAGATACGTTTCAGGTTATCTAACTCACTCTCTCTGAGAGGCAGCTGATGTCCCTACTGTATCAGCTGCATTTATCAAGTGAGCATTTCAGTGGATTAGGTTAGGGCTCAGCTTAGGAACACATCTTGACCCCATAGCATTTCCTTTTTATAATGGTATGTTCATTAAAAAGTTAGCATTATAATATTCTAAAAGAAAAAAATCAAAACAAGGAAAACCACCTTTAATTTTACTATCCAACATAAGTTCATGTTTACATATTAACTTTAGACCTTAACCAAATGCAGTTTTACCTTAACCATATGTAAAGATTAACTCAAAGTGGATCATATACCTTAATATAAAACTTGAAGTGTGAAAGTTCTAGAAGAAAACGTAAGAGAAAATATTTATGACCTTGGATGACACAAATATTCCTTAGGTGTGACACAGAGGCATAATCCATAAAAAGCTGATAATTGGGCTTCATCAAAATTAAAAAGTTTTTATTTATTCTATCAGAAGAATAAAAGGACAAGCCATAGACTGGGAGAAAATATTTGCAAATCATCTGTCCAACAAAGGGCTTGTATCCTGAATATATACAGAACTCTAAAAAGTCAATAATAAGAAAACAGGTTGATGAAAAATAAGCAAGGTATTTGATCAGACACATCACCAAAAGAGTTATGTGAATGGAAAATAAGCACATGAAAAGATGCTCAATGTTATTAGTCACTAGAGAAATACAAATTAAAACCATAAGAGATACCACTACAAACCTGTTAGACAGCGAAAATGAAAAAGATTGACCATACCAAGTGTTGGTGGACATGTGGGAGAACTGTAACTTTTGGGAATATAAAATTATCCCACTGCTTTGGAATACAGGTAAAAAGTTAAACAAAATAATCATATGCATATGACATGACCCAGTCATTCCACTCCGAGTATTCACCAAGAAAAATACAAGCATATGTGCATACAAAGATTTAAGCGCGAATGTTTACAATGGCTTCATTTGTAATTGCCAAAAACTGAAAACGGCCTAAAATGTCCATCAATAGGTGAATGGATAAACAAATCGTTTTATAAGCATATAATAGGATACTACCGAACAATAAAAGGAAATGAACTAATAGGTACATAAAACAACGTGGATAAATTTCAAAATAATTATGCTAAGTGAAAGAAGCCAGACAAAAAGAGTACATATAGTATGATTCTACTTATATAAAAAAACTAGAAAATGCAAACTAATCTATCGTAACAGAAAGAACAGTGGTTGCAGGGATGAGCAAAAGGGAAGCATAACAAAAAGGAAGAAACGTTTTGTGAATGATGGATATGTTTATTATTACATCAAAACCTATTACAACTTGTGCTCTTTAAGTATGTGCAGTTTATGTCAGTTATACCTCAGTAAGCTGTTAAACATGAGGAAGGAAGGAAAATAGTTTGATGTATTTTAAAAAAATTCTGTTGACATAAAATGTTAAAGAACTTTCAACATGACTCTTAAAAAACATGTATAGTATGGTTTAATATGTATAAAACTGGACATCTCTGTGTGTATATATGCACACAAATATATCTAGGAAGATGATCAGCAGAATGTCAGTAGTTTATCTGAGTGGCAGGATTTCAGATGATTTTTTTCTCCCTTCTTTTATACTTGTTATGCTTTAAGTCTTTTCTAAAGTGGACATGTATAGTTATAATAGACAAAGCAGTGAAGTTGTTTGAAAAGAAAAATAAAGACCACCATAAGAAGCTTAAAAAAGAATAGTGAGTAAAATCTGTCTAACTCTATATAAGTTATTAAAGGTAATGAGATGAAAGTGAAGCAAATAACATTCAGATAGAAAATAAGAACATACCAGAGAAGTGTGTATTAATCAGAAGAAAAATGTTGTATAGTAAAATTTTTTTTTAATTTTAGACCTTTGAAAAATCAGAAATAGAAAAATAGAAAAGCTCAGAAAAGCAATAGGTTAAAAAGTTAAAAGGTTTAAAAAAAGTTAAAAGGTTAAAAAGTATAAGAGGGCTTCCTTGGTGGCGCAGTGGTTGAGAGTCTGCCTGCCGATGCAGCGGACGCGGGTTCATGCCCCTGTCTGGGAGGATCCCACATGCCACGGAGCGGCTGGGCCCGTGAGCCATGGCCGCTGAGCCTGCGCGTCCGGAGCCTGTGCTCCGCAACGGGAGAGGCCACAGCAGTGAGAGGCCCGCGTACCGCAAAAAAAAAAAAAAAAAGTGTAAGGCATGATGATTATGTACCATCCATTAAGTGGAAGTGGATCATCATAAAGGTCTTCATCCTTATCGTCTTCACGTTGAGTAGGCTGAGGAGGAAGAGGAGGGGTTGGTCTCGCTGTCTCAAAGGCGGCACCGCTGGACGAGGTGGAAGGGGAGGAGGCGGGGCAAGCACATTAGGTCTAACTTTACAGAAATACATTCTAATTTCTGTCTGACTTTTTTGCTTTTTCATTTCTCTAAAAGTTTCTGTATGGTTCCAAGCCTTCTTCTACCGTTTGCTTTAGTTTCAGTGCCTGTATCATAGAAAGGTCTGTGTTGTAAAATAAGTCAGAAGCAGTTTTGAATAACTGGAGCCCTTCTGCCAGATTGTCTAATGTCAATCTGTTTTCTGGCACTGCTTCCTCTGTGTCTTCTTCCTCCTCATCTGGCACTGGTTTGGAAGCACTCATCTCCACCGAGTTGTCTTCTGTGAACTCCTCTGGTGTGGTATCTGTTAGCTTTTGAATTTCTCCAAGATCCTTATCTTGAAACACTTCACCCCACCCCACCGCATTTTTTTTGGCCATATTCACAATCTCTCTCATGATTTCCTTGATTGGCTCTGTCGTAAATCCTGTGAAGTCACGCACAACATCTGGACACAGTTTTCTCCAGTAGGAATTTATTGTATTGGGCCTTCTGGCTTTCACAGCTTTCTTCTGTAACAACGATGGCATATTCAATGGTGTAATTTTTACAGACTTTCATGATGTTCTCTCTATTGGAGTTCTCTTCCATAGCATTAATAATCCTTTCCATAGAGTCCTGTGTGTAATAAGCCTTTAAATTCCTTATCGTTACCGAGTCCAAGCTTGTACTGCTCACATCACGACAGGCAAATAAGTTGAGAGACGAGGTGCTGGGGCAAGGACTAGAGACTGTATTCAGAAAGCCAGGAAACCGAGAAGGTGGTGGAATAATGTCCTAAAGAACCATCTTAACTTGGAGTAGATTCAGGCTTCTTTTATGCTAAGGGAAAAGGGGAAATGGGAGGGCTCACGATTAAAGGGTAAAGGCAGATTGCAGACTTTTTGGAGATGCCTGGCCTTCAAGGGAAGCATGACATTTCTTTGTGCTTCTGCTTGCTCATGTAGGCCGGATCACAAGGCTCCTGCAAAAACTTCAAGTTGTTAGCAGTTATTTTTACTTTACCATTCTTATATCTGCTTATTTGCAAGGTTTCTAGGCTGAAACCTTATCGACAACAAGTAATAGCCATAACTAATGCTGGACCGCGGGATGGGAACTTTCTTCGGGAAACTTACTGAACTATTTGGGCACAAGCAGTGTTTCTCTAATGTTTAACTCTTGACATGCAGGACTAAAGTAATAGAATATATAGGCTAAAGAATGAGGGAGGCAGTTTCAGCAGGGTGTTAGTTCTGTTCTTCCTCTGTTACATTATGACCCCTTGATCTAGAGGCTGCATTAGAGCTGTTGTGCCTGGGGGCAAGTAGACCACTTGAACACCTTCGATGTTGAACTCATGGGGTTCTGGGTGGCCAGGGTCATTGTCCAATATCAAAAGAACTTTAAAATGCAGTCACTTACTGGCAAGGTACTTCCTGACTGACCAATCCAGAAGAAGGGGTTCCAGTGTCCAGGCCTTCTTGTGATACAACCAAGACTGGCAGCTGGTGTTTATCTTTTCGCTTCAAGGCTTGGGGGTTAGCAGCTTTATATAGGGCAGTCCTGATAAACCCAACTGCATTTGCACAGAACGGTAGCGTTATCCTATCCCTTCCTGCTTTAAAGCCTGGTGCTCACTTCTCTATCTTGCTAATAAATGTCCTTTGTGGTATTTTTTTTCCCCTAGAATAGGTACTTTTGTCTGCATTAAAAACTGTTCAGGCAGATATCCTTTCTGTTCATTTATTTAATGGCTTTTGGGAACTTGTCTGCTGCCTCTAGGTCAGGAGAAGCTGCTCTCCTGTTATCTTGACATTTGTTAAGCCAAACCTCTTTCTAAAATTATCAAACCATCCTTTGCTGGCATTAAATTTCCAGCTTTAGATCCTTCATCTTCCTTTTGCTTTAAGTTGTCATATAATGATTTTGCTTTTTCTTGAATCATATTAGAGTGTATAGGTATGCCTTTCTTAGAGCAATCCTGCACCCACAGAAAAGCTACCTTGTCAATACAAAATAAAAAGGTATTTCTCAAAAACTGCAAAGTTTTCCCACCTTCTGGCATAGCTGCAGTAATGGCTTCACAAATTTCATTTTTTTTTTTTTACAATTGTCCTTATTCTGGATTCATTTATCTTGAAATGTTGGGCAGTTGCAGCTGCAGACCCCAATCTATGGTACATTATCAAGCAATTCAACTTTTTCTTGTAACATCAGGACTTTTCTCTGTTTCTTGGGAGCACTTTCAGCATCACTAGTGACACTTTGTATGGGTCCCCTGATGTTATTCAGGGTTTACAGTATTGCGCTGAATGCAGTGAAAAATACTCAAATTCCATGAGAGATCATTTTTTACTGCCATATGCATTTTACTGGAGAGACTACTGTTCACATGGAGATGATTAGCATCACATGGCATTTTAAGCAGATACAACACTTGAGCTCACTGCAAAAGCAACAAAATTGCTTTTTTTTGGAAGTGGCTACAAAATTATTACAGTAAGTATTGGGTTGGCCAAAAAGTTCCTTCGGGTTTTTCCGGAAGATGTTACGAAAAACTGGAAGGAACTTTTTGGCCAAACTAATACTACAGATAATTTTATTCAGTTATGATTTAATACTACCTTTTTATGTTTGTTTATATTTCTCTTGACTGCCAAAGGCACCAGGTATGATCTTCAAGTGTTTATTTTGATAAATTTTAACTTTTTATAATGGATTTGTGACATCATGGTAGTAAATGATAACACAGAGTAGTGTCTACATGTATTTTATGCATTCATGACATATCTGACTTTTTCTTAATTTTTTTTATATTTCTAGACTATATAATTCATCTGTGAGGTTTTCAAATTGGTGCAAGTCTCCAAGAAATTTTTCCAATATATTTATTGAAAAATATTCATGTGTAAGTGGACCTGCACTGTTCAAACCTGTGTTGTTTGAGGGTCAACTGTACTTGAATGTCCTGATACACACACATACACACACATTTTCATGTGGATAGCTTGTATAGTAAAAATCTAAAAGCAAAGTAATTAGCTGGTTAAATTATGGTATATTTATACTATGGAATGTTGCACAGCAGTTAAAAAATAATAAATCACTTTTGACTAGATTTTGTATTGTATGGTGTGAAAAATCAAAATAAAGTGAAGTATGTATAATAAAATATCAGTTTGTAAAACAAGCCATGGTATAATATAAATATTGATGTATAATGACATGAGATAAGTGAAAAGTGTGGTAACATCCACACTAGGTTGTTCTCATGGATTATTTGGGAGGGGCTGGTAGATCAGAGGGTTGTGAAGGAAGTGCAGGCAAAGAGTAATAGAGGAAAAATGCATGTGTTTGCATATTTAAATAAGTAGATTTACACATACATATGTATAAAGAATTAAAATTTTAATAATAAAGAATTTAAATAAATGAAAAAAGTGATCTATCAAAGTGGAACAGCTTTGACTGGTTCAGAAATACTAGTGGAATCTTCACCTGAGAAAGTCATGAATCGGAAGTGTGCTTGGGGGGCAGTTTCCTACCATGTGTCTCAGTTAAGGCACTCACTGTATTTTTTTCTTTTAAACTAGCATACAAGAACATGCTCTATGTTACAAAAACTTCAATGCTGGTACACATAACAAAGGATGTGTGTGATCACATTCTCTATGCCTGGGTTGCTCTGACTCATTCTTAGGATTTTAACTTTTAGCACTTTGAGTGTGTGCTTAACCTACAAAAGTTCTTGCCCAATGAAGGGAGTTTGTTGGCATTCTTCTTTGAAAAAGAAAGGCAGAAGTCTGAAGCATACTTTTTTTTTAATTACTGCTCAAAAGACAGGACTACTTTTTTTTTTGGTACCTAAAGTTTTTATTTTTTCTTACAACTTTATTGGAGTATAATTGCTTTACAAAGGTGTGTTAGTTTCTGCTTTATAGCAAAGTGATTCAGTTATACATATACATATGTTCCCATATCTCTTCCCTCTTGCATCTCCCTTCCTCCCACGCTCCCTATCCCACCCCTCTAGGTGGTCACAAAGCACCGAGCTGATCTCCCTGTGCTATGCGGCTGCTTCCCACTAGCTATCTATTTTAAGTTTGGTAGTGTATGTATGTCCATGCCACTCTCACTTTGTCACAGCTTACCCTTCCCCCTCCCCATATCCTCAAGTCCATTCTCTAGTAGGTCTGTGTCTTTATTCCCCTCTTACCCCTAGGTTCTTCATGACATTTTTTTTTCTTAAATTCCATATATATGTGTTAGCATACGGTATTTCTCTTTCTCTTTCTGACTAACATCACTGTGTATGATAGACTCTAGGTCCATCCACCTCATTACAAATAGCTCAATTTTGCTTCTTTTTATGGCTGAGTAATATTTCATTGTATATATGTGCCACATCTTCTTTATCCATTCATCCGATGATGGACACTTAGGTTGTTTCCATCTCCTTGCTATTGTAAATAGAGCTGCAGTGAACATTTTGGTACATGACTCTTTTTGAATTATGGTTTTCTCAGGGTATATGCCCAGTAGTGGGATTGATAGGTCATACGGTAGTTCTATTTGTAGTTTTTTGAGGAACCTCCATACTGTTCTCCATAGTGGCTGTACCAATTCACATTCCCACCAGCAGTGCAAGAGTGTTCCCTTTTCTCGACACCCTCTCCAGCATTTATTGTTTCTAGATTTTTTGATGATGGCCATTTTGACTGGTGTGAGATGATATCTCATTGTAGTTTTGATTTGCATTTCTCTAATGATTAATGACGTTGAGCATTCTTCCATGTGTATGTTGGCAGTCTGTATATCTTCTTGGAGAAATGTCTGTTTAGGTCTTCTGCCCATTTTTGGATTGGGTTGTTTGTATTTTTGTTATTGAGCTGCATGAGCTGCTTGTAAATTTTGGAGGTTAATCCTTTGTCAGTTGCTTCATTTGCAAATATTTTATCCCATTCTGAGGGTTGTCTTTTCGCCTTGCTTATGGTTTCCTTTGTTGTGCAAAAGCTTTGAAGTTTCATTAGGTCCCATTTGTTTATTTTTGTTTTTATTTCCATTTCTCTAGGAGGTGGGTCAAAAAGGACCTTGCTGTGATTTATGTCATAGACTGTTCTGCCTAAATTTTCCTCTAGGAGTTTGATAGTTTCTGGCCTTACATTTAGGTCTTTAATCCATTTTGAGTTTACTATTGTGTACGGTGTTAGGGAGTGATCTAATCTCATACTTTTACATGTACCTGTCCAGTTTTCCCAGGACCACTTACTGAAGAGGCTGTCCTTTCTCCACTGTACATTCCTGCCTCCTTTATCAAAGATAAGGTGACCATATGTGCGTGGGTTTATCTCTGAGCTTTCTATCCTGTTCCATTGATCTATCTTTCTGTTTTTGTGCCAGTACCATACTGTCTTGATTACTGTAGCTTTGTAGTATACTCTGAAGTCAGGGAGCCTGATTCCTCCAGCTCCATTTTTCATTCTCAAGATTGCTTTGGCTATTCGGGGTCTTTTGTGTTTCCACACAAATTGTGAAATTTTTTGTTCTAGTTCTGTGAAAACTGCCAGTGGTAGTTTGATAGGGATTGCGTTGAATATCTAGATTGCTTTGGGTAGTAGAGTCATTTTCACAATGTTGATTCTTCCAATCCAAGAACATGGTATATCTCTCCATCTATTTGTATCATCTTTAATTTCTTTCATTAGTGTCTTATAATTTTCTGCATACAGGTCTTTTGTCTCCTTTGGTAGGTTTATACCTAGATATTTTATTCTTTTTGTTGCAGTGGTAAATGGGAGTGTTTTCTTGATTTCTCTTTCAGATTTTTCGTTATTAGTGTATAGGAATGCCAGAGATTTCTGTGCATTAATTTTGTATCCTGCTACTTTACCAAATTCACTGATTAGCTCTAGTAGTTTTTTGGTAGCATTGTTAGGATTCTCTGTGCATAGTATCATGTCATTTGCAAACAGTGACAGCTTTACTTCTTCTTTCTGATTTGGATTCCTTTTACCTTTTCTTCTCTGATTGCTGTGGCTAAAACTGCCAAAACTATGTTGAATAAGAGTGGTGAGAGTGGGCACCCTTGTCTTGTTTCTGATCTTAGTGGAAATGTTTTCAGTTTTTCACCATTGAGGATGATGTTGGCTGTGGGTTTGTCATATATGGCCTTTATTATGTTGAAGAAAGTTCCCTCTTTGCCTACTTTCTGGAGGGTTTTTATCATAAATGGGTGTTGAATTTTGTTGAAAGCTTTCTCTGCATCTATTGAGATGACCACATGGTTTTTCTCCTTCAATTTGTTAATATGGTGTATCACATTGATTGATTTGCGTATATTGAAGAATCCTTGCAATCCTGGAATAAACCCCACTTGATCATGATGTATGATCCTTTTAATGTGCTGTTGGATTCTGTTTGCTAGTATTTTGTTGAGGATTTTTGCATCTATGTTCATCAGTGATATTGGCCTGTAGTTTTCTTTCTTTGTGAAATCCTTGTCTGGTTTTGGTATCAGGGTGATGGTGGCCTCGTAGAATGAGTTTGGGAGTGTTCCTCCCTCTGTTACATTTTGGAAGAGTTTGAGAAGGATAGGTTTTAGCTCTTCTACAAATGTTTGATAGAATTCGCCTGTGAAGCCATCTGTTTCTGGGCTTTTGTTTGTTGGAAGATTTTTTTCAGTTTCAGTCCTTGTGATTGGTCTGTTCATATTTTCTATTTCTTCCTGATTCAGTCTTGGCAGATTGTGCATTTCTAAGAATTTGTCCATTTCTTCCAGGTTGTCCATTTTATTGGCATAGAGTTGCTTGTAGTAACCTGTCATGATCTTTTGTATTTCTGCAGTGTCATTTGTTACTTCTCCTTTTTCATTTCTAATTCTATTGATTTGAGTCTTCTCCCTTTTTTTCTTGATGAGTCTGGCTAATGGTTTATCAATTTTGTTTATCTTTTCAAAGAACCTACTTTTAGTTTTATTGATCTTTGCTATTGTTTCCTTCATTTCTTTTTCATTTATTTCTGATCTGATCTTTATGATTTCTTTCCTTCTGCTAACTTTGGGTTTTTTTTGTTCTTTCTCTAATTGCTTTAGGTACAAGTTTAGGTTGTTTGTTCGAGATGTTTCCTGTTTCTTAAGGTAGGATTGTATTGCTATAAACTTCCCTCTTAGAACTGCTTTTGCTGCTTCCCATACGTTTTGGGTCGTCGTGTCTCCATTGTCATTTGTTTCTAGGTATTTTTTGATTTCCTCTTCGATTTCTTCAGTGATCACTTCGTTATTAAGTAGTGTATTGTTTAGCCTCCATGTGTTTGTATGTTTTACAGATCTTTTCCTGTAATTGATATCTGGTCTCATAGCATTGTGGTCAGAAAAGATACTTGATACAATTTCAGTTTTCTTAAATTTACGAAGCCTTGATTTGTGACCCAAGATATGATCTATCCTGGAGAATGTTCCATGAGCACTTGAGAAAAATGTGTATTCTGTTGTTTTTTGATGGAATGTCCTATAAATATCAATTAAGTCCATCTTGTTTAATGTATCATTTAAAGCTTGTGTTTCCTTATTTATTTTCATTTTGGATGATCTGTCTATTGGTGAAAGTGAGGTGTTAAAGTCCCCTACTATGAATGTGTTACTGTCGATTTCCCCTTTTATGGCTGTATTTGCCTTTTTTATTGAGGTGCTCCTGTGTTGGGTGCATAAATATTTACAATTGTTGTATCTTCTTCTTGGATTGATCCCTTGATCATTATGTAGTGTCTTCTTTGTCTCTTCTGATAGTCTTTATTTTAAAGTCTATTTTGTCTGATATGAGAATTGCTACTCCAGCTTTCTTTTGGTTTCCATTTGCATGGAGTATCTTTTTCCATCCCCTTACTTTCAGTCTGTATGTGTCCATAGGTCTGAAGTGGGTCTCTTATAGACAGCATATATATGGGTCTTGTTTTTGAATCCATTCAGCCAGTCTGTGTCTTTTGGTGGGAGCATTTAATCCATTTACATTTAAGGTAATTATCGATAAGTATGTTCCTATTCCCATTTTCTTAATTGTTTTGGGTGTGTTACTATAGGTCTTTTCCTTCTCTTGTGTTTCTTGCCTAGAGAAGATCCTTTAGCATTTGTTGTAAAGCTGGTTTGGTGGTGCTGAATTCTCTCAGCTTTTGCTTGTCTGTAAAGGTTTTAATTTCTCCATCAAATCTGAATCAGATCCTTGCTGGATAGAGTAATCTTGGTTGTAGGTTTTTCTCCTTCATCACTTTAAATAGGTCCCGACAGTCCCTTCTGGCTTGCAGAGTTTCTGCTGAAAGAGCAGCTGTTAACCTTATGGGGATTCCCTTATGTGTTATTTGTTGTTTTTCCCTTGCTGCTTTTAATATGTTTTCTGTGAATTTAATTTTTGACAGTTTGATTAATATGTGTCTTGGCGTGTTTCTCCTTGGATTTATCCTGTATGGGATTCTCTGTGCTTCCTGGACTTGATTGACTATCTCCTTTCCCATATTAGGGAAGTTTTCAACTATAATCTCTTCAAATATTTTCTCAGTCCCTTTCTTTTTCTCTTCTTCTTCTGGAACCCGTATAATTCGAATGTTGTGTGCGTTTAATGTTGTCCCAGAGGTCTCTGAGACTGTCCTCAGTTCTTTTCATTCTTTTTTCTTTACTCTGCTCTGCAGTAGTTATTTCCACTATTTTATCTTCCAGGTCACTTATCCGTTCTTCTGCCTCAGTTATTCTGCCATTGATCCCATCTAGAGTATTTTTAATTTCATTTATTGTGTTGTTCATCATTGCTTGTTTCATCTTTAGTTCTTCTAGGTCCTTGTTAAATGTTTCTTGCATTTTGTCTATTCTATTTCCAAGATTTTGGATCATCTTTACTATCATTATTCTGAATTCTGTTTCAGGTAGACTGCCTATTTCCTCTTCATTTGTTAGGTCTGGTGGGTTTTTATCTTCCTCCTTCATCTGCTGTGTAGTTTTGTGTCTTCTCATTTTGCTTATCTTCCTTTTTTTGGGGTCTCCATTTTGCAGGCTGCAGGTTCATAGTTCCCGTTGTTTTTGGTGTCTGTCCCCAGTGGCTAATGTTGGTTCAGTGGGTTGTGTAGGCTTCCTGGTGGAGGGGACTAGTGCCTGTGTTCTGGTGGATGAGGCTGGATCTTGTCTTTCTGGTGGGCAGGTCCACATCTGGTGGTGTGTTTTGGGGTGTCTGTGGCCTTATTATGATTTTAGGCAGCCTCTCTGCTAATGGGTGGGGTTGTGTTCCTGTCTTGCTAGTTGTTTGGCATAGGGTGTCCAGCACTGTAGCTTGCTGGTCGTTGAGTGAAGCTGGGTGTTGGTGTTGAGATGGAGATCTCTGGGAGATTTTCGCCATTTGATATTACGTGGAGCTGGGAGGTCTCTTGTGGACCAGTGTCCTGATGTTGCCTCTCCCACCTCAGAGGCACAGCACTGACTCCTGGCTGGAGCACCAAGAGCCTTTCATCCACACAGTGCCACCTGAGCAGGCAGCAAATCCACTGCCATTCTTTCCTTCTTAGTTTTCCTGAAATAAATTTGTTCTTTTGTTTATCTCATATAGTGAGAACTCCAGAAATGAGCAGCACAGGGTCAGTATGGCAGCTCCATAATGTCATCAGAGACCAGCCTCTTTCTGTTTTTGCTGCTAGAGTTGGAAGGTCTCCTGCAGAGGTGGGGGTGGCTGTCTGAAGCATACTTTTTATTAAAATTTGTTTTTAAGTTTTATTTATTTTTGGAAGTTTTTTTTTTTGAGTGTGTTTTTCATCCTTGAATCTAAACTCATACAGAGCATCATCTCTACCCTATTTAATGATTTTGAAACATATTTTTTAATATATTAAAGTCTTTAAAGTTAGAGATGAAAGAGCAATAGCTATTTTTCTCATTGTTGAATTTTTCAAAGGCAATCCTATTGGTTCACTTATGATCCTGTTCTGGCACTAACTAAAAATGAAGCAATTCAGAGTGAGACACTTACATTTTATTACATTCCAAATATTTTGAGACTATTTTTATTGAAATTTTATACTCAAATCATAGCTCTCTGGGAACAACCAATAAGTTAACGTCAAAACACAGAAAGTACTTCTAAGGTGGGAAAACGTCTATTTTCATTTGGCCTAATTAATACCTTATTCTCGTCAAAAGGCAAAGTTATAGATAATTAAAAGTAGGTTTTCCCTCTTTGGAGGAAAGGGAGTATTGGGCATGTCCTGGTCACTTTTTCTTTCCTTTCTGTTTTTTTTTTGTGTCTGGAGCCGGGACCTTCTTTTCTGGCTCTAGCCGGATCGCGGCTTCCTCCGCAGCCTGAGACTCCAATCTTTGCCGCTCAGCTTCCAGTAACTTTTTTCTGTACTGTTCCCGGATATTGAAGATCTTCTGCCGGGCTTCATCTAAGGAGTCCTAATCCAAACAAACAAACAAATAAACAAAAAACCCAAGCAAATATGATCGACTGATAGAGCCTTATGGTTCCATAAAAAACTGCACTCCCTTTCCTCAGGCCAACAGAATCATGTAGGAAATTATTGAAGAAAGATGAAAATTAGGTTATGGTCGCAAATGTTTCTTAGTGCATAAAACATGAGATATCAAAGGGCACATGAGATTTTACAGAATGGTAAATAAAAGAGTCAGGAGAAAAATAAAGAGAAAGGTGAAGAAAGAAATGAGCAGGGATTTTGACAAAGCAACTATCTGCTTTAAATGAATTCAGGCCTAATCTGTATAAAATATGCAGCCGGTGTGTCTCTCACAGTAACTGTGCTCAGTAAATTACTAGTTCCCCATACGTATTCTAACCCTGACAAAATATATCTGATTTGTACTTGAAGAACTTTAGGTGGTATCTTTTTTCTTCCTCTCACTTACTTCAGCTTCACTTCTTAACGTGGCTGGTGCCAGCGATTTCTGAGCCTTTGGGGCATTCTGTGTAGCAAACTGGGTTGACTCTTAAGAGTTTTTCTACTGCCAGCTTAGGATTTGGCTACTTCAAGCCTGTTAATGCAATCTTCCTTCAGCTACTTTCCGACTTCACAAATATTTTGCTATTGTCTCTGCTTCCATTCTTCCCATTTTGTGGATAAATTTTCAATAGTGTATTTTAGAGGGATTTTAGGGAGTGAGTAAAATAGATGTGTATAATTAATTTGCCAATTTTCTGAGAAGTTGGGAACTAAATGTTTTCAAGACTTCTTTCTACCTGGTTACAATATGATTCTATGACACCTTTTTAATATTACAGAAGAATTTGTCAATTGTGATCCAAGTATATGCCCTTTTAGACTCACCCGCATCTCCCCGTACATCTCCAGAACTCGCCCCTTTACTTTAAGCCTTTCTTCTTGCTCAATATCACGAATGCTAAGGAGTCTGGTCCTATATTGTCGAAACTGATGGACCTCCTCTGCCTTTTGCATTGCTTGCTGCTGATTCAGCTCATCCGTTTGCAGCAGAGGATCAGTATTTGTTTTTCTTGATATAAAAACATCAAAAGAGATACATAAGTCATTTGGGAACTCTAGCATGAACTTTAGCACTCAAATAATTTAAAATCATATCAGTAGGGTGGTGGTCTGAATCAAATCAAATATCAGGAACAGAAAGAATAAATCATTATTTTTACATGGGCTAGGCTCCATTTATTAAGTCACTAATATTTTAGGAAATTATTTTAGGAAAATACCAGCAAAATTAGATGTACTATTTGAAGAGGTGTTTGTGGAATTGGTGTGCGAAGCTATGAGAATATTTTGTAGGTGTTTTCTTTTTAATTTATGAAGCTAAGTAGATTTGAAAATGTTTTCAAATTGATAAATGTGCTTGAGTAACTATCTCTATTAATCCTATTGTTTAGTTCTTAAGAAAATTCAATCTAATTAAATAATAGCAGCAGGTATGATGGGATTTTTCTGCAGCTCAACTCACCTTAACTAGGCTACAAATTAAATCTTTACAGAAAACATTTAAATGCTTTTATAACTGACTTAATAAAACATTTGTTAAATTTAATATATAAATTCTGTACTTCTAAAAATTCAAATACACTTAAAATATATTAAGCATTTAATTTCAAATTTTCTGTTGTTTAGCAACTGCCTATTGACAATCTATCCAAAATTCTATGAACACAGATATGTGCATTAACCATGTTTATTAAAACTTACCGTACATATTGACTTAAGTCTACACATTCTAGTTTTTTTCGAATAAGTTGGGGAGGCATTTCCAAAATAGTTGGGGATCGTGAACGAGGCCCTGTTGTAAAAAAAAAAAAAAAAAAGTCCTAGGCTTTCAAGAAAGAATCAATAATGACTAACTAAACGATTGTATATCTTGTTTAAATTGACAATATTTTGGACTTGCCTTGTTTAATACGATTTTAATGTGGTTTAATGACTTTATTGAAACATAATTATATTTTATGTTTATCCTCTAGCTGGTGTAACTATACTTACAGTTAAATGAAGGAGATGACAAAATGAATATAGAAAAAGATAAATATGCTCTATAAGAAGAGTAACAAAATTACTCTAATTACAGTTAAATGAAAGCAGAGACCTAAAAAGGTCATATTTTGTTACAAAATTTCATTATAAACAAGTTAAATAAACTAATATTTAAAGAGCTTGGTATATCCGTGAAAGCTATGCGAAGCACTATGGGGGTGGGATATAAAAATGTTTTCAGACACAGTATCCTATCCTCAAGAAAGTTTTAGTCCAGTAGAGTAGGCAATATATAACAGGTGAACGCTGAAAATCAAATATCAGGAGATTTTTACCCCACGGACTCAAGAACCCACAAGAATAGTTTTAAGAAAGAAATTTTAGAGACTAAGATATTAACCATTCAGCCTTTCCAGCCCATTTAGTCTCTCTTTTTAAAAAATTATTGAAGTGTAATTTACATACCATAAAAATTACCAATTTTAAAAGTATAATTCAATATGTTTTAGTAAATTTACAGAGTTATGCAACCAGCACCAAAACCCTGTTTCAAAACATTTCAGTTATCCAAATAAATTCTTTTGTGCCCTCTTAAAGTCACTCTGCATTCCCACCACAAGCCCCAGGCTTTCTGTCTCTGTAGATTTGCCTTTCCTGGATATTTCATGCAAGTAGGAATCAAAAAATTAACTTTTTAAGAAACTGTCAAATCATAGTGTTTTGATTATTGTTAGCTTCATAATAAATTCTGAAATCATGAAGGTAAAATCCTTCCTCTTGGTTCTTTATGAAAATTATTTTGGTCATTCTGGGTATTTGCATTTTCATATAAGTTTTGGGATCAGCTTGTCAAATTCTGTAAAATGTCTACTAGGATTTTGATAGAAATTTATAGATCACTATAAATTTGATCTATCTAAATTCAGTATCTAAATTCAGATACACTGAATTTATAGATCAATTTAGGGAGAATTAATATCTTACTATATTGAGTCTTCTAGCCCCAAAGCATGGACTGCCTCTGTCTTTATTTAGATCTTTCAAAATTTCCTTCAGAAATGTTTTGTAATTTTCAGTATACAGGCCTTGCACTTTTGTTAAATTTAGTTCCATATATTTATTATTGATGCTATTGTGAATGAAATTGTCTTCTTAATTTCATTTTTTGATTGCTCATTGAAATGTAGAAATAAAAATATATTAATCTTCTATCATGTGACCTCACCAAACTCACTTGTTAGTTCTAGATGATATTCTTGGTTCTTTTCCCATGATTTCTTAGGATTTTCAATATACAGGATCAATTTGTCTGACAACACAGTTTTATTTCTTCCTTTCTGATATGGATGTATGGATAAAGTGGACATCCTATGTTCCTGAAGGTTGAAATCACTATATCTGCTTTGTTACACAGATCTCTTTATTTAATTTTTGGCTTACTTTTTGCTTTTCCTGACCAGTGTCACAGTCTCAAGCAGCTGTGATGTTGGCTATTCCAATTGTTTGCCACCAAGTTCACTATTCCTTGCAACAATATCCATGGGCATAGAACTTTTCCATGGAGCCTCAAATCAGGTAAATCCTTTTTAGCATTGGCAGCAAGACTGCTGGTTCTCCTGGCTACCACGCTACAGACCTTGGGGCTGATGAGGGAACCCCACGTTAATATGCAATAGTTGGTAGGCTAACTGTGGTAGACAGACTAATGGACCTCCGAGGATATCCATGTTCTAACCTCTGAAGCCTATGAATATGCTACCATACAAGGACTTTGCAGATGCAATTAAGGATCTCAAGATGGGACGATAATGCTGTATTAGTCAGCTGGACTAAACCCTTGTAAGGGAAAGAGAGGAATGTAGAAAAGATAGAATCCAAGAAGGAGATGAAGTGATGGTCATAGAGGAAAGAGAGAGAGGGGGAAGGAAAGAGAGACAGAGGGATTTGAAGATGCTCTGCTGCTGGCCTTGAATATAAGGAAGGAGCCGTAAGCCAGAGTCAATGGCCCTAGAAGCTGAAAATGGAAACCGATCCCCTCCAAGGGCCTCCAGGAGGAATGCTGCCCTGCCAACAGCTTAACTTTAGAATTTCTGCCCTCTAGAACTGCAAGAAGTTTGTGTTAAGTCACTAAATTTGTGGTTATTTCTTACCGAAGTAACAAGAAATTTATCCAACTAAGTTAATTTATTTTTTTGTTTAATAAATATTTTTCATTTAGTTGTACACCCTCAGAATTTTGAAATGTTTCTTAATCTTTTCCCATTTATCATTGCTTTTGGGGAGAGGATATGTCAAGTCTTCACTCTGCCATGCAAAAAATCCTGCCCTCCCACTGGCTGTTTAATCTTGCTTTTCACGTGTGGTTGGAATAGTCTCCAGGAATATTGTAAAGTGTTTAATTTATAACAACTTGTTAAAAGGGATTATTCATAGAAATATAATCTAATGTAAAACTTTAAAAATGTAAAAAACAGTAACATCAAATTTTTCAAAACTATTTTTTCAAAAATATCATGCTTTTATAGGCATGATACCCTTGAGAAATAAAGAATATAGTAGGACAAACCCTAACTCTGCACCATTATTGAAACATAAATTCAGTCATGTTTTTCACTTTATAACATTAAATAAAACATTCCTGAAATATTGCATCTTATATACAATATGACTCTTCTAGAAACCAGTGGTTAATAACTTTTCTTTTTTCATCATGGTTGCTCTGTGATCTTAGATTTCTAAAGTTCATTTGTTTTTCTTATGAACCTATCTACTTTTGTTGCATATATTTTTGGCATTTCAAACTTGAATTGTTTCTGAAAGACACCAACTCCGCTGACTCTGACTGGAAAGAAAATGTTTTTGATTAATTGGATATTTGTGTTCTCTTGCATCCTGCCAAATAATACGTATTTAAACAGGGAGGGTATGAAAGGGGAAGAGAAGGTTAATCTTCATTTTCACTTATAAAATTGTTGTATCAGAATAGGGTGTAAGTGTAGTATGATCTTGGACCTCTAGAACAGTGCAACTCCAAGTGTGTGCCCATGCATGCATGTGTGTGTGTGCACGCATCATCCGTCTGCCAACTGGTACTCTGTGGGATAAGCTCTGAAAGTGAGAGTATGCATTTAGAGATATTTTTACAGCAATTGGTCATCACTGGGTCATTTTATTATATTTTATAAAAGTTTCAGTTTGCAACAGAATCGGCAGAAAACTTCTTTCATCATAGATTGTAAGAAAATAGCTGTTTAAAAGAAATGGTGAAGAATAGTTTGTTTGATTGATTGTGAAGCCTGGGGAAAAGATTGGGACTAAAGACAAAGATCACCTCCAACCGTTGGAAGAGGCACTTTCCAGAGGCCTCCAGAAATAAAAGGGAAGTTGAAAAAGCAAAGTTTGAACTCTTGACCTCGATGATGGCTTGGTGTTGAGAAAGAATGCATAAGAGTGAAATCCATAATGATATTATTTACATGTCCTCTGGCATTATGAAGGAGGTTGTTCTAAGTTACCTACTATATATGAAAATAGAAAGTAGCAAGAATAAGGTAGCATTTTGGGAGTCACAAATAAATGAGTACATAAATATACATATATGTATATATGTATATAAATGTAGAGGCCAGAGCATGTAAATCTCTCACAAGGACTGTAATCTCCTATGGGCGATGCTTCCTCAGGAGTGAGGGCCAATCTGTGGTGCACCAACAGCAGAGGTGAGAGCAACACACAAAGTTCCAGAGAACAGCTAGATAGCCGGACCCATGATTTTCAAGCAGGATTCCTTCTAGAGCAACAGTACGTGGGGTACATGGCAGTGTTTCAGTGCCATAGGATGTACTAGAACCATACAATAGCACACCTCTTCTTGGTGGGAGGGGGAGTAAATTTCTGTTGATGGTGTGTAATTCAACTTATCATATATTGAAATAAAATTGTAATAAAACATACTTAAGAATGCTTGGAAGCATTTTTTGCTTGAGGACAGCAAAAAATTAAAATAAAATTGTAATGTATTAAAATAAAATTGTAATAAAACATACTTAGGTTATATTAAAATAAAAATAAAATATATTAAATAAAACTAATAAAATATTAAAATATAAAATTAAAATATATTAAAATAAAATTGTAATAAAACATACTTAAGAATGCTTTGAAGCATTTTTTGCTTGAGGACAGGCTGCTTTGGCCTCTAGGTCTTCCACCCCTGCTCACTCTTATCTTTCTTCTCTGTTTCCTGACCCCTCCTTATTACCCCAAAATGCACCCCAATAATGGGTTAATATCTAAAATATATAAACTGCTCATACGACCCAATATAAAAAAAACAACCAAACAACCTGATTAAAATGTACAGAAGACCTGAATAGACATTTTTCCAAAGAAGACATACAGATGACCAACAGGCACATGAAAAGATGCTCAATATGCTAATCATCAGAGAAATGCAAATCAAAACCACAATGAGGTAGGTATCACCTCACACCTGTTGAATGACTATCATCAAAAAGACTACAAATAACAAATGTTGGCAAGGATGTGGAGAAAAGGGAACCCTTGTACACTGCTGGTGGGAATGTGAGTTGGTGAAGCCACTGTGGAAAACAGTCTGGAGGTTCCTTGAAAAACTAAAAATAGAGCTACCATATGATCCAGCAATTCCACTCCTGCATATATATCTGAAGAAAATGAAAACACTATTTCAAAAAGATTCATGCACCCCAATATGCACATGTTCACAGCAGCAATATTTACAATAGCCAAAATATGGAAGCAACCGAGGTGTCCATCAACAGATGAATGGATAAAGAAGATGTGGTGTGTGTGTGTGTGTATATATATATATATATATATATATATAATGGAAAACTTTGTGTTAGAATAGAGATTTTAGAACATTTTAGAAACCAAATATTTAAAATTTGTTATAAAAGATGTAGTATACTATAGATCAAACTGTTTTTAGTGACAACTGTATATGCGATCTGTGCATTTTTAGTATTCGTAGACACAGAAAACTGTGAAAATATAACTGCTACTTAAAACTATGTGAAAATATAACTGCTACTTAAAAATTTAAAAATAAATTTCCCACTTTTATCTTTAGGTTAAGTATTTAGTAATCAGGTCCTTGAGCAGATTACCAACTCTGATAATCAAAATGAAGACCTGTACACATATTTTTCTATGTTTAACCCTAGCCATCATGTGCTTAACTATCTTTTCCAGAATTTTTATTTTAAGATATGTGTTTATCCTACCAATAAAGGCAATACTTACTGATATTTTCCTTCTGCATGCTCTGCTCACGCTCTTCCTTCCCTGTGGGGGATGATCCTTCACTTTCACTACTTGTTGATTTTGCCAGATCCTTGAAGCCCTTGTTTGTCTGCCACTTCTTCCACAGCATACTCCCTGATAGTACAGTCTCTCTGTTATCTAAACTCATGGAATTCTTTGTATCTGACTCTTTTATGGCACTTGAAGGTGTTTCTACTAAATATGATATATGCATTACCGAAAAAACTTGCATTCTATGAAATCACATACAAAAATAGCGAGACATAGAATACATAAATACGTAAAGCTCAGAAACAGGAAAAATTAATTCATGGTCATAGAGATCAAATAGTTACTTTCAGGAAGGAAAAGGCTGGGAAAGAGAATGAAGAGGACTATTGGGGTGTATTAAGGGTTTTTTATCTTGATCTAAATGGGGTGGCTCCTGAATATACACACATATGAAAATACATCAAGCTGTGCAATTAAGATTTGTACCTTTTTTGCCTGTATGTTACATGATAAGGTCAGCCTTCTCTGAGCTCTGTTCTCCACTAGGCCTTGTCCTTGACTTGTGATGAATCCCAGTTTTAGCCAGGAATCCTGCCAAACTAGTTTATCAAGAATCCCCCTACTCTTGATATCCAATTAAACTCCTCTTCCTCCACACTTGATATTTAATCAAATTTCTCTTCCCTGACGTTTGATACCTAACCAAATTCCTGTAAGTAATTTTTCATCCACTCCCTGCTAGTTAGTTATAAATCCTCACTTGTTTCTGTTGTTTTCAGAGTTGAGTTCAATCTCTCCCCTATTGCAATAGTCATAAATAAAATCTTCTTTGACATTTTTAACGTGTCCAGTGCAATAAATTTCCTTTTACATACAAATTAGCACAACATTTAAAAAATTAATAATAAAATCTAGAGCCTAAAGAAAAAGAACTGTATTCTATTCACCTTTATATTCTATTCACCTTTATATTCCTAACATTACATTAAACTCTACCAATTAGAGGAGTGAGTACTTTAGGGGTTAGAAATATTTCAAATCCCAACTTGGTCACTTTTTAGATGTATGGCATAGGAAGAATAAGGTGACCATCTGAGCTTTGGTCTCTAAATCTACAAAATGGAAATAGTAAGGTCTACCTCATAGTTGCTGTAGGTTAAAGTGAGATAATAAACATAAAGCACTTTGAGCAGTGCCCATCCCAGAATAACAGGATTGGGGTGATATTTATTTTTTGTCCCCTTCACATGAAATGTTAAGGGACATTACTTTTATAACAATTATTGAGTTATACTCCTGAAGATGTAAAAGTGGAAAAGCACGATTTGGGATGTGAATGTCTTCAGCCTCCCTGGACAACTCAGCATGGTGATAGATGGAGGTATAGCCAAGTGTTTGTGGGAAGAGCCCTGGGGTGATGGAGAGCTCTGTCTGCATGCTGCCTCTGTCCCTGGGTAGCTTGTGAATTTAGCAAATTACTCTGGGCCTGGGTCCTTACTGGCAAGTTGGAAATAATATTTATATCAGTGAGTTGATGTGAGTATTGGATGAAATAATTAGTATTTTATAGCTCCAGGCCCATGGCAAATTGTTCACTGAAAGTAGTTAGCTTTCTTACTTTGATTCTTATTGCTATTGTTTATTGCTATTGCGATTAGAAAGGTGCCAGATTTATAGTTGTGAGCCTGCCTTCAAGTTCACATACTGCTACCTTCTAATGAGGGTTTCATCTTTTTTTCATCTTATTTCTGGTTTCATCTTTTCTTAAATGGGGAAGATTATATCTACTTGGGGACAAAGTGAACACCTGCTTGGTAAAAAGAAAATGCTTGAGAATCTATTTTCTTACAAACCTGTCTATAACTTTACAATCCTATAATGAAATAGATTCTGAAATTTTTCTTTTTACCAAGCATGAGTTGCTGACTAGCTTTGAAGAGGTGCAAGTAACAGCTCCGTGCTTGGGGCAGCTGGGGTAGGGTTCACTGACCTTCTTCCCCTTCTTTGGTTTGGCTTTCAGACATAGGCACACACTCAGCATCAGGTGTTTTCTTAATGAACCGGCTGAGATAATGGAGACGCGCCTGGGCAGCCTAAAGGACAGACATTATCAACACACATTACAGGCAACACCATCTCAACAGTACTCAAAAGACACAGGAAAATGTGAATGAATACGGCAGTCTGAACCAGACCGGCTCTTATGAATTACCAAAGAAAAACTCCAATTCTGAACCATCCATGATCTTGACAGTGATTTGTGAGAACTAATGAAGAAGTCCTAAAACTCATACGCTGTGCATGCTAGCTTAGATCCAGGTGCTCTTGAACCTTTTTCATCTGCCTCAATAACCCTGAGTTGGGGACATGAAGCACATATAAATAATAATGTTTCACTATGGCAATGATTCTTATCTAAAATATAGAGAGGAGGAATCATGAGGTATGTGTATTCCACAAGGGCAGCACATGATTTTTCTCTATCTAAGCACATGAAAGCACATATTAAACATTTTTATGCTTTCTTAGTTGGGAGTGTTAAGGACAGAGTGTTAATCCCAGATGATGTGAAAGGACAAGGCTACCTACAGTTTGGGCCATAAGTGGCACCATTATGTGCCTTGCTTTTGGAAGTCATCTGGGTATCCGGATAATAACATTTCACTATGTGTTCAAATGTGGTCTTAATATTTAGTTAGTTGATGCCTGACAAAATTCCAGATACTTCCTAAAGGAAAGACTATGTTGTTTCACCAATATGGCTCTTGCTTCAGACCACGCCCAAGGAATGAAAGGTAAAAGGACAACTTTTCAAACTCAGGTAACCTTGATCGATCTTCCTGGTTCAGTCATCTCCCAGGCCTGCTTCATGGCTCGGATTTCATCTGCTCGTTCTGTATCTTTTTTCACTTCAAAAAAGTCTGCTTCATTGTATTCAGTGACCAACCTCAAAATCCAGTAGGGTTTATTTGGGTCTTCTTGTTGAGGGTGAGCAGTGGGTATCTGGCAAAGTAAAGTAAAAACCTTGGGGTCAGATGCTTTCCTCCTTTCAAAAGGATCTAGATTTTACCCTGTGACCCATAATTTCACTTAAGTATTTAAGCCAAGAGAAAGGAAAACATATATTCACAAAAAGATTTGAAAAGAATATTTATTATAGCCTCATTCTTATTAGCCTAAAAAGGGGAAACAATATAAATATCTGTCAACTGATGAATAGATAAACAAATTGTAGTATGTTCATACATGGACTACTACTTAACATTAAAAAGTAATAAACTATTAATGCATACCACAGTGTGGTTGAATTCCACAGACAGACATTATACAGAAATAAAGAAGTTGAGCACAAAAGAGTACTTCTTGTATGAATCATTTGTATGAAATTCCAGAACAGGCAAAATTTGCCTGGGGGAGAGGTATGGGGATGACAGAATCCACTGCAAAGAGGTTTTAAGGGAATTTCTAAGCTTATGGAAATGATCTATAATCTAAACCTTGATAGAGATGTGGGTTACATGGTGAATTCACTTGTCAAAACTCACTGAATTGCACATTTAAGATTGTTGCATATCACTCTATGCAAATTTCACCTAAAAACTGTAAATAAAAATAATTCTAAATTGCACTTAGGCTCACTCATACCATCTCTTTACAAGAATGAGGGCAAGAATAGTTGATCATTTCCAAGCCTGGATATACTTGATATATATTCATTAGGAAAGTTAACATTTTGCTGTCTTGTAGGATCACTTTCACGGACCTTAGGCTGGGAGCAGGTTGACATAGGACTTGAAAATGTCTAGATAAGTGAGGCTTATTGGTAGCAATCTGTTAAGGAGACGAGCTTGAGTCTGATGAGTTACTAGCATTTTACATAAGACTGAGACAATGTCAGTAATCCATATTACATAACGCAGATGGGGAAGTGGAGATTGGGGGGCCACTGAATAAAGTTTTCACGTGTAGTTTGGTTTTAAGGTTATCAAAAGACCTCCTAGCTTTCTGCAATATTCCCTTAATATTCTGATGAAAATTTAAATCTCACAATTGGATATTCTTTTATTTCTTCCTTCTAAAACACAGTACATAAGCTTTTACCACCTTTTATATTGCTTGATAAGTGAGTTTTTCAGAAACTTCTCTGGGATCAAGTTTTGATTAGGGAAGGGAGCACTATGAAGAACTAAGGGAAGGCCACATGTCTATAAGAATTTATGGACTGAATTTAGCTTATTTGCTTTAAACTTGAATGGTTTTGTTGTTGTTAATGATAGGACTATTTTCTCAGAAAATTCAAATAATTGATTTTATAAACTGGAGTTACATCTAGAAAAGTTAACACACAGCATTATCTTGAAGTTTCAAGGGGAAAAAAGTGGTTGACTGGAACTTCACCTATGTTTTTGAGCAAAACAATGTTGAAAGAAACACATTTTGAATAGAAAATTTTATCTGGCTCTTTCATATTTCAAACGTAATTGTAATTTGACAGAGAGCGTTCCATTTGTCTGCATTTGTTTAGATGATATTACACTAAAAGGCAGTATTTGGACTGTAGAATGTAGCTAGTGAGAACATAAGTAATATAAATTTAAGAAGAAATTAGCTTTTCCACATGAAATAAAATAAAGGATCAAATAAATTCAACATGATTCTGGTGACTAAAGCAAAACTACAAAGTATATTATTATAGTTTTTGGTTTCCTGTTTGGCCCATATGTTAAACTTTCAAACATCAAACAATATAATACTAATAGCTACTAAAACCAACTAGCACAATATTAAGGTTCCTAAAGCTTAGTTCATTTTTAATGTCATAAAAACCCAATTCCCATTTGAATTCTGTAACCAAACATACCTTTTGTGCTTCACAAGATATTCTAAACATTGTCTCTTTCAGGATTCCCTAGAATTCTTGAGTATTTGAAAGTTAACTCAAACTGAATCCCACAATTCCTTACTAAATTTGGTGGATCTTCTGAGCAGGCTTTCATTTTGGAGAATATGCATACATTCTTCAAAATTTTGAAAAGAACAGAGGCTTTCACACATGTCAGTTTTTAGTTTCATCCAATCATTAGTTTTCTGAAGAACTTTTTTCTTGACAATATTTTTGCAAGTTTTTAATTTTTTTTCTTCATTTCTTTCTATGTACTTCAACTCTTTTACCTGCAGCTTATCCAGCTTTTCATTTTAACTTTCATCTAGAGGTAAAGATTTTACGCATGGCAAGACTGAATCTAAAAATAGGTGTCAGGAAGTAATATAATAGATCATCAAGTATTATATGGGTTTCTTCTCTATCTGTAGCACTGTTGATAACTTTAGACAGTTCAAGCTTGTGTATGTCACCGTGTTTCTCACATCACTTTCATGATGTCCAATGTCATAGGCACTCTAATGGTATGTCTGGCCAAAGACATTTACACTCATGCATTGCTAATGCTGAGGGGTTATTCGGAAGCAAATCTCCATTGTGATGAAGATCATTTTCCAAATGCACACTTTGCAAAGTAGCCTGGAGCAGCAGATATGGCTCTAGTGGCCTTCCACATCTTATACTGACAGCCTCCCAACTGGTAAGAGTTGATTCCAGGAAAATGACCATAGTTTCAGAAAACAAAAGTTGTTGGCACTTTCCCTCTGTTTACCATGGTAATTACTGCAGCTACCTTAGGACTTCTGGGATTTCTTGCTGTTTCTGTCATTGGTGTGTATCCCATTCTATCCTTAAAAATATTTCCCCAAGTTTGTCGTAAAATGCAGGGCTCCAACTCATTTTGACTGTTCTAACAATGATATTTTGTGAAAACACATCTCATCCTAATTTTCGATAAAGTTCCTCACATTCATCCAAGGGCATATGAAACAGCCCCAACATGAAAGCTAATATGGCACCTGTACTTCCACCACAAATGCAGTCAGAGGGCTGGTGAACTGGCTTCTGAGTGAGTTCACCTGATTTCCGCAATGTCTAAAAAGCAACCACACCCCTTGTTCTTCCATCATCAGTTGTGCGAATTAGGGTTCCTCTTTCTTCACTGGATTCATGCAACCAAATTAAGGCCAGAATTTCTCTAACTGCAGCCTGAAGAATGCCATCCTTAATTTGTCTCAGTCATAATAAATATGGAATAATTCTTTCATTGGCAGCCACTCCTTTTCCCTCAGGAAATTCTTGAAGATGAAAAGTCAGTTGTTCAACCCTATTAATGCAGAGCTTTGGCTCAGTTGTTCTTAATGCTTGAATAAATGCCCAGGTTCTGTCATCAGTACTCATCCTGGCAATCTTGTCTTGTTGAAGAGATAAACGCTTTTTCTTCTCTCCGTTTTTGTCTTTGCTAATAGTCTGCTCAGTTTTTAACTGCCTCTTCCTGTTCTTTGGACTGAATCATACTTTAATTTGGGAATGTATCCACCAATTTAACCACCTACACTAAAGTTTGTACACCTTCAGTGGGATGAGAAAGAGAGTTAGCTGTACTTTGTTTAGTAGAAACTAGAAGAACCTCATTTGTCCTCTTCTTCCTTCCTCTGACCTGTATCTGGTACAGCTTGTACTCTTTTGTCTGGACTATTGCAGTGCTTTCTGGTGGTTTTCCCATCTCTTATCTTTTCCCCTTTAATTTCATACCCTTAAAAGTCACCAAGGTATCTGAAATGTAAATCTGATCATGTCAGTACACTTCTTAAAGTCAGTACACTTCTCAAAGTCCCACCTCCCAGCCCTGTGTAGCCTAAGCTGTGATCACAAATGATAGGAAGATTTTGTCCTCACAGGTAATTTGTTTTGAGTTCAGTGTTTTAAAATAACTTGAATTTGAGTATCTTTAGGACTCTGCTTGCACTCCTCAAACTTGCCACCCACATACTCTTCCTTACCCTTAATCATTGGGATTACCTATCTGGTCCTGAAAAAATTTGGACTCAGGACCTCTGGCTTGTAGATAGAGTCTCAGCTTTCTAACCAGGCTTTCTAAAAGGCTCCCCTCCACCTGACCCTTACTTACCCTTCCAGCCTCATACCCCATACCTTAGTGGCTCAAAAACCAAATTGTGTTGGATTTTTGCCTCTGAATGTCTTTGCTCACTGATTCAGTTCAGGACTCCTCTAGGCAGAGGCTGAAATAGGTACCTATCCTTTCTACCCTGTGCATACCATATCTAACATTACAACTCTCTCTTTACTTTCAGTCTCCTCCATTAGACTGTGAGTTCCTTGAAGGTAGGGACTTTATAATATTAATATTAGAAACCCAAGTCCCCAAAACAGTGTCTTACATATTAAAAGCTCAATTAACACTTTTTGACACTAAACTAAGGAAGACTGCTTACAGAAGGTGCCCAAGGAATGTCTTTAAGGTATCTAGATGATTGCTGGAAACAGGGAGATGGAATTTTTCAGGTTTTACTCAAAAGATATGGGAAAATAGGGACCCAATGAATCTAAGTTTATTAAATGACTCCAATAAAAAAAGCATCACACCCACCTGAGGCTCAACGCGAGGCACTTGTTTTTCTTTGGCTATCTTTTCTTTCTCAGAAGACTTTTCTTTGCCTTTCCTTGTTGTTTTGGAAGTTCCTAAAGATTTTTGTCCCTCACTAATAGTGTGGGAATCTGGACTTCCAAAGGTAATTAATTCCTCATGTTTCTCTCCATGTGCTAGAAAAACAAAAAAAGGAAACCAGTGAGTCATGATATAATAATAAAATCATGTCATGTAGGAAAAAGGGAAGAAGTCAGAAAAATGGTTAGTCTAAGGCATTTGGATTTTTTTTCTTTTTTTAAACAAGCAGGTGAGCAAACAAGCAGACAGCCCTTTTATAAAGATCTGTGTGACTCTCTTTTATACAATTGAGAAATAATTCACATACTATAAACTTCTCATTGAAATGTATAAATCATGGTTTTGGTTTATTCATAACGTTATATAATGATCATTACTATCTAATTTGTTTCTGATCTGGATGCTCTCCGTTCATTTTCTTGCCTAATTGCCTTGGCTAGTATCTCCAGTACAATATTGAATTGATTATTCTCTGCTTTAATATTTATTATTCCCTTCTTTCTGCCTACTTTGGGTTTACTTCTTTTCTTTCTTTTCCAGTTTTCTAGTTTTTTAAGGTGGAATATTAAGTTATTGATTTGAGATCTTTGTTCATTTTAAATGTAAGAATTTATAGCTATAAAGTTCCCTCTTAGTACTGCTTTCATTGTATCTCATAAGTTTTGGTATGTTGTTAGTTGTTTTTCATTCATCTCTAAGTATTTTTAAATTTCCCTTATGGTGCACTTTATTTCTTCATGTGGATACAAGTTACTGCATAGTGTCCTTTGATTTCAGCCTGAACGATTTCCTTCAGTATTTCTCATAGGGCAAGTTTGTCAGTGACAAATTTTTTCAGTTTTTGTTTTTCTGGGAATGAGGCTTTGAAAGAGATTCAGTTCCATTTTCCTGTACCAGGAATACAGGCTGTTAGTTTTTAAGGTTACTGCTGGCTGGAGACCAGGGGATGGGACTGGGGCAAGTAAAAATGTCATAAAGCTTACTGTTCTTAAAGAGATATGGCTGTTTTTCTTGAATAAAGCCTTTGTTAATTTCCAGAATTCTGAAAAGTTGATTCTGATCATCTCTGCCAGTTTTTTCATTGTTTTTATGGAGGAGTAAATTTTTGGAGTCCTTTTTCCTGCTATTTCCATTGGTGTCCTCCTGGATTTCTCTTCTTATTTGAAGCTTCTGAGTTATCTCTGCATGCTGTTTGCCTGGGGCAGAGTCCTGAGAGAACGGAGAACTCACATAGGCTAGGTCTCTCACAGCTGCCTGGAGACCTTGTCATAAGAGCATGAAATATCAAAAAACTCTGTGGAGTATGTGAGATTCCATACTAAACAGCTCAGCTCTTGAGTGTGATGAGTAGGCAAAGAAAAAAGTGGACTGATTTAACTTGTGAGCAGAAAAGTGAAAATAATGAGACCACAGAATGAAAATAAGGTTAAGAGTAAGAATGAGGCACAAGGGTAGAAATGATGAGCCATAGAAACTGAATCAAGAGAAAAAGAAAGAAGAAAAGAAGACAAAGATTTTTATAGGAAGCCACACAGTAAAATCACCTTTTATCAGAAACCCAGGATAGAATGTAGAGAGGCTGCAAAGGACATATTTTCTCTTTGGTTCTTTGATATCCTTTGTTAACCAAAAACTTTGAGGTTGAAGAAACACTATTTGCACAGAAATGGAAGCCCATTTATTTCAGCACCGCTTCCCTGCAGAGGCTCCTCATGCTGTCTCTGTTATATAGAGATGGTGCAGTACCAGCTCTTCATCTTGCCCAATATGAGGTGACTGGGCTTCGACCAGTCTCAGTGGCCACAGCTACCACCTCACTTAAATCCAGGTCCCAGAGATCTCAATGCCAGCAAAATCAGGAGTTAACTACAGTTTAGAGATCTATCTGTGGCCAATGCTACATAATAGTACCTCATAAAAACTGGAGTAGAAGAATTCATTCTTTTTATCTTGTGCAGCCAGACAACTGTGTTACCAGTTATGCTATGCTTACTGTAAAGCAGCAGTTCACAAATTTGATGAATGTATGAATCACTAGGGAGTCTGGAAAATGTAGGTCTTGAAGCCCAAACCCCAGAGAGTCCAACCCCTTAGAGTTTGATATGGGGCCCAGGAATGTACAGCTTTAAAAACTATCTCAGGTGGTTCTGATTCATACTTAGAGAAACACTGCTTTAAGAAATGTATACAGTTTTCCCTTTACTTGGAAGCAAATGTTGCAAGGGGATGGGCGGAAGGGAAGAATACCAGTGAATTAGAGTTCAGTGAAGCTGAAGGTTCCTTTACAAGAGTGGTTTTCACACTTTAGCCTGTGTCAGAACCACCTGAAGGGCTTGTTAAGAAACAGATTTCTGGACCCCACCCCCCAAAGTTTCTGATTTGGAAGGTATGAGGCGGAGCCCCGAAATTTGCTTTGTAACAAGTACCCAGGTAGTTCTGAGGCTGCTGGTCCAAGGACTGCACTTAGAGAAACACGGGTTTACATTTAGGAGGGTATAATTACCTTTTCCCAATATGAAGGATTTCGCTTTATGTTCTATTATTTTTTCTAACAAATACCCAAGTATTGGGAGAGCAAATGATATTTGTTGAATCCCTACGATGTTCTTTCTCTTTTAATTCTCAAAGAATCCCAGCAGGGTAGGTTCAGAGAGTTTATGTAATTTACTCAGACTCTCCCAACTGATAAATTGAATCAGCATTCAAGTAACAGTTCAAAGGACATGTCAGTCCCTTTCAAAATCGGAGTCTTGTAAGTCACCCCATCAGCAAAGTAAAACAGTAATTGCGAAGAATCCAGATCTTATTTCACTTGGTGCCAGTTATTGGCTGCTTTCAAAGTGGGCACAGAGCAACTGCACAACCGCAAGTGGACTGTAAGCACCGTGATTTTACAAGGGGGCAGCTTGCCTTTCTGCCAACAATCCCAGCCTGCTGAGAAGTGTTGTGCTAGGGAAAATCCTTTGGTCAAATAATCAAAAGACTTAGAAGTGAATCCTGGATCAGCCACTGTAGGTTAACTTTGGCAGGTTTATTGTATTCATAAAACTTGAAACCTAAGACTGTGCCACAGGCTTTAAAAAAAATCAATAAAAAACATTTAAAATAGGATCTTACCTAGTATCATACACCCCAGGTTTTTAAGATGTTAACAGATGTCAGATGAAATGGAATCTCAAGCTGCTCCATTAGGTATTTCTGGTGCTTTCTTTTTCTCACTACCCATAATTCTTAGTGTTTGAGTCATACATTTAGGCATGTTTGATTCCACTCAAATTAACATACTCTAATATTCAAGTTTACATATGTGAACATTTACTAGAGTGTGAGGCACACAGCAGGTGTATACCATCCTCTTTCTTTACATTATTAATATATACAGTAAAATAATTTCCATATTATTTAATGGCTTACAATATGGTAACTTTTTCTTCCAGGAATTACAAGTTCAACAAAGGTGAGGATATCGTTACATACTTCATTTTAAATTCCTAATTTCACCTAGTGTAGGGCTGAACTCATAGTATGTATTCATTATCAGATTGCCTAAGTTTAATATATAAAGCTTTATAGGGAATCTGTATGTGTTGGGAGCATATGTGTCAGTAAGATGCAAGAATAAATATCCTAGTAGGTCAAAATTGTGAAAAATGTGACCCCGCTTTGCATAGTCATGTAATTAGGAGAATTACAGAAATATAATTTTGATTTTATGATTAAAATTCAGTGCTTAGATTTATATATCCAGAAACTAAAAGTGGTTGGGATTTGAACATTAATATAATTTCTCAACTAGAAAACTTGTTTACAACAAAGTATACATTTACCAACTACAATCACACTTGGTAAATGTAAACAGAAACGCCATGTATATATGAATATATAAATATATATAGTAAATATATATAGTATCTACAATGCTTGGTTTCTTCAAATACTCTGAACTGGATACACCATGCATGTATTGTGCCTAAGAAAAAGCAATAATATAATATTTATTAGAGTTCAGGAAATAATGTTATAATCCTGCTAACAAAGTTAGCAGTGGGACTTGAAACCAAACACTTTTGAGAATGATAAAGTTTAATTCGAATAGATTAGAACTTCAAGTATGCAGGCCAGCAATATAAACAAAAGGACTCAAAATAACAAGACCGCTAATTATGTATAAAGGCAGATGATATCACTAAGTATTACCTGCTCAAGATTCTCCATTTTCTATTTTCTTAAGTGAAAGTAAGCAATTTTTACTGAAACTTAAGTATTGAAATATACTAAAGGTGGCACTGTTGCTTCATGTTAACCAGAGGCCAAACTTCCTAAAATTTTATAATAGAAATAGCCTAGGTTGTACCACGTTTCAGGCCTTATATTTTATCATGAGTTATAAAGATGTAAAATTTTGAAAAAAATTAAATTATATATTTTAAAAATTATATATTTTATTTCTCATAATAAATGTTTCAGGCCTTATATTTTATCATGAGTTATAAAGATGTAAAATTTTGTAAAAAATTAAATTATATATTTTAAAAAATTATATATTTTATTTCTCATATAAATTAAATCAGTAAATAGGGCAACATTTCCATTTAATCTACATAAAATTTTAAATTGGGTCATCAATGTACAAATAAAAAAACACTTGACCAATTTATGTTTGATATATTTTAAATTGAAAAGCAAGCTAAGTGAATAATTTTAAGACATTAATAACTTAATTTCTCTAAAATATATCACACTCTTAAGGTTAAAGTTTGTAGGTTATGAGTTGTAAATATAATTGACAAGTGGAAGTGGGCATATTGATATGTTTTAATTTAAACAAATTGGCTAACTAAAAAAACATATTTATAAACATGAAATTAGAGAAGGATTATTCTGAATTCAAAAGCCACTTAACTTTCAAACAGATTGAAACATATTCTTTCAAATAGATAATTTTCCTGGTTCATTTTAAATACAATTCAATCCTGAATTGCTTTTCTACTTTCAGCAAAAAATGTATTAGGTGACACAAGGTGTCATTTAATTTTAGCAGCTGATCATTCACACATAAACTTGTCAAATGTGATGTCAAAAAAGACATATAATTATTCCTAAAGACTTATTTTCTAGTTGGAATACACAATAATGATAAAGCCGTTTTCTGAAGTGCTACTAGGTTCTAGGAACTTTATATATATTATCTTGAATCTTCCAAACAACTTTGAAATAGAGGAGTTATTATATAATATAGGAGTTATTCTAATTTTGCAGGTGATAACCCAGTTTCAGGTAGTGGAATGTACAGTAGTTAGCCACTCTACTGTATTTCTCCACTTAATGTTAACTTCCTTTTAAAAACTTAATTCATATTATTAATTTTGTACCATAATCAAGATCTACATTTTACATTACTCTAGTTCATAAATTATACTACCGTGTTCCGTTACTGAAAATCCATCTGTGTCGGACAATTTGAACTTGAGAAACGTACATTACATTCCCAGGACTTATTTATCATGTAAATGGAAGTTTGTGCCTTTTGAGCACTTTTACTCAATTTCTATGTCCCGCAGCCACCTCTCTGGCAGCCACCAATCTGTTCAATGTTTCTATGAGTTCCATTATTTCAGATTCCACATGTAAGTGAGATCATACAGCATTTGTCTTCTCTGTCTGACTTATTTTCTCTTATCGTAATGTCCTCAAGCTTCATTCATGTTGTTGTGAAAGACAGGTTTTTCTTCTTTTTATGGCTGAATAATACTCCATTGTGCATACCTACCACAATTTCTTTACCCATTCATCAATCAGTGGACACTTGGGCTGTTTGCATGTCTTGGCTATTGTAAATAATGCTGCAATGAACATGTAGGTGCAGATATCTCTTGGAGATAATGTTTTCATTTCCTTAGGATATATACCCAGAAGTGGATTTGCTAGATCATATGGCAGTTATAGTTTTAATTTTTTGAGGAAACTTCATCCTCCATCCGTAATGGCTGCACCAATATACATTTCTACTAACAGTGTACAAAGTGTTCCCCATTCTCCATATTCTCGCCAGTACCTGCTACCTCTTATCTTTTTGATAATAGCCATCCTAACAAATGTGAGGTAAAATCTCATTGTGGTTCTGAATTACATTTCCCTTATGTTTAGTGATGTTGAGCATCTTTTTGTGTGTCTGTTGGCCATCCGTATGTATTCCTTGGAAAAATGTCTATTCAGGTCCTCTGCCCATTTTTTAATTGGATTGTTTCTCCTTTTGATATTGAATTGTATGAATTCTTTATATATATTGGATATTAACCTTTTATCAGATATATGGTTTGCAAATATTTTTTCCCATTCCATAACTTGCTTTTAATTTTATTGATGGTTTCCTTTGCTGTGCAGAAGCTTTTTAGTTTGATGTAGTCCTACTTGTTTATTTTTGCTTTTGTTGCTTATACTTTTGGTATCGATACCAAAAAATTATCATTAAGACTGATGTCAAGGATTTTATCCCCTATGTTTTCTTCTAGTTTGTAATTATATACAAATTTTAGGATTTTACTTTTTCTGTGAAAAATGCCACTGTAATTTTGATAGAGACGACATTGAATGTACACATGTCTGTGGGTAGTACAAACATTAAAAAAATATATTGGATTAGAAGCCAGACCTTCAGGCAGTAGCTTTTAAAGTATGCAAATAGACCTTTCAGGGAAAAACTGGGAGATGGGCAGTTCTGTCTGCTGTCTCTGCACTGAGCCCTGGAGGCCAGAGCATCCTTGGAAGCCTACTAAGAACTATTTGCTATATAGTCTTATGGGTCTTGGTGGACAAAACCCCATTGGCCTTTAGAGCTAGGTGTTTTGGGTGCCAGTCACTCATGTGGAAATTTTAATAGCTGGAGCACTAGACGTTCGGTCCAAACCCTTTGCTTTGGGTGTTGTGAGTTCCCTTCCAATTGTATGTCACTATGCTGGGTGTGGGGTTTATGGCGAGAGTATATCTCAACCTTTACGATACGTTTTGGTGTGAGTTTTTCCATTTGCCTGATGTGTAGGAGGTAATCAGCTGTGTATCTGTTTCTATGGGAGGAGGTAAATTCAGGAGCATCCTGTGTCACCATCTTAAACCAGAATTCAGTTTTCAACTCTTTTGTGTAAATACTAAAGAGCACAGTTACTGGTTACATAGTGTCAATGAAAAATTAATTAGTTGATCTAAGAAAGAAATGGAAAAGTTTTTCGAGTCAAATTGAGGATTATAACCCAGGAACAGCATTTCAGAAAGCTCTGAAAACTGTTCCACCCATTAGAAGTCAAGGCATAGTTATATAAGGTTTTTGAGACAGAGGGCTGTACATTAAATGATGAATTATTGACAGTTTACACAATCCAGATCTAAGTGTCATCTTGTCCCCTTACAAGATCAAGAAGGAATGTTATCCTTTAGGAGTTGTCTTGTTGATGCCAGGAGAATGTTGCTTTTTATGGTTGAGAAGGTATTTCTGCTGATGGGGGAGGTTTGGTAGATGTATAATGCAGATGCACAATGCACAGTAGAGGGGAAAGAGGAGACCAAAGGGCAGAGAACATTTTTTATGTTCACATATTTCTTGTCATGCCATACAATGTGAATTTTATTTCACAACAGTAAATGCATTTTTAGTTTCATAAGAAACCATGCACCTCATTGTTCACTGCAGCACTATTTACAATAGCCAGGTCATGGAAGCAACTTAAATGTCCATCGACAGATGAATGGTTAAAGAAGATGTGGCACATATATTCAATGGAATATTACTCAACCATAAAAAAGAATGAAATAATGCCATTTGCAGTGACATGGATGGACCTAGATATTGTCATACTGAGTGAAGTAAGTCAGACAAAGATCATATGATATTGCTTATATGTGGAATCTAAAAAAATGATACAAATGAACCTATTTGCAAAATAGAAATAGAGTCACAGATATAGAAAGCAAACTTATGGTTACCAAAGGGGAAAGGGGGTGGGGGTGGGGTAAATTGAGGGTTGGGAATTAACATATACACACTAGTATAGATAAAATAGATCATCAACAAAGACCTACCTACTGGATAGCACAGGGAACTCTACTCAAAACTCTGTAATGACCTATATGGGAATAGAATCTAAAAAAGAGTGGATATATGTATATGTATAACATTCACTTTGCTGTACAGCAGAAACTAACACAACATTGTAAATCAACTATACTCCAATACAAATTAATTAAAAGAAAAGAAACCTTGAAACTTGTCTTCCAACTTGGCTGTACCATTTTGTATTCCCGCTATCAATGTATGAGAATTCCTGTTGCTCTGTATCCTCACCAGCTTTTGGTGTTGTAGTATGCTCTTTTGTATTGTATAGTTTTATTTTAAAAATAATGTACATATGTTAATTTTTATGATTAGGCAATCTTGCTTAAAATTTGAAAAGAATATACATTGAAAATACTCATTCCTTCAGATTTAATTATTATACTGCATAATGTGATATAGTGCTTAGGAGTAGAGGCTATTTCAAATTTTTTTTTTAGTCTAAAGCATCAAACTATCATTTCCTTCTCAGGAATATTAAGAGTAGTTTACATTTTAAAAAATAAACCTGAATCTTCTTTCAGTAGGAGATTCTCCTTCTTTTAAATATTTTTAAAAACTTATCTTTAAAGTTATACTTTCCCCAAAACTTGGACAAACATAATTTTATAACTAGAAAAGTTTCCTGTACCTTTGTTAGATAATCATCTAGTAATCTTTACTAACTGGACAGATTTGTTTAAACTAGCCCTAAACAATCATATATTTTTGGTTTTTATAAACCAAACAGCAAGATTTTGAAACATGTAATCAATTAACAGAACAGGAAATGCCACTGGATTAAAGTACAAATTGTAAGCAATAAGGTTTTAATAATTACATGATAAATTTATTGTTAAATATTTCTAGAAGATATAAAACACATGAATAACATTTAGGGTGACATACCTTTGTTATCATTTTTCTCTAAGTCTTTTTGTGCTTGAACAAACATCAGTTGACTTTCAGTGAGAGGCCAACTGTTATACAACACCAAACACTGTATAATATACTTGTATACCTAGGAAATAAAATGCAATAAACAATAAAAATAAACATAGGATTTTAGGCACATAATAAATGCATATTTTCTGGATCATATAATAATACTTTAATTAGATACTGTCAGATGTTCTCCAAAATTCTATAATACCACAGTCTATAAAAGTTTATCCTCACAACCCCACAAATACTTACCATCATATATTCTAGTATTTATAACTTTTGCATTCATGTTTATAAATGAAATTTACTTATTTTACTTTTGCTACTTATCAGTTTTGGAATCAGAATTATATTAATCTCTTAGAAAGGATTGGAAGGTTTGTATTTTTTTTCTGTTTTCTAGAACAATTTACTCCTCAAAAGTCTGTTAGATCTATCCTGTAAAGCAGTTAGGCCTATAGCTTTTTGGAAAGGTAAAACTTTGATTATCATTTCAGTTTTATTATTCTTATTTATTCTTATTATTTTATATTTTCTTTTTTTTTACTGGAGCAGGTATGCCATTCCTCCCCCAACTCCAGGAATTTTACATTTGAAACAATTTTTGTCAGTTTTAAATTGCTAGTATAGAGTTGTATATAATACTTAAACTTTTTTTAAAACCTGTTGTTTGCATTTATACCTCTATCCTAATTTTTTGTTCTGTATTTGATTTATTTATATTTTCTTTCTTTTTTTCTTACTTGATTAGTCTTACAAGAAGCATGTTTACTTTATTAATCATAAGAAAGCATAGGTTTTATTAATTTTCCTAAATTTTATTCCCTATTTCATTAATTTCTACTCTCATTTTTATTAAAACTTTTTCTTATTTTTGAGTTATTCTTTTACTCTTTTTCTAACCTTTTGTTTTAATAGCTTAGTTCATTTGTTTAATCATTCATACTTTCTGACGAATTAATTTGAAAGTCAACATTCCACTGAATGCTACTTTAGATGTGGCTTACAAATTTTGATTTGTAGTTTTTTATTTTTATGGAGTCCTTTGTATTTAATAGTTTCTTTTTTAATGATTTTTTTAAACTAAAGAATTATTTAGTATATTTCACTGTGTTTTCACATTTATGGGATTTTAAGCAGTTAATTACTAATTACTGTTGCATTATGTTCAGATAACATTTACACAGTATAGTTTGGTTTTTATTGAGGCTTCCTGTGTGTTCTATGAAAAAGTATATTCTCTTTTATTAGGTGGAGTGTTCTATATAGATATCTAAAAGATTAAGCTTCTACTTAATACTTCATATCCTAATGATCAAATATATTGTGTTTCAGCTTGATCTACTTGTTTCTGAAAGATATGTGTTAAAATATTCAACTCAATTGTTAACTTATTTTTCTCTACAGCTCTAATAGTTTTGCTTTTTATTTATTGAGTCTAGGCAGTGAGGTGCCTATATGTCAGTTATGGTCATACTGCTTTATTTTTCCTTTTATTTTTATATAATATCCCCCATGAATCCTATGTATTGAGATATTAAAATATCACAGCTCTCTTTTGGTTGAAGTTTAAACTTTCTGTGCTATTTTGTTTAAAAGTGTCACCTTTAGACTACTTACAGTTGGATCTTATTTTTTATCTAACGTTAAAATTTTATCCTTCTAATTGATTAATAATCCATTTGCATTTATTTTAATTACTGCCATATTAGGATTTATTTTTGGCATTTTGTTTTTATTTCTTTTAATTAGTTAATTTATTTTCTTGGTTTTCAATGGATAAATCATGTTTTCTTTTGCTGCCTTAAATTATATGCATTGTCCTTTATTTCTTCAATTTAAGGCACATGCAAGTATGTTTTTCTTAATATATGAACTTTTCCAAAGTCTCATAACCACTAACTCATATATAATGTAAGATAATAACATCTACATTATAGGGTTAGTGTAAAAATTAAATTTGCCACATATTTTAAAATCTTGGCACAGAGAAAATTTTCAATAATTCTTCAATTCTGGTTATACACTAGTGGCACTACTTATAAAAAGTATTATACATGAACAATTTTTAGGAAAATAATTGTTGCAAGTTACGTTAAATCTTTATGAGCAGTACCATTAAATAGTTCTTTTAAATGTAAATTACCTGCTGTGGTGTGCTAGCATTTTCTTCTATAGTGGGTACAGAGATAGTTTCCTCATCCAAAATAGGCTGACCAGTGTCTACTATTGCACTTCCAGGTCTTTTATAGGATTTATGACCTCCTGGGACAGATTTCTTCTTAACGTAAAATTCTTGCTCTTTCTTGAATGAAGCATGAGTTGAAAGAACTTGCTTGCTAGCTGAATATGAGAAATATTAGGATTAAGTTAAGATATGTGGAATGCATAGTTATTACTGACTGTGTTATTTAGTTATATCCTTATAGAACACTCAAAGGGACAGGTCAATTTGTTTTGTTTTAATGAGATAAAAACCAACATCACTGGCTTCTTGAAAATATTCTGGTCTTAAAGAAACTTAGTGTAATGGTATATGACTTGCATAGAGCAATGCATATTCTGAGCCACCACTGATTGATAAAAGATTATACAACAATTCAACAATTTCTCATTCATTCTGTGCCGCTCTAATGACAATAAGCTAATACCACACACTCTGACTTCTTCAGTGTTTAATACTATGTGTGTGTATGTTACTGTAATTTTTAATTTTTACAATCATTATTTCTTAATTAACAGATAATATAAATACCATTGGAAGGGATACAAATAGATATGTGCTGGATGTTAATTAATTCATCAAACATGTATTGAGGAAACATAAGTGAAGCACACAGGGAAATTTGGATTCCAGCCATGACAGAATAATGGGCATTGGATTTATTTTTATACCATAAAAATGATAAATTTGGACAAAATGCATAAAACAACTGCTTTAAGCCGGAGGACAATAGACAGCCCAGGACTGTGATCCTTGAGAGAAGGGCAATATTCAAGATGATCTCTCCACTTTCCCACATTTCTGCCCGTGAAGATCTTCTCACCCATGGCACAGGGAAATAGAGTTCAAACAGTGAACAGCTGTGTTGTCAGATTTAGGAAGCAAAGATTGGAATTTGAGGCTCCTGAGACAATTAGAATTTGTGAGGCAGGGTACCAGAAAGCAGGCATCGGAGCAGCAAAGGAACTCACAAATATGCATAGGGGTCTACTTGAGTCTTTAGCTGAATTTTAAACTTCGTTTGTACAAATACCTAACGATGCCTGGTAGACATTACTGGAAGATTGTGAGTTTAATGGAGATTCTGAAGGTTGCAGTGTTGAGTTGAGAGACATTGGAGTTCTGCCAAAATGAAGAAAATTTAATGAAAACACAGAGCATTCAGCTGAAACTCAAGAAGGGGTATTCTTTAGAGCTACCCTAGCCCTGGAGTAATGGAAACTCTAGACCTGACTTAAGAAAGCTTAGAACAAAGTTTTGATAGGATTAAGCTAAACTGTCAGTAAACTGTCTGCCAGAACAAAATTCAACACTCTTTTGATGAAGACAGCATAATCTAGAGTCTTGGTAACGTAGCAAATACAATGGACAGTGCACAATGTAACCAACAGAAAAAAGTCAATAGAAATACCCTTAGAGCTGACACAGATGTTGGACTTAGCAAACAAGGACTTTAAAATAGTGATTAAAAATGTGTTTAAGGATTTAAGGGAAAAGGTTGACATAATGAAAGAACAAATGGTGAATATTAACAGAGAAATGAACTATATAAAAAATAAGAAATTCTAGAGTTGACTATAACTGAAATGAGACATTCCTGGATGGACTTAAACATTGTCAAATTTAGAAGAAAAGATTAGTAAACTTGAAAAAAAGCAATAGAGATGATCTAAATGGAAGCAAAGAATAAAGAAAAAAAACTGAACAGAGGCTAAGTGACCTATGGTACAATGCTGTAGTGGGTGGAATAGTGACCCCCCCCCCAAAGACATATGTCCACCTAGAACCTCAGTATGTAACCTCATTTGACAAAAGGGTGTTTGCAGCTATAATTAAGGTAAGGATTCCACCATGAGATCAACCTGGATTAAAGAGGACCCTAGATCCTATGATGAGCATCCTTAAAAGAGAAAAGGAGAAGACACAGATACACAGAATGAAAGTCATGTGAAGACAGGGGCAGACATTGGCACAGATATGCTCTCACAAGCCAAGAAATGCCAGGAGCCAACAATGGTTAGAAGAGGCAAGGAAGGATTCTCTCATAGAGGCTTTGATGGAGATATGGCTCTGATAACACCTTGATTTTGGACTTCTGCCTTCCAGAACTGTGAGAGAATACATCTTTGTTGTTTCAAGCCACCCAGTGTGTGGTAAATTGCTACAGCAGCCCTAGTAAATGAATATAGCTATCAAATGATAAAATTTATGTGTATTCTTAGTCCTAAATGGACTCAATTCTCCGCTCCTCCAAATTCTTATTTCATATTGAAAAGGAATATCCTTGGGCTGCAATGACAACTCAAACACTGTTTCCAGGGTCAATAAGAGAGAAGAAAAAGAGCCCTGCCTTGTTTGCATTTATTTTAGAAAGGAAAAAAAGGAAAAGTATCAATATTAGACAGAAAATAGGTAAAAGACAGTTCTTTTTAGTAATTTGCTTATATACTTGAGATAATCAGCATAAACAATATTGGGAAAAATGAGAGATCAGGAAGAGTACCAGCCACCAAATAGTTAGGTAAAGGTCAGCTAGAAGATATAAAATTTTAAAACAAAACATGATGACAGAATTCAGAAAAAGCATATTTATCAAAATAAATGTAAATGGAGGGGCTTCCCTGGTGGCGCAGTTGTTGAGAATCTGCCTGCTAATGCAGGGGACATGGGTTCGAGCCCTGGTCTGGGAGGATCCCATATGCCACAGAGCAACTAGGCCTGTGAGCCACAACTACTGAGCCTGCGCGTCTGGAGCCTGTGCTCCACAACAAGAGAGGCCGCGATAGAGGCCCGTGCACTGCGATGAAGAATGGCCTCCGCTTGCCACAACTAGAGAAAGCCCTTGCACAGAAACGAAGACCCAACACAGCAAAAAACTCCTACCCCCAACATCTTCTAAAAAAAAAAAAAAAGAGAGAAAAATGTAAATGGATTATATTACTCTATTTCAGAGACTAGAGTCTTTGATTGAGTGGAAAAAAATACCCATTTATAACAGAAAGGTTGAAAAACTAAATGTATGAACCAAAATGAACATGCAAATGATAACAAATGGAAGAACAAGTGTTAATGTCAGACAATCTATTAAAGTTGAAAAAAGACTGCTTTACATTCATTTTAAAAATACAACATATCAATAAATATAAAGCAAATGTAGAACTTTATGCAACTAGCAATGTAATATAGAAATATGTAAAATGAAAAATATTAGAGATAGATTTTTACTTTTTCAGAAATTTACAAGCCAATAAGATGAAACGTAAATGACAATTTAAATTTTTAGATATTTCAGCTACCAAGTTTTATTTTATATATATATGTACATATATAAGTGTACAGAGAGTGTGTGTGTGTGTATTTAGACATCAAATTATTTACCTTCAAAATAGAGCATGTGTTCTTTATAAACCTAAGTGTAACACTAACCAAAACTGATTTGAATTACACCACAGTAAAAACATCTACGCAATCCTCAAAATAGAAAATATACAGCCACACTTTCTAACTCCAAAAAATTAATTAAGATGTTAACAAGAAAAGACTAGCCAAAAGAGTTATTTGGAAATTGTAAAAATATTATAAATGTTAAAAGTTAAAGAGAAAATATGATCTAACAAACTAAATAAAACAGTATATTCTAAACATAGGAATTTATTAAAATATTATAGACAAATACATTTTATTTCAAGAATGATTCCAAATTAAAAATTAATTTATGAAATTCAAAGGGATATCATTTGATGATTTCTATAAAAAACAATAAAGTAATTAATAAAGTTCCAAACCCATCCCATATTAAAATTCTAAGCTGAAGTAGAAAAACTTTCTTAAATGTTAAAAAGGGCAATTATTAGAAGTCAACAACAAACATAATACTTAAATGTTATAAGCCTTTCTATTTAAGAAAAGGAAGTATATCATCATCACTCTTATTTAACATAGGTTTGGAGATTCCCAACCAATGCCAAATAAAAAGTTAGACTTTTAAGAAGAAATACCCGTTACCAAAATTGGTAAAATCATAGTTTTGTTTAAAATGAGAATGCAAAAATAGACAATGGAGGCATAAAAGCTAAAATACTAACAGTATTTTTTCTGCATGATTACAAGGGATTTCTTGTTGCATTGTTCAAATTTTCTATTTTTCAAATTTTCTACATTGGACATGTGTTATTTTTATACTCAGAATCAAGTTCTTAAAATAACTGAATAGGGCTTCCCTGGTGGCACAGTGTTTAAGAGTCCACCTGCCGATGCAGGGGACACGGGTTCGTGCCCTGGGCAGGGAAGATCCCACATGCTGCAGAGTGGCTGTGCCCGTGAGCCATGGCCACTGAGCCTGCGTGTCTGGAGCCTGTGCTCCGCAACGGGAGAGGCCACAACAGTGAGAGGCCCATGTACCATAAAAACAAAAAACAAAAAACTGAATATATCTCAGAGTATCACTGTTGTCCATTATTTCAGAAATAATTTGTTTATTAAAGCTCCTGTGTAGCCAGACTCATCAAGAAAAAAAGGGAGAAGACTCAAATCAATAGAATTAGAAATGAAAAAGGAGAAGTAACAACTGACACTGCAGAAATACAAAAGATCATGACAGGTTACTACAAGCAACTCTATGCCAATAAAATGGACAACCTGGAAGAAATGGACAAATTCTTAGAAATGCACAACCTGCCAAGACTGAATCAGGAAGAAATAGGAAATATGAACAGACCAATCACAAGCATTGAAATTGAAACTGTGATTAAAAATCTTCCAACAAACAAAAGCCCAGGACCAGATGGCTTCACAGGCGAATTCTATCAAACATTTAGAGAAGAGCTAACACCTATCCTTCTCAAACTCTTCCAAAATATAGCAGAGGGAGGAACACTCCCAAATTCATTCTACGAGGCCACCATCACCTTCATATCAAAACCAGACAAGGATGTCACAAAGAAAGAAAACTACAGGCCAATATCACTGATGAACATAGATGCAAAAATCCTCAACAAAATACTAGCAAACAGAATCCAAGAGCACATTAAAAGGATCATACACCATGATCAAGTGGGGTTTATTCCAGGAATGCAAGGATTCTTCAATATACGCAAATCAATCAATGTGATAAACCATATTAACAAATTGAAGGAGAAAAACCATATGATCATCTCAATAGATGCAGAGAAAGCTTTTGACAAAATTCAACACCCATTTATGATAAAAACCCTGCAGAAAGTAGGCATAGAGGGAACTTTCCTCAACATAATAAAGGCCATATATGACAAACCCACAGCCAACATCATCCTCAATGGTGAAAAACTGAAAGCATTTCCACTAAGATCAGGAACAAGACAAGGTTGCCCACTCTCACCACTCTTATTCAACATAGTATTGGAAGTTTTAGCCACAGCAATCAGAGAAGAAAAGGAAATAAAAGGAATCCAAATCAGAAAGAAGAAGTAAAGCTGTCACTGTTTGCAGATGACATATGATACTATACATAGAGAATCCTAAAGATGTGACAAGAAAACTACTACAGCTAAAATGAATTTGGTTACAAAATTAATACACAGAAATCTCTGGCATTCCTATACACTAATGATGAAAAATCTGAAAGTGAAATCAAGAAAACACTCCCATTTACCATTGCAATGAAAAGAATAAAATATCTAGGTATAAACCTACCTAAGGAGACAAAAGACCTGTATGCAGAAAATTATAAGACACTGATGAAAGAAATTAAAGATGATACAAATAGGTGGAGAGATACACCATGTTCTTGGATTGGAAGAATCAACATTGTGAAAATGACTCTATTACCCAAAGCAACCTCTACATTCGATGCAATCCCTATCAAACTACCACTGGCATTTTTCACAGAACTAAAAAAAAAATTTCACAATTTGTGTGGAAACACAAAAGACCCCGAATAGCCAAAGCAATCTTGAGAACGAAAAACGGAGCTGGAGGAATCCGGCTCCCTGACTTCAGACTATACTACAAAGCTACAGTAATCAAGACATTGTGGTACTGGCACAAAAACAGAAAGATAGATCAATGGAACAGGATAGAAAGCCCAGAGATAAACCCATGTACATATGGTCACCTTATCTTTGATAAAAGAGGCAGGAATGTACAGTGGAGAAAGGACAGCCTCTTCAATAAGTGGTGCTGGGAAAACTGGACAGGTACATGTAAAAGTATGAGATTGGATCATTCCCTAACACCATACACAAAACTAAGCTCAAAATGGATTAAAGACCTAAATGTAAGGCCAGAAAGTATCAAACTCTTAGAGGAAAACATAGGCAGAATACTCTATGACATAAATCACAGCAAGATCCTTTTTGACCCACCTCCCAGAGAAATGGAAATAAAAACAAAAATAAACAAATGGGACCTAATGAAACTTCAAAGCCTTTGCACAGCAAAGGAAACCATAAACAAGACCAAAAGACAACCCTCAGAATGGGAGAAAATATTTGCAAATGAAGCAACTGACAAAGGATTAATTTCCAAAATTTACAAGCAGCTCATGCAGCTCAATAACAAAAAAACAAACAACCCAATCCAAAAATGGGCAGAAGACCTAAATAGACATTTCTTCAAAGAAGATATACAGACTGCCAACAAACACATGAAAGAATGCTCAACATCATTAATCATTAGAGAAATGCAAATCAAAACTACAATGAGATATCATCTCACACCAGTCAGAATGGCCATCATCAAAAAATCTAGAAACAATAAATGCTGGAGAGGGTGTCGAGAAAAGGGAACACTCTTGCACTGTTGGTGGGAATGTACATTGATACAGCCACTATGGAGAACGGTATGGAGGTTCCTTAAAAAACTACAAATAGAACTACCATATGATCCAGCAATCCCACTACTGGGCATATACCCTGAGAAAACCATAATTCAAAAAGAGTCATGTACCAAAGTGTTCATTGCAGCTCTATTTACAATAGCCCGGAGATGGAAACAACCTAAGTGCCCATCATCGGATGAATGGATAAAGAAGATGTGGCACATATATACAATGGAATATTACTCAGCCATAAAAATAAATGAAATTGAGCTATTTGTAATGAGGTGGATAGACCTAGAGTCTGTCATACAGAGTGAAGTAAGTCAGAAAGAGAAAGACAAATACCGTATGCTAACACATATATATGGAATTTAAGAAAAAAAAAATGTCATGAAGAACCTAGGGGTAAGACAGGACTAAGGACACAGACCTACTAGAGAATGGACTTGAGGATATGGGGGGCGGGAAGGGTGAGCTGTGACAAAGCAAGAGAGAAGCCTGGACATATATACACTACCAAACGTAAGGTAGATAGCTAGTGGGAAGCAGCCGCATAGCACAGGGAGATCAGCTCGGTGCTTTGTGACCGCCTGGAGGGGTGGGATGGGGGGGTGGGAGGGAGGGAGACGCAAGAGGGAAGAGATATGGGAACATATGTATATGTATAACTGATTCACTTTTTTATAAAGCAGAAACGAACACACCATTGTAAAGCAATTATACCGCCATTAAAAAAAAAAAAAGCTCCTGTGACTATTACATTGCAAGTAATAACTTCAAAGTTTCTGTTAATTTTAATAAGTAGAATATTTTCTAAAAATAATTAATTGGGAATAAAAGTAAAAAATGTTTTCAAAGTAATAAAAATCTATTTCTTATTCAGAAGTCTAAGAAGGTTCAGGTAATAATTTTTAAAGCACAGTTATAACAAATCTATTGATCTTCAGAGACTAATTTGGCACACAAAAGCAATAGTTTTTAAAAAATATTTCCCATTATATCAAATTTTAGCAATTAAATGTTTACTTGCTATTTTATCTTAAAACATTTAGAAAATCAGTTACATAAACATAAATATCTGTTTATGAATCTAAATAACCAATTCTAAAAGCCACACTTACACTGGGAGCTCAAGGCTTTCTCATTCCCCAAGAGGTTAATTGCTGGAATGATAACTTGGCCCTTCCCAGTGGAGCTCACGATAACTTCTTCATTTTCTAGGACCTGTAGCTTGATGAATGCATCTGGTTTGGATGTGCGTACCTGTATTGTAACAGGATGTGGTAATGCAACTTTAACTGAATACCTATAAAGAAAAACATTCACTTTTATAAACAAGTATGCTGGTCTTTCCTTCAAATAGCTAAAAGAAACTGTATCATTTGCTGATATGATAATCTACAAGTAAAACCACTTTATAAAGTCAGTTAAAATCCTGGAAATATTAGTGCTATTATAGACTTCGGCAAAAGATCCCAGTATGCTGTGGTAAAATGAAGTTAAATATCGGATGTTTATTATCATCATATCCCAAACAGGAAATGTAACGTTTTATTTAGATATAATAAGCACTCACTTAT